>NC_090325.1:132552185-133778403 GCF_035084215.1 Heptranchias perlo
AACAATCTAAGGATTTGAATCATACAAAAATCCTAAATTATTGAGATACAACAAAAAAAAAGGCTAAGCTAAGTGGCATAATATTCAGGGAGGAGCACAGATGCAAAATCTGATTGGTTCAATAATGATGATCCCAAATTGAGTTATACTTATTTTGTACAAATCCATTTATTTTAAAAGCAAATTTTAAACTTGAATCTTCTCCCCACACACAAAACTATCAAGAAATCACAATAACTACCTTGGAGCAAGGCAGGTTTTCACTTGTACTGTCAATTTTGATATCTGCTTTAGTCGTTTGGATTTAGCTCAGAATTTGACAGACTTAGGTGAACTTGAATTATACAAGCCAAATAATTGAACTGAGGCTGCTTCAAACAGTTCCACTTGACTTGCTTATTTCTTGTGAATCATAATTTAGGGTTCATTTATATTCTGTACTGAAGTTAACAGAGAACCCACACGCAAAACAGAATTCTTTATAGCTCAATAAAGTTGACAAATTTGCCTCATATTGCAAGAATTGAGGGATATAATCCCCCAGGCACAAGGTATCTTTAATCAGTTCATGTTTAAAACTTATGCAATAAATTGGCAGACACTTAATAATTCCTGTAAAATGCAGTACAACAATGAATTCACTGGAATTTATTAAACAGTGATATGAAAAGAAAATATGCAATCATTTCTGACATTGCAGACAGAATCCTCGAACCCTGTGACCCGGCTCTCAATTTATTTTTAAAACCTTGTACGGAAAGTGTTGACTTCAAGCCTCTAGGCTACACCTACAGCCCGTGTCAGGACCCACTGATGAGCAGCTAATTAAGAGATGCCTTGTATGTCTCCCTCAACTGTGTTTAGGCACTTCTTCAGTTACAGCGCTTGACAGGATGCATGGCCATTGGCCTCTGCAGATCGGAATAAAGTCTGCAGATGCTGGAACAGCCACAGGGCATTTGCTTCCCACATTAGTAGACAAATGCACGACAGAATGTACAGAAACCCGAGACATCTCTGATGGCTATTAAGGGTGCTTGAGAACATGTTGTTTCTAGCACCCAAACAGGCTTTTAGCATTTGATCCCAGTAATTTTTTAGACAAGTACTTTGTGTGATCTAAAGATCTTTTTCATAAATGTTCCTGTACATTTCCTATGCAATTTTAAATGTTAAAGCACTGCAGATCAGATATCCAGAAATAAGTCCAGGGATTTTAATCTCTAACTTGCCACAAATTCAGACTTATAAAACAAACTGATTTTCATAAAACCACCCCAACAAATCCCTATAATCACAAATGAGATTGTTAAAATATAATCATTTTCAGACCTTCTACATAGTAATAGTTTTTCAGTTCCCTTTCATTGGATATGTATCTATTTTTAAAAAATTCAAATTACATGTTTCAATTGGATTTGCAAAATTTATTTTTTTTTAGTATTTTTTAATGAGGAAACATTGATGTTTCTATGTTATATTACATTATTATTAATGGATTTGGAAACAAAAGGAAATTACAGTGTTTTCTTTTTAATCTGTTTGATGAACAGTGGACTTATTTCAGTGTTGTAGTGATTTTTTGAAAGGTATATTTTGATTGTGTGCATATTCCTTGTTTGTTTGCTTCCACCAGCTTAGATATCCAAACTCTCCAAAAAAATAGTGCCGTCTACATTTTGAGGGCAGAAGTAATGGTCCTCCCCATGAACCTGAACACAGATGTCATCAATGGTACTTCTAGGTAGGACTGGAAGTAGACATTTCGAGCAGTGTGGGGAGACGTCCAATATAACTGCAGGAATTAACCCTGCGGGAGAAGCACAAATGCAAATTTCAGTTGTTTGAATTTAAGTATGCTATGTAGAAATCTGAAGGTGTAGGATTGTAGTTAAGACTACTCACATGGTATTTTTTCTTTCAACATGACAATATAAGTGATTCATAATTTTTGCAGCATTCAGAATCATGTTAAGACAGCTCCACTCTCATAATAAAAAAGTTAAATACTCTGTATAATGAACAATCAGCCTTTTTGGACAGCCTTCTTAGCACACCACAGAAATGACCATCACAAATTAACAATCTTACCAATTCCCTAGGGAATGGACGCCTTGGGAGCATCTCCAAACCACCATGAAAATAGATGCCTCATGTGAATACCTTCTCTAAATCACCATGAAATTGGATGCCAAAGTCGTATAACCTCCATAAGCACCAGAAAAATAGATGCCTCAAGGAGAGCCTTCCTAAATGATTTGGGAAGCAAGATACTTCGAACTGATTCTACTCCACTTCCAATGCAACCAGTGCCATAACACCTAAAATACATAGTTCCCCAGACTGCTGAGGACATTGATGGTTTAATCATCATCCCACCAACAGAATGTACCCTCACATGCAATAACCACTAGAAAACCGCACAAATAAAGGTCAACAAAAACATACAAGGCAAAATTATGTCAGTCTCCCTCATAAGATCACAAACTCCAAAATACAATATGCAATACATATTAGCTATCCTGCAGCAATAGAACATTGAAAAACTAAAAATCACTTTGAAAAATCTCCCATGTTTCTTAAAGGGATAGCTCCAATTGACCTCAAACATCTGAATTGGGCTAAAATATAAAACTTTTTAAACATATGAAAACTGGCTTAATACCAGTCTATTTAAATCTGAGATCAATTCACAGCTCACTCTAGTACTTTAAGTTACAAGGATATGTCATTTATTTTCTATACCCATCCTTCCCATATTACCATAAAGTGTTCCTCTTGGTTTAACAGTTGGATAATTGAGTGACCCTGAATAAAAGTTGCTAAAAGCAGGTTTTGCAACTATGCACTAATGAAGTGGAAGGTGTGCATTATTTAAGAGTTAAGTCATATTCAAGCTTTAAAAAGAACAAAAACACTAGAATTCTGCATAATTGATGAAGTAAAGTTAAGGAAATTATTTGATGCTTCAATGGATGAATGCTTTATTGGTACCTTAAATGTGAAATAAAATGAACTAAAATGTTCACATCATTAATCCTTTCACATAAAATTATTTATAGTGATGGATCCTAATATAAATAGGGTAAGAAATGCTGATGAAATTTAACCCTTTCCCATACAGACTAGCATTGATAGGATTTTTATTGGCAAGGTACTTCCTATCACAGTAAAGTTGGAGAAAGGAATAAACAACAACAACAACTTGCATTTATATAGCGCCTTTAATGTAGTAAAACATCCCAAGGTGCTTCACAGGAGCAATTATCAAACAAAATTTGACACCAAGCCACATAAGGAGATTTTAGGGCAGGTGACCAAAAGCTTGGTCAAAGAGGTAGGTTTTAAGGAGCGTCTTAAAGGAGGAGAGAGGTAGAGAGGTGGAGAGGTTTGGGGAGGGAATTCCAGAGCTTAGGGCCTGGACAGCTGAAGGCACGGCCGTAAATGGTGGAGTGATGAAAATCGGGGATGTACAAGAGGCCAGAATTTGAGGAGTGCAGAGATTTTGGAGGGTTTAGGGCTGGCGGAGGTTACAGAGATAGGGAGGGGCGAGACCATGGAGGGATTTGAAAACAAGGGTGAGAATTTTAAAATCTTGAAACAAACTTGTATGTTTAAATTTCATGCATTTGTGTAAACAATGTGCTGAGTTTAATTGGTATTTTTGCTTCCATGGTGTATGAATGATTCACTTGGTTCTTTAGGCTACTTATAAGTTATAATCCTGGCATCATGGTACTAAAATGACACCAAATGCATAGTAGCAATTGAACAAATACACGCTGGTGTTCATGTTCACAGTGAAAGTGTAAATAAAACTGGCAAGATTGTATGCTGACAATAGTTAGAACAGATAATAAATAATTAATTACTCAGCACCGCAACATTCAAGGACATGGCTTGGTTCTTCATTGAAATCATCATATATGTTCTGCAAGTGGCTTTAATTAACATGCTATACAATCTACAAACTTCATTTCCTTGACAGAGATGTGAGTGAGCTATATTAAAGCACATTTGCTGCTAATACCACCCTGAAATTGGTCCTGATACATCATCAGTAGCAGTAGTATATCCACGGAAGTAACCTGGCATCATCATTGGACTACAGTTCACAACTAAATAACTGTGCAGGACACTCAGGGTTCCTGCCTCTCTGCCTCACATTTGGTGCGTTGAGAAGGTCACACTTTTAGAGTATCTGCTGGAACTTATTTACTCAGTTCACATGAACAGTGAGCTCATCTCATTAAAGAAAGAAAGAACTTGCATTTATATAGGGCCTTTCATGAACTCAGGACATCCCAAAGTGCTTTACAGTCAATTAATTACTTTTAAAGTGTGGTCACTGTTATGTAGGCAAGCAGGGCAACCAGTCAGCACACAGCAAGGTCCCACAAACAGCAATGAGATAAATTATGTTCTGGTGGTGTTGGTTGAGGGATAAATGTTGGCCAGGTCACTGGGTGAACTCTGCAGCTTTTTTTTCAAATAGCGGCATGGGTCCGTTAGCATCCACCGGAGCAGATGGACAGAGCAGCGGTTTAATGTCTCATCCAAAAGATGGCACCTCCACCTCTGACAGTGCAGCATTCCCTCAGTACTGCACTGAAGTGTTAGCCTACATTGTGTGCTCCAGTACTAGAGCAGAGCTTGAACTGATGCCTTTCTAATTCAAAAATGAAAGTGTTACCAATGAGCCATTAGAAATTATAATTGCCAATTCCCAATACGTTTATTTGAACTTCTTGTTTAACCCACCTCCTTCAAACATACTTTGAAACTGTGGAAGAATAAGTGATTTGAATAAATAATTTTCTACGTGTTGAAATTTTGTTAAAGAGCGAAATGCAAGTAATTTCATACGTGCTGCTCCTGCTCCACTGCCGTAACCTTGTCAGAAGTGTAGTGGAAACCCCGTTTAACAGGGTTTCTACCGCACTTCTGGCAAAGTACCGGTGGCCGAGTGCGACCAGCTCCGAGGAAATTCCCGGCCTCAGAATTTCATATTCAGTTCTTCTGAAACTTTGAAACTCCAAATAACATATGTGGTGAAGTCATTAGTATAACTGAAACAAGAATGAGATAATAATACAGGTCTGGAAATCAGCAAAGATAAAGCGTTTGGCTGCATGAATTGTAGGGAGACTGCAAACTCCTTCTTTCACATCCAATGAGGATTGTCTGTCAAATAACAAAGACGGTAATAAAAGAGATCTAATTAGAATTCATCTGAGAAGTATCTGGTAATCATGTGCCACATTATTTGTGCAAAATGCATGGTGGACAAAGAATTTCTTGATAATCAACTGTAGGTTATTTCTGAATACCTTTCTAGTCCTGACATCTGAAAGACCATACTTCATGTGAACATTTGCACATATCAATTACCTGGAGTGCACTGTCAGTTGAGGTCAACAGTGACAGCCGCTTCCAATCGTAAAAAAACTCAATCAAAAAAATGTTTTAAAAGCAAAATACTGCGGATGCTGGAAATCTGAACTAAGAACAGGAAATGCTGGAAAATACTCAGCAGGTCAGACAGCATCTGTGGAAAAAAAATCCACTCGTACTGCCTGACCTGCTGAGTGTTTTCCAGCATTTTCTGGTTTTATTTCAATCAAAATTAAAACAGTTTGAAAACAAATGCTGAAACCATGAGTGGCTCATAGAGGCTGATAACATGGCTACTGTGTGCCCACAGTGCAGTGAGCTGGCCTTGCATTATTAACATAAATTCACAGCATTCCTGGCACACAGCACATGATACATTAGGAATGGTGGAAGAGCAGGCTATACGATGCCTGCATATCTTAAAAAGCTTTGGTCACCCTTAAAACTGTCCTACTGCTGAAGAGGGTCGAAATGACTGGAGCAAGAGCACAGATCAGAACTGCTCCATTCAATGAAGCAGTTTTGGAGGCCATGCTGCATGAAATCCTGCAGAGAAGGATAACTCATTTTGGAGCTGAGTGTCATTCCCTAAGGGCAACACCAGAGTAGCCTGGATAGAGACGGCTGAAAGGAGGAATGCTGTCTCACCTGTGCACTGAAACTGGCAGCAGGTGCAAAAGAAATTTGATGAACTTAAGAAGATGTCAAAGCGAGTGTGCTCACATGTTGCTGAATTAAACAATGTTGCCATTACAGTTATCTTAAAAGCACTACCTGATTGAGAGAGAATGCCCAGCAGTTGCACATTGCTAAATGCATTTTCACCCTGCAAGATAAGGGAGGTGAAATTGCACTACTCAGCTAGTGTGAAATGGGCTCATAATGAATCGGCAGCCCGTTTTACACTGTGCCAGATTTTCCTATCCATTGAAGTCATTGGAAAAGAAAATCGGGTGCATTGTAAAGCAAGCTGCCGATTCACTTTTGGGGAAGAGAGTTCCAGATTTCCATTACCTTTGTGTGAAAAAGTGCTTCCTGATTTCACTTCTAAATGGCCCAGCTCTAATTTTAAGATTATGCCCCCTTGTTTTCCCCACCAGAGGAAATACTGGGGGTTAAATTCGGGAGTGTCCATTTTTGAGCGCTCACCCCGCGCAGGGTTAATACCCTGCACACAAGTGGTGAGGTCCAAGGAGCCCCGGATATTGAGCCTCGGACCTCATTACAATGAGGACGGCGCTGTGGGAGGAGGCAGTGCACAGTAGGTGCTCCAAGTTTGGGCCACTGCGCTAGCCTGGTAAGTGATTCGACTCGGGATTGAGAGCCTCACAGTTGGGATCTGGGGCCTCAGAGGAAGGATCAAGGGTCAAAGACGGGATCGGGGGTCTCGAAGGAAGGATCAGAGGTCTCGGGGGCCTGGAGTTCAGGGCTGGAGGGGAGGAAACGGGGGCCAGGGAGCCAAGCGGTCGGGCCCGGGTGTGGAAGGCCACCAGAGGTCAGGGCCATGGCCCGGAATCAAAGATCAGGGATCTTAGGGCAAAACAATGCTGCAGCAGGGACCTGAGGTAGACGTTAGGCCCCTTATTTGCATATGAAAAGGGTCTATCGTCTGCTTTAGGCATGGGTAAAGGACTCCTCTTGTTTGTCCTTACCCAATATGGTAGGTGGCGTGATTCCGATTGGAAGTGTGTTCATGCTTCCTGCCTCATTTTCGTGCTTTAGGAGGCCACAAAGCGCCTGAAAAACGAGCGCTACGCAGCCCAATTTAAATTCCAGTTTCCCTGGGGTCAATTTTGAATGCCCTCGCCTGGCATTAATGTGGCAGTAACAGCCTCAAAATGAGGTTGGTAGGCTTACCGTCCTGTTAACACTGGAGATGTGGCCGGCTCCATTTTAAAAGGCACCTACTGCCGGGTGTCCAAAGTGACCGCCTGATTCAGGCAATAGGCCCCTTTTAATATGGAAAACGGGGTCCTATGTTGTAAATATGACCCCAATTGGCATTTTAGGTAGGAACTGGTCGGAGCCTGTGCAGTGCAGAAGAATGGAAGAGAAGAGACCCTCTAAAGGTGTGCACCTCTCGAGCCCACAAAAATAATCTGGGCCATCACCACCCTGGGACCCCCACCTTTTGTGATCATAACCTCAACCCACAATTTGCCTTGCTGAGGGCCGTCCCGCTCCCATTTTCCGACTTCAATCTGGCAAGCTACATGCGGGATGCCTGTTTGGTGCCCTGCAACTCACCAGCCGAATTTAAATCAGGCCAGAGACACAAAATGACGGGGGCCTCTTCACCGCTAGTATTGACGGCCAACCAGCACACTCTGCCGGTCGGCCACCCAAAAGTCAAAATCTACCACTTTTATCTACCCTATCAAAGACACATGTGTGAAGAAACTCTTCTTTAACAGCAGGAGAAAATTCTGTCTCAAATCACAAAGATGTAAATGTTCATGTTTAACATGAATATTTTGTCAGCTCTAAGGAGAGGGATGGTTGTGGAAGAAAGGTGGAAAAGTAAAGTGTGCTGGCTCCACAGGGAAATCTGAAGCCCAAGCTTAATAGTGTCTGGTGTCGTTAATAGCCACTACTAATTAGAATAATCAATATCTTGTACAACACAACACTGTAATGCACTGTTAGTCAGGAGTATCCTACAGACGGTGTCCTTTTCTATGAAGTGCTTTGCATTGGTGGAATAATCTGATAGATTTTCTCCCAACAAATCTTGGTGCTAAACAAGACACAACAAAATGGAATGGACCAGAAGGTCATTTGAAGCCTGTGGTTTTGCAGAAAGTGTAACAGGCGGCAGAAGGTGGTCTTGTGTTTATCAGCTTTGTACATAGAGAGAGCCAGGATGTCTGGCTACTTATGTTTATCCCACCATTAACAGACTGAGGGAAGAATATTAATGGGGCAGTGGTGGATGTAAGAAAGAAAAAGGGAAGGAAACCCAATATTATGTATTGGTTGGCACCTTGATCCTCATTTGGCCAGCCAAGCTGTCAAAACTTTGAGAGGCCAAAAAAGCAAATCCACTTAGAAATAAAGCCTGTAATTAAAGAACCACTATTGAGAATGAACCACTTTGAGTAGTAGCGTATAATGGAACCATGCCACCTAATTTCATTTAAATAACTACAAATGGACCAAACTACATTTCATAGCAATTGAACACTTATTCATGCCATTGTGCAGTGTTCCTTTTGTGTGTGGTTGATACTCAAAAGTAAAATCACATTGACACTTTTTGAAACAGCTGTTATTCGCTGATGCCCCGACCCCTGTGACATGTGAAGAAGAAATGCTTATCAGTTTCTAAAGGTATGATTCTACACACAGTCGCTGTCAGCTAGTTTCAAGAAAACTGCGTCAAATCAAAGGAAATATAATTAAATGCGTACAAATAGGCCAATTTTAATTTTATAGTTTGGCATTCTTAACATGCGTCTTAACTGTTAAGCTAGTGTCTTTATCTTCTATTGTAGTGTGAAACTATTGAAGAGCACAGTGTGGATGTGACATCCGGGTGAAACAGGCAAATTGATGAAATATTATACAATCTTAAAAAATAATTTCTCATCAATAACTAGAGCTTATCATCCAACAACGTGTTATGCATTTGTTACGTATTATGGGCATTTACAGTCAAGCCTTGAAATTATGTTCAGGGATATCCGTGTGAAAACATTTATCACGTCCATATGAAATTCCTTCTTCTGCTATTTTAACAAGAGGCATTCACTCAATTATTTTATTCCTTTTATGATAATTATTTTTTCAATGCGTTAACACCACTGATAAAATATTGGGGAAGGAATTTCATACGCACTTATACATTAATATACCATGGTGTAATTCAGAGAATAAAACAATGCTACAGCCTACATCTCCAAATAAAAACAAGAAGGTTTTGATCATTTTTTTCCCTGTTCCACGTTTTAATACTGGACTCTAATTCAATGGGGATAATTTTGACTTTGGGTGATAGTTTAAAACAGGCAGTATCGATTCAGCCGCCCATTATACATAATAGGCGGCTGAATCAATATCGTCTATTTTACACTATCACCCAAAGTCAAAGTTACCCTCAGAGTGCTTTGGAATTAAAGATTACAGGGCCAAAAATCCTTGACTCCCAACAGCAGTCTTGCACAGCAATTTGGGCGCAGGACACCTGACAGAGATTGGAACTCTTCCGGGACCTGGAAATACCAGTGCCCCGATATTTATGGGGAGGCGGGGAGGGAGTGGGAGGGGGAGGTTTGACGGCCGGGAAACACGGGTTTCCCGGAGGTCCTGCTGAATTTAACGGTAGGACCCGATTAACACTTTTGGACTCTGTTGCCCGGCCGTAGCCAGCCAGATTGAGAGGCTGGCTGGCTGTCGGGCAGGTAGGCCTGCAGCACCAGGCTGCAGCCGGGGAGCAGAGAGGAGGGAGGGAGAGATCATGGGTCGATGAGGAGACATCGGGGTGGGGGGAGGGGAAGTGGAGGGGCCCAAACCTGTGTAGTGGGAAGCAGTTTTGCTTTGTGGGCCGGAGGGAAGCACTCCTGCTCCTCATAGTCACAAGCAGTGCTGGAAAGTGCTGTTCGATCCAACCGTTCTCGCCTCCATTCGGTTGCCGGGTTTCCCGAGGCCTGGGAAACCCAACCGGCCTGCATTAAGCCTGAAACAGAGATAAAATTTGAGGCAAGCAGCCTCTTTAAAATATTTAAATTAGGGACCCGCCTTCCGTTAAAGTTGGATGCGGGTTGGGGTGGGGTTTCCCATTTTTTAATTTTTATCGGATGATGTGGGGATGTTCGCTGATGATTGCACAGTGTTCAGCTCCATTCACAATCCCTCAGATAATGAAGCAGTCCGAGCCCACATGCACCAAGACCTTGACAACATCCAGGCTTGGGCTCATAAGTGGCAAGTAACATTCATACCACACAAGTGCCAGGCAATGACCATCTCCAACAAGAGAGAGTCTAACCACCTTCCCTTGATATTCAACAGCATTATCATTGCCGAATCCCCCACCATCAACATCCTGGGGTCACCAGTGACCAGAAACTTAACTGGACCAGCCACATAAATACTGTGGCTACAAAAGCAGGTCAGAGGCTGGAAATTCTGCTGCGAGTGACTCACCTCCTGACTCCCCAAAGCCTTTCCACCATCTACAAGGCACAAGTCAGGAGTGTGATGGAATACTCTCCACTTGCATGGATGAGTGCAGCTCCAACAACACTCAAGAAGCTCGACACCATCCAGGACAAAGTAGCCTGCTTGATTGGCACCCCATCCACCACCTTCAACATTGACTCCCTCCACCAGCGGAGCACCGTGGCTGCAGTGTGTACCATCCACAGGATGCACTGCAGCAACTCGCCAAGGCTTCTTCGACAGCACCTCCCAAACCCATGACCTCTACCATCTAGAAGGACAAGGGCAGCAGGCGCATGGGAACACCACCACCTGCACATTCCCCTCCAAGTCACACGCCATCCTGACTTGGAAATACATCGCCGTTCCTTCATCGTCGCTGGGTCAAAACCTTGGACCTCCCTACCTAAAAGCACTGCGGGAGTACGTTTACCACACGGACTGCAGCGGTTCAAGAAGGCAGCTCACCACCACCTTCTCAAGGGCAATTAGGGATGGGCAATAAAAGCTGGCCTTGCCAGCGATACCCACATCACATGAATGAATAAAAAAAAATATTATCATCATTAATATCTAATTTGAATACGTCTTCCCAAATATAGGCGGGCAAATTCAATCAGGTGGCAGTGTGCGGAAAATACATCCAATAACATACTAAGAGAATGCAATTTTCCTCAGTCAGTGTATTTGCAGCTCTAATTGCAGCTTAGAACTGCAGCAGGAAGGTAGTCTAATTAAAGGTAACCGGAAAAATGCAGTGTACGTTCAATTTAAAGGGATGAGGCCACTTAAAGGAAACTGCTGCATAGTGGGACAAAAAATCTTACAGCCTTTAGGTAAGTGCAAAAAGCATTTTGACCTGTTGCTAGCCTTGGCAACGCTGAAAAAGGAGAGATAGAAAGGAGTAACAAATAATAAATGAACTTAAAGGAAACCCAATACGGAGGCATGAGTCCGGAGACAAGTAATGCAGCAATAAAGTACATGACCCACTATTTAATGGCTGGTGCAGTGAAGTACTGTAAGATGTGGTTGCTGGAAGGGATGGAGACAGGCTTGAGACTTCAGCTGACCATTACCATCTGTGACTGAGCCACCTGAATGATGTATGTGAGCTTCAGATGCCTTTGCAGCAGACGCCACTACTCTTCATCTGGCTTTAGGTTAACCCAGTGCCTGTGAAGCCAGTTCCCCAGAGGCATTGCTAGGTAGGTATGTCAATGCCTACAGATATAGTTGTGGGCATCTTGATGGGTGCACCTAATTAGGCCATGCTGGCTGTTGATCTCAACTTCTTTACCCAATGGTTAGAATGTGGAACTTGCTTCCACAAGGAGTAGTTGAGACCACTAGCATAGATGCATTTAAGGGGAAGCTAGATAAACACATGAGGGAGAAAGCAATAGAAGGATATGCTGATAGGATTAGATGAAATAGGGAGAGGGGAGGCTCGTGTGGAGCATAAACACTGGCATGGACCTATTGGGCCGAATGGCCTGTTTCTGTGCTATACATTTTATGTAATTCTATGTAATGGCATACTTTCTTTCAGCACAACATTGAGGTGCTTCTGAAGAACCATCCAGGCATTCACTATTGTACTTAAGACATTGCTCTGCTGCCATTCTCCTTGGGAATTTGCCTTTCTGCCATGCACTAACCTTATGTCAAAATGATGCATGTTTGTTTGCCTGCAGATGTGGGTGTGAGGATGCTGGCGGGTGGGCGTGTAACACCCCTGATACAGCCTGATCTCCCTAGCAATCCTCTGCTGGTCCTCCTCCTCTTCTTCCAAAAACCTCAAATAGGGTGATTTCCATTAGGAAACTCATTGATGGCACCAATGGAGCTGTGTAGCAATTGTTAATAGTTCCTAATTAGTTGCAACTCTGCTGGAAGAAGTATTAATCAGGAAATAGTCAGGGCATGTAATAAGGGAACAGCTATAATTATGGGGGATTTTAACGATCATATTAACTGGACAAATCAAATTGGGCAGGGCAGCCTTGAGGAAGAGTTTATTGAGTGTATTAGGGATGGATTTCTTGAGCAGTATGCAACTGAACCTACAAGGGGGCAAGCAACCTTGGACCTGGTCCTGTGTAATGAGCCAGGATTAATTAATAATGTCCTAGTTAAGGATCCCCTTGGAATGAGTGACCATAACATGGTTACATTCCATATCCAATTAGAGGGTGAGAAGGTTGGTTCTCAAACAAGCGTACTGAGCTTGAATAAAGGAGACTATGATGGTATGAGAGCGGAATTGATTAAAGTGGACTGGGAAAATAGATTAAAGGGTAAGACGGTACATGAGCAGTGGTGTTCATTCAAGGAGTTATTTTACAACTTTCAAAAAATATATATTCCACTGAGGAAAAAAGGGTGTAAAAGAAATGACAGCCATCCATGGCTAAGTAAAGAAATTAAGGATAGTATCCAACTAAAAACAAGGACATATAAGGTAGCCAAACTTAATTGGAGGATAGAAGATTGGGAAGTCTTGAAAAGACAGCAAAAAGTAACTAAAGGATTGATTAAGAAAGGGAAGATAGATTATGATGATAAATTAGCAAAAAATATAAAAACAGACAGCAAGAGTTTCTACAGTTATATAAAAAGAAAAAGGGTGGCTAAGGAAAACGTAGATCCCTTAGAGGATGAGACCGGGAAATTAATGGTGGGAAACATGGAGATGGCAAAAACGCTGAACAAATATTTTGTTTCAGTCTTTACGGTAGAGGACACTAAGAATATCCCAACACTGGACAAACAGGGGGCGCTAGGCGGGGAGGAGCTAAATACGATTAAAATCACTAAGGAATTGGTACTCAGTAAATTAATGGGATTCAAGGCGGATAAATCCCCTGGACCTGATGGCTTACATCCCAGGGTCTTGAGGGAAGTGGCAGTGGGGATTGTGGATGCTTTGGTAATAATTTTCCAAAATTCTCTGGACTCGTCAAAGGTCCCGGCAGATTGGAAAACTGCTAATGTAACACCCTTATTTAAAAAGGGTAGTAGGCAGAAGGCTGGAAATTATAGACCAGTGGCCTAACATCTGTGGTGGGTAAAATTTTGGAGTCTATTATTAAGGAGACAGTAGCGGAACATTTGGATAAACATAATTTAATAGGACAAAGTCAGCATGGCTTTACGAAGGGGAAGTCATGTCTGACAAATTTGCTTGAGTTCTTTGAGGACATAACGTACAGGGTGGATAAAGGGGAACCAGTGGACATAGTGTATTTAGAATTCCAGAAGGCATTCGACAAGGTGCCACATAAAAGATTATTGCTCAAGATAAAGAATCATTGGATTGGGGGTAATATTCTGGCATGGGTGGAGGATTGGTTATCTAACAGGAAGCAGAGAGCTGGGATAAATGGTTCATTCTCGGACTGGCAACCAATAGCCAGTGGTGTTCCGCAGAGGTCGGTGCTGGGTCCCCAACTCTTTACAATCTATATTAACAATTTGGAGGAGGAGACCGAGTGTAACGTATCAACGTTTGCAGATGATACAAAGATGGGAGGGAAAGTGGAGAGTGAGGAGGACATAAAAAACCTACAGGGGGATTTAGACAGGCTGGGTGAGTGGGCGGAGATTTGGCAGATGCAATACAATATTGGAAAATGTGAGGTTATGCACTTTGGCAGGAAAAATCAGAGAGCAAGTTATTATCTTAATGGCAAGAAACTGGAAAGTACTGCAGTACAAAGGGATCTGGGGGTCCTAGTGCAAGAAAATCAAAAAGTTAGTATGCAGGTGCAGCAGGTGATCAAGAAGGCCAAAGGAATGTTGGCTTTTATTGCTCGGGGGATAGAATATAAAAACAGGGAGGTATTGCTGCAGTTATATAAGGTATTGGTGAGACCACACCTGGAATACTGCATACAGTTTTGGTGTCCATACTTAAGAAAAGACAAACTTGCTCTCGAGGCAGTACAAAGAAGGTTCACTCGGTTAATCCCGGGGAAGAGGGGGCAGACATATGAGGAGAGGTTGAGTAGATTGGGACTCTACTCGTTGGAGTTCAGAAGAATGAGAGGCGATCTGATTGAAACATATAAGATTGTGAAGGGGCTTGATCGGGTGGATGCGGTAAGGATGTTCCCAAGGATGGGTGAAACTAGAACTAGGGGGCATAATCTTAGAATAAGGGGCTGCTCTTTCAAAACTGAGATGAGGAGAAACTTCTTCACTCAGAGGGTTGTAGGTCTGTGGAATTTGCTGCCCCAGGAAGCTGTGGAAGCTACATCATTAAATAAATTTAAAACAGAAATAGACAGTTTCCTAGAAGTAAAGGGAATTAGGGGTTACGGGGAGCGGGCAGGAAATTGGACATGAATTTAGATTTGAGGTTAGGAGCAGATCAGCCATGATCTTATTGAATGGCGGAGCAGGCTCGAGGGGCCGATTGGCCTACTCCTGCTCCTATTTCTTATGTTCTTATGTTGTTATGTTACAAAGGCCTCTCAAAACTTAAATGACAATAGGAAAAAAATGGTGTCGAACTGTTTTTTAAATCATTTACTGAATTTTCTTTTCCTACATTACAACAGTGGACTACACTTCAAAAGTATTTCATTGGCCTGTGAAACATTTTGGGACCTCCTGAGGTCATGAAAGGCACTATATAAATGCAAGTTCTTTTTTTCTTTCTTACACTGCCCTTTAAACAATATACAGTTTGCCCCATGATTTCCACGGGCTTTCCCACACTAAGTCCAGCAGGAGTGTGGTGGAAGTTCTGGGAATTAGGTATGGACCCAGATATGCCAGGTCCTGGCCTTCTCCACTAGTCTCCCCAAGACATTGTTAGGGGCAGAAAATCCTTCCATCCCAAACAAGGTCACTCGAGTCATAGAGAGTGTAGCTGCAGTGAGAGACTCCTTGGGCTGGTTTCTCCTGCATGATCCCGCCCAAATCAGACGAGATAGCAGCAGAGAATGATAGAACATTTCGGAGGTCAGGCCTACCACCGCCTTACCGCACTGACCAGGTTTTCCCTCCACCTGCCCCCATCCATGTGGAAGGTGACAGTAAGCCCTCGGAATGATAGTGAATGCTATAGTTCCCCAATAAAGGGAGAGAGCCACTTAGCAGCCTCCTCTCCTTCCAATTCGAGCTCAGTACTTACTTGCTGAAGACCTCAGGCTCGGCCTAAGCCTTTAGTAGGAGCTTTGATGCCCTCTTAAGGTCCCTCAGCAGCCCCTCTGCAGTCCCTGCTGCAGCATCTTTGGGATTGCCCTCTTTGCAGTGGCAGGCTCCTTCTCAGCAGCAGGAATCTCGCCAGTGGTCCGCCATGCATTTCTGATCAGCCCGACAAGGAACATGGATGGGGGTTGGGGCTGTTTCAGAGGGGTGGGTAGAAGTCCTGCCCATCTGAAACTCCCTCCCGAACAAGAAAATCTTGGCCTTTGTATCTAGATTTACAGAAATCTTTCAATAAAGTGAATGAAACCGCAGGTACTCATCAGTGGAGTGATGTCGGGCTGGGAGATATACAGTGTGGAGTGACTCAGGAATTGCTGCAGAGGCCCTACTGTTTCTAATTTATTCTAGATTCAGAAACACAATGTAAATTGATCAGATTTGCTGATGATATCCAAACAGTGGGGGTGGGGGGTGGTGTGCAGGATGGAACAATAGCATCTGATGAAGTAGCTAAGGAATTACAAAAGGACCAAGGCAATATTTGAAAGTGGGCAGAACTGTGGGAAGGCTTTAAGCATTGGATGAAAAAATAGAGAACATTTTTAATGAATGGTGTTAAACTAACTCGGGGAGAGGCTGAAAGAGACCTGGGACTGATAGTGGGCTCAACACTGACCACATCTAATCATCGCACAGCAGCAATTAACAAAGCAAACAGAATGCTGAGTTGTATTACCAAATCAATGGTTGTAAACAATTTTACAACACCAAGTTATAGTCCAGCAATTTTATTTTAAATTCACAAGCTTTCGGAGATTTTCTCCTTCCTCAGGCAAACATTTGCCTGAGGAAGGAGAAAATCTCCGAAAGCTTGTGAATTTAAAATAAAATTGCTGGACTATAACTTGGTGTTGTAAAATTGTTTACAATTGTCAACCCCAGTCCATCACCGGCATCTACAAATCAATGGTGGATAAGACTGAGGCCATTGTGCGGAAGCTTTGGTATGCACTGGTTTGTCCGCACATTCAATACTTCAGTTAAGGTCATCACAAGGGAAACATCTAAGTATAGCAAAAATGAGATATTTTTATTTAATGGCTGTTCCTTTAAATCAATTCACAGTATATAAGCAGTTTAAAAAACTGACTGTAGTTCACATTCCTGTGCTAAGTTTATTTCGATACAAATATAATATTCCAAATTTTGTCAGATACAAAAAGGAATAATACAAGAATAATACAATGCCCTGTGCTTGATTCAGTTTGACTGAAATTTCTTTTTTAAATTTGATATTCCAAATCCAGAAAGCCTTAGTAACTCTTTCTTGGGATATAAACATCAAGGCCTGAAATTTCACAGGCTGTAATCTCGGCCGTTGCGCCAGAATTGCACACTCTGGGGCCCGTCAACATGGAGTGTGTGAGGGTCAATGGAAGGGCACCCCATTTGCTCAGGGCAGTGGGGCTTCTTGGGACACTTCTTTGGCACCCAACTGACCCGTGCGTCTGGATAGTGGGAAAGCTGCCGTCCATAAGGAGTGATTGATCAGGGCCCTTACAATCCTGTCATCACACCAGTCAACCCCCCAGCAAGGGGGCTAATCCAGGAAGTTTTTTTTAAATTTGTTCTCCTGGAAGAGTTCATGCCACTTGCCAGGCCTATACCCAATAAGGGGACCCATATATTCCCCTGTGGAGGCGGTATGCCTCATCTTTCTTGGTCTACCAGCCGCTACTAGTATGGCAAGTCCATATCTGGTGTCAGGAACAGGAACGTCCAGTTTAGGGAGAGCCCACCCCTAGTCCTATCCTGGCCCGTCATTTGTCTTGTAAAGGGTGTAGAAAGTTCCACCCCTTACGAATCAAATTGGAAAATGGCAGAAAGCTGGTGTAACTGGGTCTCCCCCATTTTCTTGGGGACTCTGGGACTCTCCTGCCAAAGTTACGGCAGGAGACTAGTAGAAATTTCTGGACCCAATTTTTTCTGAATGGGAAGGGGAGGATGTCTGTTTGAGAATCTCTGAGAAGCAGTTTGAAACTCCTGAAAGGAGAAAATATTGTCTTGAATTTCCAGAGAAGTGTTTAGATTCATTGTTACAGCAGAGAAGAAGGAGCTTTACATTTGACCATACTGTGCTTGCCTGGGAATTCTTGGAAATTGGAAACAAAAAGTTGAAATATGTTTCGCTCCGAAACATTGATATTTCCCACTTCAATAAACACATAATTAAAAATAAAAGATCTCTGCATGTGCTTGTTCATCTCCTCTCATGTATTCTCTGTATCAATGGGTGGGGGCGGGTTGAGATCATTATTGCTTGTCATAGGCATATATGATACAACAGAAGCTCTCACCTAGGAGTTGTAACTCTCACACCATTGTCACACTTTACAACAAATTTTGGGGCTGGAATTGTGCTGAACAACATTAGTAACAAATGTATTAATGCATTTGCATGAAATTCCTTTGTGCAGTGTTTAATGAAGGTGTTAACCAGTTTATTTAATATCATAAACTATCACTAATCATTACTAATATCACACATTACGATTTA
This sequence comes from Heptranchias perlo, assembly GCF_035084215.1. NCBI lineage: Eukaryota > Metazoa > Chordata > Chondrichthyes > Hexanchiformes > Hexanchidae > Heptranchias > Heptranchias perlo. The sequence continues at coordinate 132,570,457 of NC_090325.1, forward strand.
AACTGCTTTGATAGTATCCGTGCTCGTCCGCACCCCTACACATGTGCATGGAACAAACTTCAAAAAAAAGTTATAATGATCCCTCTTATACTATAAGGTAAGGTTCCTCGACATGAACGTTTTGTATAGTTTTATGTTATGACTCATTTGGCCATTAGAAACGTATATGGAATAGTATTACCCTTAATGCCCATTGAAATGGTAATAATATACTTTCCTTCTATCCTAATGTCTTTAAAGATGGTATTACAGTTAAACACCCATAATTTGCCAGGGGGGCACTCAAAGAGCTGACTTTTTGAAGGCTATATTTCATTCTAGGTTTTCTTACATACCAAGTAGACTTGTTTCTGTAATGTCTGCCAGATGGTAAAAGTGCCGACTTTAAGTAAGAACAGCATGGCTAAATCCTGTCATCATCCTTTTGGTGCGACTGGGGAGACTGAATACACAAGAGAAGGCCACGTTTGATGAGGAAGGAGGGGATGAAAACTGACTAATTATGAATTTTGTTGTCTGTACTTGAAAAGACCTTTGTGTTGAAATCTGCGATTTCTTGTTTGGGCTGTCAACAGTAATTTGACTAAGAATATCCCTGCGCATGACCTGCTTTTTCAGAATCCTAAGCGACATTGTGCAGCCTCCCAAAAGCAACTGCTTAAGCATCTTCATCGGCCTTTATACTGCATTTGCTGCACATTTAAGCAGATTTCTGGTTTGATAGACATGATGATTGATTGCTCAGTGTATCAAAAACCTTTTTAAAGGCAAGGCGAGTTTTCTTCTTTTGTGTAACTACTGTCTCCTCCAGTCTTTACCCCCACCCCCAACACACACTTCAGAGTCCAAGGCTCACAACAGCTTTGTGGTGAATGGTCAATTGTTACCAACTTCTAATTGGTTCTGGGTCAGTCTCTTTGAAATGCTTGCCGTGCTCTGCTAAACTTTCCAATTAATCCATAACAATTAACATCCCACAAAACCTAGGTGCTTGTCAGAAACACTTTAAAGAACATTGACTTAAAACAAGCAATTTTATCCTTTAAGAAATGCCTTATAAAATAACTTGATACAATCATGGGCCTGCTATAGCTGTATTTTATTTTTTTGTGTGTGTGAGAGTTTTGAAATTCTGAAATGATCTGTGCTTCTTTATCCACACAACTTTCATCATGTCTGTCATCAATTCTGTCAAGGAACTGACCCTGCCAAGTAGAATGCTGCTCTCCATAAATATACCCTTTATAAGCAAACTCCGTTGTCTGTCATACGCCAACAATTCAGGAACAAGATAATAATCAATAAAGTGCCAGCGAGGACTCATATCAGAATTTTTTCCCTCAGCCTCAAAGAAAACTCAGCAATGGCGAGGCTAAATTAAGAAATTCATCTTTTCCTCTGCATCTTGGGTTATAAAAATAACTGTTTAAATAGCAATCATTCATATGCTGTATTATTTTTTTTTGATGAAAGAGCCTGCATAGTCCAGAAGCTATCCAAAAGACAGTTAATGCGTTAAAATTACACAATTTCTTTTGGAATTCACTTAGGATTCATGTCACATCATAGGTTTGCATTAAAACTTTATTTAACTGTTGGAGGAAATGCAGATATAATCACGTTCTAGAAATACCTGGAATTAGTACTCCTTATATGTACTTTTTAATACTTGATGTGCAATATGGAGCTCTCAAAATAATTAATATTAAATTCCTGATAACTTGATATAAGTATTTTTCAAGTGTTAATATTAAGTAAGGCATGAAAATATTGAGTATGGTACACACATTGAGTTAGAGTGCTATTGTATTCTCTGATAATTTTACCAAAAAAGTAATAAAAAATGAGTGAAAAGGGGTGTTGTGTCAGTGGAAAGTAGTAATGGATTATTCATTTATATTTATTATTACTCTATGGATTCCTACCCCTCCAAAAATGAACTAACAATAGCAAAAAATAAGAGAAAAATACATTGTTTGCCCATAAAAGTTTGGTTATGGTTATTATTGATGAATCCATACATCATTCTGCAGCTGCACAGTTAAATCAACAGGTGAATATTTTACTCCTAGTTAGACCTGGAGTCAGTGAGCTTAAAGAGGAAGGAAAGTCTTTTTATTCAAAGTACTCTCCCATGTTAATAGAAGAAAATTATACATTTATCTTAAATTTACTTTTTTTTAAAAAAAATCTTTGATTTAATCATCATCGTGGAGAATTATTAATAGGATCTCTTTCCCTGCCAGGCCACACTGGTGATGTCAATCTTAGGGAGAATTCCAGACCTGATCATTCCAAAGAGGGGAGAACTAACTTCAAACTGTACTGAAAGCCGCACTGGAGTCACCCAATCCCAGGAAACCATGAAATAAGATTTGCCTATTCATTATTTGAGTAATAGGTATCCACACTGCAGTGCTAAACATTAGCAAATGGCAAGGCAAAAAGGTGATTTTTACTTGTTAACAATTTATTAAAGGTCATTATAAGAACATTGGAACATAGGAACAGGAGTCGGCCATTTAGCCCCTCGAGCCTGTTCCGTCATTCAATGAGATCATGTCTGATCTGTGACCTAACTCCATATACCCGCCTTAGCCCCATATCCCTTAATACCTTTGGTTAACAAAAATCTGTCAATCGCAGATTTAAAATTATCAATTGTGTTAGCATCAACTGCCATTTGTGGACGAGAGTTCCAAACTTCTACCACCTTTTGTGTGTAGAAGTTTTTCCTAACTTCACTGCTGAAAACCTTGGCTCTAATTTTTAGGCTATGTTCCCTAGTCCTAGACCAGCAAAAATAGTTTCTCTCTATCTACCCTATCAGTCCCCCTTAAGATCTTGAAATCTTCAATCAAATCAACTCTTAATCTTCTAAATTACAGGAAATACAACCCTAGTTTGTGTAATCTCGCCTCGTAATTTAACCCTTGGAGTCCAGCTATCATTCTAGTAAATCTACGCTGCACTCCCTCCAAGGCAATATGTCCTTCCTAAGGTGCGGTGCCCAGAACTGAATGCAGTACTCCAGGTGAGGTCTAACCAGGGCTTTGTATAGTTGTAGCATAACTTTTACCCCCTTGTATTCCAGTCCTCTAGATATAAAGGCCAGCATTCCATCAGACTTTGTGATTATTTTCTGTACCTGCCCATGATATTTCAATTATCTACGTACATGGACCCCTAAGTCTCTTTGGCTCTCCGCTGTTTCGAGCTTTTCCCCATTTAGAAGGTACTCTGATCTATCCTTTTTAGGTCCAAAGTGGATGACCTCACACTTGCCTACGCTGAAATCCATTTGCCACAGTTTTGCCCATTCACTTAATCTATTAATATCTCTCTGTAATTTTATGCTTCCATCTACATTGCTTACAATGCTGCCTATCTTTGTGTCATCGGCAAACTTGGATATGTGGCTCTCTATCCCATCATCTAAGTCATTAATAAATACAGTGAATAGTTGAGGCCCCAACACAGATTCCTGTGGGACAACACTAGTCACATCCTGCCAATTTGAGTACCTGCCCATTATCCCTACTCTCTTCTCATGCTGCTCAGCCAATTTCCTAACCAGGTCAATAATTTGCCCTCAATTCCATGAGCTTCAACTTTAGCTAACAGTCTCTTATGAGGGACTTTATCGAATGCCTTCTGGAAGTCCATATAAACAACATCCATAGACATTTCCCTGTCCACTACTTTAGTCACCTCTTCAAAAAATTCAATCAGGTTCGTCAGGCATGACCTACCCTTTACAAATCCACGCTGGCTCTCTCTGATCAGCTGAAAATTTTCAAGGTGTTCAGTCACTCTATCCTTAATTATAGACTCTAGTCATTTCCCGACAACAGATGTTAGGCTAACTGGTCTATAATCCCCTGTTTCCCTCTCTCACCTTTCTTAAATAGCGGAGTGACATTTGCAATTTTCCAATCTAAAGGAACGGTTCCTGAATCAAGAGAACTTTGGAAGATTAGTTAGGGCATCTGCAATGATCTCACCTACTTCCTTTAAAATGATAAACTTGTGCAACTGGACAAGTCAAAAAGTGATATTTTATTCCTGAGTTTAAAAAGAAGGAATATCAAGGGACAAAACTTCTTATTCATGGTATTCCTCCTTTTTTCTCTAGAAAGAAATTATAAATTTAGCTTAAATATTTGCCATTTTTTGCCATTCTTACATTTCAGTCTGGCTCTATTGTAAACAGCAGGACAGCCTGAATTGAAAACAGTCTCAGAGCGACTCCACAGCCACCCAATCCCAGGAAACCATGTTAAACAAAGAAAGAACTTGCCTCTATATAGGGCCACACACGCCTTCACGACACCCCAAAGTGCTTTACAGCCAATGAAATACTTTAGAAGTGCAGTTACAGGTGTTATGTAGACAAATATGGTAGCCAATTTGTACACAGCAAGATGCCACAAACCGTAATGAGATAAATGTCTCATCAAAAAGTCTCTGACAATGCAGAACTCCCTCAGTATTGTATTGAAATATCATCTTAGATTAAGTGATCAAGTGCTTGGAGTAGGAATTGAACCCATAATTATCTAATTTAAAGGCCAGAGAGTTACCACTGAGCCAAACTGAATACAAATTGCACAGCATGGCTTCCTAGGTCTGGTAGCTCCAGTCTGACTTTCACAGGAGCGGCATTAGGACCATGCAGCCCCTACAATTGCAGGGACCCTGAGGAGATCCAGTGAAAGGACGCCTACATAATGGTAGTAGCTGATCCCTGATCATTTTTTTAACTACTTTTATATTACCTATTGTCAACATGCCTTTTCACAATCGTACGTTTGGAGATTTGACACCAGATTTAATAGGTAGTGAAATGTAGAGGCCCCAAACCAAACCTTTGCACAGGTCCTCCGCAAGGCAAATGCCCTCCTGAGCTATCAGAACAGTTTGAAGTCCTGTGCCCTACTGTTTATAATGAATAATTGATGTCAGTGAAGGGGCCTAGTAAGGAGGGCGACCCTACATGAAGGTATCCATGTTGGCAGAAAAATTATTATTTCAAAAAAGAAATTCAAATTGAAGGTAAGTTTATAATTTTCCTCGATAAAAAGAGGGAGCACTTTGAAAAAATAAATTCCTCCCAGTCTATCCCTCCCCTTTAATCTCGTTAACGCCAGCACTGATTTTCCATCTTCTTTAACAAACAGCAAGATTTCAAGTGTCAGCCGTGACAGAGGTGTATAGTACACAGGTGTTATTTTTAGTCAGAGAGCATGCAGGTAGCCACTATTGGCAAACAAATCACATTAAAACAGGAGGAAGAGGAGTGAGCTGCCCAGGAACACAGCGGGCATAGAAAGCACACAACTTAGAGCAGGCAGCAGATGTCAGCTGCCGGGGTATGAAGGGGCTCAGGCTCAGCAGGTTGGTTGTGATAGATGTGTGCCATCTGGTTGAAGAAGGCCTGTAAGAACAATCAGCTATCTGCAATGCACTATTAAAGGCAGTGAACATCAATTTTAATATCACGGGACCCTTTCAGGCGCCAACACAGGACATTTCAGGAGTAGGTCACTGCGTGTTGGCCAAATGCCACTTTCCTTTCTACACAATGAAAGCATCACAGACTGAAAGATGTAATAAAAATGAATTAATTTTATTCAACTAGCAGTGGCTGTAGTGTATAAGGTTTGCTGATTCATTTCATAGACTCATACAGGAGAGGGAGTCCGTTCAGCCCTTCGTACCTGTGCTAGCTCTTTGAAAGAACTATCCAATTAGTCCCACTCCCCTGCTCTTTCCCCATAGCCCTGCATTTTTTTCTTTTTCAAGTATATTTCCAATTTTTTTTTTGAAATTTACTGTTGAATCTGCTTCCACCACCCTTTCAGGCAGTGCATTCCAGATCATAACATCTCACCGCGTGAAAATTTCACATCATCTTCCCTCTGGTTCTTTTGCCAATTATCTTAAATCCGTGTCCTTTGGTTACCGACCCTCCTGCCAGTGGAAACAGTTTCTCCGCCTTTACTCTATCAAAACCCTTCACAATTTTGAACACCTCTATTAAATCTCTCCTTAACCTTCTCTGCTCCAAGGCGAACATTCATCATGAATTTCCCCACTCTGTGGGCTACTGAACAAATCTTCCTGCATATGATTTTTCTTGGCTCCATTATAAAAGGTGGTGGTGGGAGTTGGATACCAGAGATGGTGGCTGTGAAATACTGGGCTCCTCTGCTCTAGTGGCTATCACCCTTGGTGCACCAACATTCAACGTGACAAATGTCTTGCACAGACACTTGTGCTAGGTTTGGATTGGTACAGGACTACAACCAACATGAGAGTCAATCGGCAAACTCTGACTGCTGTCACACCTCACACTGGTGGAGGACAAGGATTCACCAGGTGCACTGGCTTGTTGCACCAAAAGAACAGTGCAGTTGTATGAGCTCCTGCAGATGGTCTGCAGTGAACCCTGAAATACTGGAAACTGGCCTTCAGTGAGATACACACATTGTGCTTATGGTCTCACCACTGAGGCTATGACGGACTGCGGCATTTGCTGAACCTCAGATCAAGAACACCTTACTCATCATATTCAGGTTGCTCGAGATCTGGAACACAGAAGGACAGCTATTCCTCTTGTTGCACTTAGGCGTAAAGGATCACGTGGGTGTAGCAGATAAAGGAAAATCCGGTAGAAGAATTGCTCACCCGTAACAGAACCCAACCATTTTTCCGACCATTCGTTTAAATTGAAGAAAAATTGAGTGGGGTCTATTGTGCACATTCTATCCTCCCCATTCAATTTTCTTCTACGTACAACACCCAAGTGATCTTTTACACCCAAATGTAATAAGATGAAAATCTGCCTCAGACTCTTTTATAACATGCAAGATTTCTCTCATGTTGTTCATAACAGAGTCAAATGAAGTGGATGTTCCACGCACATGGGCCAGGATCCTGTACTTGAAGAAGTCAATATCCACAGACGTGTCAAGAAAGTTTTCTGAGTGAGTGGGCCTCCACTTTGCATATCTGAGCCTTTCACAAGAATCCCGCCTTATTAATAGTGCTGTTCTCTTCACTGGGTGAACCCTTCTCTACATCCCTAACCCCTAACCTGTGAAGTGGGTGCTGCATGCATGTATTTCCACAACATGTGGAGAGAGTAAGTGCCTTGGTGTTGTCTACATCATGGTCCTGGAAGATGCCATGGACTGGGCTTCAGGAATCTTTGCTGTCAAGAGAGTGCATGGGACAACATTACTAATGGAAACCCTGCTCTTATAAACGTACAATAATGGAAGTACACAGTGCTTCAGTGTATTTCTTTAATAGCTGCACTCTGTGATAATCACCATAGAAATACTGTGCTCTACAAATAGAAACATAGAAACAGGAGTAGGCCTTTCGACCCCCTCGAGCCTGTTCCGCCATTCAATTAGATCATGGCTGATCTGTATCTTAACTCCATCTACCCGCCCCTTGGTTCCGTAAACCCTCAATATCCTTGCCTGACAAAAATCTATCAATCTCAGTTTTGAAATTTCAATCAACCTAGCCTCAAGAGCTTTTTGGGGGCGGGAGTTCCAAATTTCCACTACCCATTGTATTAAGAAGTGCTTTCTGACATCACCCCTGAATGGCCGAGCTCTAATTTTAAGGTTATGTTCCCTTGTTCTGGACTCCCCCACCAGAGGAAATTGTTTCTCTCTATTTACTCTATCAACTCCTTTAATCATCTTAAACACCTCAATTAGATCACCCCTTAATCTTTTATATACAAGGGAATACAAGTCTAGTCTATGCAACCTGTCCTCATAATTGAACCGTTTTAGCCCCTGGTATTTACCTTCTTGGTTCACTGGCCACCCATCTCAGGGAGACACCTCTCCCAGAAAAAGCCTATGCCCTAACAACTCTACTTATTAGGACTGCATGGCCAGCATTATCTTCTTCTTAAAACGTCCAATGCCAGTGCCTTCTCTCAGGCTTCTGGGCCACTGGTGTCTGTGCCACTTTCAGTTTTTCATGCTTCCGCTCCTATCTGCCTCACCCCACAAGTCCTCCAGTATTCATGCATTCTTTGTACCTTGTAAGTGTCTTTGATCTCTTATTTTTCTCATTATGCCACCTATTGTCTCATGTTAATATCACTTCAGCTATGTAACCATCTCTTGTTTTGCACTTAATCACTTTACAGGTTATTCAATTCCATTTTGTGCGTGTGTGTATGCATGCATATCTAGCTGAGGGGTAGATCTTGTAAAATGGGTGATGACTTTGTGCGATAGTGTAACACAAACCAAGATCCACTCCTATGTGTTTTTCCCCTCTCCCTTCCTTTTGTTCTACTCCTTTTTAAATGCTTTATTTCTGTAATCTCCTTCAGTTCTAACAGAGTCCCTACCTGAAACATTAACTCATCTGTTTTCACTACAGATGCTGCCTGGCCTACTGAGTGTTTCCACCAATTCCTGTTTTTGTTTCAGATTTCCAGCATCTGTAGTTTTTTGCATTTTGTTTATACTGCCAGTGCCAAGTCAGGTACAGCTGTTGTACAATAATGTGGCCAAGAACAAGATGCAGAAAATTGTATAGTTGTTCAAAATGTTGCTGATAATGAACGATATACAGACAAAGCTTTTTATACATGCAAAATCTAGTATGCAAGTTTCCTCCAGTTTGCCACAGCAATGTGCCTTAAATACCCTGCACTGCAGCTGTGTGATTTTTCCACTTCAGACTTTGTGAAGATTGCTAATTTGGTACCAATTTGTGCCAAGTTATGGGATCATTTGTGCCATGGATTTGTGTCCACAAAGAACTGGATTGAGACTGCCCAAACTCAGCAAAAAGAGAGTCATTCCATCAGTCTGTCTTAGATTTGTGGCTGGAATGAAAAGGTAGTGTGCTAACTCAATTTACTACCCAGTCCCAGTCCCAGTCCCACACCAAAAGTGTCCTTACCCCCCCTCCCCCAGTGAGATATGCCTATAGAAAAAAACATGGCATGAGTTAATTTGTTTTGATCTATCTCACCTCCCTCACTAACGAGGTCAATCAGAATCACTGCAAACTGCAGAGTGGAAGGATTATCCTTCCCCTTGACACTAATTAGACTTTGCACATAATGACCACAGAAACAATAGCTAGTCAGAATTGTTTTACAGCATATGAAAGAAAATAGAAGTGTTCCACAGTAAATCTGTGTTTTTTTTTTAGCTTGTTACTATGGCATTACAGTTATGACTATCATCTGTTTATAGTAATGAATTTCAAAGGAAAGAATAGAGAGGAGCTCAGGAGACAGCTGAGATTAGTAAGTAGACTCTAAAGATAGATTAGGTTTCACTAAGTTCACTGCCAGAACCTGACAGAATGTTAAAAGTAATCATGTAGCTTTTGACAATGTAACTATATAGCATTTCAATATATTTTCAGAATGAAAGAACATGAGGAGTCACGTGATGTTCAGAGTAAGCCAGCTGTAGGCTTGTGGAACTCTATAATATCCTCAATCAAACCCAATGCAATCATGCTTTTATTACACTTGCAGAAGAATGTGTGATGAAGTAAGATGGGAGGATGTGTGGAGGCATAGACCCTGTTGGGCTGAATGGCCAGTTTCTGTGCTGTAAATTCTATGTACACCAAACCTCATAAATAACATTGTATAAGGCACCAACTATATAATAACAGTCCAGCCATCCTGGAAATCAAAGGCAGCAATAACTAAAAGTGGAACTGAGTTTGGCCACCCTGCTTTGTCAGGTGGGCATCAGCACATTAACACTGTTAGTGTGATCTTCACTGTTAATCTGATGGATGAGATAGCAATACTGATGCAAGAGATGCCCAACTAGGCTGAAGGAAGTAACCTGATCAATCAGAACGCTTCTCCTCTGTAAGGGATCGAAGTGAAATGAATTTGTGACAATAACAATTGCTGCAACAATTAGAATAACTTGGGCTTCTCACATGAAAGAAAACATAACTATTCAGAAAAGATGGACATGAAGCAGGAAAAATTAGGAAAATTTAAGACATGGATACAGAAGGCATAGGCAATGAGAAAGGCATTTGGAAGGGTTTTTGAAGGCATAGAGCGAGCTAGCAAGAAAAAATGATTTGGGGAGAGGATTGCAGAAGGCAGGGATGTAGTGACTGAAGGTGTGGCCTCCACTGGAGCAGACTGGGTGTGGAAACAAGGAGTAATCCAGTGTCAATGTAATGGAGGGATGTACAGCTGAAAAATATTGCTTAAACAAGGTGGAGTTCATGGATGGATTTGAAGATGAGAACAAGAATCTCAAAGTTGATACAATGAGCCAATATAGCTTAGCAATGAGCATATATGTCATCCAGGTTCACTAATCTACAGGTCACTAAAAAAAACACTTCAGCGCAGAATGTTAGAATGAAAGATTCTGCAGAGACTCTGAAGAGAGAGAGGCAAAAGAAAACAAGACTTTGGATATGAATTATCTTCATTGCTGAAAGCCCCCATCTGCCTATGCCACTAGAATAAAAATCTGTACCATGTTGAAGGAGTCCAACTTCATAGCTTTTCTGCCTGATAAAGTCTCAGCTTTTCTAGGTATTTCATTCAGAGAATCAAATCTCCAGGTCTATATGGAATGGTCCTTTGTTTCCATGTGTTCCTTCTTTTGTATACCTTTAATTTGATCCTTTTTTTGTTCCCCCCTCCCATGACCACATCGTGTTCAACAAATTGTCTGTCTTGCAGGCAATTCATTTTGCCAACATCTTAAGATGCAATGTCTTTCTTTTTTGAATGGTTACATGTGGAATCTGATAATGCTTGAAAAGTGACTGCGGACATTGTCAAACTTTCTTAGCAGTAAGCTGTTTGAACCCACATTGCCTTCAGAAAGGCAAATGAGGATACTTACTTGATATTCTAAGGCCATGCAAGACGAGATCATTCAAAGTGCCTGCCACAGTCCAAAAGAGAAACTAATGATGAATGAATGAGTCATTATGCCAACTGATCCACAACTATGACTGCACTGCAAGCATCAGCTTGATTTAGTTGGTAGCATTCTCACTTCTGAGTCCGAAGGTTTGGGTCCATCCTCCATTCCAGGACTTGAGAATGTAGCTTTGGCTGATGCTTTAGCGCAGTACTGAGCATTTTCAGAAGTGCTGGGGTAATTTTTACTTCGGGTGTGGGTGGCACTAATATTGTGGGTTGGGTGACTGTTATAGAAACCGTCTAATTTTCCTTCTGTTGAAAGCAATGGAAAGGAAAATCAGGCAGTTTCTTTAATGGCACTCGAACCACAATATCGGTTTTACATTCCGGCGGTAAGTTGAAAATGACTCCTAGAGAATCTTCCAGTTGCATGATTTTCCTCAGAGTCATGTTCAAACTTGCAGCCCTTGTCACTTTAGTCTGAATGTGTACAAAATGGATAAAGAAGCAGTCAGTGTCAAAATTAGCAAGGCTTGTAATGTACTACTATGGAACAGGAAGAGCAGTTTGTGCTATTCAGTCAGAATCAATACGGTGTAACAATTTGGAAATTTCCTGAAGTCATGCATTTGTGCAAAACATGTGCTTGTCTAAAAGCTTCTGTGGAAATTGATGAGGTCATTGTCTGCACAGCAGATCGCCCGGCTACCCAGCTGGGTAGACACATGCGGAGAAGGATATAGTACAATGAAGTATGCATTGGAGTATTTATGGAACACAATAGGTCACACAATTTGCTCCACAAGGGTGCGATGTCCAGATGTCAGTAAGTGAAGAATTTGACCAGCTGGTGGGAAAGACAAAGGAAGAGGAATCAGGGTGCAGAAACCTTGAACAATTGTAATCTTGAAATAGACTGAAAATTCCTAATTCATGGAGACCAAGGGCTTTAACATACGTGCTTATTGCAATGGAGATGATAATACTGTTTAAAAGGAATTGAATGAGTGTTTGAAAAAGGAGAAATAAAAAGCAAGGGAATAGGTTTAGAATAGCTCCAATTGTAGAGCTAGCACTAGAACAGGCGCAATGGGCTGAATGGTCTCCTGCTGTACTTTAATTTCTATGATACTCTGACAGCTTTGAACCTTTTTGCACACCCAGAAGCAGGACTTCAAATTGAACAAATTTCAGATGAGAAAAAAAATATGCAATGGCCTCGGACGGGATCAATGCATGTTGGGGCCTGGGTGAGCGACAAACTCAAATGTCTGGCCCCAGAGAAATTTCAACTCCCAGGCCTCATTTTCATATTCAGGCTCCGACTGCCGCCCAAACCCGGCAGAAATCACTGTCTGGCAGGCAGGTGAGTGCAGGAATTCGGGTGACAGGAGGCCACTGCTGGGAATGGTCCCTGACAATCAGGCTTTGTGAATATCCCCATCTTCAATGATGGTGGAGTCCAGCACGTGAGTGCAAAAGACAAGGCTAAAACGTTTGCAACAATCTTCAGCCAGAAGGGCCGAATGAATGATCCATCTCAGCCTCCTCCCGAGATCCCCACTATCACAGAAGCCAGTCTTCAGCCAATTCGATTCACTCCACGTGATATCAAGAAATGGCTGAGTGCACTGGATACAGCAAATACTATGGGACCCGACAACAACCCGGCTGTAGTGCTGAAGACTTGTGCTCCAGAACTATGGGCCGAAGGGCCTCTATCCGTGCTGTATAACTAGCCACGCTTCTAGCCGGGCTGTTCCAGTACAACTACAACACTGACATTCAACCAACAAAGAGGAAAATTGCCCAGATATGCCCTGTCCACATAAAGCAGGACAAATCCAATCTGGCTAATTACTGCCCCATCAGTCTACTCTCAATCATCAGCGAAGTGATGGAAGGTGGTTTCGACAGTGCTATCAAGCGGCACTTACTCACCAATAACCTGCTCACCGATGCTGTTTGGGTTCTACCAGGACCACTTGGCTCCAGAACTTTTTACAGCCTTGGCCCAAACATGGACAAAAGAGCTGAATTCCAGAGGTGAGGCGAGAGTGACTCCCCTTGACATCAAGGCAGCATTTGACCGAGTGTGGCATCAAGGAGCCCTAGTAAAATTGAAGACAATGGGAATCAGAGGGAAAACTCTCCAGTGGCTGGAGTCATACCTGGCACAAAGGAAGATGGTAGTGTTTGTTGAAGGCCAATCATCTCAGCCCCAGGACATTGCTGCAGGAGTTCCTGAGGGCAGTGTCCTAGGCCCAACCATCTTCAGCTGCTTCAACAATGACCTTCCATCCAACATAAGTTCAGAAGTGGGGATGTTCGCTGATGATTGCACAGTGTTCAGTTCCATTCGCAACCTCTCAGATAATGAAGCAGTCCGTGCCCGCATGCAACAAGACCTGGACAACATCCAAGCTTGGGCAGATAAGTGGCAAGTAACATTCATGCCAGACAAGTGCCAGGCAATGACCATCCCCAACCAGAGAGAGTCTGGTTACTTGTGGGGCCCAGAGAAACACTCCTGTCCCTCCTGGCCTATAAGGAAACCTTAAAAAAAATGTAAAACTTACCTTGCTAGACCTCTTCTGGCCCTCGATCCAGCTCCAGATAGGTTTGGCCTGGTGGGGCCGCCACCGCACTTCCCCCGCTCAGGCCTCCAGTTAAAATATAGATCGGGCCCCAATTACATCATCAGAGGTTGATCTGCATATTTAAAAAGGAACCCATCTGCTCTGGGCAGGAAAGGAGTGCATAAGTTCCCAGCTCCGTTTTAACTAGTTGGAGAGAGTTAAAAGTGAGACCAATGTTTCTAACATTTAACGGTCACAGAACATAAGAACATAAGAAATAGGAGCAGGAGTCGGCCAATCGGCCCCTCGAGCCTGCTCCACCATTCAATAAGATCATGGCTGATCTGATCCTATCCTCAAATCTAAATTCATGTCCAATTTCCTGCCCGCTCCCCGTAACCCCTAATTCCCTTTACTTCTAGGAAACAGTCGATTTCTGTTTTAAATTTATTTAATGATGCAGCTTCCACAGCTTCCTGGGGCAGCAAATTCCACAGACCTACTACCCTCTGAGTGAAGAAGTTTCTCCTCATCTCAGTTTTGAAAGAGCAGCCCCTTATTCTAAGATTATGCCCCCTAGTTCTAGCTTCACCCATCCTTGGGAACATCCTTACCGCATCCACCTGATCAAGCCCCTTCACAATCTTATATGTTTCAATAAGGTCACCTCTCATTCTTCTGAACTCCAATGAGTAGAGTCCCAATCTACTCAACCTCTCCTCATATGTCCACCCCCTCATCCCAGGGATTAACCGAGTGAACCTTCTTTGTACTGCCTCGAGAGCAAGTATGTCTTTTCTTAAGTATGGACACCAAAACTGTATGCAGTATTCCAGGTACGGTCTCACCAATACCTTATATAACTGCAGCAATACCTCCCTGTTTTTATATTCTATCCCCCGAGCAATAAAAGCCAACATTCCGTTGGCCTTCTTGATCACCTGCTGCACCTGCATACTAACTTTTTGATTTTCTTGCACTAGGACCCCCAGATCCCTTTGTACTGCAGTACTTTCCAGTTTCTTGCCATTAAGATAATAACTTGCTCTCTGATTTTTCCTGCCAAAGTGCATAACCTCACATTTTCCAATATTGTATTGCATCTGCCAAATCTCCGCCCACTCACCCAGCCTGTCTATATCCCCTTGTAGGTTTTTTATGTCCTCCTCACTCTCCATTTTCCCTCCCATCTTTGTATCATCTGCAAACGGTGATATGTTACACTCGGTCTCTTCCTCCAAATCGTTAATATAGATTGTAAAGAGTTGGGGACCCAGCACCGAACCCTGTGGAACACCACTAGCTACTGGTTGCCAGTCCGAGAATGAACCATTTATCCCAACTCTCTGCTTCCTGTTAGATAACCAATCCTCCACCCATGCCAGAATATTACCCCCAATCCAGTGATTCTTTATCTTGAGCAATAATCTTTTATGTGGCACCTTGTCGAATGCCTTCTGGAAGTCTAAATACACTACGTCCACTGGTTCCCCTTTATCCACCCTGTACGTTATGTCCTCAAAGAACTCAAGCAAATTTGTCAGACATGACTTCCCCTTCATAAAGCCATGCTGACTTTGTCCTATTAAATTATGTTTATCCAAATGTTCCGCTACTGTCTCCTTAATAATAGACTCCAAAATTTTACCCACCACAGATGTTAGGCTAACTGATCTATAATTTCCAGCCTTCTGCCTACTACCCTTTTTAAATAAGGGTGTTACATTAGCAGTTTTCCAATCTGTCGGGACCTTTGCCGAGTCCAGAGAATTTTGGAAAATTATTACCAAAGCATCCACAATCCCTACTGCCACTTCCCTCAAGACCCTAGAATGTAAGCCATCAGGTCCAGGGGATTTATCCGCCTTGAGTCCCATTAATTTACTGAGTACCAATTCCTTAGTGATTTTAATCGTATTTAGCTCCTCCCCCCCGAGAGCACCCTGTTTGTCCAGTGTTGGGATATTCTTAGTGTCCTCTACCGTAAAGACTGAAACAAAATATTTGTTCAGCATTTTTGCCATCTCCATGTTTCCCACCATTAATTTCCCGGTCTCGTCCTCTAAGGGACCTACGTTTGCCTTCGACATCCTTTTTCTTTTTATATAACTGTAGAAACTCTTGCTATTTTTTGCTAATTTATCATCATAATCTATCTGCCCTTTCTTAATCAATCCTTTAGTTACTTTTTGCTGTCTTTTGAAGACTTCCCAATCTTCTATCCTCCCATTAAGTTTGGCTACCTTATATGTCCTTGTTTTTAGTCAGATACTATCCTTAATTTCTTTACTTAGCCACGGATGGCTGTCATTTCTTTTACACCCTTTTTTCCTCAGTGGAATTTATTTTTTTTGAAGGTTGTAAAATAACTCCTTGAATGAACACCACTGCTCATGTACCGTCTTACCCTTTAATCTTTTTTCCCAGTCCACTTTAATCAATTCCACTCTCATACCATCATAGTCTCCTTTATTTAAGCTCAGTACGCTTGTTTGAGAACCAACCTTCTCACCCTCTAATTGGATATGGAATGTAACCATGTTATGGTCACTCATTCCAAGGGGATCCTTAACTAGGACATTATTAATTAATCCTGGCTCATTACACAGGACCAGGTCCAAGGTTGCTTGCCCCCTTGTAGGATCAGTTATATACTGCTCAAGAAATCCATCCCCAATATACTCAATAAACTCTTCCTCAAGGCTGCCCTGCCCAATTTGATTTGTCCAGTTAATATGATAGTTAAAATCCCCCATAATTATAGCTGTTCCCTTATTACATGCCCCGACTATTTCCTGATTAATACTTCTTCCAGCAGAGTTGCAACTATTAGGAGGCCTATATACTACGCCCACGAGTGTTTTTTTCCCCTTATTATTCCTTATTTCTACCCAAACTGTTTCATTATCCTGATCCTTTGTCCCAATATCATTTTTCTGTATTACAGTGATTCCTTCCTTTATTAACATAGCCACCCCACCTCCCCTTCCTTCCTGCCTCTCCTTCCTGATTGTTAAATACCCTGGCATATTTAATTCCCAGTCATTGTCACCCTGCAGCCATGTTTCTGTAATGGCCACAAGATCATACCCATACGTAGTTATTTGTGCCGTTAACTCGTCCATTTTGTTACGAATGCTATGTGCATTCAGATGAAGAACTTTCAAATATGTTTTGTGACACTTAGTTCCTGCTTTTTCCTTTTTTAACACTTTACCTTTTACTCCATACCGTCTGTCCCTTCCTGACACGCTTTCCTCTGTCTCCCTGCTCAGGTTCCCAACCCCCTGCCACAGCTTTGATGCTGGGTTAATCGCCTTATGCCTTCTATTATTTTATCTGTCATGCCTAAAGTACACTTTCTTTCCACTGCTCTATGCTTTTCCCTTTCACTTGTTCTTGAACAACTGTTTGTACTATTTGTATTGTAAATTTCCCCTGGGTCTTCCCCTCTCTTGCTGCTCTCAACTTTATTCCCTTCTGACTCCCCGCTCAGGTTCCCATCCCCCTGCCACTCTAGTTTAAACCTTCCCCAACAGCACTAGCAAACACCCCCGCGAGGACATTGGTCCCGGTCCTGCTCGGGTGTAACCCGCCACACTTGTACAGGTCCCACCTTCCCCAGAACCGGTCCCAATGTCCCAGTTACTTAACATACTGGTGAAATTGCTCTGGAGAAACTAGCTGAAAACCAAAATCTTACTGAAATGTTAAAAAGTTACATTTTGCTCCACACTCATAATCAATTGTGAGGAAAACAGTTAACTGTTATCATAGCATAAATCTATTGCATTTAAATTTGGGCCTTTCCTACATAATGCAATTTGGGGCATTGCACAAACCAAAGACTTTTGAGGCAAATTATTGCATGCAGTATTCGATTAATGTTAACAGAGCAGAGTTCACTTTGATATTTGCTATTACTGAAAAGGATAGATCAGATGCATTCAGTTGCTACTGATGTTTAATTTAGTTGGCCAGGTGTTTCTTCAACTTCCACTACAAAATTTATCAATATATTATGAACCTTAATTAATTTCCCATGGATTACCTGAAGAAGCTCTATCAGATAATGAGCCACAATTTAAATCTGAAGAATCTGCAACACTCTTTAAACTGAGTGGTGCGAAGCATTCACTTCAGAATGGTGCACTGCTTGGCTTTGTTGAAGTTTTAAAGTAATCCTTGCAGAAATCCAAGTTACTGGAGAAACTTTCCTTATTGCATTGATTGTTGCAACTAATACTAACTTATCTAGGAATTGGAAACTACAAAAACGGTTGGAAAAATAGGGGATGTCTAAAATGCTGACTTGTATAAATAACTGAAGTCAATCTGAGTCAACACAGCACCTTCACTGGGTGCAAGTGAAGATTAGTAATGGTGGGTCTCAATGGGAAGGTAAGTAAGTTGTTAAATTGATCCTATCTCCTAAAAAGTTGGAGACAGATATGGTTTTGCTCAAAGAAAATAGGCAGAAGGGGGAGAACTTTATATTGAAAGTATTCCCCAGGCTTCTCCTTCAAGGACCAACGCTTCCTTCCTCTAATTCTTCACTAGAATCTGTTCAAATATTGAGAATGACATATCAAGCTATCCAGCAAGACACTTCATGACAATAAAAAAGCCTGAATTCTCCTTTTCAAACATGAATCTGACATTTGCATTAGTCTCATTGTAACTCTCCCTGGTCGGTAAATGAGGAAAATGAAGAGTCATGAAGACACTCTTTTGAGGGATCGAGCTACTGTCACCTGAATGAAAACAGGTCAGAGGCTTTAAGAGCAATGAATTGATATCCAAAGACTGCAATTTAAAAAACAACGACAAGCATTATTTTTGTCTGTACTTGTCTAAAATCCAGTCTTGTTAATAGTTGCCTTATATCAACTGATTACACAGTACAGTGGGAGACTCGTGTGCTGCCAGGCAAATAACGCAGCTTAGCTTTGGCATCAAACAAAATTTGATATTTAGAGAATGGCAGCTTTTTGTTGTTGTAAGGTTCTTGGACTTGACACCAATTTGGTTGCAAATAATCTTTATTGAATTCGATTGAGTCTTGACTCACTCAATGTCTTAAGCAATAGCCATACAGAGAAATAAACGATATTACCCGCTTTCACTCTGGATAGAGAACATGATCTTCATCGATTCTTTCATTCTTGTCTCTCTCTGCAAATTGTGAAGGAAAGCTTAAGGTCTTTATAGAGCTCTACTCACGCACAGCCATTCCTTAAAAGGTGTTGTTTTTTCAGTTTCCTAACTGAGCTGTCGATCATAGTTTTGTTCGTTTATGATATAGGCTACCCTCTTATGTGGGAGACCACTGACCCCTTAATCAGCATTCCTTGCTAACAAAAGACCTCTCCTTGCTGACAAAACTTTTTCTTGCTAAATGACTTCCATACTCTGAAGGATTCTGGGAATGAGCAACTTGACCATTTTATTATTTCTGGCTACAGTACAAGTTGTAAGCTATTTACAAGTGAAAAGAAAGCAAAAACCTTAATCATATGAGATTAAGCCAAATCCTAATCCTACTTATATATGTATATAAGAATAGGATATCTTACATTGTTGCTGTTTGGGTTTTTTTTGTTAATGTTCCCTCCTGGCCTGAAATTTCTGACTGCTGCTTGTTTACAATTTCACGGATGCCAGCATTCCCAACCATTGTCTATTCTTCACCTGTGAGCCCAAAGAGTGATTGTCAGCTCTCTATTTTACTGTGTGGTTTATCACGGCCAAGTCTAAACCTGTCCTTCCCTGACATCCATGCACTGGAATTTTCCAACAGAGTCAATGGCCAGTGATCAGAATTAGGAGCCATGACCGATTTTTCCCCTCCTCACAAGCTAATTACAGGCAAGGAAGGCCATTCAGCCCATCTTAGTTCATTCATCCAGAAAGACCCTAAAGTCCCCCAATTGTAGCATCCAATTGTTTCTTAAATGATTCTGGGGTTTTCATCTCCACTACTTTACTTGGGAGTCTATTCCATGTATTGATCACTCTTTATGTGAAGAAGAACTTCAAGACACTAGTCTTAAATTTGCCTTTCACTAGTTTGAACCCGTATTCCCTTGTCTTACTCCAACAATTTAGTTTGAAGTAATTTTCTGGATTTATTATTTACTATCTTATATACCTCTCCCTCTCCTCCCTCCATGGCTGAAAAGCTCAAGTTTCTCCAGTCTTCTCTTATAACTTAGATCTCTAATACTGGAAATCAGCCTTGTGGCACTTCTCTGAACTGTTGCCATTTATCCTGTGTGTAGCAATAAATCCAATATAATTTTTTACCCTCAGGTGGATCTACCTTTCTTCAACTATTCATAGACCAGATGCAGATTATATTTGGTGCTAGCAATGGTATAGCTTTTCTGCACCTGTGTTACAGTTACTGACATACGAGCTGTAAATTACAATATTTTTGACACACAGTGAGCAATTTTATGAACATCACTGCAATGCTGGTCATGCCTTCAAGAATCCTGTTGCCTTTTTACTGTTATAAGCTCGGCCAGGACAAAAATGGATTGCAGCAAAGTGCAAACTGTTCTTATTTCAATTCTAAGACAATACACTACCATTCAATTTAGGAACATAGGAACATTCGAAACAGGAGTAGGCCATTCAGCTCCTCAGGCCTGCTCCGCCATTCAATTAGATCATGGCTGATCTGCACCGCAATTCGCCTTTGCTCCATCTCCCTGATACCCTTACCTAACAGATATCTATTGATCTCAGTCTTGTAAGTTTTGACTGAACCAGCATCCACAGGCTGTTGGGGGAGAGAGTTCAAAATATCTACTACCCTTTGTGTGAAAAAGTGCTTCCTGATTTCATTCCTGAATAGACCCACTGTGACTAAGGCCAGGGACTAACACATGCGCACTCAGGCCCGGAGCATATTGGGCCGCACATGCGCATTGTAGGTCACCAACTGCCCTCGTTGCCATTCACTAAAAGCGCGGACCGGAGGCCGAGCACCAAAAATGCAGCCGATGCAGGTAACCATAAGGGGGAGGAGAGTCCAGAGGAAGGAGAGAAGCAGGGCGGAAGGGGAGAAGTGGGGGGAAGGGGACGAGCAGAAGCAGCGCGCAAAGGGGAGCATAAGAAGCGGGAAGCAGAAGAAGGGGGGAGTAGAAGAAGGGGGAGCAGAAGCAGCACAGGAAGCAGAAGCAGGGGGAAAGGGAGAGCCAGGGGCAAGGGGGTAGCGGAAGAAAGGCGGAAGGGGAGAAGCAGGGGGAAGGGGAGAAGCAGGGGGAAGGGGAGAAGCAGGGGGAAGGGGAGAAGCAGAAGCAGTGTGGGAAGCAGAAACGAGGGAAGGGGGAGCAGAAGTATAGGGGAAGGGGAGAGCAGGGCGAAGGGAGAGCAGAAGCAGGGGGAAGGGGAGAAGCAGGGCAGAAGGGGGGCCCAGAGGGAAGGGGAGAAGCAGGGGGAAAGGGGAGCAGAAGCAGCGAAGGATGCAGAAGTAAAGGGGAAGGGGAGAGTGGGAGGAAGGGGGGAGCAGAAGCAGCGGGGGGGAACAGGGGAGCAGAAGCAGCAGGGGAAGGGGGGAGCCTGGAGGGAGCAGAGCAGGAGTTGGGGGGGGGGGGGGTGGAGAGGAAAGGAAGAGAATGTGATCCAGGTCTAAGGAGGGGTCAAGAGAGGTAGAACACAGTCTGGACTAGAAGATGGATCCCACTCTACTACCCCCCCCCCCCACACAATTAGACCTGGATCACGTTCTCCTCCTCCTCCTCCCCCAGTTAGACCTGGATCATGTTCTCCTCTTGTCCACCCCCCCCCCCCACCAACCCGTTAGACCTGGATCACACTCTACCCCCCATCCCCCCATTAGACCTGGCTCACATTCTCCTAATAAAACTAAGATGACTAGCAATCTTAAAAAGACAAGTCTAAAGGCATTGTGTCTTAACACGCGAAGCATTTGCAATAAGGTAGATGAATTAACAGCGCAGATAGATATTAACGGTTATGATATAGTTGCGATTACGGAGACATGGCTGCAGGGTGACCAAGGATGGGAACTGAACATCCAGGGGTATTCAATATTTAGGAAGGACAGGCAAAAAGGGAAAGGAGGTGGGGTAGCGTTGTTAGCAAAGGAGGAAATCATTGCAATAGTGAGGAAGGATATTGGCTCGGAAAGTCACGATGTGGAATCTGTATGTGTGGAGCTAAGAAACACCAAGGGGCAGAAAACGTTGGTGTGGATTGTCTATAGGCCCCCAAACAGTAGTGGAGATGATGGGGAGGGCATTAAACAGGAAATTAGAGATGCATGCAAGAAGGGTACAACTATAATCATGGGTGACTTTAATCTACATATAGATTGGGCAAACCAAATTCGCAATAATACTATGGGGGAGGAATTCCTGGAGTGTGTACGTGATGGTTTTCTAGACCAATACGTTGAGGAACCAACCAGAGAACAGGAGATCCTAGACTGGGTATTGTGCAATGCGAAAGGATTAATTAACAATCGTGTTGTGCGGGGTCCCTTAGGGAAGAGCGACCATAACATGATAGAATTCTTCATTAAAATGGAGAGTGAAGTAGTTGAATCTGAAACTAGGGTCCTGAATCTAAATAAAGGAAATTACAAAAGTATGAGGTGCAAGTTGGCTATGACAGATTGGGAAACTTTACTAAAAGGGATGACTCAAATCCTCTTGCAATGAAGGCCAACATACCATTCGCTTTCCGAACTAGCTAATGGCTAATATTTAAAGAACTTGTGCAAGAATTACAACAATGATTCATTCCTGTCTGGCGCAAAAATAAAACAGGAAAGGTGGCTCAACCATGGCTGACAAAAGAAATTAGGGATAGTATTAGATCCTAAAAGGAGAAATATAAAATTGCCAGAAAAAGCGGCAAGCCTGAGGATTGGGAGCAGTTTAGAATTCAGCAAAGGAGGACAAAGAGATTGATTAAGAGGAGAAAAATAGAGAATGAGAGTAAACTAGCAGGGAACATAAAAACTAACTGTAAAAGCTTCTATAAATATGTCAAGAGAAAAAGATTAGTGAAGACAAATGTAGGTCCCTTACAGTCAGAAATGGGGGAAATTATAATGGGGAACAAAGAAATGGCAGAACAATTAAACATATACTTTGGTTCTGTCTTCACAAAGGAGGATACAAATAATCTGCCAGAAATGTGAGGGAACCAAGGGTTTAGTGTGAGGGAGGAACTGAAGGAAACCAGTATTGGTAAAAAAAATAGTGCTAGGGAAATTAATGGGGCTAAAGACTGACAAATCCCTAGGGCCTGATAATCTACATCTCAGAGTACTAAAGGAAGTGGCCCTGGAAATAGTGGATGCATTGGTGATCATCTTCCAAAATTCTATAGACTCTGGAACAGTTCCTACAGATTGGAGGGTGGCAAATGTAACCCCACTATTTAAAAAAGGAGGGAGAGAAAAAACAGGGAATTACAGACCAGTTAGCCTAACATCAGTAGTGGGGAAAATGCTAGAGTCTATTATAAAAGATGTGATAACAGAACACTTGGAGGGCATTAATGGGATTGGACAAAGTCAGCATGGGTTTTTGAAAGGGAAATCATGCTTAACAAATCTCCTGGAGTTTTTTGAGGATGTAACTGGTAGAATAGATAGGGGAGAACCAGTGGATGTGGTGTATTTGGATTTTCAGAAGGTTTTTGATAAGGTCCCACACAAGAAGTTAGTGTGCAAAATTAAAGCACATGGGATTGGGGGAATATACTGGCATGGATTGAGAATTGGTTGACAAACAGGAAACAGAGAGTAGGAATGAACGGGTCTTTTTCCGGGTGGTAGGCAGTGACTAGTGGGGTACCGCAGGGAACAGTGCTTGGGCCCCAGCTATTCACAATATATATCAATGATTTGGATGAGGGAACTAAATGTAACATTTCCAAGTTGCAGACGACACAAAGCTGGGGTGGAGTGTGAGCTGTGAGGAGGATGCAAAGAGGCTCCAATGTGATTTAGACAAGTTGGGTGAGTGGGCAAGAACATTGCAGATGCAGTATAATGTGGATAAATGTGAGGTTATCCACTTTGGTTGTAAAAACAGAAAGACAGATTATTATCTGAATGATGATAGATTGGGAAAAGGGGAGGTGCAACGAGACCTGGGTGTCCTTGTACACCAGTCGCTGAAAGCGAGCATTCAGGTGCAGCAAACAGTTAGGAAGGTGAATGGTATGTTGGCCTTCATTGCAAGAGGATTTGAGTACAGGAGCAGAGATATCTTACTGCATTTATACAGGGCCTTGGTGAGACCACATCTGGAGTATTGTGTGCAGTTTTGGTCTCCTTATCTGAGGAAGGATGTCCTTGCCATGGAGGGAGTGCAACGAAGGTTTACCAGCCTGATTCCTGGGATGGCAGGACTGACGTATGAGGAGAGATTGGGTCGACTAGGCCTATATTCACTAGAGTTTAGAAGAATGAGGTGATCTCATCAAAACATATGAAATTCTAACGGGACTAGACAGACTAGATGCAGGGAGGATGTTCCCGATGGCTGGGGAATCCATAACCAGGGGTCACAGCCTCAGGATACGGGGTATGTCATTTAGAATCGAGATGAGGAGAAATTTCTTCATCAGAGGGTGGTGAACCTGTGGAATTCTCTACCACAGAAGGCAGTGGAGGCCAAGTCATTAAAGATATTCAAGAAGGAGATAGATATATTTCTTAATGCTAAAGGGATCAAGGGATATGGGGAAAAAGCAGGAACAGGGAACTGAGTTAGACGATCAGCCATGATCATTTTGAATGGCGGAACAGGCCCGAAGGGCCGAATGGCCTACTCTTGCTCCTATTTTCTATGTTTCTATGTTTCCTCCACCCCAGTTGGACCTGGATCACACTCTCTCCCCCCCCCCACCCCTTAGACCTGGATACACTCTCCCCCCACCACCTGTTAGACCCGGATCACACTCTCCCCGTTCCCCCCCCCCACCCATTAGACCTGGATCACTCTCCCCGTTCCCCCCCCCACCCATTAGACCCGGATCACACTCTCCCCCCCCCGCCACCCCACCCGTTAGACCTGGATCACACTCTCCCCCACTCCCTGTTAGACCTGGATCACACTCTCCCCCACCCCCCGTTAGACCTGGATCACACTCTCCCTCACCCCCCGTTAGACCTGGATCACACTCTCCCCCACCCCCCATTAGACCTGGATCACACTCTCCTCCACCCCCCCTTTAGACCTGGATCACACTCTCCCCCACCCCCCATTAGACCTGGATCACACTCTCCTCCACCCCCCCTTTAGACCTGGATCACACTCTCCCCCACCCCCCATTAGACCTGGATCACACTCTCCCTCACCCCCCGTTAGACCTGGATCACACTCTCCCCCACCCCCCGTTAGACCTGGATCACACTCTCCCTCACCCCCCGTTAGACCTGGATCACACTCTCCCCCACCCCCCATTAGACCTGGATCACACTCTCCCCCACCCCCCGTTAGACCTGGATCACACTCTCCCTCACCCCCCGTTAGACCTGGATCACACTCTCCTCCACCCCCCCTTTAGACCTGGATCACACTCTCCCCCACCCCCCGTTAGACCTGGATCACACTCTCCCTCACCCCCCGTTAGACCTGGATCACACTCTCCTCCACCCCCCCTTTAGACCTGGATCACACTCTCCCCCACCCCCTGTTAGACCTGGATCACACTCTCCAACCCCTGCCACCCCACCCATTAGACCTGGATCACACTCTCCCCATTCCGCCCCCCCCAACCCGTTAGACCTGGATCACTCTCTACCCCACCCCTCCATTAGACCTGGATCACACTCTCCCCCCACCCCCCGCCACCCCACCCGTTAGACCTGGATCACACTCTCCCCCCACCCCCCGCCACCCCACCCGTTAGACCTGGATCACACTCTCCCCGCCCCCCCCACCCGTCCCATTAGACCTGGATCATTCTCTCCCTCCCCATCCCGTTAGACCTGGAACACTCTCTCCCCATTCCGCCCCCCCAACCCGTTGGACCTGGATCACTCTCTTCCCCCCCCCACAACCCGTTAGACCCGGATCACACTCTCCCCCACCCCCCCATTAGACCCGGATCACACTCTCCCCCACCCCCCATTAGACCCGGATCACACTCTCCCCCACCCCCCATTAGACCTGGATCACACTCTCCCTCACCCCCCGTTAGACCTGGATCACACTCTCCCCCACCCCCCGTTAGACCTGGATCACACTCTCCCCCACCCCCCGTTAGACCTGGATCACACTCTCCCCCACCCCCCATTAGACCTGGATCACACTCTCCCCCACCCCCCGTTAGACCTGGATCACACTCTCCCCCACCCCCTTTAGACCTGGATCACACTCTCCCCCACCCCTTTAGACCTGGATCACACTCTCCTCCACCCCACCTTTAGACCTGGATCACACTCTCCCCCACCCCTCGTTAGACCTGGATCACACTCTCCCCCACCCCCCTTTAGACCCGGATCACACTCTCCCCCACCCCCATTAGACCTGGATCACCCTCTCCCTCACCCCCCGTTAGACCTGGATCACACTCTCCCCCACCCCCCGTTAGACCTGGATCACACTCTCCCCCACCCCAACCCGTTAGACCTGGATCACACTCTCCCCCACCCCCCTTAGACCTGGATCACTCTCTCCCCCGCCCCCCATTAGACCTGGATCACACTCTCCCCCACCCCCGTTAGACCTGGATCGCACTCTCCCCCACCCCCGTTAGACCTGGATCACACTCTCCCCCACCCCCCGTTAGACCCGGATCACCCTCTTCCCCACCCCCGTTAGACCTGGATCACACTCTCCCCCACCCCCGTTAGACCTGGATCACACTCTCCCCCACCCCCGTTAGACCATGATCACACTCTCCCCCACCCCTGTTAGACCTGGATCACCCTCTTCCCCACCCCCGTTAGACCTGGATCACACTCTCCCCCACCCCCGTTAGACTTGGATCACACTCTCCCCCACCCCCGTTAGACTTGGATCACCCTCTTCCCCACCCCCGTTAGACCTGGATCACACTCTCCCCCACCCCCGTTAGACCATGATCACCCTCTTCCCCACCCCCGTTAGACCTGGATCACACTCTCCCCCACCCCCATTAGACTTGGATCACACTCTCCCCCACCCCCGTTAGACCTGGATCACACTCTCCCCCACCCCCGTTAGACTTGGATCACACTCTCCCCCACCCCCGTTAGACCTGGATCACACTCTCCCCCGTCCCCCCTTTAGACCTGGATCACACTCTCCCCCGCCCCCCCGTTAGACCTGGATCACACTCTCCCCCACCCCCCGTTAGACCTGGATCACACTCTCCCCCGCCCCCCCCCCGTTAGACCTGTATCACACTCTCCCCCACCCCCGTTAGACCTGGATCACACTCTCCCCCACCCCCGTTAGACCTGGATCAAGTTCTTGTGCGTGAACGTCAGTGAGTTGATTTCTCAGAAAGCTCAGTGCATGCGCGGCAAGTGACGTTATTAGACGCAGTTACACTATTCACTTTGGGTGACCCCACCCCCCCCCCCCACCACCTTCTACCCAATAAACCTGAAAACAATCCATGGCCCACACACAATGCCCCATCCATCACCACAGCTCTCTCCCGGAGTGTTTAGTTTGATGGAGTGATTCGCGACAGTGTGGGTATTTCTGGTTTTCGATCGACCCGTGACGTCCTCTTCCTGTGCATGTGCTGGGCTAGCCGATGATGTCGCTCTCAGCGCATGCTAAAAACCTACGACTCCGCTAGTGACCTCACTTCCAATTACATCACCCTCACACGTCCTCGTTGAATGCAATACACCTCACTAAACCAATCTTGCAGCTAAAATTATGTAAAATATTCATTGCTGTGGATTTGTCAAATTCAGCCTCGGAGAAACAACTACAGCCCCCCCACATGATCCTGCAGTGCCTGTTCATGGGGCCACTTATTTGAAGGAGCCCACAAGATCATTGCTGGGTTGACCTGGCATTGAGTGTTTTCAGAGTCAAAGTGAGGTGGGAGGCTGCTCAACATGGAGGCTTCACTCCTCTAGCAGACAGCGGAGTTTGGTGGGAGTTTTTATCAGATCATGCTGCTAGCATTCGACAAGGTTCCACATAACAGACTGTTAACAAAAATGAGAGCACATGGAATTGGAGGCAACCTATTGACTTGCCCTCCACACCTGTCTCCGAATCTGGACACCAGTTCATCAATACTCCAAGCAGACTCCACCATATCCACGTCAAGCTTATCCCACCACGGGACCCCTGACTTTAACTTTGGACTCCTTCCTATTGTCTCCTCTCTATTCCCTGTTTATTACAAGGATATGTCTATCCTAATCCTGCTATGTAACCACACCTATGTAACTTAAGTTTCCCTGGGGCTGATTTTCGGATGGTGGAGCGGGTGCGTTGGGGGCAGGGGGGGGGCTCCTAAAATTGTAGAAATCCGGAGTGGGTTTGGTGCCCGGCTCCAACCCGCTGACTTCATCATCCCACCGGCAATTAAAGCCGGCGGGATGATGATTTACATCCCTTGACGGATAATTACGGTACTTGAGTAGACATTTTGGCAGGGGTGCAATTTTGAAGGATCCTCAGCGTGTTTCCCGTGCTGTGGGAAACAATCCCTGTTCCAGCAGACGTGTTTCAGCCAGCAGCCAGTGGGAGATGCAAATGATTATTTGACAGGTGGGGGGGGAAACCTCATTTATTGCAGCAGGGCACTCTGTCACTTCAAACAAAGTTTTGGCTGCAAGACCTTTGTGTTTTCACTCAAAATTCTTACTATCCACACAAAACTCTGCTGTGCAAACATAGTTATCTACTTTGCGGACCCCCTCCAACTCACACCGTCAGGATGGGGGTGGGGGGGGCACCATGGCTGCATTCACACTACATCCAAGGACGAGCAACATCACCAGCCCCGCCAGGCACGGCGTCCGCCTCCGCCACGTGGAGCTCCACCACACAGTGCTGCGCCACAGACACCTGCACAAGAGCACAACAGGCACAACAGAGAGGGGTGCCGCTTGAGGAGGCCCCATCCACATCTGCCATCCACATAGAGGAAGAGGAGGAGGCAGAGGAGGAGGAGGAGGATGAGGAGGAGGCGGAGGAGGAGGCAGAGGAGGAGGAGGAGGACATGGGCAGAACAGCGGCTCACCTGGCTGCTCGGGAGGCCTGGGAGTCACTGTATGTGAACGGTTCACCTCACATCAGACAGTGTGAAGAGTCCAGTCCTCACCACCTGGACAAAGCAGCGGCCACACCAGCCCCCAACCCCCCGGAATAAAACAGTCCTGCAACTACACATACACCCACTGTAGAGTGACCCAATGGGTGGCATCAAGTGTGGGCCTTCATGGTGAACCCCATGAAAGGGCCAGCCAGAAGCCAGTCAAGAATGGCCAAGGCGTGGCAGTAGCAGTGACAATAATAATATTTAATGTGAGTTTAACAAAAAGCAAATATAAATAAAAAACATGACCAACCGTCAAACATCCTTGTGCATCCCCTTCGTGCTTACAAAACCTTCGCCTTTCGCTTCCGACAACTTCTATGTGGTGCATCCCCTGTGGCTGCAGCAGAGGTAGTGGCAGGTTGCTCTTGTTCATGCCCTGACCGATTAGATGCTTTGGGCCTACGCCCTCTGGGTTTCGGTGCCTGTGAGGTCCCCTCCAAAGACTGCTCCACCTGCACCTGTGCAGGGGCAGACTCGGCCACCTGGAGAGGAGGCAGCATTGCGGGTACTGGTTGAGGGGGGGCAACGGGTGAGACGTGGGGATGCTTTGAGTGGTGTCCCCACTTCCATCTCCCCTGGGCCAGGCCCACACCACTCCTACCACTTTGCTGGATGACAGTTTGGAGGACATGTCTGAAACCTTGTAAGGCCAGTGCTAGAGTAGTGCCAATGCACTCCTGTTTAAGGTGGCAGAATGTTGTTCATCCCGAATCCGAAGGGCCGTTATAAGGCCCTGAATGGACGCATTTGTGCTTCAAGCTCCATGGAGGCTAGCCTTCCCTCCATCGCAGACATTCCCACACTTACCCAAAAACACTATCTCAGTGATGCCCTCACGTCCCTGTGACAGTATCTCAGAGATGCCCTCCCTTACCTGTGCCACCATTCCACTAATGCAGGAGTTGGACTCCTCCATCCTCTGCACGATTGCAACAAATCTCGTTCTCCCATCACCCCTGTCCTCGCTGACTTACATTGGCTCCCAGTCCGGCAACGCATCGATTTTAAAATTCTCATCCTCATGTTGAAATCGCTCCATGGCCTCAACCCATCTCATCTGTACTCGGTACTGATAGCGCTGTGCATTCTCTGAGCTCGGTAGTGCCCGCGCTCTGCGTTCTCTGAACTCAGTAGTGTCCGCACTGAACGTTCTTGGAACTCGGTAGTGTCCACGCTGTGCATTCTCCAAAATCAGTAGTGTCCACGCTGTGCATTCTCCAAAATCAGTAGTGTCCACGCTGTGCATTCTCAGAACTCTGTAGTGTCCACGCTGTGTATTCTCAGAACTCCGTAGTGTCCACGCTGTGTATACTCTGAACTCGGTAGTGTCCACGCTGTGTATTCTCTGAACTCCGTAGTGTCCACGCTGTGTATTCTCTGAACTCAGTGGTGTCCACGTTGTGCATTCTCTGAACTCAGTAGTGTCCACGCTGTGCATTCTCTGATCTCGGTAGTGTCAGTGCTGTGCATTCTCTGAACTCGGTAGTGTCCACGCTGTGCATTCTCTGAACTCGGTAGTGTCCACGCTGTGCATTCTCTGAACTCGGTAGTGTCCACGCTGTGTATTCTCTGAACTCGGTAGTGTCCACGCTGTGTATTCTCTGAACTCCGTAGTGTCCACGCTGTGTATTCTCTGAACTCAGTGGTGTCCACGCTGTGCATTCTCTGAACTCAGGAGTGTCCACGCTGTGCATTCTCTGATCTCGGTAGTGTCAGTGCTGTGCATTCTCTGAACTCGGTAGTGTCCACGCTGTGCATTCTCTGAACTCGGTAGTGTCCACGCTGTGCGTTGTCTGAACTCAGTAGTGTCCACGCTGTGCATTCTCTGAACTCGGTAGTGTCCACGCTGTGCATTCTCTGAACTCGGTAGTGTCCACGCTGTGCGTTGTCTGAACTCAGTAGTGTCCACGCTGTGCATTGTCTGAACTCGGTAGTGTCAGCGCTGTGCACTCTCTGAACTCAGTAGTGTCCACGCTGTGCATTCTCTGAACTCGGTAGTGTCCACGCTGTGCATTCTCTGAACTCGGTAGTGTCCACGCTGTGCATTCTCTGAACTCGGTAGTGTCCACGCTGTGCATTCTCTGAACTCGGTAGTGTCCACGCTGTGCGTTCTCTGAATTCAGTAGTGTCCACGCTGTGCATTCTCTGAACTCGATAGTGTCCACGCTGTGCATTCTCTGAATTCAGAAGTGTCCACGCTGTGCATTCTCTGAACTCGGTAGTGTCAGCGCTGTGCATTCTCTGAACTCAGTAGTGTCCACGCTGTGCGTTGTCTGAATTCGGTAGTGTCCACGCTGTGCATTCTCTGAACTCAGTAGTGTCCACGCTGTGCGTTCTCTGAATTCAGTAGTGTCCACGCTGTGCATTCTCTGAACTCAGTAGTGTCCACGCTGTGTATTCTCTGAATTCAGTAGTGTCCACGCTGTGCATTCTCTGAATTCAGTAGTGTCCACGCTGTGCATTCTCTGAACTTGGTAGTGTCCATGCTGTGCATTCTCTGAACTCAGTAGTGTCCATGCTGTGCATTCTCTGAACTCAGTAGTATCCATGCTGTGCGTTGTCTGAATTCAGAAGTGTCCACGCTGTGCATTCTCTGAACTCGGTAGTGTCAGCGCTGTGCATTCTCTGAACTCAGTAGTGTCCACGCTGTGCGTTGTCTGAATTCGGTAGTGTCCACGCTGTGCATTCTCTGAACTCAGTAGTGTCCACGCTGTGCGTTGTCTGAATTCGGTAGTGTCCACGCTGTGCATTCTCTGAACTCAGTAGTGTCCACGCTGTGCGTTCTCTGAATTCAGTAGTGTCCACGCTGTGCATTCTCTGAACTCAGTAGTGTCCACGCTGTGTATTCTCTGAATTCAGTAGTGTCCACGCTGTGCATTCTCTGAATTCAGTAGTGTCCACGCTGTGCATTCTCTGAATTCAGTAGTGTCCACGCTGTGCATTCTCTGAACTCGATAGTGTCCACGCTGTGCATTCTCTGAATTCAGTAGTGTCCACGCTGTGCACTCTCTGAACTCAGTAGTGTCCACGCTGTGCGTTCTCTGAACTCGGCAGTGTCCATGCTGTGCATTCTCTGAACTCGGTAGTGTCCACGCTGTGCGTTCTCTGAACTCAGTAGTATCCATGCTGTGCGTTGTCTGAATTCGGTAGTGTCAGCGCTGTGCACTCTCTGAACTCAGTAGTGTCCACGCTGTGCGTTGTCTGAATTCGGTAGTGTCCACGCTGTGCATTCTCTGAACTCAGTAGTGTCCACGCTGTGCGTTCTCTGAATTCAGTAGTGTCCACGCTGTGCATTCTCTGAACTCAGTAGTGTCCACGCTGTGTATTCTCTGAATTCAGTAGTGTCCACGCTGTGCATTCTCTGAATTCAGTAGTGTCCACGCTGTGCATTCTCTGAACTTGGTAGTGTCCATGCTGTGCATTCTCTGAACTCAGTAGTGTCCATGCTGTGCATTCTCTGAACTCAGTAGTATCCATGCTGTGCGTTGTCTGAATTCAGAAGTGTCCACGCTGTGCATTCTCTGAACTCGGTAGTGTCAGCGCTGTGCATTCTCTGAACTCAGTAGTGTCCACGCTGTGCGTTGTCTGAATTCGGTAGTGTCCACGCTGTGCATTCTCTGAACTCAGTAGTGTCCACGCTGTGCGTTGTCTGAATTCGGTAGTGTCCACGCTGTGCATTCTCTGAACTCAGTAGTGTCCACGCTGTGCGTTCTCTGAATTCAGTAGTGTCCACGCTGTGCATTCTCTGAACTCAGTAGTGTCCACGCTGTGTATTCTCTGAATTCAGTAGTGTCCACGCTGTGCATTCTCTGAATTCAGTAGTGTCCACGCTGTGCATTCTCTGAATTCAGTAGTGTCCACGCTGTGCATTCTCTGAACTCGATAGTGTCCACGCTGTGCATTCTCTGAATTCAGTAGTGTCCACGCTGTGCACTCTCTGAACTCAGTAGTGTCCACGCTGTGCGTTCTCTGAACTCGGCAGTGTCCATGCTGTGCATTCTCTGAACTCGGTAGTGTCCACGCTGTGCGTTC
Source organism: Heptranchias perlo (assembly GCF_035084215.1). NCBI lineage: Eukaryota > Metazoa > Chordata > Chondrichthyes > Hexanchiformes > Hexanchidae > Heptranchias > Heptranchias perlo. Next base: position 132,603,259 of record NC_090325.1, read on the forward strand.
TCTGAACTCGGTAGTGTCCATGCAGTGCATTCTCTGAACTCAGTAGTGTCCACGCTGTGCATTCTCTGAACTCAGTAGTATCCATGATGTGCGTTGTCTGAATTCGGTAGTGTCAGCGCTGTGCACTCTCTGAACTCGGTAGTGTCCACGATGTGCATTCTCTGAACTCGGTAGTGTCCATGCTGTGCATTCTCTGAACTCGGTAGTGTCCACGCTGTGTATTCTCTGAACTCGGTAGTGTCCACGCTGCGCATTCTCTGAACTCGGTCGTGTCCATGCTGTGCATTCTCTGAACTCGGTAGTGTCCACGCTGTGCATTCTCTGAATTCAGTAGTGTCCACGCTGTGCATTCTCTGAACTCGATAGTTTCCACGCTGTGCATTCTCTGAACTCGGTAGTGTCCACGCTGATCATTCTCTGAACTCGGTAGTGTCCACGCTGTGCATTCTCTGAACTCGGTAGTGTCCACGCTGTGCACTCTCTGAACTCGGTAGTGTCCACGCTGTGCATTCTCTGAACTCGATAGTGTCCACGCTGTGCATTCTCTGAACTCGATAGTGTCCACGCTGTGCATTCTCTGAATTCAGTAGTGTCCACGCTGTGCATTCTCTGAACTCGGTAGTGTCAGCGCTGTGCACTCTCTGAACTCAGTAGTGTCCACGCTGTGCATTCGCTGAACTCGGTAGTGTCCACGCTGTGCATTCTCTGAACTCGGTAGTGTCCACGCTGTGCATTTTCTGAACTCAATAGTGTCCACGCTGTGCATTCTCTGAACTCAGTAGTGTCCATGCAGTGCATTCTCTGAACTCAGTAGTGTCCACGCTGTGCACTCTCTGAACTCAGTAGTGTCCATGCAGTGCATTCTCTGAACTCAGTAGTGTCCACGCTGTGCACTCTCTGAACTCAGTAGTGTCCATGCAGTGCATTCTCTGAACTCAGTAGTGTCCACGCTGTGCACTCTCTGAACTCAGTAGTGTCCACGCTGTGCACTCTCTGAACTCGGTATTGTCCACGCTGTGCATTCTCTGAATTCAGTAGTGTCCACGCTGTGCATTCTCTGAACTCGACAGTGTCAGCGCTGTGCGTTCTCTGAACTCAGTAGTGTCAATGCTGTGCATTCTCTGAACTCGATAGTGTCCACGCTGTGCATTCTCTGAACTCGGTAGTGTCCACGCTGTGCGTTCTCTGAACTCAGTAGTGTCCATGCTGTGCATTCTCTGAACTCGATAGTGTCCACGCTGTGCATTCTCTTAACTCGGTAGTGTCCACGCTGTGCACTCTCTGAACTCGGTAGTGTCCACGCTGTGCATTCTCTGAACTCAATAGTGTCCACGCTGTGCATTCTCTGAACTCGGTAGTGTCCATGCAGTGCATTCTCTGAACTCAGTAGTGTCCACGCTGTGCATTCTCTGAACTCGGTAGTGTCCATGCAGTGCATTCTCTGAACTCAGTAGTGTCCACGCTGTGCATTCTCTGAACTCAGTAGTATCCATGCTGTGCGTTGTCTGAATTCGGTAGTGTCAGCGCTGTGCACTCTCTGAACTCGATAGTGTCAGCGCTGTGCACTCCCTGAACTCAGTAGTGTCCACGCTGTGCATTCTCTGAACTCGGTAGTGTCAGCGCTGTGCACTCCCTGAACTCAGTAGTGTCCACGCTGTGCATTCTCTGAACTCGGTAGTGTCCACGCTGTGCATTCTCTGAACTCAGTAGTGTCCACGCTGTGCGTTCTCTGAATTCAGTAGTGTCCACGCTGTGCATTCTCTGAACTTGGTAGTGTCCACGCTGTGCATTCTCTGAACTCAGTAGTGTCCATGCTGTGCATTCTCTGAACTCAGTAGTATCCATGCTGTGCGTTGTCTGAACTCGATAGTGTCCACGCTGTGCATTCTCTGAGTTCAGTAGTGTCCACGCTGTGCATTCTCTGAACTCGATAGTGTCCACGCTGTGCATTCTCTGAATTCAGTAGTGTCCACGCTGTGCATTCTCTGAACTCGATAGTGTCCACGCTGTGCATTCTCTGAATTCAGTAGTGTCCACGCTGTGCACTCTCTGAACTCAGTAGTGTCCACGCTGTGCGTTCTCTGAACTCGGTAGTGTCCATGCTGTGAATTCTCTGAACTCGGTAGTGTCCACGCTGTGCGTTCTCTGAACTCGGTAGTGTCCACGCTGTGCATTCTCTGAACTCGGTAGTGTCCACGCTGTGCATTTTCTGAACTCAATAGTGTCCATGCTGTGCATTCTCTGAACTCAGTAGTGTCCATGCAGTGCATTCTCTGAACTCAGTTGTGTCCACGCTGTGCATTCTCTGAACTCAGTAGTATCCATGCTGTGCGTTGTCTGAATTCGGTAGTGTCAGCGCTGTGCACTCTCTGAACTCGGTAGTGTCCACGATGTGCATTCTCTGAACTCGGTAGTGTCCACGCTGTGCACTCTCTAAACTCAGTAGTGTCCACGCTGTGCACTCTCTGAACTCGGTATTGTCCACGCTGTGCATTCTCTGAACTCGATAGTGTCCACGCTGTGCATTCTCTGAATTCAGTAGTGTCCACGCTGTGCATTCTCTGAACTCGGTAGTGTCCACGCTGTGCGTTCTCTGAACTCGGTAGTGTCCACGCTGTGCATTCTCTGAACTCGATAGTGTCCACGCTGTGCATTCTCTGAACTCTGTAGTGTCCACGCTGTGCATTCTCTGAACTTGATAGTGTCCACGCTGTGCATTCTCTGAATTCAGTAGTGTCCACGCTGTGCATTCTCTGAACTCGATAGTGTCCACGCTGTGCATTCTCTGAACTCAGTAGTGTCCACGCTGTGCATTCTCTGAACTCGGTAGTGTCCACGCTGTGCATTTTCTGAACACAATAGTGTCCATGCTGTGCATTCTCTGAACTCAGTAGTGTCCATGCAGTGCATTCTCTGAACTCAGTAGTGTCCACGCTGTGCATTCTCTGAACTCGGTAGTGTCCACGCTGTGCATTTTCTGAACTCAATAGTGTCCATGCTGTGCATTCTCTGAACTCAGTAGTGTCCATGCAGTGCATTCTCTGAACTCAGTAGTGTCCACGCTGTGCACTCTCTGAACTCAGTAGTGTCCATGCAGTGCATTCTCTGAACTCGGTAGTGTCCACGCTGTGCACTCTCTGAACTCAGTAGTGTCCATGCAGTGCATTTTCTGAACCCAGTAGTGTCCACGCTGTGCACTCTCTGAACTCAGTAGTGTCCATGCAGTGCATTCTCTGAACTCAGTAGTGTCCACGCTGTGCACTCTCTGAACTCGGTATTGTCCACGCTGTGCGTTCTCTGAATTCAGTAGTGTCCACGCTGTGCATTCTCTGAATTCAGTAGTGTCCACGCTGTGCATTCTCTGAACTCGATAGTGTCCACGCTGTGCGTTCTCTGAACTCAGTAGTGTCCATGCTGTGCATTCTCTGAACTCGATAGTGTCCACGCTGTGCATTCTCTGAACTCGGTAGTGTCCACGCTGTGCACTCTCTGAACTCGGTAGTGTCCATGCAGTGCATTCTCTGAACTCAGTAGTGTCCACGCTGTGCATTCTCTGAACTCAATAGTGTCCACGCTGTGCATTCTCTGAACTCAGTAGTATCCATGCTGTGCGTTGTCTGAATTCGGTAGTGTCAGCGCTGTGCACTCTCTGAACTCGGTGGTGTCAGCGCTGTGCACTCCCTGAACTCAGTAGTGTCCACGCTGTGCATTCTCTGAACTCGGTAGTGTCAGCGCTGTGCACTCTCTGAACTCAGTAGTGTCCACGCTGTGCATTCTCTGAACTCGGTAGTGTCAGCGCTGTGCACTCTCTGAACTCAGTAGTGTCCACGCTGTGCATTCTCTGAACTCGATAGTGTCCACGCTGTGCACTCTCTGAACTCAGTAGTGTCCACGCTGTGCATTCTCTGAACTCGGTAGTGTCAGCGCTGTGCACTCTCTGAACTCAGTAGTGTCCATGCTGTGTGTTCTCTGAACTCGGTAGTGTCAGCGCTGTGTGTTCTCTGAACTCGGTACTGTCCACGCTGTGTGTTCTCTGAACTCGGTAGTGTCCACGCTGTGCGTTCTCTGAACTCGGTAGTGTCCATGCTGTGTATTCTCTGAACTCGGTAGTGTCGACACTGTGTATTCTCTGAACTCGGTAGTGTCAGCACTGTGCATTCTCTGAACTCGTTCGTGTCCACGCTGTGCATTCTCTGAACTCAGTAGTGTCGACACTGTGTATTCTCTGAACTCGATAGTGTCAGTGCTGTGCATTCTCTTAACTCGGTAGTGTCCACGCTGTGCTTTCTCTGAACTCGGTAGTGTCCGGACTGTGCATTCTCTGAACTCAATAATGTCCATGCTGTGCATTCTCTGAACTCAGTAGTGTCCACGCTGTGCATTCTCTGAATTCAGTAGTGTCCACGCTGTGTATTCTCTGAACTCAGTAGTGTCCAAGCTGTGCAATCTCTGAACTCGGTAGTGTCCACGCTGTGCGTTGTCTGAACTCGTTAATGTCCACGCTGTGCATTCTCTGAACTCGGTAGTGTCAGCGCTGTGCACTCTCTGAACTCGGTAGTGTCCATGCTGTGTATTCTCTGAACTCGGTAGTGTCCACACTGTGCATTCTCTGAACTCGGTAGTGTCCACGCTGTGTATTCTCTCAACTCGGTAGTGTCCACGCTGTGCATTCTCTGAACTCGGTAGTGTCCACGCTGAACATTCTCTGAACTCGGTAGTGTCCACGCTGTGCATTCTCTGAACTCGGTAGTGTCCACGCTGTGCACTCTCTGAACTCGGTAGTGTCCACGCTGTGCATTCTCTGAACTCGATAGTGTCCACGCTGTGCATTCTCTGAACTCGATAGTGTCCACGCTGTGCATTCTCTGAATTCAGTAGTGTCCACGCTGTGCATTCTCTGAACTCGGTAGTGTCAGCGCTGTGCACTGTCTGAACTCAGTAGTGTCCACGCTGTGCATTCTCTGAACTCGGTAGTGTCCACGCTGTGCATTCTCTGAACTCAATAGTGTCCACGCTGTGCATTTTCTGAACTCAATAGTGTCCACGCTGTGCATTCTCTGAACTCAGTAGTGTCCATGCAGTGCATTCTCTGAACTCAGTAGTGTCCACGCTGTGCACTCTCTGAACTCAGTAGTGTCCATGCAGTGCATTCTCTGAACTCAGTAGTGTCCACGCTGTGCACTCTCTGAACTCAGTAGTGTCCACGCTGTGCACTCTCTGAACTCGGTATTGTCCACGCTGTGCATTCTCTGAATTCAGTAGTGTCCACGCTGTGCATTCTCTGAACTCGACAGTGTCAGCGCTGTGCGTTCTCTGAACTCAGTAGTGTCCACGCTGTGCACTCTCTGAACTCAGTAGTGTCCACGCTGTGCATTCTCTGAACTCGATAGTGTCCACGCTGTGCATTCTCTGAACTCGGTAGTGTCCACGCTGTGCGTTCTCTGAACTCAGTAGTGTCCATGCTGTGCATTCTCTGAACTCGATAGTGTCCACGCTGTGCATTCTCTGAACTCGGTAGTGTCCACGCTGTGCACTCTCTGAACTCGGTAGTGTCCACGCTGTGCATTCTCTGAACTCAATAGTGTCCACGCTGTGCATTCTCTGAACTCGGTAGTGTCCATGCAGTGCATTCTCTGAACTCAGTAGTGTCCACGCTGTGCATTCTCTGAACTCGGTAGTGTCCATGCAGTGCATTCTCTGAACTCAGTAGTGTCCACGCTGTGCATTCTCTGAACTCAGTAGTATCCATGCTGTGCGTTGTCTGAATTCGGTAGTGTCAGCGCTGTGCACTCTCTGAACTCGGTAGTGTCAGCGCTGTGCACTCCCTGAACTCAGTAGTGTCCACGCTGTGCATTCTCTGAACTCGGTAGTGTCAGCGCTGTGCACTCCCTGAACTCAGTAGTGTCCACGCTGTGCATTCTCTGAACTCGGTAGTGTCCACGCTGTGCATTCTCTGAACTCAGTAGTGTCCACGCTGTGCGTTCTCTGAATTCAGTAGTGTCCACGCTGTGCATTCTCTGAACTTGGTAGTGTCCACGCTGTGCATTCTCTGAACTCAGTAGTGTCCATGCTGTGCATTCTCTGAACTCAGTAGTATCCATGCTGTGCGTTGTCTGAACTCGATAGTGTCCACGCTGTGCATTCTCTGAATTCAGTAGTGTCCACGCTGTGCATTCTCTGAACTCGATAGTGTCCACGCTGTGCATTCTCTGAATTCAGTAGTGTCCACGCTGTGCATTCTCTGAACTCGATAGTGTCCACGCTGTGCATTCTCTGAACTCAGTAGTGTCCACGCTGTGCGTTCTCTGAACTCGGTAGTGTCCATGCTGTGCATTCTCTGAACTCGGTAGTGTCCACGCTGTGCGTTCTGTGAACTCGGTAGTGTCCACGCTGTGCATTCTCTGAACTCGGTAGTGTCCACGCTGTGCATTTTCTGAACTCCATAGTGTCCATGCTGTGCATTCTCTGAACTCAGTAGTGTCCATGCAGTGCATTCTCTGAACTCAGTTGTGTCCACGCTGTGCATTCTCTGAACTCAGTCGTATCCATGCTGTGCGTTGTCTGAATTCGGTAGTGTCAGCGCTGTGCACTCTCTGAACTCGGTAGTGTCCACGATGTGCATTCTCTGAACTCAGTAGTGTCCACGCTGTGCACTCTCTGAACTCAGTAGTGTCCACGCTGTGCACTCTCTGAACTCGGTATTGTCCACGCTGTGCATTCTCTGAACTCGATAGTGTCCACGCTGTGCATTCTCTGAATTCAGTAGTGTCCACGCTGTGCATTCTCTGAACTCGGTAGTGTCCACGCTGTGCGTTCTCTGAACTCGGTAGTGTCCACGCTGTGCATTCTCTGAACTCGATAGTGTCCACGCTGTGCATTCTCTGAACTCTGTAGTGTCCACGCTGTGCATTCTCTGAACTCGATAGTGTCCACGCTGTGCATTCTCTGAATTCAGTAGTGTCCACGCTGTGCATTCTCTGAACTCGATAGTGTCCACGCTGTGCATTCTCTGAACTCAGTAGTGTCCACGCTGTGCATTCTCTGAACTCGGTAGTGTCCACGCTGTGCATTTTCTGAACTCAATAGTGTCCATGCTGTGCATTCTCTGAACTCAGTAGTGTCCATGCAGTGCATTCTCTGAACTCAGTAGTGTCCACGCTGTGCATTCTCTGAACTCGGTAGTGTCCACGCTGTGCATTTTCTGAACTCAATAGTGTCCATGCTGTGCATTCTCTGAACTCAGTAGTGTCCATGCAGTTGCATTCTCTGAACTCAGTAGTGTCCACGCTGTGCACTCTCTGAACTCAGTAGTGTCCATGCAGTGCATTCTCTGAACTCGGTAGTGTCCACGCTGTGCACTCTCTGAACTCAGTAGTGTCCATGCAGTGCATTTTCTGAACTCAGTAGTGTCCACGCTGTGCACTCTCTGAACTCAGTAGTGTCCATGCAGTGCATTCTCTGAACTCAGTAGTGTCCACGCTGTGCACTCTCTGAACTCGGTATTGTCCACGCTGTGCGTTCTCTGAATTCAGTTGTGTCCACGCTGTGCATTCTCTGAATTCAGTAGTGTCCACGCTGTGCATTCTCTGAACTCGATAGTGTCCACGCTGTGCGTTCTCTGAACTCAGTAGTGTCCATGCTGTGCATTCTCTGAACTCGATAGTGTCCACGCTGTGCATTCTCTGAACTCGGTAGTGTCCACGCTGTGCACTCTCTGAACTCGGTAGTGTCCATGCAGTGCATTCTCTGAACTCAGTAGTGTCCACGCTGTGCATTCTCTGAACTCAATAGTGTCCACGCTGTGCATTCTCTGAACTCGGTAGTGTCCATGCAGTGCATTCTCTGAACTCAGTAGTGTCCACGCTGTGCATTCTCTGAACTCAGTAGTATCCATGCTGTGCGTTGTCTGAATTCGGTAGTGTCAGCGCTGTGCACTCTCTGAACTCGGTGGTGTCAGCGCTGTGCACTCCCTGAACTCAGTCGTGTCCACGCTGTGCATTCTCTGAACTCGGTAGTGTCAGCGCTGTGCACTCTCTGAACTCAGTAGTGTCCACGCTGTGCATTCTCTGAACTCGGTAGTGTCAGCGCTGTGTACTCTCTGAACTCAGTAGTGTCCATGCTGTGCATTCTCTGAACTCGATAGTGTCCACGCTGTGCACTCTCTGAACTCAGTAGTGTCCACGCTGTGCATTCTCTGAACTCGGTAGTGTCAGCGCTGTGCACTCTCTGAACTCAGTAGTGTCCATGCTGTGTGTTCTCTGAACTCGGTAGTGTCAGCGCTGTGTGTTCTCTGAACTCGGTACTGTCCACGCTGTGTGTTCTCTGAACTCGGTAGTGTCCACGCTGTGCGTTCTCTGAACTCGGTAGTGTCCATGCTGTGTATTCTCTGAACTCGGTAGTGTCGACACTGTGTATTCTCTGAACTCGGTAGTGTCAGCACTGTGCATTCTCTGAACTCGTTCGTGTCCACGCTGTGCATTCTCTGAACTCAGTAGTGTCGACACTGTGTATTCTCTGAACTCGATAGTGTCAGTGCTGTGCATTCTCTTAACTCGGTAGTGTCCACGCTGTGCCTTCTCTGAACTCGGTAGTGTCCGGACTGTGCATTCTCTGAACTCAATAATGTCCATGCTGTGCATTCTCTGAACTCAGTAGTGTCCACGCTGTGCATTCTCTGAATTCAGTAGTGTCCACGCTGTGTATTCTCTGAACTCAGTAGTGTCCAAGCTGTGCAATCTCTGAACTCGGTAGTGTCCACGCTGTGCGTTGTCTGAACTCGGTAATGTCCACGCTGTGCATTCTCTGAACTCGGTAGTGTCAGCGCTGTGCACTCTCTGAACTCGGTACTGTCCATGCTGTGTATTCTCTGAACTCGGTAGTGTCCACACTGTGCATTCTCTGAACTCGGTAGTGTCCACGCTGTGTATTCTCTGAACTCGGTAGTGTCCACGCTGTGCATTCTCTGAACTCGGTAGTGTCAGCGCTGTGCACTCTCTGAACACAGTAGTGTCCATGCTGTGCATTCTCTGAACTCGGTTGTGTCAGCGCTGTGCATTCTCTGCACTCGATAGTGTCCACGCTGTGCATTCTCTGAACTCAGTAGTGTCCACGCTGTGCGTTCTCTGAATTCAGTAGTGCCCACGCTGTGTATTCTCTGAACTCAGTAGTGACCACGCTGTGCAATCTCTGAACTCGGTATTGTCCACGCTGTGCATTCTCTGAACTCCGTAGTGTCAGCGCTGTGTGTTCTCTGAACTCTGTAGTGTCCACGCTGTGCGTTCTCTGAACTCGGTAGTGTCCACGCTGTGTGTTCTCTGAACTCGGTAGTGTCCACGCTGTGTGTTCTCTGAACTCGGTAGTGTCCACGCTGTGCGTTCTCTGAACTCGGTAGTGTCGACACTGTGTATTCTCTGAACTCAGTAGTGTCCACGCTGTGCATTCTCTGAACTCGATAGTGTCCACGCTGTGCACTCTCTGAACTCAGTAGTGTCCACGCTGTGCATTCTCTGAACTCGGTAGTGTCAGCGCTGTGCACTCTCTGAACTCAGTAGTGTCCATGCTGTGTGTTCTCTGAACTCGGTAGTGTCCATGCTGTGCATTCTCTGAACTCAGTAGTATCCATGCTGTGCGTTGTCTGAACTCGATAGTGTCCACGCTGTGCATTCTCTGAATTCAGTAGTGTCCACGCTGTGCATTCTCTGAACTCGATAGTGTCCACGCTGTGCATTCTCTGAATTCAGTAGTGTCCACGCTGTGCATTCTCTGAACTCGATAGTGTCCACGCTGTGCATTCTCTGAATTCAGTAGTGTCCACGCTGTGCACTCTCTGAACTCAGTAGTGTCCACGCTGTGCGTTCTCTGAACTCGGTAGTGTCCATGCTGTGCATTCTCTGAACTCGGTAGTGTCCACGCTGTGCGTTCTCTGAACTCGGTAGTGTCCACGCTGTGCATTCTCTGAACTCGGTAGTGTCCACGCTGTGCATTTTCTGAACTCCATAGTGTCCATGCTGTGCATTCTCTGAACTCAGTAGTGTCCATGCAGTGCATTCTCTGAACTCAGTTGTGTCCACGCTGTGCATTCTCTGAACTCAGTCGTATCCATGCTGTGCGTTGTCTGAATTCGGTAGTGTCAGCGCTGTGCACTCTCTGAACTCGGTAGTGTCCACGATGTGCATTCTCTGAACTCAGTAGTGTCCACGCTGTGCACTCTCTGAACTCAGTAGTGTCCACGCTGTGCACTCTCTGAACTCGGTATTGTCCACGCTGTGCATTCTCTGAACTCGATAGTGTCCACGCTGTGCATTCTCTGAATTCAGTAGTGTCCACGCTGTGCATTCTCTGAACTCGGTAGTGTCCACGCTGTGCGTTCTCTGAACTCGGTAGTGTCCACGCTGTGCATTCTCTGAACTCGATAGTGTCCACGCTGTGCATTCTCTGAACTCTGTAGTGTCCACGCTGTGCATTCTCTGAACTCGATAGTGTCCACGCTGTGCATTCTCTGAATTCAGTAGTGTCCACGCTGTGCATTCTCTGAACTCGATAGTGTCCACGCTGTGCATTCTCTGAACTCAGTAGTGTCCACGCTGTGCATTCTCTGAACTCGGTAGTGTCCACGCTGTGCATTTTCTGAACTCAATAGTGTCCATGCTGTGCATTCTCTGAACTCAGTAGTGTCCATGCAGTGCATTCTCTGAACTCAGTAGTGTCCACGCTGTGCATTCTCTGAACTCGGTAGTGTCCACGCTGTGCATTTTCTGAACTCAATAGTGTCCATGCTGTGCATTCTCTGAACTCAGTAGTGTCCATGCAGTTGCATTCTCTGAACTCAGTAGTGTCCACGCTGTGCACTCTCTGAACTCAGTAGTGTCCATGCAGTGCATTCTCTGAACTCGGTAGTGTCCACGCTGTGCACTCTCTGAACTCAGTAGTGTCCATGCAGTGCATTTTCTGAACTCAGTAGTGTCCACGCTGTGCACTCTCTGAACTCGGTATTGTCCACGCTGTGCGTTCTCTGAATTCAGTTGTGTCCACGCTGTGCATTCTCTGAATTCAGTAGTGTCCACGCTGTGCATTCTCTGAACTCGATAGTGTCCACGCTGTGCGTTCTCTGAACTCAGTAGTGTCCATGCTGTGCATTCTCTGAACTCGATAGTGTCCACGCTGTGCATTCTCTGAACTCGGTAGTGTCCACGCTGTGCACTCTCTGAACTCGGTAGTGTCCATGCAGTGCATTCTCTGAACTCAGTAGTGTCCACGCTGTGCATTCTCTGAACTCAATAGTGTCCACGCTGTGCATTCTCTGAACTCGGTAGTGTCCATGCAGTGCATTCTCTGAACTCAGTAGTGTCCACGCTGTGCATTCTCTGAACTCAGTAGTATCCATGCTGTGCGTTGTCTGAATTCGGTAGTGTCAGCGCTGTGCACTCTCTGAACTCGGTGGTGTCAGCGCTGTGCACTCCCTGAACTCAGTAGTGTCCACGCTGTGCATTCTCTGAACTCGGTAGTGTCAGCGCTGTGCACTCTCTGAACTCAGTAGTGTCCACGCTGTGCATTCTCTGAACTCGGTAGTGTCAGCGCTGTGCACTCTCTGAACTCAGTAGTGTCCACGCTGTGCATTCTCTGAACTCGATAGTGTCCACGCTGTGCACTCTCTGAACTCAGTAGTGTCCACGCTGTGCATTCTCTGAACTCGGTAGTGTCAGCGCTGTGCACTCTCTGAACTCAGTAGTGTCCATGCTGTGTGTTCTCTGAACTCGGTAGTGTCAGCGCTGTGTGTTCTCTGAACTCGGTACTGTCCACGCTGTGTGTTCTCTGAACTCGGTAGTGTCCACGCTGTGCGTTCTCTGAACTCGGTAGTGTCCATGCTGTGTATTCTCTGAACTCGGTAGTGTCGACACTGTGTATTCTCTGAACTCGGTAGTGTCAGCACTGTGCATTCTCTGAACTCGTTCGTGTCCACGCTGTGCATTCTCTGAACTCAGTAGTGTCGACACTGTGTATTCTCTGAACTCGATAGTGTCAGTGCTGTGCATTCTCTTAACTCGGTAGTGTCCACGCTGTGCCTTCTCTGAACTCGGTAGTGTCCGGACTGTGCATTCTCTGAACTCAATAATGTCCATGCTGTGCATTCTCTGAACTCAGTAGTGTCCACGCTGTGCATTCTCTGAATTCAGTAGTGTCCACGCTGTGTATTCTCTGAACTCAGTAGTGTCCAAGCTGTGCAATCTCTGAACTCGGTAGTGTCCACGCTGTGCGTTGTCTGAACTCGGTAATGTCCACGCTGTGCATTCTCTGAACTCGGTAGTGTCAGCGCTGTGCACTCTCTGAACTCAGTAGTATCCATGCTGTGCGTTGTCTGAATTCGGTAGTGTCAGCGCTGTGCACTCTCTGAACTCGGTGGTGTCAGCGCTGTGCACTCCCTGAACTCAGTAGTGTCCACGCTGTGCATTCTCTGAACTCGGTAGTGTCAGCGCTGTGCACTCTCTGAACTCAGTAGTGTCCACGCTGTGCATTCTCTGAACTCGGTAGTGTCAGCGCTGTGCACTCTCTGAACTCAGTAGTGTCCACGCTGTGCATTCTCTGAACTCGATAGTGTCCACGCTGTGCACTCTCTGAACTCAGTAGTGTCCACGCTGTGCATTCTCTGAACTCGGTAGTGTCAGCGCTGTGCACTCTCTGAACTCAGTAGTGTCCATGCTGTGTGTTCTCTGAACTCGGTAGTGTCAGCGCTGTGTGTTCTCTGAACTCGGTACTGTCCACGCTGTGTGTTCTCTGAACTCGGTAGTGTCCACGCTGTGCGTTCTCTGAACTCGGTAGTGTCCATGCTGTGTATTCTCTGAACTCGGTAGTGTCGACACTGTGTATTCTCTGAACTCGGTAGTGTCAGCACTGTGCATTCTCTGAACTCGTTCGTGTCCACGCTGTGCATTCTCTGAACTCAGTAGTGTCGACACTGTGTATTCTCTGAACTCGATAGTGTCAGTGCTGTGCATTCTCTTAACTCGGTAGTGTCCACGCTGTGCCTTCTCTGAACTCGGTAGTGTCCGGACTGTGCATTCTCTGAACTCAATAATGTCCATGCTGTGCATTCTCTGAACTCAGTAGTGTCCACGCTGTGCATTCTCTGAATTCAGTAGTGTCCACGCTGTGTATTCTCTGAACTCAGTAGTGTCCAAGCTGTGCAATCTCTGAACTCGGTAGTGTCCACGCTGTGCGTTGTCTGAACTCGGTAATGTCCACGCTGTGCATTCTCTGAACTCGGTAGTGTCAGCGCTGTGCACTCTCTGAACTCGGTACTGTCCATGCTGTGTATTCTCTGAACTCGGTAGTGTCCACACTGTGCATTCTCTGAACTCGGTAGTGTCCACGCTGTGTATTCTCTGAACTCGGTAGTGTCCACGCTGTGCATTCTCTGAACTCGGTAGTGTCAGCGCTGTGCACTCTCTGAACACAGTAGTGTCCATGCTGTGCATTCTCTGAACTCGGTTGTGTCAGCGCTGTGCATTCTCTGCACTCGATAGTGTCCACGCTGTGCATTCTCTGAACTCAGTAGTGTCCACGCTGTGCGTTCTCTGAATTCAGTAGTGCCCACGCTGTGTATTCTCTGAACTCAGTAGTGACCACGCTGTGCAATCTCTGAACTCGGTATTGTCCACGCTGTGCATTCTCTGAACTCCGTAGTGTCAGCGCTGTGTGTTCTCTGAACTCTGTAGTGTCCACGCTGTGCGTTCTCTGAACTCGGTAGTGTCCACGCTGTGTGTTCTCTGAACTCGGTAGTGTCCACGCTGTGTGTTCTCTGAACTCGGTAGTGTCCACGCTGTGCGTTCTCTGAACTCGGTAGTGTCGACACTGTGTATTCTCTGAACTCAGTAGTGTCCACGCTGTGCATTCTCTGAACTCGATAGTGTCCACGCTGTGCACTCTCTGAACTCAGTAGTGTCCACGCTGTGCATTCTCTGAACTCGGTAGTGTCAGCGCTGTGCACTCTCTGAACTCAGTAGTGTCCATGCTGTGTGTTCTCTGAACTCGGTAGTGTCAGCGCTGTGTGTTCTCTGAACTCGGTACTGTCCACGCTGTGTGTTCTCTGAACTCGGTAGTGTCCACGCTGTGCGTTCTCTGAACTCGGTAGTGTCCATGCTGTGTATTCTCTGAACTCGGTAGTGTCGACACTGTGTATTCTCTGAACTCGATAGTGTCAGTGCTGTGCATTCTCTTAACTCGGTAGTGTCCACGCTGTGCTTTCTCTGAACTCGGTAGTGTCCGGACTGTGCATTCTCTGAACTCAATAATGTCCATGCTGTGCATTCTCTGAACTCAGTAGTGTCCACGCTGTGCATTCTCTGAATTCAGTAGTGTCCACGCTGTGTATTCTCTGAACTCAGTAGTGTCCAAGCTGTGCAATCTCTGAACTCGGTAGTGTCCACGCTGTGCGTTGTCTTAACTCGTTAATGTCCACGCTGTGCATTCTCTGAACTCGGTAGTGTCAGCGCTGTGCACTCTCTGAACTCGGTAGTGTCCATGCTGTGTATTCTCTGAACTCGGTAGTGTCCACACTGTGCATTCTCTGAACTCGGTAGTGTCCACGCTGTGTATTCTCTCAACTCGGTAGTGTCCACGCTGTGCATTCTCTGAACTCGGTAGTGTCCACGCTGAACATTCTCTGAACTCGGTAGTGTCCACGCTGTGCATTCTCTGAACTCGGTAGTGTCCACGCTGTGCACTCTCTGAACTCGGTAGTGTCCACGCTGTGCATTCTCTGAACTCGATAGTGTCCATGCTGTGCATTCTCTGAACTCGATAGTGTCCACGCTGTGCATTCTCTGAATTCAGTAGTGTCCACGCTGTGCATTCTCTGAACTCGGTAGTGTCAGCGCTGTGCACTCTCTGAACTCAGTAGTGTCCACGCTGTGCATTCTCTGAACTCGGTAGTGTCCACGCTGTGCATTCTCTGAACTCAATAGTGTCCACGCTGTGCATTTTCTGAACTCAATAGTGTCCACGCTGTGCATTCTCTGAACTCAGTAGTGTCCATGCAGTGCATTCTCTGAACTCAGTAGTGTCCACGCTGTGCACTCTCTGAACTCAGTAGTGTCCATGCAGTGCATTCTCTGAACTCAGTAGTGTCCACGCTGTGCACTCTCTGAACTCAGTAGTGTCCATGCAGTGCATTCTCTGAACTCAGTAGTGTCCACGCTGTGCACTCTCTGAACTCGGTATTGTCCACGCTGTGCATTCTCTGAATTCAGTAGTGTCCACGCTGTGCATTCTCTGAACTCGACAGTGTCAGCGCTGTGCGTTCTCTGAACTCAGTAGTGTCCACGCTGTGCACTCTCTGAACTCAGTAGTGTCCACGCTGTGCATTCTCTGAACTCGATAGTGTCCACGCTGTGCATTCTCTGAACTCGGTAGTGTCCACGCTGTGCGTTCTCTGAACTCAGTAGTGTCCATGCTGTGCATTCTCTGAACTCGATAGTGTCCACGCTGTGCATTCTCTGAACTCGGTAGTGTCCACGCTGTGCACTCTCTGAACTCGGTAGTGTCCACGCTGTGCATTCTCTGAACTCAATAGTGTCCACGCTGTGCATTCTCTGAACTCGGTAGTGTCCATGCAGTGCATTCTCTGAACTCAGTAGTGTCCACGCTGTGCATTCTCTGAACTCGGTCGTGTCCATGCAGTGCATTCTCTGAACTCAGTAGTGTCCACGCTGTGCATTCTCTGAACTCAGTAGTATCCATGCTGTGCGTTGTCTGAATTCGGTAGTGTCAGCGCTGTGCACTCTCTGAACTCGGTAGTGTCAGCGCTGTGCACTCCCTGAACTCAGTAGTGTCCACGCTGTGCATTCTCTGAACTCGGTAGTGTCAGCGCTGTGCACTCCCTGAACTCAGTAGTGTCCACGCTGTGCATTCTCTGAACTCGGTAGTGTCCACGCTGTGCATTCTCTGAACTCAGTAGTGTCCACGCTGTGCGTTCTCTGAATTCAGTAGTGTCCACGCTGTGCATTGTCTGAACTTGGTAGTGTCCACGCTGTGCATTCTCTGAACTCAGTAGTGTCCATGCTGTGCATTCTCTGAACTCAGTAGTATCCATGCTGTGCGTTGTCTGAACTCGATAGTGTCCACGCTGTGCATTCTCTGAATTCAGTAGTGTCCACGCTGTGCATTCTCTGAACTCGATAGTGTCCACGCTGTGCATTCTCTGAATTCAGTAGTGTCCACGCTGTGCATTCTCTGAACTCGATAGTGTCCACGCTGTGCATTCTCTGAATTCAGTAGTGTCCACGCTGTGCACTCTCTGAACTCAGTAGTGTCCACGCTGTGCGTTCTCTGAACTCGGTAGTGTCCATGCTGTGCATTCTCTGAACTCGGTAGTGTCCACGCTGTGCGTTCTCTGAACTCGGTAGTGTCCACGCTGTGCATTCTCTGAACTCGGTAGTGTCCACGCTGTGCATTTTCTGAACTCCATAGTGTCCATGCTGTGCATTCTCTGAACTCAGTAGTGTCCATGCAGTGCATTCTCTGAACTCAGTTGTGTCCACGCTGTGCATTCTCTGAACTCAGTCGTATCCATGCTGTGCGTTGTCTGAATTCGGTAGTGTCAGCGCTGTGCACTCTCTGAACTCGGTAGTGTCCACGATGTGCATTCTCTGAACTCAGTAGTGTCCACGCTGTGCACTCTCTGAACTCAGTAGTGTCCACGCTGTGCACTCTCTGAACTCGGTATTGTCCACGCTGTGCATTCTCTGAACTCGATAGTGTCCACGCTGTGCATTCTCTGAATTCAGTAGTGTCCACGCTGTGCATTCTCTGAACTCGGTAGTGTCCACGCTGTGCGTTCTCTGAACTCGGTAGTGTCCACGCTGTGCATTCTCTGAACTCGATAGTGTCCACGCTGTGCATTCTCTGAACTCTGTAGTGTCCACGCTGTGCATTCTCTGAACTCGATAGTGTCCACGCTGTGCATTCTCTGAATTCAGTAGTGTCCACGCTGTGCATTCTCTGAACTCGATAGTGTCCACGCTGTGCATTCTCTGAACTCAGTAGTGTCCACGCTGTGCATTCTCTGAACTCGGTAGTGTCCACGCTGTGCATTTTCTGAACTCAATAGTGTCCATGCTGTGCATTCTCTGAACTCAGTAGTGTCCATGCAGTGCATTCTCTGAACTCAGTAGTGTCCACGCTGTGCATTCTCTGAACTCGGTAGTGTCCACGCTGTGCATTTTCTGAACTCAATAGTGTCCATGCAGTTGCATTCTCTGAACTCAGTAGTGTCCACGCTGTGCATTCTCTGAACTCAGTAGTGTCCATGCAGTTGCATTCTCTGAACTCAGTAGTGTCCACGCTGTGCACTCTCTGAACTCAGTAGTGTCCATGCAGTGCATTCTCTGAACTCGGTAGTGTCCACGCTGTGCACTCTCTGAACTCAGTAGTGTCCATGCAGTGCATTTTCTGAACTCAGTAGTGTCCACGCTGTGCACTCTCTGAACTCAGTAGTGTCCATGCAGTGCATTCTCTGAACTCAGTAGTGTCCACGCTGTGCACTCTCTGAACTCGGTATTGTCCACGCTGTGCGTTCTCTGAATTCAGTTGTGTCCACGCTGTGCATTCTCTGAATTCAGTAGTGTCCACGCTGTGCATTCTCTGAACTCGATAGTGTCCACGCTGTGCGTTCTCTGAACTCAGTAGTGTCCATGCTGTGCATTCTCTGAACTCGATAGTGTCCACGCTGTGCATTCTCTGAACTCGGTAGTGTCCACGCTGTGCACTCTCTGAACTCGGTAGTGTCCATGCAGTGCATTCTCTGAACTCAGTAGTGTCCACGCTGTGCATTCTCTGAACTCAATAGTGTCCACGCTGTGCATTCTCTGAACTCGGTAGTGTCCATGCAGTGCATTCTCTGAACTCAGTAGTGTCCACGCTGTGCATTCTCTGAACTCAGTAGTATCCATGCTGTGCGTTGTCTGAATTCGGTAGTGTCAGCGCTGTGCACTCTCTGAACTCGGTGGTGTCAGCGCTGTGCACTCCCTGAACTCAGTAGTGTCCACGCTGTGCATTCTCTGAACTCGGTAGTGTCAGCGCTGTGCACTCTCTGAACTCAGTAGTGTCCACGCTGTGCATTCTCTGAACTCGGTAGTGTCAGCGCTGTGCACTCTCTGAACTCAGTAGTGTCCACGCTGTGCATTCTCTGAACTCGATAGTGTCCACGCTGTGCACTCTCTGAACTCAGTAGTGTCCACGCTGTGCATTCTCTGAACTCGGTAGTGTCAGCGCTGTGCACTCTCTGAACTCAGTAGTGTCCATGCTGTGTGTTCTCTGAACTCGGTAGTGTCAGCGCTGTGTGTTCTCTGAACTCGGTACTGTCCACGCTGTGTGTTCTCTGAACTCGGTAGTGTCCACGCTGTGTGTTCTCTGAACTCGGTAGTGTCCATGCTGTGTATTCTCTGAACTCGGTAGTGTCGACACTGTGTATTCTCTGAACTCGGTAGTGTCAGCACTGTGCATTCTCTGAACTCGTTCGTGTCCATGCTGTGCATTCTCTGAACTCAGTAGTGTCGACACTGTGTATTCTCTGAACTCGATAGTGTCAGTGCTGTGCATTCTCTTAACTCGGTAGTGTCCACGCTGTGCCTTCTCTGAACTCGGTAGTGTCCGGACTGTGCATTCTCTGAACTCAATAATGTCCATGCTGTGCATTCTCTGAACTCAGTAGTGTCCACGCTGTGCATTCTCTGAATTCAGTAGTGTCCACGCTGTGTATTCTCTGAACTCAGTAGTGTCCAAGCTGTGCAATCTCTGAACTCGGTAGTGTCCACGCTGTGCGTTGTCTGAACTCGTTAATGTCCACGCTGTGCATTCTCTGAACTCGGTAGTGTCAGCGCTGTGCACTCTCTGAACTCGGTACTGTCCATGCTGTGTATTCTCTGAACTCGGTAGTGTCTACACTGTGCATTCTCTGAACTCGGTAGTGTCCACGCTGTGTATTCTCTGAACTCGGTAGTGTCCACGCTGTGCATTCTCTGAACTCGGTAGTGTCAGCGCTGTGCACTCTCTGAACTCAGTAGTGTCCATGCTGTGTGTTCTCTGAACTCGGTAGTGTCAGCGCTGTGTGTTCTCTGAACTCGGTACTGTCCACGCTGTGTGTTCTCTGAACTCGGTAGTGTCCACGCTGTGCGTTCTCTGAACTCGGTAGTGTCCATGCTGTGTATTCTCTGAACTCGGTAGTGTCGACACTGTGTATTCTCTGAACTCGGTAGTGTCAGCACTGTGCATTCTCTGAACTCGTTCGTGTCCATGCTGTGCATTCTCTGAACTCAGTAGTGTCGACACTGTGTATTCTCTGAACTCGATAGTGTCAGTGCTGTGCATTCTCTTAACTCGGTAGTGTCCACGCTGTGCCTTCTCTGAACTCGGTAGTGTCCGGACTGTGCATTCTCTGAACTCAATAATGTCCATGCTGTGCATTCTCTGAACTCAGTAGTGTCCACGCTGTGCATTCTCTGAATTCAGTAGTGTCCACGCTGTGTATTCTCTGAACTCAGTAGTGTCCAAGCTGTGCAATCTCTGAACTCGGTAGTGTCCACGCTGTGCGTTGTCTGAACTCGTTAATGTCCACGCTGTGCATTCTCTGAACTCGGTAGTGTCAGCGCTGTGCACTCTCTGAACTCGGTACTGTCCATGCTGTGTATTCTCTGAACTCGGTAGTGTCCACACTGTGCATTCTCTGAACTCGGTAGTGTCCACGCTGTGTATTCTCTGAACTCGGTAGTGTCCACGCTGTGCATTCTCTGAACTCGGTAGTGTCAGCGCTGTGCACTCTCTGAACACAGTAGTGTCCATGCTGTGCATTCTCTGAACTCGGTTGTGTCAGCGCTGTGCATTCTCTGCACTCGATAGTGTCCACGCTGTGCATTCTCTGAACTCAATAGTGTCCACGCTGTGCGTTCTCTGAATTCAGTAGTGTCCACGCTGTGTATTCTCTGAACTCAGTAGTGACCACGCTGTGCAATCTCTGAACTCGGTATTGTCCACGCTGTGCATTCTCTGAACTCCGTAGTGTCAGCGCTGTGTGTTCTCTGAACTCTGTAGTGTCCACGCTGTGCGTTCTCTGAACTCGGTAGTGTCCACGCTGTGTATTCTCTGAACTCAGTAGTGACCACGCTGTGCAATCTCTGAACTCGGTATTGTCCACGCTGTGCATTCTCTGAACTCCGTAGTGTCAGCGCTGTGTGTTCTCTGAACTCGGTAGTGTCCACGCTGTGTGTTCTCTGAACTCGGTAGTGTCCACGCTGTGTGTTCTCTGAACTCGGTAGTGTCCACGCTGTGCGTTCTCTCAACTCGGTAGTGTCGACACTGTGTATTCTCTGAACTCGGTAGTGTCAGCACTGTGCATTCTCTGAACTCGGTCGTGTCCACGCTGTGCATTCTCTGAACTCAGTAGTGTCGACACTGTGTATTCTCTGAACACGATAGTGTCAGTGCTGTGCATTCTCTGAACTCAGTAGTGTCCACGCTGTGCATTCTGTGAACTCGGTAGTGTCCACGCTGTGTATTCTCTGAACTCAGTAGTGTCCGGACTGTGCATTCTCTGAACTCGGTAGTGTCCGGACTGTGCATTCTCTGAACTCAATAGTGTCCATGCTGTGCATTCTCTGAACTCAGTAGTGTCCACGCTGTGCATTCTTTGAACTCAGTCGTGTCCACGCTGTGCATTCTCTGAACTCAGTAGTGTCCAAGCTGTGCGTTGTCTGAACTCGGTAGTGTCCACGCTGTGCACTCTCTGAACTCGGTAGTGTCAGCGCTGTGCATTCTCTGAACTCGGTAGTGTCCACGCTGTGCACTCTCTGAACTCGGTAGTGTCCACGCTGTGCATTCTCTGAACTCGATAGTGTCCACGCTGTGCATTCTCTGAACTCGATAGTGTCCACGCTGTGCATTCTCTGAATTCAGTAGTGTCCACGCTGTGCATTCTCTGAACTCGGTAGTGTCAGCGCTGTGCACTCTCTGAACTCAGTAGTGTCCACGCTGTGCATTCTCTGAACTCGGTAGTGTCCACGCTGTGCATTCTCTGAACTCGGTAGTGTCCACGCTGTGCATTTTCTGAACTCAATAGTGTCCACGCTGTGCATTCTCTGAACTCAGTAGTGTCCATGCAGTGCATTCTCTGAACTCAGTAGTGTCCACGCTGTGCACTCTCTGAACTCAGTAGTGTCCATGCAGTGCATTCTCTGAACTCAGTAGTGTCCACGCTGTGCACTCTCTGAACTCAGTAGTGTCCATGCAGTGCATTCTCTGAACTCAGTAGTGTCCACGCTGTGCACTCTCTGAACTCAGTAGTGTCCACGCTGTGCACTCTCTGAAATCGGTATTGTCCACGCTGTGCATTCTCTGAATTCAGTAGTGTCCACGCTGTGCATTCTCTGAACTCGACAGTGTCAGCGCTGTGCGTTCTCTGAACTCAGTAGTGTCCATGCTGTGCATTCTCTGAACTCGATAGTGTCCACGCTGTGCATTCTCTGAACTCGGTAGTGTCCACGCTGTGCGTTCTCTGAACTCAGTAGTGTCCATGCTGTGCATTCTCTGAACTCGATAGTGTCCACGCTGTGCATTCTCTGAACTCGGTAGTGTCCACGCTGTGCGTTCTCTGAACTCAGTAGTGTCCATGCTGTGCATTCTCTGAACTCGATAGTGTCCACGCTGTGCATTCTCTGAACTCGGTAGTGTCCACGCTGTGCACTCTCTGAACTCGGTAGTGTCCACGCTGTGCATTCTCTGAACTCAATAGTGTCCACGCTGTGCATTCTCTGAACTCGGTAGTGTCCATGCAGTGCATTCTCTGAACTCAGTAGTGTCCACGCTGTGCATTCTCTGAACTCGGTAGTGTCCATGCAGTGCATTCTCTGAACTCAGTAGTGTCCACGCTGTGCATTCTCTGAACTCAGTAGTATCCATGCTGTGCGTTGTCTGAATTCGGTAGTGTCAGCGCTGTGCACTCTCTGAACTCAGTAGTGTCCATGCTGTGTGTTCTCTGAACTCGGTAGTGTCAGCGCTGTGCACTCTCTGAACTCGGTAGTGTCCACGATGTGCATTCTCTGAACTCAGTAGTGTCCACGCTGTGCACTCTCTGAACTCAGTAGTGTCCACGCTGTGCACTCTCTGAACTCGGTATTGTCCACGCTGTGCATTCTCTGAACTCGATAGTGTCCACGCTGTGCATTCTCTGAATTCAGTAGTGTCCACGCTGTGCATTCTCTGAACTCGGTAGTGTCCACGCTGTGCGTTCTCTGAACTCGGTAGTGTCCACGCTGTGCATTCTCTGAACTCGATAGTGTCCACGCTGTGCATTCTCTGAACTCTGTAGTGTCCACGCTGTGCATTCTCTGAACTCGATAGTGTCCACGCTGTGCATTCTCTGAATTCAGTAGTGTCCACGCTGTGCATTCTCTGAACTCGATAGTGTCCACGCTGTGCATTCTCTGAACTCAGTAGTGTCCACGCTGTGCATTCTCTGAACTCGGTAGTGTCCACGCTGTGCATTTTCTGAACTCAATAGTGTCCATGCTGTGCATTCTCTGAACTCAGTAGTGTCCATGCAGTGCATTCTCTGAACTCAGTAGTGTCCACGCTGTGCATTCTCTGAACTCGGTAGTGTCCACGCTGTGCATTTTCTGAACTCAATAGTGTCCATGCAGTTGCATTCTCTGAACTCAGTAGTGTCCACGCTGTGCATTCTCTGAACTCAGTAGTGTCCATGCAGTTGCATTCTCTGAACTCAGTAGTGTCCACGCTGTGCACTCTCTGAACTCAGTAGTGTCCATGCAGTGCATTCTCTGAACTCGGTAGTGTCCACGCTGTGCACTCTCTGAACTCAGTAGTGTCCATGCAGTGCATTTTCTGAACTCAGTAGTGTCCACGCTGTGCACTCTCTGAACTCAGTAGTGTCCATGCAGTGCATTCTCTGAACTCAGTAGTGTCCACGCTGTGCACTCTCTGAACTCGGTATTGTCCACGCTGTGCGTTCTCTGAATTCAGTTGTGTCCACGCTGTGCATTCTCTGAATTCAGTAGTGTCCACGCTGTGCATTCTCTGAACTCGATAGTGTCCACGCTGTGCGTTCTCTGAACTCAGTAGTGTCCATGCTGTGCATTCTCTGAACTCGATAGTGTCCACGCTGTGCATTCTCTGAACTCGGTAGTGTCCACGCTGTGCACTCTCTGAACTCGGTAGTGTCCATGCAGTGCATTCTCTGAACTCAGTAGTGTCCACGCTGTGCATTCTCTGAACTCAATAGTGTCCACGCTGTGCATTCTCTGAACTCGGTAGTGTCCATGCAGTGCATTCTCTGAACTCAGTAGTGTCCACGCTGTGCATTCTCTGAACTCAGTAGTATCCATGCTGTGCGTTGTCTGAATTCGGTAGTGTCAGCGCTGTGCACTCTCTGAACTCGGTGGTGTCAGCGCTGTGCACTCCCTGAACTCAGTAGTGTCCACGCTGTGCATTCTCTGAACTCGGTAGTGTCAGCGCTGTGCACTCTCTGAACTCAGTAGTGTCCACGCTGTGCATTCTCTGAACTCGGTAGTGTCAGCGCTGTGCACTCTCTGAACTCAGTAGTGTCCACGCTGTGCATTCTCTGAACTCGATAGTGTCCACGCTGTGCACTCTCTGAACTCAGTAGTGTCCACGCTGTGCATTCTCTGAACTCGGTAGTGTCAGCGCTGTGCACTCTCTGAACTCAGTAGTGTCCATGCTGTGTGTTCTCTGAACTCGGTAGTGTCAGCGCTGTGTGTTCTCTGAACTCGGTACTGTCCACGCTGTGTGTTCTCTGAACTCGGTAGTGTCCACGCTGTGTGTTCTCTGAACTCGGTAGTGTCCATGCTGTGTATTCTCTGAACTCGGTAGTGTCGACACTGTGTATTCTCTGAACTCGGTAGTGTCAGCACTGTGCATTCTCTGAACTCGTTCGTGTCCATGCTGTGCATTCTCTGAACTCAGTAGTGTCGACACTGTGTATTCTCTGAACTCGATAGTGTCAGTGCTGTGCATTCTCTTAACTCGGTAGTGTCCACGCTGTGCCTTCTCTGAACTCGGTAGTGTCCGGACTGTGCATTCTCTGAACTCAATAATGTCCATGCTGTGCATTCTCTGAACTCAGTAGTGTCCACGCTGTGCATTCTCTGAATTCAGTAGTGTCCACGCTGTGTATTCTCTGAACTCAGTAGTGTCCAAGCTGTGCAATCTCTGAACTCGGTAGTGTCCACGCTGTGCGTTGTCTGAACTCGTTAATGTCCACGCTGTGCATTCTCTGAACTCGGTAGTGTCAGCGCTGTGCACTCTCTGAACTCGGTACTGTCCATGCTGTGTATTCTCTGAACTCGGTAGTGTCTACACTGTGCATTCTCTGAACTCGGTAGTGTCCACGCTGTGTATTCTCTGAACTCGGTAGTGTCCACGCTGTGCATTCTCTGAACTCGGTAGTGTCAGCGCTGTGCACTCTCTGAACTCAGTAGTGTCCATGCTGTGTGTTCTCTGAACTCGGTAGTGTCAGCGCTGTGTGTTCTCTGAACTCGGTACTGTCCACGCTGTGTGTTCTCTGAACTCGGTAGTGTCCACGCTGTGCGTTCTCTGAACTCGGTAGTGTCCATGCTGTGTATTCTCTGAACTCGGTAGTGTCGACACTGTGTATTCTCTGAACTCGGTAGTGTCAGCACTGTGCATTCTCTGAACTCGTTCGTGTCCATGCTGTGCATTCTCTGAACTCAGTAGTGTCGACACTGTGTATTCTCTGAACTCGATAGTGTCAGTGCTGTGCATTCTCTTAACTCGGTAGTGTCCACGCTGTGCCTTCTCTGAACTCGGTAGTGTCCGGACTGTGCATTCTCTGAACTCAATAATGTCCATGCTGTGCATTCTCTGAACTCAGTAGTGTCCACGCTGTGCATTCTCTGAATTCAGTAGTGTCCACGCTGTGTATTCTCTGAACTCAGTAGTGTCCAAGCTGTGCAATCTCTGAACTCGGTAGTGTCCACGCTGTGCGTTGTCTGAACTCGTTAATGTCCACGCTGTGCATTCTCTGAACTCGGTAGTGTCAGCGCTGTGCACTCTCTGAACTCGGTACTGTCCATGCTGTGTATTCTCTGAACTCGGTAGTGTCCACACTGTGCATTCTCTGAACTCGGTAGTGTCCACGCTGTGTATTCTCTGAACTCGGTAGTGTCCACGCTGTGCATTCTCTGAACTCGGTAGTGTCAGCGCTGTGCACTCTCTGAACACAGTAGTGTCCATGCTGTGCATTCTCTGAACTCGGTTGTGTCAGCGCTGTGCATTCTCTGCACTCGATAGTGTCCACGCTGTGCATTCTCTGAACTCAATAGTGTCCACGCTGTGCGTTCTCTGAATTCAGTAGTGTCCACGCTGTGTATTCTCTGAACTCAGTAGTGACCACGCTGTGCAATCTCTGAACTCGGTATTGTCCACGCTGTGCATTCTCTGAACTCCGTAGTGTCAGCGCTGTGTGTTCTCTGAACTCTGTAGTGTCCACGCTGTGCGTTCTCTGAACTCGGTAGTGTCCACGCTGTGTATTCTCTGAACTCAGTAGTGACCACGCTGTGCAATCTCTGAACTCGGTATTGTCCACGCTGTGCATTCTCTGAACTCCGTAGTGTCAGCGCTGTGTGTTCTCTGAACTCGGTAGTGTCCACGCTGTGTGTTCTCTGAACTCGGTAGTGTCCACGCTGTGTGTTCTCTGAACTCGGTAGTGTCCACGCTGTGCGTTCTCTCAACTCGGTAGTGTCGACACTGTGTATTCTCTGAACTCGGTAGTGTCAGCACTGTGCATTCTCTGAACTCGGTCGTGTCCACGCTGTGCATTCTCTGAACTCAGTAGTGTCGACACTGTGTATTCTCTGAACACGATAGTGTCAGTGCTGTGCATTCTCTGAACTCAGTAGTGTCCACGCTGTGCATTCTGTGAACTCGGTAGTGTCCACGCTGTGTATTCTCTGAACTCAGTAGTGTCCGGACTGTGCATTCTCTGAACTCGGTAGTGTCCGGACTGTGCATTCTCTGAACTCAATAGTGTCCATGCTGTGCATTCTCTGAACTCAGTAGTGTCCACGCTGTGCATTCTTTGAACTCAGTCGTGTCCACGCTGTGCATTCTCTGAACTCAGTAGTGTCCAAGCTGTGCGTTGTCTGAACTCGGTAGTGTCCACGCTGTGCACTCTCTGAACTCGGTAGTGTCAGCGCTGTGCATTCTCTGAACTCGGTAGTGTCCACGCTGTGCACTCTCTGAACTCGGTAGTGTCCACGCTGTGCATTCTCTGAACTCGATAGTGTCCACGCTGTGCATTCTCTGAACTCGATAGTGTCCACGCTGTGCATTCTCTGAATTCAGTAGTGTCCACGCTGTGCATTCTCTGAACTCGGTAGTGTCAGCGCTGTGCACTCTCTGAACTCAGTAGTGTCCACGCTGTGCATTCTCTGAACTCGGTAGTGTCCACGCTGTGCATTCTCTGAACTCGGTAGTGTCCACGCTGTGCATTTTCTGAACTCAATAGTGTCCACGCTGTGCATTCTCTGAACTCAGTAGTGTCCATGCAGTGCATTCTCTGAACTCAGTAGTGTCCACGCTGTGCACTCTCTGAACTCAGTAGTGTCCATGCAGTGCATTCTCTGAACTCAGTAGTGTCCACGCTGTGCACTCTCTGAACTCAGTAGTGTCCATGCAGTGCATTCTCTGAACTCAGTAGTGTCCACGCTGTGCACTCTCTGAACTCAGTAGTGTCCACGCTGTGCACTCTCTGAAATCGGTATTGTCCACGCTGTGCATTCTCTGAATTCAGTAGTGTCCACGCTGTGCATTCTCTGAACTCGACAGTGTCAGCGCTGTGCGTTCTCTGAACTCAGTAGTGTCCATGCTGTGCATTCTCTGAACTCGATAGTGTCCACGCTGTGCATTCTCTGAACTCGGTAGTGTCCACGCTGTGCGTTCTCTGAACTCAGTAGTGTCCATGCTGTGCATTCTCTGAACTCGATAGTGTCCACGCTGTGCATTCTCTGAACTCGGTAGTGTCCACGCTGTGCGTTCTCTGAACTCAGTAGTGTCCATGCTGTGCATTCTCTGAACTCGATAGTGTCCACGCTGTGCACTCTCTGAACTCGGTAGTGTCCACGCTGTGCATTCTCTGAACTCAATAGTGTCCACGCTGTGCATTCTCTGAACTCGGTAGTGTCCATGCAGTGCATTCTCTGAACTCAGTAGTGTCCACGCTGTGCATTCTCTGAACTCGGTAGTGTCCATGCAGTGCATTCTCTGAACTCAGTAGTGTCCACGCTGTGCATTCTCTGAACTCAGTAGTATCCATGCTGTGCGTTGTCTGAATTCGGTAGTGTCAGCGCTGTGCACTCTCTGAACTCAGTAGTGTCCATGCTGTGTGTTCTCTGAACTCGGTAGTGTCAGCGCTGTGTGTTCTCTGAACTCGGTACTGTCCACGCTGTGTGTTCTCTGAACTCGGTAGTGTCCACGCTGTGCGTTCTCTGAACTCGGTAGTGTCCATGCTGTGTATTCTCTGAACTCGGTAGTGTCGACACTGTGTATTCTCTGAACTCGGTAGTGTCAGCACTGTGCATTCTCTGAACTCGTTCGTGTCCACGCTGTGCATTCTCTGAACTCAGTAGTGTCGACACTGTGTATTCTCTGAACTCGATAGTGTCAGTGCTGTGCATTCTCTTAACTCGGTAGTGTCCACGCTGTGCCTTCTCTGAACTCGGTAGTGTCCGGACTGTGCATTCTCTGAACTCAATAATGTCCATGCTGTGCATTCTCTGAACTCAGTAGTGTCCACGCTGTGCATTCTCTGAATTCAGTAGTGTCCACGCTGTGTATTCTCTGAACTCAGTAGTGTCCAAGCTGTGCAATCTCTGAACTCGGTAGTGTCCACGCTGTGCGTTGTCTGAACTCGGTAATGTCCACGCTGTGCATTCTCTGAACTCGGTAGTGTCAGCGCTGTGTATTCTCTGAACTCAGTAGTGTCCAAGCTGTGCAATCTCTGAACTCGGTAGTGTCCACGCTGTGCGTTGTCTGAACTCGGTAATGTCCACGCTGTGCATTCTCTGAACTCAGTAGTGTCCACGCTGTGCATTCTCTGAACTCGGTAGTGTCAGCGCTGTGCACTCTCTGAACTCGGTACTGTCCATGCTGTGTATTCTCTGAACTCGGTAGTGTCCACACTGTGCATTCTCTGAACTCGGTAGTGTCCACGCTGTGTATTCTCTGAACTCGGTAGTGTCCACGCTGTGCATTCTCTGAACTCGGTAGTGTCAGCGCTGTGCACTCTCTGAACACAGTAGTGTCCATGCTGTGCATTCTCTGAACTCGGTTGTGTCAGCGCTGTGCATTCTCTGCACTCGATAGTGTCCACGCTGTGCATTCTCTGAACTCAGTAGTGTCCACGCTGTGCGTTCTCTGAATTCAGTAGTGCCCACGCTGTGTATTCTCTGAACTCAGTAGTGACCACGCTGTGCAATCTCTGAACTCGGTATTGTCCACGCTGTGCATTCTCTGAACTCCGTGGTGTCAGCGCTGTGTGTTCTCTGAACTCTGTAGTGTCCACGCTGTGCGTTCTCTGAACTCGGTAGTGTCCACGCTGTGTGTTCTCTGAACTCGGTAGTGTCCACGCTGTGTGTTCTCTGAACTCGGTAGTGTCCACGCTGTGCGTTCTCTGAACTCGGTAGTGTCGACACTGTGTATTCTCTGAACTCGGTAGTGTCAGCACTGTGCATTCTCTGAACTCGGTCGTGTCCACGCTGTGCATTCTCTGAACTCAGTAGTGTCCACGCTGTGCATTCTCTGAACTCGGTAGTGTCCACGCTGTGTATTCTCTGAACTCAGTAGTGTCCGGACTGTGCATTCTCTGAACTCGGTAGTGTCCGGACTGTGCATTCTCTGAACTCAATAGTGTCCATGCTGTGCATTCTCTGAACTCAGTAGTGTCCACGCTGTGCATTCTTTGAACTCAGTCGTGTCCACGCTGTGCATTCTCTGAACTCAGTAGTGTCCAAGCTGTGCGTTGTCTGAACTCGGTAGTGTCCACGCTGTGCACTCTCTGAACTCGGTAGTGTCAGCGCTGTGCATTCTCTGAACTCGGTAGTGTCCACGCTGTGCACTCTCTGAACTCGGTAGTGTCCACGCTGTGCACTCTCTGAACTCGGTAGTGTCCACGCTGTGCATTCTCTGAACTCGGTAGTGTCCACGCTGTGCATTCTCTGAACTCACTAGTGACCACGCTGTGTGTTCTCTGAACTCAGTAGTGTCCACGCTGTGCATTCTCTGAACTCAGTAGTGACCACGCTGTGTGTTCTCTGAACTCGGTAGTGTCCATGCTGTGCATTCTCTGAACTCAGTAGTGTCCACGATGTGCATTCTCTGAACTCGGTAGTGTCCACGCTGTGCATTCTCTGAACTCGGTAGTGTCAGCGTTGTGCACTCTCTGAACTCGGTAGTGTCAGCGCTGTGCACTCTCTGAACCCAATAGTGTCCACGCTGTGTGTTCTCTGAACTCGGTAGTGTCCACGCTGTGCATTCTCTGAACTCAGTAGTGTCCACGATGTGCATTCTCTGAACTCAGTAGTGTCCACGCTGTGCATTCTCTGAACTCAGTAGTGTCCATGCTGTGCGTTGTCTGAACTCGGTAGTGTCCACGCTGTGCATTCTCTGAACTCGGTAGTGTCCACGCTGTGTGTTCTCTGAACTCAGTAGTGACCACGCTGTGCGTTCTCTGAATTCAGTAGTGTCCACGCTGTGCAATCTCTGAACTCGGTATTGTCCATGCTGTGCGTTGTCTGAACTCGGTAGTGTCCACGATGTGCATTCTCTGAACTCGGTAGTGTCCACGCTGTGCATTCTCTGAACTCGGTAGTGTCAGCGCTGTGCATTCTCTGAACTCGGTAGTGTCCACGCTGTGCATTCTCTGAACTCGGTAGTGTCCACGCTGTGCGTTCTCTGAACTCGGTAGTGTCCACGCTGTGCGTTCTCTGAATTCAGTAATGTCCACGCTGTGTATTCTCTGAACTCAGTAGTGACCACGCTGTGCATTCTCTGAACTCAGTAGTGACCACGCTGTGCATTCTCTGAACTCAGTAGTGTCCACGCTGTGTGTTCTCTGAACTCGGTACTGTCCACGCTGTGTGTTCTCTGAACTCGGTACTGTCCACGCTGTGTGTTCTCTGAACTCGGTACTGTCCACGCTGTGTGTTCTCTGAACTCGGTACTGTCCACGCCGTGTGTTTTCTGAACTCGGTACTGTCCACGCTGTGCGTTCTCTGAACTCAGTAGTGTCCATGCTGTGCATTCTCTGAACTCGATAGTGTCCACGCTGTGCATTCTCTGAACTCGGTAGTGTCCACGCTGTGCGTTGTCTGAATTCGTTAGTGTCAGCGCTGTGCACTCTCTGAACTCGGTAGTGTCAGCGCTGTGCACACCCTGAACTCAGTAGTGTCCACGCTGTGCATTCTCTGAACTCGGTAGTGTCAGCGCTGTGCACTCCCTGAACTCAGTAGTGTCCACGCTGTGCATTCTCTGAACTCGGTAGTGTCCACGCTGTGCATTCTCTGAACTCAGTAGTGTCCACGCTGTGCGTTCTCTGAATTCAGTAGTGTCCACGCTGTGCATTCTCTGAACTTGGTAGTGTCCACGCTGTGCATTCTCTGAACTCAGTAGTGTCCATGCTGTGCATTCTCTGAACTCAGTAGTATCCATGCTGTGCATTGTCTGAACTCTATAGTGTCCACGCTGTGCATTCTCTGAGTTCAGTAGTGTCCACGCTGTGCATTCTCTGAACTCGATAGTGTCCACGCTGTGCATTCTCTGAATTCAGTAGTGTCCACGCTGTGCATTCTCTGAACTCGATAGTGTCCACGCTGTGCATTCTCTGAATTCAGTAGTGTCCACGCTGTGCACTCTCTGAACTCAGTAGTGTCCACGCTGTGCGTTCTCTGAACTCGGTAGTGTCCATGCTGTGCATTCTCTGAACTCGGCAGTGTCCACGCTGTGCTTTCTCTGAACTCGGTAGTGTCCACGCTGTGCATTCTCTGAACTCGGTAGTGTGCACGCTGTGCATTTTCTGAACTCCATAGTGTCCATGCTGTGCATTCTCTGAACTCAGTAGTGTCCATGCAGTGCATTCTCTGAACTCAGTTGTGTCCACGCTGTGCATTCTCTGAACTCAGTAGTATCCATGCTGTGCGTTGTCTGAATTCGGTAGTGTCAGCGCTGTGCACTCTCTGAACTCGGTAGTATCCACGATGTGCATTCTCTGAACTCGGTAGTGTCCACGCTGTGCACTCTCTGAACTCAGTAGTGTCCACGCTGTGCACTCTCTGAACTTGGTATTGTCCACGCTGTGCATTCTCTGAACTCGATAGTGTCCACGCTGTGCATTCTCTGAATTCAGTAGTGTCCACGCTGTGCATTCTCTGAACTCGGTAGTGTCCACGCTGTGCGTTCTCTGAACTCGGTAGTGTCCACGCTGTGCATTCTCTGAACTCGATAGTGTCCACGCTGTGCATTCTCTGAACTCTGTAGTGTCCACGCTGTGCATTCTCTGAACTCGATAGTGTCCACGCTGTGCATTCTCTGAATTCAGTAGTGTCCACGCTGTGCATTCTCTGAACTCGATAGTGTCCACGCTGTGCATTCTCTGAACTCAGTAGTGTCCACGCTGTGCATTTTCTGAACTCGGTAGTGTCCACGCTGTGCATTTTCTGAACTCAATAGTGTCCATGCTGTGCATTCTCTGAACTCAGTAGTGTCCATGCAGTGCATTCTCTGAACTCAGTAGTGTCCACGCTGTGCATTCACTGAACTCGGTAGTGTCCACGCTGTGCATTTTCTGAACTCAATAGTGTCCATGCTGTGCATTCTCTGAACTCAGTAGTGTCCATGCAGTGCATTCTCTGAACTCAGTTGTGTCCACGCTGTGCATTCTCTGAACTCAGTAGTATCCATGCTGTGCGTTGTCTGAATTCGGTAGTGTCAGCGCTGTGCACTCTCTGAACTCGGTAGTGTCCACGATGTGCATTCTCTGAACTCGGTAGTGTCCACGCTGTGCACTCTCTGAACTCAGTAGTGTCCACGCTGTGCACTCTCTGAACTCGGTATTGTCCACGCTGTGCATTCTCTGAACTCGATAGTGTCCACGCTGTGCATTCTCTGAATTCAGTAGTGTCCACGCTGTGCATTCTCTGAACTCGGTAGTGTCCACGCTGTGCGTTCTCTGAACTCGGTAGTGTCCACGCTGTGCATTCTCTGAACTCGATAGTGTCCACGCTGTGCATTCTCTGAACTCTGTAGTGTCCACGCTGTGCATTCTCTGAACTCGATAGTGTCCACGCTGTGCATTCTCTGAATTCAGTAGTGTCCACGCTGTGCATTCTCTGAACTCGATAGTGTCCACGCTGTGCATTCTCTGAACTCAGTAGTGTCCACGCTGTGCATTTTCTGAACTCGGTAGTGTCCACGCTGTGCATTTTCTGAACTCAATAGTGTCCATGCTGTGCATTCTCTGAACTCAGTAGTGTCCATGCAGTGCATTCTCTGAACTCAGTAGTGTCCACGCTGTGCATTCTCTGAACTCGGTAGTGTCCACGCTGTGCATTTTCTGAACTCAATAGTGTCCATGCTGTGCATTCTCTGAACTCAGTAGTGTCCATGCAGTGCATTCTCTGAACTCAGTAGTGTCCACGCTGTGCACTCTCTGAACTCAGTAGTGTCCATGCAGTGCATTCTCTGAACTCGGTAGTGTCCACGCTGTGCACTCTCTGAACTCAGTAGTGTCCATGCAGTGCATTTTCTGAACTCAGTAGTGTCCACGCTGTGCACACTCTGAACTCAGTAGTGTCCATGCAGTGCATTCTCTGAACTCAGTAGTGTCCACGCTGTGCACTCTCTGAACTCGGTATTGTCCACGCTGTGCGTTCTCTGAACTCGGTACTGTCCACGCTGTGTGTTCTCTGAACTCGGTACTGTCCACGCTGTGTGTTCTCTGAACTCGGTACTGTCCACGCTGTGTGTTCTCTGAACTCGGTACTGTCCACGCCGTGTGTTTTCTGAACTCGGTACTGTCCACGCTGTGCGTTCTCTGAACTCAGTAGTGTCCATGCTGTGCATTCTCTGAACTCGATAGTGTCCACGCTGTGCATTCTCTGAACTCGGTAGTGTCCACGCTGTGCGTTGTCTGAATTCGTTAGTGTCAGCGCTGTGCACTCTCTGAACTCGGTAGTGTCAGCGCTGTGCACACCCTGAACTCAGTAGTGTCCACGCTGTGCATTCTCTGAACTCGGTAGTGTCAGCGCTGTGCACTCCCTGAACTCAGTAGTGTCCACGCTGTGCATTCTCTGAACTCGGTAGTGTCCACGCTGTGCATTCTCTGAACTCAGTAGTGTCCACGCTGTGCGTTCTCTGAATTCAGTAGTGTCCACGCTGTGCATTCTCTGAACTTGGTAGTGTCCACGCTGTGCATTCTCTGAACTCAGTAGTGTCCATGCTGTGCATTCTCTGAACTCAGTAGTATCCATGCTGTGCATTGTCTGAACTCTATAGTGTCCACGCTGTGCATTCTCTGAGTTCAGTAGTGTCCACGCTGTGCATTCTCTGAACTCGATAGTGTCCACGCTGTGCATTCTCTGAATTCAGTAGTGTCCACGCTGTGCATTCTCTGAACTCGATAGTGTCCACGCTGTGCATTCTCTGAATTCAGTAGTGTCCACGCTGTGCACTCTCTGAACTCAGTAGTGTCCACGCTGTGCGTTCTCTGAACTCGGTAGTGTCCATGCTGTGCATTCTCTGAACTCGGCAGTGTCCACGCTGTGCTTTCTCTGAACTCGGTAGTGTCCACGCTGTGCATTCTCTGAACTCGGTAGTGTGCACGCTGTGCATTTTCTGAACTCCATAGTGTCCATGCTGTGCATTCTCTGAACTCAGTAGTGTCCATGCAGTGCATTCTCTGAACTCAGTTGTGTCCACGCTGTGCATTCTCTGAACTCAGTAGTATCCATGCTGTGCGTTGTCTGAATTCGGTAGTGTCAGCGCTGTGCACTCTCTGAACTCGGTAGTATCCACGATGTGCATTCTCTGAACTCGGTAGTGTCCACGCTGTGCACTCTCTGAACTCAGTAGTGTCCACGCTGTGCACTCTCTGAACTTGGTATTGTCCACGCTGTGCATTCTCTGAACTCGATAGTGTCCACGCTGTGCATTCTCTGAATTCAGTAGTGTCCACGCTGTGCATTCTCTGAACTCGGTAGTGTCCACGCTGTGCGTTCTCTGAACTCGGTAGTGTCCACGCTGTGCATTCTCTGAACTCGATAGTGTCCACGCTGTGCATTCTCTGAACTCTGTAGTGTCCACGCTGTGCATTCTCTGAACTCGATAGTGTCCACGCTGTGCATTCTCTGAATTCAGTAGTGTCCACGCTGTGCATTCTCTGAACTCGATAGTGTCCACGCTGTGCATTCTCTGAACTCAGTAGTGTCCACGCTGTGCATTTTCTGAACTCGGTAGTGTCCACGCTGTGCATTTTCTGAACTCAATAGTGTCCATGCTGTGCATTCTCTGAACTCAGTAGTGTCCATGCAGTGCATTCTCTGAACTCAGTAGTGTCCACGCTGTGCATTCTCTGAACTCGGTAGTGTCCACGCTGTGCATTTTCTGAACTCAATAGTGTCCATGCTGTGCATTCTCTGAACTCAGTAGTGTCCATGCAGTGCATTCTCTGAACTCAGTTGTGTCCACGCTGTGCATTCTCTGAACTCAGTAGTATCCATGCTGTGCGTTGTCTGAATTCGGTAGTGTCAGCGCTGTGCACTCTCTGAACTCGGTAGTGTCCACGATGTGCATTCTCTGAACTCGGTAGTGTCCACGCTGTGCACTCTCTGAACTCAGTAGTGTCCACGCTGTGCACTCTCTGAACTCGGTATTGTCCACGCTGTGCATTCTCTGAACTCGATAGTGTCCACGCTGTGCATTCTCTGAATTCAGTAGTGTCCACGCTGTGCATTCTCTGAACTCGGTAGTGTCCACGCTGTGCGTTCTCTGAACTCGGTAGTGTCCACGCTGTGCA
This sequence comes from Heptranchias perlo, assembly GCF_035084215.1. Taxonomy (NCBI): domain Eukaryota; kingdom Metazoa; phylum Chordata; class Chondrichthyes; order Hexanchiformes; family Hexanchidae; genus Heptranchias; species Heptranchias perlo. The sequence goes on from NC_090325.1 coordinate 132,638,366, forward strand.
TTCTCTGAACTCGATAGTGTCCACGCTGTGCATTCTCTGAACTCTGTAGTGTCCACGCTGTGCATTCTCTGAACTCGATAGTGTCCACGCTGTGCATTCTCTGAATTCAGTAGTGTCCACGCTGTGCATTCTCTGAACTCGATAGTGTCCACGCTGTGCATTCTCTGAACTCAGTAGGGTCCACGCTGTGCATTTTCTGAACTCGGTAGTGTCCACGCTGTGCATTTTCTGAACTCAATAGTGTCCATGCTGTGCATTCTCTGAACTCAGTAGTGTCCATGCAGTGCATTCTCTGAACTCAGTAGTGTCCACGCTGTGCATTCTCTGAACTCGGTAGTGTCCACGCTGTGCATTTTCTGAACTCAATAGTGTCCATGCTGTGCATTCTCTGAACTCAGTAGTGTCCATGCAGTGCATTCTCTGAACTCAGTAGTGTCCACGCTGTGCACTCTCTGAACTCAGTAGTGTCCATGCAGTGCATTCTCTGAACTCGGTAGTGTCCACGCTGTGCACTCTCTGAACTCAGTAGTGTCCATGCAGTGCATTTTCTGAACTCAGTAGTGTCCACGCTGTGCACACTCTGAACTCAGTAGTGTCCATGCAGTGCATTCTCTGAACTCAGTAGTGTCCACGCTGTGCACTCTCTGAACTCGGTATTGTCCACGCTGTGCGTTCTCTGAATTCAGTAGTGTCCACGCTGTGCATTCTCTGAATTCAGTCGTGTCCACGCTGTGCATTCTCTGAACTCGATAGTGTCCACGCTGTGCGTTCTCTGAACTCAGTAGTGTCCATGCTGTGCATTCTCTGAACTCGCTAGTGTCCACGCTGTGCATTCTCTGAACTCGGTAGTGTCCACGCTGTGCACTCTCTGAACTCGGTAGTGTCCATGCAGTGCATTCTCTGAACTCAGTAGTGTCCACGCTGTGCATTCTCTAAACTCAATAGTGTCCACGCTGTGCATTCTCTGAACTCGGTAGTGTCCATGCAGTGCATTCTCTGAACTCAGTAGTGTCCACGCTGTGCATTCTCTGAACTCAGTAGTATCCATGCTGTGCGTTGTCTGAATTCGGTAGTGTCAGCGCTGTGCACTCTCTGAACTCGGTGGTGTCAGCGCTGTGCACTCCCTGAACTCAGTAGTGTCCACGCTGTGCATTCTCTGAACTCGGTAGTGTCAGCGCTGTGCACTCTCTGAACTCAGTAGTGTCCACGCTGTGCATTCTCTGAACTCGATAGTGTCCACGCTGTGCACTCTCTGAACTCAGTAGTGTCCACGCTGTGCATTCTCTGAACTCGGTAGTGTCAGCGCTGTGCACTCTCTGAACTCAGTAGTGTCCATGCTGTGTGTTCTCTGAACTCGGTAGTGTCAGCGCTGTGTGTTCTCTGAACTCGGTACTGTCCACTCTGTGTGTTCTCTGAACTCGGTAGTGTCCACGCTGTGCGTTCTCTGAACTCGGTAGTGTCCATGCTGTGTATTCTCTGAACTCGGTAGTGTCGACACTGTGTATTCTCTGAACTCGGTAGTGTCAGCACTGTGCATTCTCTGAACTCGTTCGTGTCCACGCTGTGCATTCTCTGAACTCAGTAGTGTCGACACTGTGTATTCTCTGAACTCGATAGTGTCAGTGCTGTGCATTCTCTTAACTCGGTAGTGTCCACGCTGTGCTTTCTCTGAACTCGGTAGTGTCCGGACTGTGCATTCTCTGAACTCAATAATGTCCATGCTGTGCATTCTCTGAACTCAGTAGTGTCCACGCTGTGCATTCTCTGAATTCAGTAGTGTCCACGCTGTGTATTCTCTGAACTCAGTAGTGTCCAAGCTGTGCAATCTCTGAACTCGGTAGTGTCCACGCTGTGCTTTGTCTGAACTCAGTAATGTCCACGCTGTGCATTCTCTGAACTCGGTAGTGTCAGCGCTGTGCACTCTCTGAACTCGGTACTGTCCATGCTGTGTATTCTCTGAACTCGGTAGTGTCCACACTGTGCATTCTCTGAACTCGGTAGTGTCAGCGCTGTGCACTCTCTGAACACAGTAGTGTCCATGCTGTGCATTCTCTGAACTCGGTTGTGTCAGCGCTGTGCATTCTCTGCACTCGATAGTGTCCACGCTGTGCATTCTCTGAACTCAGTAGTGTCCACGCTGTGCGTTCTCTGAATTCAGTAGTGTCCACGCTGTGTATTCTCTGAACTCAGTAGTGACCACGCTGTGCAATCTCTGAACTCGGTATTGTCCACGCTGTGCATTCTCTGAACTCCGTAGTGTCAGCGCTGTGTGTTCTCTGAACTCTGTAGTGTCCACGCTGTGCGTTCTCTGAACTCGGTAGTGTCCACGCTGTGTGTTCTCTGAACTCGGTCGTGTCCACGCTGTGTGTTCTCTGAACTCGGTAGTGTCCACGCTGTGCATTCTCTCAACTCGGTAGTGTCGACACTGTGTATTCTCTGAACTCGGTAGTGTCAGCACTGTGCATTCTCTGAACTCGGTCGTGTCCACGCTGTGCATTCTCTGAACTCAGTAGTGTCGACACTGTGTATTCTCTGAACACGATAGTGTCAGTGCTGTGCATTCTCTGAACTCAGTAGTGTCCACGCTGTGCATTCTCTGAACTCGGTAGTGTCCACGCTGTGTATTCTCTGAACTCAGTAGTGTCCGGACTGTGCATTCTCTGAACTCAATAGTGTCCATGCTGTGCATTCTCTGAACTCAGTAGTGTCCACGCTGTGCATTCTCTGAACTCAGTCGTGTCCACGCTGTGCATTCTCTGAACTCAGTAGTGTCCAAGCTGTGCGTTGTCTGAACTCGGTAGTGTCCACGCTGTGCACTCTCTGAACTCGGTAGTGTCAGCGCTGTGCATTCTCTGAACTCGGTAGTGTCCACGCTGTGCACTCTCTGAACTCGGTAGTGTCCACGCTGTGCACTCTCTGAACTCGGTAGTGTCCACGCTGTGCATTCTCTGAACTCGGTAGTGTCCACGCTGTGCATTCTCTGAACTCACTAGTGACCACGCTGTGTGTTCTCTGAACTCAGTAGTGTCCACGCTGTGCATTCTCTGAACTCAGTAGTGACCACGCTGTGTGTTCTCTGAACTCGGTAGTGTCCATGCTGTGCATTCTCTGAACTCAGTAGTGTCCACGATGTGCATTCTCTGAACTCGGTAGTGTCCACGCTGTGCATTCTCTGAACTCGGTAGTGTCAGCGCTGTGCACTCTCTGAACTCGGTAGTGTCAGCGCTGTGCACTCTCTGAACTCAATAGTGTCCACGCTGTGTGTTCTCTGAACTCGGTAGTGTCCACGCTGTGCATTCTCTGAACTCAATAGTGTCCACGATGTGCATTCTCTGAACTCAGTAGTGTCCACGCTGTGCATTCTCTGAACTCAGTAGTGTCCATGCTGTGCGTTGTCTGAACTCGGTAGTGTCCACGCTGTGCATTCTCTGAACTCGGTAGTGTCCACGCTGTGTGTTCTCTGAACTCAGTAGTGACCACGCTGTGCGTTCTCTGAATTCAGTAGTGTCCACGCTGTGCAATCTCTGAACTCGGTATTGTCCATGCTGTGCGTTGTCTGAACTCGGTAGTGTCCACGATGTGCATTCTCTGAACTCGGTAGTGTCCACGCTGTGCATTCTCTGAACTCGGTAGTGTCAGCGCTGTGCATTCTCTGAACTCGGTAGTGTCCACGCTGTGCATTCTCTGAACTCGGTAGTGTCCACGCTGTGCGTTCTCTGAACTCGGTAGTGTCCACGCTGTGCGTTCTCTGAATTCAGTAATGTTCCCGCTGTGTATTCTCTGAACTCAGTAGTGACCACGCTGTGCATTCTCTGAACTCAGTAGTGACCACGCTGTGCATTCTCTGAACTCAGTAGTGTCCACGCTGTGTGTTCTCTGAACTCGGTACTGTCCACGCTGTGTGTTCTCTGAACTCGGTGCTGTCCACGCTGTGTGTTCTCTGAACTCGGTACTGTCCACGCTGTGTGTTCTCTGAACTCGGTACTGTCCACGCTGTGTGTTCTCTGAACTCGGTACTGTCCACGCTGTGTGTTCTCTGAACTCGGTAGTGTCCACGCTGTGTATTCTCTGAACTCCGTAGTGTCCACGCTGTGTATTCTCTGAACTCGATAGTGTCCACGCTGTGTATTCTCTGAACTCAGTAGTGTCCGGACTGTGCATTCTCTGAACTCGGTAGTGTCCGGACTGTGCATTCTCTGAACTCAATAGTGTCCATGCTGTGCATTCTCTGAACTCAGTAGTGTCCACGCTGTGCATTCTCTGAACTCAGTCGTGTCCACGCTGTGCATTCTCTGAACTCAGTAGTGTCCAAGCTGTGCGTTGTCTGAACTCGGTAGTGTCCACGCTGTGCACTCTCTGAACTCGGTAGTGTCAGCGCTGTGCATTCTCTGAACTCGGTAGTGTCCACGCTGTGCACTCTCTGAACTCGGTAGTGTCCACGCTGTGCACTCTCTGAACTCGGTAGTGTCCACGCTGTGCATTCTCTGAACTCGGTAGTGTCCACGCTGTGCATTCTCTGAACTCACGAGTGACCACGCTGTGTGTTCTCTGAACTCAGTAGTGTCCACGCTGTGCATTCTCTGAACTCAGTAGTGACCACGCTGTGTGTTCTCTGAACTCGGTAGTGTCCATGCTGTGCATTCTCTGAACTCATTAGTGTCCACGATGTGCATTCTCTGAACTCGGTAGTGTCCACGCTGTGCATTCTCTGAACTCGGTAGTGTCAGCGCTGTGCACTCTCTGAACTCGGTAGTGTCAGCGCTGTGCACTCTCTGAACTCAATAGTGTCCACGCTGTGTGTTCTCTGAACTCGGTAGTGTCCACGCTGTGCATTCTCTGAACTCAGTAGTGTCCACGATGTGCATTCTCTGAACTCAGTAGTGTCCATGCTGTGCGTTGTCTGAACTCGGTAGTGTCCACGCTGTGTGTTCTCTGAACTCAGTAGTGACCACGCTGTGCGTTCTCTGAATTCAGTAGTGTCCACGCTGTGCAATCTCTGAACTCGGTATTGTCCATGCTGTGCGTTGTCTGAACTCGGTAGTGTCCACGATGTGCATTCTCTGAACTCGGTAGTGTCCACGCTGTGCATTCTCTGAACTCGGTAGTGTCAGCGCTGTGCATTCTCTGAACTCGGTAGTGTCCACGCTGTGCGTTCTCTGAACTCGGTAGTGTCCACGCTGTGTATTCTCTGAACTCAGTAGTGACCACGCTGTGCATTCTCTGAACTCGGTAGTGTCCACGATGTGCATTCTCTGAACTCGGTAGTGTCCACGCTGTGCATTCTCTGAACTCGGTAGTGTCCACGATGTGCATTCTCTGAACTCGGTAGTGTCCACGCTGTGCATTCTCTGAACTCGGTAGTGTCAGCGCTGTGCATTCTCTGAACTCGGTAGTGTCCACGCTGTGCGTTCTCTGAATTCAGTAATGTCCACGCTGTGTATTCTCTGAACTCAGTAGTGACCACGCTGTGCATTCTCTGAACTCGGTAGTGTCCACGATGTGCATTCTCTGAACTCGGTAGTGTCCACGCTGTGCATTCTCTGAACTCGGTAGTGTCAGCGCTGTGCATTCTCTGAACTCGGTAGTGTCCACGCTGTGCGTTCTCTGAACTCGGTAGTGTCCACGCTGTGCGTTCTCTGAACTCGGTAGTGTCCACGCTGTGCGTTCTCTGAATTCAGTAATGTCCACGCTGTGTATTCTCTGAACTCAGTAGTGACCACGCTGTGCATTCTCTGAACTCAGTAGTGACCACGCTGTGCATTCTCTGAACTCAGTAGTGTCCACGCTGTGTGTTCTCTGAACTCGGTACTGTCCACGCTGTGTGTTCTCTGAACTCGGTACTGTCCACGCTGTGTGTTCTCTGAACTCGGTACTGTCCACGCTGTGTGTTCTCTGAACTCGGTACTGTCCACGCTGTGTGTTCTCTGAACTCGGTAGTGTCCACGCTGTGTATTCTCTGAACTCAGTAGTGTCCACGCTGTGTATTCTCTGAACTCGATAGTGTCCACGCTGTGCATTCTCTGAATTCAGTAGTGTCCACGCTGTGCATTCTCTGAACTCGATAGTGTCCATGCTGTGCATTCTCTGAACTCGATAGTGTCCACGCTGTGCATTCTCTGAACTCGATAGTGTCCACGCTGTGTATTCTCTGAACTCGTTAGTGTCCACTCTGTGCATTCTCTGAACTCAGTAGTGTCGACACTGTGTATTCTCTGAACTCGATAGTGTCAGTGCTGTGCATTCTCTGAACTCGGTAGTGTCCACGCTGTGCATTCTCTGAACTCGGTAGTATCCACGCTGTGTATTCTCTGAACTCAGTAGTATCCACGCTGTGCATTCTCTGAACTCAGTCATGTCCACGCTGTGTATTCTCTTAACTCAGTCGTGTCCACGTTGTGTATTCTCTGAACTCCGTAGTGTCCACGCTGTGCATTCTCTGAACTCGGTCGTGTCAGCGCTGTGCATTCTCTGAACTCAGTAGTGTCAGCGCTGTGCATTCTCTGAACTCGGTAGTGTCCACGCTGTGCATTCTCTGAACTCAGTAGTGTCCATGCTGTAAATTCTCTGAACTCGGTAGTGTCCACGATGTGCATTCTCTGAACTCCGTAGTGTCCACGCTGTGCATTCTCTGAACTCAGTAGTGTCCACGCTGTGCATTCTCTGAACTCAGTAGTGTCCACGCTGTGCATTCTCTGAACTCGATAGTGTCCACGCTGTGTATTCTCTGAACTCGTTAGTGTCCACGCTGTGCATTCTCTGAACTCAGTAGTGTCGACACTGTGTATTCTCTGAACTCGATAGTGTCAGTGCTGTGCATTCTCTGAACTCGGTAGTGTCCACGCTGTGCATTCTCTGAACTCGGTAGTGTCTATGCTGTGCATTCTCTGAACTCGGTAGTATCCACACTGTGCATTCTCTGAACTCGGTAGTATCCACGCTGTGTATTCTCTGAACTCAGTAGTATCCACGCTGTGCATTCTCTGAACTCAGTCGTGTCCACGCTGTGTATTCTCTTAACTCAGTCGTGTCCACGTTGTGTATTCTCTGAACTCCGTAGTGTCCACGCTGTGCATTCTCTGAACTCGGTCGTGTCAGCGCTGTGCATTCTCTGAACTCAGTAGTGTCAGCGCTGTGCATTCTCTGAACTCGGTAGTGTCCACGCTGTGCATTCTCTGAACTCAGTAGTGTCCATGCTGTAAATTCTCTGAACTCGGTAGTGTCCACGATGTGCATTCTCTGAACTCCGTCGTGTCCACGCTGTGCATTCTCTGAACTCAGTAGTGTCCACGCTGTGCATTCTCTGAACTCAGTAGTGTCCACGCTGTGCATTCTCTGAACTCAGTCGTGTCCACGCTGTGCATTCTCTGAACTCGGTAGTGTCAGCGCTGTGCATTCTCTGACCCTCAGTAGTGTCCACGCTGTGCATTCTCTGAACTCGATAGTGTCAGCGCTGTGCATTCTCTGAATTCAGTAGTGTCCATGCTGTGCATTCTCTGATGTGGAGATGCCGGTGATGGACTGGGGTTAACAATTGTAAACAATTTTACAACACCAAGTTATAGTCCAACGATTTTATTTTTAATCCCACAAGCTTTCGGGGGCTTTCCCCTTCCTTTTTCCACACTGCCTGAGGAAGGGGAAAGCCCCCGAAAGCTTGTGGGATTAAAAATAAAATCGTTGGACTATAACTTGGTGTTGTAAAATTGTTTACAAGTGCATTCTCTGAACTCAGTACTGTCCACGCTGTGCGTTCTCTGAACTCGGTAGTGTTAGCACTCTGTTTTCTCTGAACTCGGTAGTGTTAGCACTGCGCCCTGTCTGAACTCTGTGGCCTGCCTCACAATGACTGGATCAAATTACACATTCCAGAGAACTTGAATTACTCTGCAGCAGTCTGCATCAAATTACACATTCCAGACAAAGGGTTGGGTGTGTATTGTCCTCCCACATCCTGTCGGTGGCATTAACAGAATGTGTTACTCCCACCATATTGGTTATTGTAAACAATTTTACAACAACAAGTTATAGTCCAACAATTTTATTTGAAATTTACAAGCTTTCGGAGGCTTCCTCCTTCCTCAGGTGAATGTTGTGGAAATGAAATCCTCAAACCCTTCGCATTTATAAATCACAGAACAATACCTGGTGATTACAGAAAGTCTTTCCAACTGCCCGTTGCCAAGGCAATCACCGTGTGCAGACAGACAGGTGTTACCTACAAGTCCACCGAATATACAAACCACCAAAAAAAACAGAGAGAGAGGCAGAAACATAGAAAAGACAGCAAATGACCCATTATATTAAAAACAGATAACATTTGTTCGCTGGTGGGGTTACGTGCAGCGTGACATGAACCCAAGATCCCGGTTGAGGCCGTCCTCATGGGTGCGGAACTTGGCTATCAATTTCTGCTCGACGATTTTGCATTGTCGTGTGTCTCGAAGGCCGACTTGGAGTATGCTTACCCGAAGGTCGGTGGCTGAATGTCCTTGACTGCTGAAGTGTTCCCCGACTGGGAGGGAACCCTCCTGTCTGGCGATTGTTGCGCGGTATCGCCACCATATTGGTTGCCATATCTACCGTATCAAATCCTTTTAACATTTTAAACACCTCGATTAGATCACCCCTCAATCTCCAATACTCAAGGGAATATCAAACCAGCAGTCAAAGGAGGAGCCATCGTCATACAGAACTGAACGGACTATTGTAAAGAAGCATACCGACAACTGGACAACCAGGAACACTACAGACGGTTACCCGCAGATCCGACCAAAGAACACACCCACCAGCTCAACAAACTGATCAAGACCTTCGACCCAGACCTTCAAAGCATCCTATGCACTCTCATCCCACGTACTCCCTGCGTGGGAGACTTCTACTGCCTCCCAAAGATACACAAAGCCAACACACCCGGACGTCCTATCGTATCAGGCAACGGAACCCTGTGTGAGAATCTCTCTGGATACGTCGAGGGCATCCTGAAATCCATCGTACAGGGAACCCCCAGCTTCTGTCGCGACACTACAGACTTCCTACAAAAACTCAGTACCCACGGACCTGTTGAACCAGGAACACTTCTTACCACGATGGACGTCTCGGCACTCTACACCAGTATCCCCCACGATGACGGCATCGCTGCAACAGCCTCAGTACTCAACACCAACAACAGCCAATCTCCAGACGCCATCCTACAACTCATCCGCTTCATCCTGGATCACAATGTCTTCACCTTCGACAACCAGTTCCAAACACACGGAACAGCCATGGGGACCAAATTCGCACCCCAATACACCAACATTTTCATGCACAAGTTCGAGCACGACTTCTTCACTGCACAGGACCTCTAACCAATGCTATACACCAGATACATCGACGACATTTTCTTCCTATGGACCCACGGCCAGGAATCACTGAAGAGACTACACAATAACATCAACAAGTTCCATCCCACCATCAAACTCACCATGGACTACTCCTCAGAATCGGTTTCTTTCTTGGACACACGAATCTCCATCAAAGATGGGCACCTCAGCACCTCAATCTACCGCAAGCCCACGGACAACCTCACGATGCTCCACTTTTCCAGCTTCCACCCTAACCACGTCAAAGAGGCCATCCCCTATGGACAGGCCCTGCGAATACACAGCATCTGCTCAGACGAGGAGGAACGCGATGGACATCTACAGACGCTAAAAGATGCCCTCGTAAGAACGGGATATGATGCTCGACTCGTCGATCGACAGTTCCGACCGGCCACAGCGAAAAATCGCATAGACCTCCTCAGAAGACAAACACGGGACGCAACCAACAGAGTACCCTTCGTCGTCGAGTACTTCCCCGGACCGGAGAAACTGAGCCATGTTCTCCGCAGCCTTCAACCTGTCATCGATGACGACGAACACCTCGCTAAGGCCATCCCCACGCCTCCACTACTCGCCTTCAAACAGCCACCCAACCTCAAACAGACCATCGTTCGCAGCAAATTACCCAGCTTTCAGGAGAACAGCGTCCACGACACTACACAACCCTGCCACGGCAACCTCTGCAAGACATGCCAGATCATCAACACAGATACCACCATCACACGAGAGGACACCACCCACCAGGTACATGGTTCATACTCCTGTGACTCGGCCAACGTTGTCTACCTCATACGTTGCAGGAAAGGATGCCCCGGAGCATGGTACATTGGCGAGACCATGCAGACACTGCGACAACGGATGAACGGACACCGTGCAACAATCGCCAGACAGGAGGGTTCCCGCCCAGTCGGGGAACACTTCAGCAGTCAAGGACATTCAGCCACCGATCTTCGGGTAAGCGTTCTCCAAGGCAGCCTTCGAGACACAAGACAACGCAAAATCGTCGAGCAGAAATTGATAGCCAAGTTCCACACCCATGAGGACGGCCTCAACCGGGATCTTGGGTTCATGTCGCGCTGCATGTAACCCCACCAGGGGAAAAAAAAGTTATCTGTTTTTAATGCAACTGGTCATTCTCTGTCTTTCTCATGTTTCTCTCTCTCTCTCCCCCTCTCTTTCTTTGGTTCTGGCCGTTTGTATATTCAGTTGTCTGGGGTATCTAAGGTTTCTCTGTCCGAACACTATTCAATTCATTTGATGGCCTTGATAACGGGCAGTTGGAAAGAGTATCTGTAATCATCAGGCATTGTTCTATGACTGTATATGCGGTAATTTTCAATGAATCTCGACACTCACCTGACGAAGGAGAAAGCCTCCGAAAGCTTGTGATTTTCAAATACAACTGTTGGACTATAACCTGGTGTTGTAAGATTCCTTTCAAGGGAATATAAGCCAAATGTATGCAATCTGTCCTCATGATTTAACCCTCTAAGCCCCGGTATCATTTTGGTGAATCTGCGCTGCAGCTCCTCCAGATAATTTTGATTAACATAAAAGAATTAACAGCTGTATGTTATGGTGCTGCTATAGATTGACAGTCTAACTGTTCCAAACAATAACAATTATATTACTTTTTTTTACAAATTATCATAAAGTTGGGACAGAACAACAAGCTACCAGAACGGAATTGTTTCAATGGGCAGCCACCAAAATACCCTTTTATTTTAAAAGCTTAGTTATTCAACTTGAAGATGATGTCACTGTCAATGCAGCACCACCATGTAATTGCACTGCAATGTAATTATAACCTTGGAGTGGTGAGAAGTTAATGGTTTAGAACTTAAACCCAACATGTCCGTGTCCCCAATATCTATGGTCGATATAAGTGAGGACAATCATGGTTACGAATGTGGTCAGGAATTTCAGCAGTGTAATCTACTTGACGTTAGCCATAGGTCACTGAAATAGATGGGGCTGAATTCTAATCTTCTTTCCATAGACCTTTACATTTGGCAAAAGAGTGCCATTATTATGGTCTACAGTTTGGTGAGAAACACTGATTCATTAAATTAGGATTAATAGTAGTAATCAGAGTTATTTTGTATACTGGATTGGGGAGGGGTTAAGGAGGTACCATGGTTAGGTTCTGACTGAATTGGATGGCTTATCAGTTCAATGAAAATAAAATTTTCCATATAGAGGCAGCCATCTTTTAATAGAATGCTTCCTTAGAGATCAATGTAGTTTGATCCCCAAACTGTGATGAGTTATCTGATCTCAGTTAGGGCAGCAGTACGGGTGGTGCAATTGGCCTCAGCACCTCTGAGTTAGAAAGGGGAAAAATCAGCAGATTCATACTCCTGATCACTATCCAGTGACTCCCCAGCTGGAGGTCTACATGTATGGATGTCGGATGAAGATAGCATTACACTTGGTTGCGGTGACTCCAGTAGTTATAAAGCCTACCGACACTCATTGTCAAAGCTTATAACTGATTAATGGATAAGGTACTAGAGGGCGGCCAGTACCCATGGAACTGGACCCGAATAAGGAATCTTCGGTGGGGTGGGACAAATTGGTGACAAAAAATTTTGAGGAATAAAAGCAATGCAAATCTGCTTGCTTAAAAAAGAGTGGGCCAGAACTAAACTTTGCTTTTCAAGATTTAGTTCAGGCATGTATGAGAACTTTTCACAACATTCTCATAAAATTACATCAGTAATCTAACAGCAGGCAAATAATAAGAGCAAATGCATTTTCTCCGTTGAGTGTGTAACATTTCAGTGCACATCTGTTGCAGCTGGCTTAGAATCCCAAAAGTGTCTGTTCTCAAATAAAGTCTACTGAATTTTTTACCTGGAGCAGTCATCGTCAGGGAAATCAGCCGAGAGATCTACTGCCTTGAAACTGCCTGAAATATTTGCCTATGATTCGAACTGCCTGGAACATCCATCATTGAGTGAACAATAAAGAGAACTGGAACAGTCTGGCCAGACAGCCTGACAGCCATTGGTGAAAGCTGGGGATATTGATTGGGTGAGATATGAGTTTCTATTTTTTAAATTTTTTTTTTATTCGTTCACGGGATGTGGGCGTCGCTGGCAAGGCCGGCATTTATTGCCCATCCCTAATTGCCCTCGAGAAGGTGGTGGTGAGCCGCCTTCTTGAACCGCTGCAGTCCGTGTGGTGACGGTTCTCCCACAATGCTGTTAGGAAGGGAGTTCCAGGATTTTGACCCAGCGACAATGAAGGAACGGCGATATATTTCCAAGTCGGGATGGTGTGTGACTTGGAGGGGAACGTGCAGGTGGTGTTGTTCCCATGCGCCTGCTGCCCTTGTCCTTCTAGGTGGTAGAGGTCGTGGGTTTGGGAGGTGCTGTCGAAGAAGCCTTGGCGAGTTGCTGCAGTGCATCCTGTGGATGGTGCACACTGCAGCCACAGTGCGCCGGTGGTGAAGGGAGTGAATGTTTAGGGTGGTGGATGGGGTGCCAATCAAGCGGGCTGCTTTATCTTGGATGGTGTCGAGCTTCTTGAGTGTTGTTGGAGCTGCACTCATCCAGGCAAGTGGAGAGTATTCCATCACACTCCTGACTTGTGCCTTGTAGATGGTGGAAAGGCTTTGTGGAGTCAGGAGGTGAGTCACTCGCCACAGAATACCCAGCCTCTGACCTGCTCTCGTAGCCACAGTATTTATACGGCTGGTCCAGTTAAGTTTCTGGTCAATGGTGACCCCCAGGATGTTGATGGTGGGGGATTCGGCGATGGTAATGCCAATGAATGTCAAGGGGAGGTGGTTAGACTCTGTCTTGTTGGAGATGGTCATTGCCTGGCACTTATCTGGCGCGAATGTTACTTGCCACTTATGAGCCCAAGCCTGGATGTTGTCCAGGTCTTGCTGCATGCAGGCTCGGACTGCTTCATTATCTGAGGGGTTGCGAATGGAACTGAACACTGTGCAGTCATCAGCGAACATCCCCATTTCTGACCTTATGATGGAGGGAAGGTCATTGATGAAGCAGCTGAAGATGGTTGGGCCAAGGACACTGCCCTGAGAAACTCCTGCAGCAATGCCCTGGGGCTGAGATGACTGGCCTCCAACAACCACTACCATCTTCCTTTGTGCCAGGTATGACTCCAGCCACTGGAGAGTTTTCCCCCTGATTCCCATTGACTTCAATTTTACTAGGGCTCCTTGGTGCCACACTCGGTCAAATGCTGCCTTGATGTCAAGGGCAGTCACTCTCACCTCACCTCTGGAATTCAGCTCTTTTGTCCATGTTTGGACCAAGGCTGTAATGAGGTCTGGAGCTGAGTGGTCCTGGCCGAACCCAAACTGAGCATCGGTGAGCAGGTTATTGGTGAGTAAGTGCCGCTTGATAGCACTGTCGACGACACCTTCCATCACTTTGCTGATGATTGAGAGTAGACTGATGGGGCGGTAATTGGTCGGATTGGATTTGTCCTGCTTTTTGTGGACAGGACATACCTGGGCAATTTTCCACATTGTCGGGTGCATGCCAGTGTTGTAGCTGTACTGGAACAGCTTGGCTAGAGGCGCAGCTAGTTCTGGAGCACAAGTCTTCAGCACTACAGCTGGGATGTTGTCGGGGCCCATAGCCTTTGCTGTATCCAGTGCACTCAGCCGTTTCTTGATATCACGTGGAGTGAATCGAATTGGCCGAAGACTGGCTTCCGTGATGGTGGGGATATCGGGAGGAGGCTGAGATGGATTATCCACTCGGCACTTCTGGCTGAAGATGGTTGCAAACGCTTCAGCCTTGTCTTTTGCACTCACGTGCTGGACTCCGCCATCATTGAGAATGGGGATGTTTGCAGAGCCTCCTCCTCCCGTTAGTTGTTTAATTGTCCACCACCATTCGCGACTGGATGTGGCAGGACTGCAGAGCTTTGATCTGATCCGTTGGTTGTGGAATCGCTTAGCTCTGTCTATAGCATGTTGCTTCCGCTGTTTAGCATGCATGTAGTCCTGAGTTGTAGCTTCACCAGGTTGGCACCTCATTTTTAGGTACGCCTGGTGCTGCTCCTGGCATGCTCTTCTACACTCCTCATTGAACCAGGGTTGATCCCCTGGCTTGTTGGTAATGGTAGAGTGAGGAATATGCCGGGCCATGAGGTTACAGATTGTGCTGGAATACAATTCTGCTGCTGCTGATGGCCCACAGCGCCTCATGGATGCCCAGTTTTGAGCTGCTAGATCTGTTCTGAATCTATCCCATTTAGCACGGTGGTAGTGCCACACAACACGTTGGATGGTGTCCTCAGTGCGAAGACGGGATTTCATCTCCACGAGGACTGTGCGGTGGTCACTCCTACCAATACTGTCATGGACAGATGCATTTGCGACAGGTAGATTGGTGAGGATGAGGTCAAGTAAGTTTTTCCCTCGTGTTGGTTCGCTCACCACCTGCCGCAGGCCCAGTCTGGCAGCTATGTCCTTCAGGACTCGGCCAGCTCGGTCAGTGGTGGTGCTACCGAGCCACTCTTGGTGATGGACATTGAAGTCCCCCACCCAGAGTACATTTTGTGCCCTTGCTACCCTCAGTGCTTCCTCCAAGTGGTGTTCAACATGGAGGAGGACTGATTCATCAGCTGAGGGAGGACGGTAGGTGGTAATCAGCAGGAGGTTTCCTTGCCCATGTTTGACCTGATGCCATGAGATTTCATGGGGTCCAGAGTCAATGTTGAGGACTCCCAGGGCCACTCCCTCCTGACTGTATATCACTGTACCGCCACCTCTGGTGGGTCTGTCCTGCCGGTGGGACAGGACATACCCAGGGATGGTGATGGAAGAGTCTGGGACGTTGGCTGAAAGATATGATTCTGTGAGTATGGCTATGTCAGGCTGTTGCTTGACTAGTCTGTGGGACAGCTCTCCCAATTTTGGCACAAGTCCCCAGATGTTAGTAAGGAGGACCTTGCAGGGTCGACTGGGCTTGGTGTTTTGCCGTTGTCTTGTCCGGTGCCTAGTGGTCCGATGCCGGGTGGTCCGTCCGGTTTTATTCTTATTATGACTTTTCGTAGCGAGATTTTACAACTGAGTGGCTTGCTTGGCCATTTCAGAGGGCAATTAAGAATCAACCACATTGCTGTGGGTCTGGAGTCACATATAGGCCAGACCGGGTAAGGGCGGCAGGCTTCCTTCCCTGAAGGACATTAGTGAACCAGATGGGTTTTTACGACAATCCGGTAGTTTCATGGCCATCATTACTGATACTAGTATTTTAATTCCAGATTTTTATTTAATTAATTGAATTTTTAATTAATTAATTGAATTTAAATTCGCCAGCTGCCGTGGCGTGATTTGAACTCATGACTCTGGATTTTAGTCCAGGCCTCTGGATTACTAGCCCAGTAACATAACCACTATGCTACCGTACCCTAGAGTAAGGGTACAGTGAAGCCTAGAGTAAGAATCAATAACAGAGAAGATCAGAGCGGGTAGCTCAAATCTGGATGTCCTGGAAGATGCTGTGACCATATACGAGTTAATTAATGGGATCAGCATTAATCACTTAATTCTTCATTATCTGACCTGTGCTCAGAATAGAAGCACTACAGCCTGCAAAATTATTGTGTACAATGGGATAAGCCATTCATAGTTGAACGCCCATGGTATATAATTCTACCTTAAAAAATATGTTGTGTGCTCTTATAATCCAATCTTAATGTTGAATCAAACAAGTTTGAGTAGAGTTTAAAGAAAAGATTAATATCAATCTCATATCCTTCTTTTACCAGATTTTGTTCAAGCTGTATCAGGTCCTCTTCATATATTGAACAATTAGTTTAAACCAGTGAAAAAAACATGTTTTCTTTTGTAATATCCTTTTGGATCTTCACGAATTTCAACCTTATCATTTTTTTTTGTAGCTCCAGGGAGTAGCACAGGGAGTTGTTATTAAATTTATCTCGAAATTAACCTGGATACATCATTTGCTTCCCCTTAAGGTCTGCTCTTTTGGTCAGACCTATTAGTTAATGCACTGATTCAATCAACTTGCTCCAATGGCTTTCTATGTTAATTAGCAGTAGTTACTTGGAGTTAATAAATTGACATTAAAATGTATGTTTCCTTCAATTTGTGAAATCAATAATGAGCTCATGAAGAATATGTGATTTCCCAGTTAATTGGTAGTTTATATTTGAAAACAATAGGTGACACACTGAGCAACTTGATAGAATAGTTCTTTTTTATATTTAGTTTTCTTTACAGCATTAACTGTATAGAATATATAGGCGGCTCACAATTGATACTTTCAGAAGTCTGTTCAGTTTTTTTTCATTCGTTTATGGGATGAGGGCGTCGCTGGCAAGGCCAGCATTTTATTGCCCATCCCTAATTGCCCTTGAGAAGGTGGTGGTGAGCCGCCTTCTTGAACCGCTGCAGTCCGTGTGGTGAAGGTTCTCCCACAGTGCTGTTAGGAAGGGAGTTCCAGGATTTTGACCCAGTGACAATAAAGGAACGGCGATATATTTCCAAGTCGGGATGGTGTGTGACTTGGAGGGGAACATGCAAGTGGTGTTGTTCCCATGTGCCTGCTGCCCTTGTCTTTCTAGGTGGAAGAGGTCGCGGGTTTGGGAGGTGCTGTCGAAGAAGCCTTGGCAAGTTGCTGCAGTGCATCCTGTGGATGGTACACACTGCAGCCACGTTGCGCCGGTGGTGAAGGGAGTGAATGTTTAGGGTGGTGGATGGGGTGCCAATCAAGTGGGCTGCTTTGTCCTGGATGGTGTCGAGCTTCTTGAGTATTGTTGGAGCTGCACTCATCCAGGCAAGTGGAGAGTATTCCATCACACTCCTAACTTGTGCCTTGTAGATTGTGGAAAGGCTTTGGGGAGTCAGGAGGTGAGTCACTCGCCACAGAATACCCAGCCTCTGACCTGCTCTTGTAGCCACAGTATTTATGTGGCTGGTCCAGTTAAGTTTCTGGTCAATGGTGACCCCCAGGATGTTGATTGTGGGGGATTTGGTGATGGTAATGCCGTTGAATGGTGGTTAGACTCTCTCTTGTTGGAGATGGTCATTGCCTGGCACTTGTGTGGCGCGAATGTTACTTGCCACTTATCAGCCCAAGCCTGGATGTGGTCCAGGTCTTGCTGCATGCGGGCACGGACTGCTTCATTATCTGAGGGGTTGCGAATGGAACTGAACACTGTGCAATCATCAGCGAACATCCCCATTTCTGACCTTATGATGGAGGGAAGGTCATTGATGAAGCAGCTGAAGATGGTTGGGCCTAGGACACTGCCCTGAGGAACTCCTGCAGCAATGTCCTGGGGCTGAGATGATTGGCCTCCAACAACCACTGCCATCTTCCTTTGTGCTTGGTATGACTCCAGCCACTGGAGAGTTTTCCCCCTGATTCCCTGTCGTTCCTAATTGTTGATGGTAGTTGGGAATTGACAGAGATTTGTGTAAATGTTCCCCAGTCAAAGTACCTATTTGATCTAAAGCAAACTTGAGGTTAATGTTCATCTTTCATTATTATTTTCTGTTATTTTCAAAAGCCAGGAAGACAGTTTTACTGCAGACTAGAAGTTATAGAAAAATATGTGATACAATTATTCATCTAAAGTAATATTTTCATGCATATCCTATCCAATTAATGTATATGAAAAGGGGAGGGGGGGTCAGGTGAGAGGAAATTTATAAATCTGAAGAGAAAAGTCAAGGCCATAGAACAGTGTAGTGATTTAGGTAAAGATAAGCAGAGTATGACAGGAAGGGGCAGAGAGTTTAACGGTAATAGTACATCAGTGAATAAGGGCAAATCAGGGAAAAATGATAAAAAGTTAAAATTAAAGGCTCTTTTTCTGAATGCGAGAAGCATCTGTAACAAGATAGAAGAATTAATGGCACAAATAGAGATAAATGGGTTTGATCTAATATCCATTACAGAGATGTGGTTGCATGGTGACCATGGTTGGGAACTAAATATTCCAGGGTATTTGATGTTTCGAAAAGACAGACAAAATGGAAAAGAAGAGGGGGTAGCCCTGATAATAAAGGTTGACATTAGGACACTAGTGAGAAAGGATCTTGGCTCGGAAGATCAGGAAGTAGAATCAATATGGGTGGAGATAAGGAATAACAAGGGGCAGAAAACACAGGTGGGAGCAGTTTATAGGTCCCCTAACAGTAGCTATACAGTTGGACAGAGTAATAATCAAGAAATAAGAGGAGCTTGTAACAAAGGTAATGCAATAATCATGGGGGATTTTAATCTTCATATAGACCGGACAAATCAAATTGGCAAAAGTAGTTTGGAAGACGAGTTCATGGAATGCAATCGAGATAGTTTCCAAGGACATTACGTCATGGAACCAAACAGGGAACAGGCTATTTTAGATCTTGTATTGTGTAATGAGACAGGGTTAATTAGTAATCTCATAGTAAGGGATACTCTGGGGAAGAGTGATCATAGAATAGACACTGGTTAGGAATAGACTTGGGATAGATACTGTTCTCTGCAGCCAGGAGCATGAGTCCCGAAGGTTATGTTGCCTGCCCGGTGCCAGGTTTAAGGACATCTCCTCCGGGCTGGAGAAGAACATGGAGTGGGAGGGGAAGGATCAAGTTGTCGTGGTCCACGTAGTTACCAACGACATAGGTAGGACTAAGAAAAAGATTCTGCTGAGAGAGTTTGAGAAGCTAGGGACTAAATTAAAAAGCAGAACCACAAAGGTAATAATCTCTGGATTATTACCTGAGCCACGAGCAAATTGGCATAGGGAGGGTAATTAAGATCAGAGAGATGACTGCGTGGCTCAAAGATTGGTGTGGGAGAAGTAGGTTTCAATTCGTGGGGCACTGGCACCAGTACTGGGGAAAGAGAGAGCTGTTCCATTGGGACGGACTACACCTGAACCATGCTGGGACCAGAGTTCTAGCGAATCGAATGAATAGGGAGGTTGATGGGGCTTTAAACTAAATAGTGGGGGGAGGGTCCCGTTGGAGAGAAATCTAGAATGCTAAAGAGAAAAGACAAGGAAGCAGTGCAGGAAAGTGATTGGGGTAAGGATAACCAGATTGTGTCAAGAAGGGACAGATCATACAAACAAAAGAGTGCACTAACAAATAGGGTCTGGGTAAGAAAAAATAGTCATGTGACAAATAGGCCATAGTACAAAAAATTGTTAAGATATCTAAAAATGTTAAAAAGACAAATCTAAAGGCACCATATCTGAATGCATGAAGCATTCGTAATAAGATAGACGAATTAACAGCGCAAATAGATGGAAACGGATATGATATAATTGCAATTACAGAGACATGGCTGCAGGGTGACCAAGGCTGGGAGCTGAATATCCAAGGGTATTCGATAATTAGGAAGGACAGGCAAAAAGGAAAAGGAGGTGGGGTGGCGTTGTTAGTAAAGGATGAAATCGGAGCAAGAGTGAGAAAGGATATGGGCTCAGAAAATCAAGATGTAGAATCAGTCTGGGTGGAGTTAAGAAGCACCAAGGGGCAGAGAACTCTGGTGGGAGTTGTTTATAGGCCTCCAAACAGTAGTGGTAATGTAGAGGACGGCATCAAACAGGAAATTAGAGATGCATGTAACAAGGGTACTACAGTAATCATGGGTGACGTTAATCTACATATTGACAGGCCAAACCAAATTAGCAATAATACTGTGGAGGATAAATTCATGGAGTGTGTACGAAATGGTTTTTCAGACCAATACATTAAGGCGCCAACCAGGGAACAGGCTATCTTAGATTGGTATTGTGCAATGAGAAGGGGTTAATTAATAATCTTGTTGTGCGGGGTCCTTTAGGGAAAAGTGACCATAACATGATAGAATTCTTTATTAAGATGGAAAGTGAAGTAGTCCAATCTGAAAATAGGGTCCTAAATTTAAACAAAGGAAACTATGAACATATGAAGAGTGATGTGGAGAGGCCGGTGATGGACTGGGGTTGACAGTAAACAATTTTACAACACCAAGTTATAGTCCAGCAATTTTATTTTAAATTCACAAGCTTTCGGAGGCTTCCTCCTTCCTCAGGTGAACGATGTGAACGATGTCATTTTCACATCGTTCACCTGACGAAGGAGGAAGCCTCCGAAAGCTTGTGAATTTAAAATAAAATTGCTGGACTATAACTTGGTGTTGTAAAATTGTTTACATATGAAGAGTGAGTTAGCTATGATAGATTGGGAAGTTTCATTAAAAGGCATGACGGTGGATAGGCAATGGCTAACACTTAAGGAACGAATGTATGAATTGCAACAATTATACATTCCCTTCTGGCGCAAAAACAGAAAGGAAAAGCGGCCCAACCATGGTTAACAAAAGAAATTAAGGATGGTATTAGATCCAAAGAGGAGTCATATAAAATTGCCAGAAAAAGTAGCAAGCCTGAGGATTGGGAACAGTTTAGAATTCAGCGAAAAATGACCAAGGGATTGATTAAGAGGGGGAAAAATAGAGTATGAGAATAAACTTGCAAGGAACATAAAAGTGGACTGTAAAAGCTTCTACAAGTGTGTAAAAAGAAAAAGATTAGTGAAGACAAATGCAGGTCCCTTACAGTCAGAAATGAGAGAATTTATAATAGGGAGCGAGGAAATGGCAGAGCAATTAAACAAATACTTTGGTTCTGTCTTCACGGAAGAGGACACAAATAACTTCCCAGAAATGCTAGGGAGCCAAGGGACTAGTGAGAAGGAGGAATTAAAGGAAATTTGTATTAGTAAAAAATAGTGCTGGAGAAATTAATGGGACTGAAAGCCGATAAATCCCCAGGGCCTGATAATCTGCATCCCAGAGTACTAAAAGAGGTAGCCATGGAAATAGTAGATGCATTAGTTGTCATCTTCCAAAATTCTATAGATTATGTAACAGTTTCTGCTGATTGGAAGGTGGCAAAAGTAACCCCACTATTTAAAAAAGGAGGGAGAGAGAAAACGGGGAACTACAGACCGGTTAGCCTAATATCAGTCATAGTGAAAATGCTAGAGTCTATTGTAAAGAGTGTGATAACAGGACACTTAGAAAATATCAACGGGATTAGACAAAGTCAACATGGGTTTTTGAAAGGGAAATCATGTTTGACCTACTGGAGTTTTTTGAGGATGTAACTGATAGAATAGATAAAGGAGAACCAATGGATGTGGTTTATTTGGATTTTCAGAAAACCTGTGATGAAGTCCCACATAAGAGGTTAGTGTGCAAAATTAAAGCACATGGGATTGGTGGTAATATACTGGCATGGATTGAAAATTGACAGGAAACAGAGAGTAGGAATAAATGGTTCTTTTTTGGGGTGCCAAGAAGAATAGTATGCCTGAGGATTGGGAGAGTTTTAGAAACAAGCAAAGGATGATCAAAAAATTGATAAAGAGGGAGAAAATAGAATATGAGAGTAAACTATCAAGAAATATAAAAACAGATTATAAGAGCTTCTACAAGTATGTAGAAAGGAAGAGAGCAGCGAAATTAAACATTGGTCCCTTAGAGGCTGAGACAGGAGAAATTATAATGGGGAATAAGGAAATGGCAGAGAAATTAAACAAATATTTTGTAACTGTCTTCACAGTAGAAGACACAAAAAACATACAAGAAATAGTGGGGAACCGAAGGTCTAATGACAGTGATGAACTTAAAGTAATTAACATCAATAAAGAAAAAGTGCTGGAGAAATTAATGGGACCAAAGATGACAAATCCCCTGGACCAGATAGCCGACATCCTAGGATTCCAAAAGAGGTGTCTTCAGAGATAGTGGATGCATTAGTTGTGATCTTCCAAAATTCCCTAGATTCTAGAATGGTCTCAGTGGATTTGAAGGTAGCAAATGTTACCCTGCTATTCAAGATGGACAGGAGAGAGAAAACAGGGAACTACAGGCCAGTTAGCCTGACATCAGTCATCACGAAAATGCTAGAATCCATCGTTAAGGAAGTGGTAACAGGGCACTTAGAAAATCATAATATGATTAGGCAGAGTCAACATGGTTTTATGAAAGGGAAATCATGTTTGACAAATCTATTGGGGTTTTTTGGGGATGTAACTAGCAGGGTAGATAAACGGGAACCAGTGGATGTAGTATATTTGGATTGTCAAAAGGTATTCGATAAGGTGCCACATAAAAAGTTGTTCCACAAGATAAGGGCTCGTGGGGTTGGGAGTAATATATTAGCATGGATAGAGGATTGGTTAAAGGTTGGCAGGCTGTTACAAGTGGGGTGCCGCAAACATCATTGCTGGGGTCTCAACGATTTATAATCTATATTAATGACTTAGATGAAGGGACTGAGTGTAATGTATACAAGTTTTTTTTTTATTCGTTCATGGGATGTGGGCGTCGCTGGCGAGGCTGGCATTTATTGCCCATCCCTAATTGCCCTTGAGAAGGTGGTGGTGAGCCGCCTTCTTGAACCGCTGCAGTCCGTGTGGTGACGGTTCTCCCACAGTGCTGTTAAGAAGGGAGTTCCAGGATTTTGATCCAGCGACAATGAAGGAACGGCGATATATTTCCAAGTCGGGATGGTGTGTGACTTGGAGGGGAATGTGCTGATGATACAAAGCTAAGTAGGAAAGTAAGCTGTGAGGAGGACACAAAGGCCCTGATATTAGAGTAGAGGCAGAATGGCAGCGGGGGGGGGGGGGGGGGGGGAGGTGATTAGGCATGTGGGTAACCCGCCCAATAAAAAATGTCCGTTTCGCACACGATCGTGAGTCAATTGGAGCCACTTAACGTGGCTTCCAGGTTTGCCGTCCGAAAGCTGCGCAGCGGGCGAACTGCGCACCCGCATCACAGGCTGTCAGCTGGAGGAGCTCTATTTAAAGGGGCAGTCCTCCAATGGCTTCTCCTGGAGCAAACACCCACACACCACAGTGGAGCAGCACAGGGGCTAGGCTGCTCCAAGATTCAACAATGCCTCACTCCAGGTGCTACTGGATGGGGTGAGGAGGAGGGATGTGTTCTACCCGGCAGATGGGAGGAAGTGGCCTGCCTCTGCCACCAAGAAGGCCTGGCTTGAGGTGGCAGAGGAGGTCACCAGCAGCAGCAACATCTCCTGCACCTGGATCCAGTGCAGGAAGTGCTTCAATGACCTTACTAGGTCAGCCAAAGTGAGTACACTTACTGATTCTCCTACATTCCGTCTTCCACATCACCACCTCCACTCCCCAAGTTTTGCAGACAAAGTTTTGGATGCAAGATCTTTGTGTTTCCACTGAAAATTCTTACTTTCCACTCAAAATTCTGCTGTTCAAACACATTTATCTACCCTCTCAAACTCACAGCATCAGGATGGTGGGGCGGGGGGGTGGTGCCATGGCTGCATTCACCACAACATCCGAGGACAAGCAACATCACCAGCCTCGCCAGGCACAGCGTCCACCTACACCACGTGGAGCTCCACAACACAGTGCTGCGCCACAGGCACCTGCACAAGAGCACAGAGGGCAACGACAGAGAGAGCGACGTCGCAGGAGGCACTACCCTCACCTCAGGGTCTACTGGCCGAGACTCAGCTTCCCGGACTTCTCTGAGGAGCAGTGTGTACGGAGGCTCAGAGTCAGTCGCCAGGTAGTCTGCAGCCTCCTTCATGCCGAGCTACTCCAAAGTGGGCCGAGCAGCATCTCCTTACCTGTTGCTGTCAATGTCACCACTGCCCTCAACTTCTTTACCCCCGGATCATTCCAGGGTGCCACTGGGGACATTGCCGTGGTCTCTCAGTTGTCTGCGCACAAGTGCATAAGGCAGGTCACCGACGGCTTGTTTCGCAGGGACTCGCAGTACATCTACTTCTCCATGGACGACCTCAGTCAGAAGGAGAGGGCAGTGGGATTCGACTCCGTGGCTGGCTTCCCATGGGTGCAGGTTGTAACCGATTGCACCCATATAGCAATACGAGCAGCTCCACACGAGCCAGGACTGTTCATCAACAGGAAGGGCTATCACTCCATCAACACTCAGCTCATTTGTGACCACCGCAAGAGATTCCTTCACGTGTGCTCCAGATACCCTGGCAGCTGCCGTGATTCCTTCATCCTACGGGAATCCAACATTCCGCCCCTCATCCATGCACCGAACACTCTTAAGGGCTGACTCATTGGGGACAAGGGATACCCCCTGCACACGTGGCTCTTAATCCCTCTTAGGAATCCCATTACCGAGCAACAGTGTTGATATCACGACAGCCACATCGCCACCAGGTCTACAATTGAGCATACTATAGGGTTGATCAAGATGCGATTTAGGTCCCTTGATCATTCTGGGGGAGCGTTTCAATATGCACCAGACAAAGTGGGACGTATTACAGTTGTGTGTTGTGGCTGCTCGTGAGGCCAGCAAGTCACTCATATATTAACAGTTCTCCTAACATCAGACAGTGTGAAGAGTCCAGTCCTCACACCACCTGGATAGAGCAACACCCACACCAGCACCCCCCTCCACCCCCCCACCCGGCACAAAACAGTCAAGCAACTACACATACACCCACTGTAAAGTGACCCAATGGGTGGCATCAAGTGTCGCCATTCATGGTGAACCTCATGAAAGGGCCCTATTAGAAAAGCCAGTCAAGAATGGCCAAGATGTGGCAGTAGTGGTGACAGTCATAACATTTAATGTGAGTTTAACAAAAAGCTAATTTAAATAAAAAACATGACCAACCGTCAAACACCCTTGTGCATCCCCTTCATGCTTACAAAACCTTCACCTTTCTCTTCCAACTACTTCTACATGGTGCATCCCCTGTGGCTGTAGCAGAGGTAGTGGCAGGTTGATCTAGTTCATGCCCTGACTGATTAGATGCTTTGGGCCTAGGCCCTCTGGGTTTTGGTGCCCGCGAGAGCCCCTCCAAAGACTGCTCCACCTGTACCTGTGCAGGGTCAGACTCGGCCACCTGGAGAGGAGGCAGCATTGCGGGTACTGGTTGAGAGGGGGGCAATGGGTGAGATGTGGGAGCGCTTTGAGTGGCGTCCCCACTTCCTTGTCCCCTTTCACCATTATCCCTCCCCTGGGCCAGGCCCACATCACTCCTACCACTCTGCTGGACAACAGTTTAGAAGACATGTGTGAAGCCTTGTAAGGCCAGTGCTAGTGTATCTGCCTGCCTGTTTAAGGCGGCAGCATGTTGTTCACTGTGAGTCCGAATGGCCGTTGTCAGGGCCTGAATGGACTCATCTGTGATCCGGGCTTGAAGCTCAATGGAGGCTAGCCTTCTCTCCATCACAGACATTCCCGCACTTACCCGCGACAGTATCTCAGAGAGTTGCTTCCGTCCCTGTGACACTATCTCAGAGATTCCCTCCCATACCTGTGCCACCATTTCACTCATGCTGGAGTTGGACTCCTCCATCCTCTGCACTATTGTGGAGAATACACGTGGCACCTGTTCCAGCACCTTGCAAATGTGCTGCTGTCCCTCGATCATTCTCCTTTTAAAGGAACCCAGTGTTCAGCATCTGCGTCCAGCTGAGCAGAGCCTGGAGAGGAATGCTCCCACCAATGCGACCCCTTCCACCAGTGCCTGCTTGTGCTCACATGTGTGTAACTCATCATGTGCCAACCCAACTAACTAAGAACTAGGACCCACTGAGGTATGAGTATCTGCACTGGTGTATGGCTCACTAAGATGTGATGGTGCATCCTCAAAGGCCGGCAGGTCCTCTGAGGAATTGCCCTCTGCCATCACAGCGGTCGCTGAAGGCCCTGTAAGAGAACAGAAGGCAATATTAAGCATCATCACAGATGTGTCATGTTGCGATGAGCATGCTGGTGCTGAAGATGGCAAGGCATGTTAACATCAATTCATATTGTGTGTGCTGAATATTAAAGTTAAGTCACCAGATGTCTGTTGGGTGCCAGTCTTGGCATCCCCAATGGACAGGCACTCAAGGATGAGGGTGAGTATGAGACAGAGCCATGACACTGTATGAGGATTGGGTTGAGTGGTAGTGGTGGGGTGACTAATAGGTGAGGAGGTGCTGAGGAAGTGCAGGTAAGTTGAGGATGAACCTTAAGTGGGTGTGGGGAATGATGTGATAGAGTAGTGTTGGCAGTGCAGAATGAGTTGGGGGATGGGGGTGGTGATGTGGAAGGCAGATGTAGGAGAATGAGTAAGTGTACTCACTTTGGCTGACCTAGTTAGATCATTGAAGCACTTCCTGCACTGGATCAAGGTGTGGGAGATGTTGCTGCTGCTGGTGACCTCCTCTGCCACCTCAAGCCAGGCCTTCTTGGTGGCAGAGGCAGGCCATTTCCTCCCGTTCGCCGGGTAGAACACATCCCTCCTCCTCACCCCATCCAGTAGCACCTGGAGTGAGGCATCGTTGAATCTTGGAGCAGCCTTGCCCCTGTGCTGCTCCATTGTGGTGTGTGGGTGTTTGCTCCAGGAGAAGCCATTGGAGGACTGCCCCTTTAAATAGAGTTCCTCCAGCTGACAGCCTGTGATGCAGGTGCGCAGTCCGCCCGCTGCGCAGCTTTCAGATGGCAAACCCGGAAGCCACGTTAAGTGGCTCCAATTGGCTCCGATCGTGTGTGAAATGGACATTTTTTATTGGGCGGGTTACCCACATGCCCAATCTCCCCCCTCCTCCCTCCCCCGCTGCCATCCTACCTCCACTCTAATATCGGGGCCGTTAATTGAGTGGGCAAGAAGGTGTTAGACGGAGTATATTGTGGGAAAATGTGAGGTTACTCATTTTGGTAGGAAGAATAGAAAAACAGAATATTTTTTACATGGTGAGAAACTATTAAATGTTGGTGTTCAGAGGGATTTTGGTGTCCTTGTACATGAAACACAGGAAATTAACATGTAGGTACAGCAAGCAATAAGGAAGGCAAATAGTATGTTGGCCTTTATTGCAAGGGGTTTGGAGTACAAGATTACGGATGTCTTTATGCAATTGTACAGGGCTTTGGTGAGACCACACCTTGAGTACTGTGTCCAGTTTTGGTCTCCGTACCTAAGGAAGGATATAATTGCCTTAGAGGTGGTGCAACGAAGGTTCACTAGATTAATTCCTGGGATGAGAGGGTTGTCCTATGAGGAAAGATTGAGTAGAATGGGCCTATACTCTCTGGAGTTTAGAAGAATGAGAGGTGATCTCATTGAAACACACAAAATTCTGAGGGGGGTTGACACGATATGTAGGCTGAGAGGCTGTTTCCCCTGGCTGGAGAGTCTAGAACTAGGGAGCATAGTCGCAGGATAAGGAGTCAGCCATTTAGGACTGAGATGAGGAGAAATTTCTTCACTCAGAGGGCTATAAATCTTTGGAATTCTCTACCCTGGAGGGCTGTGGATGCTCATTCATTGAGTATATTCAAGGCTGAGATCGATAGATTTTTGGACTCTAAGGAAATCAGGGGATATGGGGATCGGGCGGGAAAGTGGAGTTAAGGTCGTAGATCAGCTATGATCTTATTGAATGGCAGAGCAGGCTCGAGGGGCCGTATGGCCTGCTCCTGCTCCTATTTCTTATGTTCTTATATATAGGTACCAAAACTTTCCTAATAGCCTTGTAAAGTATAACTCAAGCTGTTGATGTCTGACATTGTTCCCACCCAGTAGTATGCTACTCAGTTGTCTCAAATCTCCCTCCCACCCATCCAATGTGTCTTCATTTTTCATGGCTACTCATCGTTTGTTTTTTAGCTTCTGTGCTGCTGCTTCCTTTGAACTTCATTGTTGCGGTGACAAGAAGCACTATAGTAAAGGGATTATCCCAGCATCCCGCATAGTTAAGGAAATACGCTGCTTTTGAGAATACTAAGAATGCTTGGATAACTTTGTCATCATACTGTTCCTTGCCTCACTGTCAGTGCAATGCTAAGAGAAAATAGCAATGGAAAGTAAGGTAGGAGTGCCCATCTTTAACAGGAGAGCCAAATGTGTTGAAAAACCAAAGTGAAAGTTTAGGGCCTTCATGCAGTGTACTATCAAGTTTGGGACAAATAAGACAAGATAAACTGGAAAGTCGTGATTAGGTGACAACAAGCTCAGTGTGATGAAAACAGAGGTTTGGTGCCCTGAGATATTTATGTTTTCTTTTACATATCATTTTAGTATTGTATATCTTGAGATAAGGTTGGAAGAGATGGATAGGTGGATTCACAGAATTTTTGAGAGACAAATTTAGCAAGGAGCCAAAAGCAGCATTTGCTCCAATATTATGAAGACATAGTTGATGCTTCTTATCAATAAAGTTGTATTTGGTAAATTTAGCAGTAAGTTTGCAGAGGTTTCAACAACAGATAAAGTTGACTGCATCAAACTGGTCAAGATGCTTGATATGATAAGTAGAATTTTTCTTGAGACAGCAGAACTATAGGCATATTTGAACAAGTCTACCTAGACATCCAAGAAGCTTTTGATGAGGTAATGCATAAGAGGCTTCTCTACAAGATCGAAACCTCAGGTATTAGTGGCAATTTATCACACTGGCTTGTGAACTGGCTGAAAGCCCGTTGGCAGAAAGCGGTTGTAGATGGATTTGGATCTGCTTGGGCATCACCAGTGATGTCCCGCAAGGATTGGCGTTAGGACCGTTGATGTTTCTATTTTCAATAATGATCTGGATGTAGGTGTTGGGGAAATGATCTGAAAGTTTGCAGATGATATTAAAATATGTGCGAGAGTCAGGACTGTAGACGATGCTCAACTACGACAGGTGGATCTAAATGCACTGGGGGATTGGGTCGATGTTTGGCAAATGATGTTTAATTTAGAAAAGTGAAGTGTTATCCATGTGGGCAGGGCAAATGCTGAACATACGTACACCCTTCAGGAAAAAGTACTAAAGCTGGTGAAGAAAGAAAGATCTGGGCTTTCGAGTGCATAGATCTCTAAAGATTTGTGAACAATGCTATGAAGCAATATCTAGAATGAATAAGGTGCTACGGTGTATTTATAAGACAGTTCACTATAAGACAAAGCATACTTTTTGTTCCTGTACAAGTCCTTGGTTAGCTGTCAGTTAGAATACTGTGTCCAATTTTGGTCTCCTCACATGGCGGGTAATGTTGAGGCTTTGGAGCAGATGCAGAGGAGGGCCACAAGATTAATTCCCTAATTTAAAGCATCTTAGTTAGCAAGATAGGCTCAAAGAGTTGGAACTTTATACTTTAAGAAGAAAGAAAGACTTGCATTTATTTAGCGCCTCTGGACACTCCAAAGCATTTTACAATCAATGAAGTACTTTTGACGTGTAGTCGCTGTTGTAATGTAGGAAACACGGCAGACAATTTGCACACAGCAAGCTCCCACAAACAGCAATGTTTGAGCAATGTAAGAGACTTGGAAGTGATTTGATCGAGGTTTATAATATGATGAAGGGATTAGATTGTGTTTGCGTAGACAGTTTGTTTCAACTAAATAGGTTAGAGAGGACCAGGCATCACAATTTCAAGTTATGTAAGGTCCGAATTAGGTTAAATGTTGAGAATTGGTTATTTACTCAGAGGGTATTGAACCTGTGGAACAGGCTGATGGCTCGTACGGTGATTCATTGAATTCCTTCAAGCGAGAGCTGGACCTGTTTCTGGCTGGAGTGGAGATCACCTCATACAAAAGGTAGGTACTATCTATCATTACTGATGGCCAGAGAGGTCTCCTGGAATAGTTTTGATTGCCTTAGGGGGTCAGAGAGGAAATCTCCAGCATTTCCCCCCTAATTGGCTTGGGTTTTTATTTGGTTTTTCACCTCTCACAGGAGATTAAATAGCTTTCAGGTGGAGTGGGGAGTGTATATGTGGTGATGCACAAGGCATCACAGTTGTGGGGGACAGGCTGGATGGACCAGTGGATCTTTTCCTGTCCATCATTGTTTGTATGTAACATCTAATGGAAGAGAAGAGTAAAGTATGAAACCTTCCAAACCAGACATCAGTTGCTTCACTGGTGCAGACAAAAGTGTCAGGAGAATGGAAGCAGTAGGTTGACCAGAGAAAAAGCAACACAGAAAACTGTCCCAGTGCTATTTGTAGTGCCAAACAAGACTAGACTGGTTTATAGAGTGGTTTATAGAGCATCTTCGACAGCACCTCCCAAACCCGCGACCTCCACCACCTAGAAGGACAAGGGCAGCAGGCACATGGGAACAACACCACCTGCACCTAAATCAAACTTAAGACATTTCGTCAAGAGATTAAGTTTCCATTATGCACATTTGTTGCGTCAGAAACTTTCATTTATGAGTTGGATGAATGCAAATACAGTAAAGTTCTTTTTTGCAAAATGGGAGTCAACTTTACCAGATATTGAGAAATAATGTATATGGAGAAGACTGCAACACAATTACCAACACAAGCTTATGCACGTTCCTTTCCAAGTCACACACCATCCCGACTTGGAAATATATCGCCATTCCTTCATTGTCGCTGGGTCAAAATCCTGGAACTCCCTTCCTAACAGCACTGTGGGAGAACCTTCACCACACGGACTGCAGCAGTTCAAGAAGGCAGCTCACCACCACCAGGGATGGGTAATAAATGCTGGCCTCGCCAGCGACACCCACATCACATGAACAAATTTTTAAAAAATTGTTGCAGGGTATTCTGCAGGAGGCAGATACACGACAATGGTTAAAATATTCACTATATTGTATTCAAACTTATAAAATTCTGACAGGGCTAGATAGACTGGATGCAGGGAGGATGTTTCCCCTGGCTGGGGGGGTATAGAATGAGGGGTCACAGTCTCAGGATACGGGGTAGGACATTTAGGACTGAGATGAGGAGAAATTTCTTCGCTCAAAGGGTGGTGAACCTGTGGAATTCTCTACCACAGAAGGCTATGGAGGCCAAGTCACTGGATATATTTAAGAAGGAGATAGATAGATTTCTAGACACAAAAGGCATCAAGGGGAGAGAGCAGGAATATGGTATTGAGATAGAGGTTCCCATGATCATATTGAATGATGGAGTAGGCTCAAAGGGCCGAATGGCCTACTCCTGCTCCTATGTTTAAAACCATATATTGAACAGGTAGGAAGAGAGGGGAGCTGAACCTGAAAATGGGTGTGTTGAACTGGACTAAAGTAGGTTTAATATGCCGAAGATGACGGTTCTTGTCAAAAAACACAACCCCAAAATGTTAAGCTAGAGACGGTTATAGCAATCTCTGCCGGGGCTTACTTACCATCAGTGATGGTGTCATCGTCTTTTCATGCCACCTGTCTATACTCCAGAAAGCTAGTCTTTCCAGCTTACACACGTGTTGGGAGATTATTTTTCAGATCAAATAGACTTGTCATTTGATTGAACTTTGCTCTATCAGGAATGTGCTTTTCCTCAATATTCTGTTATAACCAAGATTCTGAGCCAGAACAACGTAGCTCCAACTACAGTGTTAACCCGATAAATATGAAGTAGTCATTTCTTAAGTCTAGTTGGCCGCACACCCCAGTCCCAATTCACTTGCCAATTTGGGTTTGTTTTAGACTTGTTGGATTTGTTTTTGGACTTGTACTCACATTTAATCAAATATGTATCAGATTCGTTTTTAAAGAAAATGACTGGATCTTATCAAATTCCTCAGAAACTTAACATTATATCCATTAAATACAGAAACCAGTAAAGGATATCTTGGTTATACTTCTCCCTCTTCTAGCTTTGACAAAAACATTGGCGTCTGTGCATAATATATCGCAACGTACAATTATTGATAGAAACTCAATTGAAGACTACATCAAGAATCACAGATTATATTTTACGTCGTGTTGTAACCTCCTTGCACATTGTTGCTACTTGTTTCTGTGTACATGTGAAGGAATATCCAGTACAGCCGCATTCAATAAGATTATATATATGTTATTCTTTGCTGTGAGGTTGATGCTGTTAGTTTACTTCACCAGATTAAATGAACGCAGGGCGGAACACTTGGCAAAACACACATCTTATTAGAGAGTTTCGCTTTTTTTCCCAAGTACAACAGTATCAGTTGGCAAAATCACCGTGTTTACCGTCTCGGCATGTTGTGTGCTTTATTACCATTTTAAATACTTCAGTAATTAGATGTAAAAGTTCCCTATGCAAAATTATCATCTCAGTTCTGAAAGTCGGCAGATCACGATGTTGTATTCTGTTACACTTTTGATTCGGGTAGTCACAACCTGTTTACTTGTCTCAATCATCTTACTGTTTTTGTAACGATTTTTTAAAAAAAATCTGATCTGACTTACGTCTTTACAATCCACGTAGTCTCGAGAAGCAACTTTACAACAGCAGTATTGGTTGTATGGGAAACATAAGGCTTATCAGAAGTGTAAGTGTACTCACAAAAGCTATATATCGAATAACGATGGCACAGGGATGAACTGCAGAGGTATCTTATTGGATCTAGTCCAGTAAGTGTTGCAGCTATGCTTGAAAGTATAATGCAAAGGTCAGTTCGCAACAGCCCACACACATGAACATGCCCCTCATCATCCACTGTTAGAAATGTACCAACTGCTTTTTGTTTTGCCTTCATTTTTTGCAAAATGGCTAGGATTAAAGGTAATTGAAAGCTCTACGCTGGTTGAACCTTTGCATAATTAGCAACATTCGCCGCGATAAAAGCAATCAATAAATAAACTGTTTAATTTAGATAATATATCAGCAAAAGGTGCTACAAAAACGTGTTTAAAATAGCCATATCCAATAGAGTTTTTGGAAGACAGAACACAGTCAAATATAAAGAAACAGATTTCATACAGCCAATTCTTAATATGCTTGTGCTGTTTTGAAGCTTAGCTAAACTTACCACATATTATTAATAAGAATTATGAAAGAAGTACTGTTTCATTAAAATCTTACATCCTGGGAAATCCTCTGTTTCATATTTGTTAAGAAATTATTTCCGAAGATCCTGTCTGATAAAGATCTTCGACCCTCCCAGGGCGTTATAGATAAAGTAAATCGTGGAACTCTATAGTTTATTCGGGCTTTTCGGAAGGTTCACATGAAAGGCACCCAAATTAACTAAAGATCACAAAAATCCAAATCAAATGCGAAGTAAGAACTGGTCTCTATCATCTGATAAGTTATTTGTGCTGGCAACAATGTATGGATTTGTGTGTGAATGAGTGAAAGTAACTTTAGTTGAAAAGCGTACCCGTTTACGCAGCTAACCAAAATATTACACACAAAATAAATTATTTCGCTAATGAATTACAATATACGTTCATCTTAACGGTGAACTGATGACCAATGGCATATAATAAAACTAAAATCAAATAAGGAGTCCTAAAATATGGGGATAATATATTTGATTGTATGCCATATAGTGAACTAAGTGAAGAATTAGGCGGTTTTATTACCAAACTCTCTGGTTACATGAATCTGTTGTATTTTAATTGATTTATTTTTTCATGTTAGTAGCCCAACGACTAAGAAAGGCATGTATGTTGTATACTGAATCACTTTTCAGTTGTAATTATTCACCACTTTCTGGAGTATAATTAAGAATAAAATATATTTTTAAAAAGTAAAGCTCGTTCTCCTAAATGAAACCAGACTACTTAACCAAAAAAATCTGCACTCCCAGGAAGGTATTATACATATATGAGTATACGTGAAGGTGAACAGAAATAAATTCTTATCTTATTCATCTTAAGTTTAAAATTACTATATTTAACGTTTAAAAGGGCGACGATTTATATACCGTTTATTGGATCTTGTTCTGATCTATTAATTACCTTTATTTCTTGCGTTTTATTGTTAGTCAAACGGTAATTGTAGTGTTGCCCTTGAACTCAACCCGTTTTCATTTATGTTTAATTGAAAAAATGTGTAATCCAAGCTCTTTTTTAGAGTTACTTGTAATGTATCAAAAATTTGAATAGTGAATTATGATTCATATAGTTTTGTTTAGAAAAAAACATAGCTCGGAATCTGATTCTGTTTTGCCCCATTTCCTGCCGGCGGGTTTCCACACACAAGCACGAATGCAGGCAATTGTGTTTAAAACTTTTAAAACCAGATTAGCACTTTGCGTGAGGTTCAGGTATTATTGTGTAAAGTAACCACGACATCAAAAGAAAACTGTCGCAGTGACAATGTTAAAGTTGTTTAAAATATTTCCAGCCATAGCTATTTATTTCTAATGTAAGGGATGTAATGCAATTCTACCTTTTTTTTGGTCAGCCGGGTGACTGCTTAAGACTCTTGGGACTAAACCACTGAGACATCTGCACAGGTAGTTTCTCTTTTGCCTCTCTCCCTTTACTAAATAAGGCCCTCTCCATTTACTAAATAAGGCCCACCGAATGTAGGTGCAGAAGGTTTAGCAACCCCAATGTGTGTAAGGGCACTACTGGGAATTAACCAGCAAAAAACCATACTGCTTACCAGTTCAGAGCACTGGTAAGCTTCCCGCTACTTGTAAACCCGGATCACCCTACCCGTTGGGGCATTATACATGGAGATATATAGGGAGGATTCTCAGGTCAATGACCGACCTACCATCCTAGGTCCTATCAACGACTAGGCTACTTGGTCAGTCAACAGGGATTGGAGCATGACAATCTTCTGGCTAAGAGATCTGATTACTGGGCCTACCGCAGAAAATCTAAGTTCCAATTTCGCATCACCAAACATGTCAGTTTGGAGCCAAAACTCCAAAGACCCTCCTTACCACTTCTACCGTATAGGGCCACGTTCATTTGCTTTCATCACACAATTCCACAATTACTTCTGACCGACTATGATTACATAAACAGAAAATGAATGCGGTAAAACTAATAAGCCATATCCAGCACTTTAAATAACGCGGCATAAAACGTCCACACTTCAAGAAATAAACAATTTTTTACACTGATTTATGAAACTGAATTACGAAATAACTAGTTTTAGCGCTATTAGAAAGTGTATAATTGAAGTACATTTTACACTCTGAGAAACTACATTTTATACACATTTGCTTTGTGTATATTTCAAACAATTGCATTTATATTGAGTTATACTGTGCACGTGTATGTCAAAAACTGGCGGTATCAAGTCATGCTGTTATTCATCTTCATTTGAAAATACAGTTCATTATTGTTTGATGTAACAAGAGAAACTGATAAAGTGGCAAATATTGTGAGAAAACAGTGCCCTACATTAATCTCCCTTGACTCTTGAACAGCTTAACTCCTTTAGTGTCGATTGCAAGGTCTAGTAGCGCGAATAAACTTACTGCTGCGTGGTGCAACATCTAGAGATGGCGATTGAACCTTAAAACATGTGCGAATGTGCAGTTATTTAGAAAAGGGAGGAAGAATTGTATGGCATTTAGTGCAAAATCAAATTTTGTGATTTTCTGACAAAAACATTTTAAATGTTTTTTTATCAAGAATGCTGACATTTACAAATAATTCACAGTTCCTATCCATCATTTCCTATAAATAAATGTGTTATATTGAATATTCGTCAGTTTATGATAAGTAATCGCTCAATACAAATGACCCGGGTAATGTTGTTTCCAAAAGCTGAAGTTGCTGTATAATGATTTACTTTTGAAATCTGAAGGATGATATTTAACGTCCAGCAAAGAACTGTAGTTAATGTTTTTGGCCCATACCTCCCAGCTTTAATCACTTATTGCTACTCAGCTTCAGTCAATTCAATGACTATCTCAGAGGCCACCATTCTCTGTTGTGACATTAAAGGCCAGAGGTTATTCCAATGTGATATCACATGGTGCAGTCACCGCGTTCTTTGTTTTTGTTTATTTGCTTTAGTATTGGCACCCTGCGTGTTCAATGCGAGTTTATAATGCGGCTGTTATATTGGAATATGTTTCTGTGGCCAAGGTGCCCTGTTATCAAATACTGTATTACAATCATTGTACGTACTGTAGCTTTGGTTTAATATTACTATTAATGGGACCTCGTTTGATTCTGTATTTTACGATGCATTCATTATCCATTTAAAAAAGCACCTCAATTCCAAAAATCAGTGTAAAAGTTTTCTTCATGCAGTAAAGCTGTACCGATTTCTGACACCACACATATGAGTTATACGTGATATAATTCATAACATATAATATAGTCAGCACCATACATCTTAACAGCCCCCACCCCCACCCCCACCCCACCCACACACACCCCTGCACCTGGAGCTCCAGTTGTTCATACTACAGCGATTGTATCTGAATGCTTGCTTAAATATCTTGTTTCGCTGATGATTATGGAAATCAGCTGTCGATTATATCCCGGGGCTAGAACAACTTCTGCGCGGAAACAGTTTGATTTATTGTAATGTGAAATATTTAAAAACATCTGTGAGCGGTGATATGCGTCGGCACATTGTGAGTCTCAAACATGTTGATAAACTGGACAAGTGGAAGTCTGTATATGTCCTCAAATAATTGCATTACTATTTCTCAATCGCGGTTTTAATTCATCTTCTGTGCTCGGCATTTTGCTGGGCTTTTCACAGGTTTACTGTAGAACCAACCAGTATGTAATGAAATGAGAACTTTATTTTACTAAGTAGTTTACTGTGATGTTTACCACTCTGCCTTGGGAATACAAAACCAGAACAGACGCAGCTCAGGACTGAAATGCTTATCGGACTGAAACCTGACGGTTTATTCCACAGGCTGCGGCTTTGATTTTATTAATTTTAGAAAAGGACTGCTTAATATTAATAATTCATTAGGATTCGAAACGTTAAGGGTCCTTTAATATCAAAATAGTAACAGTACGGTATAACAACTGCGTCAGTTGTCTCTGAAATACATACACATACATGCCGAGAGTATACCTGAACCTATCATATAGTTTAACCATCTAATTTTGGACAATAACAAGATTAAGCGCAGTAGAAGCGTGGATGTTTAGAATAAGTAAACCCTGAATATAAGTAACTTTCTTGGAAAAAAAGATGTTCAAGTACAGCAATAGAAACCTCGGGTTGCGATAAACAACAAGTACATTGTAATTTATGTGATTAGAGTTGTTTTCTGTGTTATAGTGTCACCTTATGTGTGTGCTGTTTGCTTTTACTTCACCCTGGAGAACATCTTATTTTTTTTCAAAGTGGTAAACGTGCTCGTACACAAAGATGCACAACGAATTATACAATTGGAGCCCCAGCTGATTCTAAACAGGACGTTGCGAATGCTTGGCCAGAGGATGTAGCCATTAACACTCCTAGACACTGATGTATTTACATGTGGAAAATCTCTCATTGTTCTCAACATTTAAGTTATCCAAGGTTTCGCCAATTCGTTGATTATTTCTACATTTTGCGAAAGATCCGCAAAAGCTAGCTATGAAAAGTTATCCTTCCACTAAGTAAAGAATGGTTTTACAGAATTACAGTATTGTAAAGTGGTCACGATAAATATCCCGGTCACTGAGGTGAGCAGGTATCAAAAACAACACAGGTTAGCGGGCGTGGAACATAACGGCCCAGGTCTGCAACCTAGCCAGTGCTGTTTTTTTAAGAAACAGAGAACACGAGGAGGGGAAAAGTTACGAAATGAATCCAGTTACTGAATGGTTTGTCTATAATGGCTCGCAAACATACCCACTTTATCAAATTTAGCTGTAATTTAAAATAACTGAATGTGTCTTTTAAACGTGCAGTGGAATTTTATCTATCGGATCTTCTGGCTGAACGGGTTAAAATTAAAGCACTCATTAATCTCGGGCATTACAAAAAACAGCACGGAGCTGGGGTTCAAGCCGGTTTAAAAATTGTTAATACGGATACAATTACTCAGACCAGGATTCACCCAGTACTTGTCAATGAGCTACTGCTTTATCAGTGAAAGCGTAACGAACTCTTTCTCGTCCATCAAAACCATTTCGTCTGTGGACATAAATCGTATTTGAGAGACGACTAGCTGGCTTTAAATGTTGGAGTGCGTTCTTAAAACCAGTCTTAATTAAATGATGGGAATATGTAATCCGTGCACAACTAGTCTGGGTAAATTCTGGGCACATGTAACTTAAATATTCCAGGCTTTATATAATCTGGCGTCAATTGTAGTTTATCACATTAATATTAAACGTTATCAGTATCGTTCTTCTAAATTGGATTTCGTGCACCATACAGCTAATCTGCTCGGTATTTATACACTTCTGTCAAATAAGTATCAGAAAACTCACCAACTTTATTAAACGGCGAGTTTAAGTGTAAATTTAAATCAATTAATGTTATAAATTATGTCCATAAGCACTTTTATTCCTGAATTTATTGCAATTTCATCTTTAAATTAGCAACAAACATTGCTTAATGAAGCTGGTAATTCCAGCCGGGTGGTACGTGAAGCGTGAATAAATTCCAGCTTGGTTTTATCTCGAGATTGCCTATGAGGCATAATGTGGAATAATCCCTTTAAATTCAGTTGTGGGGCTGTATATTAGTAATTGCTAAGGTGCAAGCATCTGAGCAATAAACTGCATTTTAATTTTAAAGTTCACATTTAATATCAAACCAGTAACATATAAAGATGTATAAATATGACGTGATATTAGGTTTTATCCTTGAAACAGATGTTGCACAATATTTACAAACAATCCCAGCAAGGAAATCGGATTATCACTGATCTAATCGACTACACGCAGTGAAAGCTAGATAAATACCAGACTGTAAATAAATTGATAACGGTAAATTCAGTCAAAACAAGTGCCATGGTCCTAGGAAGAAGGTTTTTAAAAGAACGCCTCCCTTTGGAATTTAGCGCATTAAGAGTTGTCTGTGTTTTTAAAGGGTGGCTTAAGAAAAATCAGTTCGTTATCTAATACCCTTTCCACCAAATTTGCGAGAAAAAAGTGCACAAAATACGAGATTGGGCTATCATTAAACACCGTCAATTGAATGTTCTCGGGCATTTGTTTTTTTTAATTGACGTACAAAAGAGCAAATGACATGTGTGACGTGAGAAATGAAAGTAGATAAAATCGACAAGGAAAGAAAAGCAGATGGGCAGAAACTCGTGAGATATAAGAGACGAGAGGAAGATAAGACCGGAGATGATGGGACAGAAAAAAGGCCGTAAATTTATTTTAGATCGAGCATCCAGTTTAGGTCGTGAGATTGCTTTATTCTTAACATAAACTAGATAGAACATTTATGAGAGTCAGAAGTGCGGTGTTTATGTAATACAAGA
Organism: Heptranchias perlo; assembly: GCF_035084215.1. Taxonomy (NCBI): domain Eukaryota; kingdom Metazoa; phylum Chordata; class Chondrichthyes; order Hexanchiformes; family Hexanchidae; genus Heptranchias; species Heptranchias perlo. The sequence goes on from NC_090325.1 coordinate 132,677,794, forward strand.
TCAAATCGGTCTTTTAGGTACAACTATGATCTAGGTGGGTCCTAGACAATGGTGGAAACAGTGAGTTTGAATTAAGATCTAAAAGGTATGTGTACTATTAATCCATCAGCTCTACCGTATATACCTACAGTACCCCCACGTGTGTAAAATTTAAGAATTAAGAACGCAAATAAAGATTGCACTTAAGCTGGGTATTACCATTTTAAGCAATCACGTGTCCTGCAAAACACAGTACGGTGACTAAATTATTTAAATGGAAAAAAAATCATAAAATGCTTACTGAAATATAAATCCCCATCCAGAATTTGGAAGTTTTGAAGTCTGTACAGTAAATATACATTTAAACAAGGGGCGAAAGAATATAGAAATAAAAATCAGAGGAAAAAGGCAGTGAAGGGTAAAGAGAAATCAAAAGGGAGGTATTTAACAAATTACATACCATATATGTTTTTCCCCTGTTAAACAGTATAAACAGTGACTAAACGACCACTAAAAGTTCCTCTGATACAGTTGTGCACTGCTTTAAGCGATTATAGGTCCCCATCCAGAACATGGAGATATTTGCTGGCATCGGGGAAGCAGAGATAAGGCGTGCTACTCCCCGGGTAGAGAACGGGGAAAGACACTGGCAGCAAACATCTGCGCAGAAAACTGCTCTCTTTGTACATTGCTGGCATCTGGACTATCTTGGGGGCAGGTTCGGTCGTGTTTGTGACCTCCAGTTCGGCGGACAGCTGCCTTTTCAGTTTATTTCTGCGGTTCTGGAACCAGATTTTGACCTGGGTTTCGGTGAGTTGCAGAGAGTTCGCCAGGCAAGCGCGCTCGGCGCTGCTCAGATATCTCTTCATGTCAAACGTCGACTCGAGTTGGAAGATCTGGCTTTTAGAAAATATCGTGCGCGTCTTCTTTTTTGCGAGTATTTTGGTTTTCTTGTTGTGTTTGCCTTTGGCAGAATCGTCGCTGTGATCCGCCGTTTCTAGCGATCCGTAAGATTCCGGGCTTTTAACTGAATGTTTTGCGTCCATGGTGAATTCGAGTGAAGAGGTTGTGAGATAGCCAGCGTTCATTGTCTCTGCATCACAAAACCCATCAAAGTCAGCTTTCTCTTGTGCTATTACTGTATAAGCACTGCAATGTTATGTATGTTACTTTAAAGCATAGCTACTGAATATATAGACCGTGAAAACATTGATCGCAAATCTGGGTAACTGAGCAATGAGTCTCTTGAGTGAGAACCTTTCATGCAAAGAAAAACATTCAGCTTGCTCATTTTTAACCCGCCACCAAAAATATGTCGTATCAATGCATGAGATTAGAATTTTCAACTAAATTTAACTCCTACAAATCTTTTATTAGTTAACAGCCAGCATGGCAAACAGGGGCTAGAATGAGAAGATAACAGCATTCCCGCGTAACCGACAAAATTGATGCTGCATCTGTGCAGGAGGCATTCAAACGTCTAACGCTTACAATACCTTGAATTGTTTTCCTGTAGTCCTTCGCGTGCCTAATGTCCGTTCTTGTGGCTTCATTCCGTGATTTTAATTCAGCCATGGATATGACTTGCTGTTTTGTACGGTCGTGTTTAAGCTCTTTGCATTTTGGACTGGGTTTCAGAATACTATCTATGGTAAATTTCAGCGACAGCGGCTGACACTGAATGGTCTCTTCCTTGTCCATCATTCCCTGATGTTATCGGCCCCAGTTGAAGCAGCGTGATCGGTGATCGTGTCACTGAATTGTCCTAAAGGTTTCTGCGATGATCTCCGTCCCGTCGCCGTCCCGCCAGCACCATTCCTGCCCGATCAGAGCCGCAGTCAGTCATTTCAGGCAAAGTTATTCACTCAGCGGGAAGATGGCGGCTCCTGGACGCTTTCATTGGTCAAGACGTAAATAGCCGGACTGACCCAATGAGAGGAGAGGGAGGCGGAGGCGGGAGAGCGGCGTGCTGAGCCGCTGGGAGTCATCCTCTCCACTGAGAAGTGCGGTGACTTGCACTTAGTGCGTCCACTGCTTGAGAGAGTCCAATTCTCAAAGCACATTAATATAAATAAAGTCTTCCTTTTATTCACATTAATATGTGGCTTAAGAGCTACCAACACTGAGCATTTGTCTACCAGCGACATCGCCATCGCTCGACAATCCAGAAGTGCAGAAATGTCTAAAATCACAATAGCTGTGGGTGACTGCTTCATCCGTCAGGTGCAGGGAACTTGCTGCGCTCTGATCTGATTTCACATTGCAATTCTTGCAGCTTGAGTCTGCTTTATTTTTATTTTGCACCTATACTGTTAACTTGACCTTTGGCATTCAAAAGCAATAGATTACCAGGTCTCACCTTCCCTCCAAAGCTGTAGAATGTTATTTTATCGCCTTATTTTACTGTAGCGGAGAGAGAAGCAAGTGGCTTGGGACACGAAACAGTCAAGAAAATCACGTGGAGCATAAACGCCGGCATAAACCAGTTGGGCCGAATGGCCTGTTTCTGTGTTGTAGACTTGATGCAACCCGATGTAAGCTACGACCTTTAGCTCAATTAATAATGTCCATAATATTTGGTGGTTGCCATTTTTCATACAGTAGTTCCTGGTCAATATCTCCCCCCCCCCCCACCCCCGCCGCCCCCCTGCGACCCACACTTATCCCCCCACCCACCCACCCCCTCCCCGACCTTGGTCTTGGCCTACAGGCTTCTCGCCGGAAATGTTATCAGTATTATTGATGCAGGCTACAGCAGACCGTGTTCAATCCGTTCTGTTGGTTCTTCGTTTTTGTTCTTCGCGACACCCTGCAATGGAGATTCAGATAAGGAAAGCCGTTTTTGTCGAACAGCAACTACAATGTGTGTGAACGCACCGACTTTCACTGCATCCAACACAAAGTCCAGTACTCTGCTCTCTTTAACATCTAGTTCATCGCGGAAACCACTGTCTGCAAACACGCCATTGGGAGTATTCAAGCTGCTGGACACGGAACTTGGACCAAAAGGACAACGCCAGACTTCAGGACTGGACCACGTGCTTTTTAAAAGCCAGGGATTTCTGCCAGGGATTGCTGGTATCAATCACAGAAATTACCTTGCTTCAGCATATATTATATACATACTATATATGTATATAATATGTATGTATGTTTGTGTGTGTATATTCAGGAGAATTAAACCTCCTTTATGCGCACTAATGATGTTCTGCTTTGCTTCAGGACACTACTCCGTGTTATGCTGCAGTGAAAGATTGGCTGTTCAGATCTCCGCATCGTTCCTATTCGTATTTGTCACCTCATGCTTGCCGTGCTTTATCAATTTCTCCTGAATAAGAAACTGGTCTCTGGTAAAGTCAGACATGGACGGCGTGTCCTTGTGATGCGCAGAATAGGTGACTTCCCACTTTAGCTCCCGTGCTCCTAATGGTGCTCAGTTTATTTTCGCCACCGACTCTATCCTCCAAGGTCCCCTTCAATTCTTCATCTCGATAGTCAGGTGAATTATCATAGGTTTGGGTTCGATTACAATGTTAAATGAATCATCCACACATACCAATATCTGTGGATCATTTAAAAAAAACTTAATCGTTTAAGCATCCCAGGTATTGTTCTCAAATGCCGAAGCATAGTGCGAGGATTCGCACAGTTCATTAAAGCCACTATCCCTCTATCACTGCGCATAGAAGACTGTTTTTCACTGTGTTAGTAGTCTCCTTTCTCAGTGACTATCCTCAAGTTATAGAATTTTTTTTTAAATAATTAAACTGAAGTTTTATATTTGTGTTTTAGCGGGTTTAATATTGAAATCTAATTTATTTCAAGCTTTATTTGGCACTTTAGAAAGTCCATAGATCTCCTGTTCAAAAAATTTTAAATCTACAATTGACAAAAGCTGAGTGGAATACGTAGAACACGAATAACTATCTCCATAAACAGTACTCAATTGTGCTGAGTGCGCTGTTGCTTAGTTCACAACAATTCAAATAAAAGTTGGCAGATACACATCGGAATTGCAGATCATTCCTTTAACGTGCTAGCTACTCTAACAACTGGAACGCAAATCCGTAAATCATTAACTGTATTGTGACTTTCTATTCAAATAGCATTTTTTAAAATTACGAATATGTTTTTTACGATTACGAATTGCCATGAGTGTCTGTTATCAGTGTAAATGTACGCTGCAATGTATCTACTTTAGCACGATTTTCTAACTTCGATCAAACTAAGGAGCGCCCAAGCCACACATATTAGAATATTCCGTCCAGTATTTAGTTAATAGTGCCGTTGCAATATTTCACTTGGCCTCAGGGTACGATGTTTTCTTTTTATTTTAAGTTGTAATGTTTGGTGTTCATTAAGGTGAGAGATGCTAATACTGGGGGTTGGAATATTTGCATTTCAGGCACTCGTTGTAAGCATTAAACACACCCAGGTCAAGTATAAGTAACTAGATGTGGAGAAAAGCTCCCTCTACCTGGCCCAACAATGTACCTGAGCTCTAATTTCAGAAGCATTCCCCGTAATGCTCCAGTGTGGTGTATTTTATCAATTTCCCACACTAGACGCCCAGTGACCTCTCTGAGTGAGATTGCCAATTAGTGCCAATTTAAAGTAAGTTTTATGCTGTAGGTCGTTGCCCACTAGGCCCAGGATTGAAATTGCTCAAAATTGTTTTACATAAGACACTCTGAGCCAACAGACGGAGGAGACGGTTCAAACCATCAGTCTGGTCTGGATTTGAACCCTGGCCCCTGAGGTGAATTACGAACATACAAAATTGGCGGGCAGGAAAAGACCAGCTTGTCCATCAAGCCTGCCCCACACCATGATGGCCAGACCATCGTGGCTAAACACTTCTTCCCTCGCCCGACCTCCCACCCTCACTTCCACCCCTTCAGCCATGTAATGTCTTGGTAGAGGCAAAAAAACAGAAAAAAACCAGGGCCTGTAAGGGAAAAAATACTCTGTAAAATTCCTCTCTGACCTGCTCAGGCGATGGAAACCATTCCAGGATATCACATGGACCAAGTGTTACTTATAAAGACATTTATTTTCTATATGTTGAGATGTCTGCCCCAGTCAGGAACCGGTCCAGCTCCCTCTTGAAGGCAGAGAGTCAGCACCCACCACACCAGCCGGCAATGTATTCCAGATGCTCAAAATTCGCTGGGAAAAGAAGAACCGCCTAACATCCAGTCTATTCCTACACTACCAGAGTTCAAATTAATATCCCCTGGTCCTCCCCAACCTGTTAAACTTGAATAATCTATCAATAGGGACGCTATCCAAGCATTTAATTATTTTATAGACCTCTATCAGGTCACCTCTAAGTCTCTGCTGCTCTAAAGTAAATAGACCAAGGTCCTTGAGCCTATCTGAGTAGCTGAGATTCTTTAAGCTAGGAATCATTCTTGCAGCTCTCCTCTGGACCTTTTCCAAAGCTGCTACATCACTCACCATGTAGGGGGACCAAAACTGGGCAGAGTACTCTAGATGAGGTCTGTCCGACGACCTGTCTAGTGTCTAACCATACAGTTCCCCAAGATATATGAATTTAAGAATATGATTTAAATTTTCCCATTTTAAAGCGAAGTGGGAAGGAGGCGAAGGCTATTAATGCACATAGCAATTTAATATTGTGTAGACTAGGTTTACCTAAATCGATTTTTAATTTTAAAAATGTTGATAAAATTTACACCGAGTTTCCTGTTTTTTTCCTGGAGTAATGATGTCCATGGGGTGTGTCTATGACGTCATAAAGGGACTATCATTCTGAGAGTATCATTGGTTCGGCCTGAGTTGGGTGTGACGTTATCGTGCACTTGTTGCTTCATTTGGCTGATTAATGGTAAAATCCAATTGAGGCTGGAGACTGCCTGTGAATCTAGGATGACCACGATGCGCTTTATTTTGTTTTGAATGGTTTACAATTACATCATGTCCAAGAACCCTAAAGTGTAATCCAAAATAAAAATGTACACCCCAGTCACTGCGAAACAAAGCGTTAAAGTCTTCAAAAGTATAGTGATTGTGAATAACAACTGTAGGAAGGCTTTATTCTCACAGTCGTTTCAAATTCTCATATTAACCTCATTTGTTGAAATACTAAGTCTTGTCTACACGGCTAACCCACCATTTTGTTTTTAAAGCCAGCTAACAGAACCATGGCCTCGATTTTAAAATTCTCATCCTCCTGTTCAAATCCCTCCATGGCCTCGCCCCATCCTATTTCTGTAACCTTCTCCAGCCCTACAATCCTCCGAGAACTCCTCATTTTCTCACTCTGGCCTCTTGTCCAACCGTGCCTTCAGCTGCCTAGGCCCTAAACTCGGGAAATCCCTCCATAAACCTCTCCGCCTCTCTACCTCTCTCCCTTTAACACACTCCTTAGCGCCTACCTCTTTGACCAAGCTTTTGGTCACCTGTCCTAATGTCTCCTTCTTTGGCTTGGTGTCAATTGGTGTCTGGTTACCCGCCTGTGAAGCGCCTCAGGACGTTTTATTAGTTAAAGGTGCTATATAAATGCAAGTTTTGTTGATGTAACATATAAACAGATTGCTTTCACTTGTGTAGTAAACTGCAGTTAAAATAAAACGAGTTGATGTTGTAGGTTTCTATTTACGCTTTTGTCATTGGGCCATCAACTAATTGCCATACACTTTGCAGTCGTAATGCCTCTCTATCGTTAATCTTCGGGGCATGGAAGTGTTTTCGTACATCCCCTTCTGAAGAAGTATCCATTGATTGTATAATAAAAAGCTGGGTGAGTTGTTGCACCTTTTTCTCACAGTTATAAAGTTCACCTCCATTGTCTTCCCTTTAGGTGACGTGATCATTTTGAACACTTCCAATCTTAGCAATTCTGACTCGAAATTAGCAAATTAGGAGATGTGTGTTGTTGACTCGCGTCCACTGGTGTCTGCACTGGGACAAATGATGATGATGCTGCTTATTCGACCATGGACAAAACGCAATAAGCGGGGGGGAAAGCGATTATTTAACTCGCACGTGTCAACTAGTCCTAGTTGTATATTTGCGACAAATATGTGAACATGGCTGTGTCTGGAGAGCACTTAAGTCATTATGAACCAGGTTGACGATAGGACAGCATGCGGTCTTTACTGTGATGAATGCTACAATGCAAAATCAAAAACTGGCAGTCACCATCAACAGTCGTCAGTGTGAATTTGTGTAAATCTTAAGAAAATAACAGTTGTAAAACACACTAATACGTCCATATAGCCCGCATGGTATACATCACTAAATAGATGTTTGCTTCTCTCCAGTGTTGTAATTGTGGTGCTCGAGTTCGCTAGTTCGGTGTAAAAGTAATGCAATGGCAATCTCAAATGTCTTTAATAAATGTTCTTAAGTAGGATCGAAATGTATGGTTTTACAGCGTTAGCGGTGTTTTTTTTCAGTCCATGTTCTGCCTATTTGTCTGGTGTGTCATTTTAATTGTTTGCGCATAAGGTCAAGATGTGTAAATCTCCTCTTGAATGAAAGACAGGAAGTCCAGCTCTGTTTATACAAACTGCGGGTATTACAGTTTCAATCTGGCGCAATGCAATGTTTCATACATGTCCCATGACCACGAATAGCTGTGCACGCTTGCTATTTTGCCCATGGACCACTAGTCCATTCCGCTAACCCTCTTATTTTAAAGAGACAGGTGTGAGGAATAACTGTAATCTCCCATTCTTGTGTTAAAATAGGAACGTCAAGTTTTGTGATATATTTGTTTTCCTTGCACAGGCTATTTTCAAGGTTAGTACAACGAAGCCCACCTGGCAGTACTTTTTAACTCCCCTGCCACCTCTCGGTGTGCTTGTGTGTCTTTCCCCTATGATGATACAGTGAAGAAAAATGGCAAAATCGCTGTAATGATTTGTTTTACTTTACGTTCCTTCAACACAATCAAATCTGTTCCTGAATCATAAAACTACATACCTCTGCGTTTAACAATTCTAAGAATATATTGTTGGGGCAAGTGTATTAAGCAGTATACCAGTTTACCATAAAAAAGAACATTTCCCACACAAACACAATGCACATGCACGATGAAACTGCCTCAGACCCAATCAGGAAAAAAAATTATATTTTAACAAATATCAATTTCAATCGACAAATACAGAATATTCTTCGATGTACTTAAAGAAAGAAAACAACTTGCATTTATATAGAGCCTTTCTCGACCTGGAGACATCTAAAGCGCTCTATAGCCAATGATGTACTTTTTGAAGTGTGGTCGCTGTTGTAATGTAGGGAAATACAGCAGCCAATTTCAACACAAGGTCCCACAAACAGCAATGAGATAATGGCCAGATTATATATTTTAGTGATGTTGCTTGAGAGATGAATGTTAGCAGGGCCTACCAAGAGAACTCCCCTGCTCTTTTTCGAATAAAAGTCCTGGAGCTGGGTTTGAACCCACAACCTTCTAACTCAGATGCTAGAATACTACCACTGACCCAAGGCTGGCACAAAAGGCTGAAAAATTATCCAGTTAAAAATAACTATTGCCGGAGACACCGAGCAGCAAGTATTGGAAACAAAGTACCTGTCCTTTGAAATTGCATCATCAAAACCTCCGCAGTGCTGAGGATCTATCTCAAGTCTACAATCAGCTCCTCTTTGTGTGTGCATATATATAAACATATAGCAAGAATGCGTTTTTTTCATTTCATTTAACACATTTTAAAGACACTATTTTGCTTTTCCCAGAAAATTAGAAATGCGTTAGCAATATTTCTTAGATTCACTTACTCGTTCTTCTAGAACAATAGTTATCCAACAATCCAGATAGTTGCAGTACCCACGTATACTTATTTAGCCATCTCCCAGTCTAATCGTCAACAATACTATATGAGTTACTGATATTATTATTTTTGATTTAGTGATGGTTAAAATACGTGGGTTTTTTTTAAAGTCCATTATTACATCTACATCCACTCCACATGCGTTTTACTACGTTGGCTGGGGGGAAACAATAAGATGCTCGAATATGAATTTTATTTGTCGTTTATATTTACATTGCGCATATTTCTATATTTGTTTAATGAGGATTCAGATAGCAGTTGAACTAAAAAGCAAGTAAAAGTCTTTACCAGCTTTCAAATGTTTGAGCCGTGAAGCTAGATGATTTAAAAGAATTTACGGTCAATAAATCATTTTGTTTACTTCAATTCCAATGCAAACTGTTATCACGTGCATCTAATTGTACACGTATTTGATACCACATTCTTGTATTAGATAATTAAACAACTAAATACAAGATAATGATTACCATACACCGATGAAAAATAAGGAAATTCGCGATTACTCCCCTGCTAACCTGAAAAATGTCTGAGCACATTCTGTAAATCAGTAATTTCAGTGGACCTTAGTTTACATAAACGAGCTATAAAACATTTGTGTGGAACAAGTATCTTGTGTGGATTTCAAAGCGTCAATGGTAAATTTCAATACAGGTCTAGGTCATAATAAATAGACGTTTCTAATTTATTATAAATTCCGTTCAGTTCGCGTTACCCGGGCTGACCCTAGTGAAGTCTCACACCAATTCTGTGTTCCAGTGACCTGTATGTCATTGATTTATACATGTACAGTAGCATCTTGTTAGTGACATCGTTATTTTGTGAGCATTCTTACAAATAGGAGAACAAATTACCCGGATTTTACCAGTATCAGATCAATTGTTACGCTGCAATTATTTTCAGTTTAAATTCCGTGCAGCTATATATTGCTAGCTAGCACTTAATAAATGAAAAGCTGAAATTATGGAATAATAAAGATTTTACTTTCATCTTTGTAGAATAACAAATATATTACTCCGATTTTGCCACAATAATACAGGCCTTCCACTTCCTTGGTAATTACACAATCTTTGTATCTTTAATGATCTATTACAGCATTCCACTCACGATTCATATATATTTCAATTTATTCTGATTGTATTACTATGCCTCTCTACCTCTTAATTTTCAGTCCTGAAGAAGAGTTCACAGGCCAATTTTAAACATGTCTGTTCCCTCCATAGATGCTAACTGACCTGCCGTGTGTTTCCAATATTTTCTGTTTTTATTCCCAGCACCAGCAGCGTTTTGCCTTTTACTTATATCACTTCCATTGCTGATACTATCACCAAACTGATGATTATGAATCTGAAGTTAGATATGTTAACTGCTTCACAAAGGTAAATTTTGTGAAATGTTCGGTTCTGATTGCATGTTAATGAGTATGTCGCTCGATTGTTGTGTTCTGGGTCCCTGATGGACTGAGTTCACTTTATGTCAGAGATCAGTGAACCTTTCAGTTCACTCCTTTGCAACGTATTGTTTTCAAAACGTTTGTAACTGCAAGTCAGCAATGAGCAGGCCAAAAAAAACATTACCATTCGGTGCCTCCTCCGGCTGTGTATTCAGCACAGACGTAGTTACACAATTCAACACTTCTACATCCGAGACAATAATCTGAGCAATTTACAAGTACAGATAAAATACTGTGGTTTGTAATAGGGTCGCACAAGGATCAAATAATGTAAAAGTCAAATGGGACAAATGTTGATTAGTATGACCTGACTGATACACACCATTTATTTTACAAAATCTCATAACAGAGTTAATGACTTGAATTCTGTTTATAGTCACCTTGTTGTAAATGTGAAGCATAGGCATGATTTACCAAACAATACCACTCTTCATTATATATCTAATCTCCAATTCATTGGCAGCCACTGGAACAGTGGACCTTTTACAGGCTTTGAGGTATACTTTTGTCAGGACAACCGCATTGATGAAACAGCGTGTCAGTAATACAGAAATCATCACCCTTTGCGCCTGTTTCCTGGAATGTTTTAATTGCTACAAATGTTAAATTTAGACCACATATTCTATTACTTCGCTTTTTTGCGTTTTTTTTTTAATCTTATTCTAACCATAAATTCATCGCCATGAGAGCGGTATTTTGAATCGCAGACAATATTGATCTCACAATCTAAAACAAAGTTCTAGACAGCATAGACAGCGCAAATAAAGCCGCAGCTAATGGTACATTAATGCTTTTTGATGCATAGAATTAAGTCAGCTCTTTAATGAGCTGTATTGATGACCAGTGATCGACGTTTGCCGAAACACAAGGGAAACCCTGTGCCAGTCAGCCTGGTCGTCATGCAAACTAAACGGGCGATCGTTTACTTCATAAGTTTATTTCAGAAATCTCATGGAAATAACGCATAAATTCTGGTATAGCAACGTTTGGAAATTGAAAACAAGAAAAACTAAACAAGCTGCAGCTTCTCTCAAGAGATTTTAGAAAATCGAAGAAGGTTCGGCTTTGCCAAGTAGTTGAGTGTGATTCATTGAACAAGATACACAGTTATTATTGACACCACCGTAAAACAGAATCTAAGATAATCTATAAAACAGTTCGCGTTGGTTAAGTATAGCTTTTAATGTCATATGTCGGTTCTATTTTATTAACAGTACTTATATTTCTTGATATCAACCATGCATTCTGTATAAAAAGTCTCAACTTACGACAATTTTCATTTGCACAATAAAATCTGGAACAGAAAAGTACATGAGTAGGAGTGAGGCAACTTTTGTTTTCGTGAAAGTATCCACTACTATGCTTCAATGTATAACAGTCGCCATATTGCAAACATACAACTCCAAATAAATGGTTTGGCAAATGCGTGTAACGTTCAGACTTTAGTGCAAAGTACAGTTTCCGCGGTGCTGTACTAAACATTAAGACCGTTGCATAGTTGAAGCTCAGCATTGGTTTGTAAGACGCCCTCTTAACAACTTGTAAAGTTACAATGTAATATTCTTTGTCTTTATTGCATCACACGAGGAGAAACGTTTATCGTATCTTGTGGACGAGGTCATAACTCACGCGGAATTCACCGAAAATGTGCGATCTATATATGAAAAGGGTTAAATCAAAAGTAGAATGCAAAATAAAACAAGGAACAATGAGCTCCAACGGCGTGTCCGTATTCCGTATTCCCGATGGTGTTGTAACAAACCAAACCATAAATGGGTCGATATAAAATCAAATGATATGAGATGATGAATGACGCGTTGACTCAAACACAGGATTGCTTGGGTTTTGTAGGATTTAACCAGGGTTTATTGCAATCATTTTATGCTCTGATAATGTAAATGTGGTTAGCTACAGAGTAAAAAGAATAAAATCAAGAAGGAGAGCTCCCGGTAACTAATGCTTATAATAAGTACTAAAATCCCATCGAGCACTTTGAACTTACTCTGCAGTCCTCTCATGCTCATTCTAACAAGACCTATGAGTAAAAAAAGCTAATGTTTTAACACAGCAATATATTGAGTAAGCAAATGAGACTTTATAGAAATTACCTATAAAGTTTTTTTTTTCTTTTACGTTGTAGTCCATGGGCGTGGTGGAACTGTATGCCATCGGAGCAATGAATGCAGGAACCTTCGTTCTCATTCTGTAGTCATTTCTTTGGGTGTAAAAACGCACAAATTTCCTGTTCGGTTCTGCAGCCACAGCACCCCAAAGCAAATTATTGCACATTTGTACCAACTGAAAGTATTAGAGGCAAAAAAAAAGTTGGAGTTGACCAAAAGTCTTTTGTTTAATTTTGTTTTTGTATCGCAGGACAATTACTTTCACCTTTAATGTAGGATCTTTTGATTGAAGGGTCATATTTAGACAAGTCCACTCATCTGTGACCTTAGGAAAGGCATAGAAGAAGGGAATGTTGTAAGGGGGTAACTTACAGAGCTGGAGAAGCTAACCAGAGGAGGGGACACTTGCGGTAGACTGAAGCTTAAGGCGCCAGGAGGTGAGTTTTCATGATATAAAATAGGAACTCTCACAATCCTCTGTGCACTGTGAGAAAGGTTAACCGCTTCCAGGTCTGCGGCCAATTGCCTTTTCCATTTGTTTCTACGATTTTGAAACCAGATTTTAACCTGGGTCTCGGTTAGGTGAAGGGAAGCGGCCAGGCCCGCCCTCTCTGAGCTGCTCAGGTAGCGTTTCATGTCAAACGTGGATTCGAGCTGGAAGACCTGACTCCTGCTGAACACGGTGCGCGTTTTCTTTTTGCGACCCGATTTCTGGTCAGAGTCCGTCTGGCTTTTCGCAACCTCGTTGCTCTCCGTCTCTGACCTCTTCCCCTCCCGTAGCTCGTCCCTCTCTTGGCTGCAGACGTCCTTGTGCCTCTCTCCTTTGTCCGAAACTAGCGGGGAGTCTGGATCACTGGCTGTGAGAGAAAAACACTGCTCTTCCTCGGAACTGGGGCTTCCTCGTTTCGGACCTGTGGACGCAAATAGAAATGGCAGTTACAGGTCAGCTCCCGGGTTACTTCACAGGTCGACACGAATGTATTAAACAAAGACAACTCAACGATAAAGATTGTTAGTATTGTTACTGCCTAGTACTGTGTGAAGTAACCTCTTTTGCAGGAACTTTGGATTGTTGAGCTTGTTATCACGAAGGTGACATTCGGTTTAATATTACTAATTGCGTAAGCATGACTGGTATGATTTAGATTTTAAGCAAGCTCAGATAAATGCACAAAAGCACCTATATTTTGATCATTATTCATTCTATCAATTGACAGCAGTCCATAAAATCAATGAACTGACAGTTTTGTTATAATTTAACATATAGGGGGATTTTTTTTTTTAAAAAGCGACTGAAAGTGTTTTGCAGTTTTTTTAACTATAAAAGCAACTGCGAATTCGGGCCCTGGGCGGAGCACAGTACATTTAAAGACACTGAGGCAATTGAAACACACAAATACAGGAAGGAAATACATAGAACACAGAAAGGTCTTCCGCGGATGCAGCTTTACTGAATGGTGGTTATTTTCGCGTAGCAAATCCGCACGGATTTTAAGCAACTTTTAAGCATTGACTATTGGTACGAATGTACTTGTATAAATGGGAGGGGAGGTACTTTCACTTGCAGTGCTTATTGCATAATATATTATTTTAGATTTACTGCGGCCTTTTTCGGTTTTTAAATCGCAAAATGTGAATATCTCATTCTCGTAGGTTGGCTAATTTTTAAAAGGGAATTAGTGTGGTGAATTAGTCTGCACTTTTCCGCTATGTTTTATTTGATTAACCTTGAACATCGATTAGAATGTGGCAGGAGTGAGGATATGAATGTGTCGGGGTTCGTGTCATCCATTTCATATCTCCTGTTAGGTTTGCTATATTGAAGTATAAATTTAAAGGTTCCACGATACAATTAGCTTCTTAGTCGTGAGACACTGGCAAATTAACTGCTGGAGGGCCGTTCTGGGTCGCTTACAACATTTACATCGGTAGCAGGCGAGAATCTAACAACAAAAACAAAGCCTTGTAATTTCTGGAAGGACTAAGCCAACAGAGGACCTAAAACGAGGGATGCGTTAGGTTACGGCGTTAGGGGCGAGGACGGTGTCTCGACGACTGACTGCGGATGTCGTGCTGTTAATAATCGCAACAATAAGAGAATGAACTTACTTTCTGGACTGGGACATCCCGTACAGCTAGGCTGTGCTCGTGTGTACCATTGTAACGTACTTTCTCTGAGTGGATAGATCTGTGCACAGTAGCCCAGACTGGAGATCGGACAGCAGACCTGGTTGCAATGGCTGCCAGCTATACCGTTATGGAAACGGCTTGATCTGGCAGCCTGCTCCGCATTCTCCTCCTTTCTGTCCGTCTGCTTTCCTTTTCCGTTATTTCTTAGTAAATTCTCTATAAAGAACGAAGAAACCTTGGCAGGCGGCATGCTCTGAGCCTCTGTCACTTTGTCCGGCATGGTATCCTTATCGTTGAATGGAGGTGCGAGTATGTCTGCTCAGTCCCAGCAACGGTCTTTTCGGTTAAAGAACAGAGACGAAGTTTTCCTCTGGCGGGAGACCGATTCTCCGAGCGATCATAACAATCGACACCTAAAAGGAAAAGCGCACCAAACAGCTCTCCCCCTCCGAAAAACATAAGCACGAACACATCGTCCACTCGGCGCCAGTCAGTGAAGAGAAGGGGAGGGGGGGGGGGGTAAGAATTGGTAATGATGAAATTAAAATGTCAGGCGAGTTAAATGCTTAACATGCAAAGAGTATTCCACGGATTGGACGGGCACAATGGCAAATGGGATTATTCAAGAAAATAAGAGAATTGCTTGCATTGAGTTCACTGCTCTGTTTCGTACCGTGTGCCCGCGGCTACAGGGGCTTGTCAGTCAGTGGCTTTATTTAGGTCAATTAGGGAACAAATCACAAATCAGAATCCGGATCTAGGTCTCGCATTCCACACAGTGAGAGAAAGAGCTATCGGCAAACCAGATACACCATTTCCTATTGGCTGATACTGGGAATTCACTTCCTGTTAATCCCCCCAAAAAATGGTCAACTGCAGCACAGCAGTTATTTACCAGAACGCTAAATGCTTTCTGAGGTGCATTTTGCCGGCTTCGATACCTTGTCTTGTGCCCATTGCAAACTTTATCATTCTGTGCTAAAGCGAAAAGTAAGACGTTCTTTGCCTATTGACTGATTTACGTTGTCAGTAAGTTTGATGATGTTGTCTGTGCACCAATACTGGACACTATTTCCAAAATAATCATTCATTTGCAGAGTCGGTTGATAATTGTTGCTTTCGATTTAGTATTAGTTTGTGTTATCTATTCGAAATCTTCATTATTCCAGTAAAATTAAATGTGATTTTGCACTTTGCCCGGCGGCGAAAATATGGGCCTTTCTCCGGGAGTCGCTGTGCCGTAAAAAAAAGGTGTTGAATGAAGCGTATCCACATTGTCTGTTCAGCAGCGCCATCCAATTTAAAACATGTGCAGAATTTACTGAGGGATAATTGCCCATCCTTGCATGAAGTGAATTGAACTTGACTGTACATTTACTGTGAAGTCGCCTCTTACTGTGCATTTATCTGGTAATCGGTTTTAAACTCCCTCTCATTGTTGTTGTCTTGTAGTTTTAAGCCTGATCATGCTCGGTTCAAAGGACGACCAGTTACTGCAAATGTCAGCTTAACTCGGCGTCCTTGTGCGGTTTTTTTTTGTATTCATCCAGGTTCATTACAATTCAATATATTGAGCTGATTTCCAGAACCAGGCATGAACTCTTTTTTTATAGGTGAGTGATTCCTATCAAAACATTAAACCAGAACATAAAGTATAAATGGTATTACATCGTAACTGGTCATGATACTGCTGATATATTGCTTATTAAAAGAAATAAAAACAATTTCAAAGGAAAGTCAACGTGGGAATATGATTGCAACAAATCACAATATTGGTTGGGGTGCTTGTCTTTAAGTGTTTGTATATGTTGTACCTTTGACTTGACTTGTTAATGTCACAGTTTGCAGCATTTCTACTGTACCAAACACTCGTATATAAACACTGGGTTTAAATATAGAGGGTGGGAATGTTTCATGTGAATGATCACTTGGCTGTATCAAGAAACACAATACAATCTTAAACTGACCCGTAAAACTCATACCGCTTCATTATTATTCGCTGCTGAAAACTGCTCATTTTTCAAACTTTAACTGCATGTAGTCACAATGTAATCATTCTACCTTTAATAACCTAAGCGGGTCATTTGAACAAATAAACTATTTCTAACCAATAGGAAACAGCAAAACAGTCCGAAGTATGAATACATTCTTCCCCTTATTATTAGAAATGAATAGTATTAATAAGATCGCTGGCCTCGATAAATAGAGATTGTGTAAATGGAAACCAGTGCATAACAAAAAAGAATTTTTATGTCTGATTTTATTCGTTTTGAAATACAGCTTAGATAGAATCAGAAAAAGAGTCATGGAAGTAGGTTTCCGCTGTTGGCGCTTGTAGGCCTAAAAGCTAAATAACGAACAGTGGAAATCTTTCCGTAATCTGTTGGGACGCGGTCGCAATGGGCGACCGCGTACTCTACATACAATGGGTTTTATTTAGTGTAACTAGTAATTATAGATTTGTATAAATTACAACATTTGATATTTTAATGTGAAAAGTACCCAATATTTGTATTTTGGATAAAATAACAGTTAATAACAATACGTACACGTTTTATTATTAGAGCTTGTTTTCTCAAAACGGAATATTTTTTCCAGATTATTGAATGTAGGAAAAATCCGATTGCTCAGACATAGGGTCAATGTAACACTAAACCTAAATGCAATTCACCATTTGAGAGCGGGATCTTAGTGATCAATACACTGATGGTACCTGTAGGCAGCCATTCTCCAATTGGCCGCAATCCAGGGTAATATATTTAGGTTTCTGAAATGTTCCGGTGACGAAGTTAAAATTTTACCAACAATACAATCTTATTACAATATCATAGAAAATTGTAAAGTGATAGAATATGTTCCATTTGTACACCACAGTTCATGCCTGACGCTGCACATTTCTGTTTAATTTTATATCTCTACTGGATCCTTTCAGCGGAGTCAGCAATCGTCGTACATGACACGGCAGAAACAGGAACTGGCTAAGTTACTGGAAACTAACCCCGCAAGCTGTTTCTTTCCAAAACAGTGGCAGTGTAGCAAATTTATCTAACCTGATTTGTTTTTCTCTGTTAGGCTTAAGTACAATTTGGTAGCATGTTCCCTGCCATTGGCATGCTAAAATCAAATTGACATAACCATAGACAGTTGTTCCCTGCTAGCTACAATGCTTTGTATTTTTATGTTTCGGTTAGTTGTAACAAGTCAGGGGTATCTGACCTACATTGAATCCAAGTGGGATAACGCCTGGATTTTAAAATTCTCATCCTTGTTTTCAAATCCCTCCATGGCCTCGCCCCTCCCTATCTCTGTAACCTCCTCCAGCCCTACAAACCTCCCAGATCTCTGTGTTTCTTCAGTTCTTGCCTCTTGTTCATCTCCGATTTTAATCACTCCAGGGCTGTGCCTTCTGTTGCGTAGGCCCTAACCTCTGAAATTCCCTCCCTAAACCTCTCCGCCTCTCTACCTCTCTCTCCTCCTTTAAGACGCTCCTTAAAATCTACCTCTGTCACCTGTCCTAAATCTCCTTATGTGGCTCAGTGTCAAATTTTGTGTGATAATCGCTGCTATGAAGTGCCTTGGGACGTTTTACTACGATAAAGACGCTATATAAATGCAAGTTGTTGTATATTTTCTGGCCTGGCGCTTTATGTGCTGGTACTAAATTCCTTTGTGCACTTTCTAAAGGCAGGCGTTAACCAATGAACAGGTATCCCTTGAACAGGAATGTTGGGACATTTTCTAGCTGAAATGTATATTGGCCAAGGTTTGGTGGATCTATCAGAGACATTCGTTGTTAAAGAGATTGTGTGTTGATTTTTAGGCTGGGTGATTGGCGTTTCTTCAGGAGTTGTGGATCTACAGTGGAGAGATGTGATTCTGATGCTACATCCACTCACGGTTAGAGAATTGTTTGGATCTTCCAGGTAAACACACGTTGCTGTATATTTCTGCTACCGTTTATATCCTGAGCAATGACGGACAGAACACGTGAACAACGCACACCAAATATATGACAAACTCCCCAATTATAGCATCAGCAACAAGGGTTCCTTTGCAATTGAACCTAATAAATGAATAGGTTAAAAGTTCAATCGGTCACATGCTGTGGAGATTAATCAGCAGTGTATTTTGCAATCTCGTGACGAAACATATTTTCAGGTCACCCCATTCCAAATTGAGCAGACAAACACAAAGAACATGGAGTTGTAGTGTCGTTCTGAGGTATACATGTGCAAGTTGACTGGGTCACTTTGTGTGGGTTTTTTACTCTGAATAAATCAGTTTTTTTGCCAGTGACTTTCCATATATTTATGAGCTGAAGGGTGACTGTACCAGGATGGTAATTTGGGGTTTTAATTCACACTTGATGTGGGCGTGCAGTCATTCTGATTCTCTGAATTTTTTTTGGGGGGGAGAGGGCATTGAAACAACGTTGGGAGAAACCCCTGTGTTGTACAACTTGCACATACACCTCCAACACCCAGTAGCTGTCTGGTTAAAAGTAATGATGTGGAGATGCCGGTGATGGACTGGGGTTGACAATTGTAAACAATTTTACAACACCAAGTTATAGTCCAGCAATTTTATTTTAAATTCACAAGCTCCTTCCTCCTTCCTCAGGTAAATTTACCTGAGGAAGGAGGAAGCCTCCGAAAGCTTGTGAATTTAAAATAAAATTGCTGGACTATAACTTGGTGTTGTAAAATTGTTTACAATGGTTAAAAGTAGGCTGTATAGTAAATTCAAGCCAGTGATAAAGTAGGAAACTACGTCTCATCTAAGTCCTACCAACCATAGGCATGCTTTTAGATATTTTGTATTGGTTATTTGATAAATATTCGTTCTGGATATTCTAAACTGGCTGTGATTTTCGGATCGATAGTGTTGGATCTTCTCTGATTTAAAATATTTGGGAATTAGTTTTGACCCTCGGACTATATGCCAATACTCAAGCCACAGTATACAATGTTTTAATAAAATGTGACTTTTTTATATTGTGCCAAAATTTAACCCGTTCTCGTAATAGTTTTGGTTCATCTGTTCTTATGTTCGTATATTTACATCACTTGTCTTTTCTTTTCCTGACGAGGCAATTGTCACTGGATGTTTCGAGAGAATTCCAGAATCCTTTTATGAATCTGACTGTGTAATTATAGAATCATAGAATGATACAGCGCAGAAGGAGAGGCCATTCAGCCCATCATGCCTGTGTCGGTTCTTTGAAAGAGCTGACCAATGAATCCTACTCCCCTGTCCTTTCGCTGTAGCCATGCAATTTTTTCCCCTTGCAGTATTTATCCAATTCTTTTTTGAAAGTTACTATTGAATCTGCTTCCACCACCCTTCCAGGCAGTATATTCCAGATCATAACAACTAAATGCGTTAAAAATACCTCCTCGCCTGGCCTCTGGTTCTTTTGCCAATTGCCGTAAATCTGTAATTAATTCTATAATTCTGCCACCCTCCACCAGATTTTAGCGACATGCAATCCAATTAATGATTCAGTCTGTAGTCCTAGTCCTTCATATTTCCAATTAAAATCCCAACAGTGTCATAGTTTCCATAGCACTGTCTGGTGTTGGTTCGTTCTTTTTTTTATAAAAAAAAGTCTTTCGAGAAAGAGTTTCCGTTAGTCTGTATTTATTCCCAGTTCGTTTTAATTGTATTACTGAGCCAACAAGTCTATTTACCTTTGTAACACTACAAATGTCCACACAAAATTCCATCACATCATGTGATCCATAATATTCAATTCTGCATACGTAAAAACGATAATATTGTACGGTACAATATTATTTGCAGACAGCAGCAAAATAATATAGATATTTGGTTTTATTCTACTTTTGTTGAAAACTTTCATGTTAGATCATTTGCATTACACCAGATTAGGTCAAATTCTATGTAACAGTCGAAGGGTACAATATCGCTATTGCTTCTTACCCGGTTAGGGTTACATTCAAACACCAAAATATAAATTCATAAAACATGTCTATAGCGTTCGATTTTTTTTTACTTATTTGTCTATTCCCATTTACACTGTATGAAAGAAATCAATTGTTCGGTATCTTGTTCCAAATCATCCTAGCAACTCCCACTTTATTAGTTTCCTCAACCTAGTCTGTAATCTCAATCTAAAATCTGTTTAAAAGTGTGCCAATTTTCAGCATTATGCATTCGTGCGTGAGTGCACACAAGCGCATATACCTTTATAATCCGTTTGATGAGCGTGTACCCATTTAAATAACTTATTCTGTCCATGTCTAGTTAAAAATTCTGAATATTAAAATATTCTATTTGTCCTCGGAGTAATTCTAACGTAAGTTTAACTTCAACTCAAGTACAGATCTAGAAAGATTGGTATCCTGTCAGAAAATATCCTTTTCCACCTCATGAATTTTAATACTTTCGTCAGATATTTTCACGGCAGTTTTCAATTTGTAGTCACGTACGAGCTTTATCTTTGACTCACGTAGTCAAAGTCACCCATACATTTTATCACTTTTAATTTCTTATACCACAGCGACTGCAGAAAAGCAAACTCAAATTCTGCCAAACTGTTTTAACCATTTTGTTTGTACTTGAATTGTCACCTGCTAGATCTTGTGTATATTCTGTTCTGACAGGAAGTATTTACACCAATCCCACCGCATCAGTTCCCTTGCAGTTGATTCTGTTGTTCCCCGTGCATTTATTCCTGCTCCAGCTGTCACCTCAAATAACCTTAGCTGCCCACACACAAACGGGTGACATTTCATTTTCCGTCCAGCTAAATCATCTTTTCCAAAATGAAACATCCTGTTTCACACACCTATGCCCTTACTTGATCAATTGGGGTTAGGTCACTATTTACTCAATTTATCTGGTCATTATCACATTGCTTGATGTTTGTGAGACCTTGCTGTACGCAAACTGGCTGCCGCGTTTCCTTTATTACAACAGTGACTACATTTCGCAAAGTACTTCATTTGGGACGTCATGGGATCGTGAAAGGCACTATATAAATGCAAGTCTTTCCTTTTTTTTCTTGTAATAAAGGTGGCAGCATAGATCCGCAACGGTTGACTTCTGTAGGACCATCCCACCTAAAAAAAAATGCAGCTATACTAGAATACACAATTGAATTTTGCAAACCTTTGTACATGATTCTATTTTCACGATATGTTTATCAGGTCATTTGATTTTTGGCAAATATATTCATGATCGAAACTGATGGAGAAAAGAACACAGTGCTCTTTTAAATTACAAATATACCTATTGAACACTAGACCTTGTATCTGTTATTTGGCATTGGTGTGGCTTAGTGATAACACACTCATATTGGTGCCCGTAATATTGCGACTTCTGCCATTTCCCCCATTGCACTGAGTCCAAGATCCCGGAGTTGTACTAATGATCGACTTATTGAGACATATTCCGAGAACACACATAAATGGACTCGTACCAAAAAAGGGCGGTTGAGAAATGCTCCTCCTTTATTAGACCGTCTCATTTACAGCTTTAAATTTAGCAGTCTGTCTCCCTGAAGTAACTGAGAGATAATTCCTCTCTAATGGCTGACCAACTCGTGTGGTAACACCCAAATCGAATGCCTTCCCGGCAATTCTGTACTTACAGCTAGTTCAACTTGCTGGGTTCTGTCTTTCTTCTTGATTGCAATGAAAGGTTGTCAGTCAATGATGGAGCAGGTCATCACCGCACCTTTAAACGTGGCAATAAGAACCACACTAGAGCAGTGGCTTTTAGCAATCGCTGCTTCTGCCATCCAAATTCACACTTTGCTCTTCATTTTCACTTAGTGTGAAATGAGATGCATTACGGTAATCACTACGGGTGGCAACAGTTCAACTGCTCCCTTATCAACGGGTCCTCGTTTCTTTCCGTGTATTAATGTGATATTCGTTGGTTCTTGACTACGTATGCATATTAAAATAAGATACGTTGGTGGCCGGTTATTTTATCAATACTGCACCTTGAGCGAAACTACATTATAAAAGCGAATTGAGTAAATGTGTAACTTACATACAGGCTGTCCCTATGAATTGAATTACCAAATTCGTACCAAACCCATCTGAAATCAGATTTACACTGAGTTTGCCCTTCCCTCTTTAATTGTTTTCTTATACTTGTCAAAATTTTAATTTAACTATAAATTTAAAGACCGTTGAACCTTTTTTATCTTTGGAATTTTGAGTTACTTAACAGTAACTGCAATTGCAAAGGAAACCCCCAAACAAAAGGCAAAAAGAAAAAGAAAATTAAAAAGATCCACGTTACATTATATACAACACAATAGCAATAGTATAACATTAACAAACGTTAGTACAAGTAAACACCTGGCGCCAGGTTAAGCTAGTCAACAGTAACGCCTAAATCTCACCCAAACTAAACAAAACTATGATGGTGAGAATCTCCACGTGGATTAAGCCAAGGAGAAGTATACAGACCCCTCACGTCGGATTTGGAAGGGGTCTTTGGGATCAGATCCGTAGCACGTGAACGGTCTTAAGGGTGATTTTCAGGGCATTAAAGGGTCAATCCAAAAGAAGAAACGAAAAAATATTTGGACAGCCAAGTGGTTCATTAGGGATATTTATATTTATTAATGACTTAGGTAACACAATAGCGAACCATATATCCAAATTTGCCAATGACACAACGATTGGTGGCATAGTAAGCAGTGTAGACGGGAGCATAAAATTACAAATAGACATTGATAGATTAAGTCAGTGGGCAAAACCGTGGCAGATGGATTTCAACGCAGGTAAGTGTGAGGTCATCCATTTTGGACCAAAAAAAGGATAGATCTGAGTATTTTTTAAATGGTGAAAAGTTAGGAACAGTGAGGGTCCAAAGAGATTTAGGGGTCCATGTGCACAGATCACTAAAATGTAGTAGTCAGGTAAAAAAATAATCAAAAAGCCTAATGGAATGTTAGTCTTTATACATAGAAGGCTAGAATATGAAGGGGAGGAAGTTTTGCTACAGCTATACAAAGCCCTGGTTAGACTACATCTGGAATACCGTGTACAGTTCTGGGCACCGCACCTTAGAAAGGATATATTGGCCATGGAAGGAGTGTACTGCAGATTCACCAGAATGTTACCAGGGCTCCACGGGTTATATTATGAATAGAGAGTACATAAACTAGGCTTGTATTCCCTGGAATATAGAAGGTTAAGGGGTGATATGATTGAGGTTTTTAGGATTTTGAAAGGAATTGATAAGGTAGATAGAGAGAAACTTTTTTGCTGGTGGTAAGTCTAGGACAAGGGGACATAACCTTAAAATCTGAGCCAGACCATTCAGAAGAGAAGTTAGGAAACACGTCTTCACACAAAGGGTGGTAGAAATATGAAGCAGTACATGCTAGCTCATGTAATAAATTTAAATCTGAGATAGATAGATTTTTGTTAGCCAAGGGTTTTAAGTGATATGAAGCCAAGGCGGATAAATGGAGTTAGGATATAGATCAGTCATGGCGAAACAGACTTGAGGGGCTGAATGGCCTACTCTTATTCCTATGTTCCTATGGACAAAAATAGTACAGGGAATAAAAGAAACAGTGCAGCCCAGAAAATATTTGGGAGCGGAGTGTGCAGTGAGTTGGAGAGAAATACAGAGCTCCAGCATCACCAAGCGCATCCTTGGAGCAGTACGGACGGCCAGCTGAGAACATCGAGCTAACACAAACCATCCTTTCCTCCTGAACAATAATTCAAAAAGGATGCACAAAAAAACATATGGTGCAGGTGATGTGTAGATTGAACTTCCTCCTCAACCAGTTCAATAAACCGTCCTGAGTTTTTTGTTTAAAAAGTCCAAATATTCAAATCCGGTATTTGAGAGATAGGGGTTAATATCATTAAAGTTTATATTTGTGTCATCATTTGGAAAGAAATGAAAGCATATGATTGAATTGCTTCACGAAGCAGGGCAAGAAATGAGACAAAGGGAAAACCGCTATGCTCCCAGTGCTTCTGTGCGTTCGCATGCTAGGCACAACTGAAACACAACATTTGAGTCTAGTTTAGTTGTCTAGTTGCATTTGTTGGGTTATGTTGTTGAAACTGTCCAAATACGGAGCAGACACAATTTCCAGATCGAAAAGTCTACGAGAAGACACGCGTTATGCTCTTTGTATTTTCCAGATTTTGATTGACGGTTGCTGTTTATTAAATAGAATTGCTATTTTATAATGTTCAGGCTACAAATATAACATTGAACAGAGTATTTTGCAAGCTGATTTTGTACAAAACACGCAGATCAGGTCACTATCGAATCCTGCCATTAACTTTTTTAACTCCATGGAGGATAGTTTCCTATGTGTACGATGTGTAACAAAATTGTAAACACATTCTTTATAAATTGATTTGTGATTGCATTGCACATGATGCACAGAGAAAATAATCCCCAGCCCCATTTAACTTCCACATTGGTGATGGCAAACTAACGGCATGCACGTCCAAAGTGGCACGTGTGGCCGATTCTAGCGGCACATGGAAGGCACAACCTCCAAGTAAAAATATTAAAGAATAAAATAAATATTGCACCCACAATATTCAACGATATCATAGAAGCTTATAGCACAGAAGGGGTCCATTCGGTCCATCATGCCGGGTCTTTGAAAGAGCTATCGAATTTGTAACATTCACCCTGCTCTTTCCCAATAGCTCTGCAACTTTTTTCCTTTTCAGGTATGTCTTTTCCAATTCCCTTTTGAAAGTTACTAACCTGCTTCCACCATCCTTTCAGGCAGTGTGTTCCAGATATTTCGGGATACTTTTATGCCCTTACATCAAGCTATGACACAACATGATCACATGAAGCTTGCATGTTGATTGGTTCGTCTCCACACAGCAAATGAGTGAGCCTTGAGTAGGGAGAGCGTGATGAATCCTATTGACTTTGGTACACACCTGGTAAGTTTATGCTTTGGCATTTTATGGCACTCAAGTTCAAGAACGTTCGCCATCACTAGTCCAAATCATACTATATGGAACCAGGTAACATAATACTACCGTATGTAGCAATTATTAGTGGTTAAATAGATTTAAAGAACGGTCACGTGTTTGAAGAAAGACTCCATTCTTTTTACAGAAAGTTGTTACTTGTATGACACAAGTTACTTATTTACCAACAAGTTATGTTTAACGGCAGATAGATCCATTTAAAGTTCCTTGAGTGCTTAGAAGGCAATGTTTTAATGCAGATGATAAATCATACAGTGCCCTTTACAGTTTGGGCATATACAAAATATATTAGAATGGATAATGGTGTAGGATGACGACTTATCTCTATTTCACAAAAGTCAAGCATTTTAGCAGATGTTTTAGCATTTTAGGCTTTTCTCTCCCAACATGTTACTGGAGTTATTTAAGCTCTTTATCGAGAAGAGTTCTGTTTAAGTGAAATCAGATGGCTAACAGTAAAGGCCTGTCGGCCAGCTCAAAATGAATATGATTAATAATACTAGAAACAATGCATAAGCGAAATATTATATACTATATGCACATTAAGAAAATAGTGTAGCTTGTACAGCATGATAAATTACAGCAAGTCGTTTGTTTAAAGGCATCTTTCGACAGTACATGACTGTTTAAGTGCTATTAGAGTTGAGAGTTATTTGATATAAATAGGCAGTGAATTATTATATTAAAACATTCTGGCAGCAGAAGAAAAATAAAGATTGATCATCATACACTTTGAGGGAACTGACACTTAAATCTGGAGTTAGAATAATGTAAAACTGAGCTCTCTTTTCAGATACTCTCGTGGTCTGGTGTGCATTTCCATCGTTTCTTTTTATTTCAGATTCCCAGCATGCACTTTTATGTCATTTTTTATTATTTGTAATTCTTAAATCTAGTTTTAGTTATTTGATTTGCTCACTTTCTAGAGTCCAACCAACAACCGCACTGTACCAGTAATTTCCATACTTTTCTTTGTGGGGTCTATCTTCAAATATTGGGTGTGTGTGGGGGAGGGGGTTACTTCTGGAAACTTTCTTCAAAAATTGGCACACTCTCGAGGATCAGTTCTCTTAACTTCGGAAAGGCAGCATCGGTTACCCAAAGGAAAACCGTGTTTTCAATGCAGAAATCATCTTTTATTAGTAAACAGCATTAGAAATAATGTGCTGGCAAGTCAACAGACACTGAAAAATAAAGATATCGGATGACAGAAGGACAGAAGTCTTATGACCTCGTGGACCCCGTGGGATCCCTTAGGATCCAGGAATGCTAGTTTGTAACACGTTTCAAGTGCTGCCTATGCTTTCTATCCAAGGAGTGTTCCTCCTCCTTTACCATTAGTTACTATGGTGTACATTTGGTGAGCGTCTAAGCCTAACAATTTATGTACACAAGTACTTACAAAGTACACCATAAAACATGCTTGGTTTGAACAAATCCCCTTTATATGTGTATTAAATCAGTTTGTGACTTCTTACTTACATTTACATTGCAAGTTTAACCTCAATGCCAAGTTGAAATTACTTTGCATCCATACTAACCTTGCAGTGTTCAATCCGGAGTCACGGCCCCGTCTAGCTCTGGAATGAAGCATAATGAGACTCCGCACAGAGAGAGGATAATCTCACACCCACTTCGGTTTGACACAGAATGTAAATTCAGTGCAGTGCGAAACAGGGTTTTCAAAGTGAGCAGGGGGTCCTACCGGGACCTTGATTCAAATGTTTAGAGAGCAGGCATTCTCCCCTGCCCATCTTTCTAAACATTTAAATGGGAGACAGCTCTGCCAGTGTGAGTATCCCGACATGCCCAAAGCTCTCTTGAACACCGCCACCTTCTCAGAGCAACTAGGGATGGGAATAAACGCGACTTTACTGGGCTCACCCACATCCCGAGAAAGAAATAAAAACTAGTCAGGCAGGACTCAAGCATTGTAAGCAAGGCTCTGCCTTGTTGGAACGCAAACTGCAGCTACCCTTATCGTGGTCGGAATCCAGCACCGAGGTCAAAAGTAATGAGAGCATATTTCTTTTTTTTAAATTTTCCAAATGTTATTTGTTACAAGCACGTGATGTGCTGTTTGAAACAACCACAAACCTTGCCTAAACTCAAAATCTAAAGTTCCAGCGTTCACACCTTCATAAAACGGGTGAACATTGTTTTCCAGGAAATTTCATATAACAGAGCAACGTTCTGCCGACACTCATTCAAACAGCTTAATTTATTGAACAAGCCTGTCACTTTTCAGGATGGATGAATATTTAAGGACACGCCATCAAGCGTTTAAGTTCCAATTCAGCCAGTATTGACTAATTGTATGTGCTGAAAGGAGACAGCTCTTCACCTTCTACTAAATCTAAACCCACGATTGTTTTTATTTCTTTCTCGGGATGTGGGTGAGCCCAGTAAAGTTGCATTTATTCCCATCCTTACTTGCCCTGAGAAGGTGGCGATGTGGTTTCTTTTTGAACCATGTTTGTGACGTTATCCGAATACAGATCCACATGGCTTTCCTTGACTATTTCGGTGAACATATTGGTTCTCCCTGTCTCCTTCCTTCCCTTGCTCTTTCCTTTGTAAACAATTTTACAACACCAAGTTATAGTCCAGCAATTTTATTTGAAATTCACAAGCTTTCGGAGGCTTCCTCCTTCCTCAGGTGAATGTGGAAATGAAATCCACATTTCATTTCCACATTCACCTGAGGAAGGAGGAAGTCTCCGAAAGCTTGTGAATTTCAAATAAAATTGCTGGACTATAACTTGGTGCTGTAAAATTGTTTACAATTGTCAACCCCAGTCCATCACCGGCATCTCCACATCATTGCTCTTTCCTCGCATTCGTCTCTAAATGCCAAAGTGTGCTTGCAGTCTACGCAACACTTGCATCTCAACGGAGTAATCGGTGCTCAGGTCTGCTAAAACCTGTACAGAAGTGGACGAAAATCAACAAAAAAATACTGGGTGATTTGAAAAACTGAGCATGTTTACTTCAGCCCTTATCTTGATCTATCTTGACTGCAGTACGGAGGAAGTTTTTTTTGAGTATTACAGTTACATCACTGGTTCGTTAAAAACAAAACATCCGTACAGAGACAGTGCAATAGAAACACAGGAATGTTACCGCAAGCCTACAAGAAAACCTGTCTTGTTCTTTATCAGGTTCAATTCAATCCGACAAAGTGTTTTACAAGGAGTCATTTTTCCCAGTTAGCCTTACACGGTTGTCATCATGAATAATCAGTTTTCGTTCTTTATAGCAGCACACGAGATGATCCCTATCGAGCGACAGCTAAATTCAATCACTTCTTACCATCTGGCCCAGTCTGTGAACATCTCGGCAATATTGCCTGCCATGTTCAATAAACTATCGATTGTGTTTTGGCAGTTTATTTCCGTAGACCCACTGAGGTAATAAACCTGAAACACTACAGAATATAATCTACTTGAGAATCATGACAGCAGTGGCAACTCTAGGTTACAATGCTTGTGTGCCTCAGACTGAACTACATTTGTATCTTTCCTTGACGTTAAGTCTATCTTTAATACTAAAAAAAAGCGTCGATGCGGATCGGAAATTCACATTTAATGAGATGCGCGCAGTACTGAACTGGCGTTTCCTCTTATTTTGCCCAGTGAGCAGTATTGCTGAATTGTGTCAGTGACTGCCCTCACGTTTCTCTGGATCATCGCAGCACGCGTACCGGCACCACACACTTATTCAAAACACGTCAATGCTTTGCATTCATAGCTTCTGACCCTTTATAAACTTGTTTAAAGCAGAGTTTCCGGATTAAAGCGATGAGGGTTAAAAGTTTCTGCCAACGGCAAAATTTATAAAAGACGAGATCTGCAGCCCACAATCGAACTGTCTGAAGCCAGTACTTAGTATTTTCTGATCTCCAAGCTGTATTGCAGCTCAAAGAGCAGAGTTTACAACATGCTGCTGTTTAAAGGCAAAGGCACCAAGGTCACCTTTGACGGCCTTTCAGCTTTTCAGTCAACTTCTCTCACCCGCTTAGCACGTTTTCAGCTATTGTAACTGTTACTGATAGCAAGGCACTCGCACTCGTTCAGGATCGTATTTCTGAAATTGAAAAGACCCTTCTGTTCAACTTGAAATGCTTAATCTTGCGAGTATAGTTCTGCAGAGTCGCGCATTAAGGTCATAGTATCCCTTTTCTGAATCTTTTACGCTGAACTACTGAAAAGAACATACAAGTATACTGTGTCCTTGAACTTCTGAAATTGTTTCATTTTGGGCTTCACTTTGCACTTTGTTATGTCTATTTAATCTACTGAATGACAGCTTCTAACCCTAAGTAGGATCATCTGCACACAAGACACAAGCTGATACAGTTCATGGAATTAACTGGATATGTCATGGTTGGAAATAGGATATGCAACTTCACGGATTGGCCGGACAGGGTTGTAAATAAAGATAAATCTGGATAGATAGATAGATAGATAGATAGATAGATAGATAGATAGATAGATAGATAGATAGATAGATAGATATAATACGCTAAAAACATTTAGCAGGTGATAACTAGAAAAGATAAAGTATTCTTGGTTTAATACAAACCTGTTTGATTTCTGCCTATCTGGAAGAGTTAGAAATTGGAAGATCTGGAGGGAATTTCCAAACCAGTAAATTTGCTACAGTGGCTGCAAATAGCAGTTCTCGTTGAACGTAATCATTCCAACTCAGTCGTTAATTTGAATTTTAAAAATATGCCTTTTGTGTCGTGTTTTTGTTTTAAAGACAGTGACTAATATTACGTTAATATTATGAAAAATGGTCGCGCGAAATATTACCTGTAATTCCTTTTCATCGAACCGCATGAAAATTTCAGTGGAAATTAGTTTCTTAAATAACTTTATTTCAGCTATTGGATGCGGTCCCCTGAATGTCGCCCTTTGGTTGAACTATAAACAGTTCACGTTTCTGCGTTTAGTTTATCCAAATCCTCTGTAACGATCTTTGCAAACATTTGATGGATATAATTCCATCCAACATTTCTCAGTTGTAACAAGTGAAAATGTTACTGGGGACAAATAGAAACGGTAATATTTTGTAATGTTTTTAATTAGGTGTAGTTTCTCCACGCCCTTAATTACTTTTCTTCTGACACTGAATTAAAATATGTTTATTATAAATAACGCGCAAGAAACGTTAAACATTTCTCACATATACTTTTCACATCCTCTCAAGGTAACAGTTGTTTTGCAAATCTTTAACTGGTTCTCTGTTGACACTCAATTAAATTGGACTACGAAAAGACAAAATACGTTTAATGCTGGCCAAGTAATAGTGTTTTCTAATAGTACAAAATGTCAATGTTAAGAATTAATACAAACAGTTGGCAGTGAGGTCCTGTAGCTGTATTGCTGAACAGTGCAAGACTGTTTCTGTATTAAAATAATCTGTAATAGGATAGGAAACATGGAAAACATCTTTCCCTAAGTGTGCACATTGATTATGGTGTCAATATCATAAATGTCAACAAACGTTGTCATGAAACCATTGGCGTGTTTGTATCTATGTTAGCAACATTTGTTCCGCTAGTTATGGTGAACATATTCGCTTTACACGGTAAGTATTTCCACGGTAAACATTTCGTAAAGTGAAAAACTAACTTCAAAATCAGTGTACTGCTTGACTTGCCAATATTTATATACGCATACTCTAAACTGCAACCTAACAACTCGTGTTGGTGCTCGCAATTCTGAGAGACAGAGCAATGACCAGGTGGTACAGATAGGAAAGCAAGTCTAAGATTGCCATATTTTAATTTCGTACAGCTGCGTGACAGGCTACAGCTCTTGTACAGTGGAAATATGTAGTGCTAAAAGTATTGTTCGATTAAACTCATCTTTCAACGCGGATCTGATGTGATCATTTACAGTAAGCCAACCATTTCAACTTTTAAGCCGCCTGGTTTATAGAGACCTGAAGTCAGTGCAACGACGGTTTCCGATATCAGGCCGATTGCCTTTACAACATGTAAGGTGAAAGCTAAATCTCAATTGAAATAAACACTGAAAAAAGTCAAGATACTCAGAAGCGGAAGATACTGGGATTTTAAAGAAAACTTAGACACCAGGACCAAAAGTCTGTTAAGGAAACTGTTCCGTTTGGCTTGTAATTTTCTGCATGAACTTTGTTCTTGTGGAATTTATATTTCTGTGCTTTATCTGGGAATTCTAAAACACAAAAATGATAGGCGCCTGGTGCTAATGCTTGGAGCTAATACTGATCCAATGGGTCAAACTGAGAGCCACGACGCGTACCCGTTTCTTTAAATTAGTACATATTGTGATTAATGGCAAGCACTTAGCACATTCATTGATAATATGAAATGCAGAGGTATTAGCAACAAAAATATACACGTCTATCATTAAGGCTAGTTTGCTTTTAGAAATGTGTGACATTGATTTTTGCACTAGGTTAAGAAATAGTAGAGAAATGTGCGCTAATGCGTTTTCCCAGGAGAGTGGAGCAGACGTTCAGGCTCCTGTCCATGGAAGTGGAGCAACCTGAGTCTTCGGCTTGAAACATTGACATCAAGTGCTGCTTTCTCCGGTTTTTTTTTCATTTTCGAACCAAGAAACTGAAAGCTGGATATAATGGTTAGTGCTACGATCAGCGGAAAGACAAAAATCATTTAGAGTAACCACACACACACAAAAAGCCTCTGGAGTGGAAATATAAAACAGGATGCAGTGCTAGCAATAAAGATGGGGTATAAAGGCTCGTGTTCTCTGGAAGTCCCTTCACAAGTAGAGCAGC
Organism: Heptranchias perlo; assembly: GCF_035084215.1. Classification (NCBI taxonomy): domain Eukaryota; kingdom Metazoa; phylum Chordata; class Chondrichthyes; order Hexanchiformes; family Hexanchidae; genus Heptranchias; species Heptranchias perlo. Next base: position 132,710,060 of record NC_090325.1, read on the forward strand.
GACCTCACCTGGTGAAAGTTCAGTGTTACTTTTGGTGGAAACTATCCAAAATTTATCTTCTCTCCTGTTGACGTGAACTTTTACTGCAGTGTAGTTAGAGGAATCCTCACTTACCTCGCAAAGTGGATATATTTCATGTGTGAGCCTAGACCATGGCGGGAGTGGTGGCGCTTTCCTGGGCAGGTGCCACTGAAAACCTATAAAGAAAGATAGTCAGAAAGAAATAAATTGCATTTAGGTAGCACCTTTCATGACCTCAGGACGTCTCAAAGCGCCTTTCATTCAATGAAGTATTTTTGAAGTGTAGGCACTGTTACAATGAAGGAAATGGGGCAGCCAATTTGTGTACAGCAGGGTCCCACAAACAGCAATGTGTTAATGACCAGGCAATCTGTTTTAGGTAAAATAAAACCAGAATATGCTGAAAATACTCAGCAGGCAGCATCTGTGGAGAGAGAAACAGAGTTAACGTTTCAGGTCGGTGAACTTTCATTAGAACTGGAAAATGTATCTGTTTTAGGTGTGGGTGCTTTGCCTATAATTTTCTGTTCATTGACATTAATGAATGGCAAATTGTGGGCAATGCACCGCAATTTTCTGATAAGCCACACGTTGCGTATGAGGCCCCATCAGTAGCACGGGTCCTCAGAAAGTTCTGCCCTGAGTGTTAGCAGACAGTTGCAATGTGGAGGTACCACAGCCATGTCTGATCCTGTCCCAACTGATGTTCAGGCACACAGACTTTCCACCAGTTAATTTTACCTTGCTTACGGCAATTTTTCCTTAATCCCTGGTAGTTAACACCTATCTAATAACTCTACCTGGAGCTTCATAGAGGGGCCTTACAGGTCCCTACACATATTAATTGAAAATAATCCAGAAAATTCTCCCTAAAGACTCTAATTGGGGTGCTTTTGTTCCAGCCCGGATCAAATTAACACATAAGCAACAGGTAGGCCAGGCACCTGACCACTGCGCCACAGGAAGGAAAGCCTTAAATATGTAATCCTGCAAGGTTCAAAAATCTCATGGATTTTGAAATTTAAAGTGAACTGAGGATATTTCTTTTGTTGGGGGGGGGGGGGTAGCACCAGCCTCAGCCTGCTTGTTGATCCAATTGCTCTTGGTTTTGCTCCTTGCTTTTCTGCCTCCATATGGCTTGGCTTCTGTTAACTTTATTTGCCTCCTGTTCCCTCCTGTACTCTCTGCAACATCAAGGTAACAGTGAGCACAGTATTTCTTTGCTGGCTGAGCCTAGTACAAAATTGTTAACTGGTTGCTCACTGCTGCAGCCGCCTGTAGTCAATGTCTCTGGCAGCTACTCAAACTGCCTCTGATGAATGCTTCACATGGACACTGAGAATCACTGATAATCAATGTTTCCTTTAGCAGGGGTGTCCAACAAGTGCTCCTCCACCCCAAGCCCAAGCAATCCAGCCCTCAAAAGCTGGTTTTCCTGTTTGGATTTTGTAGGGCTGGAAGCTTGGCAAGGATTGGTATAAGCATTGTTCCTTCAAGGCTGGATAAATCCTAAATCAGATGATCCATGATCCTTTAATATCAGAAATGTGAAATATATGCAAATTAATGAGAACCTGGATTTAAACTTTATAAGTAGAATTTTCAAGGGGGTTCTCCCAATCATCCACTGTAACTTTGGTGGAAGATTGGTGAAAACCGGGAGAAACAGCATCAAGGGCAATTTATACCATTTCTCGGGGGTTTCCACTGAAGGTTATGGTGGACAATTGGGAAAATTCCTCTAGAAATTCCAATCATATATGTGGCACTATAGTACACATCTGTGCAGTTCACAAGGCCAAACGTCACCTCTGTTCTATGGATGGTTCCTATGGCTACCTAAGGCCACCCATGATTAATGGACCCAAGTGAGAGAAACCAAAAGAAATGGGAAACCGGGAAATGTAAAACAGACCACAATAGAAAAGCTGAGTAAACAGGAAGAACTGGTTTGAGTGGAACAGAGTATAAATAATGTTACTTGTAAGTAAATAATTTTACAATAGGTGATTACCGTATCATATTTGATTCACCACTGTAATTATTTTCTCCAACTCAGTGGAGTATATTCTTCCATATTAACATTGACCCAAGTCATACAAAGTAATGCCCACATCATTAAAATCTATACAGATAAAAAGTATACTCCAAAATGCTGGAAAATGTACAAAATAAAGTGTCAAAAATCAACATTTTCCGAGAGTCATATGACCCAAGAAACTCTACAAAATAGATCAGTTCCCTCTCTGTAAAATTCATGGTACAAATCTGTCAGACAGTCTTTTTCCTTAAAACGGCCCTGTCTTCAGCCCAAAGTGCTGAGACCAATTGTAGCACCTTTATTGCCACCTCACAGAGATCAACGCACAGAACAGAGAATGGTAATTGGGATCGTCTAGTCCACATAGCTCAATTATACACAATTACCAGGACGTTATAAATCACTTTCAAACCAAAGCCTACTTATCATTAGTAGTGATTCAATACTGGCATTTATTTTACTCCATTCCCTTCCAATCAGACATACATTTTCAAAATTAAATTATCCTTCACATTTCTTGTTTTATTTTGTACATTCTCACTGTTGCAGGATTTATGATTATTTTTGTCAACACTTTGTAATAGTTTTGTATAGCTGGAGAACACTGAATTTTAAAGTAGCTTTTTTTGGATTCAAACAATGCATTAATGCTGCATTTATACTTCATCCAACAGTCTTGAAGCTTTTGCTGCAGTACTTCATTAAGGTTATATTTACACCCAGACTGGTAACTGCAGTTTAGGATCCAACCTGGTACTATTGTGTTTACATTGCTTGGCTGCTGCCTGACTGGAACTCTAACCATCCTACACAAGAGCAAGAACTACGTGCACACGTGGATATACGCATGTGCAGAGTTCAAAGTGTTTGGAGAGCGCGGAGGGGAAAGTCCTGCTCTCTCACCATTTGAATTAAGCTCAGGTAGGTTTGAAAAATTATCTTGGGGTCCAGCAGTGTCAAACCCAAGTCAAGTAAGACTCCTTCTTCTTGGCCACTCCACTTTCCTGCAGACTCAAGTCAGCCCCCAACTCCAGATTCACAATGCAAATTTAATGTCACTTCACACTGATGCTAAACTTAAACTGCCTGGTTAGAACAACAATTCAGTTGCCCAGGATAAAGCTCTGTCGATTTATCGCTAGCCCAACAGTTAAATGTAAAGCCGAGAATTTCCACGGTGGTTCTGATTGGGCACCATAACTTCAACAGAAACTCGGTTTACGGGGTTTCTGCCGATCTTCCGTCAAAGTTACGTCGGCCGTTTGGGGGCAGTCCCAAGAAAATTCGCAGCATTACTATTTAGAGTGAAGATACAACCGTGTCTTCGAGTAAACTCAAAGTATCCTGGAAATCCAAGGGCGTCCCAGAGCACCTTTTAAACACACGTTGACACCACGCGGAAGTTACTGCTTCTTAGGGACGCTAAGGGGATATTTAAAGTTATAGTAATGCTAAAGCTGCAGTGCAAATCCAGAGTGAAGGCCTGACCTGATCCCAGAGGGGAATAGTGTGAGACCCTCTGAGGTTAACCCTTGGGGTTAACACTGACCGGATTATGTATCTTGTCAAACCAGGCTTTTAAAGAGCTCCCTGGATGTCCTGGATGCTTAAACCTTACTGAACTTAATTTGAATGTTTAGAGAGTGCGGAGATTGACACCTCCACTTTTTAAAAATGTCAGGTCTGAAATGCCCGAGTCCTAGTCCTAGATGGGGTGGAGATTGTAAATTGGACATTTCTCCTGCTTTCGGGGGAGGGGTGGGAGGTGAAGTTTGAGACTGAACTCAGATTTGCTGGGTTTCTGGTGGTGATGGGTACATTTCTTACCCGGGCCACCCTACTTCCTGGCTGCAGTTTGGGGGCTACCCTAGAAATTCCACTCAATTTGCCACCTGATAGTTCCAACAAGACAACGTCGGTGCCACACTTGGCTTTTAGAAGGCTCCAAGGGTGCTGAAAATAAAAATAATCGTGGCCAGAGGGATGGATTACCTTTTAAATTCGGTCCTTTTGCTTCCTGAGGGGCACACACGGAAAATGTTTGCAGCCAATTTTCTTCAACCCTTCCCGGGTTTCGGGGTTCCCCTTACAGAGTGACAGAGTGTCATCCCGAATTCCCTCACTTCATCGGGGCAGCCACCTCTTGCGCTTCTCCACAGTGACTAGGCAAATGACCCTGTCACCACAATTTGGGACCAGGTCAACGGCTGGGCCGAGCGGTGATGGAGTTCCGGTCTTGCTGCACTTACGACCCAGGTACGTGCAATTTCGGGCGTAACTGCTGGATGAGGAGCGGTACAACTACGCATGTGTAGTTGTTCTCTTTTAATTCAGGAGAATTGTAGTTTCAGCCAGCGAGCATTAAGGGGGCACGGCTCGGCTGCAGTTCAGTGCAACACTGCAATATAAACGGGCCCTTAAGTTAGTTTGAACTGGACTCAACCGCGCCCTGCTAAACTACATCCGATCAATATCTGAACTGTTGGCATGTTAACGCGAGCAGCACACCCCCTCCCCGTCGTCCAGTTCTCCCTTAGTCAGTGTCATGAGTTGTTGCAGGCAAAATAAAGTTGCTAGATCTGAAAATGGATGTACTGTTTGCAATTACAAACTTTTTTTTAAAAGGTTTCATTCGGAGCAAGCAGTCCATGGCTTAATAATTATCAGTGTCATGCTGATTAGAAATTACATGCAATGGTCAATAACTTATTTCGAAAAGCTGTATTATGTGTATGTATAAGTATATATATATATATATAAAAGTAACAATTCGCATGCAGTTTCATTCACGGAACTAAGAAGTTAATAATGATCAAATTACTGCTTCTGTGCAATGCAGTGGGATTTTCTCCAAAGAGTTAATGTGAGGAATAAAGTAGCAGAGATTCAAACTAAGGTACCGCAGTTTTAGGAATCTCAATACGACCTGAAGCATTTGTTTGTAAATCGGGATATAAATCATGAAAGACGCAATAGAGTTCAGCATGCAATCGAAGGTCAACTTTGCTGTCACAATGCAAAGTTGAACCAGTCTCTGCTATCTTCTCCTTTAATATCCGATTCTGAGCAACACCTTTGCGCAGTGTTCCATTAGCTGACATTAGCAGGGGGATAAACTGGTGGACAGACAGGGCGACGCCAGAGGACGGCATTGGGTGTCCTAGAAAGAGCGCTTTAATTGCGTGTGGGCCTCCAGCTCGTCAGCTTTGCAAAGCACTCGCGACACCGCGAGACGGCTCATAGAAACTCGATCTCTCTCAATAATGTAGCATTTGAGAAAAACATGTCAGCGGAGGCTTACAGAGATGTTCAAATGGGATATTTGAAGGGTATTACAAATTTTATTGGGGAATAAGGGAGCCTCTGGAGAGCAGTGTAAGGGAGGTTTTATTTTCCTGAAAGATGTGGTTGCACATTCTCCAGAGAACTCGTATTTTCTTTATCTTCATGAATGTGTTGAAAGTAACACGGGAATTAGAAGTATAAAAGAGCTCAGAAGAGAAAGCTCATTAATTGGACGTCTCACGTTGCATTTCTCTGCATTTAAAACGTTGCAAATAATGCCTCGGTTTATGTTAGTCATCGGAATACAGTTATGGCTACCTGTCGAGATAAAGATGTAAATATTCTGTATAGATATAGATACATGAGTGGGTTGTGTTATCCTGGATAGTCTATTAGTAAAATGATTTTGATGATGCCGAACATTATTAATTCTGTAAATTACAATAAGGCCAGTTTTGGTGAAGGTGCCAGAATTCTGGATGTGGAATATTTCTTAATAATCGTTTGCAGTGATCCTGCTAGCTAAGTTGTTAACCTTTACAGATGTCGGTGAGGAAATGAACACTGACCTTGACAAGGATAAACAAGCCACCAAAGGAAGAGGATCCACAGGATAGAAACAGTATTTTAGTGGAAAGTAAAATAAATTCTAGCTAGTCTGAGGAATAGGCCACAAGTTTGCTGGTGACATGATGATACGTGTGGGAGCTAGAAACTTAGATAAAATGAATAGTCCGCAGGCGGATCTGGATGCTCTGGGGGAATGGGCCATAGGTGGCAGATACTTTTCAGTGTAGATGGGTGTAGTGTGATGCATTTGGGCAGGAGGTGATTCCATGCATGTATACACCATGCATGGTTGTGCAGTCAAGTCTGCTGAGCAAGAAAATCTGAGGGTTGGTAATTCATGAAATATTGAAGCTCCATGATGAGTGTCACATGGCTGTTGTGAAAATGAATTAGGTGTTAGGCTGTATAGCTAGGAGCTTTTTACTCTGGAAAAGCATAGACGTCAAGGGGATATGATTGACTTTCTAAAAAAAATGTAGGAATTAAGTTATGTCCAAGTGGATAGATTATTTGAACTAGATAGGCAGAGCACGATTAGGATGGCATCAATACAAGTTGCAAAAACTAGAGTTAGGGTAAGTGTTAAGAAGTCATTCTTTTTGCAGAGTCATCAATCTCTGCCAGTATATCCAGTAATTGGATTCACCGCAGGCCTTCAAACGGGAGCTAAATGAATTCCTGCGCGAGGAAGACATCTTGAGTTGTACAAAGTAGGTGGCATTGCTGTGACTTGTCATAGCAGTTACTGCGGTCTCCCAGAGCATGACTGATTGCTTTTGGGGATCAGAGAGGAATTTACTAGAGTTTTTTTTCCCCCTAAATTGGCTTAATTTTTTTTCTCTTTTTTAAATCTTCCAGGAAATTGCATGGCTACAGAGGGTGGGGTGAAAGCAATGGGTGTGAATAGGTTGTACTATGTCATAGGAACATAGGAACAGGAGAAGGCCATTCAGACCCTCTGCCATTTGATAAGATCATGGCTGATCTGCGATCTAACTCCATATACCCGCCTTAGGCCCATATCCCTTAATACCTTTAATTGCCAAAAAGCTATCTATCTCAGATTTAAATTTAGCAATTGAGCTAGTATCAATTGCCGTTGCGGAAGAGAGTTCCAAACTTCTACCACCCTTTGTGTGTAGAAATGTTTTCTAATCTCGCTCCTGAAAGGTCTGGCTCTAATTTTTAGACTGTGCCCTCTACTCCTAGAATCCCCAACCAGCGGAAATAGTTTCTCTCTAACCACCCTATCCGTTCCCCTTAATATCTTATAAACTTCGATCAGATCGCCCCTTAACCTTCGAAACTGCAGAGAATACAACCCCAATTTGTGTAATCTCTCCTCGTAACTTAACCCTTGAAGTCCGGGTGTCATTCTAGTAAACCTACGCTGCATTCCCTCCAAGGCCAATATGTCCTTCCGAAGGTGCGGTGCCCAGAACTGCTCACAGTACTCCAAGTGCGGTCTAACCAGGGTTTTGTATAGCTGCAGCATAACTTCTGCCCCCTTGTACTCTAGTCCTCTAGATATAAAGGCCAGCATTCCATTAGCCTTATTGATTATTTTCTGCACCTGTTCATGACACTTCAATGATCTATATACCTGAACCCCTAAGTCCCTTTGGACATCCACTGTTTTGTAACTTTTTACCATTTAGAAAGTACCCTGTTCTATCCTTTTTTGATCCAAAGTGGATGACCTCACATTTGTCTACATTGAATTCCATTTGCCACAGTTTTGCCCATTCACCTAATCTATCAATATCGCTTTGTAATTTTATGTTTTCATCTACACTGCTTACAATGCCACCAATCTTTGTGTCATCGGCAAACTTAGATATGAGACTTTCTATGCCTTCATCTAAGTCGTTAATAAATATTGTGAATAATTGAGGCCCCAAGACAGATCCCTGCAGGACATCCTGCCAATGTGAGTACCTACCCATTATCCCTACTCTCTGTCGCCTTTTGCTCAGCCAACTTCCTAACCAAGTCCGTACTTTTCCCTCGATTCCATGGGCTTCTATCTTAGCTAACAGTCTCTTATGTGGGACCTTATCAAATCAAATGTCAAGATGGAACATGCTTGATGGACCAGCTGGTCCTTCTATTGCATATGTTTGTAGTCTATGAATGCACCAAGTTTTAAGCTGAATATATTCAAACAAACAGTGCCTTCCTTGTAAAATAGTTTCACACATGCTTTGCCTGTTTTGAAACAATTATCCTAGTTTTCTTTAGGACTACTAATGAGTGGAGTCTGATAAGGACCATGATGATGGCTGAGAAGCACTTTTGCCATGAAACCGCCTACTATTCCTGAAAATTAGCTTCTGAACCTGAGGCAGTCTTCGTTTCACTGATGAATCCACAAAACTGGACTTTTCAGCCATTTGGAGTGTATTTGGAGTGTATTTATACTGTAAGTTTAGCATTGTGCAAAGTAGATTCCATTTTGCACCTATGCTAACCTGCAGTGTAAATCTAGAGTCAGAGACCTGATATTGCATGGAATATAAGCCCAGTGTGTTGTCAAGCATGGTTTACAAAGTGCTAAGAGAGTATGCAGGCTACAAACACCATGACCATCTTCTGGAATTCTCTCCCTCGTTATCTCCGCCTTGCTACTTCTCTCTATGCCATGAAAAACCTCCTTAAAATCTTCCTCATTAACTAGGCTTTTGCCCCTTCTGGCTCTCTTTCTTCCCCCTCCTCCCTCACCCACTGGTCAGCATTCTTTCACTATCCACCACCTTGTAACGTGCTTTGAGATGCATCTCTGTACATAACGAGCACTATAGCAGTGTATTAGTGTGCTCGCTGACTTACATTGCCTCCCAGTCTGGCAACGCCTCGATTTTAAAATTCTCATCCTTGTTTTCAAATCCCTCCAATGGCCTTGCCCTTCCCTATTTCTGTAACCTCCTCCAGCCCTACAACCCTTTGAGATCTCTGCGCTTCTCCAATTCTGGCCTCTTGTGCATCCCCGATTTTAATTGCTCCACCATTGGCTGCTGTGCCTTCAGCTGCCTGGGTCCTAAACTCTGGAATTCCCTCCCTATACCTCTCCGCCTCTCTACCTCTCTCTCCTTCTTTAAGATGCTCCTTAAAACCTACCTCTTTGACCAAGCGTATTGTAATATCTCCTTATGTGGCTTGGTGTCAAATTTTGTTTGATAAGCTTCTGTGAAGCACCTTGGGATGTTTTGCTACGTTAAAGGCACTATATAAATGCAAGTTATTATTGTTGTATGGTAGTGTTGTACCTAGCTTAACTTAAATGCTTGGAGAGTGAGGATTTGGGAGAGAGTTACGTACCCACATGTATCCAGGCATGCACAGAGCTCTCTCCTGAGCAGGAAGATTAGAGTTATCACCAAGCAGGAACCAAGAAATGTAAATAAAGTATTACTCTCTGTTGAAACCTAAACTGGAGCTAGCATTCTCAGACCAGTAAAAAATAGATAATAGGAATTAAGGAGTGGGCACCAAGCCATGGTGGGGGAGTTAGAAGAGCTACCCAAAAGCTTGGTTGTGAAGATGCATTTTGACAAGATGTTTAAAGGTGGAAAGAGAAGTGGAGAAGCAGAGGGGTTTCGGGAGGGAGTTCTAAAGAGTAGAACTAAGACAGGTGAAGGATCTGCCACCAGTGGTGTGGCAAAGAGTGAGGGGGTGCACAGAAGGTTGGAGTTGGAGAATCAAAGTTTCTGGGAGGGGATGTTACTGTGGAGGAGGTTGCAGACGTGGAAGGATAGGGGCAAGACCATGGAGGAATTTGAAGACGAGGACAAGGATTTTAAATTGAATGCATTGAGAAGCTGGGAGCTCATGCAGATCAATGCAGACAGGAGTGATGGGAGAGCAGGACTTAGTGAAGGACAGGTATGGTCGTTTTAGTTTTGAGAAAATTCCTATCCATTGAGTGCAACCTCTGTGTGCTGTACTCCCCCTTTACATTTTGAGATGGGTGCTGATCATGCTGAGCTCTGTTGTGTACAGCAGAAACCCAATTGCTTAATAGACTGTAAACATGGGCAGTCAATCCCTGTGTTTACCAAAACAGGCTTCCTGAATCCAATTGCACATTCGTGGATCCACATTTTTGTACATGTGTGATGTTGATTTCCAGAGTGTTTATACTTCAGAGTACAGCCCATTTAGGTTTCGCACTAATCATACATTATTACCTCATATAAAAACAAAAAGTGCTGGGAATGCACAGCTGGTTAGTCAGCACGTGAAATAGAAAGATCGGTCAATGTATAGGGTGGGAGCCTTCTGATGAAAGGTCATATCCAAAATGTTAACCTATCTTTTTCAGATGCTGACTGAACAGCTGTGAAATTTTCCACATTTTCTGTTTTTATTTCAGATTTTCAGCATTCAGGAGCCTTTCCTTGTTCTACATATTGGGGGCAATTTTCACCTTCACCGCTTGGGTGATAATTTGGCGGAGCAGATCGCCCACCTGTTGTGGAACCCACTCAATTGTCATCCTATTGAAATCAATGGGTTGAAAATCGGATGGGTTCTACAATGGGTGGGCAGATTACCACCAAGCAGTAAAGGTGAGAATTTTCCCCATTTTTTCTTGTTTTACTGGACCCTGCATGGGGTACGTACTTAAGAAGTAGATCTGGTCTCCCAGGTGAGTGTGAGCTCTGCTTTGGATGTGTTAGAACGTTTTGCAGCTGGTTTTCAACAATCCATAATAGACACTGGTATCACAAAGTATCTGCAGTGCAAAGACAGCATCAATAGGCTGGAGTAAGTTTATCTATTAGTAATAAAAAAACTCAAATATTCTGCTTGTGAATGTGCATTATGACACTTTTCCATTTGTTTAAAAGGTTCTCATAACTCAGTTGTATTAGTTATGCTAATGAGATATGGATTATTCACCTTTGTGGGAGAACTATACAACACTCAGTGATGGGATATATGTTTACTGTCTCTATATTATGGAACGATCAGGATAATCTAAAATGTGGATTTTAACTCTGATGAAAAACAGTTATTGATATTTTATTGAAAATATTATATAATTGAAATGTTGCTGTGCTGTTTACTTATTCAAAACAGAAAGATCTCAAATCAAGTAAATAGACAAACTAAACAAGCACAAGTTCATAGTGAGGCCCATTCCTGTCAGTCTTTTATTTTCTCAAATTCTCTCTGTAGTGGAAAAATGACCTCTAAAGTTAAAAACAAACTTTTTTCTTTAATTTTCTTATGTTTTCCTGCTTCTTCCCATCTCTATTTCCTAACTCTCCCTTGTTCCTCATCTTAGCTCTCTCCCTGCAGTCACTATCAAGCAGCAAATTCAATGATGTATAAACATACATTGCTACCACTATTCTGTCATTGCAACAGCTGCTACTGTTCCCACCACTGCTCATTCCCCATGGGTTTTAAATGAAACTTTATTTTTATTAAGTGGTAAATGGTTGATTTAGTGCTAAGCTATTGGTAATAGGTATAAAAACAAAACCAGAATATTGAAAGAAGGGTTATTAAATAGAGGAAACTAGATGAGTGGAAATGGATAATTTGCAGAATATTGAATTTGTGACACAAAGTGATATGGAACTTCAAAGAGTATTTGGTTCTTTTGGATGGTGAATTATAAAGGAATTCACCATCCTCCAAATTATACAATCTGCTAATTGTTTAATGGTCGTAATGCTTTTGTACATAACTTTATTCTTACAGAACCATTTCTACTGTTAGATTTAATAGTGCTGTGGATACCAGTCTCAGACCGAGATTTGTAGATTGTGATGTGTGGTTGGCATACCCGAGTTACACAGTTGGTTTGGCTTCACACTGAGCTGTAGCTGGTAACATTTTATCATTGTGAATGGACAGGAGTGAGGACTCGCTCCTAACCCTAAAATTTAACTGTAGATGTTTTATACGAGTCTTTGCATTTTTCAGCATCACAAATTTTCATTTTAAACATGCAGATTCACAGAAACATGTGAATTTGCAACAAGCTGTCCACTCTGCAATTGCAACCAATATTTGAAACTACGCATTCAATTCCTCTGAAAACAGATAGAAATTTCTGACAAACTTGCCCTCAGCTAATTACATTTATTGGGAGCAACATACTTACAAAACCCATTAAATGGATGTGTTTAAAAAGTACAATTCTTGTTTTCATTGACCTTCAGTGCAGTGCCCTCTAGTGACACATTCACAAGTGAGGATTCGAGGACAATGAGAACCCTGAATCTTGCAGCATTGTTACTACATCAATCCCATTAGTCGGTTCGTCCTCTAAACTAAATCAATTTTCCTTATCACTAAATGTTGCTGATATATATTTAACATATTTTCCTTGCTTGCCAATTCTTTTTAAAAGCATTTATTGTGCTGTTAGCTGCTGCCAGTCAACAGAAGCATCTTTGTAGCCCAACCTATTACAGATGACATTGAGGTGGATCTTGACTTTGTGCGACAGTGTAAAACGGGTGATAGCGAGTCAGCAGCCTGTTTTACATCTCTCTACCCCTTTGACTTTTGATGACCAGTGCTCATTCAAATGTGAACATTTGCAGCAGCGACATAGCACAGACTCACACAGAGACTCTAGGGGTGATTTTAATCCTACTGGCCTGGCAGAAATCAGTAGTTAAAATTGCCCAAGTTATATATCTGCTTGAAAGCCACCAAGGTCCCGCTGCCCACAATTTTAACTGGCTCTCCTGAGCTGGCAACAAGGACACCCACTCAAAACTGACAGGGTCCTTCTTTGGACCCGACTGCAATTTCAACTGGATGGTCTGAGTGGGAAAGCTGTTGCGGCTTTGCTGCCAGGCTGAACTAGGTCGAAAGAGAATCATTCCCAGAAGAGGCTGATAAAGGTACTTTTTTTTCTTTCCTTTGTGGGGCCAAAAGATGTAGGAGTGCTCTACTGGGCACCACAAGGACAGCTGAGGCCTCCCCTACCCCGGACCACCCCCTTTCCCAATCGCAAAATGCCCCCGGAACCCAATCTCGCCACCTACCATGTGTCGGCTAGCGGCCAGTAGGCCTTGCGATTTTTCCGCCGCTTCCCGCCGACTTTCCACCCGGAATGAGTGAAAAGTGAACCAGCGGCAAGTTAAAATAGCCCGGGCCTCATTGCTACAGCAGCGGATGGGTTTCCAACTCAGCTCGCCCACCGCCCAAACCTGCCCGCAGTTAAATCGGGGCCTCTGTTGCTGTTTTTCTAGTGCACTTTGACACTGGTACCAGACCAACGTTTATGGAACACAAGTGTCAAAATGGCTAAGAGCCAAACTGTCATTGTAACTGGTATTGGAGTGAGCAAGATCACATGCAGGAGTTGCCCTTGCTTCATTTAACTGCAGCTGATGTGAAGCCCACTTTTAAACTTGTCTGTTGTAACACATCTTAAAAACTTTGGCAGTTTTTAACAATTGAAAAGAGCAGATTGGCCCATCAAAAATGTTCATTGTTGTCGGCTGATAATTAGCAGCCTGGGTATGCATTCGGGTGTGCATGCATGGTGTTCTGCCTTTCTCCACTCAACAGCTAAGTAAAGAAGCAAAGTAATTGTAACTCCTCATTACTATCGCTGCCGATGTTGTGTGCAATGCAAAGACGGCATCAAATTGTTTGTTGTGGCAAGATTTTGCCATTCATTCAGAAGGAAATATCTACAGTGCATCTTCATAGACTTTTTTTCAACCTTTCAGAGGCTGGGGTAGATCATTAAATTATGCAGTAAATATCCAGGGTAGGGCAAGAAATAATAAAGAGAAATGAAGAAAAGAAAATAGAGAGGGTAGAATAAATGAAGGAAAGTAACAATAAGAAAGCAAAATAGATTGACACAGGGCAAAAAGAAAGAAGTAGGCAAGTACAAACATAGAAAACTTGAAATAGAAGAGGAAATAAAGGAAGAAATAAAAGATAAAGGAAAAGAGGATGGAAGAGACTAATAAGAAAATATAATTCTGTGCAAAGTACAATGGATTGTTAGCAAATTTAGCATACATGGGTCAAGTGAAAAGACAAATTTATGTTTCTGTGTAGAATGTTCTGGTGTTACATTTAAAATATCTAGACTCTTTAAAAAAATGTTTTTATCCACCCTTGTTTCAGTGAGTCATTCATAAGAGTGAAATATGAGTGAATGAGGGCATGAACTGAAAGATGGTACAGTGTAGCCTGACTGGCATCAACTGATCTTGTTAGGTTACATATATATAATTTGTATTGTTACACCCTCATACATGCGAAGATTTCTATTATAAAGCAGTAACTTTATGAAAAGTTAAACCTTTCTTCAATGAATTCTATCCACTAAATATCCTCTGCCCAACTATTTAGCACACACTTCAACTTTCTGACCACATAGTAAAGGCAGCTGTCTAGAGCTATAAGTGTAATTCTGTGATATTATAAGTAAAATTTATTTAATCATAAAGGTACTATAGTAAAACAGCATTTTATTATTTTGTGTTTTTTTTCAGTTTCCTCTTCTTTCTCTCCCCTCCTCTCCTGAAGTCACCCATTCTGCATTTTGTGCATAGAAAACACATAAACCTGTTGATAAGGTGCACATTTCCAATTTCAATGCACATAGCATACAGAGGAAATTTCTCTTTCGATGCAGACAACCCTCTATTAATTTAATGTGTTTGGTGTCAGTCGTGGCTCAGTTGATAGCACTCCCCCCTCTGAATCAGAAGGTTGAGGGTTTAAGTCCCACGCCAGAGGCTTGAGCACATAATCTAGGCTGACAATTCAGTGCAGTACTGTGAGAGTGCTGCTCTGTCAGAGGTGCCGTCTTTCGGATGAAATTATAAATCCAGACCCCATCTGCCCTCTCAGGTGGATCTAAAAGATCACACGGCACTTTTCAAAGAAGAGCAGCAGAGTTCGATTGGTGTCCTGGCCCATATTTATCCCTCAACCAACATCAGTGGCCCAGGATTTGCTGTCAAAATGACGGTGAGGCTAATGGCACTCATTGTTATTTATGCACAAATTGCACAGCAACTTCAGGGGAGGTCAGATGCAAGGTTAAACGTGAAAATCCCCAAGTTGCTGTCCGAGATATGCCGCTCCACCATTATCTTCACGAAAATGGCATCTCGCTGTCTGACTCACCATTAAATGCATTGAACGGCGTGAAGTTCCTGTATTTGCACAGTAGATACAAACTAAACACACCAAAGGTTAGGGCTTGTCCACTTCAGTCTCAGTACCCTTTTTAATGGCGCAATAAGTCTTAATTGCTGCCAAACAACCTCTCTGGCACTGAAAATTAAATATTACAAGTGTCGAGTCTCATTCCTTCATGTTTTAATTGTTGTTGGAGATTTTTTTAAATGAAATTATTTTGTTTTACTTTTTCCTTCTGTTTCTTTTATCTCTCTATCTCTTAATACAATCTTTCTTTCCCTCTCTTTATTTTGCTTTCTGTACCTGATTTGACATTGAACTCATTATTCTAACTTACACTTCCTGGTTGAGAATCTGCATTGTTCATTTCATAATCCTTCAATCTGATTGGTTAAGGTGATACACAGTTGCTTGCCCTGTTCACACAAGCTCAATTGCTAAATTTAAATCTGAGATAGATAGCTTTTTGGCAACCAAAGATATTAAGGGATATGGGCCAAAGGCAGGTATATGGAGTTAAATCACAGATCAACCGTGATCTTATCAAATGGCGGAGCAGGCACGAGGGGCTGAATGGCCTACTCCTGTTCCTATGTTCCTATGTTCCTAGATCCCAGATGCCCTGTAGAGTATGCTGCAGGTCTCCATTTTCCACTTACAGTAACATCCAGTGCAAAGTCTCATGGAAATTAAACGGGCAAGGGTAAGTCTAACGAATGGCAGATGCAATTCCTTCACCAGCTACTGTAAATTCAGGCTCATCAAAACAGATTATCTGGTCATTTATCTCTGTCTAATTGCTGTTTGTGGGAGCTTGCTGAGTGCAAATTGGCTGCCATGGGCAGCATTTTAGCACCCGCTATCGGGTGCGTTTCTGGCAAGGGGGCCCGTAAAATCGGGAAATCCCGGAGTGGGACCGGAGCCCGCCTCGAACCCGCGCACTTCCGGGTTCCCCGCTGACGCGCCGGCGTGCGCGCGCAGCCCCCACTGGTGGGAATCCCGCAGGCAATTAAAGCCAGCGGGATGCCACTTGAAGGTATTTATTTGGCTTGTTCAGGTCATTAACTGACCTGATTAAGGGATTATGTGAGGAGGGGTGGGATTTTAGAGCAAACTGGGACTGTTTCCCACACTGGGGGAAACACTCCGAGTTCAAATGGACCTGTTGCAGCTGTCAGCCTGTGGCAGCTGCAAAGGTCCATTTGACAGGTGGGGAGGGGGGAGACCCTCACTCATTGCAGGAGGCCACTCTGTCACTTGGGAAAAAGTTTGGCCTCCACCACCCTCCTCCTGACAATCAAAGTCACCAACTTGCACACTTACCCCGGTGTCCAGACACATGTACCTACCTTGCGGACCCCCTCAGATGTACATCTTCCGGATGGGGGCCGCCGTAGCTGCAGTCATGACCTCCTTGGAGGGCGAACAGCATCACCAGCCTCGCCATCCACGCCGTCCACCTCTGACACGTGGAGCTCCACAACACAGTGCTGTGACACATCCACCTGCACAGCAGGAGGGAGGGCTACCGCAGAGAGAGATGCGTCGCAGAGGGCACTACCCTCGCCACAGGGTCCACAGACCGAGGCTCAGCTTCCTGGACCTCTCTGAGCAGCAGTGCACATGGAGGCTCAGAGTCACTCGACATGTAGTCGTGGACATCTGCAGCCTCCTTCATGCCAAGCTACTCCTGGCTGGCCCGAGCACCATCTTCTTACCTGTCGCTGTCAAAGTCACCACTGCCCTCAACAACCTCTCCTCCGCATCCTTCCAGGGTGCCACCGGGGACATCACCGACGTCTCTCAGCCGTCTGCACAAAAGAGCCCTGTAAATACACCTACACCCACTCTGCAGTGACACAATGGGTGGCATCAGTTGTGGGTCTTCATAGTGATCCTCAGGAAAGGGCATTATTGCACAGACCAGACAAGATTCGCGAAGACATGGCAGTAGTGGTGCCAATATAATATGTAATGTGCGTTGGTCAGAAATTCAATATAAGTAAAAACCATGACAAACCCTCAAACACCCTTGCGCATCCCCTTCATGCTCACAACACGTTTGTCTTACGCTGCCTACTGCACATATGTGATGCATGCCCTGTGGCTGCAGCACAGGTAGTGGCAGGTTGAGTGAGGCTGGCCGTGAAAGAGATGCACGAGAGGGTGAGTATGAGATAGAGCCATGAGATTGTATGAGGATTGGGTTGAGTGGTAGTGGCGGGATGAGTACTGGCGAGGTGAGTAGGTGCAGGTACAATGAGGATGAGGTTTGAGTGGGTATGAGGGGTGATGTGACAGAGTAGTGTTGGCAGTGCAGGAGGAGATGTGGGGTGGAGGCGGTGATGTGGCAGATGGAGTGTAGGGGAAAGAGTAAGTGTACTCACTTTGGCTGACCTACTGAGGTCATTGGAGCGCCTCCTGCACTGTATGCAGGTGGGCGATATGTTGGTGGCGCTGGTGACCTCCTCTGCCACCTCGAGCCAGGCCTTCCTGGTGGCAGAGGAAGGCCGCTTCCTCCCGCCCGCCGGGGGGAAGATCTCTGTCCTCCCCCTCCTCCTCACCCCATGTATTGATACCTGGAGTGAGGCATCATTAAACTGGGAACAGCCTTCCCCCTGGGCTGCTCCATGCTGTGATTTTTTCTCTTTGTTGCAGCATCTGTCAGTGGAGGACTGCCCCTTTAAATAGAGCTCCTCCAGCTGACAGATCTTACTGCGCATGCGCAGCCCGCCCGACGCGCAGATCAGCAGTGGGGAACCCGGAGGAGCAGGTAAGTGGATCCAATTATGCTATGATCGCGCGGGGAGCTGACTGATTTCACCGGGCGCGTTACCCACGCGCCCGATAGCCCCCCCCGCCAAGAACCCGCAGCCCTGCTAACATCGGGCCCCATGTTTCCCTACATTACAACGGTGATTACACTTCAAAAGCGCTTTGAGGCGCCCTGAGGTGATGAAAGCTGCTATATAAATGGAAGTCCTATTTAATTTTTGTACTCTTCTGTTGCTTGCTATTAGGACTTTTCTCAGATTTGATATTTCTCTAATAAACTTTGATTTTCTATTTTGAAACCTGACTCAAATAACAGCATTGGGTAGAGTCCAATCCTGCTGAACACCTACTCAGGTAAGATACTACAAGAATTGTAGGGCAGGGAATGATCAATCTAAACTAATATAATGTTTAAAAAGTTCCATTTTGAATGCAGGCGAGGAATGAGTGCTGCAGAATGTGTCATGGACTGTCCACCTTTTATGAATTTATGGCTCCTGTTATCCTACCACTTTAGTGTTGATACGCAGTAGTCTCCTTTCTGCATTGATTCAAAGTCACCATTATGATTAAAGGACTCAGATTGGCATTTTGCTTGAGAAAGGATATCAGCTTTAGCAGATGGTTTCACACATTAAAGGAGTCAGATTGGCATTTTGCTTGAGAAGGGATATCAGCTTTAGCAGATGGTTTGTGTGAGGTTTAGTATCATTTGGGTCTGCTGCAAAATCACTTTAAGAAGGTGTTCAGGGGTTCTTTGGACAGCTGAACACTTAAGCAGAGGTTTCTTTTTAACCTTATGAGAGTATAACACTTTCAAAGCATTAAAAGTTTACTGATTGGGTTATGGCTTGGTTGAGCCCCAGTGCCGTACAGTCTGCTGATTAATGTTGGTGTTTGGGTCCAATATAGTAGAACAGGAGCCTAATAATTTGATTCATATTTAAAAGGAAACTTTTCTTATTAATTGTGGTGTTTGAGTGACAAGGAAAAGATTCCAGTTAATGAGACTGAGTAACTTAGTGAGTTAGACACTGGCCTTTCATTTCTAGAACATAGGTATAAATCCAGCCCAGGTCAATGTGATGGCAGTCTCTCCTGTCTGTTGGTTGTGAGGGTCTAATATAAAGTGAGTTTGGGTAGTTTTAACCCAGTTCCTAGTAAGCAATGGCCCACAGCACAAATCTAATATTAATTTATTAATCTCGCTCAGCGTGGCCACAGCATGGTTGGTGTAAGAAATGGACAAATATGTCACACTGGTGCAGTTGGGGTGAGTTTTTGATGTTGGGACTCAGGCAGTGGGAAAGTGTTTCAGTCCAAAGCTAAGATCCCTCAGTTCAATGCGCACAGAATAATCACCCAATAAAAAGGCTTCAGGTGAAAGAATGTAGCAAAGACATCAAATAATAGCAAAGTTATTTTGTAAAAGGGGATGTATTTGACAACAGACTATTTTACATAAGAAGATGAGAAAGCACAAAATGAGAAAAACCTTCTCAATTCCTTCTACAGACCATGAACAACCTACTCCATCATAATAGTTAGGGACTAGACATTTGACTGAGACGATGCTTACAAGAAGAAATGTTCTTCTCTGTTCAGGAATGCAGGTCCACTGAGATCATGTGAGAGAAAAAACTTTGCTCTTCAGTGGAATTTGTTCTTATCAGACAAGCTCTCAGCTGCTATCATCACATTTAAAATCATTCTACATGTTGCTGCATGGAATGGGCTGTGAGTTGATAGTACATGCCAGTCAATTATTTTATAACACTATAATTGATTTCTTATGGAAATATGAAAATAAAACTGTAACTGCCTCTCTGCTTCTTTCCTACTTTTTAACTCTATGTCCTTTCTGTTTGTCTTCCACTCATTTCTTTCTCTCTCTATCTCTCTGCATGGGGTTCATTTTAAATGTTATCGCCAGATAAAAAACGGTGATAGCAAATTGACATTAGTACATTCAGGAGGCAAAGTGGGACCTGTCATAAGAATTATACAGGTACTTTCATGTCAGTGCAAGAAGAAAGAGAATAAAGTAGTGTTTATACAAGGGTTGAATTTCCACTTGAGTTCTCCCAATTGTCTGCTATAACTTTGGCGGAAGATCTGCAGAAGCCCCGGAGAAGCGGAGTATATGCCACTTCTGCCATTTCTCCGGGATTTCCATGGATCTTCTGCTGAAGTGATGGTGGACAATTGGGAGAATGCCCATGGAAACTCAACCCCATAGTGTCTTATCATTTCCTCAGGATGTCTTAAAATACTTTAAAAAGTAATTGATTGGTTTAAAGTGCAGTCACTATTGTTATGTAAGCAAACACAGCAGGCACATCAAAGTCCTACAAATAGCAAATGAATGAAAGACCTGATAATATGTTTTTTGTGGTGTTGGTTCAACAAGGATTATTGGTCAGTACATTGGAAGAAGCTGACACAATGTACAGTCAAAATCACTTTAGATTGGTGCAAGATTAAGAACGTACGGGGAGACTTTGAGGTTGGGCACTGAAAAGGCATGATATCGATGGTGCCCGCAGCACCTGCCAGTGTGATAGTCAGGAGGCCTGAACCATTTGCAAGTTCAGGCCTCGTTAACATTTTGTCAGTGAAGTGCAGCTGCAAACGAGTGCCCTGCTGCAGCTTACAAATCTGGAGAGGAGAAAAATCAGCCGGCTACTGCACTCAGTCGACCGGCAGGTAAGGCCTGTTGGGGGTGGGTGTGGCTGCCGAGGGGAGTTGTGAACAGGCCGGCAGCGGGCCATAAGATTTCTGTGAGGCCTTGAGGAGCACTCTTGCTCCTCCAGGCCTCACAAAAGTAATAAAAAACACAAAAAACTTACCTTTTGGGAGAGGCCTCCAATAATCCCTTTAAGGATCATCGGTTATGCCTATCAATGCTTGAAGAAAGTGGGACTTGCATGCCTCAGTATGCTTTGCCCATTTCTCCTTGAAAGTTACAATCAGGGTCCTACAACAGGTGTAGGACCAGGATCCTGAATTACATATTTAATCAGTCTCTGCCTGTTTTGGAACACCTCAATTTCAAAATTCTCATCCTCGTGTTCAAATCCCTAATCGCCTCACCCCTCCTTATCTCTGTAACCTGCTTCAGTCCTACAACCCTCCGAGAACTCTGCATTCCTCCAATTCTGGCCTCTTGTGCATGCCCAACATCCTTCGCCCCACCATTGGTGGCCGTGCCATCTGCTGCCTAGGCGCTAAGCTTGGGAATTTCCACCCTAAATCTCTCTGTCTCTCCAACTCTCTCTCCACCTTCAAGACACTCCTTAAAACCTACCTCTTTGAGCAAGCTTTTAGACACCTGTCTTATTAAGAACATAGGAACATAAGAACAGAAGTAGTCCATTTAGCCCCTCGAGCCTATGCCACCATCCTGGCAGATCTGTGACCTAACTCCATATACCCACCTTAGCCCCATATCCCTTAATACCTTTGATTAACAAAAATCTATCAATCTCAGATTTAAAATTAACATTGAACTAGCATCAACTGCCATTTGCGGAAGAGAGTTCCAAATTTCTACCACCCTTTGCACGTAGAAGTTTTTCCTAACTTCACTCTTGAAAGTCCTGGATCTAACTTTCAGGCTATGTCCCCTAGTTCTAGACTCCCCAACCAGCAGAAATAGTTTCTCTCTATCTACCCTATAAGTTCCCCTTAATATCTTGAAAACTTCAACCATATCACCCCTTAATCTTCTAAATTCCAGGGAATACAACCTTAATTTTTGTCATTTTTTCCCAAGTCATTACTTTTGACTTCAGTTATTTTCAAATTTTCAATTTTCTGAATTCTGTTAACTTTTCCTGTTCTGCTTTTTTGCTTTCACTTCTCTCTTCCTTCCTACTGGTTGTATTTTTTACAGCTCTGTGGCCTGATTGCCTTCTCATCTCCTGCCCCTTCAAATGTATCACCAAAAATGCCAAAAATATCACCGAGGGGCAAGAATCAACAGTTTGGGGCATCCATTGGTTGTAGTTCCTGCAAACCATGCATTTGCACAACACAAAAAGATTATGTATGTGAAGCAGTTCCAAAATCATGAGGAAAGAAGCCCTAGGTCAATAACATAGGCTATGGGAAGGAAACACAATGTAAGGCTGATGCTAGTAAGTAAAAGAAAGCCCATGATGGAGGACCAGCGAGGGATGCTGAAGAAATCAGCAGGGAACAAGAGGGATGGGGCCGGCTAGGAATCAACATCCTTCCATGCCAGGAATCCCTAAAATGGCAAAGGTGAGAGTATCAGGAGAATATGATATTGAAAACTGTCATGTTGTCATTCCCAAAGGCTGTTTATTCGATATAGAATGAATTGAAATTTTTTGAGAGACAGCAAAGCGCACTAAGTGTTTGCATTTAAATGTTTTTTAAATTGGCTGCTTTTAGTGGAAGTGAAATTTGAGCCAATTAGCATGGTTCATTACCTATAGACAGACTACATTTTCCCATGCCATACAGAAACATTGAACACGTGCCTGATGCAATTTTTATGATGATACGGATCATTTGTAATAATTTTTATTATTGTATTTTTCTTTATAAAATATATTTATTCATGAACCAAAATTGGGGAAAATTGCAAAGCATAATATGATAACTTTGTAGTTACTTTTGCAACGTGGATACCTATTATGTTAAA
This sequence comes from Heptranchias perlo, assembly GCF_035084215.1. NCBI lineage: Eukaryota > Metazoa > Chordata > Chondrichthyes > Hexanchiformes > Hexanchidae > Heptranchias > Heptranchias perlo. Next base: position 132,732,565 of record NC_090325.1, read on the forward strand.
TGTCAAACTATACACAGTTGTGGTGCCAGTGCCGAATATAATATGGACTGTGCTGTGGGATTAAAGAAAATCAGCAGTATCCACCATGATTTAACAATACATTCAAGAATAATTTAAGATAGTAAGAGAGAACTGTGTTTGTAAGCAAACTGTTGAAATGAAGCACTTTTAAACAGGACTGAGTTTGCCTTTCACTAATGCTTCATGTGCTATAGGAATAGTAAGCCTGTAAGTTTTGTCTCTTAGCCTAATGGATGAAAATATTTGTAAAACAGTGGTCAGCTTAATAAATATCTCTTGCATTTCCTGTTGTAATAAATTAGCAATGTGGTCTTAAATAAATGATCAAAATATAATTAAAATTTTACAAACATAAAGAAGGACTTGCTATGCATTGCTTTTTTGCTGTTACAGAATGGAAAATTGAAAACATCGTAAAGTCATAAACAAATAAACAACTGCATTCTGTTAAAAGCAAAACACAGTTAATGATTTTATGCTACATACCTCTTTAAGGTCAAGTCAGGCTCGTGCCATCGAAAGACCGAAAGATAAATTTTGTGGAACTGAAATATATTTTTGTTTTTATTTATGAAGTATTGTTAACAGTCCTCTAGATGCATCATTGGCGTAGATCAAGCTATGTGGTTGCTTTCTTGAAATGTGATTGACTGAGAGTTATATTTTATGAGATTATAAATCACGCCTCTGGGATACATGAATCCATTGACCCTGTAAATTACTGGTGCGTTATATATAAGTATGATATACGATAGCAGCAACAACAAAGCTGACATTTTGCGCTTTAATTTTAAAATGAAAGAAATTAGAAGCAAAGTCTTAAAGTAATCTTAAGTATACCATTTATAACTTACATTGTTGATTATGAAGAAATTGTTTGTAAATGAATAATGACAAAAGCTTACCCACCGAGTGAGTCTGGTGGAATCTCTGCTTCTCTTGGCCAACACTGTGCCAAAGCATATTCTCAAACTAATGTACGTACATCCACGTACAAAATTGATGGGCAGGAAAAGATCAGCTGGTCCATCAAGCCTGCCCCATACCATGATGGCCAGACCATCATGACTCAACACTTCTTCCCTCCCCCGACCTCATACCCTCACACCTACCCCTGCAGCCATGTAATCTCCTGGAAGAGGAAAAAAACAGAAAAAGCCCAGGGCCAATAAGGAAAAAGAAAACTCTGTAAAATTCCTCTCCGACCTGCTCAGGCGATGGAAACCAGTCCAGGAGATCACATGGACTAAGCGTTATCAATAAAGACATTCACCTTCCAAATGATATGATGTCTGCCCCAGTCAGGAACCAGTCCAGCTCCCTCTTGAAGGCATGCAGAGAGTCAGCACCCACCACACCAGCTGGCAATGTATTCCAGAGGCTCACAATTCTCTGGGAAAAGAAGAACCGCCTAACATCCAGTCTATTCCTACTCTTCCATAATTTAAACTCATGTCCCCTGGTCCTCTCCAACTTGTTAAACTGGAATAATCTATCAGTAGGGACACTATCCAGCCCTTCAATTATTTTACAGACCTCTATCAGGTCACTTCTAAGTCTATGCTGCTCTAAAGTAAATAGACCAAGGTCCTTGAGCCTATCTGAGTGGCTGAGGTTCTTTAAGCTAGGAATCATTGTTGTAGCTCTCATCTGGACCTTTTCCAAAGCTGCTACATCACCCATCATGTGGGGGGACCAAAACTGGGCACAGTACTCGAGATGTGGTCTGACCAACAACCTGTCTAGTGTCAAAATGGTGCCCTTTGGTTTATACTGAATGGTTCTATTAACACAACCCAATACCTTGTTAGCATTAGCTACAATTTCTCTACATTGGTCATGGACCTTTAGTGATCTGTGCACAATAACACCAAGATCTTTTTGTCGCTCAACCTCTTTCAGTGTTGTTCCCTTAAAACGATACGTGTATTCTGTTTTGACCCTACCAACATGCATGACACTAAGAACTGTAAGTACTATAAAGAAATAAACTGTGCTTTACATAGACTTTCTTCATATGACTATGATCCCTGTCTCCTGTACAGTCTCTCTTATTTCCCAGAGAAACCACATAGCATCACATTAAAATTTTCAAAAGTCTTATCCTGTTTTTGGTCTCTTACATTTCGTCAGCAGTTCCAGGCCCAGTCTGCATTAGGTCAATTTCCAGGGAATTACTTCACCTTTCTTACATACATTCCCATTGCATTTACACATTGGGCTCGATTTTTGGACGTCCGAGTGGGTGGGTCCTTGGCAGGGGGGATCCAAAAATCGGGGATTCCCGGGGCGGGTCCGGAGTCCGGCTCCAACCCGCCTACTTCCGGGTTCCCCAGTGACGTGCTTAGATGCACGCGCTGTCCCCGCATGCGGGACTCCCGCCGGTAATTAAAGCCGGCGGAATCCCACTTAAGGCAATTAATGTGATAGTTCAGGTCGTTAGCAGACCTGATTTGTAGGATATTTTAGGAGAGGTGGGATTTTCAACTAAACTGAGAGTGTTTCCCCTCCTGGAGGAAACACTCCCAGTTCAAATGGACGTGTTGCAGCCACCAGCCTGTGGCAGCTGTAAAGGTCCATTTGACAGGTGGTGGCGGGGGGAGACCCTCACTCATTGCAGGAGGCCACTCTGTCACTTGGGATAAAGTTTGGCCTCCACCACCCTCCTCCTAATAATAAAATTCATAAACCTGCAACCTCAACCCTGGTGTGCAGACACATTTACCTACCTTGCGGACCCCCTCAAACGTACATCTTCTGGATGGGGGCCGCCATAGCTGCAGTCATGACCTCCTCGGAGGACGAGCAGCATCACCAGCCTCGCTGGCCACACCGTCCAACTCAGACACGTGGAGCTCCACAACAGAGTGCTGTGACACAGGAGGGTGAGCAACCGCAGAGAGAGATGCGTCGCAGAAGGCACTGTCCTCGCCAAAGGGTCTACAGACCGAGGCTCAGCTTCCTGGACCTCTCTGAGCAGCAGTGTACACGGAGGCTCAGAGTCACTCGACATGTAGTCGTGGACATCTGCAGCCTCCTTCATGCCGAGCTGCTCCTGGCTGGTCCGAGCACCATCTTCTTACCTGTCGCTGTCAAAGTCACCATTGCCCTCAACAACTTCTCCTCCTCATCCTTCCAGGGTGCCACCGGGGTCATCGCTGGCGTCTCTCAGTCTTCTGCACAAAAGAGCCCTGCAAATACACCTACACCCACTCTGCAGTGACACAATGGGTGGCATCAGTTGTGGGTCTTAATGGTGATCCTCAGGAAAGGGCATTATTGCACAAGCCATGCAAGATTTGCAAAGACGTGGCAGTAATGTTGACAATATAATATGTAATGTGAGTTGATCAGAAATCAAATATAAGTAAAAACCATGACAAACCCTCAAACACCCTTGTGCATCCCCTTCATGCTCACGACATGTTTGCCTTACGCTTCCTACTACACATATGTGATGCATGCCCTGTGGCTGCAGCACAGGCAGTGGCAGGTTGGGTGAGGCTGACCGTGAAAGAGATGCATCAGAGGATGAGTATGAGATAGAGCCATGAGATTGTATGAGGATGGGGTTGAGTGGTAGTGGTGGGATGAGTACTGGTGAGGTGAGTAGGTGCAGGTAAGATGAGGATGAGCTTTGAGTGGGTGTGAGGGGTGATGTGACAGAGTAGTGTTGGCAGTGCAGAAGGAGATGTGGGATGGGGGCAGTGATGTGGCAGATGGAGTGTAGGGGAATGAGTAAGTGTACTCACTTCGGTTGACCTACTTAGGTCATTGGAGCGCCTCCTGCACTGTATGCAGGTGTGTGGTATGTTGGTGGTGCTGGTGACCTCCTCTGCCACCTCGAGCCAGGCCTTCGTGGTGGCAGAGGCAGGCCCCTTCCTCCCGTCCGCCGGGTGGAAGATCTCCCTCCTCATCCTCCTCCTCCTCTTCCTCCTCCTCGCTCCATGCAGTAAGACCTGGAGTGAGGCATCATTAAACCTGGGAGCAGCCTTCCCCCTGGGCTGCTCCATGCTTTAATTTTTCCTATTTCTTGCAGCATCAGTCAGTGGAGGACTGCCCCTTTAAATAGGGCTCCTCCACATGACAGCCTATGATGCGAGTGCGCAGTCCGCCCACTGCGCAGCTTTCCAGTGCGAAACCCGGAAGCCAAGGTAAGTGCCTTCAATTAGCCTGCGATCACGTGCAGAGCACCCCGAATTCACTGGGAAGGTTACCCACACGCCCAGTCGACCCCCCGCTGCCAACCCACCTCCCTCCTAATATCGAGCCCATTGATTTTTTAGAAAACTAAAATTACAGTTCAACTAATAGTTTAAAAAAACAGATGGTATAAATTTCCTGGGATGAGGGGGTTATCTTATGAGGACAAGTTGGACAAGTTGGGCCTGTATACACTGGAGTTTAGAAGAATGAGTGGTGATCTTATTGAAACATATAAGATCCTGAGGGGACTTGAAGGGGTAGATGCTGAGAGGATTTTTCCCCTTGTGGAAGAGACTAGAACTAGGGTCCATAGTTTAAAAATAAGGGGTCTCCCATTTAAGACGGAGAGGAGGAGAATTTTTTTCTCTCAAGAGGGTCATGAGTTTGTGGAACTCCCTTGCCCAGAGAGCAGGGGAGAAATAGGCATTCATAATAAATGGTGTTTTGATACTTGCATTAAAATTATATTAAAGTATTTATCTACACAAACAGATTAACTGATCATTCAATTGCTATAGACTTCCTATGTTCATATTTTCAGATTAATTCCTTGGTGAATAATTGAGTGGTACATGTGTTGACATATTGTTCTTTAGCCTCTTGAACATAGGTTCAATCCCAGATAGATAGGATGAGGGTTTCCCATCTCTGCCACCTGTAAACGTCTTATGTTGATGTGTTTGGGCTTCACAATGCAGTTCCTAGTAGATTTGGGTATAAAAATACCCACAGATACACACCAACTTAAAAATAGCACTTAAAAAGATCCTGAGGATCTAAAGGAGCAACTCAGAGTCCCATTTTCACTCTCTGTACCAATATAAATAGCAGCAGCTCAAAAGTCCAAAACAGCAGCATGGAGGAGATATTGTCACCACTGCCAGCATTAGCTGTTGTCCCCCACTCCACCCTATACAGATAATTTTGATGCCACACACTTGTACAGAGCTTCCCCACTGACTGAGGAAATTGTTGGAGCAAATTTGTTGAGGCAAAAATAATCTAGCTGCTGTTTTGAACACACAGTTATTATTTTAAAAGTGAAGACTTTCTTTTTGCTCCAATAATTTAAGGAGCTTCAATTTATATAGAGCCTTATCACATCTTTCATAAATATCCCAAAGCACTTCACATACAGTGAATTACTTTCAAGTGTGGTCCCAGTTGTCATGTACATCAATACAACAGCCATTTTGTGCACAACAAGGTCCCACAAACAGCAATGAGATGAATGACCAGATAAGTCTGGTCACCACGACACAAGGGAAACATTCAAGTGTTGGTGGCAATGGAGAGAAGAACTACAAGGCTGATCCTTAGCCTTAGGAATGTGAGTTATGAGGAAAGACAAGAAGAACTTGGGCTTTTCAACCTCAAAAGAAGGTGTCTGAGAGGTGATCTTTTGGAAGTATATAAAATAGCAAAAAGTATGGCAAAGGCAAATTCAGAAAATTAAATAAAATTGCGAGAGTAAGGCAAGAGGACACGGGTTCAAACTAGTAAAAGAAGACAAATTTAGGACTGATATATCAGAAAGCTCTTCTTCACACAAAGAGCGATCAATACATGGAATGGACTTCCAGATAGATCAGCAAAGGTGAAAACACTGATTTAATTTATAAACTATTGCATGCCGCATTTGGGGGGACTTTAGGCTCATTCTGGGTGGATGAACTAAGATGGACCATATGGCCTTACTCATCTGTTATTATCTTGTGATCTTTTGAACCTATTTTTGATGGCATTGATTGAGGGAGGAATGTTGGCCAGGACATCCCTGCTCTTCTTCAAATACTATCATGGGGATTTTAAGGATGCATTTACGCTATAACTATGCCATCAGTGTGAAGTGATTTATTCTATAGTTATAGTGTAATTGGAGCCAGGACCCAGCCAGGAACAGGGAATTTCACTCCATTTTTCTTCGGAATCAGTTTGGACTTTAACACCTGATTTACACTATATGGGGTAGATTTTCCGTGGAGGTTCTCCCGTTCTCCCGCTGTAGCTTTGAAAAGGCGTAAACATTTACAACATTTCTCCTGCTTTTCTGACAATCTTCTGCCAAGGCTATGGTGGGAGATGGCGAGAACCCCCATGGAAATTCTAGGCATAGAAGATTAGCATTGGTGCAAAGCCAAACTGCTTTGCATTGATGCTAAATTTGTAGGGAGTATTTTCCAAGTATGCACCACTGGTATGTACTCGGAAAATTATCCTGCCAGTGTAAATGCATACTCTCATCCACCTGAACTATTGGAATAGACCGAAGGAATCTTGGTTTAATGTCTCATCCGCAAGACAGCACCTTTCCCAATGGAGCATTCCCTCAGTACTGCACTGGAGTGTCCACCGAATGTGCTCAAGTCCTGCAGTGGGACTCAAACCCACAAGACTCAGAGACGAGTGTGCTGCCAACTTAGCCAGGTTGGCATATATTGACCATTGGCTTCTTTTCTTCTGATTTTGTTTCAAAAGTATGTATTTTCTCCTGTTTTGGTGTAAAACACAATAACAGATTGGAACAAAGATTGTTAATGGCTTGGGTAGCAGTTACCATAGTGCACCAACATGTTTGTATGTGTTACCTTTTGTTTCTCAGTTTCAAGTTACAAATCCTTTGCTGTAGTTCAGACTACTGTTCGTAGTTGGTAACAGAACTGTGTTAAGAATTTCCACACCTTCTCATTGTTCATTGTTCTCGGACTTTAAGTCGCGGATTCAGCCCCTAGAGACAGCAGCTCAATGACTGAAAAGAGATCTACATCCTATGTAAAATGCAAGGAATCTTTCGTCAGGTGAGTGTCCCACACTCACCTGACGAAAGAGAAAGCCTCCAAAAGCTTGTGATTTTCAAATAAAACAGTTGGACTATAACCTGGTGTTGTAAGATTCCTTACATTTGTCAAGGCGATCTTATTGAAACATATAAGATTGTGAAGGGTCTTGATCGGGTGGATGCAGTAAGGATGTTCCCAAAGATGGGTGAAACTAGAACTAGGGGGCATAATCTTAGAATAAGGGGCTGCTCTTTCAAAACTGAGATGAGGAGAAACTTCTTCACTCAGAGGGTGGTAGGTCTGTGGAATTTGCTGCCCCAGGAAGCTGTGGAAGCTACATCATTAGATAAATTTAAAACAGAAATAGACAGTTTCCTAGAAGTAAAGGGAATTAGGGGTTATGGGGAGCGGGCAGGAAATTGGACATGAAGCTGAGTTCGGATCGGTCAATGCCCTGTGGGTGGCGGAGAGGGCCCAGGGGCTATGTGGCCGGGTCCTGCTCCGACTTCTTGTGTTCTTTAGATTTGTGGTTGGGATCAGATCAGCCATGATCTTATTGAATGGCGGAGCAGGCTCGAGGGGCCGATTGGCCTACTCCTGCTCCAATTTCTTATGTTCTTATGTTCTAACCCCAGTCCATCACCGGCATCTCCACATCATGGCTATGTAAAATGTTAAGAGAGACACGCTAACGAACAACTGAAGTTCAGACTGAAAGACTTTGGTTTGCCCTCTCTCATGTATACACCTGCATACCCTGTGTTCAGACATTGTTGGCATTCCATACACAAAACAACACGTTTTGCAACTAAAGTCTATCCAAAGATGCAATAAAAGCTGAATCCAAACTTCCAAAATCCCCTTTGCTATCCCGGGATAATCTCTTTGACTATTTTCTTCCTTTTTAACTTTCACCTCACTACTCCTCTGACATAACTTGCACAGACAGATCTGAGGCTGTTACCACTTTCTGTATGAAAAGAATTTGCAAGTGATGGCGGCGGGGTTGATGAAGAAATCTGGACATAACAGAAAATCCTATCGCCGAGGAACTGGTGTAATCTCATCTCTGCATACTTTTTCATAAATTAGTGCTCCTGCGCTCTGAGAAACTGCGACTTTTCAGAGAGTTTCATTTCACTTTTTTTCTTTCTTTCCAGGATAAACCAAACTCGACAGGTAGCACACGGACTTCTGACCAGATTGTCCTAATAGGACTTTATGATGTTCGTTTACTTAACCTCTTCCCGGCAGCTTAACCCCTGTCACAGCGAACAAATCACTTTAAATACATAGTACAAAATTAGAACCGCCTCCATTTACCAACCATAGGCTTTGTGATCTTATCCTGCACCTTTGATGGACTGGAGTTACATAAGACATTCTTGTAAGTACGAAACTAGATATGGATGCGTTGCGTTTTCGTAAAAATGAAATTCCACTAGCTGTGTTTCGCTATACTCAAATCTCCTTAAAGTGATATATTTTGTTTGAATTACTATGCGGCCAAACTTGAGGTTTTTACTCTACTTTTTTGTGAGTAAACCAGCGCCTTTCTCTCCTATCGACCCCGAGTGGATTGAATTTCCTATTTCTACCAAGGCAGTCTGAGCTGACCCATAACACTGGAGTCTGATTGTGCCTGTCAGCGAGAGTCGGTCTTTTCTGCCATACACAAATTATGTAACTGCCTTTAACTAAGTCCATTTTAATCTATCTAAGTAGGGGATGCTGGTTTATTATTGAACACTATCCGAATCAGAATTAAACCCTTTGGATTAATTCGGTGGGTTTATCAGCACCCCTTTCCAGTGAAACATCAGACAAGGGGTGGCATTTGTTCTAATCTGGTCCGAAAACTAGTTGGCATAAGATGTGGGTGAGAGATTAGTTTCATTAATGTAATGCACACCATGGACTTAGTTACATACAAAAAGACACGAATCTTCTGACTGACTCAGTGCGCATAAAACACACAACGTTTTATGTGAGGTGCGTCGAGCTGACCCAAACAAATGTTTGTCCGTTTGACAAAATATGCCTTTCGTTCCTTAACCAAATGCAGCACCGTACTGCACACTACATTTAATCATTTCAAATGCACCCGTTGTTCTCAAAAAAGGTTTCAACGTACAAATGGGGGGAAAGGGTTCAGTGTTAAAGGTCAGCTTATACTGGGAGCTTTCCAGGAATAGTTATCATATAAATGCAGACTGCGCTAAGCAAATATCCCATTAGAAAGTCAGTATTCTCCGCTGAAAATTATACAGCCACCTGGCATTGACTGGAAGCACAATATAGCACACATCCGTATAATAGTGATTGCAGTATAGTGAACACCAAAGTATCATACACACTACAAGATAGAACAGACCAGAGTGTAGTGTATCCCAATGAAATAGCGTAGATCGCAATATTGTTTAACACAGTATAATGCATAACACTATTAGGGACTTTGCCCTATTCCGTGTACAATGTTTATTGCGGTCATCTCGGTGAACTACACCATTCTTTACCATTGCATTTGACAGCGTCTATTCAAAGGGAATCGTTTTTGTCCATCAAAGAAAGAACTTACATTTATATAGCGCCTTTCACGACCTCCCAAACCGCTTTCCAGCCAATGAAGTATTTTTGAAGTGTACTCACTGTTGTAATGTAGGAAACGGGGAAGCTAATTTACCCACAGCATGGTCCCACAAACAGCAATGTGATGTTGGTTGAGGGATAAGTATTGAGGTTTTTAGTGATACTGGTTGAGGGATAAATACTGGCCAAGACACGGCGCTGCTCTTCACCTGAGAAGGCAGAGGGGCAGCAGTTTATGGTCTTATCCAAAAGATGGCACCTCTGACAGTGCAGCACTCCCTCAGTACTGCGCTGTAGAGTCAGCCTGGATTTTGTGCTCTCGTCTCTGGAGCAGGGACTTGAACCCAGGACCTTATAAGTCAGAGGTGAGAGCGCTACCTATAGAGCCACGGTATGCACTGAATAATGCCATCCTTTCATGGTTTGCTTTACAAATTATGCATTAGTTTTTTTGTTAGATTAACAATGCACTGTAAAATTACATTACTGCAATAAAATGTCATTTTAAAGATTACCCCGAGCATATAACAGATTTAACATTCATCGGTCCATTTGTCTGTAGCCTTGTAAACCACAAGAGTCACCTTGCCGATATGTCCACATAGCATCACAGAATCTTACAACAGAGAAGGGAGCCAATCGGCCCATTGTACCTGTGTCAGCTCTTTGAAAGAGCTATTCAATTAGTCCCCCCTCCACACAGCCCCACCCCGCCCCATAGCCCTAAAAAATTTTTGTGGAATGTATATATTTTTTGTGAGCTTATATTGATCAACATCTAGTATTATCCAAATCAGTATTACCCGTTTAATTCAATTGTCTCTGAAGCTATTATAAAATAACTTGTCAGCTTCCTACTGAAACGGATGGAAGTTTGCACTTTCAGCCCACTATAGCCGCTCTAATATCCTAGGAGAGCACGGGAGACAGTACAATGGATATACATTTTATAAGCTAAACGTGAGAAATTGCTCTACATAAGGACAAAAATAAAATGACATTCAAATAAACGGCAGTGACACCTAGGAGAAATGCGCACTGTAACTTGAAATGGTAAACCGCTGTATAAGGAAATGCGTTTATAATTTGATTGCACGGAGCACGCAAATCCTTTCCAAGGGCTTTTATATAAATATAAAGAGAGCCCATAAAACTTCCTGTTGAAACATACTATAACAAATTAATAGAAAACATCAGCCTATCATTGGCAGTAATTGTTATGAGGCAGCGTTATCTCTGTCATTTCTTTCTAAAAGACAGCAGAATGGGGTGTCCTGACATTTTATTTCCTCCATAGACCACTGCTGTATTTAATATAAATTCCTTGGGACACGAGGTTACATCATATTTTCACTTAGATAGCATCATAGGCTATAAGGTTCAATAACTTGACAGCTTCCTCAAGAGAAATGATGCTGCTGTAATATGTGGTAAAAGACCGGGGTCACGTTCGGTCACAACGTCCATATCCAGTGTGATCCTTGCAGCGAGAATACGGCATCGTCCCTAACCAGCCACTCAAGCATATTACCGCTTGGAATTTCCACGTTCCATGATTTTTTGTGCTTTTACCCCCTTTCTGACAGGCTACAGTTTCTTATATAACATGCGGGTGATCTATTAACCCTATTCCCTCTGATGTCCAGACTCGAAATAAGGCTTTGGAGTATGTTTTATGGCTAGACTTCCCATGTCTTTGTAAACGATGGTATGCAAAGGAAAGCTGATTTTATATGGCGCATTATAAAACGAGATTATGCTTAATCCACCGAATGGGGCGAGCAAATATAGTTAAAAGTGACACTGCAAGTCTATGTCGAAAATAACTCTAGCGGAAAATCGAGATATTTTTGTTTCTGACTGATTGGAGCTTTTTAATTAACTATTTCCATTAATATAAATAAATTGGTTTCATGAATAATCCAAATTTGTGCATCTCCTATCTCTGCTTGTTTCCAAACTATCGCCTGCAGTACAGGATGACAATGCCCGACGCGGATGATCTTTAAGGGGTCAAGAGATTTCAGTGCCCCAGACAGTGGAGTTTAAGAACTTCTATAAATCATCAGGTGCAGGTTCTACTACAACTACTGCTATCAGACCGATAAAGTGTGACGCGTAGTTAGCAGAGGGAAGTTATATTGCCGGCTACATTTTGGTAGAGTAGATAGGGAGAAACTATTTCCACTGGCAAGAAGGTCGATAACCAAAGGTCACAAATTTAAGGTAATTGGCAAAAGAACCAGAGGAGAGATGGGGAGATTTTGTTTTTACTCAGCCAGTTGTTAAGATCCGGAATACACTTACTGAAAGGGTAATGGAAGCAGATTCAATAGTAACTTTCAAAAGGGAATTGATATATATTTTAACAGGAAAAATTTGCAGGGCTATGGAAAAGGAGCAGGAGAGTTGATCTAATTGGATAGCTTTTTCAAAGAGCCTGCACAGGCATGATGGGCCGAATGGCCTCCTCCTGTGCTGTATGATTGTATGATACATTCTTCGCGGTCTCATAAAGGCCAGCATTGAAGCAGCATTGCATGTGTTGACACGTGCACTTTTCTCGTCTCCTTCTAGCCCCTAGCTCTTCTATTGAATACAGCGTTACAAAAAGGTTCCAGACAAACTTTCAAAAGTTCGCGGGGGGTTCAAAGAATTAGCTGGGGGCACATTTAAAACGCACCGCACCATGCTGGAGTTAAACTGCAGCCTGTGTGAATCCAAATTATGTGAGCTGATCCCCTGGTGGGGATTTTCCACCGCTTAGCATTAACTGCGTTCGGGAGATGCCACTCGCGATATACTGCCACTTTCACATTGATGCACACCCGAAACTGCTTTGCATCAATGCGAAAATGGAAATGCAAGTGCAGCCTTAAGGTTTTTACTATTTGTGTTATATTTTGTTAAATTTAATAAGTAAAACGATATATATTATGTACCGTATGTGAACAACATTACTTGAACTGTACTGAAACACGTGTTTTCTCGACAACTGTAGCGGGACTTAAGAACGTGCTTAGAAATAAATGTAAGAGCCAGTGGGCAAGCATCGCCCCTATAAGGGATTGCATCAAATATCTTAAAGTGCAAACACATCAAATACTGTAATACCCGTATTGGAATAACACATTAGAAAGGCGAAAGCCTTCGGGGATCATCAAGTTTGACTCCCCAGTGGAAAAGTAACAAGAAAGAAAGTTGTTAAGGTGAAATATTGAAACTTATACAAACAAATGTATACCGTTTTCAAAATAATCAAGTCCATGGCTACTATACACATAAAACATAGAGGTGTTAAGTGGATGGTTATCGCTTGGGTTATCTATAAACGGATAGATACAAATAAATATTTAAGGCTAAATCAAAATACTGCGGATGCTGGAAATCTGAAATAAAAACAGAAAATGCTGGAAACACTCAACAGGTCAGGCAGCATCTGTGGAGAAAGACACAAAGTTAACATTTCAGGTCAATGACCTTTCATCAGAACTGGAGAAGTTAGGGATGTAACAGTTTTTAAGCAAGTACAGAAGGGAGGGTACAAATGGAAAGGCCTGTGATAGGGTGGAGGGCAGGAGTGATTAAATGACAAAAAGGATGATGGTGCAAGGCAAAAGACGGTGGTAATGGGACAAGTAAAGAGATAAAATATGGGTCCAGAGAAGGTGTAAATGGTTACAGCAGAACCATTACCAGCACCTGCTATCCGAAGAAATGGGAATGGTGGTTGTGATCTGAAGTTGTTGAACTCAGTGTTGAGGCAGCAAGGCTGTGAAGTGCCTAATCGAAAGATGAGGTGCTGTCCCTCGAGCTTGAGTTGAGCTTGGTTGGAACAGTATAGGAGGCCGAGGACAGAGAGGTCAGAGTGGGAATGGAGAATTAAAGTAGCAATCACCTGAAGCTCAGGGTCAAGAGGTGTTCAGCAAAGCGATCACCCAATCTGCGTTTGGTCTCCCCAATGTAGAGGAGACCACATCGTGAGCAGTGAGTACAGTTTACTAAGTTTGAAGAAGTCCAAGTAAAACGCTGTTTCACCTGGAAGGAGTGTTTGGTGCCCTGGTCGGTGAGAAGGGAGGAGTAGAAAGGGCAGGTGTTGCATCTCCTGCGCTTGCACGGGAAGGTGCCGGGGAAGAGGGGGATGTTGGGGGTGATGGAAGAGTGGACCAGGGTGTCGCGTGTGTTTTTTTGTCTTTTCCTCCCAGATTTCATTTGATGGCGGCTTGTTGTCTGTATGCCAACACCACCTTGCAAAGGATTGTAACTAAAATTCCAAAGTCCACAGAATTCTAGGTCATGAAATTTGGGGCGGGGGTGACAGCATCACTGGGTTTAAAGTCTCAATTCTGGAGCTATATTCTGTATTTACTGAGGATCCGAATCAACTAACTAGAGAAAGCAGTTTTTACATAGACACACTAATATATTCTGCCAGAATTCAATCATAGCTTTCAAAAGGAAACTGGATAAGTACTTGAAAGGAAAAATATTGCAGGGCTACAGGGATAGGGCGGGGGAGTGGGACTAGCTGGATTGCTCTTGCATAGAGCGAGCGCGGACTCGATGGGCCGAATGGCCTCCTTCCGTGCTGTAACCTTTCTATGATTCTAATTGTCAGTGAAAATGATAGCAGACTGCGAAAAGGGCAAAGTTGCTTATGTACTGATCTGCCTTCCTTGTGTTTATCTTATTTTAATAACGTGATTCTGACATTGAGTTGACACTTATTTTAAAAAGCCCAAAAATGTTCAGTATTAATAATCAAACCATTCAATCACATTAGCAAAAAAAATTATAATGGAACCAAAAAAAATAAAGCATAATATCACGTTAAAAGCTGGGAGTTAAAAGGGCCTGATGCTTCTAATGGTTGTTGATGACTGGCCTGTTATATTGCAGCCCAGATTAGATTTGTAACCCTTTAGGTCTCAGCCATCACATAAAATAAAACACGAAACTGAAACTTAAACGTTTGCACAATTAGTAAAACAAATAGTTAATAAAGAACTTGGAGCGATGCCGTTTAAGAGTCTCCATTTCAAAACAGCCGTTGATCACTGCCGTTCGCCACTATTAAGTTCTTGAAAAAAATCATATTCCTATTATTGAACTGGATTGCCTCTGCCTGTATCTTTTATAGCTGCCCGTGTATTTCAGTTTCATTGCTTAGCAAAAGCTACACATGCCAGATTTGAAACATTATTGCTACGCTGTCAATTTTTCTCATACGTGCCAACGATCAATACTTTATTTCCGTCAAGGCTCAAAACTAAAACCTCTTGGTTGAAAATTCGATAAGAATGGTGGCGTATGAGTACATTTATGTCTAGTTAAACCAATCTACCTTGTAGTATGATACCGAATAATCTTTTAAAGAGAGCGTTTTTAATTATAATACACTGAAAAATAGTTTGGATTCCAGAGATTTTATTATATATATCATATATCGTTAATTTTTTTAACATTAATAAGGTCTATTGATATATTTTATTTTGTTTAGAGTATAAGCGCAATATTAAAGATTTGTGTGGAAAGATTATTACATTACAAAAATGTGAAATCAGTGTAAAACATATTGATTATATTAAGGTTTCTGTAACCCACCCAAAACCAACATTTCTATTAAGGGAATGAGCTAAATCAAAAATCCAAAGCCATTTTCTATCTACGACTATCTTGTTAATTTCCCCCATCCGTGACTAAGTTGTAAACTGCCGTTAAAGAGATTTGTCAAGATTATACATTTTCCAGCTATTTAAAACTCAGGTTATACATTCTAGTCAAATCCTACATGCACAGTCATGCTCCAATAAACTAAACGTTAAATAATTGCCAGAAAGGAAAACTCAAATCATAACCAATAATCTGCGAAATGGAATTATACCGCAAAATGTGGTATATACTTTATTAATATTTCACTGTAAATTCTTGATAGGTGGCTATTCCTGGCATCTTCGTGGACGCTTGAATATTGAATCTCCGCCCGACATGCTACATAGGATTGTGCAATAGTTAAACCCCTTTCTCGTGTTGTTAGGGAATCCTACAGCATTCTGCCTAAAGAAATTAACAAAAATAATGCACATGTGGAATTAACAGTTATGTTTATTTACGACGATATATTTAGCTTTCCCTTTTATTTAATCGAGTTAGAAATAATATAACCCACCCAAAATCAATCGTATTGACGATCATTGAGCATTTACAACTATGCTCATTGTTACAATATAAATGTTTACATTTTGTTCCCCTTCGTGAGAAACAGATGCAGTCTTGCAAATATTTTCTCACTTATTGTGCCGATGCTTCTGAAATATAGTTATCTTAAATACAATTCTAAGGTGTAGACGTGGATTTATTGGAAGTGACAATTAACCGGTTTTTGCGAGGAGTGCTCTCGCACGCATGTATGAGCACGTATTGAATTAGGGAATTGCGTGAGAGAGGAGAGGGCAAGCCAGGTGCACCAGAATGGTAAATGACGTGGAGCTGCACTGCCCCCAAGGTTAAAGCAATTCTCTGGTGCGCGTTATTACACCAGACTTGCTTCTGTTATTAAAAGACACTTCAGGAGCGCTTTATATTCCCACTCTTTCCACGGGGTTACTATAACAGTGCGGTTTACAGCTGAATTATCTTCACATGCTGTGATTTTTATTAAAATTCCAAATATTGGTGACATTTGGTTCATTTCTAGTGTGGATTTCAAAGTCTTTAGAGATTTATTATCGGCTCTTTTCTAAAATTAATCTCTTTTGGTTCATTAAAAGATATATTAGTTTATTTCACTATCATCTGAGTGTTAAAGCGATTTTGAGAATTTGGGATTAACGATTAAATTTAGCCAACCATTAAAGCGTTTTGTTAATAGTTCTATCAATTTTTTTACAGTGATGCAGATATTTAACCCTTAAATTAATTAAAGTAAAACATAATATATAATTTACAAACGCACGGACATCTATGTGTACCTCGCACATATAAAAGATGTATTATGTAACATACATACGTGCTGATATTGATAATATTAATGATTTTTTTAAAAAACTGATTTTGTTCAACTGATTTTCTGAACGGGAGTGTCGGCTAATCTCAACCAATGGATTTTCTAAAATTCGGAATGAAAACATGTCGGTATTTTAAAATATACGATGACATCCTGCTTTGCTCTTTCTACCCATTCCCCAAACTACCTTCCATTGATTAAATTACAGAAAGTGCAAGAATTATCAATGGACATGACTGTCATTGTTTTAAGTTAAGTAAACAATTTATATATATTTATAATAACAATCTGCTGTTCTTACAGCACTGGTAGCAGCAGAATGGTGTGGTTACATAGAATTATAACTGTTACATTCTATTAATTATTTTAAAGTACAACACCTTATATTTTTGTAGGCGTAGAAAATAAGCAAATGTTTCGTTAATCAATGTATTACACAAACATTTGAAAACTTTAAAAGAATTCTTAGATATTCAAAGCCATCCGTACGCGATCTTTCCTTTAAAATATACCGTCCCTTAAGTAATTTATAAATAGGATAGGTGTACAGTCGGACGTTTACTAACCATATTCATTTATACTTGTTCACTGTCTGACACTAACGAACCTGTAAATGTGAAAATCTTGCTGAACCGGTCCAGTCATTTGTGTTACGATGCAAGTTTCAATACAATGTTTAACCAGAATTTTGGTAACACGTGACCTTCAAATACACTCCACCATTACGTGTCCTGGTTTTTAAGGTTAGTTCAGATGAATGCATTGGATTAACTTTTGAGGCTTTTGAAACAGAAGAATGTGTTTCAAACGTGATAAGCAACCAATGAATTATTTTCGCTACAGAAAGCTGGTGAACTCACAACGACGCGCCTGTCCTGAACTTCTGACACGACTGAACATTAGCAATAACAGATTGGGGCATCAAGAAGTGTTACCTTCAAAATAACATTCAGACAGAATAAATACTGTGATTATGTTGCATTTCTCTAAACAAAATTTATTTCGAATTACAGTATTACCAGAAGGTGGCTAATACCTAACTAAACAGACGTGTCAGTTCTATGAAAGGCATAAACTTTATTTTCAGAATCATGGCTAAATTTTCCATTATTACATTGCTTTTTTTTTAACGAACACGCTGAAGATAACGGCAGCATTAACTCAAAACAATGTAATGTATGCCTAACGTAAGTGTAGCTTTTTTTAAAAAAAGACACTGGAATTATTACAGATTACATTTGTTTCCAAAAACACCTCCTTATATCACAAATAAAAACAGAAAATGCTGGAAACACTCAGCAGGCAGCATCTGTGGCGAGAGAAACAGAATTAAAAGTTTCTTTCTCCACAGATGCTGCCTGACCTGCTGAATGTTCCCGGCACTTTTTGTTTTTATTTCAGATATCCAATATCCGCAGTATTTTGCTTTTGTTTTTCCTTATATCACAATCCCTCTCTACATTTATCCTAGGATATTTAAGTAAAAGGACAGGGCTATCGTGTGCATATGTTATGTTTTCTTCTGTGATTTTCAGAGTCTGTTTAGTGACCTCAGAATTATTTTCGATTATGTGGAGAAGGGTATCTGGGTACGGAGAGGGGGAGGGGGGTGGATATCATGTCATGTGCAGCAGTTAGGATCATACCAATAAAATGTTTAGAACCAAACTTGTGTATAACAGCGATAAACACCTCAGTACTGACCAGAAAAGATTGCTCAGATCGGAGTTGCATTCAAGCGGGACTGGCTGTGTTAAAACAAAGCTTACATAGCAATATGACTATCGATCTAGTTCATATTGACTCGCTTTACAAATATTGCATGCAAGCGATGGTTTTGTTTTGTTTCTCAGAAACAGACATTCTAAAAGTGATACTCTGAGCAAATTGAATATTGCAGAACCGAATAACAGTCGAATTCGTCTGGGATAGATTTTCTGTTAATAATACACGCTACGGAAAATGGAAAATGGCTAACGAAGTTCTGTATGTCTGTGTTACTGTGGGACAAGGTTAGATCAAAATTAAACAATCCTAATTTTGTAATTATCAAACAAGGCATAGGACAGGAAAGGGCCGTCCTGTGGAAGTAGTGCCCTGTAGTAAGGTAAAAACGTGCTTGCATATAATGAGGTGGCGGGATGCATTAAGTCGCCCGGGATGGCCAGAAAGCCATCCCGTTCGTGTAAAGACACTGATAAGGGGTCCAGGGCCTGGATCTCGGTGCCGAGCTGTGCAATTTCGAGTTCACTGGCAAGCTGCCGCTTCCATTTATTCCGTCGGTTCTGAAACCAGATCTTGACTTGGGTTTCTGTTAGCTGAAGAGCGGCGGCTAGCCCTGCCCTTTCCGCGCTACTCAGGTACCTTTTCAGGTCAAACGTGGACTGCAGCTGAAAAACCTGATTCCGAGAGAATACTGTCCTCGCCTTCTTCTTCCTCTCCTGCACGCTCCTCTCTCTCTTCTGTTTTCGAGATTCGAAAGTTAGCTCCCTCCTTTCACCCTCAGCCGCCTCCTCCTCCATTACTGTTAAAATATTTACAAAACGTGTGATGCATGTTAATATGGAACTGTACGGTTACTATAGCACGGAACTGCATCGTCACTAAGGGCTACTACGGAACTGTACTAAACATTTGCTCTTCACCAGAACGTAAAGGGTGCAGAATAGCTTTTGTTAAATCCAAACACTAAAACGAGTAGCTGTCATCCCAACCAACCCCTTCCCATACCGCTTAGCACGGAGCAAGCAGGAGCTCGTCATTACTACACCAGACAACTGAATGGAGAGGGAGAGGGAGAGAAGAAAAACTGATGGATATAATGTTAAGAATGTCGACAGCGTGCATCTAAAATGTGTGGCTGACGCAGTAGGAAAGATATAAAGAGTGACCGAGGAACGCCGAAGTGAATGAATCTATGGAAATAGCGTGCTTGTGACCCCCTTAAATCTTAGTGAAACAAATTAGTAGTAATACTTGCCGCTTACCCGAGTGTACAAGGGCCTTTGCTTCGATGCTAGTCTTCAGGGTCTTCTCAGGATATCTTGTTGCAGTTTCTGCACTATCCCCAGACTGCTGGTCCACCCGGCTAGACTCTCCTAAAATGCTACGTATGGAGAAGGGCAGAGAGGAAGAGACCTCAGCAGGCCGCGACTGCTCCATTCCAGGACAGGTTTCATTCCAAACAGCACATTTTGCGTCTTCCCTTTGTATATAGACGCGGTGAACTTCATAAAATATGTACAAAGCTCAGCGTGGACCCAGCCTGGAGCTCAGGGAGACTCTGGGTAAAAAGATATTCGTACAAATGATCGATTTACGATTTGTGAAGTTACTGGGTTAACATACAACAATAGTTTTGTAGGTTTCTATTTATTTCGCCAGAGGGAATTGGCTTGGGTGTAAAAGCTTGCGAGCTATTAGCAAGTGACACTGAAATCAATAGCAGCAATACAAAAACAGGTACGTCTCGCGCAGTTGTGTGCAAATTCAAAATGTTTTCGCAGTTTCCAAGGGTGCAAACAAAATGGGAAATATGTCTCGCACCCAAATTGTAATGGGTCAGATCCACACCCATAAATGCACAAAGGGTTGATTCAATGCATATTAAGTATGAGTACTTATTGAACAGGGCAGTTGTTTGGAACTGTCCCGTTGATTTTAGTTTTAACAGTAGCAGGAATTACAATGGATGTTCCCTTCCCGATTGTAATGATCTGGGAAACGTAAAATTGGCCCTGAAAACTCTATTATTCCTATGATCTGTACCAAGTCTCCAAGCGGAACAACAATTTTTTTTCATGATTGTTGCTTTCTGTTTTTCTAGTGATTCGTTCATTCCGGTGTTTGGATATCAATCCAGTTCTGTCTTGAACCCAATTATTTAAATATTTATGTAATTATGTGATTAATGACTGCAAGTTAAGACACAACCCTGAACTGATTGTCGACTGCAGGTTACTAGGCCATAAACCTGAACAAGTTTGATCAGTATAAGAAATCAGAGGCTTGTTGAGTATGTAACGTACTAATTGTTTGGCAAGTTATTTAAATTAAATAGTTAAATGTATTACATAAGGGAGTATTTGCAATACTTACATGTGAAATCTATATGAATACAACACAATTATGATTTTCTAAAGTTCTCATTAAGGTATTGTAGAATAACAAAAAAGATTCGATAAATAAATACATCAAATTTCGTTCAGAATGATGAAGAATTTCGAGCATGTTTTCTATAACGAATCTAACTGGATAATTTAACTTCAGAATGTTGTGTGTTTAAACGTTGACACTTTGAAATGATTTATAACTATAAAGCATTCTGCAGTCACTGTAATGCAATATAAATATTAATCGTTAAGGGCTGCCAAAAGATGTGTTTAACTTGATCAATTTCAGATGCATTATAATGGCACCAGGACGTGATTTGTGTTATGAGTGGGCTGCGGAAAGCAGTTCTGGAAACCCAATTTCATTTAGTTACAGAGCTCTGTTCCTCATTACTTTAATTAACCTATTTAGCAATAGTTAAATTGAGTTTTACGGGATTTGAACCAAGACAAAGATTCGCGTTTTTCATGTATGTTTTCTTAGCGCTGATGCAGTTTAATCAAACGGCATATAACATGGGAAATATTCGATTGTTTATTAGTTTAACGTGCTCACAAATTGTATTAACGATTAACGCAGTTTTTACAATGTTTGCATTTGGTACAATTGTCGAGTTGCTGTAAGTCGTGATTATGTGAAGAGGACAGAGCGGTTATTATATTGGGTCTTCATATTGTAAATGCGCAGTGCAATACATAGGGAGATATGTTATGTGTTCAAACTGTAAATACGAGTTACTTCACAATGTATTTGTACAAGTAAAGATAAGTGTCACAGTATATTTCTCTGTTTGTATATTTATATATTCTGTTTTATATACAATATAGATGTGATTACTGTACGTATATAAAACGTAATATATTGATATATTGCATTAAAGAAACGAAAGAACTTTACTTTGCTATAATGTCTTTTTTTCCAAAAAATATACTTTATTTAAAAATTTGCAGCAGTACATACAATACAGTTGTCATATCACGTTCCAAATGTACACAATATAGATTATGCAATTTGCAGGTTACATCAAGTACAGTTCAATGAACACATTGGAATGTCTATTTTAAACTAGGTTGGCGCCTTAAAACACTGTTCCCCACAGTCTGCAGCATGTCTACACCAAGCTAGCACATCTTACTACACCCCATATATGTGTGTGAAACAAAATATAAAAATTGAATATATACATAATATATAGTGTTTTATATATATATATATAAAGCTATGTATATATATATTCTATTTATACATTTTGTTTCATGCCATGGTTTTACAAATCTCGTATGCTAATTCATTTATTTTCAAGTCTTAAACTCATTACCATACTGGGGTATTCGTCATACAGTAATTTATCCACTTGACTGAAATTGATCTAATGTGATCAAACTTACATCGCAACAGAGAGGATATGCAAGCTAACGAAAAGCGACATAAAAGATGAAAGAGTCTCGTCTTAATGCGTGCCTTGAGGATAGCTGCTACCTCGGAGCCGCTTGTTTTGCTAGTTTTTGTCACGCAATTTCTCTGTCGTTGTGCAGAGAATGCTGAGTGCTCTATCTGCTCATGTGACCTGAATCTATTCCTTGTGACAAGGTGAAAGTGAATTTTTTATTGTCGCTGACTAGGTTAGAGTGTAGCAATAAAAACAACTCCTGATTTTTAAGGCATTTTAAAGTACACTTGATTTATTGATGCTGTTTCGTGCACGTGTTCCACCAACATTTGATCTTTTTTTCCCAGAAACTCTGCATGAAAAATATTTGTGGTTTACTGTTTAAAAGCTATGGGGTAGAGCCAAGAATCTTTATTTTGTTAAGTGCATTCTGTCCTATGTATATTTTATTTTTTTAAACGATTTGTAATGGCGCCACAAGCGGTTATTAAAAAAATAGTTATCGACGAGACTGCCAAAATATTGTAAAATGGATATTAATAATTGGTTGCTGAAACTGCTGAGGTTGCACTTAAGGCAGGTACCACGTTGATCAAAGCAAATATCAATGTTTAATATGATTCGGTAAAATAACTACATTATTTAATATTTAAATATTTAAACGAATCGATATTGTCAAGAAAAGCAGAGAAAGGATTTCGTCTATAATCTGAAATAATGTAACCAACGAAAATTGGGATAGCTGAGGGAATGAAAATTCCGAGCTGTTCAGTCTTGTCTCTGAATGGATTGTTTTTCGCTGACTGGTCGCTGCCATTGATTAACATCATATATCAGACGTCTCAATGTTGTTTCTGGAGCTGTTCTCGCAGCCCCCAATGAAAATATCCGCTATCACATTTTCACGGGTTTTATTTTTATCAGTGGCAAACTATGTCCTATTGTGTAATTGGGTATGACTTTCTATTTACTAAAATAAATATCAAAAGATATCACATTTAGCAATTTCACCTCTAACGAACCACTTAGAAACAGTAGTGTCTCAACTTCCCAATCAAAATACAGTAGAGTTCCATTTATCCAGTAATAAAACACATTTATATTAAAATTGATAACAATAGATTTAGTTATGAGATAAGTTGTTCACTATTCCTTTCAGGCTATATCTCACATCCAAAAAAAAAGTAAAATGCCAGATCAGCAGTTACTGATTTTTTTTGTTGCTTTCCCTCAAAGCATGTTATAAGATAAACTCACATGTAGCACAAGATAAACTCACGGGTAATGGCAGTGAAGTGCCAGAAAAATTGAATAGTTACTTTGCCTCATTATTTACCAGGAAGACTAACAAGGTGGGTATGAAGAGGCGATCAAAAAAGGTATAAAGACGTTTAAAATAGAAAAGGGGGAAATAATTGATAAACTAATCAAACTTAAAGAGGATAAAGTCCCTAGTCGGGATTTATTGTATCCGTGTATATTAAAAGAATTTAGGGACGAGATAGCAGAGGCACAATTACATATATATATATATTAATTAGAAAAGGGAATAGTGTCAGAGGACAGGTGGACAGCTAATGTTATTCCTATATTTAAGGGAGATAGAACAAGTCCAGGGAACTATAGACCAGTTAACTTAAAGTCAGTGGTCGGAAAAATAATGGAATCTTTACTCAAAGATGTAATAGAAAGACATCTAGTAAACGAAAATATAATAAAGAGTAGTCAGCACGGATTTCAGAAGGGAAAGTCAAGCTTGATCAAACTTATTGAATTCTTTGACAAAGTAACAGAAAGAGTAGACAGGGTAATGTAGTAGATGTAATATATTTGGATTTTCAAAATGCCTTTGATAATGCCACATTGTAGACTCATAACTAAGGTCAGAACATGTGGAGTCAGGGGACAGGCAGCAGAATGGATAGCAAGGTGACTACAAAATAGAAAACAGAGAGTAGGGGTTAAGGGTAGCTACTAAAACTGGCAAAAGGTGGAAGTGGTGTTCCACAGGGATCGGTACTGGGACCACTGTTGTTCACAATTTACATCAATGATTTGGACTCCGGAATCAGAAGCACAAATTTCAAAATTTGCGGACAACATGAAATTAGGGGTTGTAGTTAATACAAAGGAAGAAAACATTAAAATGCAAGAAGACATTAATAAACTTGCAGAATGGGCATGTAGTTGGCAAATGAATTTCAATAAAGTGTGAGGTGGTGCATTTTGGTAGAAAGAATAAGGAGGCCACATATTGCTTGGATAATAAGAGTCTAAATGGGGTAGAGGAGCAAAGGGATCTTGAGGTGCAGATACACAAATCACTAAAAGTAGTGTTGCAGGTTAATAAGGCCATAAAAATGGCAAACCGAGCACTGAGGGATAGAATTGAAAAGCAGTGAAGTTATGTTAAAATTGTATAGATCCATGGTTAGACCACACTTGGAGTACTGTGCACAGTTCTGATCTGCATATTATAAAAAGAGTATAGAGGCATTGGAGAGGATGCAAAAAAGATTCACATGGATGATACCAGAACTGAGAGGATACACTTATCAGGAAGGACTAAACAGACTGGGGCTCTTTTCTTTAGAAAAGAGAAGGCTGAGAGGTGACCCGATAGAAATCTATAAGATAATAAGAACATAAGAAATAAGAGCAGGAGTAAGCTATACGACCCCTCAAGCCTGCTCCATTCAATAAGATCATGGCTGAGCTTCTACCTCATCCCCACTTTCCTGCCCTATCCCTGTATCCATTGATTCCCTTAATGTCCAAATATCCATCGATCTTAGTCTTGAATATACTCAATGACTGAGCCTCCACAGCCCTCTGGGGTAAAGAATGCCAAAGTTTCACAACCCTCTAATGAAAGGGTTTGATAAGGTAGACATAGAGAAAATGTTTCCACTTGTGGGGGAGTCTAAAACTCGAGGTCAGCAATATAAAATAATCACTAATAAATCCAATAGGGAATTCAGGAGAAACCTCTTTACCCAAAGAGTGGTAAGATTGTGGAATGCACTACCACAAGGAGTAGTTGAGGCAAATAGCATAGATGCTTTTAAGGGAAACTAGATAAGCACAGGAAGAAGGGAATATAAGGGTACGCTGATAGGGATAGATGAAGTAGGGAGGAGGCTTGTGTGAAGCATAGACGCCGGAATAGACCAGTTGGGCCGAATGGCCTGTTTCTGTGCTGTAGAATTAATGTAAGGTAATTCAATTTTATAATCTGTGATCCCTTTGCTGAATTACAACTAACGCTCACATGCGATTTGCATGTTGGTTGTGCATAAGCAGGTACTGCTCTAACTGGCCCGTTATATAATCTCAATAAGAGCTATACTGTAATACTCAGATATATAGCCGCAGGTGATAATAGGTTGTTGCTGATATGTCTGCAGAATTGGCACCATTGGATGATTTTTTTTAACTCACTGTCAGTGCACAAGGCAAATCGTGGAATTTGCCTTTATTGCATCACAAAATATACCTGATTTAAGAAGAACATCATATATTTAGTGTGAGAACATCATTGTTTGCATTCTCTACCATCAATATGTCAATTGTAAACAATTTTACAACACCAAGTTATAGTCCAGCAATTTTATTTGAAATTCACAAGCTTTCGGAGGCTTCCTCCTTCCATTGTCAACCCCAGTCCATCACCGGCATCTCCACATCATCAGTATGTCACACTACGCCTGGTGTCTGCTGTTTCAGGCGACTTCAATTGTTACGTATTCTGTTTAGAAACTTTTGTGGTATTTTGAAGTGTGTATATGAGCAATAACTCACTTTTTAGTTAAAACCCGCAGACGTGAAGAAAATGAAAATTAAATATTAGCATTAAAAGTATTTTAAATCATCCGGTGCCCTGAAATTAGAGTTTTCCGCTAGTATTTTGAATATTTTAAATCGTTTCATATTTGGTTGTAGCAGCAAATAATATCACTCAAACCACCCTCAAATAAAAAAAACAATGAAAGTTAATTGTAGAACATTTTCTAAATCTAGTGCACAGATTCCAAAACTCTATTGCTTAGGATAGAGTCCAGTTTGCTTTTTTAATTGTTTAAACAACATTTGCTCTCCTGTTGCTCACGGGCAAAAATATTAAACAGATACTTTCTTCTAAAGTGTTAAACGGAATATTAAAAATATCACGTTATTCTCTGATTTTTTGTATTTCCGGATCAATTTTTAAAATTTATTTTCCACCATTTGACAATGCTCGGTTTACCTCTGCACTAAAAGTAATTGATTGTCCTGCTTTCATGGTCCCTTGCCTTACTCTAAAATTTGGTTACACGTGCAAAATTATATTTATCTTTGTATTTACTTGCGCGTGGTTTCCTTAATAGCATAAATTGTAATCAAATCTCTGAATTTCTTACTTTTTTTCTTGTTTTAAAAAAAGAGGAAGGTACGAAGAAAATTGTGTCTCTTCCGACTATAAAGGCTGAAGCGAGGAATGGTGCTGAGGAATGGATATTGGGAGACCCAGAATTAAGATCATATTCGGAAGAGACACAATTTTCTTCGTACCTTCCTCTTTTTTTAAACAAGAAAAAAAATAAGAAACTCAGATTTTATCACAATTTATGCTATCTAGAGGGAGAGAGCAGGAAGGTGCTCACATTTAAAAGGAGAACAGTGGGAGTGGGACTTATGTGAATGTCGAGAGTAGATTAAATGGGGCTAATACATTGAGAGAGGGAAGTGGGAGCAGGCGGCTTCTAATCTAGAATTGAGGGTGGAGAGAACAATAAAATGCTGGGCTTCGGCTGCTGCAGGGTAGGAAGGAGGAATCTTGGAGATCTGGGGCCTGAGTGCTGAGAAATTACTTCTGGTCGGGTTGCTTAGTTATATTGCGTCAACCTCACACCTACAGTTGCCCTCTTTGCATGTGCGTTCTGTTGGAGGCTGGACCATGCTGTAACTCACGGGAGTTGTCGTGCAGTCTTTCTCTCAAAACATCAGGCCTCAGCTGGACAGGCTGGGCCATGAAGTATTGTGGCAGGGTTCACCAGAGGCTGGGGATGTTAGGGATATTATGATGCGCCAGGCTGTGATAGTTATTGGGGCAGTTGAAAGGTGGAATGGGTAAATTTGTGATGCTTTTGATGGATCCTTGCTTTTTATGTGTTTATTCTGTTGAAAAATAATCATTTGGGGGATTATGTAGTGGGGTGAGAAACTGTGATATTTGTATCTCAGAGAATTGTTTTACTGGAATATAATTAGAAATAATTTTTTGGCAGACTATGATTGGGGAGTAAATAAATTGCAGAGAATGGTTAATACTAAAAGTATAATAACCGGGAAATAATCAATTAGAAAGGAGAAAAACACAGCAAATATTTTTACTGTCCATATATTTGGAATGTAGGTTTTTGAAGTGAAGACTATGTACTTGATAAAAAGTCAAATACTGCAGATGCTGGAAACTTGAAACAAAAACAAAAAATGCTGGAAACACATTGAGGGGAGACCTGCTGCCAGGCAAAACTAAGATTTAAAATCTTATCCTGTCCTTGAGGCTGTGAGTAGGAAATATAACAGACCTTAGGCAAGTTACAATAGCACCATCGTTCCTGTGAAATGGCATCCAGAGCTGGGAGGACCAAAGGTTAAGGTGGAAAAATAAGTAAATCAGAGGTAAATATAAGTAAGCTTGAGAAAACTTTCAAAATAAGCAATGTTTACCGTAACGGTCAGGGGTGATGGAGATAGCATGATAGGAAGAATTTCTTAAAAGTACAGGATATGCTTGCTATAAACAATACTTTTAGATAGATAGACAGAAGATTATAGATATATAGTCCTGGAAACTAAAAACCATTTACATTTGAAGACAGCCTCCAGAAACAACAAAAATAACTTTGAGAGATGTAAGAAATATATTGGCGAGGTTCTTTATTCTATAATCCACACAAAGAATTTGTGATCTTGTCACCACATTTCATCTTTAGTTTTAGTCTGTTTCCCATAGGAAGTTGCCAGAGCTCATTAAGTCAGGAGGATCACTGGATCACTTCTGGAGGTTGCATCCAAATGGAAATGATTTTTAGTTCCTGCCTTTTTTTTAGATAAAACACGTTCCTATCAATTTTATTTTGTTTAGTTGAATTGCAGAAAAAGAATGAATGATAGAAAGAATGGTTCAAGTGTGTAAATTAACAGTGGATGGTTTTTGAATATCAAGAATAAATTGATCTCTACAATGCTGTTAACATTGGAGCAATGTGGGGAGTGATATTTCTTATGTTTCGTAGGAATGGCACAGCTTGCGAATCCATCATAATAAGTCATATTTTGAAATCTTCATGGGTGAATTTCAGTGGTAATGAGTCATGCCTGAGGGTCCACCTCTATGGTATTTTTGCCTCTGTTTGCTCCCAGTATTCAAATTTTGTTTGATAATGCTCCTGTGACGTGCCTTGGGAAATTTTACTATGTTAAAGGTGCTATATAAATACAAGTTGTTGATGTTGATTCATGGCAGTTTGTTGAACTCCATTATTTTAAAGGTGGTTTGTTAAAGATTTTTCACACTTTTGAGCCACAGTGCAGTGTGTTATAAGCATTTGGAGTGAAATTAATACCATACTTGTGCTGCTTGTAAGGAATCATGATCCTAATTCATTTGCAGCTGCATTAAAATGACATTATTCAGCGCCTTGTATTTTCTCATATGTAAATGTGACAAGGAGTCTTTGTTTGCAGTTAACAATGAGAGACTAGTTTCTGCCGACTGTGATATAGACCCTTCTTGTACTGCAGTCTGTGTCTCAGTCTGTGGTGCCAAAATGCAGTGACAATGGAGTTCTGCATAGGCTTGCTTTACGCGTGCTCAGGTGTCAGATCAGCACTTTATGCCTGAGTCATATTGCCACTTTTCGTGTCATTACTCATCCAAAACAACAAAAGTGACAGTATAACTGGGCCCTTTATTACTGGCAAGCATTAAGCATTGCATTTCCAGTCTAATCCCATGGAATGATATTTCAGCTATTTGGTGCATTTAAGATTTAGCATAATATTTTTGAGCAATGTCTAAAGTTAAAAATGATTCTATGAAAATGTTTCTCATTGACAGCTCCTTGTTTATATCATTCCTTTTGCAGTAATTTGGAAGGATTGTGAGTTCAGTTGTCCAAACATGTTTTTCCATTGTTTGAGATCTTGACATTCTAATGACTGCTCAGAATTCTGACAAGTAGTTTCCTATCAGAGAATATTTTCCCACAGGATATGGGGAGAATTTAAAGATAGTTGAAATTCAGTAAGAATTATTTTGCTGCAGTGTGCTAGCATATCACATTGGCATGGTATTGAGGTGATAGGAATGAGTCACACCTGTACTTCCCCATATTGATGAAATGTGTTAAATGTCAACCAGAAATATTTTATAGCAACTTGCAAAACACCAACAAGTGTTAATTATTGTTAGTTTTAATAACAAACCATAAAACAGACTTTTAACTGCTTACAAAGTTTTTAAATTATAATCTTACTGACATTAATATTAATAGCGTTAGTTTTCTGCTGGTGGGGAAATCAACTATTTTGCTGAATATAAAGCTATATGGCATTTTAATCCAATAATGCAAGACCTCTAACCTAAACTCCTCTTGGCGAGTTGTTAATTTTAGCCATTTTATCAAGGGAATGTACAAAATGTAGGTCATGAACTTCCCCTCAGACAGGAAGAGAACGTTGCAGGGTGCCTTGACCCAAAGTGCTCCTAACCATACCAAGAGCAGCCTAGGAACAGATCACCTGTTCACCCTCTCAGACAATGATTGGAATACAAGGTAGGGAGCTCAGAAGGGAAAATTAATTGAGCATATTCAAAAATAGCAATCATGACTTTCCTACTTAGATTTACGTTGACAATTACTTTCTTCCGCCAAAGATGATGCATTGGCAAAGGGTATTGGAGCGCTAATCCATGGTATCATGTAGGAGAGGGATGCAGGTTTGATTCTTTCCTTTCCACCTCTCCCTAATCTGCCCTGATTTTCTACCTCAGTCATGCTGCTTATGGGGAGTCGGAGTAGGAAAGCAGGAACTTTACAAAGGGGAATGGAGAATCATCCTTGTGCCGCTCTTTGCCCTCAAGGTGGCTGATCTGGAGTGGTGTTGGTTGAGGCCCAGGAGCAGGTCACTCGTCTGGAGACAAAACAGAGGGAATCTGTGTGAACATGATGTAATATCCAGCATCGTGACCCTGCAGTGAAGTGTTCAGAGAAACTTGCTTCTAGCTGTTCCAGAAGTTCAACCTATTTCAAAACTCTCTAAAATGACATGATCACCTCTCTATGGCAGGTGTATAGATCTTAAGATTTCACTTTTTTCTGTGATCTGAACTCGATTGTACAATTATTTTATGTGTCACTCACTGCTAGTGATTGTCCAGTTGCATACAATTGCACAGAGCTCATTAATATACTAGAATAAGCAATTGTGTTTTCTTTATAGTTTTAATTGCGTTATTTCTTAATAGTTTTAATTGCGTTATTTCTTAGTTGCCAACAAATGACTTAAATTGCAGGAGCACATGTTGCTCATTTTACAAAGCAGTAAGTTTATTTCTTTAAATATACACATCAATGCCACATAGCAGCCAAAAACAGTACAAAATATATATTTTTTTGGCTATTTTATCTTGGGACATTTTGTATGTTCAGACTGTCAACAGGCATTAGGATATTCATTATATGATGTGAATGTTGCAGAGAGGCTACTTGACTCTGTTGCTGACAGCATGCAAGACCGATTTTATCATGACTCACAGAACAGTCTCTAAACAAGTTAACCTGAGCCAACCAGCTGCAAGCAGTTGATTTTGGTAAGTAAAAGTACTCAGCTCCCACCAGCTCTATTCAACCTTTGACCTCAAATGTTCCATAACCTTTGACCCTGCAACCTTTGACCTCACAGCCTGTAACCTTTAGCACTGCCAACTTGTACGAATTTGGACATAGTTTTCAATTGGTAAAATTCATCTTTATGAGATTTTTTTAAAGGTAAGAGACAGCGTCCATTTTCTACCGATAAGGGGAGTAAATTTCTTCAGTGTAGATAGATAACACAAAAGGCAGGTGTGCCAGCCCCACTAAGTTCAAAATAGAAAAAGTTAATTTAAAACAAAAGGCACTCTGGGCTTTAACTGCAACTTTTCTTAGCTAACTTCTGAACTTAAATTTTCTCTTGACTTTCTCTCTTGCTCATTGTCTTTCCTTCAATTTGTCATTAATTCCCCTTCCATTCTTTGGTTGTTCTAAAGATTTTTTTGCTACCAAAATCATTTTATTTTGTTTCAGTTTTCACACATTTCTCAATTTTCTAATCACAGGCTTTAGTTTACACTCAGACATGAAATTGCATAAAGTTTATAATTTATACAAATTGCTGGAAGTCAAAATTTGAATTATATCGGGGTTACCCTTTTTATTATATATATGCTACAGGAAGAAGCAACATTTTCCTCACTTCTTATATTTCCCTTGACTTTATCTTCCAGGATTCATGGCTGCGATCTGACTCTAGGATTTTATAGCATGCTCACAGTGCTCGCCAGAGAGTTTCAGTCCTTGTTTCTGTCCCAGAGCCTCCTTGTGTCAGATATTCCTTTTTTGTGCTTGGGCATTAATAATCAGAATTGATAGAGGAAAATTAGGTGGGGCAGATTGCACACCCATAATGTAGCCCACATGATTTTCCATTCATGGACAGGAAATCATATGGGCTCCTTTACGGTCAAGCAATCCTCCCCACCTGATTTTCATCTATGTACTCCACCCAGGTGATTATTTAACAACCAAGGACAAGAGTGGAAACTGTACCCCTTGTCTTATGATATGTTTATGCTACCACCTCAGCATTGCTGTGCCATGGTTTTCATTTTGAAAAAATGCTATAGCTCCAGTATAAATCTGTATCAGGGCCCAGCCTAACTCTATAGAGAAGCAATGTGAGACACTGTTGAGGAGGGTGTCTCACACAACTAGGGTTTGATACTGGAACTTCAATGCGGAGTCAAGTTAGGTTTAAAAACTGCCCTGGCGGGTCCTTTTGACCTCCCGTACACTTTTTAACCATCTTGACGTTAACTATTTAGACAGAGAGGACTCAATCACCTGGAGTTTCTAAACATTTAAGTTTTAGCTGTTGGAAGAGGAGTTCTGTGCATGCACATAACAGCACAGTCTGCAACTGGTAGCTGCAGTACAAATGCAGCATTAAACATTTCTTAAGAATAAAATGTAACTGTTCATGCTCCAGCAGAATGATATCAGCAGTAGTGGCATGAGAAAATTGGAACTTAGTACAGGAGAGTGTCTTCTAAATGCTGGACTACAGGCAGTATGGAGAGAAGTGAAAAAAGACTCCAGCATGCTAGAATTATATACTTGTGTCTTTTAGCAAGTATCAGAAGAAAAAAAATGAGGGGAAGAAAGGTCAAATTCTCACATCTTACCATGTGAAAGAGAACTCAGTCTCAGAAAACTGTAGATTAAGGGCCACAATCCCATAATAGTGGGCTCCATCCCACTTTGACCACTGGTTAGGAGTTTCAGACTTACTACACTTTGCCTAAGAAACAGTGGGAAATTTGGGGACCTGAGAGGAGGTGAAGGAGAAGGGCAGGGGGAGGGGGAGTTGGGGTGGTGGGGGGGTGAGGTTGAGCAAGAGGACCGGTTTAGGGGACTGAAAGGAAGAGGGTAACTGAGAAAGCAGGTAGAGTATAAAGAGCCAGGACTGAAAGGTTAGCAGTAATGTGAGAAGGTAAAGTGGGGTGATAGTGGGGTGAATATATTGCAGTGGTTAGGATCTGGAATGCACTGCCCGAGGGGGTGGTGGAGGCAGATTCAATCATGGCCTTCAAAAGGGAACTGGATAAGTACTTGAAAGGAAAAAAATTGCAGGGCTATGGGGAAAGAACAGGGGAGTGGGACTAGCTGGATTGCTCTTGCATCGAGCCGGCACGGACTTGATGGGCCGAATGGCCTCCTTCCATGCTGTAACCTTTCTATGATTCTATGATTCTAGATACGAGGCTGGCACCAGGGTAAGTAAGTTTTAAAAACTGAGTTAATAATTTCTACCTGTACCTCCTCCATAGAGGAACAGACATAGGAGACACAGTTTGGTGGCCTAGAAACATCTCTTAGCATTAGGAGGACTGAAAAGTAAGTATAATGCTAAGTAGGCATGGCACCCAATCTTGACACACGACTGGTGAATATATTGGTGTGACTGGAAAAGCAAGTAAGGTAAATGTGTATAGAAAGTATATGAAACTTTATGTAATTTTATTCAAAGGTTGGGAGTTAAAATAAATGAATGGGAAGTACATGAAATAGTATATTAAAATGTATTCATGTATTGTATATAGAAAGGAACAGATTTTTCTCTTATTGCGCTTGCGTATAAAGGATCACCTGGGCAAAGTGCATAGGGGAAAATCAAGTGGGAAAGATTGTATGTGTTTAATAGACCTGCTCAATTTTCCATCATTTTAAGTTAATGAGTGGAAAATTGTCAGGCTCCTTTAAGGGCATGTGACCCTCCCCACCCAATATTCCTCTATGCACAGCACCCAGGCAATTCTTTATGCCCAAACGCAAGAAGAAGGAAGTCTACCCTGAAGTGTGTGCATATATAGATGTATGTATGTATCAATATATAAATATTTTTATAAAATGTGGATGCAGGACTGCAAAAACACAAATACTGGGAGCAGGACAACAAAAGAAACAAACATTAACAGCCTATTTTCCAGCCCCTTGTTTCCCCAGGGAATGCTTAGTTCCCTGGGTGCAAAGGTCAGGAAAAAACCTGGATGGCTGGCTGTTCGCCACTTTAATGCTGCGCTCGTATTTCCAGAGCTTTCCTAGTGATCCAGAGCTTGGCCTGTGCTGGCAGTAGGCACAGGTTGGATAAATCCATTGTAATAAGGTGGGAGGAGTGTTTCCCGGGCTTCTGTCTCATTTCCCAACTTTAGTGCTTGCCGGGCACTCCAGCACAAGGGCACCCCGAGATGATAGCACCATAGCCTGCTCCCAAACCCCGACAAATAAGGGTCCTAGGAGGACGTCTGGAGAATTAGAAAGAGGTTTCTAGATTTTACTTTAATTCCTGGCCGAGATCCCAATGTCAATGGGACTGCGTGCCTGCTAAATGCCATCGACAGGCTTGGGTTCTGATCACCTAGGCTGCCCCTTACGTTACTGGTATTTATAGTGTCAGGGCAGGGAAGGCCCAGGAAAACTGGCCCTTAAGAAGAAGACCTAAAAAACACACCAACACTCAGAGTAGGACTAAAATGAACATAAATACAAGGAGCAGGACTGTGATAAAATGAGGTATTTTTGTTTAGCTTTGATTTAATGACTGTTCCTTTAAATATAGTCACAGTACATAAGCAGTTAAAAAATGATTACAATTCAGATTCCTATATCAAGCCAATCCCAACACAATATTTCATCACAAGTTTCATCATTTTCAAGGTAGAGAGAGGAATAATTCAAAAGTAAACAATCTCATATGTTTGGTTCAGTTGGTGTATGACTGTCAGCTCCTTCTTCAATTTGAATGGTCAGATATTCAAAAGCTAGCAAGTTCTGATAGCTCTTTTCCAGGATATAAAAAGAGCTGTTCTGTTTAAATCCATGGCTGGTATTTTCCTCGGAGACGGTCTGAGGAAATTTCAGTTCCATGAGTCTGTTTGAAAATCTCAGATGAAATCATTCAGTTTCAAACAACAGAAAGTAAGAAAAATCAGTTTGAATTTCTACGAAACAACTTAAATTAATAACGCTCCCACTGTGGTAAGAAGTTTTAGGAAAAAACATACTGGCATCGAAGTTCCTCATAACTTCTCGCACAAAATTGCCATACTCTGAGCAGACATGGTGGAATCTGGGACAGGACTCAGTTACACTAGCTCCCCGTCCTTTTTCTGAACATCAAAATTTCTTCAATATTTGGAAGCAGGCGCACCATATGGCCGCCTTACATCTTACAATGTAATTCCTGCATTTGTGGCCTTAGCAATGCAGAGCAATCGACTACAGTATGGAAACTGACCTACTAAAAAAATGGGCCAGTTTATTTTTAGAACATTTGGGCTCACACTAGGCCTATTAAAGCTATGGCTAGGCCCCATTGCCAGTTTCCATTTGCACTGTATATATGAGCCCTACCAACAGTATGCAAATATATCTGTTACAAATAGAGAGAGATGGACAGACAAAGGCTGACCTCTGACATCGCCCTCCATTCTCTGTGTTGAAGATTGGCTTGCTGAGCTGTCAATCAAACTGACCTTGAATGAGAAACCTCCCCCACTGGCGTGGGAGCTATGGCAACTATATTATCTGTTTTGCCAATGAAAACCAATCTAACATTGAAGGTGTAAACAGCTCTGGAATGTGCTCCAGAGCCTTCTTGTCTTGAAACTGATGTGGTATCTGAGAATACAGTACACACATTGAGATGGCGATTCATCTGGTTTTCAACAAATTAGTCGTGAACAAAATCCCAGAGAGTTTATCTGTACATGGGAATTACCTCTTTTTGAACTGATTGGAGATCATTTTGACTTTATGTGATAGTGTAAAACGGGCGATAGCTAGTCGGCAGTCCGTTTTACATCTATCCCGATGGTGAAGTCAATAGAAGTGAAAATCGGGAGAGATGTAAAATGGGCTGAAATTTGCTATCATCCGTTTTACACTATCGCACAAAGTCAAAATTGCCCCCAGTCTAACTCTACAGCAACATTATGGAGCAGAAATTGCTCAGCGTGACGAACCAACAGTGCTCGCCGCTCCATAGATTTATACTAACCCACAAACTTACCGCGGTCTTTTCGTTGGTAATTTCCTTGAATAGGAAACGGAGAAGAGCCCAGCATCAGTTCAGGCGAAGCTAGGACCCTGGGAGAAGAGAGAGGAGCGATCTCTCCCCTCTACCAATCAGATCGCAGCATTTTTGACACGCTGCCTTGACTGTCTCTGCCGACCTGAATTGTTAAACCAGGAAGTGAAAGGTACATTAAAAATAATGTAAAAACAGTTACAGACAGCGAAAAAAAGAAAGGGTAAGAAACAATTGAATTAGATAAAAGAGACAGAAGAAAAAAGTTTTAATTTTTTAAATGACCAAAAACTATTAAAATCAGGAGCAATGAGACACCACATTTTTAAAAGTTAATTTTTAGTTGTTTGGCAGTCATTAATACTTACGTAGTTAAAACGTAGTTAAGGCCTGGTATTTTTAAGCGTACCTGTTTTATGGCGCTATTAGTTACTTTCCAGCTGAGCAGATAAGTAAGTTTGCACTTTTTCAATGGTTTCTCTGACTGCGGCATGCAATATACCTTTAATTTGAAGCTGTCATATCGCCGGCAAACCAGTAGGAGCAAGTTCAGAATTTCCACATTTCACTGCGCATGTGTGGATGCTAGAACCTGCTCCTCCATTTTGCCACTAACAACGGGGAACGCTCTCTGTTATTTTGGGAACAATTTCTGCCCCTATATAAATTAAATAAAAATCCCTTCCAGGATAAATAGGCAAAAATCTCGAAACATTACAGCCTCTGACCCCAGAATTAGGGACGGGGTCAGGGGTGCATTCAGAGGGCAGACAGAAGTTCTGCCCCACCCCAGGTCTGCCCCTAAAATGCTTCCCCAATAAGAGGGATAGGAGTGTGCACAAGAGGACCACAGTCTGCCCCCTAACTCCTAAGGTTGGCTCTTATTTTAGACTTAAAATAATTATCAAAGGAAAAAGTATATTCATCCAAACAATTAATACTTGGTTATTTAAAATGAAGAAATAGATGTAAGTAGAATTATTTTAATGAATTTGTTGTAACATAACCTGTTTTTTCTAGTAGATCTGATGTTTAAGTTAGCCTTATATTTACAAAGAAGGAACTAAAGTTAAGTTTGAGTAAACAAGATTTGTTATAATTGCATTTACTTGCAATCTATCTGGTAGACTTATATGTTTGTAGACACCATGTTGGCATTCAGAAAGACTTGGGTGTCCTCGTACAATAAACACAAAAAGTTAGTATGCAGGTACAGCAGGCAATTAGGAAAGCAAATGGCATGTTGGCCTTTATTGCAAGGGGGTTGGAGTACAAGAGTAAGGAAGTCTTACGACAGTTGTACAGTTGTACAGGGCGTTAGTGAGTACTCACCTGGAGTACTGCATATAGTTTTGGTCTCCTTATCTAAGGAAGAATATACTTGCCTTGGAGGCAGTGCAACAAAGGTTCACTAGATTAATTCCTGGGATGAGAGGGTTGTCCTATGAAGAGAGGTTGAGTAGAATGGGCCTATATTCTCTGGAGTTTAGAAGAATGAGAGGTGATCTTATTGAAACATATAAGATTATGAGGGGGCTTGATAGGGTAGATGCTGAGAGATTGTTCCTGTGGCTAGAGAGTCTAGAACTAGGGGGCATAATCGCAGGATAAGGGGTCAGCCATTCAAGACTGAAATTAGAAGAAATTTCTTCACACAGAGGGTTGTGAATCTTTATAATTCTCTACCCCAGAGGGCTGTGGATGCTCAGTCATTGAGTATATTCAAGGCTGAGATAGATAGATTTTTGGACTCTGGGGGAATCAAGGGATATGGGGATCGGGTGGGAAAGTGGAGTTGAGGTCGAAGGTTAGCCATGACCTGATTGGATGGCGGAGCAGGCTCGAGGGGCCATATGGCCTTCTCTTGCTCCTATTTCCTATGTTCTTATGTTCTTATATCAGGCCTCACCTCTCTAAATATTAATCAGACCGCTTACCAAAAGGTGAACTCGTGAATGTAAGAGCTATGGGGTTTGTTTATAGGAGTGATCGATGAACCTGAGCTCAAGAGAGTATCTAAGGCAGACCTGAAATTTGTAATAGCGTTTACTGACTTTAGGTGTTTACTGAAATAGCTGGAGAATGCACAAGAGGACCACAGTCTGCCCCCTAACTCCTAAGGTTGGCTCTTATTTTAGATTTAAAATAATTATCAAAGGAAAAAGTATATTCATACAAAGCAATTAATACTTGGTTATTTAAAATGAAGAAATAGATGTAAGTAGAATTATTTTAATGAATTTGTTGTAACATAACCTGTTTTTTCTAGTAGATCCGATGTTTAGGTTAGCCTTGTATTCATTGAGGAAGATCTGAATCTGAGCCAGGTAGGACCTGGAGTTCAGCTGCCAAGCCACAGAATGCTCCCTTTCTCAGTTCATTGGAGAACTCAGGATAATTCCTGTGGAGGACAGCCACAACCAAAGATCCAGTGCCCGCCTTCACCTTCTCCCCAGTGACCCTGAGGATCAATCACTGCATCATTTGTTAACAAGCGACAGAAGAATGAGAATGCTTATTAGTTGAGTGATAATTCATCACTTTTTTCTTGCAGCGAGGGAGTGGTCAACTGTATTGAATCATTTTATCTTTAAAATGTAACAACTGGAACAATAAAAGAAAACAAAATCTTGCAAAAAAAAGTGATTTGTTTTTTATCTGTCATATAAATTACATATAAACTTCTCAAGAGTAACTAAGCAGTGTTTGTATCATAATCATACATGTTTCATGAAACTTTCTGTTAAAGCCCATCAATGAATGCACATGAATTAAAATACAAATAGATCACAAAAGTGTAGCTTTTGCAGATTTTGAATTAAAAAGTTGGAATTTTAATGAAATGCTGTTAGCCTGGTTCTTAAGGGTTAACCTATTATAGCACCTGGGGCTCCAAGGGCATCAGCTTTGTGTTTCATGGTTGCTTTTTAAATCACTGTTATCCACTTCATAAAGTTTTCAATGATTTTAATGTTCATAACTATCCTGTGCTCCCAGCACCCACTCCTAACATTTTAAAGTAAAAGCCGAACCAATGAAGCTCTGCTCACGTGACGAAGAAGCCCCCCATGTGCGGTGCTCCATTGTACTGCATCACTCTGCATTGAGGTAAAACCAGTAGGAACTTTGCTGTCATTGTGTTCCTTGGGATTGGCAGCAGCTGCAATCTGCCTGTGAAGTTTGTGAACTTTCTCTTGTCCTTGGCAGGTTGGTTTCGGGATGCTGCCCATATTGATAGCAGATTCCCTCCTGAAAAAAAATTATACATAAATAGACAATGAGTGTTTTAAAGGAGAGGTGAAAGAGATGGAGCAAGGTGGAGTGCTTGATGGAGGAGAAGGTACCAGAAGAGGAAGGGGAAGAGACCAAGGCGTGACTTGGTGATAAGGACCACATCGTCACTGTATAGCCAGTTTGGGAGGCTTTGGTAAGGGGAAAGGTGTTGCCACCCATGAGCTAAGTTTCAGTCAAAGCCAAGATGTCAATGTAATTATCCATAATAAGGTTATGGATGACATGGGCCTTGCTTGTGAGTGAACAGGTATTCTGGAGGGAAATGCAATAAGAGTTGATGATTATTCATCCACTGACAAAGCCCAAGGGATAATGGTGGGTGAGGTGATTGTGATGGAAAGGAGGTTGCCGAGGTTAGCCCTCTATGGGCGTACTAGGTAGGAAAGTTGGTGAGAGAAGAGGATGGAATATTTGGGGTTGCTGCTTGTAATGAGGCAGCAATGGGTGCTGAATGCCGACAGAGGCATAGAGGTAGCCGTGGGCTTTTATTCAAGAGGGATTCAAGCCTTGGACAATGGCAGGAGAGTAGGAAGGCAAAGAAGCAGCAATGAGTAGGATAGGAATTGCAGAAAGGAATGAAAGCCGGCATGACTGAGTGTCGGGAATTTAAATCTTCCTGAATTTAAATACTGACAAGTTCATGTCCATGGAGTCGCTCCCAGCCCTCCCAAACCTGTCTGGAACACACCGGCAAGCTGCTTTTGGAAGGCCGATTGGTATCCACAGCTGACCAGAATTATGGCGATGAGGCCTTAGGCCCAATTTGGGACGAGCATTAGGTCTCCCACTTCTGGTGCATGTAATGAACGCATCGCCGATCTCGTGCCCGAAAATGGGCCTAAAGCAATTTCTCCTCCATACTGCAAGGAGGGAGCATGAGGAGAGAATCTCTGGAAATATTAAAAAGAACAGTATTATACAAATATCGCAATAAAAATAGAATTGTTAAATGTGAGCTAGGAGCCCTAAGAAGATAAAAGCGAGTTAGTAGATGATAAGCACAAACTGGTGGGGATACTTAACAATGTTTACAAAAGAGAAGGATATTGGGGAGGAGATAAATCCTGAATTGGTTAAAAGCAACATGAGAGATATAATAAATAAAAGGAAAGTATTAGAGAAGTTAATTAAGCTAAAGGAAAACAAAAGTGTCAAGACCTGAAGGGTTATATCTGAAGATCCTGAGGGAAATGAGGGAAGAAATAATGGAGGCCCTAGAAATTTTATTTCAGGGTTCCAATGAGAGTTGATATGTGCTGGACAATTGGAGAATGGCCAATGTAGTACCTATTTTCAAAAAGGGAGAGAGTGCTAACCTGCGTAATTACAGGCCAGTTAGTTTAACATCTGTGGTAGGGAAAATTTTGGAATCTTTAATTAAAGATGACTAAATATCTAAACGAAGAAAAAATAATTAGAAGCAGCCAACATTGATTTCAGAATGGAAGGTTGTGCTTGAGAAATCTGATAGAGTTCTTTGAGGAGGTGACAGATATGGTGGATGAGGGAAATGCAGTGGATGTGCACTTTCAGAAAGCCTTTGACAAGGTACCACACTGGAGACTATTGGAGAAGAATAAGGCGTATGGAATTAAGGGAAGGGTATCAAATTGGATTAAA
Source organism: Heptranchias perlo (assembly GCF_035084215.1). Classification (NCBI taxonomy): domain Eukaryota; kingdom Metazoa; phylum Chordata; class Chondrichthyes; order Hexanchiformes; family Hexanchidae; genus Heptranchias; species Heptranchias perlo. The sequence continues at coordinate 132,773,480 of NC_090325.1, forward strand.
ATCTGGTTATAAGGGAGGAAACAGAGAGTAGGAGTTAAGGGCAGTTTCTCAGAATGGTTGGAAGTGGGTGGCGATGTTCCACAGTGCTGTATTCTGGGAAAGCTTCTGTTCACTGTACACGTCCACAAGTTGATATAGGGCTAGAGGTAATGGTGTCCGAATTTGCATACGATACTAAAATAGGAGGCATGGTAAATAATTCTGAGGACTAAAGGAAGTTCCGAGGGATTAATGACAAGATGGTGAAATGAGCAAAAAAAGTGACAGATGAATGAAATTCAATGTCAGTAAGTGTGAAGTGCTACATTTTGGTAAAAATGTATTAAATATACTTTGAATGTGGGAAGATTAGGTGATATGGAAGAGCAAAGGGATTTGAAGGTTCAAGTTCACAAGACATTAAAATAAGCACCTCAAATGGATAAGGCCATAAAAAAGCTAAAGAATACTGGGTTTTATAGCCAGAGGAATGGAAGATAAAGTTTGAGTTGTAATGATGAATCTATATAAAACCTTAAGACCATAGTTGGAGTACTGTGCGCAGTTTTGGACTCCATACTATAGGAAGGATGATAAGCCAAGAGAGAGGGTGCAGCGCAGATTCAGTGCGATACTGCCTGGTATGAAGAATTACAAATATGAAGAAAGACTTGAAAAATTGGGGCTATTTTCATTTGAACAGAAAAGATTATGGGGTGCTTCGATAAGTGTTTAAAATTTAGCAATTTAAGATTTAGCGCAGAAATATGAAAATACATCAATCGCACCAATTACATGCTCAAGTTTTGAAAGTTTGCAAAGTTTACCAACAAACTAAAAACATTTGTTATATTATCCTGAGGAGTGACATCCAATTGAAAATTTAAAAACATTGAACAAAACAGTTACCTGGCTTGCTGGCCAAGTTAAACAGGCAGAAAATGCTAAAAACACTCAACAGGTCAGTCAGTATTTGTGGAGAGAACAGATGAAGGGATGGACAGAGTACATAGAAACAGACAGTTTCCAGTGATTGAGGGTCTAGAATGAGGGGACAAAGACTTAAGACTTAAGGGATTTATGACAGAGAGCAGGAGAAACTTTTTTATACAGAGAGGAGGCGGATGGGGGATTAAAATTTTTTAAAATGGACAACGCAGCCCCAACCCGGCCCCAACCCACCTCCAACCCACCCACTTCCATTTCAACGGGGGCAGGTCAGGAAGGGTGGCCGACCAACCTGCTCTCAGGAGGCGGGTGGGTCACTAAAATATTTTAAGGAGGCTGCATGCCTCCAATTTAACTTAACTTTTAGTTTTAAGTCCCGGGGGCCAGGTTTTCTGGGCCTCGCGATATCTGGCAGCTGAAGGGAGGTGTGAAGGGACAGATCCATCAGGTAAGTGCCTTTACTGCACTGCTTGTGGACGAGGAGGAGCAGGAGTGCTTCGCCCCGGCCCACCAAGCTTACCTCCATGCGTTTGGACCCCTGCGAGCAGCCGACTCCCCCCCCCGTGATGTCCAACTCCCCCCGCGATGTCTGACTTCCCCATGTAATGTCCGACTCCCCCACCCCCCGCGATGTCTGACCTCCCCCCACCACGATGTCCGACTCCCCGCCCCCCGCCATATCAAATTTACCTTTCTCCGCTCCGTGGCTGGTGTTCCGCCCTACACCCAACCAGACTGTCAATCTGGCTGGCTGCAGGCAGGAAACCGATTTGAAAAATTTAAAACAATTCCTGCCATTAAATTCAGCAGGACTTTACGGGATGTGGGAATAGGGTAGGCACATAAGATTAGGTCTACTGCTCCTGTGGAGCAAAAGATCAACATGGACTGATTGGGCCAAATGGTCTGTTTCCGTGTTGTAATCTCTATGTAATTCTATGTAACTACCAATGATTAAATTGTGGAAGGTGTACACAGGAATGTATTTTGCTTTCTCTTTTCCTGCCAGGAATGTTTAAAATACTTTTTGGTACAGGATTATAAGGATACATTCACAAACCAACTTTGGCATTGCTTTGCTTGGGATGCTAAATAGAAATTGACCCAAGCCATCTCATAAAGGATCGCACCAGAGCTGCTGTCATGAAACCTCCAGCAGGTGCGGTTTTCAGACTTGAATTGCAAACTCCAGTGTAAACGTGGTCTTCTGTGGTTTGGGATCACACATGCATGTGTCAAGATCCCTATTCGTACAGCTCCTTTTTATCTAATGCTGAACCTTTTGTTTGATCTAAGCTTGGCAGGTTGGCAGCAACAGTGATTTTTCAGACTCTTAGCCAATTCCTTGCAGATTTGCACAGAATTTGAAAAGCAAAACGCTGCAGATGCTGGAAATCTAAAACAAAAACATAAAATGCTAGAAAATCTCTGCAGGTCAAGCAGCATCTGTGAAGAGAATAGATGAGTTAACATTCTGATGAAGGGTCCACACCTGAAACATTGGCCCCGATTTTAAGAGGGGGATGGAAATGGCGCAAGCCCCAAAGTGGGCGGTGTGCCCGGAGAGTCCGGGGACATGGAGGCACTGCCAATCTTAATGACAGGGCCTCATTAACATAAAAGTTCCTGGAGTCCCACCCACCACTTGGCCAGATCCACTGCCTGGTCGACGGGTGGGACCGGGAATTTGGCGGCAGGAGGCCGCAGCCGGGGGCTCGTGGGAACGGTCCCGGCAGTTAGTGGGAGGAGGGGTCTGGAGCTGATCGGTGGTGGGGGGGTTCCACCAGGATTGGGGGGAGGCCATGTCTGGGGAGGCCCAAGGACTTCTTGCGGGACCTGGGGGGAGCACTTCTGCTCCTCCTGGCCCAAAATGTATTCTAACAGAAGTAAATTTTTAAAATTTACCATGGCCAATTGGCACCTCCTGCCATGGTTCTGCTGCTGGGCTGCATACAGTGTGGGACTCCCCCTGACTTTAAAGTTAAGATTACGTTGGAGCACTAATGATGTCATTGGGCCACAACTTTTGAATGTTAAGTAGGCCCCCCCTACCTGTAGCGGCAGCCTTGGCCAACTTGAAAGTCAGAGAACATAAGATGGCACCGGATGGGAACAGAGCAACTTCAGGCTTAATTTTAACACCTCCCATGGCTGGGTGAGGGGAGTTAAAATCCTAGCCATTAATTCATCTGTTCTCTCCACAAATGCTGAATAACTTGCTGAGCATTGCCAGCATTTTCTCTCTTTGTTTCACTTGGCGAGTGTTTTGTTCCAATTTTTTTCATTGTCAATTGGATATCACTCCTAAGGATAACATAGCAAATATTTTCAATTGTTGGTAAACTTTGCAAACTTTCAAAAATTGAGCAGGACATTTGGAGACTCATAATACAATCAAGGAGAGTCAACATGGTTTTATGAAGGGGAAATCGTGTCTGACAAATTTATTAGAATTCTTTGAGGAAGTAACGGGCAGGGTGGATAAAGGGGAACCAATGGATGCAGTATATTTGGATTTCCAAAAGGCATTCGATAAGGTGTCACATAAAAGATTACTGCACAAGATAAGAGCTCATGGTGTTGGGGGTAATATACTGGCATGGATAGAAGATTGGTTAACTAACAGAAAACAAAGAGTCGGGATAAAAGGGTCATTTTCAAAATGACAATCTGTAACCAGTGGGGTGCCGCAGGGCTCAGTGCTGGGGCCTCAACTATTTACAATATATATCAATGACTTGGATGAAGGAACAGAGTGTCTTGTGGCCATATTTGCTGATGATACAAAGATAGGTGGAAAAGCAAATTGCGATGAGGACACAAAGGGCCCGATTTTACCAGGGGTGCGGGTTGGCAGCGGGTGGTCGGGCGGGCTCGAGGAAAACGCGCCGGCCAAATTGAGTGCGTTGCGCACGCGATCGCGGGATGATTGATGTGATTAGCCGGCAGTTACGGGTTCCGCGCTTCTCAGCTGCGTGCCGGCGGCCTGCGCATGCGCATTGACGTCTGAGCGATGGTTGCGCTCTATTTAAAGGGGCAGTCCACCAAAGCCCCTCCAGCCACAAACTACACTCCATCAAGGATGGAGGAGCACAGGGGTAAGGCTGCTCCCCGTTTCACGGACCACGCCCTCCAGGTGCTGCTGGACGGGGTCCGCATGACGAGGGAGACGCTGTTCCCCACGGATGGAAGGAGGTGCCCTGCCAGCGCCACCAAGAGGGCATGGGAGGAGGTGGCCGCGGAGGTCACAAGCAGGGGAAACACCACCCGCACTTGGATTCAGTGCCGCAAGAGATTCAATGACCTCACCAGGTCCGGAAAAGTGAGTACACTAACGCATTCTGCATCACTCCGTCTTCCACATCACCTCAAACACCTCACAACCCCATCTCCACTGACAGTACTGCGCTCCCGCACCAATCCTCACAGCCACCCAACTATCATCCTCACAGTGCCTGCACGTACCCACCGTCCCTGTCCCCACTCGACCACTACCACACACCCCAATGCCCATACAATGGGATGGCCATGTGGCACACGCATCCTCCCATCCATCTGGCACACGTTCAACCCAATCACACCAATGCTTGAAGCGTCTCACATTGTAATCATCACTCAATAACGTTTTTGTGTTTTGCCCTCACAGGAGAAGAGGGCCAGGAACGCACGCGATAGGGCATGCACCGGAGGGGGCCCGCCACACAAGATGGCCCTGACAGACGCCGAGGTCGAGGCACTGGAGATCAGCCGCACGCTGCATTGCCTGTCGATGGCGGATGGCGAGTCTGGTTCTGGCGAAACGGCCGGTAAGGGAAAGCTGGCACTCATCACTCATGATCGTGAATGATCGTAGCATCACATGGCATATGCCGCACCGCCACATTTGGTCACATGCCTGATATTTCCCTCTGTTCTCTTCCAGGACCGTCTGCGATCGACGTCTCGGTTGAGGGCGATTCCTCAGAGGACATGCCCGTCTCTGAGGGTGCATCGTCACACATGAGCCTTGCATCCACCAGCGCAGATACACACACCTCGGTGGGTCCCCCCCCTCAGCTAGTTGGGATTGCACATGGTGAGTCACCGCGCACACATGAGCATGAGCAGACCCTGGTGGCAGGGTCAGCCGCGGAGGGTCCGCGTCGGTGGGAGCACTCTTCTCCAGGCTTTGCTCAGCCGGACCCAGATGCTGAACCCAGGGGGCCACCTGTCAAAAGGAGAGTCGTCGAGGGGCACCAGAACATTGCTGAGGTACTGGGAGAGGTGCCACGCGCACTCTCCACAATCGCACGGAGGATGGAGGAGTCCAACTCCTGCATGAGGGGAATGGTGGCACAGGTGCAGGAGGGTATCGCCGAGATAGTGTCGCAGGGACGTGAAGGCATCTCTGAGATAGTGTCGCCGGTAGGTGTGGGAACGTCTGCGGTGGAGGACAGGCTAGCCTCCCTCGAGCGTCACGCACAGCTCACCAATGAGTCCATCCAGGCCCTCACAACGGCTGTTCGGATTCAGGGTGAACAACATTCTGCCGCCATCAACAGGTTGACAGATACATTGGAGGTGGCCTTGCAAGGTCTCACCCACGTCATCCAAACTGCCGTCCAGCAGGGTGGAAGGGGTGATGTGGGCCTTGGCCATGAGAGGGAAGATGGTGAACGGGGAAATGGAAGTGTGGACGCTACTCAAGGCGCCCCCAAGTCTCACCCGTTGCCCCCCTCTCAACCAGTGCCCGCAATAGTCCATCCTCTCCAGGTGGCCGAGTCTGCCCCTGCACAGGTGCAGGAGGAGCAGTCTGTGGAGGTGCCCTCACGGGCACCGAAACCCAGGGGGCGTCGGCCCAAAGCATCTACCCGGTCAGGGCACGAACAGGAGCAACCTGCCACCACCTCTGCTGGAGCCACAGGGGTAGCACCACGTAGGGGGTCCCGAAAACGAACGCCTAAAGTTCCGTGAGCACACAGGGATTGCAACAGGGTGTTTGTCGTTTTTTTTTAATTTTCTACTCTTTGAATGTCACCACAAAATAAACTCACTTTTTCTCACCAATGCTGCCACCTCTTGTCCATAATTCTGCGGCTTGTGCAATATGTCCCTTCCCTGCGCCTCATCATGACGACGACCACCCCGTCCCACCCATTGAGCATAATCCAGTGGGTGCAGGTGTACAGGCACCACTCTTCTGTGGAGGGAGCCTGTATGGACCCTCGTCTGTGCACGTTATGACATGTGAACGCCTCACACAGTGTGATGTTAGGAGAACCGTTGGCATATGAGTGCCTCCCTGGCCTGACGAGCACGCAGGTGAGCCGGTGTTCGGCGCATGGGTCGTTCCTCCTCCTCTCCCTCTTCCTCCTCCTCCTCTTCCTCCTCCACCTCCTCCTCATTGTCGTCCTCAATGTGGGTGGCGGGTGTGCATGGGGCCTCCTCCAGCGGCACCCCTCTCTGTAGTGCCATGTTATGCAGGGCACAGCAGACAACTATAATTCGTCCCACTCTGAATGGCGTGTATTGGAGTGCTCCCCCGGAACGATCAAGGCACCTGAAGCGCATCTTGAGCAGCCCTATAGCCTGCTCAATTGTAGACCTGGTAGCAATGTGGCTGTCATTATACCGACGCTGTGGCTCGGTAATGGGGTTCCTCAGAGGTGTCATAAGCCACGTGTGCAGGGGATATCCCTTGTCGCCGAGGAGCCAGCCGTTGCCGGCGTTGGGTGCGTGGAAGAGGGGCGGGACGGTGGACTCCCTGAGGACGAAGGCATCGTGGCAGCTGCCAGGGTATCTGGCGCACACGTGTAGGAATCTCTGGCGGTGGTCACAAATGAGCTGGGCGTTCATGGAGTGATACCCTTTCCTGTTGATAAACAGCCCTGGCTCATGTGGAGGTGCCCGTATTGCTATGTGGGTGCAATCGATTACACCCTGCACCCGTGGGAAGCCAGCCACAGCATGGAATCCAACCGCCCTCTCCGTCTGGCTGCGCTCATCCATGGCGAAGTTGATGTAGGTCGAGGCCCTGCGGAACAACCCATCGGTGACCTGCCTTATGCACTTGTGTGCAGACGACTGACAGACCCCGGTGATGTCCCCCGTGGCACCCTGGAAGGATCCGGAGGCGAAGAAGTTGAGGGCAGTGGTGACTTTGACGGCGACGGGTAAGAAGATGCTGCTTGGTCCATCCGGGAGCAGCTCGTCATTGAGGAGGCTGCAGATGTCGGCAACTACCTGGCGAGTGACTCTGAGCCTCCGTATGCACTGCTGCTCAGAGAGGTCCATGAAGCTGAGCCTCGGTCTGTAGACCCTGTGCGGAGGGTAGTGCCTCCTGCGACGCATCTCTCTCTGCGGATGCCCTCCATCCTGCTGTGCAGGTGGATGTGCCGCAGCACCGTGTTGTGGGGATGCACGTCTCTGAGGCGGACGGCGTGGACTGCGAGGCTGCTGAGGCTGGTCATCCTGTTCGTCCTCCGAGGATGTCAACGCAGCACCCATCTGGCAGGTTTAGGTTTGCGGGGTTGTGCACGCTAGAAAAGTGTGTCCTCGCACAGGGGTTGGACTTCCACGCCGGTGAATCTTCTTGCTTGGAGGAGGGTGGTGGAGGGCAGGCGTTGCCCAATGTTACGGAGTGTCCTCCTGCGTTGGTGAAGGCTCTCCCCCCCGCCCCCCCCCCCCACCTGTGGAATGCACCTTGGCAGCTGCCACAGGCTGCTGGCTGCAACACGTCCGTTGAGAGTGTGAGTGTTTCCCCCAGTATGGGAAACAGTCTCATTTCACTGTAAAATCCGACACCTGTTAAATAAACAGCTCAATCAGGTCATTTAATGACCTGAAATACCAAGATAAATACACTCAAGTGGAACCCCGCTGGCTTTAATTGCCTGCGGGATTCCCACCAGCGGGGCCAACGCACGCACCCCCGCACGTCATCGCGCAACCAGGAAGTGGGCGGGATCGAGGCGCGATCCGGTCCCGCTCCTCGAAACCGGGATTTTAGAGGCCCCCCCGCCGAGAACGCACCCGGAACCGGGTGCTAAAATCGGGCCCAAAGTATCTGCAAAGGGATATTGACAGGTTAAGCGAATGGGCAAAAATTTGGCAGATGGAATATAATGTGGGAAAATGTGAAGTCATCCACTTTGGGAGGAAAAATTTAAAAGCAAAATATTATTTGAATGGAGAAATATTACAAAATGCTGCGGTACAGAGGGATCTGGGTGTCTTCGTACATGAAACACAAAAATTCAACATACAGGCGCAGCAGGTAACCCAGAAGGCAAACGGAATATTGGCCTTTATTTCTAGGGGGATGGAGTATAAAAGCAGGGAAGTCATGCTACAACTGTACAGGGTGCTGGTGAGACCACACCTGGAGTGCTGCGTACAGTTCTGGTGCCCTTATTTAAGGAAGGACATACTTGCATTGGAGGCAGTTCAAAGAAGGTTCACTAGGTTGATTCCAGGTATGGAAGGGTTGTCTTATGAGGAAAGATTGAAAAGGTTGGGTCTATACTCATTGGAGTTTAGAAGAATGAGAGGAGATCTTACTGAAACATATAAGATTCTGAGGGGACTTGATAGGGTAGATGCTGAGAGGATGTCACCCCTCATGGGGGAATCTAAATCTAGGGGCATAGTCTCAGAATAAGGGGTCGTCCGTTTAAGACGGAAATGAGGAGGAATTTCTTCTCCCAGAGGGACGTAAATCTTTGGAATTCTTTACCCCAAAAAGCTGTGGAGACTGAGTCATTGAATACATTCAAAGCTGAGTTAGACAAATTTTTGATCAGCAAGGGAGTCAAAGGATATGGGGAAAAGGCGGAAAAGTTGAATTGAGGTAAAAATCAGATCAGCCATGATCTCATTGAATGGTGGAACGGGCTTGAGGGGCCGAATGGCCTACTCCTGCTCCTATCTCTTATGGTCTTATGGAGCATGTAATTTGTGCGATTGCCATATTTTCATTGTTCTGCAATATATCCTAAATTGCTAAATATTTCAGCTGCATGCCTATGTTCCTTCATGCAATAAATATATAGCTATGCATGTCAGATAAGTTGTTAAATGTTGCAAGAAAGTAATTTCCTTGAAGTTATACCCTGCATTTCAAGTATACTTGTACAAGCGTTCTGCCTCCACCCAAAGGTGTATCCATAATGTAGCTGAAGAATATGGAACCATCTGGAGCAATGAAGAAACCCAGTGCCTACTAAAGAAAGAATTTGTGTTTACATTGTGCCTTTCATATCTTCAGGGCATCCAAAAGTGTTTCACAGCCAATGAATTAATTTTGTGGTGTAGTCACTGTTGTTATGTAGCAAAAACAACAGCCAATTTGCATACAACAAGGTCACACAAAATTAGATAATGACCAGTTAATCTGTTTCTGATGGTGTCGATTGAGGAATAAATGTTGACCAGGGCACTGGGAAAATGCTCCTGTCCTACCTCAAATAGTGCCATGGGATCTTTAATATCTACCTAAACAGGTAGGCAGGATCTCAGTTTAACATTTCATCCAAAAGATGGCACCTCTGATGATGCATCACTCCCTTTTTAATTCACTGAAGTGTCAGCCTAGATTATGTACTCAAGTCCTGGCTTGAACCGACAACCTTCTAACTCAGATGCCAGGGCAACAAGATGAATGCACAAAGCTTTCGTAACAAGATAGATGAATTAATAGCACAGGTAGAGACAAATGGGTTTGATCTAATAGCCATTACTGAGGCTGGTGGCAGCATGCATTGACCATACACTGTTGTAGTACACATTTTTATTCTGAAATTTCTGGCAAAATACATGGGTTCAAAGGAAATAATCTCTGGATTACTATCTGAGCCATGTGCAAATTGGCATAGGGACAAACAGATTAGATGGTGAAATGCATGGCTGAAAAAGTGCTGTGGGAAGCAGGGGTTTCAATTCATGTGGCACTGGCACTAGTACTGAGGAAGGAGGGAGCTGTTCCGTTGGGACAGGCTCCACTTAAACTAGGCTGGGACCAGTGTCCTGGCGAAGGTCACATCAGGGAAAAAAGTAAAAAGTTAAAATTAAAGGTGCTGTACCTGAATGCATGAAGCATTCGTAACAAGATAGATGAATTAATGGCACAAATTGAGATAAATGGGTTTGATCTAGTAGCCATTACTGAGACATGGTGGCAGGGTGACCAAGGTTGGGAACTAAATATTCCAGGGTACTTGACTTTTAGAAAAGATAGGCAAAATAAAAAAGGAGGGGGTAGCCCTGATAATAAGGGATGAGATAAAGACAGTAGTGAGAAAGGATTTTAGCTCAGAAAATCAGGATGTAAAATCAGTATGGGTGGAGCTAAGAAATACAAGGGGCAGAAAACATTGGTGGGAGTAGTTAACAGGCCTCTAACAGTAGTTATAGTGTTGGACAGAGTGTAAATCAGGAAATTAGAGAAGCATGCAACAAGGGTAATGTAATAATCAAGGGGGACTTTAATCTTCATATAGATTGGGCAAACCAAATTGGCAAAAATAGTTTGGAGGATGAGTTCATGGAATGCATCCAAGACAGTTTTCAACAATAAGTTGAGGTATCAACTAGGGAACAGGCTATTTTAAATCTAGTATTATGTAATGAGACAGGATTAATTAGTAATCTTATAATAAAAGATCCTCTGGGGCAGAGTGATCATAATGTAATAGAATTTCATATTGAGTTTGAGAGCGATGTACTTAAGTCCGAAACTAGGGTCTTAAATTTAAACAAGGCCAATTATGTAGGTGAGAAGGGCAAATTGGCTAAGGTAGATTGGGAAATTAGATTAAAAGGTATGATGGTAGATAAGCAATGGGGAGCATTTTTAAAAAATCATATTTCCCAACAAATATACATACCTTTGAGGAATAAAAACGCCACAGGAAAAGTGATCTAGCCATGGCTAACTAGAGAAGTTAAGGTTAGTATTAGATTAAAAGAAGAGGCTTACAATGTTGCCAAAAAGAGTAGTAAACTTAAGGATTGGGATGGTTTTAGAAATCAGCAAAGGATAACCAAGGAATTGATAAAGAGGGAGAAAATTGAATATGAGAGTAAACTAGCAAGAAATATAAAAACAGAAAAACAGAAAACATAAAAAGGAAGAGATTAGTGAAAGTAAAAATGGGTCCCTTAGAGGCTGAGACAGGAGAAATTATAATGGAGAAAAATTAGAGACGTTAAACAATTATGTTATATCGGTCTTCACATTAGAAGACACAAAAAACATACTGAAATAATGGGGAACCAAGAGTCTAATGAGAGGGAGGAAATTAAAGTAATTAAGATTAGTAAAGAAAAAGTTTTAGAAAAATTAGTGGGACTAATAGCCAACAAATCCCCTGGTCCTGTTGGTCCACTTCCTAGAGTTTTAAAAGAGGTGGCTGTAGAGATAATGAATGCATTGGTTTTGATCTTCCAGAATTCCCTAGATTCTAGAATGGTCCCCGTGGATTAGAAGGTAGCAAATGTAACCCTGCTATTCAAGAAAGGAGGAAGAGAGAAAGCAGGAACTACAGGCCGGTTAGCCTAACATCAATAGTTGGGAAAATGCTAGAATTTATTATTAACGGTGTAGAAATTCTATTAGAAAGGTAAAACCTTCATCATTATCCAAAAGATCTGCATCCATCTCAGAAAAAAACATACTTCTGATTTTACTTTATGACAATCATAATATGATTAGGAAAGATTGAATAGCGTGGGCCTATACTCTCTGGAGTTTAGAAGAATGTGAGGTGACCTCATTGAAAAATATAAGATTCTAAGAGGGCTTGACAGAATAGATGCTGAGACGATGTTTCCCCTGGCTGGAGAATCTAGAACTAGGGGACAAATGTTAATTGTATCCATGTGATTTATATCAATTAGTATTAATTGTATTCAGGTGATGTGTATCAATTGGGGACTCTCTTGTATCCATTTATAAGCAAGATTATCTAGGGTATGAGTTGTGTTGATCTCTGTGAATAAAGGCTTGGAAGCAACTGAAGACCAGGCTCCAATATTCTATCCTTTACCACCTGGTTATCCAATTTGTAGTATGGTAGCAGAGGATGGTTGCCTAAAGGTGAAGGTTGGAAACTACGCTTTTTTTTGGACATAAAAAAACTAAACTTGAAAGCTTAGTGGCCATTGTGGAAAATAGCAGAAAGCAAGTTTAAATTGTTGAGGTACAATTTCCCTCCAATGTTCTCGGAGTCTGAACAATGCAAGAATGAGATTGACATGAGGACACAGGTTACTACTCTGCCAAAGAGAAAACAAGGCATAGCCTTGGCGTTGTCGTTTCCTGGACGAAGTAAAATCAGAAGTAAGGTATTTTCTGAGATGGATGCTGATCTTTTGGATAATGATGAAGGTTTTACCTTTCTAATAGAATTCCTAGATCAAATCTACAAGAAAGATGACCTGCTAAGTGCCGATAAGGCCTGATCAGCATTTGATAGATTTCGGAAACTGTACGATCATTCAATGGAAGAGTATATCATGGGCTTTAACAAATTATACAAAAGGTTGACAAAATTCAAATTGGGAATCCCTGGATTGGTACTAGTGTTTAAATTACTAGATTGTGCTAAGGCATCTCATATGGACAGGCAGCTGGTCCTAACTGCATCCAGTTCTCGGAAAAGGGGATTCTGTTGGATCAAAAGTCTGCTGCCTTAAAAAATATTCCTGCGGAAACAATCATTTCCTTCAGCCTTCATCAAGCAAGTGAGGCCTTCCACTGTGACACAAAGAATAGAAGATTTGATGGTTACCAGATTTCGAAATGTTCCAGATACTAAACGCAGGCACCAGACAAAGGTTTCAAAATTTTCAAGAGACTGGTCGCAGGCGTCAATATGATGGAAGGATCAAAGACAGCCAGAATGGTGATGAAGGCAGGTACATCAAATCCAGTTATATCAACAGAAGACAAAATTGGGACAGTAATAATGGGTGAATGAATCCCAGGAATGACCAAGGAAGAATCTGTAGATGCTTTAGATGAGACTCTAAGTATGAGGCGAATTGCCCAGAATGAAGATGCAGGATCTTTGAAATGACACATGAAGAAAGTAGTTCTGAGGAAGAGGATGAAGATAATGATGAATCTGAACATACTATACTGGTCTTAAGGAGTTTTAATCCTGTGATAAATGTATTAGTCGTGGATTCTTTTAATTGTGCAGTGTTAGATAGTTCACGTACTTCATCTGTATGCAGAGTAGATTGGTTTAAATGTTATCTTGATTCACTAAGAAGTGAGGATCGACACAGTGAATATAAAAGTTCTACATGTTTTAGGTTTGGGAGCTGACAACACCTTGAGGTCACTCAAGAGAGTCGTAATTCCATGTAAGATAGCTGGAGTAAGCCATTTTATAAGTATGGATGTAATCTCTAGTGAGATACCTATGCGTCTGGACAAACCTTTCATGAAAATGGCAAAAAAGAAACTTGACAAAAAACACAATGAGGCAATCATTTTTGGGAAATCGATTAATTTGCAGTTTACCCAATCAGGGCATTATTGTACCCCCTTAATAAAATCTGATGTTTCTGATCAGCGTGTTAGGCAAGTACTAATGGCATCAGGCAATAAGGATAAGAGAGAAAAAAACAAATTGTTTTAAAGTTGCATAGACAATTTGTCCACCCTACTTGTCAACGTTCAAAGATCCTGCTAAAACGTCCCAGACTCTTCCATCACCATCCCTGGGTATGTCCTGTCCCACCGCCAGGACAGACCCACCAGAGGTGGCGGTACAGTGATATACAGTCAGGAGGGAGTGGCCCAGGAGTGCTCAACATTGACTCTGGACCCCATGAAATCTCATGGCATCAGGTCAAACATGGGCAAGGAAACCTCCTGCTGATTACCACCGACCGTCCTCCCTCAGCTGATGAATCAGTCCTCCTCCATGTTGAGCACCACTTGGAGGAAGCACTGAGGGTAGCAAGGGCACAAAATGTACTCTGGGTGGGGGACTTCAATGTCCATCACCAAGAGTGGCTCAGTAGCACCACTACTCACCGAGCTGACTGAGTCCTGAAGGACATAGCTGCTAGGCTGGGCCTGCGGCAGGTGGTTGAGCGAACCAACACGAGGGAAAAACTTACTTGACCTCGTCCTCACCAATCTACCTGTCGCAAATGCATCTGTCCATGACAGTATTGGTAGGAGTGACCACCGCACAGTCCTCGTGGAGATGAAGTCCCGTCTTCGCACTGAGGACACCATCCAACGTGTTGTGTGGCACTACCACCGTGCTAAATGGGATAGATTCAGAATGGATCTAGCAGCTCAAAACTGGGCATCCATGAGGCGCTGTGGGCCATCAGCAGCAGCAGAATTGTATTCCGGCACAATCTGTAACCTCATGGCCCGGCATATTCCTCACTCTACCATTACCAACAAGCCAGGGGATCAACCCTGGTTCAATGAGGAGTGTAGAAGAGCATGCCAGGAGCAGCACCAGGCGTACCTAAAAATGAGGTGCCAACCTGGTGAAGCTACAACTCAGGACTACGTGCATGCTAAACAGCGGAAGCAACATGCTATAGACAGAGCTAAGTGATTCCACAACCAACGGATCAGATCAAAGCTCTGCAGTCCTGCCACATCCAGTCGTGAATGGTGGTGGACAATTAAACAACTAACGGGAGGAGGAGGCTCTGCAAACATCCCCATCCTCAATGATGGCGGAGTCCAGCACGTGAGTGCAAAAGACAAGGCTGAAGCGTTTTCAACCATCTTCAGCCAGAAGTGCCGAGTGGATGATCCATCTCAGCCTCCTCCCGATATCCCCACCATCACGGAAGTCAGTCTTCGGCCAATTCGATTCACTCCACGTGATATCAAGAAACGGCTGAGTGCACTGGATACAGCAAAGGCTATGGGCCCCAACAACATCCCAGCTGTAGTGCTGAAGACTTGTGCTCCAGAACTAGCTACGCCTCTAGCCAAGCTGTTCCAGTACAGCTACAACACTGGCATCTACCCGACAATGTGGAAAATTGCCCAGGTATGTCCTGTCCACAAAAAGCAGGACAAATCCAATCCGGCCAATTACCGCCCCATCAGTCTACTCTCAATCATCAGCAAAGTGATGGAAGGTGTCGTCGACAGTGCTATCAAGCGGCACTTACTCACCAATAACCTGCTCACCGATGCTCAGTTTGGGTTCTGCCAGGACCACTCGGCTCCAGACCTCATTACAGCCTTGGTCCAAACATGGACAAAAGAGCTGAATTCCAGAGGTGAGGTGAGAGTGACTGCCCTTGACATCAAGGCAGCATTTGACCGAGTGTGGCACCAAGGAGCCCTAGTAAAATTGAAGTCAATGGGAATCAGGGGGAAAACTCTCCGGTGGCTGGAGTCATACCTAGCACAAAGGAAGATGGTAGTGGTTGTTGGAGGCCAATCATCTCAGCCCCAGGACATTGCTGCAGGAGTTCCTCAGGGCAGTGTCCTAGGCCCAACCATCTTCAGCTGCTTCATCAATGACCTTCCCTCCATCATAAGGTCAGAAATGGGGATGTTCGCTGATGACTGCACAGTGTTCAGTTCCATTCGCAACCCCTCAAATAATGAAGCAGTCCGAGCCCGCATGCAGCAAGACCTGGACAACATCCAGGCTTGGGCTCATAAGTGGCAAGTAACATTCGCGCCAGATAAGTGCCAGGCAATGACCATCTCCAACAAGAGAGAGTCTAACCACCTCCCCTTGACATTCAACGGCATTACCATCGCCGAATCCCCCACCATCAACATCCTGGGGGTCACCATTGACCAGAAACTTAACTGGACCAGCCATATAAATACTGCGGCTGCAAGAGCAGGTCAGAGGCTGGGTATTCTGCGGCGAGTGACTCACCTCCTGACTCCCCAAAGCCTTTCCACCATCTACAAGGCACAAGTCAGGAGTGTGATGGAATACTCTCCACTTGCCTGGATGAGTGCAGCTCCAACAACACTCAAGAAGCTCGACACCATCCAAGATAAAGCAGCCCGCTTGATTAGCACCCCAACCACCACCCTAAACATTCACTCCCTTCACCATCGGCGCACTGTGGCTGCAGTGTGTACCATCCACAGGATGCACTGCAGCAACTCGCCAAGGCTTCTTCGACAGCACCTCCCAAACCCGCGACCTCTACCACCTAGAAGGACAAGAGCAGCAGGCACATGGGAACAACACCACCTGCACGTTCCCCTCCAAGTCACACACCATCCCGACTTGGAAATATATCGCCGTTCCTTCATTGTCGCTGGGTCAAAATCCTGGAACTCCCTTCCTAACAGCACTGTGGGAGAACCGTCACCACACGGACTGCAGCGGTTCAAGAAGGCGGCTCACCACCACCTTCTCAAGGGCAATTACGGATGGGCAATAAATGCTGGCCTCGCCAGCGACGCCCACATCCCGTGAACGAATAAAAAAAAAGGATAGAAGAGATTAGTGAGAACTGTGAATTTGTGAGAAGCATAGATGGACGCCCCCATGTCCTATTGTAAGTGTTCCATTAGCACGTGACTTTAACAAGTTAGTTGCCATGAATCTAAAGGCATGGGACAAAGACAGAAATGTTTTCATCTTACATTTTATTGACCTGGCTATGAGATTTAGTATTTCTACACTAATATGTAGTAAGGAGAAGAAGGTTATTCTTGATAAAATTGTGGAAAATGGATAGGGACTGGACTTGGGTCATCAGCAAAGTTTTTGACCGATAATGGAGGTGAATTCGCTAACGCAGAGTTCAGAGATATGTGTGAGAATATGAATATAATTGCCATGAATACGGCAGCTGAGAGCCCTTTTAACAATGTTCTTTGTGAAAGAAATCATGCTGTGATTGATAGCATGCTGCATAGAATTTTGGCTGATTGGCCAGAGTGTAAATTGTCAACTGCCCTAGCGTGGGCAGTTCATGCAAAGAATTCTCTTCAGGTGGTTGGAGGATATAGTCCTTACCAACTAGTCCATGGGCACAATCCCAAATTACCTTCTGTTCTTTGTGATAATCCTCCTGCTCTAGAAGGTACTACAATTAGTGTCATTTTTTTCCGAGCATTTAAATGCTATGCATGCAGGGAGACAGGCTTTTATCAAGGCTGAGGTATCACAGAAAATGCATAGAGCACTGAGGCATCGTATTAGACCATCTGAAACAGAGTTCAATTCAGGAGATTTGATATACTATAAAAGAGAGAGTCATTGGGAATGGAAAGGCCCTAGTAAGATAATAGGTCGTGATGGTATCAGTAATTGTCCAACATGGCAATCAAACTGTTAGGGTTCATTCTTCATGATTAATTGGAATTAATTATAAAATCTCAAACTCTGAGCAGTTGATAGAAGTAAACGAGGCACCTTGTGCCTCAGATGTTCATGATTCATTTGACAAGGTTCCTGATGTACAGACTGAGGTAGATCAAGGGCTGAACTGTGGTAATGTCAGTGATCAAGAAACACATGACGGAGCTAACTGTGGTAATGTCAGTGATCAAGAAACACATGACGGAGCTATCACATCCACAGAACAATTACCCAAAGTGGGTACACGGGTGACATATGTTCCAGAAGCGACTAATGAATGGAAGGATGTGACAATTTTGGGACGTGCAGGCAAAGCTAGGTTTAAATTTTGGTTGAATGTTCAGGATGATGGCCATGAAGCGAGGTCCATGGACTGGCAGAATGGGGTAAAGAGTGGAGAGTACGAAAGCGGAGTACAAGCAGTGATATGGAGTCCGGAAGTGAATCTCACATCAGAAAACGGTCGCGAACAAGAGATGAAAGAGGGAGATCTCGCAGTAGTAGTCCCTACAGGCATAGAAATGGAAGTAGAGAGACGTAGCTTGACTAGGTCAGACAATGAAACAAAGACCACAGAACAGTCATGTATCAGAACTAGAAGCAGTAGTCCTCATGATCGTGAAGTTTTGGTGGCTGCCAATAAACTTGAGGACAAATGAGTAAGACAGGCAAAACAAAGGGAGTGAGATAGTTGAAAAGAATTTGGAGTTTATTCTGAGGTACCAGATAAGGGTCAACCAGCTTTGTTGCATAGATTGGTTTGTATTGAAAAAATCCTTGCAGATGGGACTTATAAGGCTAAAGCGAGATCGGTAGCTAGGGGTTTTAAAGAGAAACTGGGTGATACAGATGTTCGAGTGGATTCTCCCACTGTTGGAAAGGTAATCTTAAAAATCTTTTTAGCTCTTTTGGCAACATATTCATGGGAGTGTAAGTCAATTGACATAAAAGCCACATTTCTGCAGGGCAACACTTTTCAGAGAGAAATGTTTCTGAAACTACCTAAAGAGTCAGCAGATGCGGAAGGAAAACTATGGAAACTAAACAAATGTGTCTATGGCCTGAATGATGCTTCCAGGGTATGGTATTTTTCGGTGAGATCTGTTTTATTGGTGCCATAAAGGAAAACTTTCAGGCATCAGTCGACCCTGCAAAGTCCTCCTCACTAATATCTGGGGACTTGTGCTAAAATTGGGAGAGCTGTCTAGAGTCTAGTCAAGCAACAGCCTGACATAGCCATACTCACAGAATCATACCTTTCAGCCAACATCCCACTCTCTTCTATCACCATCCCTGGGTATGTCCTGTCCCACAGGCAGGACTGACCGACCAGAGGCGGCGGTACAGTGATATACAGTCAGGAGGGAGTGGCCCTGGGAGTCCTCAACATTGACTCCGGACTCCATGAAATCTCATGGCATCAGGTCAAATATGGGCAAGGAAACCTCCAGCTGATTACCACCTACCGCCCTCCCTCAGCTGATGAATCAGTCCTCCTCCATGTTGAACACCACTTGGAGGAAGCACTGAGGGTAGCAAGGGCACAAAATGTACTCTGGGTGGGGGACTTCAATGTCCATCACCAAGAGTGGCTCGGTAGCAACACTACTGACCGAGGTGGCCGAGTCCTGAAGGACATAACTGCCAGACTGGGCCTGCGGCAGGTGGTGAGCGAACCAACACGAGGGAAAAACTTACTTGACCTCGTCCTCACCAATCTACCTGTCACAAATGCATCTGTCCCTGACAGTATTGGTAGGAGTGACCACCGCACAGTCCTCGTGTAGACGAAGTCCCGTCTTCGCACTGAGGACACCATCCAACGTGTTGTGTGGCACTATCACCATGCTAAATGGGATAGATTCAGAACAGATCTAGCAGCTCAAAACTGGGCATCCATGAGGCGCTGTGGGCCATCAGCAGCAGCAGAATTGTATTCCGGCACAATCTGTAACCTCATGGCCCGGCATATTCCTCACTCTACCATTACCAATAAGCCAGGGGATCAACCCTGGTTCAATGAGGAGTGTAGAAGAGCATGCCAGGAGCAGCACCAGGCGTACCTAAAAATGAGGTGCCAACCTGGTGAAGCTACAACTCAGGACTACATCCATGCTAAACAGTGGAAGCAACATGCTGGAGACAGAGCTAAGCGATTCCACGACCAACGGATCAGATCAAAGCTCTGCAGTCCTGCCACATCCAATCGTGAATGGTGGTGGACAATCAAATAACTAACGGGAGGAGGAGGCTCTATAAACATCCCCATCCTCAATGATGGCAGAGTCCAGCACCTGAGTGCAAAAGACAAGGCTGAAGCGTTTGCAACCATCTTCAGCCAAAAGTGTCGAATGGATGATCCATCTCGGCCTCTACCCGATATCCCCACCATCACAGAAGCCAGTGTTCAGCCAATTCGATTCACTCCACGTGATATCAAGAAACAGCTGAGTGCACTGGATACAGCAAAGGCTATGGGCCCCGACAACATCCCAGCTGTAGTGCTGAAGACTTGTGCTCCAGAACTAGCTGCGCCTCTGGCCAAATTGTTCCAGTACAGCTACAACAATGGCATCTACCTGACAATGTGAAAAATTGCCCAGGTATGTCCTGCGCACAAAAAGCAGGACAAATCCAATCCAGCCAATTACCTCCCCATCGATCTACTCTCAATCATCAGCAAAGTGATGGAAGGTGTCATCGACAGTGCTATCAAGCGGCACTTACTCACCAATAACCTGCTCACCGATGCTCAGTTTGGGTTCCGCCAGGACCACTCGGCTCCAGACCTCATTACAGCCTTGGTCCAAACATGGACAAAAGAGCTGAATTCCAGAGGTGAGGTGAGAGTGACTGCCCTTGACATCAAGGCAGCATTTGATCGAGTGTGGCACCAAGAAGCCCTAGTAAAACTGGAATCAATGGGAATCAGGGGGAAAACTCTCCAATGGCTGGAGTCATGCCTAGCACAAAGGAAGATGATAGTGCTTGTTGGAGGCCAATCATCTCAGCCCCAGGACATTGCTGCAGGGGTTCTTCAGGGCAGTGTCCCAGACCCAATCATATTCAGTGCTTCATCAATGACCTTCCCTCCATCATAAGGTCAGAAATGGGGATGTTCGCTGATGATTGCACAGTGTTCAGTTCCATTCGCAACCCCTCAAATAATGAAGCAGTCCGTGCCCGCATGCAGCAAGACTTGGACAACATCAAGGCTTGGGCTGATAAGTGGCAAGTAACATTCACACCAGATAAGTGCCAGGCAACGACCATCTCCAACAAGAGAGAGTCTAACCACCTCCCCTTGACATTCAACAGCATTACCATCGCCGAATCCCCCACCATCATCATCCTGGGGGTCACCATTGACCAGAAACTTAACTGGACCAGCCACATAAATACTGTGGCTACAAGAGCACATCAGAGGCTGGGTATTCTGCGGCGAGTCACTCACCTCCTAACTCCCCAAAGCCTTTCCACCATCTACAAGGCACAAGTCAGGAGTGTGATGGAATACTCTCCACTTGCCTGGATGAGTGCAGCTCCAACAACACTCAAGAAGCTCGACACCATCCAGGACAAAGCAGCCCGCTTGATTGGCACCCCATCCACCACCCTAAACATTCACTCCCTTCACCACCGGCGCAACGTGGCTGCAGTGTGTACCATCCACAGGATGCACTGCAGCAACTCGCCAAGGCTTCTTCGACAGCACCTCCCAAACCCGCGACCTCTACCACCTAGAAGGACAAGAGCAGCAGGCACATGGGAACAACACCACCTGCATGTTCCCCTCCAAGTCACACGCCATCCCGACTTGGAAATATATCGCCGTTCCTTCATCATCGCTGAGTCAAAATCCTGGAACTCCCTTCCTAACAGCACTGTGGGAGAACCTTCACCACACGGACTGCAGCGGTTCAAGAAGGCGGCTCACCCCCACCTTCTCAAGGGCAATTAGGGATGGGCAATAAATGCCGGCCTCTCCAGCGACGCCCACATCCCATGAATGAATTTTAAAAAATCTTCCTGATGCATGTTGATGATTTCTTTTGGGGTGGTATTGCGGAATTTGAGAAATTCATCATTAATAAGATTAAAGTCGAATCTAAAATTGGGCGTCAGGCCTGCGGGGCTTTTAAATATATATTGGTTTGTATATTAAGCAGGGTGGGTCTGGTAAAGCTTTAAATCAACAGTCCTATTAAGAGACTATTACTCCCATCCCAATGAATCGTACTCGGTCATCACAGAAAGGCGATGTTATATCTAAAGAAGAGACAGAGCATTACGAAGCTTGATTGGTCAGTTGAACTGATTGTGCACTCAGACTAGACCAGATGCTAGTTTTGATGTATTGGAGTTAGGTACTTCAATGAAGCATCCCATAACAGAGAATGTTTTAAAGGGTAAATAAAACTTTATGAAAATTAAATATAGATAAATGCATAGTTACGTTCCCATCCTTTGGTGACCAAAAGAAAATGAAACTAGTTAACTTTAGCAATGCTTCACATGCTAATCTTCCTGATGGGTATTCTAGTGCAGCTGGTTTCATAGGCCCCGATATTACCAGGGAGGCGGGATGGCAACTTGGGGGCGACTGGGTGTGTGGGTAACCCACCCAGTAAAATCCGTCCGTTCCCCATGCGATCACGGGTAAATTGAAGGCACTTACCATGGCTTCTGGATTTCCCGTCGTCAACCTACGCAGCGGACGGACTGCGCACCCGCATAACAGGCTGTCAGCTGGAGGAGCCCTATTTAAAGGGGCAATCCTCCGATGCTGCTCCTGCAGCAAACAACCAAAAGTACAGCATGGAGCAGACCATGGGAAAGGCTGCTCCCAGATTTAACGATGCCTCACTCCAGGTCCTACTGGATGGGGTAAGGAGGAAGAGGGAGATTTTCTACCCAGCGGATGGGAGGAAGTGGCCTGGCTTGAGGTAGAAGAGGAGGTCACCAGCAGCAGCATCGTCTCCCGCACATGGATCCAGTGCAGGAAGCGCTTCAATGACCTAACTTGGTCAGCCAAAGTGAGTACACTTACTCATTCTCCTACACTCCATCTTCCACATCACCGCCCCCACCCCACAATTCCTTCTGCACTGCCAACACTACACTATCACATCACTCCTCACACCCACTCAAACCTCATCCTCAACTTACCTGCACTTATTCACCTCCCCAGTACTCATCCCACCACTACCACTCAACCCAATCCTCATACACTCTCATGGCTCTATCTCATACTCATCCTCTGATGCATCTCTTTCACGGTCAGCCTCACCCAAACCAATGCATTCAGCGGTTGGCCACGTCACCATCCCTCACTCACACCTCTCTACTTTCTCCCCTTATAGGAGAAGAGAGCCCAGAATGCACGGGAAAGGGCAAAGACCGGAGGGGGGCCGCATAATCAGGTCGGACTCACGGACACGGAGCAGGGGGCTCTTGAACTGAGCTGCACCCTCGAGTGCCTATCCATCGGGGACGCCGAGACTGCCACCCGACAAACGGCTGGTGACAGAACTTTAACATTCAGCACTCACAATAGCAATTGATATTAACATGCCTTGCCATCTTCAGCACCTCAACATCTGCCATCATGCTTAATATTGCCTTCTGTTCTCTTACAGGGCCTTCAGCGACCGCTGTGACAGCGGAGGGCGATTCTTCAGAGGACCTGCCGGCCTCTGAGGGGGCACCGTCACATCTGAGCGAGCCATCCACCAGTGAAGATACACACACCTCGGTGAGTCCCCGCCCTCAGTTAGTTGGGGTCGCACATGGTGAGTCACCACACACATGTGAGCACGAGCAGAAACTGGTGGCAGGGGCAGCTGAGGAGAGTCCGCGTCAGTGGGAGCAATCTTCTCCAGCCTCTGCTCAGCTGGACACAGATGCTGAACCCTGGGGGCCATCCTTTAAAAGGAGAATGATCGAGGGGCAGCAGCATATTTGCGAGGTGCTGGAACAGGTGCCACACGTACTCTCCATAATTGCGCAGAGGATGGAGGAGTCCAACTCCTGCATGAGTGGAATGGCGGCACAGGTAGAGGAGGGAATCTCAGATACTGTCACAGGGACGTGAGGGCATCTCTGAGATAGTGTCGTGGGTAAGTGCGGGAATGTCTGCGATGGAGGGAAGGCGAGCCTCCATCGAGCTTCAAGCAAGGCTCACCAATGAGTCCATTGAAGCCCTGACAACGTCCCTTTGGACTCAGGGTGAGCAACTTTCTGCTGCCTTAAACAGGCAGGCAGATACACTAGCACTGGCCTTACAAGGCTTCACACATGTCCTCCAAACTGTCATCCAGCAGGGTGGTAGGAGTGATGTGGGCCTGGATCAGGAGAGGGATGATGGCGAAAGGGGACATGGAATTGGGGATGCCACTCAAAGCGCTCCCATGTCTCACCCATTGCCCCCCTCTCAACCAGTACCCGCAATGCTGCCTCCTCTCCAGGTGGTCGAGTCTGCTCCTGCACAGATGCAGGTGGAGCAGTCTTTGGAGTGGCCCTCTCAGGCACCAGATCCCAGTAGGCCCAAAGCATCTAATCAGTCAGGGCATGAACAAGAGCAACCTGCCACTACCTCTGCTGCAGCCACAAGGGAAGCACCGCGTAGGAGTACTCATAATCGTAAAGCGAAGGTTTTGTGAGCACAAAGGGGATGCCCAAGGGTGTTTGACGGTTTGTCATGATTTTTATTTATATTTGATTTTTGTTAATGGCACATTAAATATTATTATTGTCACCACTACTTCCACATCTTGGCCATTCTTGACTGGCTTGTGTAATAAGTCCCTTTCATGATGTTCACCATGAACACCCACACTTGATGCAACCCATTGGGTCACCCTACAGTGGGTGTATGTGTAGTTGCACGACTATTTTGTGCAGGTACCTGTGGTGCAGCACTGTGTCGTGGAGCTCCACGTGGTGGAGGTGGACGGCATGCCTGGCGACGCTGGTGATGTTGCTTGTCCTCGGATGGAGTGATGAATGCAGCTATGGCGCCCCCCCGCCCCCCCATCCAGACGGTGTGAGTTTCAGGGGGTCCGCAAAGTAGGTAAATGTGTTTGCACAGCAGAGTTTAGAGAATAAATTAAGAATTTTGAGTGGAAAGACAAAGGTGTTGCAGCCAAAACTTTGTCTGAAGTGACAGAGTGCCCTGCTGCAATAAATGAGGTTTTCCCCCAAATGTCAAATAATCCTTTGCATCTCCCACTGGCTGCTGGCTGAAACACGTCTGCTCCAACAGGGAGTGTTTCCCACAGGACGGGAAACACGCTGAGGATCCTTCAAAATTGCACCCCTGCCAAAATCTCTGGTCAATGAGCTCTGTCAACTAACTCAACTACCTAAATAACAATGTAAATTATCATCACGCCGGCTTTAATTGCCGGTGGGAGTCCCGCATGCGGGTGCTGCGCGCGCACCCGAACGCATCATTGGGGAACCCGGAAGTCAGCAGGTTGGAGCCAGGCTCCGAACCCGCTCCGGGATTCCACCAATTTAGGAGCCCCCAACGCACCCGCTCGGCAATCCGAAAATCGGCCCCATAGTGTTTCTTATGGGTGAGAATGGGAAATGTTGTCCTTTAACTTAGGAAGCTAAGAAAATAAAAAGAGTTGTTAAAAGTACTCTGGCTGCTGAAACACTGGCTCTTGTCGATGCAGTGGATATGGGATTCTACTTGGCAAATATTTTGAGTGACATCCTGTACAATAGGAGTACTGAAAATAGTATACCCTTTGAATGTTATGTAGACAATCGATCATTGTGGGATAATGTACACACTACGAAAAATGTGAGTGAGAAAAGATTACGGATTGACCTTACTGGCTTGAAACAAATGCTGGAGAGAAAGGAATCTCTAAAATTAAATGGGTGGATTCAAGCCATCAACTGTCAGATTTTTTACTAAAAGAAGTACATGTACAAAGAAATTAATAGGAGTCCTGGAGAAGGATCGCCTCACAGTGTAATGCTGTGAATAGTATAGGTTGCACAGAGTATGGAAGTTTTTGATTTTTGAAATTTTTGTTTATATTGCATATATAAAGTTTAATTTTTCAAACTTAAAGAGAGAGAAGGGAATCTGCTAATTGTATTCATGTGATTTATATCAATTAGTTTTAACTTAGATGGTGTGTATCAATTGGGGACTCTCTTGTATCCATTTATAAGAGAGTTTATCTAGTGTGTGGGTTGTGTTGATCTCTGTGAATAAAGGCTTGGAAGCAACTGAAGACCAGGCTCTGAAATTCTATTCTTCACTATCTGGCTATCCAATTTGTAGCAACATAGTCTCAGGATAAGTGGTCGGATATTTAGGACTGAGATGAGGAGGAATTTCTTAACTCAGAGGTTCGTGAATATTTGGAATTCACTACCCCAGAGGGCTGTGAATGCTTAGTCGTTGATTATATTCAAGACTGAGATTGATAGATTTTTGGACTCTAAGGGAATCAGGGGATATTGGGATTGGGCGTGAAAATGGAGTTCAGGTCAAAGATCAGCCATGATCTTAATGAATGGCGGAACAGGCTTGAGGGGCCATATGGCCTACTCCTGCTCCTATTTCTTATCTTCTTATGTTCAATAGAACAGTGTTGCCATACCATTTGTGTATCTAGCTGCTCTGAAGATGCTATCTGCAATGCTGAGACCATAACAACAACTGTGGCAGAAATCTGCAAAAATACAAGATTTATGGTGCATTGTATAGAGTTATTTACAGTAGAAAAAGAGGATAGCATGCCAGAAATCCCAAGAAAACTAATATTGAATCGGGGACAAGTAAAGCAACAGTAATGAAGAAAATAATAGCACTAAAGAGTGACAAATCCCCAGGACCAGATCGTTTCCATCCCAGGGTTTTAAAGGAAGTAGGTGAGCACATTGCAGATGCCCTAACTATAATCTTTCAAAGTTCTCTAGATTCAGGAACTGTCCCTCTAGACTGGAAAATTGCACATGTCACTCCGCTTTTTAAGAAAGGAGAGAGAGGGAAACCAGGGAATTATAGACCAGTTAGCCCAACATCTGTTGTGGGGAAAATGCTGGAATCTATAATTAAGGATAGGGTGAATGAACACCTCGAGAATTTTCAGTTAATCGGAGAGAGCCAGCATGGATTTGTGAAAGGTAGGTCGTGCCTGACAAACCTGATTGAATTTTTTGAAGAGGTGACTAAAGTAGTGGACAGGGGAATGTCAATGGATGTTATTTATATGGACTTCCAGAAGGCATTTGATAAGGTCCCACATAAGGGACTGTTAGCTAAGATAGAAGCCCATGGAATCGAGGGAAAAGTACGGACTTGGTTAGGAAGTTGACTGAGCGAAAGGCGACAGAGAGTAGGGATAATGGGTAGGTACTCACATTGGCAGGATGTGACTAGCGGAGTCCCACAGGGATCTGTCTTGGGGCCTCAATTATTTACAATATTTATTAACGACTTAGATGAAGGCATAGAAAGTCTCATATCTAAGTTTGCCGATGACACAAAGATTGGTAGCATTGTAAGCAGTGTAGATGAAAACATAAAATTACAAAGTGATATTGATAGATTAGGTGAATGGGCAAAACTGTGGCAAATGGAATTCAATGTAGACAAATGTGAGGTCATCCACTTTGGATCAAAAAAGGATAGAACAGGCTACTTTCTAAATGGTAAAAAGTTAAAAACAGTGGATGTCCAAAGCGACTTAGGGGTTCAGGTACATAGATCATTGAAGTGTCATGAACAGGTGCAGAAAATAATCAAGAAGACTAATGGAATGCTGGCCTTTATATCTAGAGGACTAGAGTACAAGGGGGTAGAAGTTATGCTACAGCTATACAAAACCCTGGTTAGACCGCACTTGGAGTACTGTGAGCAGTTCTGGGCACCGCACCTTCGGAAGGACATAGTGGCCTTGGAGGGAGTGCAGCGCAGGTTTACTAGAATGATACCTGGACATCAAGGGTTAAGTTACGAGGAGAGATTTCACAAATTGGGGTTGTATTCTCTGGAGTTTCGAAGGTTAAGGGGTGATCTGATCGAAGTTTATAAGATATTAAGGGGAACGGATAGAATGGATAGAGAGAAACTATTTCCGCTGGTTGGGGATTCTAGGAGTAGGGGGCACAGTCTAAAAATTAGAGCCAGACCTTTCAGGAGTGAGATTAGAAAATATTTCTATGCACAAAGGGTGGTAGAAGTTTGGAACTCTCTTCCGCAAACGGCAATTGATACTAGCTCAATTGCTAAATTTAAATCTGAGATAGATAGCTTTTTGGCAATCAAAGGTATTAAGGGATATGGGCCAAAGGCGAGTATATGGAGTTAGATCACAGATCAGCCATGATCTTATCAAATGGCGGAGCAGGCACAAGGGGCTGAATGGCCTACTCCTGTTCCTATGTTCCTATCGGTTTACTTACTCAAAAACATCAAGTTTCTGTCATTTTATCAGAGTCCCTTTAAAATGGAGTCTTTTGATACTTGTTACATAAGTGGACAACTTTGCACTCATGAGCCTTGATTTCAAACTGGGACGAGCGGTGAACGTGAGTTCGCTCCAACTCACCGACGGGAGGCCCGGGTCATTTTAACTCCTGGGCCTGATTAACATACTCCAGGCTTGACTCCCGCCCAACCTGGCAGTAATGATGCGAGGCCGGTAGGCGGGAATGAGGTAAGCGCGGCAGGAGGCCGCCATTGGGGTCCTGCAGGAATGGCCCCCAGCAGAAATGTAAGTGAATTGGGGGGGGGATGGGACTGGACCCGATCGCAATTGAGGGAGGGGTGAAACCCAGTGCAGGAGAAGCCCAAGTCACTCCTGCTCCTCCTGGCTCGCAAGGAATTCTTAACTTTGCTACCGTATCCTAACTCACACCAAGTCCCATTATCCCATCACCCCTGTGCTCACTGACCTACATTGGCTCCCGGTCCAGCAACGCTTCGGTTTTAAAATTCTCATCCTTGTTTTCAAATCTCTCCATGGCCTCGCCTTTCCCTATCTCTGTAACCTCCTCCATCCCTACAACCCTCAAAGGTCTCTGCTCTCCTCCAATTCTGACCATTTGCACATCCCCGATTTTCATTGCTCCACCATTGGCGGCCGTGTCTTCAGCTGCCTAAGCCCTAATTCCCTTCCTGAACCTTGTCGCCTCTCGACCTCTCTCTCCTCCTTTAAGACGCTCCTTAAAATCTACCTTTGACCAAGCTTTTGGTCATCTGTCATAATATCTCCTTATGTGGCTCGGTGTCAAATTTTGTTTGATAATCCTCCTGTGAAGTGGTTTGGGATGTTTTACTACATTAAAGGTGCTAAATAAATGTAAGTTGTTGTTCCTGTTGTAACAAACAAAATTCTCTTACCAACTGAGCGCTCTTTTGGGCCTACTGCTCCTTGGCGCCCAGTGTTCTGGCGAGGCCAGGGCCAGTCACCGAACGTGCAATTGCTCATTAAAAAATGTCGGGGTCAGATTTCCGTCCTCAGGGCCCAACTTTTACATTATAATTCCTTGCCTGCTTGCGGTGAGAGCCACACACACCTCCCGAAACCCAGGAGTAAAAATCGCAGTCAGCGTAAGTGCGGCTCCAGATCAGAGGGCAGAACTCTGCCTCTGTTTTAACCCCGCATGCCCCGTCAGGCACAGCAGGTTATAATTTGCCCTATGGAGTTCTGTCTCACCACCGTGACCTTGAAATATGGTGTATCTGAGTGAATTGAAGCACCATGTGGTACTGTTCAGGTATTGCTCGCCCAGGCACCTTCTCACATCTCAGAACAAAAATATATTTTCCTCATTAGGCATGGAAGAAGACAAAGATTCTTTCTCAACAAGCAGGTGAAAGGAACAATAAAGTTGTAGCATTGCAGTTTGCATTGTAAGCCACTGGAGAGAAGTATAGTACTTACTGGCAGCCTCCATTGACAAAAATAACATTGAAATTGAGCCAGATATATGCTACATTTCCCTCCAGTGGCAGACATTAGGAAGTACATCGCTACAAATGTTATTGTTCCTTTAACCTTGATCTAATACTGCTGTAAAAATGGGCAAACCCAAGATTTTCTAGGTTCAGCGATGTCAAGATCAAACTGAGCTGTGAGTTCAAGTTAACTTTTAGCCAGAGAGACCCATTACAATACTGTACCAAATCTTTGTCCTTCTGTGCATGGCTCCTTCTAATAATAACAACTATTGATGTTGATATAATACCTTTAACGCTGTGAAATGTTCCAAGGAGCTTCGCAAAAGAAGGGAAAAATGAACACTAAGCAGGAATTGGGTAAAGAATTAGGAAAGGTGACCGAAGCCATAATCAAAGAGGTAGGTTTTATTTTATTTATTTATTTATTTTTTATTCGTTCACGGGATGTGGGTGTCGCTGGCAAGGCCAGCATTTATTGCCCATCCCTAATTGCCCTCGAGAAGGTGGTGGTGAGCCGCCTTCTTGAACCGCTGCAGTCCGTGTGGTGACGGTTCTCCCACAGTGCTGTTAGGAAGGGAGTTCCAGGATTTTCACCCAGCGACAATGAAGGAACGGCGATATATTTCCAAGTCGGGATGGTGTGTGACTTGGAGGGGAACGTGCAGGTGGTGTTGTTCCCATGCGCCTGCTGCCCTTGTCCTTCTAGGTGGTAGAGGTCGCGGGTTTGGGAGGTGCTGTCGAAGAAGCCTTGGCGAGTTGCTGCAGTGCATCCTGTGGATGGTGCACACTGCAGCCACAGTGCGCCGGTGGTGAAAGGAGTGAATGTTTAGGGTGGTGGATGGGGTGCCAATCAAGCGGGCTGCTTTATCTTGGATGGTGTCGAGCTTCTTGAGTGTTGTTGGAGCTGCACTCATCCAGGCAAGTGGAGAGTATTCCATCACACTCCTGACTTGTGCCTTGTAGATGGTGGAAAGGATTTGGGGAGTCAGGAGGTGAGTCACTCGCCGCAGAATACCCAGCCTCTGACCTGCTCTTGTAGCCACAGTATTTATGTGGCTGGTCCAGTTAAGTTTCTGGTCAATGGTGATGCCCAGGATGTTGATGGTGGGGGATTCGGCGATGGTAATGCCGTTGAATGTCAAGGGGAGGTGGTTAGACTCTCTCTTGTTGGAGATGGTCATTGCCTGGCACTTATCTGGCGCGAATGTTACTTGCCACTTATGAGCCCAAGCCTGGATGTTGTCCAGGTCTTGCTGCATGCAGGCTCGGACTGCTTCATTATCTGAGGGGTTGCGAATGGAACTGAACACTGTGCAGTCATCAGCGAACATCCCCATTTCTGACCTTATGATGGAGGGAAGGTCATTGATGAAGCAGCTGAAGATGGTTGGGCCTAGGACACTGCTCTGAGGAACTCCTGCAGCAATGCCCTGGGGCTGAGATGATTGGCCTCCAACAACCACTACCATCTTCCTTTGTGTAGGTATGACTCCAGCCACTGGAGAGTTTTCCCCCTGATTCCCATTGACTTCAATTTTACTAGGGCTCCTTGGTGCCACACTCGGTCAAATGCTGCCTTGATGTCAAGGGCAGTCACTCTCACCTCACCTCTGGAATTCAGCTCTTTTGTCCATGTTTGGACCAAGGCTGTAATAAGGTCTGGAGCCAAGTGGTCCTGGCGGAACCCAAACTGAGCATCGGTGAGCAGGTTATTGGTAAGTAAGTGCCGCTTGATAGCACTGTCGACGACACCTTCCATCACTTTGCTGATGATTGAGAGTAGACAGATGGGGCGGTAATTGGCCGGATTGGATTTGTCCTGCTTTTTGTGGACAGGACATACCTGGGCAATTTTCCACATTGTCGGGTGGATGCCAGTGTTGTAGCTGTAATGGAACAGCTTGGCTAGAGGCGCAGCTAGTTCTGGAGCACAAGACTTCAGCACTACAGCTGGGATGTTGTCGGGGCCCATAGCCTTTGCTGTATCCAGTGCACTCAGCCGTTTCTTGATATCATGTGGAGTGAATCGAATTGGCCGAAGACTAGCTTCCGTGATGGTGGGGATATCGGGAGGAGGCTGAGTTGGATTATCCACTTGGCACTTCTGGCTGAAGATGGTTGCAAACGCTTCAGCCTTGTCTTTTGCACTCACGTGCTGGACTCCGCCATCATTGAGAATGGGGATGTTTGCAGAGCCTCCTCCTCCCGTTAGTTGTTTAATTGTCCACCACCATTCACGACTGGATGTGGCAGGACTGCAGAGCTTTGATCTGATCCGTTGGTTGTGGAATCGCTTAGCTCTGTCTATAGCATGTTGCTTCAGCTGTTTAGCATGCATGAAGTCCTGAGTTGTAGCTTCACCAGGTTGGCACCTCATTTTTAGGTACGCCTGGTGCTGCTCCTGGCATGCTCTTCTACACTCCTTATTGAACCAGGGTTGATCCCCCGGCTTGTTGGTAATGGTAGAGTGAGGAATATGCCGGGCCATGAGGTTACAGATTGTGCTGGAATACAATTCTGCTGCTGCTGATGGCCCACAGCGCCTCATGGATGCCCAGTTTTGAGCTGCTAGATCTGTTCTGAATCTATCCCATTTAGCACGGTGGTAGTGCCACACAACACGTTGGATGGTGTCCTCAGTGCGAAGACGGGATTTCATCTCCACGAGGACTGTGCGGTGGTCACTCCTACCAATACTGTCATGGACAGATGCATTTGCGACAGGTAGATTGGTGAGGACGAGGTCAAGTAAGTTTTTCCCTCGTGTTGTTTCGCTCACCACCTGCCGCAGGCCCAGTCTAGCAGCTATGTCCTTCAGGACTCGGCCAGCTCGGTCAGTAGTGGTGCTACCGAGCCACTCTTGGTGATGGACATTGAAGTCCCCCACCCAGAGTACATTCTGTGCCCTTGCTACCCTCAGTGCTTCCTCCAAGTGGTGCTCAACATGGAGGAGGACTGATTCATCAGCTGAGGGAGGACGGTAGGTGGTAATCAGCAGGAGGTTTCCTTGCCCATGTTTGACCTGATGCCATGAGATTTCATGGGGTCCAGAGTCAATGTTGAGGACTCCCAGGGCCACTCCCTCCTGACTGTATATCACTGTACCACCACCTCTGGTGGGTCTGTCCTGCCGGTGGGACAGGACATACCCAGGGATGGTGATGGAAGAGTCTGGGACGTTGGCTGAAAGATATGATTCTGTGAGTATGGCTATGTCAGGCTGTTGCTTGACTAGTCTGTGGGACAGCTCTCCCAATTTTGGCACAAGTCCCCAGATGTTAGTAAGGAGGACCTTGCAGGGTCGACTGGGCTTGGTGTTTTGCCGTTGTCGTGTCCGGTGCCTAGTGGTCCGATGCCGGGTGGTCCGTCCGGTTTTATTCTTATTATGACTTTTCGTAGCGAGATTTTACAACTGAGTGGCTTGCTAGGCCATTTCAGAGGGCAATTAAGAATCAACCACATTGCTGTGGGTCTGGAGTCACATATAGGCCAGACCGGGTAAGGGCGGCAGGCTTCCTTCCCTGAAGGACATTAGTGAACCAGATGGGTTTTTACGACAATCCGGTAGTTTCATGGCCATCATTACTGATACTAGTATTTTAATTCCAGATTTTATTTTAATTAATTGAATTTAATTAATTAATTGAATTTAAATTCGCCAGCTGTCGTGGCGGGATTTGAACTCATGACTCTGGATTTTCGTCCAGGCCTCTGGATTACTAGCCCAGTAACATAACCACTATACGGTAGCATAGTGGTTATGTTACTGGGCTCGTTTGGAAGGTGGGGGCGAGATAAAGCAATGCAGCAGGGTTTAGGGAGAGAATTCCAAAAGTGCAGAACTGTTATGATTGAAGACTCTGCCATCAATTGTGGATCTGAGGGATAAAGGTGCATAGCAGTCCAGGCTGAGGGAAGTAACGGCTGCAGTGACCCGGAAGTATGTTTTATCTAAGTGAATTGAAGAATTTAGGGATGTTGTTCAGGTATTGCTCACCCAGGCAGCTTCTCACATCTCAGAACAAAAATATATTTTCCTCGTTAAGCAAGTTTCTTTGAGGAAGCTCCAGATTCTTTCTCAACTAGCAGGTAAATACTTTTTTATCAATTATATCCTCTAGGCATATGGACAGCCTTCCAGCTATCCTCCCACCCCCGACCAAATTAACCAATTATCCGATCAATTGCTTTTGCAACAAAGAATATTTTTAGATGGCTCTGCTATTAGGGACAATAGTTATCACTGAAAGCTCATATCCTTTTACATCTGTGTGATAGGACTTTACAAAATGAAACACCCACTGTCCTAAAAAGGATACCTAATTTGGCGGGCAGAATTCAAAAGCCGCTGGGGCCCTAGACCAGACATCATGGCCTCGATATTAACCCCGCCACCCCCTCCCCCCCCCCAGCGATGGGCGGGAGAGGGTAATGGGGGGGGGTGGTTAAAATGTGAAATCCACGTAATCCAACTCCAACATGCCCTGCACGCACTTGCCGCCATTTTTACGGTGGTGGATATCGGGGTGTCCGAGTGTCTCACCGTGGAGAGGCAAGACGTTTATAGACATATTTAAATCAGGCTCCTACAGTGCAATTGGGAGCCGATTTGAAATTAATTGGTGCGGCACAGTTTTCCCAGTTTTTCCTACCAAAGTGAATAACCTCACATTTCCCCACATTATACTCCATCTTCCACCTTCTTGCCCACTCACTTAACCTGTCGATATCCCTTTGCAGACTCTTTGGGGATGATTTTAGGAGGCAAATGCGGGTGCTTTGGAGGCGGGGGGGTTCCGAAAATCACGGAAATCCCATTTGGCTTCGAAAGCCGGCTCCAACCCGTCGGCTTCCGAGTTTCCCAGAGACCCACCTGTATGTGCATGGGCGACCTGAAACCGGAAGTCCCACCGGCAATTAACGCCGGCGGGCTGACAGTTAAAGAGCCAAATGTACCTCATTGAAGTACTTAAGGCACTTGGTGAAGAGTAAGTGATTCAAAAGATTTTTAACTTACCTGGGCGGCTTGCTCACCGCTTCTGATTCGCACCTGGTGAAGGGCCGGAACAGGGAAAAAGAAACAAAATAAATTAAATAAAAAACCATGCAATGAAGTGAAAACACCTACCTTTGAAACCTGCTCCGATGTCCGATGTCTCCCTCTGCGATGTCCCCCTCTTCACCCTCCCGATGTCCCCCCTCTCCACCCTCCCGATGTCACCCAGATCTTCCCCCGATGTCCCCCCGATCTTCCCCCGATGTCCCCCCAATCTTCCCCCGATGTCCCTCCGATCTTCCCCCGCTGTCCCTCCGATCTTCCCCCGATGTCCCCCCAATCTTCCCCCGATGTCCCTCCGATCTTCCCCCGCTGTCCCTCCGATCTTCCCCTCTCCCCCCTGATCTTCCCCTCTCCCCCCCCCCCCCAAAACCTGCCTTCTCCCCCCCCCCCCCCACCCGGTCTTCCAGTCCAGCGCCGGATGACGTCTGACTCTCTCGCTTTCTCGGCCCCCCTCGCGTTGCAGCTCCTGATGGCAGCCAGCCTGTCAATCAGGTCAGCTGCTGGGCGTGAAACCCGGAGAGGACGTTAACCACCATCAATCAACGTGCGATCACGTCGGAAACGGTAAGTTTGGTTCATGCGGGTTTGCCACGCGCACCTTCACCCCCCCCCCCCTGCTGCCATCCCACCTCCCTGCTAATATCGGGGCCTTTGTGTCCTCCTCACAGCTTACTTTCCCGCCTAGCTTTGTATTGTTAGCAAACTTGGATACATTACACTCGGTCCCCTCATCTAAGTCACAAATATATATTGTAAATAGCTGAGGCCCAAGCACTGATCCTTGCGGCACCCCACTAGTAACAGCCTGCCAACCTGAAAATGACCCATTTATTCCTGCTCTCCGTTTCCTGTCCTTTAACCAATCCTCTATCCATGCTAATATATTACCCCCAACCTCATGAGCCCTTATCTTGTGTAACAACCTTACGCAGCTACGCAATTGGCCACTCTGCTTCCCAAAACAAGAATCCAGTAACATGTCGCACGTAATTGGGTATTGGGGGAGCCTGTCATTGGCCTACCCTCCGTCAGTGAGAGTAGTAGTAAGAGGTTTGCAGGGAAGTTGAAAGGTGTGCCATGCATGAATGTGGGTTGCTTTGTACTAGTGTTATAGAGAGCAAATAAGTTTGTAAAGATAACAAAGCATCTGATGTGAGTTGAGGGGAAAGTCTGTGTAAGTGTTGCAGCATGACATGACAGAATAATGTTAAGAGACAAGAACTGCAATCACTTACTTTAGTATGACATCCAGCGCTCTCTGAGAAAAGGGAACTGTCCTCTAGCTCCCCTGGGAACTGGCAGACTCTTGATTCATCTCACACAATAGTCAGCAGCAGATGCAAAATGAAACAATTTCCAGCACAGAAAGTGCAAGTGCTACTTTAAGGAGCTGCCCCTGGACATTTCTACTCCTGCCCAAAAATTCTCACCCGTAGTCTGTATCTTTCAGACATCTCGCCTGAGAAAAAAATGTGAATAGGGAGAAAACATTTTTAAAAATATTTACCTGCCAAATTTTTAATCACAAAAGCAAAGCAAACTAAAATCACCAGTGACTTAAAGGAGACTAAAGGGCTGAATTTTCTGCCTGCTGCAATGGCAGGGTGGGACCTGTACTTGCACCTTGCAAATAAAAGCAATTTATGGAAAGGCTGAAACAAGTTACTAGTCTGTACAACCAACTATAATGTTAAGAAATAAGAACAGCAATTACTTACTTTAGTAAGAGGGTGGTGGGTGTATAGAATTCGCTGCCTGAATTGGTGCTGGAAAGCAGGAACCCTCAACTCTTTTAAAAAGTACCTGGACCTGCACCTAAAGTACTGTAAGCTGCAGGCTACGGACCGGGTGCTGGAAGGTGGGATTAGAATGGGCACCTGGTTGTTCTTCGAGCCAGCCCGGACACGATGGGCCGAATGGCCCCCTTCTGTGCTGTATCTCTTCTATGGTTCTATGGTTCTATATACAATGACCAATTCGTACTTGGCAATTCTAGTAACTCGCTCCATTATGCGAACAAGGTAACTTAAGAGCAAACACTTTCTAACATAAGTTAATAGCAGGCAACCTTTTTGTTATATTGTTACACATCATTCAAGTTGGTAACAATATGCATTCTTTACGAAGCCTGGTCTTTTCCTCTGTAAAGATAATGGCTTATCTGCTGTGTTTCCTGCATTTTCTGCATTTGTTTCTCTTTGAAAGGTAATGAGTTGCCATCAGCAGTTGTATCCTGTCATAGCCAATGATTTGTATATAAGAAATGTATTAAGTTTTGCTGACAGACATTGTTACATTTATCCCAGTATAATGACAGTGTAATATGTAATTTCCGATAGTTGCTATGTATAAAAATTATCTGGATGAGATGAATGCAAATTGCAGGTCATGAGCATAAAGTTCCCAGGCCATCATCCCATTGTTTAACAAGATGTTATTGTTTACATTTTGTTTGTCAAGGGCAATCTTCAAAGAAACTGCTCTTAATTTCAAAGACAAAAGTATTCTTAAAACACAAGAAACTTTCAGTGGCTAAGAGTGTTGGCATTTGGCCAATATTTGTCAGGATACACAAAATTCCATAAGCAGGCAACATTATCATATGAGACTGTTTTATTTTGCAGTAGTTTGCCAGGAGATGCTGGAAGAACAATGAACTTTTTTAAACAGTCACACAGCTGTATGTGTATAGTCAATTATTACTTTTGTTGTAGGATTTTGTCTATGTGTTTAAACTATCAGGAAAGACTTAACAGCCTGGGGCTCATTTCTCTAGAAAAGAGAAGGTTGAGGGGTGACCTAATAGAGGTCTTTAAAATTATGAAGGGATGTGATAAGGTAGACGAAGAGAAAATGTTTCCGCTTGTGGGCAAATCCAAAGCTAGGGGTCATAAATGTAAGATAGTCAGTAATAAATCCAATAAGGAATTTAGGAGAAACTTCTTTACCCACAGAGTGGTTAGAATGTGGAACTTACTACCACATGGAGTAGTTGATGCGGATAGCGTAGATGCATTTAAGGGGAAGCTAGATAAGTGCATGAGGGAGAAAGTAAAAGAAGGTTATGCTGATCGGGTTAGATGAAGTAGGGTGGGAGGAGGCTCGTGTGGAGCATAAACACCAGCATTGACCAGTGAAGCCGAATGGCCTATTTCCGTTCTATAATTCTATGTAATTCTATGTAATTGCAACTAAAGGTGTTCTCACTCTTGACACAGCTCTGCTTTACAATGCTCCTGCAGCAGCATACCCAGGTTAAGGCTATGTGTCTGCAAGCCCTCAGGCTCTGCCTACAGAATGGGTGGGAATTCTACATGAGTACAGTATCTGAGCTGGACCTGGAAGTTTAACTGTGCTAACAGTTGGGCAGAAGTCCTGCTGCGCCCCATTCCCACCCCACTATCACCACTATCTGAATTTTACCTTAAGAGAAGTCATGCATGCCCCGCCCATCGGTTTCTGGTGCAAGCGGCCTAACTAGCCCTCCTTAAATAGACTGCTGCAGGCTGCTCCAAAAGTGGTTGGAATGTTCTTTTCTTTCATTTTTGTGGGACTAGGATGAGCAGGAGTGCCTGTCGCACTGCCGGTCTCTGGGCAGACCCTCCCGGATTGCATCCTTCTCCAAGTTCATATGGTGTAGGAGCTTTAACCACTTTCTCTAACTGGTGAGCTACCTTGGAGTGCTCGTTTGGCATTTGCAGCTCACCAGCCGTATGCTGATGAGGCCTGACCAACAAGATTGTTCAGGCTTCTCACTGCTGCAGCAAATCAAAATTGGTTCCTATGTCTTCAACTACCTCAGGGTTTTGACTTCTATTACCTGCCTGGCAGGTCATTCCAAACGTTTATCACTCATTAAGTAAAGTTCTTCCTGATATTTATTTTAAATTTATAATCACACGTTTCTATTTTTATCCTCTGATCTTACTTTCCTAGCTTTTTATTGATATGTTGTGATCTGTAAATATGCGTTATGTGTTGAAACCTTGGCTCACGACTTCTCTGCACAACACATGCACTAGGGCTTAGCCAATACCAAGGTGCTGATTGAGCACATGCTCAAGCATTGCTTCATGGGCCTGAATCACATTGTCAGCTGCTACATGTATGAAAAGATGCACAAAATAGTGATAGTGTGCTGCATGTTGCACAGCATTGCCAATAACAGAGGCATCAGCGTACATTTCATTGATGATCAGCAGATGCCGAAGTAAAAAGAGGACAAGGAAGGGCATGAGCATAAAGGGGTGATTCTGCAATCCCATCCAAACAGGGACCCATACTTGAAGTAGTGTACGTTAGAGATAACACTACAACATTGTGACCCAATTCTGACACCCACTATCTCTGTGAGCGTGGCTCAAAACTGGGAGGATGGGATTGAGGAATTAGTATATATGATCTTGGAACTTTTTACTTGGGGTCTGGTGGGAGGTGGATTTATGAATAAAACTGATCAGTGATAATAAAACATGCAGTAAAGAAAATAGAAGAATAAAAAGAAGTTTCCAAATTTCCATATAATTTAGGTGCTTTTCTTGCCTAAAGCCGTTTATAAAGAGTTAATTAAACTACCCTGTGCCAGAAGTGCCGAGTGGATGATCCATCTCAGCCTCCTCCCGATATCCCCACCATCACGGAAGCCAGTCTTCGGCCAATTCGATTCACTCCACGTGATATCAAGAAACGGCTGAGTGCACTGGATACAGCAAAGGCTATGGGCCCCAACAACATCCCAGCTGTAGTGCTGAAGACTTGTGCTCCAGAACCAGCTGCGCCTCTAGCCAAGCTGTTCCAGTACAGCTACAACACTGGAATCTACCCGACAATGTGGAAAATTGCCCAGGTATGTCCTGTCCACAAAAAGCAGGACAAATCCAATCCGGCCAATTACCGTCCCATCAGTCTACTCTCAATCATCAGCAAAGTGATGGAAGGTGTCGTCAACAGTGCTATCAAGCGGCACTTACTCACCAATAACCTGCTCACCGATGCTCAGTTTGGGTTCGGCCAGGACCACTCGGCTCCAGACCTCATTACAGCCTTGGTCCAAACATGGACAAAAGAGCTGAATTCCAGAGGTGAGGTGAGAGTGACTGCCCTTGACATCAAGGCAGCATTTGACCGAGTGTGGCACCAAGGAGCCCTAGTAAAACAGGAATCAATGGGAATCAGGGAGAAAACTCTTCAGTGGCTGGAGTCATACCTAGCACAAAGGAAGATGGTAGTGGTAGTTGGAGGCCAATCATCTCAGCCCCAGGACATTGCTGCAGGAGTTCCTCAGGGCAGTGTCCTAGGCCCAACCATCTTCAGCTGCTTCATCAATGACCTTCCCTCCATCATAAGGTCAGAAATGGGGATGTTCGCTGATGACTGCACAGTGTTCAGTTCCATTCGCAACCCCTCAGATAATGAAGCAGTCCGAGCCCGCATGCAGCAAGACCTGGACAACATCCAGGCTTGGGCTCATAAGTGGCAAGTAACATTCACGCCAGATAAGTGCCAGGCAATGACCATCTCCAACAAGAGAGAGTCTAACCACCTCCCCTTGACATTCAACGGCATTACCATCGCCGAATCCCCCACCATCAACATCCTGGGGGTCACCATTGACCAGAAACTTAACTGGACCAGCCATATAAATACTGTGGCTACGAGAGCAGGTCAGAGGCTGGGTATTCTGTGGCGAGTGACTCACCTCCTGACTCCCCAAAGCCTTTCCACCATCTACAAGGCACAAGTCAGGAGTGTGATGGAATACTCTCCACTTGCCTGGATGAGTGCAGCTCCAACAACACTCAAGAAGCTCGACACCATCCAAGATAAAGCAGCCCGCTTGATTGGCACCCCATCCACCACCCTAAACATTCACTCCCTTCACCACCGGCGCACTGTGGCTGCAGTGTGTACCATCCACAGGATGCACTGCAGCAACTCGCCAAGGCTTCTTCGACAGCACTCCCAAACCTGCGACCTCTACCACCTGGAAGGACAAGAGCAGCAGGCACATGGGAACAACACCACCTGCACGTTCCCCTCCAAGTCACACACCATCCCGACTTGGAAATATATCGCCGTTCCTTCATTGTCGCTGGGTCAAAATCCTGGAACTCCCTTCCTAACAGCACTGTGGGAGAACCGTCACCACACGGACTGCAGCGGTTCAAGAAGGCGGCTCACCACCACCTTCTCAAGGGCAATTAGGGATGGGCAATAAATGCTGGCCTCGCCAGCGACGCCCACATCCCGTGAACGAATTTTTAAAAAAATCCACAACAGTAATACAGCACACAGAATTTTATATTTCTAGTTTCTATCTGGGCTATCTCTGTACCTTTCTGTTTAATGTTAAATAAACTTTTAAAAATCTTATGTTAATTTATCAAATGATGAAAATTACAAATACTTGGTGCCCGATTTTAGCACCCGCTACCGGGTGCGTTCTCGGCGGGGGGGCCCCGAAAATCCCGAAATCCAGGTGCGGGACCGGATCGCGCCTCGATCCCGCCCACTTCCGGGTTCCCCGATGACGCGCCGGCGTGCGCGCGCAGCCCCCGCTGGTGGGAATCCCGCTGGCAATTAAAGCCAGCGGGATGCCACTTGAGAGTATTTACTTTGCTTGTTCAGGTCGTTAACTGACCTGATTAAGGGACTGTGTGTGATTTTGGATAAACATTGGACTGTTTCACACACTGGGGGAAACACTCCCAGTTGAAATGGACGTGTTGCAGCTGTCAGCCTGTGGCAGCTGCAAAGGTCCATTTGACAGGTGGTGGGGGGAGACCCTCAGCCATTGCAGGAGGCTGCTCTGTCACTTCGGACAAAGTTTGGCCTCCACCACCCTCCTCCTGATGGTCGAAGTCACCAACCTGCACACTTACCCCGGGGTCTGGAGACATGTACCAACCTTGCGGACCCCCTCAGATGTACATCTTGCGGATGGGGGCCGCCGTAGCTGCAGTCATGACCTCCTCGGAGGGCGAACAGCATCACCAGCCTCACCAGCCTCGCCATCCACGCCGTCCACCTCTGACACGTGGAGCTCCACAACAGAGTGCTGTGACACATCCACCTGTACAGCAGGAGGAAGGGCTACCACAGAGAGAGATGCGTCGCGGAGGGCACTACCCTCCCCACACGTTCCACAGACCGAGGCTCAGCCTCCTGGACCTCTCTGAGCAGTGCACACGGAGGCTCAGAGTCAGTCGACATGTAGTCGTGGACATCTGCAGCCTCTTTCATGCCGAGCTGCTCCTGGCTGGCCCGTGCACCATCTTCCTACCTGTCGCTGTCAAAGTCACCACTGCCCTCCCGAACTTCTGCTCCACAGCCTTCCAGGCTGCAACCGGGGTCATCCCCGATGTCTCTCAGTCGTCTGCGCAGAAGAGCCCTGCAAATACACCTACACCCACTCTGCAGTGACACACTGGGTGGCATCAGTGGTGGGTCGTCATAGGGATACCCAGGAGCGGGCATTATTGCACAAACCGGATAGGATTCACGAAGACATGGCATTAGTGGTGCCAATATAATGTGTGATGTGAGTTGTTCTTTAATTCAATAGAAGTAACAACCATGACAAACCCTCAAACACCCTTGTGCATCCCCTTCATGCTCACGACACGTTTGCCTTACGCTGCCTACTGCACATATGTG
Source organism: Heptranchias perlo (assembly GCF_035084215.1). Classification (NCBI taxonomy): domain Eukaryota; kingdom Metazoa; phylum Chordata; class Chondrichthyes; order Hexanchiformes; family Hexanchidae; genus Heptranchias; species Heptranchias perlo. The sequence goes on from NC_090325.1 coordinate 132,815,373, forward strand.
ATGCATGCCCTGTGGCTGCAGCACAGGTGGTGGCAGGTTGAGTGAGGCTGGCCGTGAGAGAGATGCACGAGAGGGTGAGTATGGGATAGAGCCATGAGATTGTATGAGGATTGGGTTGCGTGGTAGTGGCGGGGTGAGTACTCGCAAGGTGAGTAGGTGCAGGTAAGATGAGGATGAGGTTTGAGTGGGTATATGGGGTGATATGACAGAGTAGTGTTGGCAGTACCGAAGGAGATGTGGGGTGGGGGCAGTGTTGTGGCAGACGGAGTGTAGGGGAAAGACTACGTGTTCTCACTGTGGCTGACCAACTGAGGTCATTGGAGCGCCTCCTGCACTGTATGCAGGTGGGCGATATGTTGGTGGCGCTGGTGACGTCCTCTGCCACCTCGAGCCAGGCCTTCTTGGTGGCAGAGGCGGGCCGCTTCCTCCCGCCCGCCGGGTGGAAGATCTCTGTCCTCCCCCTCCTCCTCACCCCATCTAATGATACCTGGGGTGAGGCATCATTAAACTGGGAGCAGCCTTCCCCCTGGGCTGCTCCATGCTGTAATTTTTGCTGTTTGTGGCAGCATCTGTCAGTGGAGGACTGCCCCTTTAAATAGTGCGCCTCCAGCTGACAGATCTTACTGCGCATGCGCAGCCCGCCCGATGTGCAGATCAGCAGCGGGGAACCCGGAGGAGCAGGTAAGTGGATCCAATTAGTGTGTTGCCTGCTACGATCGCGCGGGCAACCCACTAATTTCACCGGGCGTGTTTTCAACGCGCCCGCTGGCCCACCCGCCAAGAACCCGCACCCCTGGTAAAATCGGGCCCTTGATTCCTAAGTTCCATGCGATTATAATCTATCGCAGATTTTGAAACTGAATTCATTGGCCACAAAGCTCGGCATATGGGGTTGGTCCCCAATGAAGGTGATATACCGAGCCCCCAAATTCTTCTTGATGGATCTGAATACAATTAACCTTCTCAGGTATTTGTTCTTCTTTCACACCTGCTATTATGAGAACAAACCATTCTATAGCCTAAATGATGCTAGTTTGTTTCATTCTTTTTAATTCCTCTCCTACTTTAAGAATTATTGGGAATTGAATTCCACTGGGTATATTCATGCTGTAAAGAGTAACATCATCCTTAAGCATAATCTTTACAGTCACACCTTTCAGTAACCCAATGTCACCTAACACATCTTTGTTAATCTGCTCTGCTCTTGTGCCAGACCTATTTTGCACTCTGGTCCTCAGTCTAGTAGATCAGGAAGAAAGAAAGAAACAGGTGTCAGCCTTGGCTCAGTGGTTGTAGCGCTGTCGCCTCTGAGTCCGGAAGGTTGTGGGTTCAAGTCCCACTCCAGAGACTTGAACACAAAATCTAGGTTTACACTTCAGTGCAGTACTGAGGCAGTGCTGCACTGTCAGAGGTGGCATCTTCCAGATGAGATGTTGAACTAAGGCCCCATCTGCCCTCAGATGGACTTAAAAGATCCCATGGTACTATTTGAAGAAGAGCAGAGGAGTTCTCCCCAGTGACCTGGCCAATAGTTATCCCTCAACCAACATCACTAAAACAGATTATCTGGTCATTAACTCATTGCTGTTTGTACAACCTTGCTGTGTGCAAATTGGCTGTTGTGTTTCCTACATTTCAAGAGTGACAACATTTTAAAAGTACTTCATTGGCTGTAAATTGGGATGTTCTGAGGTTGACAAAGGTGCTATATAAATGCAAGACTTTCTTTCATTCCAGTATATTATTAACATATGACCCCTGTACTCTTTCCCTTGCATGGAGTGTGTGCCATTAATTGTCCCTTGCAATCTAGCTTTCCACCTGAGCTTTGTGGTATAACATTCAAGGGGCTATAAATTTGGCCTCCTAAAGTCCCAAAATGGCATCTGGAATGCGAGCACATGCTTCTAGCATGACGTGCGCCAGACGTCATCTTGGTAAAGGCGTTTGCGTAAGCGCAGATAACAAACGACGGCAGCATGTAAAGAAGGGAGAATATGCATTAGATCAGCGTGATTTAACGGGATAGATACCATTTTGGCATTCAACACTCCACCCAATGCATTGTCTTAACCACGAGCAGCTGAACACATCGTAGATGGTCTGGAGGATCCCCCCACCAGCGCTATTCAAAGGGACCATGCAGGATTCACAGATTCATTTCTGGATTTTTGCTTCTGGCTGTTGATGTATTTGTACCTGTTTTTGGAGGTCTCCTATACTTGAATACTAGGACTAGGGGACATAGCCTAAAATTCAGAGCCAGGACTTGCAGGAGTGAAGTTAGGAAATGCCTCTACACGCAAAGGGTGGGAGAAGTTTGGAATGCTAATGGTAGTTGATGCTAGCTCAATTGTGAATTTTAAATTTGAGATTGATAGATTTTTGTTAACCAAGGGTATTAAGGGATATGGAGCTAAGGCGGGTATATGGAGTTAGGTCACAGACCAACCATGATCTAATTGAATGGTGGAACAGGCTCGAGGGGCTAAATGCCACGGGCACTTGCTGCCTCCTGTTATGCACCACTCTCTCCTGCAAGAAAGCGGGACGTGTGTCGGTGAGTGCTTTGCAGGATGTTTGGGTGATGTGCCTGTCATGGTTGAATAGCTGCCAGTGTGTGTGACCTATGAGTTGTGGGTGTGTGGCTTGAAACAGTGGTGATGTGTAAGGGTGAGAGGAAGCATCTGATTGGAAGAGTTGGGGGCCGATTTCCGGATGGTGGAGCGGGTGCGTTGGGGGCGGGGGGGCTCATAAAATGGTGGAATCCCGGAGAAATTAAAGCCGGCGGGATGATCATTTACATAGTTAGTCAGATAGTTGAGGTACTTGAGAGACCTCATTGACTGGAGATTTTGGCAGGGGTGCAATTTTGACGGATCCTCAACGTGTTTCCCGTGCTGTGAGAAACACTCCCTGTTGGAGCAGACGGGTTTCAGTCAGCAGCCAGTGGGAGATGTAAATGATTATTTGACAGGTGGGGAGGAAACCTCATTTATTGCAGCAGGGCACTCTGTCACTTCAAACAAAGTTTTGGCTGCAACAACTTTGTCTTTCCACTCAAAATTCTTAATTTATACCCAAAACTCTGCTGTGCAAACACATTTACCTACTTTGTGAACCCCCTCAAACTCACACCGTCAGGATGGTGGGGAGGGGGCGCCATGGCTGCATTCATCACTTCATCCGAGGACGAGCAACATCACCAGCCTCGCCAGGCAGGCCGTCCACCTCTGCCACGTAGAGCTCCACAACACAGTGCTGCGCCACAGGCACCTGCACAAGAGCACGGAGGGCAACAACAGAGAGAGTGACGTCGCAGGAGGCACTACCCTTGCAACAGGGTCTACAGACAAAGGCTCAGCTTCCTGGACCTCTCTGAGGAGGCTCAGACTCAGTTACCAGGTAGTCGCGGACATCTGCAGCCTCCTTCATACCGAGCTGCTCCCAGTTGGCCCGAGCATCATCTTCTTATCTGTCACTGTCAAAGTCACCACTGCCCTCAACTTCTTTGCCTCCGGATCCTTCCAGGGGGCATTGCCGGGGTCTCTCAGTCATCTGCACACAAGTGCATAAGGCAGGTCAAAACGGCTTGTTTCGCAGGGCCTCGCACTACGTCAACATCCCCATGGACAACTTCAGCCAGACCGAGAGGGTAGTGGGATTCCACTCTGGGCTGGCTTCCCACGGGTGCAGGGTGTAATCGATTGCACCCATATAGCAATACAAGCACCTCCACATGAGCCAGGACTGTTCATCAACAGGAAGGGCTATCACTCCATCAACACTCAGCTCATCTGTGACCACCGCAAGAGGTTCCTTCACGTGTGCTCCAGATACCCTGGCAGCTGCCACGATTCCTTCATCCTCCGGGAGCCCAACGTCCCGCTCCTCTTCCATGCACCGAACACCCGCAAGGGCTGGCTCCTCGGAGACAAGGGATACCCTCTGCACACATGGCTCATGACACCACTAAAGAATCCCACCACCGAGCAACAGCGTCAATATAACGACAGCCACATCGCTACCAGGTCTACAATTGAGAATGCTATAGGGCTGCTCAAGATGCGCTTCAGGTGCCTTGATCATCTGGGGGAGCGCTTCAGTACACACCAGATAGAGTGGGATGCATTATAGTCATATGGTGTGCCCTGCAGAACATGGCACAACAGAGAGGGGTGCCGCTTGAGGAGGCCCCATCCACATCTGCCATCCATATTGAGGAGGAAGAGAAGGAGGCGAAGTAGGAGTAGGAGGAGGAGGAGGAGGACGAGGATGAGGACAAGGAGGAGGAGGCAGAGGAGAAGGAGCAACCCATCGGCAGAACAGCGGCTCACCTGGCTGCTCGTGAGGCCAGGGAGTCACTGATATGTGGACGATTCTCCTAACATCAGACAGTGTGAAGAGTCCAGTCCTCACCACCTGGAGAGAGCAGTGCCCACACCAGCGCTCCCCCCCACCCCGCCCCCTGCACAAAACAGTCCTGCAACTATACATACGCCCATTGTAGAGTGACCCAATGGGTGGCATCAATTGTGGGTGTTCATGGTGAGCCTCATGAAAGGGCCTTATTACACAAGCCAGTCAAGAATGGCCAAGACGTGGAAGTAGTGGTGACAATAATAATATTTAATGTGCGATTAACAAAAAGCAAATATAAATAAAAAACATGACAAACCATCAAACAACCTTGTGCATCCCCCTTGTGCTCATAAAACCTTTGCCATTCGCTTATGACTACTACTACATGGTGCATCCCCTGTGGCTGCAGCAGAGGTAGTGGCAGGTTGCTCTTGTTCATGCCCTGTCCGATTACATGCTTTGGGTCCTATGCCCTCTGGGTTTCGGTGCCCCTCCAAAGACTGCTCCACCTGCACCTGTGCAGGGGCAAACTTGGCCACCTGGAGAGGAGGCAGCATTGTGGGTACTGGTTGAGAGAAGGGCAACTGGTGAGACATGGGGGCACTTTGAGTGACGTCCCCACTTCCATGTCCCCTTTCGCCATCTTCTCTCCCCGGGCAAGGCCCACACCACTCCTACCACACTACTGGATGACAGTTTGGAGGACATGTGGGAAGCTTTGTAAGGCCAGTGCCAGACTATCTGCCTGTCTGTTTAAGGCGGCAGAATGTTGTTCATCCTGAGTCTGAAGGACCATTGTCAGAGCCTTAATGGTCTCATTGGTGAGCCGTGCTTGAAGGTCCATGGAGGCTAGCCTTCCCTCCATCACAGACATCCCCGCACTTATCCACAACACTATCTCAGTGATGCCCTCACGTCCCTGTGACAGTATCTCAGAGATGCCCTCCCTTACCTGTTCCACTATTTCACTTATGCAGGAGTTGGACTCCTTCATCCTCTGCGCGATTGTGGAGAGTGTGTGTGGCACCTCGCAAATGTGCCGCTGCCCCTCGATCATTCTCCTTTTCATGGATGGCCCCCAGAGTTCAGCATCTATGTCCAGCTGAGCAGAGCCTGGAGAAGAGTGCTCGCACTGACACGGACTCTCCACAGCTGCCTCTGCCATCAGTATCTGCCTGTGCTCACATGTGTGTGGTGACTCACCGTGTGCGACCCCAACTAAGTGAGACAGGGACCCACCAAGGTGGGTGAATCTGCGCTGGTGGATGGCTCACTCATATGTGACGGTGCCCTCTCAGAGACCAGTAGGTCCTCTGAGGAATCGCCCTCCGCCATCACGGCGGTCGCTGAATGCCCTGTAAGAGAACAGAAGGCAATATTAAACATGATGACAGATGTTGAGGTGCTGAAGATGGCAAGGCATGTTAACATAAATTGCTATTGTGTGTGCTGAATGTTAAAGTTCTGTAACCAGCCGTTTGTCGGGTGGCAGCCTCAGCGTCCCCGACGGACAGGCACTCGAGGGTGCGGCTTAGCTCCAGAGCCTCCTGCTCCATGTCTGTGAGGACGACCAGATGTTGCACCCCCCTCCGGTCCTTGCCCTCTCCCGTGCATTCTGGGCTTTCTTCTCCTATAAAGGGAGAAAGTGGAGAGGCGTGAGTGAGTGATGGTGACATGGCCAATTGCTGAATGCATTGATTTGGGTGCACCTGACCATGAAAGAGATGCATCAGAGGGTGAGTATGAGACAGAGCCTTGACATTGTATGAGGATTGGGTTGAGTGGTAGTGATGGGGTGAGTACTGGGGAGGTGAGGAAGTGGTGAGTAAGTGCAGTTGAGTTATGGATGAGCTTTGATTGGGTGTGAGGAGTGATGTGATTGATGTGTTGGCAATGTAGAATGAGTTGTGGGGTGGGGGCGGTGATGTGGAAGTCAGAATGTAGGAGAATGAGTAAGTGTACTCACTTTGGCTGACCTAGTTAGGTCACTGAAGCGCTTCCTGCACTGTATCCAGGTGCGGGAGACGTTGCTGCTGCTGGTGACCTCCTCTACCACCTTGAGACAGGCCTTCTTGGTGGCAGAGGCAGGCCACTTCCTCCCATCAGCTGGGTAGAATATATCCCTCCTCCTCCTCACCCCATCCAGTAGCACCTGGAGTGAGGCATCACTAAATCTAGGAGCAGCCTTTCCTCTGGGCTGCTCCATTCTGTAATTTTGGGTGTTTGCTCCAGGAGCAGCATTGGAGGACTGCCCCTTTAAGTAGGGCTCCTCCAGCTGACAGCCTGTGATGCGAGTGCGCAGTCCACTCGCTGCGCAGGTTTACAACGTGAAACCTGGAAGCCATGTTAAGTGGCTCCAAAATACCCGCGATCGCATGTGGAACGGACGGATTTTACTGGGCGGGTTACCAACGCGCCCAGTCGCCGCCCCCCCCGCCCCCTGCCATCCCGCCTCCCTGGTAATAGCGGGGCCTTGAGTACTGATTGAAAGAGTTTGTTGGTAGGTGGGTGATGGTGGGGTGGGGTACAGTGCATGGAGCAGTGGATGAGGCTAGTCGCGCAGTTGGTAGGAGACGCCATTTGACAGTTGACCTCATTCACCTTGACCACTCGTGTCAAAGCACTGAACTTCTTCCTGCACTGCATCCATGTTCGTGGTGCTGTGCACCTGGCATTGACTTGGTCCACCAGTGACCTCCCACTGCCTCTTGAGCATATGTCTGGAGGGCCTTTTACCCCCACTGCGGATATAGGATGCCCCTCTTCTTCCACTTCTTGCACCAAGGCCTCTAGTGCATCAGCAGAGAAGCTTGGTGCAAGCTCTCTCGCAGGCCTGGTACAAACTCAGGTCGGCAGGTTGGTGAGGTCTGGTGTGCAGATTGGAGGATAATCAGGTAAGTGAGCAGGCAGCACGAATCGGAACAACCGGGCTGGGGTTAATCGTGCACTGCGACCCCCGCGCCCAGATTCGAGAGTTATTGAATTTAACCCCCAATGACTCTAACTGCGTTAAACTGTGGTACATATAATGTGACATGACAGTAATGCTCACACAAGCATTAATCTTAAAACTCACAATCTTCTATTTTATCTCCAGTTCTCCCTGCCACAATTAGTTTGTGTCATCAACACATATAACTGACCCATGGAAGAATAATTCCTGATCAAGTGAATCATCACGAATGATCTGTGCTTTAACATCCTTGGTGCAGCAGATTATTTAAAAATGCTCCAAGTTATTACATTTCCTGCATCTTTGACTATGCCCTGGACAGTTATCTTCCTGAATAGGTCTGCAATTACACTGTGTGCAAAACACAGGTACTTTCCAGCTTGGCAGAGCTTATTTCTCATGAGGGTTACATCATTTCTTTCCTTCCCCATGTCTAAACTGTGACTTTCACATCCTCTTCCAGTTCTTTTAGTTGGCCTCTGACCCATTACCATTTTGGCTCTGAGTGAGGTACCATTTGGCTAGCTGTATCGAGCATCAGCTCTGACTTAATTGGCAGATTCTGTGACAGGTCTTTGGCAGCAATGCTGAGCACAATTGTATCCTGTACGTTTTCATTTTTGTGCACTCCAAATTTGAATAGTGTTCAGCTATTCAGAGAGATTTCAGACAAATGGTTCTAACATTTTCTCCACTTTCCGATTATGTTGCTGGAAATGTGCCTGCCCATCAGTTAGATTGGAACTAAATATTCATCAATTTTTTTCATCATTCTTTGTCGTTATTTTTCTGATCTTCTGACTCACATGAGGTTTCTAAATGTGCTCTTTGGCTCATACCATTAACAAGAGCACTAACCTGTACCTCACCATTCCATATATACTATAAAATCATACAGCACAGAAGGAGGCCATTTGACCCATCATGCCTGTGCCGGCTCTTTGAAAGAGCTATCCAATTAGTCCCAATGTCCTGCTCTTTCCCCACAGCCCTGCAATTCTTTCCTCTTAAAGTATTTATCCAATTCCTCTTTGAAATTTACTATTGAATTTGCTTCCTTTATCCTTTCAGGCAGTGCATTCCAGATCATAACTGGCTGCATAAAAAAAATTCTCCTCATCTTCCCTCTGGCTTTTTTGCCAATTACTTTAAATCTGTGTCCTCTGGTTACCAACTCTCCTGCCAGTGGAAACAGTTTCTCCCTCTTTACTCTATCAAAGCCCCTCATAATTTTGAACACCTCTATTAAATCCCTTCTCTGCTCTAAGGAAAACAACCCCAGCTTCTCTATTCTTTCCACATAACTGAAGTTCCTCATCCCTGGTACTATCCTAGTAAATCTCCTTGCACCCTCTCCAAGGTCTTGACATCCTTCCTAATGTGTGGTTCCCAGAGTTGGACACAACACTCTAGCTGAGGCCTAACCATTGATTTATAAAGGTTTAGCATAGCTTCCTTACTTTTGTACTCTATGCCTCTATTTATAAAGTCAAAGATTCAGCTTGTCCTGCCACTTTCAAAGATTTGTGTATGTAAACCTCAGGTCTCAGTGTTCTTGCAACCTCTTTAAAATTGTACCATTTAGTTTATATTGCCTCTCCTCATTCTTACTTCCAAAATTCATCACTTCACACTTCTCTGCACTAAATTTCATTTGCCATGTGTCTGTCCATTTGCACCTCCATCTCCTTCCCACTATTTGGTGGTCTCTAGTATACACCCAGTAGCGTACCAACTCCTGTTCTGCTCCTTAACTCCAGCCAAATAGATTCCATCTTTGAGTCCTCAAGCATATCATCCAATCTGTCTATGTCCTCAGGAAGTCTACTACTATCCTCCTCACTGTTTACTACATTTCAATGTTTCGTGTCATCTACAAACTTTGCGATTATATCCTGTATACCCAAGTCCATGTCATTAATATATATCAAAAAGAGCAGTGGTCCTAATACCGACTCCTGGGGGAAACCATTGTATACTTCCCTCCGGTCTGAAAAGCAACCATTCACCACTACTCTCTACTTTCTGTCCTTCAGCCAATTTCATATGCATGCTGCCACTGTCCCTTTAATCCCATGGGTTACCATTTTGCTAACAAGTCTATTATGTGCTACTTTATCAAACGCCTTTTGAAAGTCCATATACACCACATCAATTGCACTACCCTCTTCGTTACTTCATCAAATAAAACAATCAAGTTTGTCAGGCATGATTTGCATTTAGCAAATTCATGCTGGCTGTTATTTATTAACCATTATTTTCCAAGTGACAATTAATTTTGTCCCGGATTATTGCCTCTAAAAGTTTCCCCACCACCGACATTAGACTGATTGGCCTGTAGTTACCGAGTTTATCCCTATCCCCTTTTTTGAACAGTGGGGTAACATTTCCAACCTTTTAGTCCTCTGGCACCACTCCCATATCCAAGGATGATTGAAAGATTATGGCTGGAGCCTCTGCTATTTCCACCCTTACTTCCCTCAGCAACCTAGGATACATCCGATCCTGACCGGGTAACTTTTCTACTTTGAGCGCTGCCAACCTTTTAAGTACCTCCTCATATATAAGTAAAGTACTTTTACCGTTCGAGTTCTTAATTAAAAGTTTGCAAGGTGGTTTGTTCCAAAGAATGGTGGTTTTATTAAGAAGTTATAACAAGTAACAAAGAGGGTAAAATACAACAGTACAATCAAAAGTGCTAGTAAGATGGATATAACCTGATACAAAGTTGATCACTTTCCAAGACTTCGAAGTGCACTTTCGAAGGTCTTGATTGATTGAGCTGTCCAGGCCTGCTCCGAGAATGTTCTAAAGTACCACCGAAAAGCACCCAACTTTATAAACACTTTGAGACAATTAGCTCTGTAAGGGTCTCCCATTAATCATCCCCTCTGTCCCATGGGGCTGCCAGCAGTCCTACTCCCTTATACACACAACATTTGGCTTTACCACCTCCCTCATGATTAGTGGCCTCTAGGATGGCACTAAACCTCATCTTCAAGCAAAGTATAACAAGACTAGGGATGACTCCCCTTCCTGACTAATAAACAAGGATGGCACCAGGTGCTTAATTGTCAAAGGAGGCCTTCTCTTTCACAAGGTCATAAAAAGCTTGTTTGGATAGACAGAAAGCCTTTGTTCACAACAAAGCTGATATAATGCTTTTCCTTAACAAGGTTTATAATATTATACAGAAAGCTTGTATAGTGCTTTTCTTACATTCCCTCTTTTGAGCCCACAGGAGAAATCCTTTAGGCTCACACTCCTGTCCCATATTTAGTTCTATCATCTTGGTAGCGCACTACATCCATTTGCCTGTTCAGCTTTTTATACATTGAGGGTACGACACAAAGCATTATGATAGCAATTACAATTAAAACAAACTGAGCAAGGATTAAAACCTGTGAGAGAATTCTAGCCCAAGGATGTTGTTCTCCGTTCTATACCATTTCCCACCATGCATGATTCGAAAGGGTAGATGTGCCCTTTTCAATGTCAGCATTGCGTTGTTTCATTTCAGTTTTTCAATCTCAATTTCCAACAGCCCCTGGTGACCTCACATGGCCTTATCTAATGTTCCCATCTTGTCAGCATCACATACCTATCTGAGCCACTTGCTCTTCTAGTCTAAGCGGGCTGTGGACTTCCGACTGTCCCAAGAGCTCTAATATTTGGGTGCAGTGTGCCCTATCTTTATACTATTTGGCTGTCAGGGCTGCACGTGAGAATCCCTATGTGGTCAGTTTTCGGTAAAATATTAAAATGCCTACGTGGCAAAGAAGCAGAATGCAAAATGGTTAGAAAGGGTTAATTAATTAGTGATGTGGAGATGCCGGTGATGGACTGGGGTTGACAATTGTAAACAATTTTACACAATTAATTAGTAACTGAGATTGGTACAGGTGGCCTGGCCTCCTGCTGGGCCATATGTTTGCGTAGTCAGCAGGTTTGCATTGTCTTAGCAATGTAGAGTCTTTGATGTGATTCAAGGACTGGTCTGAATGTCTCCATGTTTATGGCAGATCAATATAGGTAACGAGCTTAGCCAAAGTTGAAAGACATTCCAGGTTGGGAGATAAGGAACAGAAGGGACAGGGAAGAACATTCCAAGTTGGAAGGTGAGGAAGTATCCCCTTTGATGTCTAACAGCAACATGGTCAGCACATGGATTATCTATGATTGGCCGGAAATAATGTAACCTCGCATGGCAACCTGTGCCCGGCTTATGATTGGTGTTGACCCTCGTTAAGTATGTTCCAACCCTATTGATTTGTATAAAAACGTGTGGATTTCTGTATGTTTTTGTTCTTGCTCTGCCAGCATAGAGGGACTCTATCAGGAGTCCAAATCAATGCTGCACACTAAGAACCCTGCTATTAAAGTTGTGATGAACTTTAAAATGTATTCGACTTCAGTTTTTACTGAACCAGACTGAGGGGAAAGAATCCAGATCGTCACACGTATGCATCTCTGGTCTTCTCTCCTAGCCGTAAATTATTTCACCCCCATGCTGACTATTAGACAGCACCCTCGTCTCCACCAGCACCGCCCTCTTGCTAAATGCTCAGACGCTATGTGGGATGGGATAATTTACTATGCCCAATTTAAACCATATTTTTACATCTCCAACCTTTTGAGCCTGAATGAAACCATTCTGCGTCAATTTTCACCTTACCACATAACTTCCTTCTTGGTCTTGTCTAAGATCACCTTGAGTTACATTTTATTAACATTATATTTACATAAACACACATAGACATATACATATTGCTTCTATGTTTCATTTGGTTAATCTTACACATTGTGATATGGACAAAGAAAATCATAATTCACTGTATAGAAAACTACAATATACCATATTATCAAGAAATCATGGACTTAAAAGATTCTCCAGCTCTCATTTTACTAATATCCATCTTGTGGATATTTTTTACTAAATATTATTTCTCCCAATTTCATTGTTAACTCAAGGGAATCTAACCCTAAATTTTGGAAATCCAAATTTCTATGTCCCTCTTTATTTTAATTTCAATCCCTCTGATTGGTACCAGTGTTTCCTGATTGTTTCATTAATTAGTCGGTTTCTCTATAGAGCATGTGTCAGTGCCTTGCTTAAAAGGTCTTCTCACTCTCCTAAGACACATTAACCATTTCATGTTTTGCTATTCATAGAAAGGTTACAGCACAGAAGAAGGCCATTCGGCCCATCGAGTCCGTGCCGGCTCTATGCAAAAGCAATCCAGCCAGTCACACTCCCCCGCCCTATCCCCGTAGTTCTGCAAATTTTTTATTTTCAAGTACTTATCCAGTTCCTTTTTGAAGGCCATGATTGAATCTGCCTCCACCACCCCCTCAGGAGGTACATTCCAGATCATAACCACTCGCTGTGTAAAAACGTTTTTCCTCATGTCACCTTTGGTCCTTTTGCCAATCACCTTAAATTTATGCCCTCTGGTTCTTGACCCTTCCACCAATGAAAACAGTTTCTCTCTATCTACTCTGTCAATCTTCATGATTTTGAACACCTCTATCAAATCTCCTCTCAACCTTCTCGATTCCAAGGAGAACAACCCCAGCTTCTCCAGTCTATCCATGTAATTAAAGTCCCTCATCCCTGGAATCATTCTAGTAAATCTTTTCTGCACCCTCTCTAAAGCCTTCACATCTTTCCTATAGTACGGTGCCTACAACTGGACACAATCCTCCAGCTGTGGCCGAAACAATGTTTTATAAAGGTTCATCATGACTTCCCTGCTTTTGTACTCTATGCCTCAATTTATAAAGCCCAGGACCCCGTATGCTTTTTTAACCACTTTCTCAACCTGCCCTTCCAACTTCAATGATTTGTGCACATATACCCCCAGATCTCTCTGTTCCTGTACCCCTTTTAGAATTATACCCTTTAGTTTATATTGCCTCTCCTCGTTCTTCCTACCGAAATGTATCACTTCGCATTTTTCTGCATTAAATATTACTTGCCACGTGTCCGCCCATTCCACCAGCTTGTCTATATCCTCTTGAAATCTATCACTATCATTCTCACTGTTCACTACCCTTCCAATGCAGCAAACATCTTTGGGTGGGAGAGGATTTCAACTGGGAATGGGTTTCGGGCGGATGGTGGGCAGGGCAAACATCAAACACGCCTGATGTCATCCACTTGAGGCCCAAGCTACTTTACTGGTTGGCAGCAAGCTGGTTAAAATCACTCAGCCTGGAGACTGCCCACTGGCTAAAACATTAAGCAGCGGGGAAGGGCTTTCAGCAAGATCTTATGGTAGAAAGGTGGGGAGGGGACGGGAGGAGCACTACGGCTCCTCCTGGCCGACAAAGGAATATTTAACACTTACCTTTTGTAGCCTCGACAGTCTTAAGAGAAGCTTTCACTGAGGGGGAGCGGCTATGGTGGGCCACCCTGCTCAGGCCATGCTTAAAAGACCATTGGGGTTCTATTGATAAAATAGGACCCCAATTTGCAAACACATATAAGCCTCCCACCAGATTTAGGCAGGCGGCTCACCCACTGTCAAAAACAAAGGCATTAAACTCCTCGCTAAGTGGGAAATTGACCTGTGGCTTTTTAACTGCCTCCTCGCCTGGTTTCTTCCAGGTGGGGAGAATTAAAATTTCCCCCCTTAGTAACTGCACAACTAGTGCAATCCTATTCGCACCAGACAAGTGCCAGGCAATGACCATCTCCAACAAGAGATAGACCAGCCACCTCCCCCTGACACCCAACAGCACCACCACCGCCGAATCCCCCACCATCAACATCCTGGGGGTCACCACCGACCAGAAACTCAACTGGACCAGCCACACAAACACTGCGGCCACAAGTTTGTCAAGTAACTGAGCATGTCGGAGACCCGTTCTTCAGTGCATCTTCATCATGCATTTCCACATACTAGTTGCCTTATGCGCAACATATCACAATATTAACTTTCTGCTGGCCAGTCTGTTTTTCCTCATGCCAAGTAAGATTCAATCCTGTAAGAGCAACTGTTCTGTTTGAAGAGTGGTTCCAATAGCTCACCAGGCCGTAGGCGTTTGTAATCATGTTCTTCATCCTAGTTTCCGTTTCCGATGGCAACATTCATTTGTATCTTTCATGTCTACTGTAGCCATTCTTGAACTTTCAAGTTATCTTATCAAAAGATTGGGGATGTCTGGAGATCTTTGTTTATCTCCCCCTCCATGGTCCCGATGTCTCAGGTAAAGGCCAGGCTATCAAATGCAGTTTTCTCATTGTTCAGTGCAGGCAATGACACAAACATCTCCAAGAGAAGGCTATCAATTTACTATTCTCAACTACACTTTCCTGACTTTCACTAGATTGTACATTTATACTAGTTTGATATCTTTTGATAAATCATGCCCAGGTCAATGACTTTAGAGAAATTCCCATTTGGTGGTGTAATTTCCCTGTTTCTATCTTATATTCTCAATCACTTCCTCTCATCAAATTTTATATATCCCATTTGTATAAACATTCATGAGCCCTGGAGGAACTTTACTATCCAATACAATATTTACAGTCTGGTCCAATATCAATACATTTTGTTTATTTTTCTTAAATTCTTCTTGGACCGCTTTTCATTTCCCAAAATATCCCGTTACTTTGTGCCTGAGTCCATTCCAACATTTCAAAATTATGCCAATTCCACAGCAGTATTGTTGGACTGACAGGACTTGTAAATGTACAATCTTATTCCCTCTCCCCGAAAAAAAATTCTTCCTTGATACGCAGCATTGGATAGGAACCATTTACACTGGACTTCTTTTATTTTAAAATATAATTTGATCATCCCCTTAAACTACAGGTAAATTTTCCTTTCTCGAGTGCTGGAACAGCAACTCTTATCAATTTTTCTTGTCAATTCCAATTTCAAAAACAAATTATACCCAGTCTTGGTGGTTTTACAGTAGAGACAGAAGTGCTTGTAATTACTTTTGGATATGCCTTCCCTCTCCTTTAAGCACTCTGTCCTGGAAAATAAATGAGTTAAAGTAAAACAAATCAAAATGTTTTCAAAAGGGGAAAAACAACTTGGATCAAGGCTGATGATTGTTTTTCCTTCTCAATGTGATTTTGGATTCAAAATCCAAGTCTTAAGTCTTAGTCCAAAACGTCACCATGCTGTGACATTTGATATCTGCCGATGTCTGCAGATAAGGTCTTAAATTCTCAACACCACTGGATTGTTCCCTGCACCAACACTTCTCCAGCAAAGGTTGCTCCGTAACTTTGTGAAGCCAATTGTATGTCAAAGAACTACTTTTGGTAATGCTGCACCATCAACACTCGTGTGATCCCGAAAACCATAGTTCCCTGTTTAAAAAGAAACACAGAAAATCCATTGTGGCTCTTCTTGAGAGCCCAAGGGGTTAATTTGTCAATTCATGATTTTATGATTTCATTCTGTCACCATGGGGAAATATCCAATTAAATTATGCCAATTATTTTAAATAAATGCAAAGGTTGTAGCTTGGTGAATTAAAACCAGATGTCGGTGTTCTTGGAAGGGGTTAACTTCTTTGCAGAAACAAAACAACGAAGCCAGATATCATCAGACACAGGCAGGGTTTTCAGCATACCTCAACGTAGCTATCACGTAATTTTTTTTAAAAAACCTTTTGTGTCAGGAGATAGCATTCCACTTTGTTCATCTCAGTGTTTTTTTTAAAAAAGAGTACTTGTGCCTGGCCTTTTTATCTACAAATGTTGCTGAATAAATTCCAATTGTTTGTTAAAGCAATTAGAATTTATTAAAGATAATTCTTATTCAAGCAGCCATTGGACGAAGCTCTCTCCTCTCTGATGTCTGCTCAACGTATGCGTCCATTGGGCAATCTCTTTTCTGAGTTCTGTGGTGATGATCATTCGGTTCTGATAACGTACCAATTCATCAGCGTCTAGGGTGATGTCCTCCCCATTTTTAGGACATCCCTGAGGCCACAGGCCTGTACCCTGCAGGCCTGCAGCTGCTGGATCCAGGGATCTTTGTTTTGCAAATCTGTCAAATTTAACTGTTCACAAGCCACTCAGATAGGAGCCATCCAAGGTTGCTTGCTAATGTGCGGGGCCCACCATTCGCCACTCTGCTGGAAAGATTTAGCTAATAAATCAGCTTTTCCATCTCTGCCGCCCATGGTGTGTTTTTAAAATGTGCCTTTACTTTTACAATAGCTACCAAATGTGTTAAATTTCGGGACAGTTCCAAAGTTTTTTATAAAAGGTCAGCAGTGGGTAAATGCTTTCCATCTGCTGAGGTAAACCCTTGTTTCTCCCAGATAGGTAAATAATCAGTCAGTGACAAACAAGTAAAATGGTGTCGGAGAAAGTGGTCAGGACTCATTCCCCTACATCCATCTGGAGGACATAGGCCACTGTGGCTAATTCAGCTTGCTGTGCTGATCGGCCTTCAGTTAAATCTTTTAATGTATCTGACAGTAACAACTCAGTAGGGGTGTGGGCGGTCGTAAGTACGACTTTGTCTAATCCGGTGGTATAGGCAAATTTGTTATCACATTTTATCCTGACCTTCCTGTTGTTGTAGTTTGGCATTAAGTGCGACTAATTTTCAGGCTCTATTTGCACCTTTGGTTTGAAGGTAACCTATTGACACAGCCAAAGTTGCATTGTAAGCAGTTGTTTGTTAAGTTTTATAATTTGCCATCCTTGCCATAATGCAACTATAGTTTTCCAAGTTTTCTTTTTCACATGCTTTTGTGGGTATGATCTTAACCAACTCTCTTAGCTGTTCTAGGTTTTCTGCCCTTTCTATCAAGGAAATACGAGATATCCTTTATTTACTCTTATCTCTTTTTGGTCATTTTTTTTCCTGACCATGCCAATCATAAGGTAAAAAGGGTGCTGTCAGTTTTGCTAATAGCTATCACATTTTAGTACAACCAAGATGAGTATCCCAAAATTATCAAAATTGATGCCCTGTACTAGATAACAAGATCCCGTTCTTCGATTTACGGTTACATACGTTAACTCCTTACACATCAATTCACACCAACCAATACCCAACACAACTTTAATGAGATCAATTCACACTCACCAATACTCAACACAACTTAAAATTCAAATCACTCAACATTTACTTCAAATCATTAAGCATTTAAGAAATTCAAAATGCCAATTTTTATGTGAAAATCTCATGTCTGGAATTTGAGATACTCACATTGTTTTATAAGAACTAGAATTTAACTTGGCCACAATACAAGTCTAGTTTTCACAATTTAATAGGTTAATTAACCTCAATAACTCCAATTTTAATTTAGCAATATCTGAGTTAAACACAAGACAAACAAATAATTTTATCAATTTAGCATGTGGTTACTAAAAGCCAGTAAATTACACCGTCTTTCGTTTTGTTCTTTCCTCAGGCACGCCTTTCCAAAAACTGTAAAAATACTGGAAATAACTGCTTTCACAGCTAAACAAAATCTTTGATACATTACACAAAAGAGGAAAACACATAACAAGCATTAAAAGGGCTAGCCCACAACAGCAAAAAGAAAGCACTTTGGACTCTAAGGGCATCAAGGGATATGGGGATCAGGCAGGAAAGTGGAATTGAGGTCAAAGATCAGACATGATCTTATTAAATGGCAGAGCAGGCTTGAGGGGCCTTATGGCCTACATCTGCTCCTATTTCTTATGTTCTTATATTCTTAGCACTCACAATGAGGACAGGCTTTTTAAAAAGACAATACGCTGAAAACAAAAGAACACATTGTGCTGTCCCTTTCTCTTTCTTGCTTCCATCAAAGAATACCCTTTTTTTACTTAAACCATATTTCAATTTCTGACGTTTGTGACTTAACCCCATTCTGTACTGACTCAAAGGGCTCGATATTAGGAGGGCTGCAGGTTCGCGGTGGCGGGGCTATTGGGCGCGTGGGTAACGCGCCCGGTGAAATCAGTCTGCCCCGAACGCAATCGCAGGCTAATTGGATCCACTTACCTGGTCTTCCGGGTTCCCCGCTGCTGAGCTGCACGTCGGGCGGACTGCGCATGTGCAGCAAGGTCTGTCAGCTGGAGGAGCTCTATTTAAAGGGGCAGTCCTCCACTGACTGATGCTGCAAGAAATAGGAAAAATTACAGCATGGAGCAGCCCAGGGGGAAGGCTGCTCCCAGGTTTAATGATGCCTCACTCCAGCTCTTATTGGATGTGGTGAGGAGGAGGGGGAGGAGAGAGATCTTCCTCCCGGCGGGCGGGAGGAAGCAGCCTGCCTCTGCCACCAAGAAGGCCTGGCTCGAGGTGGCAGAGGAGGTCACCTGCACCACCAACATATCGCCCACCTGCATACAGTGCAGGAGGCGCCTCAATGACCTAAGTAGGTCAGCCAAAGTGAGTACACTTACTCATTCCCCTACACTCCATCTGCCACATCACCGCCCCCACCCCACATCTCCTTCTGCACTGCCAACACTACTCTGTCACATCACCCCTCACACCCACTCAAACCTCATCCTCATCTTACCTGCACTTACTCACCTCGCCAGTACTCATCCCGCCACTACCACTCAACCCAATCCTCATACAATCTCATGGCTCTATCTCATATTCATCCTCTCATGCATCTCTTTCACAGTCAGCCTCACTCAACCTGCCACTACCTGTGCTGCAGCCACAGGGCATGCATCACATATGTGCAGTAGGCAGCGTAAGGCAAACGTGTCGTGAGCATGAAGGGGATGCACAAGGGTGTTTGAGGGTTTGTCATGGTTTTTACTTATATTTGATTTCTGAGCAACTCACATCACATATTATATTGGCACCAGTACTGCCACGTCTTTGCGAATCTTGTCTGGTTTGTGCAATAATGCCCTTTCCTGAGGATCACAATGAAGACCCACACCTGATGTCACCCATTGTGTCACTGCAGAGTGGGTGTAGGTCTATTTGCAGGGCTCTTTTGTGCAGACGACTGAGAGACGTCGGCGATGTCCCCAGTGGCACCCTGGAAGGATGCGGAGGAGAAGTTGTTGAGGGCAGTGTTGACTTTGACAGCGACAGGTAAGAAGATGGTGCTCGGGCCAGCCGGGAGCAGCTCGGCATGAAGGAGGCTGCAGATGTCCACGTCTACATGTCGAGTGACTCTGAGCCTCCGTGTGCACTGCTGCTCAGAGAGGTCCAGGAAGCTGAGCCTCGGTCTGTGGACCCTGTGGCGAGGGTAGTGACCTCTGCGAAGCATCTCTCTCTGCGGTTGCCCTCCCTCCGGCTGTGCAGGTGGATGTGTCACAGCACTCTGTTGTGGAGCTCCACGTGTCAGAGGTGGACAGCGTGGCCGGCGAGGCTGGTGATGCTGTTCGCCCTCCGAGGAGGTCATGACTGCAGCTACGGCGGCCCCCATCTGGAAGATGCACATCTGAGGGGGTCCGCAAGGTAGGTACATGTCTCTGGACCCCGGGGTAAGTGTGCAAGTTGGTGAATTTTATTGTTAGGAGGAGGGTGGTGGAGGCCAAACTTTGTCCAAAGTGACAGAGTGGCCTCCTGCAATGAGTGAGGGTCTCCCCCCCCCACCTGTCAAATGGACCTTTGCAGCTGCCACAGGCTGATGGCTGCAACACGTCCATTTCAACTGGGAGCGTTTCCCCCAGTACGGGAAACAGTCCCAGTTGTTTGTAAAATCCTACCCCTCCTGAAATATTCCCTTAATCAGGTCTGTTAACGACCTGAAATACCTAAATAGTCAAGTGGCACCCCGCCGGCTTTAATTACCTGCGGGTGTCCCACATGCGGGGGCTGCGTGCGCACGTCAGCGCGTCTGTGGGGAACCCGGACGTGGGCGGGTTGGAGCCGGGCTTCCGACCCGTTCCGGGATTCCCTGATTTTCGGAGCCCCCCCGCCAGGAACGCACCCGATAGCGGGTGCTAATATCGGGCCCAAAGTCTCAAGCTCATTGTGTGTCCTCACCAAAGCCTGGTGTGATGAAGGTCCCTCCATCATACTCTTGCTTACAATTCATCATGGCCTGCAAGGCAGCCTGATGTCCACTACCTCCTATCCCCACTACTTTCCAGACTGCAGCTATAGTATCCACCCATCCCTGCCTGCCTTCTTCTATCCCTGCTGACAGACACTTGAATACCTCGGGGCTGCAGGCATATAGTATTATTTGCACCTTCTCTCTGTCGTCACAGTCATTCAATTGCTCAGTTTGATCTTTTGCTGCTATTGAAGCTCTTGGGTCTTCCCTGACTTTTATTTTAGGAATAGATTTTACTAGTTCCTGTAATTGCATATCCGTATATGGGATCTCTATGGTCTGTGTCGCCTCCCCTTCAGCATTTGCAGCATCTACATCTACATTTGCATTCTCTGGTAGCAGGGTTTCTCCCAGGGCCCTAACTCTTCCGACCTCTTGTTTGATTGTACGTGTGGGGACCATTCTGGGTATCGGGTCCCTCGGACCTCGATCATGGTGATGATCTCGGTTGTTGGCCCCTTTCCAGTAATGCTCTGCCCTTTCTGCGAGGTCATCCCAGTCTATACCTTCATTCCCACCATCATCTGCCTCAGCTACACCACACTAACTTACGACATGTACTGTCCCCCTGTGGGATTTCAGCTGTTGTTTAAGCTTTTCTATCTCTTTATTACATCTATCGTGAACAGGCTCCTTTTTGGTCGCCTCTTTTTCTTTCCTCATAATGTTGGCCATAGTTTTAGTGGTTACAGTCAATTAATTTAATTTCTTAGCCTTTGCTTTTTCTAACTTATATTTAAGTTCCTCCAACTCTGCCTATCTTTGAGTAGCCTCGTGTGTTTTGCTTGCTACCTGTTTTTGCATATATGCCACTGATCCCTGCAGCATCTCTGTAAATTTTCTATTTTCATTGTCAGTCTTGCTGAACTCTTCCTTCATTTCCTGTGCTTTACCTTTCAGCATTTTATTCTCAGTCTGAACTACCTGCAGTTCGACCTTTAGCCTTTCCACCTCCAGAAGCTGAAACAGCAGCATCCCTGCTTTCCAGCCATCACCTTTGATATTTTTTTTCTTAGTTAACTCCTTCACTCGATTCTCAACCTCCCACAAAGTCTGACAGTTTTTAACTAAGAAAGCACAAGTTCCTAGTCTCTCCTGAATATATTTCTTTGTATTATCTATCAGTGTTGTTTTTATTGGTGGCTCTTCCATCTTTGTGCAATTATCAGTCTCCTCTGCCATGGCTAAACACTCTCTACTTTTTAAAAAAAAATTAAAATGAACCATAAGTCCGTGAGAGGCTATCTCTCGCCATGTTAACCAACTCGCCCCTCAAAGCCCGTGAGCGTGCGCAAGGACCGCTCGCCACATTAACCAGCCCATCCCTCAAAATCGTGAGCACGTGCGAGGATCACTCGCCACGTTAACCAGCCCACCTCTCCAAGCCGTGAGCACTGGCCCACCTCGCAAAACCGTGAGTATCAGCCCACTGTGAGCCTGTGTGATCAGCACTTTAAACAACTCACAACCGTGGGTAAGCAACCCACCATGGTACTGACACTGGACTATTACACAGGTCTCCCACGGCCCAAACCGTGATCCCAACTTTGCCTATTTACCGAGTACAACAACCCAAATATTTATACTTTGTACAACAATCCAAATACCTATACTTTGTACCAAACAACACCTCGTGCCTCACGTTGGTGCGCCAATATGTAAGTAAAATACTTTTACTGTTCAAGTTCTTAATCAAAAGGTCGCAAGGTGGCTTGTTCCAAAGAATGATGGCTTTATTAAGAAGTTATAACAAGTAACAAAGAGGTTATAATACAAGAGTACAATCAAAGGTGCTGGTAAGATGGATACAACCTGACACAAAGTTGATCACTTTCCAAGATTTCGAAGTGCACTTTCGAAGGTCTTGATTGATTGAGCAGTCCATGCCTGCTCCGAAAACATTCTAAAGAAGTACCAAAAAGCACCCAACTTTATTTGAGACAATTAGCTCTGTAAGGGTCTCCCATCAATCATCCCCTCTGTCCCATGGGGCTGCTATCAGTCCTACTCCCTTATACACACAACATTTGGCTTTACCACCTCCCTCATGATTAGTGGCCTCTAGGATGGCACTAACCCTCATCTTCAAGCAAAGCATAACAAGGCTAGGGAAAACTCCCCTTCCTGACTAATAAACAAGGATGGCACCAGGTGCTTAATTGTCAAAGGAGGCCTTCTCTTTCACAAGGTCATAAAAAGCTTGCTTGGATAGACAGAAAGCCTTTGTTCACAGCAAAACTGACATAATGCTTTTCCTTAACAAAGTTTACAATATTATACAGAAAGCTTGAATAGTGCTTTTCTTACACTCCTCTTTATCTATTTTTATTCTATGCAATTTCCCTGCTACCTCCTCCTTTACTGTGGCATTGGCAGCATACTCTTCGTTTGTGAAGACAGATGCAAAGTACTCATTTAGTACTTCAGCCATGCTCTCTACCTCCACAAGATGATCTCCTTTTTTGGTCTCTAATCGACTCCACCCTTCCTTTGACTACCTTTTTACTATTTATGTTTATAAAAGACTTTAGTGTTCCCTTTTATATTACCCGCTAATCTTTTCTCACACACTCTCTTTTCCCCTTTTAATACACTTTCAGTTCTCCTCTGCACTTTCTGTATTCTGCTTAATTCTCTATTATATTATGAATCTGACATTTATATCATAAGTCTTCCTTTTCGGTTTGATTTTACTCTTTATATCTTTAGTCATCCAGGAAGCTCTAGC
Organism: Heptranchias perlo; assembly: GCF_035084215.1. NCBI lineage: Eukaryota > Metazoa > Chordata > Chondrichthyes > Hexanchiformes > Hexanchidae > Heptranchias > Heptranchias perlo. The sequence continues at coordinate 132,838,421 of NC_090325.1, forward strand.
TTTGGATGCCCTTCCGTCCCTCCTCATAGGAATGTGCATGGTCTGTACCCGAACTATCTTCTCTTTGAAGGCCTCCCCTTGCTCATTTACTGTTTTACCTGCCATTCTTTGTTTCCAATCTACCTGGGCCAGATCCCTTTCAGCTCACTGAAATTAGCCCTCTTCTAGTTGAGTATGTTCACCTTTGATTGTTCCTTGTTCCTTTCCATCGCTACTGAAAATCTAATGATATCATGATCACTATTTCCCAAATGCTCTCCCACTGAAACATGCGCCACTTGCCCCTCTTCATTCACCAGTACTACATGCAGCACTGCTTTCTTCCTCTTTGGGCTGAAAACATACTGATCAAGAAAGTTCTCTTGTACACATTTCAGGAATTCCTCCCACTCCTTGCCCTTTATAGTGTTTTTTCCCCCAGTCTATATTAGGATAATTGAAGTCCCCCATTATTATTACTGTATTGGTTTTACATCTTTCTGAAATTTGCTTGCTGATTTGCTCCTCCATCTCTTTCCCACTATAGTATACACCCAGCGGCGTAACAACTCCTATTCTGTTCCTTAACTCTAGTCAAATAGATTCTGTCTTTGAACCCTCAAGCACATCATTCCTCACCAGGGCTGTAATAGTATCTTTGATCAATACTGTCATCCCTCCTTTGTTTCCTTCCCTATTCCTTCTGAATACATTGTAGCGAGTAATATTAAGTTCCCATTCCTGCCCTTGTTTGAGCCAGGTCTCCGTTCTTGCTACTATATCATATCCCCAGAGGCAACTTGTGCCTGCAGCTTACCAACCTTATTGATCACACTCTGTGCATTTACGCATATGCACTCCACCCACCTTAGTCTGCATGCATGTCTCCCAGCTGACCCCTCCTCTTTCTGGACTACTCTTTATTCTAATGTTGTTTGTCACTCCCAATCCTCTATTTACCTTGTTTCTCCTCTATGATGGTTCATCCTCGTTTCACTTCTCCCTGCCAAATTGGTTCAAAGCCACCCCCACAGCAGCAGTTAACCTTCCCTGCCCTGTTCAGGTGCAACCTGTCCATCTTGTAAAGGTCCCTCCTGCCCCAGAAGTGGTCTTAATGTCCCAGGAATCAGAGGCCCTCCTTCCTGCACCATTGCTCTAGCCACGCATTAACCTGCTTTATCTTGCAGTTCATATACTCACTAGCACATGGTAGTGGGAGGAATCCAGAGATTACCACCTGTGAGGTTCTGCTCTTTAGCCTCCTCCCCAGCTCCTGAAGCTCTGTCTGTAGGACCTCAGCCCTTTTCCTTCCTCTGTATTTGGTTCCAATATGGAACATGACTTCTGGCCGTTCTCCTTCCTACTGCAGAATGTTCTGCATCCATTCCGTGACATCATTTACCCAACCAGTGCCTTTTCATGCTGACAGACAGCATATGCAGAGTTACGCCCTTGTGTCAACATTTGCTGACCAAAATCAGTGCTTCCAATGCTGCTAGGCTGGTCTTCTGCAATTGCCCTGGAATGCCCCAGTTCTGTGCTCGAGAAGACCCGCTGGAGCTCATGCATATGCATGATCACATGGATCCTGCGTTGACTGGCAGATAAGGAGCCAGGAGTGATCAAAGTACTAGGAGCTTCTAGCAGGTATTCAGTGTGAAGGTACCACATGCCATTTGTTTGAAATAGGCAATTTAAAAAGAAATGCTCCTCATTGGAACAGGAGTAGGCCATTCAAGCTCCTTTAGCCTGTTTTACCATTCAATCAGATCACAGCTGATCTGTACGTCAACTCCATTTACCCACCTTTTCTTCATATCCCTTACCTAACAAAAATTTATTGATCTCAGTCTTGAAAATCTCAATTCCCCTAGCAATCACATCCTTTTGGGGATTGAGTTCCAGGTTTCTACTACCTTTGTGTGAAAAAGTGCTTCCTGATTTCACTCCTAACTGGCCTAGCTCTAATTTTAAGATTATGCCCCCTTGTTCTTGATTACCCCACCAGAGGAAATAATTTATCTGCATGTACTCCATCAAATCCCTTTATCATTTTAAACAACTCAATTAGATCACCCCTCAACCTTTTAACCTCAAGGGAATACAAGCTACGCTTATGCAGCCTGTCCTCATAATTTAACCCTTTAAGCCCTGGTATTATTCTGGTAAATCTATGCTGTACCCTCTCCAAGGCTAATATATCCTTCCTGAAGTGTGATGCCCATAACTGAATGCAGTACTCCAGATGGTGTCTGACCAGGACGTTGTACATATCTTCAGGAGTTCCTTCCATACATAGAGAGAGAAAGAGAGAGAGTAGAGAGGGACAGTGAGAGTAGAGAGAAACAGGGAAGTGATACATTTACACCAACTGTCAGCAATTGACTGCTGCTGTAGGCGAGGAGACGGTGCCAGGAACTACCTTGGAGCTGCTACTTCTGACGCTGTTAGATAGGATTTTCTATTTGAGGTGGATGCACCCTCATTGTTCTGGAGTGCAATTGTGGTTGTTATCCACAGAAAGTTGGGCTCTGTTGAGCTCAAAATTACCACAAAATCTTGATGATATCACTGGCTTGTAAGGTGGTTCTACACTTTGTTGTGGCACATATATTGAATGCTTTAGAGGTCCACAGAATAATCAAAAATGAAAATCAGGATTTTACTCTCCTGATGAAATAGTAGGTCTGCCTGCAGTTTAAATTAGATAAGCTCATGTCCCACTGTATTCTCATTGTAACAACCATATCATATGACCAGGCTAAGGCTTACCTTGGTTTAAACAGGTTTACTTACCAGAACTCAACATATGCCAGAAGCTGCTTGAGTAATTGCTTGAATAAGCAATAAATATTCCCATCTTAACATAACTCTTTCTAACTAAACTGATCCTTCTCAGCACCACTGGAGATTTGGGGTAGAGTGTTGCACACAACAGTGGTTTCAGATAGTTATTTGAGACACTTCATGGATCTCCTGGCTGCTGTTTCCTTCTGCGACCCGGACAAAATGATTCACCACATACTCCTGTAGTGCCAGTGGTTACAGATAATGGGCCGAATCTTGCTGGAAAAATAATGGCTTGTTAACAACACACAACGTTATTAATGCGCAAATTGGCCATCAAGTTCAGGGGATAAAGAGATATGCCATGAGTTGTGAATCTCCAGAACTTACTGGTCATAGAGACATAGAAACATAGAAAATAGGAGCAAGAGTAGGCCATTTGGCCCTTCGGGCCTGCTCCGCCATTCAAAATGATCATGGCCGATCGTCTAACTCAGTACCCTGTTCTCGCTTTTTCCCCATATCCCTTGATCCCTTTAGCATTAAGAAATATATCTATCTCCTTCTTGAATACATCTAATGACTTGGCCTCCACTGCCTTCTGTGGTAGAGAATTCCACAGGTTCACCACCTTCTGAGTGAAGAAATTTCTCCTCGTCTCGGTTCTAAATGGCATACCCTGTATCCTGAGACTGTGACCCCTGGTTCTGGACTCCCCAGCCATCGGGAATATCCTCCCTGCATCTAGTCATTCTAGTCCCGTTAGAATTTTATATGTTTCGATGAGATCACCTCTCATTCTTCTAAACTCTAGTGAATATAGGCCTAGTCGACCCAATCTCTCCTCATAGGTCAGTCCTGCCATTCCAGGAATCAGTCTGGTAAACCTTCGTTGCACTCCCTCCATGGCAAGGACATCCTTCCTCAGATAAGGAGACCAAAACTGCACACAATACTCCAGATGTGGTCTCATCGAGGCCCTGCATAGCTGCAGTAAGACACCCCTGCTCCTGTACTCAAATCCTCTTGCAATGAAGGCCAACATACAATTCGCCTTCCTAACTGCTTGCTGCACCTGAATGCTCGCTTTCAGCGACTGGTGTACGAGGACACCCAGGTCTCGTTGCCCCTCCCCTTTTCCCAATCTATCACCATTCAGATAATAATCTGCCTTTCTATTTTTACAACCAAAGTGGATAACCTCACATTTATCCACGTTATACTGCATCTGCCATGTTCTTGCCCACTCACCCAACTTGTCTAAAACACATTGGAGCCTCTTTGCATCCTCCTCACAGCTCACATTCCACCCCAGCTTTGTGTCATCTGCAAACTTGGAAATGTTACATTTAGTTCCCTCATCCAAATCATTGATATATATTGTGAATAGCTGGGGCCCAAGCACTGATCCCTGCAGTACCCCACTAGTCACTGCCTGCCACCTGGAAAAAGACCCGTTTATTCCTACTCTCTGTTTCCTGTCTGTCAACCAATTCTCAATCCATGCCAGTATATTCCCCCCCAATCCCATGTGCTTTAATTTTGCATACTAGCCTCTTGTGTGGGACCTTATCAAAAGCCTTCTGAAAATCCAAATACACCATATCCACTGGTTCTCCCCTATCTATTCTACTGGTACATCCTCAAAAAACTCCAGTAGATTTGTTAAGCATGATTTCCCTTTCATAAACCCATGCTGACTTTGTCCAATCCCGTTAATGCCCTCCAAGTGTTCTGTTATCACATCTTTTATAATAGACTCTAGCATTTTCCCCACCACTGATGTTAGGCTAATTGGTCTGTAATTCCCTGTTTTTTCTCTCCCTCCTTTTTTAAATAGTGGGGTTACATTTGCCACCCTCCAATCTGTAGGAACCGTTCCAGAGTCTATCGAATTTTGGAAGATGATCACCAATGCATCCACTACTTCCATGGCCATTTCATTGGTACTGTGGGATGTAGATAATCAGGCGCTGGGAATTTGTCAGCCTTTAGCCCCATTAATTTCCCTAGCACTATTTTTTTTACTAATACTGGTTTCCTTTAGTTCCTTCCTCTCCCTAGACCCTTGGTTCCCTAACATTTCTGACAGGTTATTTGTGTCCTCCTTTGTGAAGACAGAACCAAAGTATGTGTTTAATTGTTCTGCCATTTCTTTGTTCCCCATTATAATTTCCCCCATTTCTGACTGTAAGGGACCTACATTTGTCTTCACTAATCTTTTTCTCTTGACATATTTATAGAAGCTTTTACAGTCAATTTTAATGTTCCCTGCTAGTTTACTCTCATACTCTATTTTCCCCCTCTTAATCAATCTCTTTGTCCTCCTTTGCTGAATTCTGAACTGCTCCCAATCCTCAGGCTTGCTGCTTTTTCTGGCAATTTTATATGCCTCCTCTTTGGATTTAATACTATCCCTAATTTCTTTTGTAAGCCACGGTTGAGCCACCTTTCCTGTTTTTTTTTCTCCAGACAGGAATGAATAATTGTAATTCCTGCACACGTTCTTTAAATATTAGCTATTGCCTATCCACTGCCATCCCTTATAATAAAGTTCCCCAATCTATCATAGCCAACTCGCACCTCATACTTCCGTAATTTCCTTTATTTAGATTCAGGACCCTAGTTTCGGATTCAACTACTTCACTCTCTATCTTAATGAGGAATTCTATCATGTTATGGTCGCTCTTCCCTAAGGGACCCCGCATAACAAGATTGTTAATTAATCCTTTCTCATTGCACAATACCCAGTATAGGATCGCCTGTTCTCTCGTTGGTTCCTCAACATATTGGTCTGGAAAACCATCACATACACACTCCAGGAATTCCTCCCCCACAGTATTATTGCTAATTTGGTTTGACCAATCTATATGTAAATTAAAGTCACCCATGATTATAGTTGTACCCTTCTTGCATGCGTCTCTAATTTCCTATTTAATGCCCTCCCCTACATCTCCACTACTGTTTGGGGGCCTATAGACAACCCCCACCAACGTTTTCTGCCCCTTGGTGTTTCTTAGCTCCACCCATACTGATTCCACATTGTAATTTTCCAAGCCAATATCCTTCCTCACTATTGCATTGATTTCCTCCTTTACTAACAAAGCTACCCCACCTCCTTTCCCTTTTAACCTGTCCTTTCTAAATATTGAATGCCCCTGGATGTTCAGTACCCACCCTTGGTCACCCTGCAGCCATGTCTCCGTAATTGCAACTATATCATAACCGTTAATATCTATCTGCGCTGTTAATTCAATTTACGCCGATTTACGCCGCTCCGTTTGCTTCGCACGAACGGCATCTTGCCCTTAGCCTCTCCGTTATTTTTAAGAACTTGCTGGATTTGCATATTAATTGTCCATTAAACTCACCGCAGATAGTTAAGGCTGGAACTTAACAGTGCAAGTACCATTTTAACAATGTGAAAATTGTTAATGCAATGCCAATGAATTTCTTTGGCCCAGAAAGGGAATAATTTAAACTGTTCAATCTCATTCCAGCATGTAGTAAATTGTTGTTAGAGATTTTAAAAACATCAAATATAATTTTTTTTTTCTTACTTTTCCTTTCTGTCTTTTTTCCCCTTTCTCTTAATCCAATCTTTCTTTCCCTCTCTTAATTTCTCTTTCAGTACCTGATTTGACTCTAATTCACCTTCCTTCTCTGTTGTTCCTCTGTTTCTTTCTCAAGAAAATCAGTTGCAGAGCCCTCTTTTTGTCCAGGGTGATATCAGGAAATTAACAAGCAACCCCTAATTTTAGAAGCGCACAACAACGTGTGGAGCATAAACACTGGCATGGACCCGTTGGCCGAATTGCCTGTTTCTGTGCTGTACATTCTATGTAATCTTTAAATCTCATTGGTTAAGGAGATACACTGTTGGTCCCTCCATTCACTAAGGTCCCAGATGCCCTCACCGCGCCACTATTAGCTCTCACTTCCAGCAAGTTATGCCGCAAAAGTTTTTCAAGCTGAAGAGTGCAGGAAAAAGTCTAACTAACAGCGTACACCGCAAGATGCCCCGCACCAGCAAGGGACTCCTCCTCAATTTGTGGTTACATCTTTGGTCAGATTGAGCAGATTGGAGTACCTCCTGCTACGTCTTCTCCTGGGCCTGGTGAAGTCTGTCATGTATCGCCTCTCCCTATCTCTGTAATCTCCCCCAGCCCTACAACTCTCTGATATCTCTGCGCTCCTCTAATTCTGGCCTCTGGCACATTCCCGATTTTAATCGCTCCACCATTGGCGACTGTGCCTTCAGCTGCCTAGGCCCTAAGCTCTAGAATTCCCTCTTTAAACCTCTGTCTCTCTACCTCTCTCTCCTCCTTTAAGATTCTCCTTAAATGGTACTTTCTAAATGGTAAAGGGTACTTTCTAAATGGTAAAAAGTTAAAAACAGTGGATGTCCAAAGGGACATAGGGGTTCAGGTACATCGATCATTGAAGTGTCATGAACAGGTTCAGAAAATAATCAATAAGGCTGATGGAATGCTGGCCTTTATATCTAGAGGACGAGAGTACAAGGGGGCAGAAGTTATGCTGCAGCTACACAAAACCCTGGTTAGACCGTACCTGGAGTACTGTGAGCAGTTCTGGGCACCGCACCTTTGGAAGGACATATTGGTCTTGGAGGGAGTGCAGTGTAGGTTTACTAGAATGATACCCGGACTTCAAGGGTTAAGTTACGAGGAGAGATTACACAAATTGGGATTGTATTCTCTAGCGTTTAGAAGGTTAAGGGGTGATCTGATCGAAGTTTATAAGATATTAAGGGGAACAGATAGGGTGGATAGAGAGAAACGATTTCCGCTGGTTGGGGATTCTAGGGCTAGGGGGCACAGTCTAAAAATTAGAGCCAGACCTTTCAGGAGGGAGATTAGAAAACACTTCTACACACAAAGGGTGGTAGAAGTTTGGAACTCTCTTCTGCAAACGGCAACTGATGCGAGCTCAATTGCTAATTTTAAATCTGAGATATAGTTTTTTGTCAACCAAAGTGGGTATTAAGGGATATGAGCCAAAGGCAGGTATATGGAGTTAGATTACAGATCAGCCATGATCTTATCAAATGGCAGAGTGGGCTTGAGGGGCAGAATGGCCTACTTCTGTTCCTATGTTAAAAGCTACCTCTTTGACCAAGCTTTTGCTCACCTGTCCATCACCAAGAGTGGCTCGGTAGCACCACTACTGACCGAGCTGGCCGAGTCCTGAAGGACATAGCTGCTAGACTGGGCCTGCGGCAGGTGGTGAGCGAACCAACACGAGGGAAAAACTTACTTGACCTCGTCCTCACCAATCTACCTGTCACAAATGCATCTGTCCATGACAGTATTGGTAGGAGTGACCACCACACAGTCCTCGTGGAGATGAAGTCCCGTCTTCGCACTGAGGACACCATCCAACGTGTTGTGTGGCACTACCACCGTGCTAAATGGGATAGATTCAGAATGGATCTAGCAGCTCAAAACTGGGCATCCATGAGGCGCTGTGGGCCATCAGCATCAGCAGAATTGTATTCCAGCACAATCTGTAACCTCATGGCCCGGCATATTCCTCACTCTACCATTACCAACAAGCCAGGGGATCAACCCTGGTTCAATGAGGAGTGTAGAAGAGCATGCCAGGAGCAGCACCAGGCATACCTAAAAATGAGGTGCCAACCTGGTGAAGCTACAACTCAGGACTTCATGCATGCTAAACAGCTGAAGCAACATGCTATAGACAGAGCTAAGCGATTCCACAACCAACGGATCAGATCAAAGCACTGCAGTCCTGCCACATCCAATCGTGAATGGTGGTGGACAATTAAACAACTAACGGGAGGAGGAGGCTCTGCAAACATCCCCATCCTCAATGATGGCGGAGTCCAGCACGTGAGTGCAAAAGACAAGGCTGAAGCGTTTGCAACCATCTTCAGCCAGAAGTGCCGAGTGGATGATCCATCTCAGCCTCCTCCCAATATCCCCACCATCACGGAAGCCAGTCTTCGGCCAATTCGATTCACTCCACGTGATATCAAGAAACGGCTGAGTGCACTGGATACAGCAAAGGCTATGGGCCCCGACAACATCCCAGCTGTAGTGCTGAAGACTTGTGCTCCAGAACTAGCTGCGCCTCTAGCCAAGCTGTTTCAGTACAGCTACAACCTGGCATGTACCCGACAATGTGGAAAATTGCCCAGGTATGTCCTGTCCACAAAAAGCAGGACAAATCCAATCCGGCCAATTACCGTCCCAACAGTCTACTCTCAATCATCAGCAAAGTGATGGAAGGTGTCGTCGACAGTGCTATCAAGCGGCACTTACTCACCAATAACCTGCTCACCAATGCTCAGTTTGGGTTCCGCCAGGACCACTCGGCTCCAGACCTCATTACAGCCTTGGTCCAAACATGGACAAAAGAGCTGAATTCCAGAGGTGAGGTGAGAGTGACTGCCCTTGACATCAAGGCAGCATTTGACCGAGTGTGGCACCAAGGAGCCCTACTAAAACAGGAATCAATGGGAATCAGGGAGAAAACTCTCCAGTGGCTGGAGTCATACCGAGCACAAAGGAAGATGGTAGTGGTTGTTGGAGGCCAATCATCTCAGCCCCAGGACATTGCTGCAGGAGTTCCTCAGGGCAGTGTCCTAGGCCCAACCATCTTCAGCTGCTTCATCAATGACCTTCCCTCCATCATAAGGTCAGAAATGGGGATGTTCGCTGATGACTGCACAGTGTTCAGTTCCATTCGCAACCCCTCAAATAATGAAGCAGTCCAAGCCCGCATGCAGCAAGACCTGGACAACATCCAGGCTTGGGCTCATAAGTGGCAAGTAACATTCGCGCCAGACAAGTGCCAGGCAATGACCATCTCCAACAATGTTGTGGAGATGCCGGTGATGGACTGGGGTTGACAATTGTAAACAATTTTACAACACCAAGTTATAGTCCAGCAATTTTATTTTAAATTCACAAGCTTTCGGAGGCTTCCTCCTTCCTCAGGATTTCATTTTGTTCACCTGAGGAAGGAGGAAGCCTCCGAAAGCTTGTGAATTTAAAATAAAATTGCTGGACTATAACTTGGTGTTGTAAAATTGTTTACAATCATCTCCAACAAGAGAGAGTCTAACCACCTCCCCTTGACATTCAACGGCATTACCATTGCCGAAACCCCCACTATCAACATCCTGGGGGTCACCATTGACCAGAAACTTAACTGGACCAGCCTCACACATACTGTGGCTACTAGAGCAGGTCAGAGGCTGGGTATTCTGCGGCAAGTGACTCACCTCCTGACTCCCCAAAGCCTTTCCACCATCTACAAGGCACAAGTCAGGAGTGTGATGGAATACTCTCCACTTGCCTGGATGAGTGCAGCTCCAACAACACTCAAGAAGCTCGACGCCATCCAAGATAAAGCAGCCCGCTTGATTGGCACCCCATCCACCACCCTAAACATTCACTCCCTTCACCACCGGCGCACTGTGGCTGCAGTGTGCACTATCCACAGGATGCACTGCAGCAACTCGCCAAGGCTTCTTCGACAGCACCTCCCAAACCCGCGACCTCTACCACCTAGAAGGACAAGAGCAGCAGGCACATGGGAACAACACCACCTGCACGTTCCCCTCGAAGTCACACACCATCCCGACTTGGAAATATATCGCCGTTCCTTCATTGTCGCTGGGTGAAAATCCTGGAACTCCCTTCCTAACAGCACTGTGGGAGAACCGTCACCACACGGACTGCAGCGGTTCAAGAAGGCGGCTCACCACCACCTTCTCAAGGGCAATTAGGGATGGGCAATAAATGCTGGTCTCGCCAGCAACGCCCATATCCCGTGAACGAATAGAAAAAAAACCTGTCCTAATATCTCCTCATGTGGCTTGGTGTCAAATGTCACCTGTGAAGGGCCTTGGGGCGTTTTGCTACCTTAAAGGTGCTTTTAAACGCAATTAAAATTGGGGTCTGCTTGTTAATTGCCTGATGCCCACCCTGGACAAGAAGATGGCTCTGCAACTCATTTTCTTGAAATAGAAATGCGTTTTCTTTACAGAAGGAGATGGACGAAGATGCTGGGTGGATGAGTGCAAACCATCAGGAAAAGAAGTCAAACTCTTGTTTTCAGTGGTGGCTCCAGGCTCTCGCCGTCTTTGGAGAGATCGCAGCTCCGAAACGGAATGTCTGGTTAGGTCTTTTTTTTAAAAAAAACTTAAGCAGGTCGGTTTGTTTTAATGAGATGGGAAGAGGAGGAGATTCCGGGCTCTGACGGCACCAGCTGGCACAGCGCCGCCTGCAGAAGAGTCCCGCTCAGTCACTCACTCACTCAGCTCGGCCGCTCCTCATCGCCTCGCTGCCGCTCCTCCATCCATCCATCCATCCGACGACCCGCGGGTCTCCATCCCGAGAGGCGCCTCTCTGAAAAGCACTCGGTGCCACTTGACAGAAAGGAGGGGGTGGGTGCGGGGAAGAGAGCCGGCGAATTTAAACCGAGGATCGAGAGCAGAGCGTTTAAAGAGGAGGCCCGGAAGATTGAATCCGCCCGCCCGCCCGCTTTCACTCCGCGGCTTCGATGGCTTCAGGCGACGCCGACCCCATGGAGGGGAGCAGCGGCTTCAGCAGCGACTCCGAGTCGGAGGCCGAGAGCCACGATGGGTCGGAGGAGCTGGAACAGGACGAGGACGAGGAGGCCTTTTCCGACCTGTCCGACGAAGACCAGATGCCAGACGTGGAAAACGCCGACGTGACTGGGCCCGACCCGGCGATCGATGCCGACTTACCGCCCGGTAACCGCCTCACCCTCACATCCCTCGGGCTCACAGTCCGTGAACAAGATTTAAAAGGCGGCCTTTCAAATTATGTTCAATTTGTGGGGACCGAGCGTGTCGTGATTGTAAAAAAAAAATAATATATTTTCAGAAATGGAGGGAAGGGTGTGTTGCATTTTTTTTTAAAATGGCTTTTCTTTTTTTCTGGGGCAGATCTGCAGAGACACGTGAAATTTCTCAATGCGATGTCCAACATTTTGCTGACCAAACTTTCCAAGGCGGTGTAAGTAACGTTTTCATTGACCCTTTTTTTTTAACATGTTGGAGCGTATTAATCGTGTTGTAAGATTTATTTGTTAAACACAAAGATTAGCGACGTCAAATAATTACGATTATTCCAATTAAACAAACCCTCAAAATGGTATCTCCTTTTTGAGAAAAAAACGCACATCCGGCGATGAAATCTTCAGTCGAGGTGAAGGTGCCCCTTGGGGGATTTTTTTTTTTTTGCAGTTAGAGGCTGCTGGCGGCCGCATGCTTGGCCACATTTCAAAATGGTTATAAAAGCAGAAAATGCTGGAGAAGCTGAGCAAGTGGAGAAAGGATCAGAATTAACGTTTCAGGTTTATGACCTTTTGTCAGAACGGGAAGATGTTAAAAGAGTTAAAGTTTTTGAGCAAGTTCAGAGCCAGGGAAAGGAGGGGGGGAAGAAAGAACAAAAGGGAAGGCCTGTGATATGGTGGAGGGCAGGAGTGATTAAATGACAAAAGGGATGATGGTGCAAGGTAAGGAAGGTGATAATAGGACAGGTTAAGAAATAAAAGATTGATCAGGAGTAGCTGTAAATGGCAGCAGCAGAACCATTACCAGCACTGGCTGATGGAAAAAAATGAGAGCAGTGGTTATGATCTGAAGTTATTGAAATCATTGTTGAGTCTGGAAGGTTGTAAAGTGCCTAAACGAAAGATGAGGTGCTGCTCCTCGAGCTTACGTTGAGTTTCATTGGAACAATGTGAGAAGCCGAGGTCAGAGTAGGAGTGGGAAGGGGAATTAAAATGGCAAGCAACCGGCAGGTCAGGGTCATGCTTGTGGACAGAGCGGAGGTGTTCACCAAAGTGACCACCCAGTGTGGTTTCCCAAATGTAGAGGAGACCGCATTGTGTGCAGCAGATACAGTATACTAAATTTGAAAGAAGTACAAGTAAATTGCTGTTTCACCTGGAAGGAGTGTTTGGGGCCCTGGACGGTGGGAAGGGAGGAGGTGAACGGGCAGGTGTTGCATCTCTTGCGCTCGCATGGGAAGGTCCGTGTGGAGGAGAGCGGGTGTTGGGGGTGATGGAAAAGTGGACTAAGGTGTCGCGGAGGGAGCAGTCCCTTCGGAATGCTGAAAGGGGAGGGGGAGATGTATTTGGAGGTGGCGGATGATATGTTGAATATGGAGGCTGGTGGAGTGGAAGGTGAGGAAAAGGAGGACCCTATCATGGTTCTGGGAGGGAAGGAGTGAGGGCAGAAGTGTGGGCATTAGGACGGACATGGCTGAGGGCCTTGTCAGTGAAGGGGAATCCTTGGTTGAGGAAAAAGGAAGACATAGCGGAAGCACTGATGCGGAAGGTGGTATCGTCAGATCAGATGAGATGGAGAAACTAGGAGATGAGCATAGAATCCTTTCAGGAAGTGGGTGGGAGGAGGTGTAATGAAGGTAGCTGTGGGAGTTGGTGGGCTTATAATAAATATTAGTTGACAGCCTATCCCCAGAAATGGAGATAGAGAAGTCGAGGAAGGGAAGAGTCGGAGGTGGACCATGTGAAGGCGAGGGAAGGGTGGAAATTGGAAGCAAAGTTGATGAAATTTTTCACTGAGGCGAGAGCAGGAAACTGCAGCCATATAGTCATTGATGTACCGGAAAAAGAGGTGAGAGGGGACCTGAGTAGGACTAGAACATGGAATGTTCCATGTATCTTACAAAAAGGCAGGCATAGCTGGGACCCATATGGGTTCCTATAATGACACCTTTTATTTGGAGGCAGTGAGTGGAGTTAAAGGAGAAGTTGTTCAACGTAAGTGCAAATTCTCAACTCCTGGTTCCTCAAAATCTGTTTGGAACACTTGACTTAGATATTTATATATATTTTACATTGTGAATGTGGAGGAGCTCATGATATCTTGGTAGAGTGCTACACCAGAACAATTTTAAAAGCAAAAGCGGCATCACATTTGGCAAGAGATAACTTTAGCCAAGAATATTTTTTTTAAATGGTTGTTTTCCCACAAGGTGGGGCTGCTAATCTCAGACACTCGTTCAGGAAAAGGCGCAAAGCAGACATCAAGCATTTCCCTAGAAACAGGAAAATTATACTAGAAATAAGTAAACCAAGAGTATTTGATGAACAGGAGTAAGGGCAACGGGTGTGGATGAAAATGTTTGAGATTTGTATATGATTACTCGAGTAGAGTTGACTATAGTGAGGTATTCTGTATATTTTAATGAGAATAAATGAACTCTAGAATCATAGCCCAGCCTTTAAATTATTTGTGGCATATTTAATGTTAATTTCCAACATTTTATTACAATTTTTTAGTACCTTTAATATAAATGCAGCACAAGATGAATTGAACAAACACTTAAGTCAACTAGGAGTCGGCCATTCAGGCACGTGAGACTGTTGCGCCATTCAGTTAGATCACGGCTGATCTGTATCAGCTCCATCTACCTTGGTTCCGTAACCCTTAATACCCTTGCCTTACAAAACTCTATCAATCTCAGTTTTGACACTTTCAATTGACCTAGCCTCAACAGCTTTTTGGGGGAGAGTTTTCCAGATTTCCACTACCCTTTTGTGTGAAGAAGTGCTTCCTGACATCACCCCTGAACGGCCTAGCTGTAATTTTAAGGTTATGTCCCGTTGTTCTGGACTCCCTACCAGAGGAAATAGTTTCTCTGTCTACCCTATCAAATCATCTTGAACACCTCAATTAGATCACCCCTTAATCTTCTATCCTCAAGGGAACACCAGCCTAGTCTATGCAACCTGACCTTATAATTTAACCCTTATAGCCCCAATATCACTCTGGTGAATCTGCGCTGCACCCCCTCCAAGGCCAGTATGTCCTCCCTGAGGTGCGGTGCCCAGAACTAAACGCAATACTCTAAATGGGGTCTAACCAGAGCTTTATCTAACTGTAACATAAATTCCACCCCTTTGTATTAAAGGCCAACATTCCATTATCCTTTAAAATTATTTTTTGTATCTGTCCACTAGCTTTTAGTGATTTCTGTACTTGGACCCCTAAATCTCTCTGCTCGTCCACAGTTCCTAACTTCTCACCATTTAGAAAATACTCTGATCTATCTTTCTTAGGTCCGAAGTGGATGACCTCATTTCCCCACATTGAACTCCATCTACCGCAGTTTTGCCCACTCATTTAATCCATCCATGTCCCGTTGCAACTTACTGCTCCTATCTACACCATCCACTGTGCCACCTAACTTGATGTTGTCAGCAAACTTGGATATACGGCTCTCTGCTCCTTCCTGCATCCAAGTCATTTATAAATACAGTGAAAAGCTCAGATCCCAGGGGCACACCACTGGTCACATCCTGTCAACTTGAGTACATACCAATTATATCCCTACCCTCTCTCTCCTACCTTCTAACCAATTCCCTACCCATGTCAATAGGTTACCTCCACTTCCATGCACTCTCTTATTTTTGATAACAGTCTCTTGTATGGAACCTTATCGAATGCCTTCTGGAAGTCAATATAAATAATATCTATAGGCACTTGCTTATCTATCACGTTAGTTACCTCCTCCGAAAATTCAACTAGATGTGACTTACCCTTTTACAAATCCATGCAGGCTCTCTTTGATCAGTTCATATTTGTCCAAGTGCTCAGTCACTCTCCTTAGAATTTACTAGAGTTAATTTGTTGTTCAGGTTATTATATGTTTGTAAAGCTGCTCGTTGACTTTTCTTACAGGTGTACCAGCTTGCTACATGATTCAGTGGAGTCTGAATTTTTTGTAATCGATGGGGATTCATTAATGATTGAGCATGTACAAAGTAGCACCTTTTGTGAGGGGCAGAATTTGCACTTTTTCTATTTGGTGGAACGATTTTTATTTGACATGACTCAAAAAGGAGCAAAATATGTGATCGTGTTCTTCAAGGTATGTCGCAATGATTCTTCATCTAATCAAAGGGGGAAAAATTCTTATTCTTTAGTTTTGTGAGATATTATGCAAAAATTGATATTTGTCAATATTTACTTAAAATTCATAAGCAATATTATTTTACCATCAATGGGAGGAATTTTACATTGCTTTGAAAGTGTTGTGATTAGATTAGAATATCATTGCTGTAAAAGCGCACCACAGAGGTGCAAAGAGCTATGTGAAGGTCAGTTAAATCCTTATGAAATCCTTCCAATTATAGAAAGAACTTGCATTTATAGAGCACCTTTCATAACCTCAAGACATCCCAAGGCACTTCACTGAAAGTACTTCTGAAATGCAATCAATGTTGTAATGAAGAGAAACGCAGCAGCTAATTTAAGCACAGCCAGGTCCCACAAACAACGATCTGTTTTAGTGCTGATAGCCAGGATACCAAGAGAACTCCCCTGCTCCTCTTCAAATAGTGCCATGGGACCTTTTACGTCCCCCTGAGAGATATAACATCTTATCCGAACGACAGCACCTCCAATAGTGCAGCAATTCTTCAATAATCACTGAAGTGTCAGCTGGGATTGTGTGCTCAAGTGTCTGGAAGTGCTACCACTGAGCCAAGGCTGACACTATTGCAAAGAAAGTCTTCAAGTTTACTCTTGTTAATTGATTCCATTGAATGGAACTAGGACCAATGGGTCTGCAGTTGTCTGTTTTTCCCCTATTTGAATATGGGCACCAGCCTACTAGAGTCCAGTGACTCTTTCATAATGATAGTCACTGCCTCACAAATTTCCCTAACTCCTTTTAATGCTCTGGGATAAATACCATCTATCTCAGGGGATTTACTTGTTTGGAGTCCTTTTAGCCTATGTAGGACTTCCATCTTATTTATATCGTAGTCCTTTATTTTACTTGGGTTAACTCCATTTTTCAGAAGAGCTTGTTGCTCACGCCTTCTCTAGCGAATTGTTGCGAGAAGTAATCCATCAGAATATTTGCTATTGTCTGCTCATTCTCAGTTTCAAGCCTGCTTACATCTTTTGTGGTTCTCACTGACCGCCTTAATATTGTACTGAAAGAATCTTTACAATTGTGTTTAGTCTCTGCTGCTATTTTTTTTCCAGACCCCCCCCCCCCCCCCTTGCCCAATTTGGTCACCCGTTTAACATGTTTCTACATGTTCTTGCATTCATCCTAGTGTTCCCCATCACCTTTCATGCTGTAGGATTTGTAGAGATCACTTTCCCTCTTCATTTCACTTTTTTATTTGTTTGTTAATCCATTTAAGGTCATGTTTGTTTAGTTTGAGTATGTTGTTTGGTTTTAGGAATGTATTGATCCTGCATACTCAGCATTATTCCTTTTAAAGATGTTTACTTTGTCCTCTACTGAAGTGTCATTGAGCATCCTATGTCAATCCATTTGTTTTTATTGTTCCCTAATTTCCTTGAATTTAGCCCTTTTTAATGTTCTATATCTGACTTCCAGATCACATTGCACTTGATCATTCTGTAGTTGCTGCTCCCTAGGACTGATGCGACTTCTACTTCCTTTAGGTTGTCGGTCACTAACAAATAGTTTATATTTGGTTGATTGAAGTCTCCCATTGAAATAACTTTTCTGCTTTTACATTCCCATCTTGTTTCTTCAGAGGGCAAATTCTCCTTCACTGATGAGAGGATTTGATTTATGGCCAAAGTTCTCTGCATGACAAGTGGCTGATCTCAGCAATACTAATGCAGGTGGCTTTGAGCAGAGGGGATGATGCTGTTTCAGAGGGAGGATGAACAAAAAGGGAAAGTCAATTCCAGGCCTAATGGCACAGGCCTGAGAGCAGACTGTCCATTCTCCTCAGGTGTGGGAGGTGGCTGATCAGCCATCTTACTCTGCCCTGATGGTTCAGGTGTACATTAAAGACTCCTGGCATCACTTAAAGAACAGGGTGTTCTCCCAGTGTTCTGAGCAACATTCCTCCATCAACAGCAACACATTGTACATGTTAAATATGATATTTTTTGTAATTTGTAATGATTTGTTGAGCATAAAATTATTTTTCTATCCTTCCCACCCCCCCCCCCCCCCCCCCAAATTTATGTTGGGTAAAAATATATTAAGGCCGAAATTCCTGAAAGCTTCTTCCGGTGCTCTAGTGCTCTGCTGAAACTCCGGCCGGGACTGTCCGCCACCCCCCTACCAGCTCCACGTCTCTGGAATTTCTAACTTACCTTCTAAGGGGTGGAACCTCCGCTTACTCCTTACAAGCCTCACGTTGTCAGGGTGGTGACTCGCTACTGCTGGAGTACCCACTACCCTGGGCCAGGCAGGATCTGTCATATCCATAAAGGCTGTTGTGCAGGATTTTCTGGCAACGTGGGGCAGGTGGCTGTTGGAGATGCACCTGCCTGCCTCGTGCAAATTAGGTGCCTTCCCACCGACATTGCAAACTTTGGGATCAGCGCTGGAGGGCACCGGCAAGGGCAATGCCGGCGTTGGCATTAGGATCGTGGTGTTAGGAATTTCGGCCCCTATAAGTGTACTTATTTGAAGAGCACACTGACAAATGATCTGAAAATGGTCACTCGTGCTATCACTGCATTTGTACAAACGTTTTAGGCCAGATTTATGTCTCAGTTCCTATTGATGCAAATGATGTTCCAGTGTTAAAACACCCAATTTGAATTTGGTCAAGTCATAGGAACATAGGAATATAGAAACAGGAGTAGGTGATTCAGCCCCTCGTGCCTGCTCCGCCATTTGATAAGATCATGGCTGATCTGTGATCTAGCTCCATATCCCTTAATACTTTTGGTTGCCAAAAAGCTATCTATCTCACATTTAAATTTAGCAATTGAGCTAGTATCAATTGCCGTTTGCAGAAGAGAGTTCCAAACTTCTACCACCCTTTGTGTAGAAATATTTTCTAATCTTGCTCCTGAAAGGTCTGGCTGTAATTTTTATACTGTGCCCCCTGCTCCTAGAATCCCCAACCAGCGGAAATAGTTTATCTCTATCCACCCTATCTGTTCCGCTTAATATCTTATAAACTTCGATCAGATCACCCCTTAACCATCGAAACTCCAGAGAATACAACCCCAATTTGTGTAATCTCTCCTCGTACCTTAACCCTTGAAGTCCAGGTATCATTCTAGTAAACCTACGCTGCACTCCCTCCAAGGCCAACATGTGAGACTACCCTGAGGAATTATACTTGTAACCTGTGCAAAGCAAACTATGAAAAGTTGGATTGCCTGGGAACTTTTTAAAAAAAAAAGTTTTAAATCTTTTTAACATTAGCAAAAGATTTGGCAATTTATCAGTTCACTGGTAAAATTTAACCAGCAATTGGAGCTCTACATATATTTGTTTTCCCTGGCCAGAGAGTCGAGTAAGATAGGAGAGTGTCATTTGGGTCTAAGAAAGAACCTACATGTGTATATAGCGCCTTTCACAACCTCAGGACATCCCAAAGTGCTTTACAGCCAATGAAGTACTTTTGAAGTGTAACCACTGTTACAATGAGGAACCGCGGCAACTAATTTGTGCACAACAAGGTCCCACAAACAGCAATGAGATAATTATCAGAATCTGTTTGTGATGTTGCCTGAGGGATGAATATTGGCCAAGAAACCAAGGAGAACTCCCCTGACCTTCAAATATTACCATGGGATTTTTTTACATTTGCCTGAGAGGGCAGACTCTAACATCTCATCTGACACTGCAGTACTGCACTGAAGTGTCAGCCTAGATTATGTGCTCAAGTCTGAGTGGGACACAACTTTCTGACTCAAAGGTGAGTGTGTTACTACTGAACCAAGGCTAACACTGAGGCTGGCATCTATTTAAAGTAGTACTGGAAATATAACGCCCACATTCTATTTGTTTTCTATATTTACAGATATCACAGTGAGGGGTGTAATGTTATACCAATCTTGTGTGAAAACAACAGAAACATAGCATCCAGCTGTGCTGATTGAAAGTTATTTATCTAGTGCTTTTCAGGTGATTCAAGCCAAACATCACAACATGTAGGCGTAACAAAAGTTTGGCCACTTGTACCTTGAGTGGTTAGGATCTGGAATGCACTGCCTGAAGGGGTGGTGGAAGCAGGTTCAGTCATGGCCTTCAAAAGGGAACTGGATAAGTACTTGAAAGGAAAAAAATTGCAGTGCTACGCGGAAAGGGTGGGGGAATGGGACTAGCTGGATTGCTCTTGCATAGAGGTGGTGCGGACTTGAAGGGCCGAATGCCGTCCTTCCGTGCTATAACCTTTCAATGATTCTATTACTACAGCAGAAGACAAATTGGCAGAAAAATCAGTACACTACTAAAAACAGAATAGCTGGTCATTTATCTCATTGCTGTTTGTGGGATCTTGCTGTGTCAAAATAACTGCCAAGTTTGCCTACATTACAACAGTAGTTACTGGTTACACTTCAGAATTATTTAATTAGCTGTGAAGTGCTTGGATGCCCTGTGGACATGAAAGGCGCTAAAATAAACTTATCTGTTGACACCACTGTGCCAGCCAGTGGGGCGGGATTTATGGCAGGCAGGACTTGCAGCCAAATGGTGTATTTTACAGCAAAGCAAACAAAGTTTATTTCCAGAGACTGTTTGAAAAGAGTATGAACTACAGCAGACAAAACTTGTGCACAAAATCAATCCCAGTCACTTACAGCAGTGTGGTCTCATGGCGTGATTGATGGAGGAATTACCTAATCATCTCCATTCTGGCAGGGAATAGAGGTGTCTCTATATGCAGCCAACATTTTCCAAGTTTAAAAACCATTGTTCCAGGCCTATGAAATTTTTCGTGTTATACATAAGCATGGATTTAGATTGCTTATCTTTTGTTGACACCAGTTTTTCCACAGATCACAAGCTTTTCAGGAAGAACAAACATGTAGTGAAAGAAACCAAGAATTTAGGGCTGCATTCATGGGCCAGGAACAGTAGTTTTTAAACTTGGAAAATGTCAATGTTAATTTTTGCAAAGTCCAAGATTTATATCCTAATTTTTGCAAAGATGTTCCTTTATAAACCCAGCCTTTTTTTTCCTGTTTGTAGGATGCTGAGTGCATGTGGGCTAGGAGCTCCTACCTTTCATTGCGAACTGCATTAATTCTTCATCTTAAGAACAACACAGAGATTCCAGTGTACTCCGAATTCTCCAATTGCTTTTCTTCAAAATGGCAAGACTTTGTGCAGGAAAATTACCCATATTTCATAATGATCAGTGACGAAGCATTCCAGTTAGCTGGCAATAAGGGCATGGCCAGTTACATGTTGAAGATCTTCATTTTTCACACACTAGGAAGTGAAATAAATGTTGTGATGACCTCTGGCATGAATTCCGATGTTCGCAGGGTTTATGGATACTACGTTAACAGTAAAATTGTTGCTACGAAATGCAAAAAGGTGCAAAAATTCTCTTCATAACTCTTACCGTATCTCATCGGCAGTGCAGACTTGTCTTTTTATTCAGTCTTCTACAGTTTTTTTGGTTTATTTCATTTTCCCCTTTCTCCTCATGCCACACATTTTTTCAAGCCTATGCCAGTTCAGCTCAGTTGCCATCCATTAGGTGATCCGGGGGTGACTGGACTTGTCATTTCCCCTTTTTCCTCCATGGGGAAACATGGGGCATGATTTTATCGAGAAGAGGGGATTTCACGATGGGAAACCCGGAAGTACGGGTTTCCCGGACGTTCTTGCGATTTTGATGTAAGGACAATTTTTGGTATGTTTCCTGCCCGGCAGGCCAGCCTGATTGACAAGCTGGTCTCAGCCGGACGGGAGAGCAGCCAGCGAGAGGATGTGAAAAGGAAAGTGTTAGATTGGGGGGGTGGGGGGAGGGGTCGGTCGGTCGGGTCAAGTCATCAGGAGGGTCGGAGATGGGGGTGTCAATCGATCGCATTTGTAGGGTGGCGGCAGGTAGGCTTGTTGGGCCTGGTAAAAGCATTCCTGCTCCTCCGGGCCCACTAGCTGAGCTATAAAGGCACCTGCAGTTTTGGGCCTTCTTGCCTCCTCTCACGTGGCGTGAAGTAGAAGGCCCAGGAATCCTGGTCCCCAGGGGTTAAAAACAAACAAAAAAAATCTGTAAAACTGGAGGCCCACAGCCTCCTTCAAAGCTTTTACTGACCAACCTGCCTCCTCGTCCTGCCTCTACTAAAACTGGAAGTGGGCAGATTTTAGATTTTAAAACTTTTTACTGCACTCCCGCCTGCCAACCCATTCATTTTTCCCATTTAAAATCATGCCCACGGTCTCTTAATTTGGAACCCAATTTCCTGCTCCCCTCAAATCTACAGATGTTTAAAGGTGACTGCCTGAAAAAAGTGCCATTTATAGCTCAGCTCAGTCCCAAAGTTTAAAGTTGTTGAATTTAGTCTTAAAAGGCAGAACATTGTAGATACTGTGCAAGGCTGGATTATTTACAGGACTGCATGTTTTGTGCATGACTCTTGTCAGCTCTTGTACACGAATGTTGCAAATTAGATTTGTTGTGCCCACCAGAGTGAAAGAGCTGATATTTGAGAGGCGGGTAAGTTGTTTTGGTGGCAAGAGTTTATTAATTTGTTCGGCACCTCTATTGGAGATAATTCCCTTGGAAATGGTGCACGTATCTTTTACTGTGTTCATGATTTTTGAATGATGCTTGCTGTGTGTGTAAATGCCATTTGTAAAGACAGAAGTTTTGAAGGAAACTTCCAAGTAATCTAGGAACATAGGAACAGGAGTAAACCATTCAGCCCCACGTGCCTGCTCCGCCATTTGATAAGATCATGGCTGATCTGTGATCTAGCTCCATATACCTGCCTTTGGCCCATATCCCTTAATACCTTTGGTTGCCAAAAAGCTATCTATCTCAGATTTAAATTTAGCAATTGAGCTAGTATTAATTGCCATTTGCGGAAGAGTGTTCCAAACTTCTACCACCCTTTGTGTGTAGAAATGTTTTCTAATCTCACTCCTGAAAGGTCTGGCTCTAACTTTTAGACTATCCCCTACTCCAAGAATCCCCAACCAGTGGAAATAGTTTCTCTCTATCCACCCTATCTTCCCCTTAATATCTTATAAACTTCGATCAGATCACCCCTTAACCTTCGAAACTCTAGAGAATACAATCCCAATTTGTGTAATCTCTCCTCGTAACTTAACCCTTGAAGTCCAGGTATCATTCCAGTAAACCTACGCTGCACTCCCTCCAAGGCCAATATGTCCTTCCGAAGGTGCGGTGCCCAGAACTGCTCACAGTACTCCAGGTGTGGTCTAACCAGGGTTTTGTATAGCTGCAGCATAACTTCTGCCCCCTTGTACTCCAGTCCTCTAGGTATAAAGGCCAGCATTCCATTTGCCGCCTTGATTATTTTCTGCACCTGTTCATGACACTTCAATGATCTATGTACCTGAATCCCTAAGTCCCTTTGGACATCCACTGTTTTTAACTTTTTACCATTTAGAAAGTACCCTGTTCTATCCTTTTTTGATCCAAAGTGGATGACCTCACATTTGTCTACATTGAAATCTACATTTTGAGGAATCCCAACTTTTTAAAAGTAATCAGTTAACAGAATTAAATTAATTTAAGTACTACTTGGTAAGTTTCTACAGGCAGTTTGCAAATATAAGAATATAATAAATGTTAAGATAAGGCCTTTTGGCCCATCAAAGCTCAGTACCTAAACTCTTCCATTATTGCATCCAAGCTCACCTTAAATGTCTCTAAAGCTTATCCTCTTTATTACCTCACCTGGCAGTTTATTCCAATAACTTACCAACCTCTGAGTAAAATCAGCTACATCATTAAATAAATTTAAAACAGAAATAGACAGTTTCCTAGAAGTAAAGGGAATTAGGGGTTACCGGGAGCGGGCAGGAAATTGGACATGAATTTAGATTTGAGGTTAGGATCAGATCAGCCATGATCTTATTGAATGGCGGAGCAGGCTCGAGGGGCCGTTTGGCCTACTCTTGCTCCTATTTCTTATGTTCTTCTTATGTTCTTAAAGAAATTCTTCACTATCTGTTTTAAAACTATTTCTCACCAAGTTATATTTACCACTTTTTGCTCTGATACCATGATTGAATTAAAAGTAATACATAGCTCACTCTCTTTACAGTTGAGATCAGTTTACAAAATAATGGTACTGACATTTTTACATGGCCAGTTTATCCATGTCACGTTAGCAGTGACAGATGAATCACTTCGGATTGCTATGAAGTTTCAGTTTAGATAATTACTCCAGTGATTTCTGTGGGCCTTCTCCTGATCGTCTGCCCTAACTTTGGTAGAAAAACCCCGGCCGTTTATGCTGTTTCTGCCGAAGTTATGGTGGATGATTAGGAATCATGACAGAAATACTGTCCCACTTACTTTTTAAAGATGTTACTACTGTTATTTATGATGTCACATTTCATCAATTTAAAATGATTTTAAGTGAAAGTAAGATTGCTTTATCGTTTTTCATCTTTAGATCCAGAAAGATATGGAATCTGCTCAGCGGGCTATTGTGTCATTTTTGTCTCAATATCACACCGATGAGCTGTTTCTTGGGGATGACCAAAGCAGCAAGAGTGTCTCAAAAGAGGTAGTGACTGCTTTTTAAAGTTTTGCTAATTGTTTGATCGAAACTATTATACAGTAAATGAATAATTACAGGAACCTAAAGTGAAATTTTGAAAGTGAAATCCATGTCTTGGATCTGAAATGTAAAATAGATGGTTTCCTAGCAGCATGTTTAATTCGTAAACATCTAAATTTCTGACTAAAATATTCTACATTCAGGTGCAGCAGGACCTTGCTCAACTACAGTGTTTGTGGCCGGATGGGTCAAATATAAGAAGGTCTGTCTGTGTTGTTTCTTGTTCAGTGGCTCTCAAATGCTACATGCGCATGTTGAAAAATGAAGAAAACCATAAAGGAATTGGAACTACAAGCAGTGAGGTAAGTTACCCCTTTACACTATTGGAGTTTACAGTATAAGCCTCTGTTTTCTTCAGTCATTGCAACAGATCTCAATTAGCTTGTCCGTGCATTACCTTAGGTCTCCAGTAGTGACTGGATTTCTTTTGTAGCATGTGAACATAAGAACATAAGAAATTGGAGCAGGAGTAGGCCAATCGGCCCCTCGAGCCTGCTCCACCATTCAATAAGATCATGGCTGATCTGATCCCAACCACAAATCTAAAGAGCACAAGAAGTAGGAGCAGGACCCGGCCACACAGCCCCTGGGCCCTCTCCGCCACCCACAGGGCATTGACCGATCCGAACTCAGCTTCATGTCCAATTTCCTGCCCGCTCCCCATAACCCCTAATTCCCTTTACTTCTAGAAAACTGTCTATTTCTGTTTTAAATTTATCTAATGATGTAGCTTCCACAGCTTCCTGGGGCAGCAAATTCCACAGACCTACCACCCTCTGAGTGAAGAAGTTTCTCCTCATCTCAGTTTTGAAAGAGCAGCCCCTTATTCTAAGATTATGCCCCCTAGTTCTAGTTTCACCCATCTTTGGGAACATCCTTACTGCATCCACCTGATCAAACCCCTTCACAATCTTATATGTTTCAATGAGATCGCCTCTCATTCTTCTGAACTCCAATGAGTAGAGTCCCAATCGACTCAACCTCTCCTCATATGTCCGCCCCCTCATCCCCGGGATTAACCGAGTGAACCTTCTTTGTACTGCCTCGAGAGCAAGTATGTCTTTTCTTAAGTATGGAGACCAAAACTGTATGCAGTATTCCAGGTGCGGTCTCACCAATGCCCTATATAACTGCAGCAATACCTCCCTGTTTTTATATTCTATCCCCCTAGCAATAAAAGCCAACATTCCGTTGGCTTTCTTGATCACCTGCTGCACCTGCATACCAACTTTTTGATTTTCTTGCACTAGTACCCCCAGATCCCTTTGTACTGCAGTACTTTCCAGTCTCTCGCCATTAAGAAAATAACTTGCTCTCTGATTTTTCCTGCCAAAGTGCATAACCTCACATTTTCCAATATTATATTGCATCTGCCAAATCTCCGCCCACTCACCCAGCTTGTCTATATCCCCCTGCAGGTTTTTTATGTCCTCCTCACTCTCTACTTTCCCTCCCATCTTTGTATCATCTGCAAATTTTGATATGTTGCACTCGGTCCCCTCCTCCAAATCGTTAATATAGATTGTAAAGAGTTGGGGACCCAGCACCGACCCCTGTGGAACACCACTGGTTACTGGTTGCCAGTCCGAAAATGAACCATTTATCCCAACTCTCTGCTTCCTGTTCGATAACCAATCCTCCACCCATGCCAGAATGTTGCCCCCAATCCCGTGATTTTTTATCTTAAGTAATAATCTTTTATGTGGCACCTTGTCGAATGCCTTTTGGAAGTCTAAATACACTATGTCCACTGGTTCCCCTTTATCCACCCTGTACGTTATGTCCTCAAAGAACTCAAGCAAATTTGTCAGACATGACTTCCCCTTCATAAAGCCATGCTGACTTTGTCCTATTAAATTATGCTTATCTAAATGTTCCGTTACTGTCTCCTTAATAATAGACTCCAAAATTTTACCCACCACAGATGTTAAGCTAACTGGCCTATAATTTCCAGCCTTCTGCCTACTACCCTTTTTAAATAACGGTGTTACATTAGCAGTTTTCCAATCTGCCGGGACCTCTCCTGAGTCCAGGGAATTTTGGAAAACTATCACCAAAGCATCCACAATCCCTACTGCCACTTCCCTCAAGACCCTAGGATGGAAGCCATCAGGTCCAGGGGATTTATCCGCTTTGAGTCCCATTAATTTACTGAGTACCATCTCCTGAGTGATTTTAATCGTATTTAGCTCCTCCCCCCGTAGAGTCCCCTGTTTGTCCAGTGTTGGGATATTCTTAGTGTCCTCTACCGTAAAGACTGAAACAAAATATTTGTTCAGCATTTTTGCCATCTCCATGTTTCCCACCATTAATTTCCTGGTCTCATCCTCTAAGGGACCTACGTTTGCCTTAGCCACCCTTTTTCTTTTTATATAACTATAGAAACTCTTGCTATCTGTTTTTATATTTTTTGCTAATTTCTTTTCATAATCTAACTTCCCTTTCTTAATCAATCCTTTAGTTACTTTTTGCTGTCTTTTGAAGAATTCCCAATCTTCTATCCTCCCACTAAGTTTGGCTACCTTATGTCCTTGTTTTTAGTCGGATACTATCCTTGATTTCTTTACTTAGCCACGGATGGCTGTCATTTCTTTTACACCCTTTTTTCCTCAGTGGAATATATTTATTTTGAAAGTTGTAAAATAACTCCC
This sequence comes from Heptranchias perlo, assembly GCF_035084215.1. NCBI lineage: Eukaryota > Metazoa > Chordata > Chondrichthyes > Hexanchiformes > Hexanchidae > Heptranchias > Heptranchias perlo. Next base: position 132,865,403 of record NC_090325.1, read on the forward strand.
TAAATGAACACCAATGCTCATGTACCGTCTTACCCTTTAATCTATTTTCCCAGTCCACTTTAATCAATTCCGCTCTCATACCATCATAGTCTCCTTTATTCAAGCTCAGTACGCTTGTTTGAGAATCAACCTTCTCACCCTCTAATTGGATATGGAATTCAACCATGTTGTGGTCGCTCGTTCCAAGGGGATCCTTAACTAGGACATTATTAATTAATCCTGACTCATTACACAGGACCAGGCCCAAGGTTGCCTGCCCCCTAGTAGGATCAGTTACATACTGCTCAAGAAATCCATCCCTGATGCACTCAATGAACTCGTCCTCAAGGCTGCTCTGCCCAATTTGATTTGTCCAGTTAATATGATAATTAAAATCCCCCATAATTATAGCTGTTCCCTTATTACATGCCCCGACTATTTCCTGATTAATACTTCTTCCAGCAGAGTTGCAACTATTAGGAGGCCTATATACTACGCCCACTAATGTTTTTTTCCCCTTATTATTCCTTATCTCCACCCAAACTGTTTCATTATCTTGATGCTTTGTCCCAATATCATTTATCTGTATTACAGTGATTCCTTCCTTTATTAACATAGCCACCCCACCTCCCCTTCCTTCCTGCCTGTCCTTCCTGATTGTTAAATACCCTGGCATATTTAATTCCCAGTCGTTGTCACCCTGCAGCCATGTTTCTGTAATGGCCACAAGATCATACCCATACGTAGTTATTTGTGCCGTTAACTCGTCCATTTTATTACGAATGCTACGTGCATTCAGATAAAGAACTTTCAAATCTGTTTTGTGACGCTTAGTTCCTGCTTTTTCCTTTTTTAACACTTTACCTATTACTCCATACCTTCTGTCCCTTCCTGTTACGCTTTCCTCTCTCTCCCTGCTCAGGTTCCCAACCCCCTGCCACTTTAGTTTAAACCCTCCCCAACAGCACTAGCAAACACTCCTCCTAGGACAGCGGTCCTGGCCCTGCCCAGGTGCAGACCGTCCGGTTTGTACTGGTCCCACCTCCCCCAGAACCGTTTCCAGTGTCCCAGGAATTTGAATCCCTCCCCCTTGCACCATTCCTCTAGCCACGTATTCATTTGAAATATCCTTCTATTTCTACTCTGACTAGCACGTGGCACTGGCAGCAATCCTGAGATTACTACCTTTGAGGTCCTATTTTTTAATTTACCTCCTAACTCCCTATATTCTGCTTTTAGGACCTCATCCCCTTTTTTACCTATATCGTTGGTGCCTATGTGCACCACGACAGCTGGCTGTTCGCCCTCCCCCTCCAAAATGTTCTGTAGCCGCTCCGAGACGTCCTTGATCCTTGCACCAGGGAGGCAACACACCATCCTGGAGTCTCGGTTGCGGCCGCAGAAACGCCTGTCTATTCCCCTTACAATTGAGTCCCCTATCACTATAGCTCTTTCACTCTTTTTCCTCCCAGCCTGTGCAGCAGAGCTACCCGTGGTGCCAGGAAGTTGGCTGCTGCTGCCTTCCCCTGATAAGTCATCCCCCACAACAGCATCCAAAGTGACATATCTTTTTGAGAGGGGGATGGTCACAGGGGACCCCTGCACTACCTGCCTGCACCTCTTACTCTTCCTGGTGGTCACCCATTCACTTCCTGCCTGTATACCCTTTACCTGCGGTGTGACCAACTCGCTAAACGTGCTATCCACGAGTTTCTCTGCATCGCGGATGCTCTACAGTGAGTCCACCCGCAGCTCCAGCTCCGAGATACGATCGGTCGGTAGCTGCAGGTGGACACACTTCCCGCACACATGGTCGGCAGGGACACTGGTAGTGTCCATGACTTCCCACATCTTGCAGGAGGAGCACATCACGGGTGCGAGGTCTGCTGCCATGACTTGCCTTAGCTGAGTTACCCCTTTTAAATTACGTTGAAATTAGAAAATGTTAACTATACTAGGGACCTAGGTTCACTAAAAAAAAAACACGACCTGCTATAAAACCTGCAGACCTTCCCTTTCTTATTACTTTACTTACAGTAAAATGGTAGAAATACTCACCTGAACCTACTCACCAATCAGCTGCCTCCCCTGTGCCGCGTCACTTTCTGACTGGTGACGTCACCCCGAACTGCCGCTGGTCTCAGAGTCTCTCTCTGAGTAAGCTCTGGTCTCGCTCTCTCCCGCCGCTCACCGACTGGACTCTCGCTCTCTCCGCGCTGTTTTTATCCCCGCTCTGGTCTCGCTCTCTCCCGCCGCTCACCGACTGAACTCTCGCTCTCTCCGCGCTGTTTTTATCCCCGCTCTGGTCTCGCTCTTTGCCGCCGCTCACCGACTGAACTCTCGCTCTCTCCGCGCTGTTTTATCCCCGCTCTGGTCTCGCTCTCTCCCGCCGCTCACCGACTTGGATCTCCAAAGAATGAAAACATGATTGAACAGATAAAGGATTTAACAAAATAGTTTGTTCAATAAATCGAAGAATGAAGTGTTATACTCAATACCTGAAAGAAATGAGCTTGTTGAGGAAGATTGATGTTGCCCTCCCACTTCTGCATAAATGATACAAAAACTCTCTCCAGTACAAGTATTCAGGCCCTTGACTTAGGCATCACATCTGATCTTTGCTAAGATGTGGAGATGCCGGTGATGGACTGGGGTTGACAAATGTAAGGAATCTTACAACACCAGGTTATAGTACAACTGTTTTATTTGCAAATCACAAGCTTTCACAAGTTTTATTTGAAAAACACAAGATCTTTGCTAAGGCAGTAATTGGTGCATATGGCTGGAGAAGTTGGTAGAAGAATGGGAATCCTCAAGAAATCTCACTTCTGCCATCAATTTCAGTTCTTTCAAAAGTTTATACTTGTCCAGTGTTGAGAGAAATTCTTCCTATTCTGCCTATTTATATACTTTCACATTTTATATATAAAAAAAAACAACTACTGCTCCTCTGCTTTTGCAGCTAGATTATGCTGGGAAGTTATGCTATCCCAACCTGTTCTGAAGTATCCATTATAGGGAACTGATCACCTGATATCACATCAGCATTAGCTAGTGTCCTTTACTCTTCAGCTGTCATGGAGTTTTCTCAGCATTATACTCAAGACTGTTAGCATTTTTGGAGATTGTTGCAGCTTGGATCATCCTATCTGCTCAGATGTCAGTATTCCTGTTCAAACGAGGCCAGGAGTCGAAGATCAGCCATGATCTGATTGAATGGCGGAGCAGGTTCGAGGGGCTGTATGGCCTACTCCTGCTCCTATTTCTTAGGTCTCGTGGAGAAATTATATACGAGTTGTCATCTAAGTCACTTGATTAGATTGTCACCTTTTACTGTTTTCCAGGCAATGCATTAATCTACATTTGTTCAGCCATCTATAATTTATACAAGACCTGGGATTAGTTTTTCCTTTTCTACTCAGTTTCTCATTCTGCATCAGTTATTAGTCCAAATCCAGGCATATATTTAATAAGTCAGCATTCATCTAAATTTCTTGTCACTGTGACCTACTACCACTATTAATATAGATTATTTTTTAAAGCAGCTGTTTTGGGAAGAAAGAGATACAGTATGGATGATTAACACTATTCCTGGGTCTGTGTCCAGGTTCACTGGATTGCCCAAGCTCAGTGAATATTAGAAAATCGTCACAAGCCTGTAAAAGAACCAACGCAATCTTTCCTTCTGCATTGTGTCCAAATGTTTCCGGACTAAACTCCGTTAACTCCAGCTATCGTGATTGTCTATTTTAGCAAATATCTAACTAATCAAACCACCTTATTCTTGCCAATTTTCTCCTTTCCTGAAGCTGTTGACTCAGTTGTGACCCCAGTCACCCTATTGTAACTTGCCCTGTTGGCCATTATTCATGTGTAAGCTTTGACAGTGAGTGTTGGGAGGTTATTCAACCACAGGGAGATGACAACCAAGCCCAATTCTGTCCTGACCTGATGTCCTCACACATGCATTTACAACAGGAATGCTGGATAGCCATCAGGAGCAGGAACGCTGGTTGATTTCTTTCCCCTTTGTAACCCAGAAATGCTGAGGCTAATTGTAGTGCCTCCTACTGTCTCCTCAGCTGAGTACAGTTCTATTATGACACCTAAATAAAATAAGATTTACACGAACAGAAGTTGCTGTTGCTTTCATAGAAATACTTCAAAATTATTATTGCTTGTATTACAGTTTTCAAATACCTGTATAAATGTGATATTTACATTCCCTTTGCATACTGACTGATTCACATCATTGTCCATATCATGTCATCTGTCTTAATGAGCAAGAAAAAGCAATAAACACAGTGCAGCATATAAATTCAAACTGCAAACGTCAACGTGTGCATTGGCCAATGAATTTGTCCCTGGACATCTTGTTTGTGTTCTCAGCCTTATGTCTCCAAAGAAACAATTTAAAAGATACCATGGCATGTTTACATGCTACAATCAGTGGCAGTACAAGGAAAGTAAATTAGGTGCTATTGGTTCAAAGGGTCTGTGAACCACCGAAAGAGGTAGTTTATGTATGGGCCAATGGGAGCGGTTGACTTGTACTTTCTGGCTGCCCGTGGATTGAATGGCTCAGGCTATGTGTGTAGACCAGCCAAGAGGTTTTACTCAGCCAGTGGGGAAGGTATGACAACTGAGTGTTCAAAAATTACAACTGAAAAAAGCTTCCATTTGCAAGCTTGTTTTTCTCTTGTTTTCGCTGGTGTGGAAAGTGTCCTGCAATATAATCAGATATTTAAGATATTTTCCACAAGATCAGGACTCTGAGGCACTAGGAATGACTTCCTGAAGTAGTTTTGGAATATAAACCATAGTGTCATCAAGTATTAATCCTGGTTCTTTTAACATGCCTAAAACAGAGAAGCTGCTACTTATAACTCATTGCACCCTCGTTTTGCTTTTTAACTTATTATCTAATCTTACAAATTAGATACATCTTGTAAATATTCATGCCAGCTAAATCTCATCACACTAAACTATAACATGTCCTAACTGGAAAATAGGGCTTTTCCCCAAATATTATGTAGAGCATCAAAACTAGCTCTCTCCTTCCCAATACTTGGATCAATCTTCTTCACAAGTTCCTATCTTAATCACTGTTCAACCCAAGTTTGTAAAAGCCATCAATAACCTTGGACCTTTCTGACCTGTGAATGTAATCTTAGGAGGTTCTTAAACGTGATTGGTTTTATGAATGAACTTGGCATTTTTACTGCTTGTTCTTATAGCCTCATTCTTACTTCACCTATACTATTGCTGTTTCGTGTAGCAGTTTAGTAACTTTCTCTGTTAGCAAGATATTCTCCACTGAATGATGACCAGTGCTTATTCAGTACTGTTCATCTTTCCATGGCAATGCCATGTATTCTATCTAGTGAATGTTCCAGTACATTAATGCACTGAAACATCATTGGGCTGCATCTATCACAACTCAAAATTTATCCTTTTAATTCTAACACAGCAATCCGATTTCTAATTATGCATGTATATTTTTGAGGTTTTTGGTGTTATTTTCCCCTCTCTCTAACTTCAGTTGAGAGAATGTGTATTGAACAAATGGTAGACTAACTATCAGGCCAATGTTGGAATCTGAAATTTTGTATATTTTTCAGTTGTCTGTGAAGCAGAATATTGGGTGATGAGACTCCCTGGCTTTATGATTCTCATAGGTTCTGATCAAGTGTTACTTAAGTAATTATGGATAAACGTTCCAGGACTTTGCCATTATCTGGACCAGTGCTGTCCAATAGAAATTGCTGACTAGCCACAAGTGTGGCTATGGTAATACTGTTTTAGCCATATGTGCTAATTTTGGTAGAAAACACCTGACATACACTAACACAATACAGTTAAATGTACTTCACGCATATAAAAAACATTTACCAGCATTCAGCAACCAAGGAAATAAAGCGCTCAACGATTGGAAAAACACTCGCACACTCTGCGTTTCATCTTAACATTTTAGCAGTAGACTCACGAGTTAAAGTACACATGCATACTCCATGTGAATGAGTATTGAGATCACATGCCCAATGGTGGTATCTGGTAAATAAAAAAAAATCAGAAATGCAATAAGCCACAACTGAAATCCCATAGCCACATATGACTAATGTTTTGGACAACACTGATCTAGACTAAGGTGATTCCTCATTTCCACAAATTAGTTTTGTTGGCATTCTAGTGTGTGCTGTGATGAATGTTTTCAATCTGAAGTTAGATTTTTTTTTTCTTCCACAAGAAGTGACAAATACTGTATCATTACTTGATCAAATCAGATCTATTGCATAAAAACACCGCTGAAAGATTGTCAATGCCTTGGTTTTGATGTAAATGTCTTTATCTGTAGGCTGAGATTCTTTTGATGGTACTTTCATCTACTTCTCCATTCAGCATGTTTTTTTTTCTATGAATGTGTCCCTTGTTGAATGATGTTATCCATGTCCAAAACTATGTACACATGGTCTTATTGCTTTATCACCATGATGGTTGCTGCTCAGCACTAACATTTTTGCAGCTGATTTTTTATATATATCTTATATACTTATAAAGTGTGCTATAATTAACCTTCAAACTCATACTACGCATATAACTGCTTAATGTATGCTGATTATTTTACATTTGTGTTTTGAATGTCACAGGCAAAGGATGAAATTTTAACATTTCAAGAGGCAGCAGACATATGCCGAATGTATTGTGCACACGTGGCCTTATTGCTTCATTTACCATTGACTAAACGAGCACAGAAGAAAGTCAATTTAGAATGGGTGAAACCAGCTTCAGATTTTCTACAGTTGGTAAGCACAAAGACATATTTTAATAGATTTCAAAATTAGAAAATTACAGTAATAGTGGCCTAGTACTTCATTGGCTATGAAGCGCATTGGGTCGTCCAGAGGTTGTGAAAGGCTCCATTCAAATGTAAGTTCTTTCTATTGTCAGTAGAAAAATCTCCACGGGAAAAATGATCCAACAGTGGCTAACTAGAGAAGTTAAGGATAGTATTAGAATAAAAAAAGATGCTTACAATGTTGCCAAAAAGGGTAGTAAGCCTGAAGAGTGGGAGGGTTTTAGAAATCAGCAAAGGATGATCAAGAAGTTGATAATGGGAGAAAATTGAATGAGAGTAAACGAGCCAGAAACAAAAAAAAATTGTAAGAGCTTCTACAAGGTATGTAAAAAGGAAGAGATTAGCGAGGCAGAGACAGGAAAAATTATAATGGGGAATAGGGAAATGGCAGAGATGTTAAACAAATATATTGTGCCTGTCTTCACAGAAGACACAAACATACTGGAAAATAGTGGGGAACCATGGGTCTAATGAGAGTGAGGAAATTAAAGTAATTAAGATCAGTAAAGAAAAAGTACTAGAGAAATTAACAGGACTAAAAGCCAACAATTCCCCTGGACCTGATGGCCTCCATCCTAAGGTTTTAAAAGAGGTGGCTGCAGAGATAGTGGATGCATTGGTTTTGATCTTCCAGAATTCCCTAGATTCTAGAATGGTCCCCATGGATTGGAAAGTAGCAAATGTAACCCTGCTATTCAAGAAAGGAGGGAGAGAAAATAGGGAACCACAGGCCAGTTACCTGATATCAGTAGTAGGGAAAATGCTGGAATCAGTTATTAAGGATGTTGTAACAGGGCACTTAAATCGTATGATTAGGCAGAGTCAACACAGTTTTATGAAAGGAAAATTGTGTTTGACAAATCTATTATAATTTTTTGAGGGTGTAACTAGCAGGGTAGATAAAGGGGAACCAGTGGATGCAGTATATTTGGATTTTCAAAAGGCATTTAATAAGGTGCCACACAAGAGGTGGTTACACAGGACTAGGGCTCATGGGATTGGGGGTAATTTATTAGCATGGATTGAGGATTGGTTAACGGACAGAAAACAGTGATTTTTAGGTTTGCAGGTTGTAATTAGTGGAGTGCCGCAAGGGTCAGTGTTTGGGCTTCAGCTGTTCACAATATACGTCAATGACTTAGATGAGGGGACTGAGTGTAATGTATCCAAGTTTGCTGATACAAAGCTAGGTGGGAAAGCAAGCTGTGAGGAGGATGCACAGAGGCTGCAAAGGGATATGGACAGGTTTAGTGTGTGGGTGCGAAGGTGGCAGATGGAGTATAACGTGGGGAAATGTGAAATTATCCACTTTGGTAGGAAGAATGGAAAAGCAGAATATTTTTTAAATGGTGAGAGACTAAGAAATGTTGGCATTCAGAGGGATTTAGGTGTCCTTGTAGATGAATCACAGAAAACTACATGCAAGCAATTAGGAAGGCAAATAGTATGTTAGCCTTTATTGGAAGGGGGTTGGAGTATAAGAGTAAGGAGGCCTTGCTGCAATTATATTGGGCTCTGGTGAGACCACATCTGGAGTACTGTGTAAAGTTTTACTCTCCTTACCTTAGAGGGGGTGCAACAATGGTTCACTAGATTGATTCCTGGGATGAGAGGGTTATCCTATGAAGAGAGATTGAGTAAAATGGGCCTACATTCTCTGGTGATTAGAAGAATGAGAGGTGATTTCATTGAAACATATAAGATTCTGAGAGGGCTTCAAAGGGTCGATGCTAAGAGGCTTTTTCCCCTGGCAGGAGACCAGAACTAGGGGTCAGTTTCAAGATAAGAGGTTGGCCATTTAGGACTGAGATGAGGAGAAATGTCTTCACTCAGTGGGTTGTGACTCTTTGGAATTCTCTACCCCAGAGGGCTGTGGATGCTCAGTTCTTTAATATATTCAAGATTAAGATCGATAGACTTTTGGACGCTAAGGGAATCGAGATATGGGGATTGGGCGGGAAAGTGGAGTTGAGGTACAAGACCAGCCATGATCTTAATGAATGATGGAAAGCAGGCTCAAGGGGCCTTATGGCCTACTCCTGCTCCTATTTCTTGTGTTCTTAAACAATGTTTGGCTAACCCATATTAACATTGATCGACTTGCACTAGATTCTGTTTAAAAGGTACATGTTGACCCAAGTTAAAGCCAAATGCTATTTATTGACAATAATCTATTGGCATCAGATTCAAAATATGCTCATTGATATTAATTGTAGTCTTAACCAAATCCTATTTAACAATTGTGAACTAGCAATAGATTCAGTTTCAAATGTACACATTGACCATATCATACGTTTAAGCCAATCCTACTTGCACTAAATTGTCAGTTCAAAATGTAAACACTCACACAAATGTACATATTGGTCCTATCATGTGTCTGAGCTAAGCCCAGTTTATTAACAATTATGTACTTGCACCAGATTCAGTTTAAAATGTTTACATTGGCCATACCAGGGCAGCTTCTGCCCGAAACTGGAATGAAGTCAGCAGAGAGAGTGGCTGTGCTGTCCACCCATTCTTAACGGTGTAAAGCCCACGACGTTTTGAGATCTGGGCCTCAGTTACATGCCTGGTGAGCAGCAGCCTGCCAGTTGTGGGCGGATGTGAAATCGGACAGCTCCCATGCTAAGCTGTGTGGTAGCACCCCTGCTCCTCCTTACCCCACCAAAAAAAAATCAAAAGTTTCCTGAGCTAGTTTGTGAGTGGCTTCCAACTAATTTTGAAATGGGATCCTTCAATAGGTGTTGGGCCCCTCATTAACATATTCAAGGGGCTTAATGCCTGTTTTAAATGGGTGCCATGAATTTAGTAGTCGGACCAATGCCTGCGCAGATTGGGCATCGATAGTCCCACTGCTAAATTGGTATGCTTTGTGCCCATCTTACGCCGGAAAAACTGATGCATCACATGAATTTCTACCTTGATATTTTGTAAACAGTACCACAAAATCTTATTTGTATACTATTGATGCCTGTAAGCACCTGTTTGTTCTAATTTTAAATGAGAAGGTAACCACAATAAGAGGACTGGGTGATGTAATGGCTTAGAGACTGGTCTTTCACCTGTCGGATCTAGGTTTAGATCCAGCCCAGGCTAATGGGTGAAAGTCTCCTCTGTCTGCTGGCTGTAAGGGTTCATTGTTTGTGAGAGCCAATCCAGTTTCTTCTGAAAGCTGCCCCTAATTTAGCGCTCTCCCTCAGACCATAAAATATCTGGTGAGCAATGGAAAAGTCACACTGATGCAGTAGGAGTTGCTCTTCTGAGATTGGGCTGAGTGGAGTAGAGAAAAAGGAGCTTTAATATGTGTCTAACCTGTTCTGGAAGTGCTTGAAATGGAAAATTCCATTTCCCAGCAGAACATCTTGAAAAAGCTGGCTTTGTTAAAATTGGGAACAATAGATAACTTAATTCACATTTTAAAATTTAATTTGCAGCAAAATATGAATGAACATTTTATTCTAAAGAAACTTGATGTCATGAAGAGCTGGAGAAGTGATATGGCGCATTTGTGTGATTTGAGTGATAAACTACTTTTAACAAGAGTGGCTCTGTGCAGTAGAATGACTGATAACACAGGTAACATTTTTAAAAGGAAAATTAATTATTTTCTTTTTTTTTACTGGTTATTTTGGATTGATTTTATTTTAGTCCTCAGCAGTGATAATAAATGCTGCAGGCAGGCTCCATAATTTTCTGCAATGGAACTAGAACTACATAACTTATCACTTCCCTCCTTTTCCCCCTGAAGTCCCTGTTCCTTATGCATTTTTTTTTCCATCCAAGAGAATGGTCTGAAAACCCATTCTTAGATTCTTGGGAGATGTTTAAAAACAGGGAAGTAGACTCATTCTCCTTTTTCCTCCCCTCTGTTTGTGGTAGCATCTCATCTCATCCCTGTGTATCGGTATGCTGGCATGAGTCAAAACTTGAGTCAGGGCCTCATACTTGCTACAGTATGCCTTATGATGCAAAATAGCTTTACCACTTTTAAGATCATAAAGCATGGAGTCAGAAAAGCTTATCCAGCCCATCAAGCCAGATTCTTCCATGGACCACTTACAATCTACTCTGCCTAATATTCTGATAGTAAACTGTATAAATACTCCCTGATCCTCAAAGATAATCCGGCAGAGCTACAGAATATTGTTCTGCCCTCTGCAGACAATATCGCCTCCCCCCCCCCCCCCCCCCCCCCCCCCAATATCCAAACAACAAAAAAGTATTATATCTTAACATTTTTTTGGAAAATAATTATAGGGCACAAGTAAATTTTCAGATCCAGATCCCTGCTAATATGGGTGCAACACTGACTCGTATATTAAATTTCTGAATAAAAATTATACTGTAAATGCTCACTTAAATGTAATAGCGGCAAATATTCTGCCATGCTTCTGGCCAAAAAACCATTGGCACTATCATCAATAATAGGATTTCTCTCTTTATTTTGTTCTCATTGGAGTGAAAAACATTAACACATTTTTGTACCATAAACAAAATGGGGCTACTTTTCCCTGTTGAGTATTATCTATTTTGTTAAACAGAATCCAATTTTCAGCTGGGAGAGGTAATTGAAGAAGAATACAAGCAAATGTGGGATGCCGTGTCCAGTTTAACCTCTGGCTATGACATTGGGAAAGCATTTCCTTTGCAAACCACTGCAAAAATGATGGTGCAAGAGAATGACAATCCACTGGAAGAAGGTAATTGAAACCTGAGGTCGAAACCCACCTTCCTTTTGTAATATGATATTATATAGTAGGTTTGATCCCAGTAAAGATTTCTTGTGCTGAAAAATATTTCAACTGTATGGCACCTTTTTAATATAAAAGAACATTGAAGAGAATTCACAGATATACATATGCAAAATGGGCATTGAACCAGAAGGAAGAGGTCAGGAGGAGTCAACATAGGCTAGATTCAAGAGCTGGTATTTAGGAAGGTTCTTTAAAAGTGGAGATGTTTACTGAGGGAGCTTCTAATGTAGTCAGAGGCACCTAAAGGCTCAGCCACCAATGGTGGGTTGGGGTGGGGGAATTGCACAAAAGACTGGAGTTAGAGGAATTGAGGGGGTATTAGGGCTGGAGGAGATGGCAGAGTTAGGGTGTAACAAGGCCATGGACTGATTCATAGATGAAGACAAAGGTTTTGAATTGAATGCGTTGAGTGAATGCGGAACCATGTAATTCAGTTAAGGATAGAGGCGAGGGGTGAGTGATATGGTGCAGGACTGGATACGTGTGCCAGGATTTTGGATAAGTGAAAGTTGATGGAGAGTGAAGGATGGAAGGCCATCAAGGAGACCATTAAGAGTAGTTATTTTCAAATGCTTAATCAATTTCCTTTTTAAATGATATATTCTCTGCTTCGACAGCTACTTTGTGGGAAAGCAGTCTATGTTCTTACTGGGGGGAGAAAAGATCTTCTACCTTTCCCCTTCATTCTTCCAGTGATATTTGTGTGACAGGGCCCCTTCCTTACCAATTTTCCACCTGTGGAAACAACCTCTTACTATTCCACCCTCTCAAATTTTCATAATTTCAAACACCTTTTATTAGATCTCCTGTTAATCTTCTCTGTTCCTGTGGAAATGGCACCAATTTTTCAAGCCTTCATTCATAAATTTTTATTCCTGATATTCTAGTTAATCTTCACTGTATCCTTTCCATGACTTTAATTTATTTCATATAACAGGGTGCTTAAAACTGTATGTAATACTCTTCACTAATATCTTGTAGAAATTAAACATCACTTTCTTGCTTTTGTATTCAAAGTCCTATGTTTAAAACTCCATCCCACTTAACATTTTGATGGACTGACTGCATTCGATGGAGGTGAATTTTCATGTCTGCTGTAACTTTGGCAGAAGAGCTGCGAAAACTTAGGAAAAATGACATAAACATAATTTATGCCATATTTCTGGAGTTTCCATGGCTCTTCTGCTGAAGTTATGGCGGACAAAAGGGAGAACACCTGCACCTGCATCCTTAGATCGTTCTCTCCCTCCACTCTAATATAAAAAAAACTTGCCCTTTTAAGGAGTGCTTTATTTCACTATTCTTTGCTGGCTGCCACGCTTCCTTACACTACAGTAGTGACTGCACATCAGAAGTACTTCATTGGCTGTGAAGCACTTTGGATGTCCTAAGCTCCGAAAGGCACTATAAATGCACTTTTTTTTTCCCTGGGAAGAGGGTGCTGGGTGTGGACTTAGGTTGTGGCAGGCCTGAGGTGTGTTAGCGGGGTCTTGGGGCATTTGAGGTGGAGGGTTGCTGGATGTGCTGGTACTGGGAGGAGGGTTGCAAGGTGCAATTGATTAAAAGCACGCTGCTAGGGATTTTGGCAGGGGAGGAAAAGATATGATGCTTGGTTTGGAGCGGATGGGAGCAACAAGAGTTGGCAGAGGGAGTGTGGCGGGAGAAGGTTTGCATGCTCGTATGGAGGAGGATCTGTCACAATGACTGACGGAGGAGGGCAATCTTTAAAAACTGTTTCCAAAGCAGTGACTTTAGAAAACCTGTATTTAAAATTACAGCTGATTATACACATTGCTCTTGGTCACTGTGGGGGAAACTCTTTTATGCAAACAACCCCCCCCCCCTCCAAACCTTCCCTGCTGCTGCCATGACCAGGGAGATTTTAGAGTAGGGAATAAGGAAACGTGTATATTATTTAAAATACTGCTGAGTATATTCATTTTAAATACTAGTTGATCGCCATGGGGTTGCACACAGTCAAGATCCGATGTAGTTTTCAGGTGAAGTATGATCGGAGGGCAGGAAATAATTGGACCAGTCTGTGCAAATGTATTCAGTCCCTATTTTAAAGTCATACATTCTGTCCTTATTTTTATATAATACTTTGATTTAAGATTTTATAGATAAATAGCAAAATTTGCAGCATTTTGGGAAGCAGAGAAGTAGAGTTGGTTAGAGCATAGGAGCTTCTCTGCAGTACAGCCTGAGGAGCTGGGAGAGAAAAAACTGATGCTGCAGCATCACCCCTGGCAGGAGGTGTGTCATTAGAGTGTGACAAGTTTACATTATAAATGTGGACTTTGAATTTATAATAGAGAAAGTTGACACAGAGTGGGAGAATAATGTGATTTTTTTTTAATACAGGAAAATGTAAGATTTTTAATATTTTAGATAGATTGTAGGTAATACAGATTTCATCAGTGTTGGTGAAATCCTTTGAACAAATCAGCAAATTCTCCCCATCCCAATCACACATCACCCGATATGACTTCCATCCTCGCGGCCATAGTGCCACTTGCAAATGCTAATAGCCACATTCTTAGCCACTGCTGAGAATAGGCTGCAGGTTCTTGCATGCTCTCACTGCTTTAGAATATTTAAAAGTGCTGAAGAATTTGCAGCAGGTTTCATTGTGACTGTTAGCACTTGGCAAGGACGGGTGGCTTTGAGCTCCTGCCCGGTTGTGACGGACAAGGAGCTGCTGCAGCAGAGGCCTGAGGTGGGACAAGTGACAGAATGGGGGAGGCAACAATGGGAAGGGAGCAGACAATAGGCTGGATTGTAGTATCTCCAAGGTGGCTTGCACCATGAAGAGCACATGAGTGCTATCTATCTTGGAGACACAACCGGGAGGTTGCAGAAATAAGTAATTAACAGTGCCACCTATACTGGAAACCAAATTTGGAGGACTCATTGGTAAGTAAAATGAATTGATATGCTAAAGTGTGGCAGGCTTGATGGAAGTAATTAAGTGTAGCTTAACAAGACTTGCATACATGCATACAAAGCCTTCTTAATATATTACAGATTAGCATTTTTTAAAATTTAATTTTACATTTTTTAAAATCCTAACAATTGGATGTGTCACTATTCTGTTCATTTGTTTTACCAAAAGATCAATTGGAGGTTGTTCCTGAAGTATGTTTGATCCCAGTAAACAACCCCTTAGTTGAGGAATATGCTGGAGCTATTCTAAAGGACCTCCCTACATTAAGCAGGTGAGAGCTATTTTAAATTCTATTATAACATTTTCTAGCATGTTGTATTTAGGATTTGCTTTTGGCTTTGGATGTAATTCAGTCAAATCTGACTTATGGGCTTCTGTTGATTTGAATTTCAGCTTTGGAGATGCAAACTGAGGAGCCACAAGTTTGGGTTAAAAAGGGTGGGAGACCATCTAAATAGGAATCTAAAACTGATGCTTAAGTTGAACCTTGCATGTTTGCACTTTAATAATTTCCGCAAATTTTAAAAGGTCTCATATTTAGATTTGTGTTGTATGTCTATTTTCCAATGACACTATTTTTGGAACCGATTTGAAATTTAAAAAAACTTTTTTTAAATGCAGAGACAGTTCTGTGGTTACATCGCTTTCTGAAAGCAAAGAATTTGATAAGCTTTTGCATTGGCCTTCTGGTAAACCTCTCAGTGATGATTACGAAAGGACCCGAGCATCAACATTTGGTAAGAAGTTTAATGATAATGGATTTGTGCAAAGTAATCTTGTTTTAACTTACTTTAGTACAATAAAATCCACTCATAAGATCACCACTTGTAATGATATGGATGTAAATGTTCAATTTTAAATGCCAAATCCATATTGTATTGAAGGCATGGGGCATTTCTTCATTAGGTGCCTAATGTGCCTAAAGAAGATCTGAAACAAAGGGAACAATGGACTTTAATATCCAAAAGCATTACAAAAATGATTCAGGAGAACTTTGACCATGGAATTAAAAAGCTAGAGGAGTTTCTGAAAAAAGCTAGAGAAATTGCTGACGACGCCTTATGTCGTCAGCAATTTCTGGATCATTGATCCTAACCTAACAAACCGCTGACACAGAAATATTCTGTTTTGACTTATCGATTAATCTCTCTGCACAGGAGAAAAAAGCAGCGATCCCTTGGTAAGAAAGCGCATGCTTAGAAGTTATCAGAAGCTTGTGCGGTTTCACAGGTTCTATGGATCGACACTAGAGGGCAACATCACAAAGAATATTATCACCAGTGCGCAAGGGGGTACAGCAGCAGCAGCACCGAAACTGACCAGTGTCGTAAGTGCGAAAGGCAAAAAGTTACCTGTGAGTAATACCTGTGAATTTTTGTGTTCCATTTTATTTTGTGTATTTTTGTCATAGCTTAAGGAATGTTTTTTGGAAGTAAGCTTTTTTTTATAGATCGTTCCAACTTTATTTTTAGTCATTAAATATTATATATTAGCCCAAATGGAATTTTTTCTTTTACAGAGCAATGTTGCGTGAGCATCAAGTATTCTACTTTAGGTGTTGGAGATAAATTTTACGATTTAGTGCTTCCACCCCAGCTTTGTTTGACCGGCAAATTGGGAATTCAGGCATGTAGTTCAGTGTACCTGATCCATGACTCGCATGACCTTCTGACCATTAAGAATCGGGCACTCTGATCTCTGCGATCAAATTCCGATTTGCACTGCATTGTGCAAAGTTCTACTGGGAGCGCTGAATTGTTAAATTTATTCCATAATGCCATCTAGGTGAATGGCAAAATGCCTTTCATACTTCCCCAACAGTGCAACTAATTTTCCCAGTGGCAGTTGACTAATGCAGCCTGCTTATGGATGCTTCCTTTTAGCTATAATGTGATTTAAAAATATTGAGAGTGAAAACTGTTAATTTTCTCTGTTAGAATGGAGTAAACTAAAAGTGGACTGAACATTTATTTTACAGCCTAAGAAGAAAGCTGACATAATTGCTGAAGAAAACATGAGGAAAAAGAAAGAGAAAGAAGATCTGAAACAAAGGGAACAATGGACTTTAATATCCAAAAGCATTACAAAAATGATTCAGGAGAACTTTGACCATGGAATTAAAAAGCTAGAGGAGTTTCTGAAGAAATGCTCAGGCGACTCTGTCAAGTTGATTGCAGAGATGGATGTGCTTGAAAGCTGCTTTAAAATCTGGGTAGAACACTGCCAAATTACAGGTGTGAACAAGTGTATTTTCTTTTAAGTACAGTTTATGGACAAATGAAGTCCACTAAAAATAGTCTGCCTTTTATGAAATTTGTGTATTTTTCTTCTACTCTTGCCAGTACAGATAATTTCAGGAATATGATTTGATTACTGCCCTATATTTAGATTGTAGTACCAAGCTAGTAGTGCCAATTTCCATTTAGCACTACATGGCTTACTGCTATTGTGGTTATTTTAGATAAACCAGGTAAAGTAATTCACACCTACTTCCAGTTTTCTAATCTGGAAAGGTGGTAACTCTAAACTACTTTTAATATCACTTGTGGCAATTTTTTCTGTGTCCCAATAGTGGCTGGAATCTTGTTACGGGGTGCAGGGGGCTGGTGGGGAATGGCTAGCTGTGTCAGATAAAAGTAGTTGGGTGGCCTAGACAATTTATAAAGAACATGCTTGCTGCCCATTGTTTACTCCTGATCTGTTTATAGTCTACTTGAACATATGTCATGGTATTAGTTTTCTCAAGCATTGAGCTCCCATTACTGTCACTAGTGAATTAAAATGTTTAAATTAAGTTCTTAACACCATCACGGGAAAATAGCTGGATGGAAATTTAGTTGAATGTGGAGCCCGTTAACTTATAATATAAATACATAATATTTTTCCTGGTCAGTCATATTTTATTTGACTATGAAACCTCAGTGCTGTCTTCTGGATGCTGATATACACTATAGAGTAGATTTTATAAATTAACACTCCATGCAGAGCTGTGCATGATGGATGCATCTTAGGAATTTGGGTGTGGAGGGCAAACTGCATGATTTTCTGTTTATTGAAATTTAATGATTGAAAAATTGTGCTAGACGCACTGACCTTGTGTCTTAATTGCCAATATGTGCTCCTGTCACACAAAGTTTGCACTGGTACACTATATGTTAAGAAAAGTAAATGTTTTTGCTGAGTAGGCTAAAAAGAAAGTTTGAACCCAAGAAAAGAATGCCTAATACGTGGATGCAAATAACAACTTGCATTTATATAGCAGCTTTTTAATATAGGAAAATGTCCCAAGGTGCTTCATAGAAGCGTAATCAGACAAAAATTGACACTGAGCCAAAGGAGGAGATATTAGGAGGGGTGACCAAAAGCTTGGTTTAAAAAGGTATGTTTTAAGGAGGGTCTTAATGGAGGAGAGAGGTTTAAAGGGGGAATTGCAGAGCTTAGGGCCTGGATGGTTGAAGGCATGGCTGTCAATGGTGGGGCATAGGGGGATGTATAAGAGACTTGAGTTGGAGGAACAGAGTTGTAAGCCTGGAGGAGGTTAGAGATGGGGAGGGGCGAGGCCACAAAGGGATTTGAACAAAAGGATGAGAATTTTAAATTTGAGACATCGGGAGCCAATGCAGGTCAGTGATGCAGGTGATTGTGAGTGGGACTTGGTGTGAGTTAGGATATGGACAGCTTAGTTTTGGATAAGCTGAAGTTTATAAAGGGTGGAAGGCCAGCCCGGAGCACAATGGAATAATTGAGTCTGGAGGTAGCAAAAGCATTAATGAGCGTTTCGGCAGCAGATGGGCTGAGGCAGGGGAGGAGATGGGCAATGTTATAGAGGTGGAAATAGGGAGTCTTTGTGATGGAGTGGATATGGGATTGGAATCTCAGCTTGGGGTCTGATAGGATGGCGAGGTTGTGAACAGTGGACTTCAACCAGATTCAGTGGCCGGGGTGAGGGATGGAATTGGTGGCAACGATATGGAGTTTGTGGCTGAGGTCAAAGACGATGACTTTGGTTTGCCCAATGTTTAACTGGTGGAGATTGCGGCTTTTCCAGGACTGGATGTTGGACATGCAGGCTGACAACACAGGCGGTTGAGAGGTAGAGCTGAGATTTGTCAGCGTACATGAACCTGATGCCTTGAGGGGCAGCAAATAAATGAGGAATAGGAGGAGGGTTAAGGATAGATATTTGGGGGACTCCAGAAGTAACAGTGTAGGGTGGGAAGAAAAGTTATTATTGGAGATGCTCTGGCTACGATTGGATAGGTAAGGTTGGAACCAAGTGAGGGCCGTCCCACTCAATGGAGGCGCGACTTTGGCGGAAAATGGTGTGGTTGACCGTGTCAAATGCTGTAGAGAGATCAAGATGATTCAAACGTGGAGTTATGGGAAAGATGGGTATGGACTAGGGAGGAGACAACATGTTCAAGGAAGTTGGAAATGGGGTGGTAGTTTGCAAGAACAGAGGGGCGAAGGTGGGTATTTTGAGGAGAAGGTTGATGACTGTGGCTTTGAAAGGGAGGTGGGCAGTACTGAGGAGAGGTAACTATTTACAATGTCAACTAGCATGGGAGCCAGGAAGAGAAGTTGGTTGGTCAGGTTAATGGGATTGGGGTCAAGACAGCAGGAATTGGGCCTCATGGACAGGATGAGCTTGGATAGGCCATGATGGGAGAGAAGTTAGAGAACGGCGTGGGCTCGGATATAGGGCAGGGTGGTAATGTTAGTTAAAGTTTGGCTTGGTGGGCAAAGAGAAGAGGAGATGCGGCAGAGGAGGCTGAATGAATGGACTCAATCTTAAGTCCATGAGCTCCTCACACTTGGAGGTGAGGCCTAACGAGGCAGGGGAGAGGGGTTTAAGGAGACTATTGGTAGGCGAGAAGATAAGCCAGGGGTTATCTTTGCATTCCAGGATGATCCTGGAGTAGTGAGTGGTTTTGTGGAGGGGAGAGCAAGGTCTGAAAGTGCTTGAAGTGGTCCCACCAGTTCTGGCGATGGATGGCTGAGTCAGTTGTGCGCCAGTTACGCTCAAATTTTTGTGCCCCTTGGACTTAAGGGAATGAAGATGGGGGGCCATACCAGGGGACCGAGCAGGGTGGAATAGAGTAATGGCTTTGCTGGGGAAAAGGATATCAAAGTTAGAGGGGAGGGAGTAATTGAGCAGATTGACTGGCAGAAGTATCGTGAATGGAGCTGCAAAGGCTAGACAGCTGGGAGTTTGGAAGTGCAGTTAGTTGTAAGTGACTTGGAGAGCTTTTTTGGGGGGTCAGACGCAGAAGTGTTAGAAGAGGGTAGGGGTATGTGAGTGGTGAGGGATACAAGGAAGTGGTCACAGATGGCCTGCCTGATCGAGACAACGGGGGTAGAAAGGCCATGAGAGATGGCACGGTCGAGGGGGTGACCAAGAGTATGTGTAGGAGAGTTTATAAGGAGGGAGAGGTTAAGGGAGGGCAATGAAATTAGAGAAGAGTGGGCAAGGTGAGTTGTGATGGAGATTGAAGTTGATGACGAGTGTGGCACCAAGGAGCCCTAGTAAAATTGAAATCAAAGGAAATCGGGGAAAACCTTCCAGTGGCTGGAGTCATACCTAGCACAAAGGAAGATGGTAGTGGTTGTTGGAGGCCAATCATCTCAGCCCCAGGACATTGCTGCAGGAGTTCCTCAGAGCAGTGTCCTAGGCCCAACCATCTTCAGCTGCTTCATCAATGTCCTTCCCTCCATCATAAGATCAGAAATGAGGATGTTGGCTGATGATTGCAGTGTTCAGTTCCATTCACAATCCCTCAGATAATGAAGCAGTCCGTGCCCGTATACAGCAAGACCTGGACAACATCCAGGCGTGGGCTGATAAGTGGCAAGTGACGTTCGTGCCAGGCAATGACCATCTCCAACAAGAGAGTGTCTAATCACCTCCCCATGACATTCAACGGCATTACCATCGCCGAATCCCCCACCATCAACATCCTGGGGGTCACCATTGACCAGAAACTTAACTGGACCAGCCACACACATACTGTGGCTACAAGAGCAGGTCAGAGACTGGATATTCTGCAGCGAGTGACTCACCTGACTCCTCAAAGCCTTTCCACCATCTACAAGGCACAAGTCAGGAGTGTGATGGAATACTCTCCACTTGCCTGGATAAATGCAGCTCCGACAACATCCAGGACAAAGCAGCCCGCTTGATTGGCACCCCACCCACCACATTTACTCCCTTCACCACCGGTGCAGTATGTACCATCTACATAATGCACTGCAACAACTCGCTAAGGCTTCTTCGACAGCACTTCCAAAACCCGTGACTTCTACCACCTGGAAGGACAAGGGTAGCAGGCAGGTGGGAACAACACCACCTCCATGTTCCCCTCCAAGTCACACCATCCTGACTTGGAGATATATCATCGCTGGGTCAAAATCCTGGAACTCCCTACCTAACAGCACTGTGGGAGAACCTTCACCACACCGATTGCAGCGGTTCAAGAAGGCGGCTCACCACCACCTTCTTGAGGGCAATTGGGGATGGGCAATAAATGCTGGCCTTGCCAACGACGCCCACATCCCATGAACGATTTAAAAAAAAAAGTTGCTCTGGACTGAGGAAAGGAGTGAGGATATCTCACTGAGAAACTTGGGTGACGCTTGAGGGGTAAAGTACAATGACTTTAAAGGAGAGGCGAGAGGGGTGGAATGAGGTGAGGTCCTTGAAAGAGAAGCAAGTCTGAGGAGTGGGTGCCCTTGTTCTTAATTTTCCTCATCTTAATGTTGTGCATACACTATTACCTGATTTCATGTGCTTTAGGTTCATCCTTCCAACTCATCCATCCATTAGCTAACCTCTTCGATGCCAAGTGAAGTTTCATGACTCAAATTCATCCCCATAAACTTTTGTATGCAAAAGCATACCAGTAGCTTTTAACGTAGGAATGAATTTTTATGATTTAATGCTTTGTACTTGAATTCTTGATTTGCGTTTCCGTTGTACAATGCTCTGTGCCAGGACTGCAAAATGGTAACGTTTACCCCTATGTGTAAAGAAGTTTTAAATGCAGAAGTTGATTAAAGTGCTTGGTAGATAAAAGTCAAAGATTGATCAAATTATCTTTGTTTCTTCAGAAAGCACAAAGAAAAACAATGATATTGCAGGTCGAGTGATGAAAAGAATTCACAATATTCTGGATAAGTACGAGAAACTGATGGAGAAAAACCAACTGAAACAGATAGCTACTTACCTCAAAGAGCTTGGATTTAACAAATTAGCACAATCTATCCCAGACATTGATCAGGTAAAATGAAATTATTTTAAATTTCTGTGGTCCTTTGTGTTGTGCTTCTATGAAGTTTCCCATGTTTTGACCTGGCCATGAATGGGTGTGAACTAGTGATGACAGTGGCAGGAAGTCCACTGTTGGATAGTTCTTTGCATTCATCTTTAATGTTACATTTCTGTGCAGTACAGCAAATTAAACAAACATTTTTTTATTCTGTTTGGATAATGGGGTGGGTGGGGTGGGGGGGGGGAAGGATAAGAGAGACAATGGCAGATCTTTTCTGGAATCATTGGGGTAAATTTTTGTCTTTAGTGTAAAGGTTGGGTTGTTTTACACATTAAAAATTAGAATGATGACTGCACCAATTTGTAATTATTCAAACTTTAGTCAAAATTTGAAACCCCCTGTGATGAGGAACTACAGACTACAATTATATTATGCATTGTACGTCTAAGCAACACATCAACACAGAAATTGACTCGTTATTTGCCGATTACTTTAACAGCTAGCTAAAGTGACTTGCACGTTAGTACTGCAAGCCTTTAATGTTCAAGCTTCATTGATAGCCTTATGGATAAAGCCATCACTTGGTGCCATACAGACCAGAAGTTCCCAGGTTCAATTGCTGATCTGAGCTGAGTTTGCTGGGAGCAACAGCTTAAATGCTTAGAAATTGGGGGTCCTGCTCCTGATCATTATTCAGTGACTCTTACCCAACAAGTGTGCTTGTGTGAACATCAGCTCAGGATAGAATTAAGCTCAGCTGTGATGTCTTCTGTGGCCAAACAGTCTGCCATTGCTCACTGTCCAGGCTTGTGAATGACCACTTGGGTGAGGTACCAGGGGCTGTTGATGCCTGTGAAATTATATCCCAGTAGAGAGTTGCTGCTGAAAGAAGAGAAAGTTTGATTGAGTCTTCAGCTGTGATATTTACTGTAGACAATGTGGCAGATACTAACTTTAAACAATTTACTTATTAATTACCTGGCTTAATTTTAAAAAACCACAATTTTCTGTGCTTTTAAAACAGAAACCGG
Organism: Heptranchias perlo; assembly: GCF_035084215.1. Lineage (NCBI taxonomy): Eukaryota > Metazoa > Chordata > Chondrichthyes > Hexanchiformes > Hexanchidae > Heptranchias > Heptranchias perlo. The sequence continues at coordinate 132,888,238 of NC_090325.1, forward strand.
CACGCCCTAAAAATTCTAAGAAAGAGGACAAGTGTGCAGTTGGTGTTGAAGCTGCTCGTTTCCAGCTGCAATATATGGGTCAGTACTTACTGCGAGACGAAAGGAATGATCCAGACCCCAGGGTTACTCATTTCATACCCGACACATGGCAGGTAATTATTAAAAATCATTATATAAATTTACAGATATCGCATTCATTAAGTCTATAAGCTTTACAAAATAAACAGTACCTATAAAATGAGTTTAATTTGGATTTAGCTTTGAACTTTGTTCTCTAAAATCAACACCACTTTTGTTTTGTGTGGCAACCTGCTTACTTCAAAAACCTTGATAAAGTTATTGTGACAAAAATGAAATACCTTTATCTAGTTGTGGATTGGTGGCTGTCTCAAATCCAACCACAATAAGGGGCTTAAAAGCCAGTTGCAATTAAAATCTATGTCCCAGCCTAAATCAATACAAATGTTGCGAGGGCAGTTGAAGGTGTAGACTCAAAGGGAGGAGCTAAGCCACATTCAAACACATACGTATATTTCAGTTTGTTCAGTTATTTTAAATCAGGCTGTCAGTTTTTCAAATCCACAACTTTTGGGGGGATGTATCTGTGTGAGCTGAGTGGGCTTGAGCAGGGAAAACCTGCTTGGAACTTTCAAGTTCGTCTTCTGTGGTGAAAAAGATAAGGAATCACTAGATAAAATGTTGCATCAGAAGAATAGTAATGTAGTACAGCGTTTGCAATCCTTTATTATTTTACTTTTTCAGGATCTAGGCAGTCAGGGCTGGATTTTCCTCCTTTGCGAATTGATTGTCAGAGATGGGTCAGGAAAAGACTCTCACTTGACTCTGCTGTGAATCTGACCTATTTTCCGGGGTTAGGCCTGATTACAGATACAGGGCAGGCTCTTGGCAGCATCTCTGACACACAGGGAGCTTGCCACTGCTGGGCAGTAAAGTTTAGTAGGGAACCCCATGCAGCATCATGAGGAGGAAGAGGAGGAGGTACCATTAGAGGACTGAAATACTCCAGAAGGGCTTTCAAAATTATTTTACAAATGGCTCTGAAAGGGCCGTGCCTCTTTTGGTGCAGTTATATGGGAAGAAGAGAGGGAAAGGTGGCCAGTACAAGGCCTCCTCCTTCTATTGGTGGTCCTCCCACCGCTGTCCCAGCATTTACCTTCCGTCATCCCTCCTCTGGCGTTAACTGAGGTGGGTAGTGGTTCAGAAGGGAGACAGGAAAATCGGCCATTGCTTCCCCATCCCCTGCCGTCAGAGGTTAGGTGCATGCTGCGAACAAAAAAAGTGTGGGCAGCAAGTGCCTGAATTTTCAGTATGAAGTTCTAGTGGGCTCCCAACAGGGGGACATCGCCCACCAGAATGACCCCTTATGTGCACAGTTCATTGTTATACATATTACTGAGCTAATTTTAGAAACTATTTTGGTGTTATAATTGTACCCAATTGATTCATTTCAGCGAGAACTTCTAGATGCAGTGGACAATAATGAATCTGCGGTGATAGTTGCTCCAACCTCATCAGGAAAAACGTATGCCTCCTATTACTGCATGGAGAAAGTTCTACGAGATAGTGATGATGGGGTATTGGTGTATGTTGCACCCACAAAGGTAAATTCATTTACATCTGTTTAATAAATATACCCACTTTATATATAGAAATCTAGGCGAAGGATCAAGGCCCATAGTGTAGGACAACATCAAAAATGAACAGCATAGATAGGTAATTCTACGATCTCCCATTCCCAGAAGTAAAGCTTTGCTCAGAGGAACATGGGTCAGAGATGGGGCCCCAGTTCTCCGACCCATGCTCCCTGCAAGCCTCCACACTAAGATTGCAGAATCATGGAATTACTTCTTCTGAGAGAAGGTAAATGGAGAAATGATCTTGGATTTGAAAGACTGCACTTGATCCATTTTAAAAGCCTGTAGACTGTAGGAGAAAGGCAAGGGGTTCTACAATTTGGAGAACTTGGGAAGGAATGTTTTAGCCTTTTATATGTACCCGTAGAAAGTAGACTCTGAAAATATAGAAGTCCAAGGGTTCTACCAAAATCCTTGATCCAGAAATGCATGCTCCCAGTCGGGTCCCATTCTTCTGGACTCCAGCACCGATCACCCATTCTCACAGCCTTGCCTGCACTAGTTGCAGGTACAGTACCTGTCTGTTTTTAAGCCTGGCCCAGTATCAGTTACGTAGTAGCCTCTTTGACTCCAATGTCATTCTGATCTCCTGCTCATGTCTCTTTGGTCAATACACAATATAGTCTGAGTAAGACCAAAAATCAGAGAAGTCAGCACTATTGTTGTGCCACGAGTTCAATTATTTGAATTTGGCAGGCTCCAGAACATATGAAATGTCTTTCCAGTGCTGTTTCATTTGTGAATTTGGATTTTATTCACCAACGAGGGAGCTGTGCTGAAATGGTCAATTTTTTATGGCACTGGGCCTGAAATTTCAAAATTAAAACAGATGAACCCAGTTGTGTAGCAATAGCTTTGGCTGTTCCGACGCTTAGCGTCATGCTAATGAGGAATCTGAGAGAGGAATGTGGCAGCTGGAGTCAGACTACTGTATAAGGTTACAGGAACGCTGATAAGCTAAATTCTAAGTACTTGTACAGTACCTAGAGCAAATACAAGTAGCCTGAAAGCTGGAGATCAGTGCTGGCAAGCCCTGGAGAGCAGAACTGAGCCAAAATTCCTTCATTAAATTTGAGGTTTAACCTCCAAGTGGCAGCAAAGTCGTCCCCAACCCGATACATAAATGTTTGCCATCCAGAAAGTACAAAGCGCTCCACAAGCATCACTGAAGAAATCGTTCAAACCTCAGTGCTGCAGGCCCAAAGATGATTCACGTGTTTCCCATGCCTGCCCCTTGAAAGACAACTGCAAGACCTGCATGAGAAACAGTGTGGAAATATCAGATGGGTACAGGCAATGTGTGAAGAACCCGGAAGTACGGGTTTCCCGGATGTCCTTACTATTTTGACATTGGGAGATCTTTTACTTTTTTTGATGGTTTCGCGCCCGACAGGCCAGGCTGACCTCAGTTGGACGAGAGAAGAGGACGCGAACAGGTAAGTTAGATTTGTTGGGGGTAGGAGATCACCAGGGGGTGGGACAGTCATCGGGGGCCATAGATGGCGAGGGTCACCAGGGGCGTCTCAGTCATCAGTGGGGGGGGGGTGGGAGGAGGCTCAGTCATCGGGGTTGCTGTAGGCAGGCTTGTAGGGCCTGGGGAAAGTGCTCTTTCTCCTCCTAGCCCACAAGCTGTGCTACAAAGGCACTTACCTGCTCTTTCGGGCCTTCTTGCCCTCCTCTCGTGTGGCATGAAGTAGAAGGCCTGGGAGTCCTGCCCTCCTGGGTTTAAGAACAAAAAAGCTGTGAAAATGGCGGCCTGCAGCCTCTCTGAAAGCTTTTAGTGACAGATCTGCCTCCTGAGAGTGGGCTGGATGCCCACCACTCGTTCCACCTCCATTAAAACCATAAATGGGCTGGTTGGGGATGGGTTTTAGATTTTAAAAATTTTTATTGCTCCCCTGCCCCCAAACCAGCCGTTTTTCCGAGTTAAAATCATGCCTATTATGTTTCAGTAGGATGTTCCACTTTAAGACCGCTGTGAGCAAGCTCTGATAAAGCCACAGTTTTATTTCTTAATGTTGGTTTATTAATATAGACAGCAAGAAGTATGCCATGGGCTGTATTAATCAACCCATGAGATAAAATTTACCATAACACTGAATTTCCTCCATTTCTTGTATGACAATATAAAATGAACTTTTTAAAAACAATGCAGGTAAACTTAAACAAATGTTCTGTGAAATTGCACTTCTATCATGTTTTATTTTCAAAAAGGTTGGTCTAAACTAACCAATAAAAAGTGACCCCTCCTCAGACATGACAACACCATAACCAGTGAAAACATTACAAATCACACATGCTTCACATTTTTAGTGCACTTTGATAAATTGTGAAATCACTATACATTTCATTATATATCTGGATGATTAATTAGAAGCAGACAACACAGATTTCAGAAAGGGAGATTGTATCTGACAAACCTGAGAGTTTTTGAGGAGGTGACCGATATAGTGGATGAGGAAAATGCAGTGGATCTGGTGTACATGGACTTTTAGAAAGCCTTTGACAAGGTACCACATGGACACATGGAGAAGACTAAAGGGTATAGAATTAGGGTAAGGGTAGAAATTAGATTTTAAAAATGGATTAGAAAGAAGGAAACAGATAGAAAATAAAGGCAGTTTCTGAAGGGTATTTGGAAGTGGGTAGCGGCGTCCCATAGGGTTCTGTTCTGGGATTGCTTCTGTTCACTCTGTACATCAATAATTTGAGTAAGGGTTAGAGGGAGTGATGTCCAAATTTGCAGACTACTAAAATAGGAGGCCTAGTAAATAAATCTGAGGATCAAAGGAAGCTGCAAGGGCAAAAAGGTAGCAGATACCTTGGGCCTGATTTTAGCAGGCCTGCGGGTTTCCGGCGGGTTGGGTTTCGGGTGCGTGGCCTCCGCGCCCGGTGAAATTAGTGGGTTGGCCGCGCGATCGTAGCAGGCAATGCACTAATTGGGATCACTTACCTGCTCCTCCGGGCTCCGCGCTGCTGGTCTGCGCGTCGGGCGGGCTGCGCATGCGCAGTACGATCTGTCAGCTGGAGGCTCTCTAGTTAAAGGGGCAGTCCTCCACTGACATGCTGCAACCAATGGAACAAATTACAGCATGGAGCAGCCCAGGGGGAAGACTGCTCCCAGTTTAATGATGCCTCACCCCAGGTATCATCAGATGGGGTGAGGAGGAGGGGGAGGACAGAGATCTTCCACCCGGGGGGCGGGAGGAAGCGGCCTGCCTCTGCCACCAAGAAGGCCTGGCTCGAGGTGGCAGAGGGGGTCACCTGCACCACCAACATATCGCCCACATGCATACAGTGCAGGAGGCGCTCCAATGACCTCAGTTGGTCAGCCACAGTGAGAACACGTAGTCTTTCCCCTACACTGTGTCTGCCACAACACTGCCCCCACCCCACATCTCCTTCGGCACCGCCAACACTACTCTGTCACATCACCCCTCATACCCACTCAAACCCCATCCTCATCTTACCTGCACCTACTCACCTCGCCAGTACTCACCCGCCACTAACACGCAACCCAATCCTCATACAATCTCATGGCTCTATCCCATACTCACCCTCTCGTGCATCTCTCTCACGGCCAGCCTCACTCAACCTGCCACCACCTGTGCTGCAGCCACAGGGCATGCATCGCATATGTGCAGTCGGCAGCGTACGGCAAACGTGTCGTGAGCATGAAGGGGATGCACAAGGGTGTCTGAGGGTTTACCATGGGTGTTACCTATATTGAATTTCAGAGCAACAAACATCACACATTATATTGGCACCACCACTGCCATGTCTCCGCGAATCCTGTCTGTTGTGTCCAATAATGCCCGCTCCTGGGTATCACTGAGGACCCACCACTGATGCCACCCATTGTGTTACTGCAGAGTAGGTGCAGGTGTATTTGCAGGGCTCTTCCGCGCAGACGACTGAGACATCGGCGGTGTACCCGGCTGCACCCTGGAAGGATGCGGAGGAGAAGTTGTGGAGGGCAATGGTGACTTTGGCAGCGACAGGTAAGCAGATGGTGCTGGGGCCAGCCAGGAGCAGCTCTGCATGAAAGAGCCTGCAGACCTCCACGACTACATGTCGAGTGAATCTGCGCCTCCGTGTGCACTGCTCAGAGAGGTCCGGGGAGCTGCGCCTCGGTCTGTGGACCCTGTGCGGAGGGTAGTGCCCTCTGCGACGCGTCTCTCTCTGCGGTAGCCCTCCCTCCTGCTGTACAGGTGGATGTGTCACAGCACTCTGTTGGGGGGCTCCACGTCTCCGAGGCGGACGGCGTGGACTGCGAGGCTGCTGGGGCTGGTCATGCTGTTCGTCCTCCGAGGATGTCAACGCACCACCCATCTGGCAGGTGTTGGTCTGAGGGGTTGTGCAGGGTAGGTAGGTGGTTCCTCACACTAGGGCTGCGGTTTCACATCGGTCTGTCCTCTGGCTTGGCGGGGGGCAGGGGTTGCCCTACGTGACGCGGTGACCTCCTGCGTGGGTGAGGGCTCTCCCACCCGCTGTGGAGTGCACCTTGGCAGCTGCCACAGGCTGCTGGCTGGAACATGACCGGTTGAAGGGAGACTGTTTCCCCCAGTGTGTGAAACTCACTGCCTTGAACCTAAAATCCCACACTTCCTGTTTTGACAGCTGCTTCAGCTCATTTAATGACCTCAACAAGCAAGGTAAGTACACTCAAGTGGAACCCCGCTGGCTTTAATTGCCTGCGGAATTCCCACCAGCGCGGCACCCAGAAGTGGCCGGGATCTCGGCGCGATCCGGTCACGTGACTGGATATCGGGATTTTCGGGCCCCCCCCCCCCAGCTGGAAACCCGCAGGAAACCCGACGCTAAAATCGAGCCCCTTGTATCTGTCAGTAAATGTGAGTTGGTACATTTTGGTTTTTTTTTACAAAAAGCATTAATTATACTTTTTGAATATGGAAAAGTTGGGTGATGTGGAGGAGCAGGGGGATGGGGGAAGTTCAGGTTCACGACATTAAAAGCAATGCCTCAAGTGGATAAGCTAAAAATAAAGCAAAGCAAATGGAATATTGGGTTTTATGGCAAGAGGTATTGAATACGAGTCAAGATGTAATGGTGAGTCTCTATAATTAGTAAGACCGCAGATGGAGTACTCTGTGCAGTTGTGGGCTCCACGTTATCGGATGGATGTAGAGGGGATACAGTAGGATGCTGCCTGAGGATATACAGATATGAAGGTTTAAAATTATGTAGGGATAGAACGGAATATCAGGCAGCCGATGCGATACCGGCTAAGATGAATTTCTAACCCTTTGCCACCTGTTACTTACAGTTCGACACGTACTGGCAGCCCTCTGGTACCTCGCCCAAGTGGCCGTTTCTCATGCATGAGCCTGGACCAATTGTAGCCTCATAACTGTTACAATCAGCTGAATTGACCCAGATCAAGAATCGTGGATTTTTTTTAAACTACATATCTCAATCATATAGTAATGTATGCAGGCATTAAATACTCCAGACAAAATGACCCTAATGTTGATCATATCCCAAATATGATGGATGCTGTTACAAGTGCTTAGGGCATTAGGAACAATGAAAATATCATTCCAGACCTCTCCTTTGATCCAAAACCAGGATATTTCCCAAGCATTAATGTAGTAAGACCCAAGGGCCCTGAATTTTCATTGGGATAACCGCAATCACTTGCTGTAACTTTGATGGGAGATCAGCAGAATCCGCAGAGAAACAGCATAAACCACCATTTTCAGCCGTCTACACCGTTTCTCCAGGGGTTCCACAAATCATCCACCAAAATTATGTCAGGAGATCGGGAGAACACCTGTGGAAATTCAGGACCAATGGATTTCACACCAAACTTTTACAGCAACATACCAGACTTATTTGAAGCTGCTGAAGGGTAGAAATTCCATTTGGCAGTGTTCATGGTAGTGTTTTTACGTGTGCTATTTTTATGCAGGTGTTGATCCCTTTATTTTAAATAGTTTAATGCCTGTGTAAAAATAACAGGTACTGGAATGTCGTATGAGTATTTGTGTGTGAATTTTGTGCACTGAAATTTATACTTTTTGAATCTACTAACTAGAGGATAGAAATCAGTGCCTTAAGACATGGATCATACCTTTCTGGGCTTCGAGCCACACAACCAACCTCAGCATCTCTGGGGAACAAAATAAGTCTTGATACTGGCAGAGAACCCACATACTATCAGTAAACTCAGAACCCTCAACTTCCAAAACAGGGAGTAGACTCCCACAAAACAAAATACAAAAAAAATGTTACATTGAAATCTCTCCAAACTAAATAGTACAGATTACTGGTCAAAAATATTCAAGACTGTAAACTTATGCAGTGATATTTGTGAAAAGAAAATCTCAGACCCATCAAAAAAATGTTTTACATGAGACAGCGATCAAAAAAAATGCAGTCATTTTGATTCCATAATTACTGGTAGATTCAGTACAAACTTCTATCAAGCAAAGCAATTCATTCCTCTTTGCCAGAAGATGATTAACACAGTAACAAAAAACGCTCTAATAATATTGTGCTAGTGACTTATTTTTCTTGCCAATTTTCTCCCATTGATCCTGAAGGTGTGGTACAACTCTTTGGGTGCCGGTTGCCCATTGGTACCTTGCCAGATAGTCATTATTCAAGAGTAAGCATTCAGAATGAGGCATCACAGCTGATCTAGATCTTGCCCTCATCCAATCTCCACTTATGTACACTTCCACAGGGGTTGTTAGATAGCAGACAGGAGCCAAAACCTTGCTTGATAATTCTTTTTTTCCCTCCCCCCAATATATTTTGAAAATCAAGACATTTAGTCAGAAGTATCAGTCCATAACATTACATTTCCTCGTTTCCCCTCAGTTGTACAAACTCACCCACATAGTCACTCAAATTCTCATGTTTCAGAAATTGGTGTTGAGATTTGCCCATGACATGAATGATAATTTGCATCGCTGGCCAACAATAGAAGCTCCTGCTTGCAGCACTTGAGTCATGTGGCCAGTGCCACTAAGTAGTTTACTTTCCATAATGTATTAATCCCTGATGTATTTCTTTTATTTAAAAACTTTTTTGCTTCAACGAGTGTTAATTTTTTGAAAGATGCATATTTACCTTTGAGTCTCACACACAAAGACTGGTTAGTATTCAGAATACCAGTATCCAAAAAAGATTACATTATTGTAATATGAAAATTATGTACTAGTTGCCTTGACTTCAATTTGTCTCAGATGGGAGATCCAATTCGTATAAACCTACAAGAGTTAAATCCGGAACCTGGTCCAGAAAACACAACTAATAAGAAGTGCAGTTAAAACACGGGTGGTTTTAATGGAAAGGAAAATTGGGTGGCTGATTCATTACTGCCAGTTTTCTGCCTGGCAGGGAAAGTAAAAATCTACCCCAGATGCATTGCCTGATGATTTTTCAGGAAATGCTTGTCTGTTAAGCTGTGAAATTTTTACAACTACTTTGTACAGAAGATCAAAGTCAACCATATCCATTTGCTGCTGCTTATATTCAGTGTAGTAGGCAATTTATGTCAGGACCACATAAATATGGTTGTCAAAAGGCTGTACAACCATATTTTGTTGCATAAAATTATTTTCACTGTTTTAGTTGGAGATTTGATGCATTTCCATTGCCATAAATTTCATGTTTTAATGACTAGGCTCTTGTGAACCAAGTGGTAGCAACTGTTTACAACCGATTCAACAAGACTTTACCAGATGGAATGGTGGTGTGTGGGGTTTTCACACGAGACTATCGTCAAGATGCTTTAAACTGTCAGGTATTTCATTTTATATTTATAAATAAGCTACAATTCTATGATTTTTAATTTATTTCTGACTTTAAACTTATATCCCAAGTCTTTTTAGCCTAAGGCTCATCTGAACTCACATCCTGGCTCTCTGGCAGTTGTCTGGTGACATGAGTGTGGGATTTTCTCACTTGCAGCATCTTTTCAGGTGGTATCACCATGGCTAGAGGAGGAAAATCGTAAATGTGTCAGATTTGTATCATACATTTTAAGGGGCAGGTCTAATAGCTTTAGAAGCACCTGTTCATTTGAGATGGGTGGTTCAATTTAGTATGTATTTGGGATATGTTATTTTTGCATACCATTTCTCACAGTTTTGGCATGCAGGATGCCTGATTTAAAATGAACATCCAAAGAAATAAGTATCCTTGAGGTCATGAAAAGGGTGTGTGTATTTTAGCAATTTCTTCATTTTTATTTTGCTGGTTTTTTTCTCTCCTGTTAGCACTTGTTGCTCATGGGCCTTTGTATCAATTAGTATAAATTATTTCCTGGCACTAATTGACTTCACAATCGAAAGTCCCTGTATCTGACATCTTGGGAAGAAGAGTAAGATCCAAGGCGGGATGCCAGGCAGATCATGCTGTACAAGAGATGCTCTGAGCCCACCTAACGGGACCTCCGCATCCACATCTGCAGACAGAGGTGAAAATAGACTAAAGGTGGAGGCGCCTCTTCCTAAAGGAAACTGGGACTCAGGACCCAGTGACAAGATATGTAACTGCCTGACCGACTGTATTGTTGGATGCTTTCCCAGAAGCACCCCAATCACAATGTATCACGCTTTCAGTAGCATTGCATGAAAGAAGACATACCAGGGTGATCAAGAGCCAGCTTTGCTCTGGAAAACTGACATCATATGGTCAATCACAGAAGCCTGGAAATTACTGTTAGGGTTAATGCCTCTTAAAATAACAAATTTAATCCATGCAGTGACATCACTAACAATAATGTCTAGCCTTTAGTCTCAATGTTCACAAAATGGCTTTGAATTAAAAAATAGTGGATAATTTTTAATGCATTTTAACAGGGTTCTTTATGAATTTTATGTACTTGTACTGGGGTTTCAGACATACAGTGGAATAAGTAGAAAAAAGCTAAAAAGAGTTTACTTGGATTTAAGAAACTACCTTTTACAATCACAGTAAAATTTCCAACTTTCAGCAGGTTTAATTACCAAGGAGCAATACTTAATATTGCCACACAAAATAGATTTTGTTTTATACTAGTATATTTCCAGACCTGAATAAGAGATGTGGCTGTGTGCCTGATGGGAATCAGACACGCCCTTTTTTGGTTGAGGACGAAGAGGAAGTGTGGCCTGATGCTCAGTATCAGGGCAGGGAGAGATCGGGACTCTGGGCAGGAATGGGAGGAAGCAGAGCCCAGGTGGAGTACTCTGGGCTTGTATGGGAGGAGTGAAGGAGGAGCAGAGCAGAGCAAGGGATCTCCAGAGTGGAAAATATGCAGAGTGTTGAGGCTAACTGTAGCACTCCTACTGCCGGCCTGGCTAAAATCAGTTAATTCGGCACAGAGCAGGGATCAAAGCTAGAACCTTCCATCATCTGTATTGCTCAGCTGCTTACGGAGCCATCAGGGAAGCTTTATTTTGTATATTTAATAATCTGAAATTGAAGGATACAGTAAGTACCAAACAGAAAAGTTGTCATCCCTGATCCAGGTTGAAGTCCATAAAGGAAACGCAGGAGAGCACATTTTGCAGCCTTGAAATGGAGCCTAATTTGTGTGGGTAGTTTATTTCTAAAACTCCTTGTTAAGCAAAGCAACTTACCATTTACAAGTCTTGGTGCAGTTTTTAAAAAAAACAAATAACTGGGCAATTTCATGTGGCAAATTCAACTTCCACAATTTAAAAACTCTGCAAATAAGACTAATGAAAGCAGACACTTGGGGTAATTTGCAACTTCGCTGCCTAAGTGGCAGAGCGATTGCTTGCTCGTTGTAGAACTTGTCCGATTTTCATCCCATTGATTTCAGGTTACCATCCAGGCAGTCAAGTTTAAAATGACACTCATGATATATAAAACTGACCAGGGATTTGTTTGTATTGGGTCAAATGCAAATATTTCTAATCCCGATGTTTTTATTTCAGATTCTCATCACAGTTCCTCAGTGTCTAGAAATTCTCGTCCTTACTGCTCAACGACAAGCCTGGGTGAAGAAGCTTAAGTATGTCATTTTTGATGAGGTAAGGGGACAACATGGAATTTTAAATGTAGGGATTTGAAGAATGAAATGTTATTAATGTAGAAACAAAAATATTAAAATCACAGGTGCAGCAGTCAGCAGTGATGTGCATTTTATAACACATCCTTGCGTGTGACCCCCTTGACTTAACAATCAGAGTAACATGAGAGGGAAGAAAGAATGCAGGAAGCATGTGAACTCAAGAAAGAGTTCCTGCTCCAAAAAAAAATTCATAACAGCTAAGCATTCATAATTTTCCTAACTCTCAAAATATTGCTTTCCTGATCGCACAGTGGATAAATACACTGCATTGTATTGCACTGAGCCAATAGACCAGGAATGTGAGCACTATCCTTGGTCTTTGGTGAGTTAGCAGATCACAGTCAGGGTGACAGTGGGTGGGGACAGTACAGTTTGCTCCTTGTCCCTGGACAATGTTCCTGTTGCTGATCGCATCCAATAAACCTTGCTGGAAGTGTCCGTCTGTGTCAGTTGAGGGCAGGATCAAGTTTAGTTTTGATAACCTCAAGTCAAGTAGCCTGCAGTCAATTATATAGGCTCACTTATGAAGGATGGCTACTTGGGCGAGCAAGCAAAGGATCGTCATTACTATTGGAACTCTACTCTAGCATTAGTTGCCATCTCGAGGAGAGGAAGTAAGCAACACTGAGGGCAGCCTGAGAAACGACAATAGCATGATTGTGTTTTTTTTAAAAGTATTTTTAAAATAAAATAAACTCTACCAGCAAGGTTTTATTTTATTAAGATAGTTAGGATAACACTTATTAGTGATACAGCAAGTGGGGTGAAAGTGGAATGGTTAAGTGAGTCTATGATTGATCATTTCAGGTACCTGCAACTTTGAATCGGGCAGTGATTCACTTTGAAACCAAGTTGTTGTCACTCAACGATCAATTTAGGTAACATCACAAATCACACATTCATCCCAGATCTACAGCACCCTAATTTGGACCGAGTTGAATTTAGGAAACTAGTTTCAGGTTTTCTGCACCCCATTGCTGATGGTCGCTTTCTTCATTGAATGTGATGCTAATGGATCCACTTATATGCTCTGATACTGAAATGAGGAAACAATTGCTAATACCACCCTTTTGATTTTGATACTATATTAAATGAAATACCATAATGCTTTTTAGAGGAATGGCTGGGATAAGCAAAATAGAAAACAAACTAATAAAGGTAATCTAATAGGCTAATAAAAAAAATCTTCTTTTGAATGCCAATGAAACAATTCTGATTGAAAATAATATAAACTCCTGGAAGTTACATCAATATATAAAAATTAACTTTGAACTGCCTAAAGAGATCGTTGCTTTCCTTTTATCAAACTGCACATTATAAAACACAAGTTAATATTTTTTTAAAAAGCTGACCAAAAGGGACTATCTATCCAAGGCTAATTGCTAAAATATAATGTTTACTGTAACTTGACTTCCAGGATCCTTCCTACTTGATTTTCTTTTGAAATCCACCCCTGTCTGATGTCTTGCAATTAAATAAATTTGCCACATTCTTAGTAATAAGTTATTTTCTCTGTAGGTTGATATCTTAATTTGAGTTAGTTACCCTGTGTTCATAGGTCCACTGTCTCGGCGGAGAGATTGGAGCAGAAGTCTGGGAACATCTGCTGGTGATGATTCGGTGTCCATTCCTGGCTCTATCAGCAACAATCAGCAATCCCGAAGCACTTGCCCAGTAAAGCTTTAAAATATTTTTTGCTTGTATTACTGTCTTACACATAACTATATTCTGTTTGAGTGGCACTATATACAGCTGATTTATCACGCAGTCTCAAATTTTAAAATTTAAGATATCTGTGCACTTATTGGTACCTGTTAATCCGCACTTGTTCATTTGTTGGCTCGAAAACTTCTCGATGTTGCCATTATATGGTACTATATCTTGTAATCCAGAAAGTTGTGAAATTCTGCTGCTTTTAAGATTGCTTCGGCAATTCATTTGGAAAGGGGATGCGGAAAGAAATTACTGAGACTGTGTCTCTCTAAAGAAATTGATGGAGGATTTGGTACATAGTGATCGTCCACCCCATACTGCCACCGCTCTTTTATACCACTTCAGATGCTGGGATTGTTCTCATTGGAGCAGAGAACGTTAAGGGGAGATTTAATAGGTGCTCAAAATCACGAGGGGTTTTGATAGAGTACCTAGCTGTTTCCACTGGCAGGAGGGTCGGTAACCAGAGGACAACAGATTTAAGATAATTGGCAAAAGAACCAGAGAGGAGATGAAGAGAATTTTATTTTTTACGTAGCGAGTTATGAAGATCTGGAATGCCCTGCCTGAAAGGGTGGTGCAAGCAGATTCAATGGTAAATTCAAAAGGGAATTGGATAAATACTTCAAGGGGAAAAAACTGCAGGACTAATTGGATAGTTCTTTCAAAGAGCAGGCATGATGTGCCAAATGGCCTCCTGTGCTGTATCATTCTATGATTTGGTGGGATATATTTCCTGTTCCATCCTCGTAGTCTGACATCTGCCTACAAATTAGAGGAACAAGTTGCTTGTTTTCAATTCTTTTTGCCCACGTTATAATGCCACTGCCACTGGTGAGCATGCTGACTGTGCTTTTGAGTAATTTGAATATAATTGTATCAAAAGTGAGAGGAAAAAAGTAAGAGAAGTGCCTTGGCCACTGATGGCACAACTGATATTGGAAGTCAGCTGTGTGCGGTACAATTGCTATAAAGCTAGGTTCTACCAATTCTCTGCTATTACGGGTTGGGCCACCTATTTCCTGTACTACCATGCTGGCCCGACCATTGCCATTTTGATAAAAGGTTAGAATCCAGTCTCTGCCAGTGTTTTTTTCCACATCAGCCACCTAGTCAAATCCTATTCATTACATGTAGGGCTGTTTTTAAGTTTGGCATTGTTTATTTTAGATTGGGATTCCCTTTAAGGAACAGCTGATCCAATTGAATCTGACAGTGCTACTGTATATTCCAACGTACAACACTAACTGAATTTGATTGCTGGAAATGGGGGTAATTACTGGAAATAGGGCTAATCATTTGAGGGTATCTGGATGCTACTCCACACATTTTTCTGACTACTGAGAGTGCTTGAGTCATTTGTTAATAGAAGGTTACAGCACGGAAGGAGGCCATTCGGCCTATCGAGTCCTCGTTGGCTCTATGCAAGAGCAATCCAGCTAGTCCCACTCCCTATCCCTGTAGCCCTACAAATGTTTTCCTTTCAAGTACTGATCCAGTTCCCTTTTGAAGGCCATGATTGAATCTGCCTCCACCACCCCCTTGGGTAGTGCATTCCAGATTCTAACCACTTGCTGTTTTTTTTAAAAAAAAGTTTTTCCTCATGTCACCTTTGGTTCTTTTTGCCAATCACCTTAAATCTATGTCCTCTGGTTCTTGACCCTTCTGCCAATGGGAACAGTTTTTCTCTGTCTAGACCCTTCATGATTTTGAATACTTCTATCAAATCTCCTCGCAACCATCTCTGTCCCAAAGAGAACAACCCAGTTTCTCCAGTCTATCCACGTAACTAAAGTCCCTGATCCCTGGAATCATTCTAGTAAATCTCTTCTGCACTCTGTGAGGCCTTCACATCTTTCCGAAAGTGCGGTGCCCAGAACTGAACACAATACTCCAGTTGTGGCCGAACCAGTGTTTTATAAAGGTTCATCATGGCCTCCATACATGTGTGCTCAATGCCTCTATAAAGCCCAGGATCCCGTATGCTTTTTTAACCGCTTTCTCAACCTGCTCTGCCACCTTCAACGATTTGTGTATATATACCCCCAGATCTCTGCTCCTGTACTCCTTTTAGAATTGTGCCCTCTAGTTTATATTGCCTCTCCTCATTCTTCCTACCAAAATGTATCACTTTGCATTATTCTGTGTTAAATTTCATCTGCCATGTGTCCGCCCATGCCACCAGCCTGCCTATATCCTCTTGAAGTCTATCACTATCCTCCTCACAGTTTACGACCATTCCAAGTTTTGTCATCTGCAAATTTTGAAATTGTGCCCTGTACACTGAAGTCCAAGTATTAATACATATCAAGAAAAGCAGTGGTCCCAGTACCGACCCCTGGGGTGCACTACTGTACACCTCCCTCCAGTCTGAGAAACAACAGTTCATTACTACTGTTTCCTGTCCCTTAGCCAATTCTGTATCCATGTTGCTACTGCCCCCTTTATTCCATGGCTTGCAATTTTGATGATAAGCCTACCATGTGGCACTTTATCTAACTCCTTTTGAAAGTCCATATACACCACATCAACTGCATTGCCTTCTCTGTTACCTTATCAAAAAAACTCTTATCAGGTTAGTTAAACATGATTTGCCTTTAACAAATCCGTGCGAGCTTTCCCTAATCAATCCACACTCGTCCAAGTGACTGTTAATTCTGTCCCGGATTATCGTTTCTAAAAGTTTCCCCGCCACTGAGGTTAAACTGACTGGCCTATAGATGCTGGGTTTATCCTTGCACCCTTTTTTGAACAAGGGTGTAACATTTGCAATTCTCCAGTCCTTTGGCACCACCCTGTATCTACGGATGTTTGGAAGATTATGGCCAGTACCTCTGTAATTTCTACCCTTCACGCAGCAACCTAGGATGCATCCCATCTGGATTGGGTGACTTATCTACTTTAAGTACAGATAGCCTTTCAAATACCTCTTCTTTATCAATTTTTAGCCCATCCAGTATCTCAATTATATCTTCCTTTACTGAGACTCTGGCAGCATCTTCTTCCTTGGTAAAGACAGATGCAAAGTACTCGTTTAGTACCTCGGCCCATGCCCTCTGCCTCAATGAGTAGATCTCCTTTATGGTCCCTTATCGGCCCAGCCCCTCCTCTTACTGTTTATATGCCTGGAGAAGACTTTTTGATTCCTTTTTATGTTGACCGCCAGTCTATTCTCATACTCTAATACAATAGGAAGACTTTTCTTCCACCCTCGCCTCCTGACGGTCCTTAATTTCTTCTCTTGTTTTCCTAATCTAGTGCGTTGATACCACTGCTCACACTCATTCAGTGTTTTAACTATATTAATAGCAGACAGGTTTCAGAGCCCAACAGACACTGGAATAACCATTCCTTTTACCAGAATTTCCTGTATTTGTGCTTTATTGGAAGGCTAGGAACACAGGAATTCACACAGTAGATGGGAGGAAGAACTCTGATAGGAGTCATTTCTGGCAGGTAGTGAGAAGGTGAAGATTGGAGGCAGAAACACAAAGGGGGGGTGGGGGGAGGAGGATAAATGGAGTGGGTTAGACACTAGAGGAAAATTATAATGCAGTTAGCATTTTCTACTACTCTTCCTAACTAATGACCTATTCTGTGTTCTAGTGTTGTCTTCATGTCAGTGCCATTTAGGGGTATAAACACTGCCTGTCATTGCAGCAGGAGCATTGAACCTTAGAACTGGGAAAAATGAGAAGTAAGGAATATGCTCACTGTTAACTCAACTGCAATGGTAGATATCTGACCACGTAAAACTCATTGATTGCTTGTAATCGCTTAACGGAAACATTGAAGGGAAGAAATTTACAGGGCTATGGGGAAAGAGCAGGGGAATGGAATTAATTGGATAGCTCTTTCAAAGAGCCAGCACAGGCACGATGGGCCGAATGGCCGTCTCCTGTGCTGTACCTACTATGATATATTATGATTATCTTATAAAGGTATTGCTATTTTTACAAAATTATGATACCATCAACTTCTTGAAAACATTTCAATACTTTGACTAGAAGACAGTAAAGTTGTTATTTCTTTAATAGATGGCTTCAAGCTGTAAAGAATTACTGGCAGCGAACAGAGAAGACATTGGAAAACCATGTAAAAGTGATTGGTGGCAAAAAGAAGCAGCAAATGAAAATGCCAAGAGACCAGAAATCCTACAAAGTCAGACTGGGTATGTTTGGCCTTTCAGTATGCACTTTTATGCCACAAGTGTGGTTGAAAGACACCATTTAAACACTCCTGAAGCTTATTCTGTGATCCACTTTTTTGATACAATGGGGTATATTTTTCTGTTACTGCACCTTGGGTGTGTTGGATCACCTGGGCACTGTGCATAGAGAGAAATTGGGTGGGGAGGAGCGCACACCTGTAAGGCAACCCACCCGATAGTCTATTTGCTGTGGCCAGATGATCCAGTATATCAGGTGCAAGAACAGGGCTATCTGCCTCAGGATCGTGTGGTTGATCACGATTTGTAATTTCTGTCAGTTGTTTTGTGTCTTTCATGCATAAAAAAGTACAGGCGTTTTAATGAATATTACCCATTATTTTACGTGAAGGTCATTTTTTTTGAACATTTGCAGTTAATTGTAAAGTCCTGAAAAAACTCTTGTTAGCTGCATGGAGGTAATTGAAATCCAGTTATGTGCCATGTAGGCTATGAGATACCTATCTGGAGGTGTCACCGGAAGGATAACTTTGAGGTAACAGTAACATTTTAAGGGGTTCAGATAACCATAGAAACTGCAAGAGTGAAGCTCGATTATCTGAATGGTAATACATGTCGCCTTATAGCACCGGGATACCCAGATTCATATTAAATAACACACCCTGCATATATTATAAAACTAACACAAACTAGTGATTCTGAATTTGCTCTTATGGTTGATGGGAATCATTGGAACTATTTTTTTGCACCAATTATCCTGTGTCTTTGAAGATGGCAATTTACATTGGGCATTGATTCCATGGGTGTTGGAAGTCCCCCAGTACCAAATGGCATTTCTGTCAAACATGTCTGGACTGAGTAATTTTTGTGAACATTTGTGACATCACAGCCAAGCCTGATCATGCCTTATAATGGGAACCCTTACAAGCACAGACTAGGGATGATACCTTACCCTCCTTGGTCTGCATGATTCGGTACCCCACAATACATTTACTTAGTCATTTGGGGAACGCATAAGAATCTCATGATTATTATCACATGATAAGACAACATAGCAAATTTGGGTACCATTTTATTATAAATGTCTGCATGTAGTCAAATTGACACTAGGTGAGACCATTCCTCAGGTGGTCTCCTTGACATTGGTCCTGAATTGGAACTGGTAGTTTGGGATTGTTTTATAGTAGCAAGTGGTGTTCAGATTTCAGAATGAATCGAATCACTGGGATAATTGGGCATATGTTTGAGTGTCAGCATAGTAGTTACTGAGCTCGCTTTAACATTAGTTTTCAACAAATTTTCTTAGTGACCTATGGAGAACGATACAATGACCTGGAAAAGTATGTGTGCAGTTCAAAAGGATCGGGGATTGACTTTGTTCCCTATCACCCTTGTGCAGCTTTAACCATAAATCATGTAAGTAGTTCACTCGTTTCAGTGGGAATTCTATAAAAGAACGAACTTGCATATATGTAGCAGCTTTCACAGCTTCAGGATACATACGAATGATGACTGACAGGAAAAGATCCTCTGGTCCATCCATCCTGTCCCACACAATTGTGCACACTCCACTCCACCCAAAACCAGGTGGTCTCCTGGGAGAGGCGAAAAACCAGATTAAAAACACAGGACGATCTGGGGGGGGATTTCTGCGAAATTCCTCTCTAGCCCCCTGCGCGCTGCCCCCCCCCCCCACCTAGTGATCAAAACTAGCCCAGGAGATCACTCTGGCCCCAAAAATTCTATGTATTGCCTATCTCCTGCACGAGGTGATCTCCCCAGCTAGAAACAGGTTTAGCTCTCGTTTGAAGGAATTCAGTGAATCAGCATTCACTGTACGAGCAGGTAGTCTGTTCCAGAGGTCCACTGTTCTCTGGGAAAAGAACCACCTCCTGACATCTAACCTAGATCTTGCCTTGTATAACTTAAAATTGTGACCCCTGGTCCTCCCTAACCTATTAAATTGGAACAAACTGTCAACTTGAACACAATCTATTCCCTTCATGTTATAAACCTCGATCAGATCACCTCTAAGTCTATGCTTCTCTAAAGTGTAGAGTCCCAGCTGTTTTAGCCCATCTTGGTAACTAAGATCTTTAAACTGGGAATTCGTCTGGTAGCCCTCCTCTGCACCCTTTCTAAAGCCTAAATATCACCCACCATGTGAGGAGACTAAAACTGGACACAGTATTCTAACTGAAGTCTGACTAAGGTCTTGTACAAAGACAAAAGAGTATGCTTTGTCTTTTCGTCAGTTGTCCTATAAATGCACCCAACATCCCATTCGCTCTAGCTATTGCTTCACGGCATTGTTCATGAACCTTTAGAGATCTATGGACTAGAACACCCGGATGTGTGTCTCTCCACCTGCTTTAATGCTTTTCCCTGAAGCATATGATGTTCAGCATTCACCCTGTCCACATGCATAACACTGCACTTTTCCAAAGTAAACATCGTCTGCCAGTCATGAGCCCAGTCCTCCAACTGGATGCAGGGAGGATATTTCTCTTGACTGGAGGGTCCAAAACGAGGGGTCACAGTCTCAGGATACGGGGTAGGACATTTAGGACTAAGATGAGAAATTTCTTCACTCGGTGGTGAACCTGTGGAATTCTTTACCACAGAAGGCTGTGGAGGCCAAGTCACTGAATATATTTAAGAAGGAGCTGGATAGATTTCTAGACACAAAAGGCATCAAGGGATATGGGAAAAGAGTGGGAATATATGGTATTGATAGAGGATCAGCCATGATCATATTGATGGGCGGAGCAGGCTCGAATGGGCCAAATGGCCTACTCCTCCTATTTTCTATGTTTCAACACATCAAGATACGTCTGAAGCAGTCGAGCATTGTCTACAGTCCTGACACTTGCACAAATTTTAGTATCATCTGCAAATTTGTAGATCGTATCCCCAACACCTACATCTAGATCATTAATAAAAGTAGTAAAGAACAACTGTTCCAACACCAATCCCTGCGGGACACCACTGATCGGTTTCCAAACACATCCAAATCCATCTGTAACTACTTTTGGCCTACAGCCTTCTAGCCAGTTCTCAATCCAGCTCAATATGTTACCAACAACACCAGAGGCTTCAATCTTGTAGAGAAGCTCCTTGTGTGGTACCTTGTCAAAAGCTTTTTAGAAGTCTTAAGTAGACAATGTCTACTGAACTTCCCTCGTCCACCATCTTGGTGACTTCTTCAAAAAGAAATAATCAAATTTGTTAGACATGACTTTTTTTCAAGCCATATTGGGTGTCCCTCTCTAAGTAATCATATATTGCATCCCTTATGATTCACTCAAGCATCTTTCCAATTACCGATGTCAAACTAATGGGCCTGTAGTTACCTGGGTCCATCTCGTCTCTTTTTTAAAGATGGGGACTACATTAGCCTGCTTCCAGTCTATGGGAACCGTCCGAGTGCATTGAGCTATTAAAAAATACAAGCAAGGTGCTTGCACATCACGTGTCTCATCTCCCTGAGGACCCTCGGGTGGATATCATCCGGCATGGCTGCTCTATCTATTTTCAGGTTCTTAATTCTATCTTGGGATGTCCCAAAGTGCTTCATGGGCAATTAATTACTTCTTGAAGTGTAGTCATTGTTCTTTCCGAGGTAAACATAGCAGCTAACTTGTATGTAGCAAGGTTTCACAAACAGCAGTGAGAGAAGTGACCAGTTAATCTGCTTTAGTGTCATTGTTTAAGGTAAAATTGTTGCGTCATGACACCGTGTGAACTCCTTTGCATATCTGAGTAGTGCTATGGAGTCTTTTACATCCATCTGAGAGGACAGGCGGGGTCTGACTCAACGTCTCATCTGAAAGATTTTTTTTATTATTTGTTCATGGGATGTGGGCGTCGCTGGCAAGGCCAGCATTTATTGCCCATCCCTAATTGCCCTTCATAAGGTGATGGTTAGCCGAGCCGCAGCCTTGAACCGCTGCAGTCTGTGTGGTGAAGGTTCTCCCACAGTGCTGTTAGGAAGGGAGTTTCAGGATTTTGACTGAACGGCGATATATTTCCAAGTCGGGATGGTGTGTGACTTGGAGGGGAACGTGCAGGTGGTGTTGTTCCCATGCGCCTGCTGCCCTTGTCCTTCTAGGTGGTAGAGGTCACTGGTTTGGGAGGTGCTGTCGAAGAAGTCTTGGCGAGTTGCTGCTCTTCATCCTGTGGATGGTACACACTGCAGCCACTGTGCGGTGGTGGTGAAGGGAATGAATGTTTCGAGTAGTGGATGGGGTGCCAATCAAGCAGGCTGCTTTGTCCTGGATGGTGTTGAGCTTCTTGAGTGTTGTTGGAGCTGCACTCATCCAGGCAAGTGGAGAGTATTCCATCACACTCCTGGCTTGTGCTTTGTAGATGGTGGAAAGGCTCTGGGGAGTCAGGAGGTGAGTCACTTGCCACAGAATACCCAGCCTCTGACCTGCTGTTGTCGCCACAGTATTAATATGGCTGGTCCAGTTAAATTTCTGGTCCATGGTGACCCCCAGGATGATGATGGTGGGGGATTTGGCAATGGTAGTGGCATTGAATGCCAAGGGGAGGTGGTCATTGTCTGGCGTGAATGTTACTTGCCACTTACGGATGTTGTCCAGGTCTTGCTGCTTGCAGGCATGGACTGCTTCATTATCTGAGGGGTTGTGAATGGAACTGAACACTGCAATCATGCAACCACCTCTAACAATGCCAAGGGATAAATATTGGCCAGGACACTGGGAGAACCCTCCTGCTCTTCGAAAAATGCCATGGAATCTTTTATGTCTGTCTGAGAGGGCAGACAGGGCCTCAGTTCAACATCTCATCCGAAAGACGGCACCTCCAACGATGCAGCACTTGCTCAGTACTACACTGAGATGTCAGCCTTGTTTACATACTTAAGTCCTGAAGTGGGGCTTGAACCCACAGCTTTCTGACTTGATTCTGAGGTGAGAGTGCTACCATTGAGCTCGCTATAGAAAGTACTAGCCTTTGCAGCTACAGTGTAGTTGATTAGCACAAAAATACAGTTTAATAATATTGTGGAAAGAAAAACTTTCATTGGATATCCCTGGGATAGGAGCCATTCCTTTCAAAGAGTTCAAATTAGTG
Source organism: Heptranchias perlo (assembly GCF_035084215.1). Lineage (NCBI taxonomy): Eukaryota > Metazoa > Chordata > Chondrichthyes > Hexanchiformes > Hexanchidae > Heptranchias > Heptranchias perlo. Next base: position 132,910,925 of record NC_090325.1, read on the forward strand.
ATCTTGTCCCAAGCCTCTGCCAATGGCACTGTGAAACTACCACGAGGATGGAGCAGGTTGAAGCCGACTATCCCTCTGATTTCCTTCCCCCCCCCCCCCCCCACTTTGCTGTCCAGTGTTTGATGGCTTCTCAACAGCATGGTTGGAATAATAACCCCTGGAGGATCATAGTCATAATCTGCATCGTTCAATTCCATTGCTCCAATGTGCCACACCATTGCATTACCCTGCAATTGTTTCTTGCCTGCGCTCACCTAATGTTGTTCCTTCCTCTCCTGAAGATGCTGACTCCTGCTAGGCTGTGGTTTCCCAGCAGCTTGCAGTGCTCCATTGGTTCACTCAAGTGGCCATGCTTTGTGTTTGCCTAGACAATGGAGGGTAGAACTGTAGTGTAACCTTGTGGGAGAAGTTAGAAGTTGGGGCAGAACTTGGTCCAACTGGCTTTCCACCCCTTCAGAGATTTGTTGAGAAATTCTGAGGAAGATGCAGTTAATGCTTCTTCTGATTGACCCCTACATGCTGACAGTAGCTCTCCCTCTTGGAGTAGCTGGTGAGCATCTCTGTTGTGCTACTACAGGTTTGGGGGCCCACCCCATATATTTTAATGACTCCGTCTCTGGGATTTGGGATGGGGTCATGGGGCGGCCTAATTGCTAGATAGAAAATTGCCCTGCCTCAATCCTGGTGGCACAATGGTGCCACCTTAACAGTGAAATAAAACGGAATAAACCCTGGTTGGTGTCAGTTATCTGCACTTTGACACTGCAGTACTGTAACTACAGAAGAGATTGGGATGTGAAATTCTACTTCAATGGAAAAGAAAATTGTGTAGGGTGTAAAACGGGCTGCTGATTCGCTACCCTTTTCCACTACTGGCAAAGTCAGCTTTCACCGTCTTGGTATCGTTAGAGATTGCGGGTATCAAACCATTTTCAAATGATCTGAACCTTTTACTACCCCCAACACAGTGTAACAGTAAAATCAGCTAAATGGATCATCTTGTTGATGAGATTTGCGATCAGATTTGCGGAATTGTATTTTGTCTTTTTCCTGTATAAATCTCCTACGGTGTCTCTTTTTTCGCCATGAATTTGGTCAGTATGATGAACTATTGGAAAAGTCATATTAAATGTACTCGCTTTTTGTATCTAAAGTTAAATCAAGATGCTGTACCGAAGTCTGCCTCTTAAAGAAAAGCTTGTATGTTGTTTCTACTTATACTTGCATTAAACCTGAAATGTAAAGGTAATTGTTTAGAATGCACAAGATAGCAACTCTGCAACAGAAGTTGAGGATTAATGTGCAATATGGTTTCTTGGCTTAGTGGGCTAATTTGGTTAGTTTGGATCAGGGTGGCCATACTGCTATGAATTGAATGGAAGGGAAATGATCACTAAACAAACCTCAACTGTGAAGACAGGCCTTTTAGCAATCAAATTTGGTAAAGAACAGATCTACTTCATTTAGGTACAATGATTCAAAAGTAATTTCAGTTCTGTTACTTAACCTGTAAGTATAACAAATAACTTTGTTGTATTTGATTATCAGATTGAGGCCTATGGTTTTCCTTCAGACCTCAGTCTCTCTCCACCAGAGTGCCTCCGACTGTATGATACAATGGTTGAAACATGGACATCGTGGCCTCGGGCACAGGTACTTTCGCTGAAATTATTTGCATATAATATGGATCTGATTGTATTTAAACTTTCACACGTGTCTGATTCCTTTTATCTTTCCTAAAAAGGAGTTCAATCCTGAAGAATACACGTGCTTCAAGGATAAAATTGTGATTAAAAAGAGTGACGTGAGGAAATATGAGGCTGAACTAAAAGAGGACTTAGTGAGCTGGATCACTTCCGGACACCGAGATCAGGTATTTCCTTAAATAATATTAACAAAATTGTGTTTTAACTAGTCAAAATAGCAAAATAAAAATGAGAAATTACATGTATGATAGTAATGTTGATTAAATAATGTTCTTGGTACCTCTTATACCATATTATGTTTTAATCCTTCCTAGAAGGATATAAAGTAGTTATGGAAGTTTGGTTTTAGATATTGAAATGATAACTAATAGTATTAATGGAGGTCTTCCCGTTTTGTTAATTTACTTGACTTTGGCTCCCAATTTTTAATTCCCCTTTCCTGCGATATGATCCCGTGATTGGTAGGTACCTTCTCAGTCAAGTGGCCATTCTTCAAGTGTAAGTTAACAAATTGAGTGCCAATAAACTATTCTACCCCATGGGGCATCACAGCCTGGCTGGATCCTCTCTTCATCCAACACCCATACACGTGCACTTCCCAAGAAGGGTCATTGGATATTGATCTGGTGTGCAAAAGTTGGTTTTTTTTTTACCCTTCCTGCCCAGGGGTGCTGAGGTCAATTGCATCACTTTGACACGTACAACTGAACTATATAGAAATTTCATTTTTAATTAGCTTTGTTCTAGTATCTCCTGGATAACAACACCTGCCATAATGAGGAAAGTGTTGGTTGGGGGCTCAGAAAATTGTACCAAGTAATTTTGTCTTTTCAACATTGTGGTTCTTTTTGATAATGGCCATTTATATCCAAATTAAGCCAAACTTGAACTTTTCCAGATTTAAATTGGTTCAGACAAGTTCATAACCAAGTTTTAGGTAGAAATTGGTACGCGTTGCGCTTGTTTATCAGGCGGGAAGCATGCCAATTTAGCAGTGGGGTGGCTAGCACCCAATCTGCAGGCATTGGTCCCACTGCTAAATTCGGAGCGGGGGTGGGGGACCTTTTTTAGGCGTCCCAGGCAGATGCCTAAAACAAATGATAGTCCCCATAAATATATAAATTTGAGGTCTAACTCCTGTTGAAGGAGCGCTTTTCAAAATTCATTAGCGACTGCCTGCCCTGTTCAGGATTCTTCATGTCTGCCAAAATAAGACATGTAATGAAAAAAAACCCATCTCTTTTTAAAAAAAAAAGTATCCTGTGGTGCCAAGGGGAGCAGACATGCTCCTCCAACTCCACAGAAGTCGCGATCGTCCCCTCGTTGCCCCCGTGCCTCAGATTGGCTGTTTATTCCCCTATGTTATGAGACTGGGCTGTACAGCTGTGGTTTTAATAATCCAAATTGATCAACAGTTAACCAAAAGGTGTTTTTACATAAGATTTTTAAATGTAAACTTCATTACTCAAACTATTTATGATGTATTCTTTGTGCATGTACACAGTATATACCATTTTAATACTTCTTTCAACACAACCTTAAGGTTATAGAAGTGTTAAACAAGTTGAAACCAAAAAGCATTGCGAATTCTGCGGTGAACATGGTGAAACAATTTCCCATGTTGGTTGAAGCCCTACAGAAAGAAAACCAGCTGCCAGCTTTGTTTTTCTCGTAAGTTTTTTAAATCTTTAGTTTAATATTTGCTATTCATTAAGGATTTTATCTACCCTATGTTGTTATGAAACTTGAAGGCGTGGATTTTCCGCTAGGAGCGCAATCGGCAAAATGCACCAGAAGGCGCTGAATGCTGCGCAGGTTTTGCCATGGTGAAGTTACACTGAAGTTCCTGTGTAAACTTATTAACGATAGCCCCAACATTAAATCTCCTTGAATCAGCGCGATCGATTGTAATTGATTTGTGACCAGAAGGAGGCATCCTGCAGCACCAGAGGATTGGGATTGCCAGGAAATGAGCCTTTCTTGAACTTTTTAAACTAAATTGCATAGCAGATCAAACTAAATTGCATAGCAGATCAATTGACTGATTTAATACTCTTGGTCTTACTTTTTAATTGACATCAATTGATTGGTCACTGCTGTCTTCAATTAACTAATTACTGCAGCTGAGCAGGACATACCTGAGTGGCTTCAATTGACTGGTCACTGCTGTCTTCAATTAACTAATTACTGCAGCTGAGCAGGACATACCTGAGTGGCTTCAATTGACTGGTCACAGGTCTTGTGTAGCAATAGCAGATCAATTGACTGAATTTAAAGTAATTGCAGCAGGAGAAATATACCTGGTCAGGCTTCAGTTGACTGCCGGTCACTGCAGGTTAGGTTATTAACACTGGTTTCATGCGACCACGGGTGCCTGTGCGCAATGTGATTAACATCCCTGAGCGAGCACAATCGGCAGAAACTCGCCATTCTGACCTGAGTGTGTGGGCGGGGATTGCTCTGGATGAATGGACTTTTGAACCAGCATAAAAGATCGCAGATACTAGTGTAAATTGGTTATGGGCGCAACTCACTTATGCTTAAAATTCTGCGATCTTTGGCGCTATTTCATTTCATTCCACCCAGATTCCGCTGTTATCTGGGTGGAAATCACACGGAAACTCCAGGCCATTCCGCAAGAAGAATATTTTATACATCAAGTTGGTGTAAGAATTTTTTTTGAGTTGTTTATGTAACTGAAAATGTATGAAACTACTATTATAATTTACAAAAATAAATATGAAACAGCACCTTCATGTCCAAGCTATTATCCTTCCATTGAGTACAGTTGAGCCCTTCCATTGTATACAGTTCACTCACAGTCATACATGGACACCATCCATTGTATACAGTAGACATGGGTTCATACCTGGGAACATCCATTGTGTACAATCCAGTCACATCTGCACATGGACACTATCCATTTGTATGATCTACACACACCCATACTTGGACACTGTCCATTGTGTACAATTCACTCATTTATATATGGATATTATCCATTGTATACAATCCACTCATGCCCATACATGAACATTGTCCATTGTGTTCAATATAGTTGCATCCATACTTGAATACTGTCCATTATGTACAATCCAGTCACACCTGTACGTGAATATAATCCACTAATTTTACACAATTTCTTCTACCAACATAAAGTAAAACTAATAGGAATGGGTACTCTGGGTTCCAAATTAAGCCCAGACAAGACCATCTGCTGATCTGATGATCTACTGATTATCAGGATCTCAATGAATGAATGAATTTTTAATCCAATTCACCCTGTAAGCAGGTTCTCTACACACCAAAAAAAAAGCCCACTAATTGACAATCATTCATATATAAATGAGTTTTTTTTAGTGCTTCACATTTGAAAGAATGTCTGAGTGCTTTGAAAAGGGTGAAAGGTGGACATGAGTAGCAAGAAAAGGAATTTAGATGGGGAAAGGATAGTTGAAGAGAAAGATTGTCAGTATCCCGTGAAGCCAGAGAGAATGATAGCAAGGTAAAGTGGTTTCAGAAGCAAAATTCCAGACAGCAGGGCCTAATGGCTGAAAGATTGGCCCCTGACTGAGCAGTAGTAGTAGAGAACCAGCAGTAATCTAGAGTCAGAAGAAAGGTGCTTGTGTTCTGAGAAGCAAGGCTAGCAAAGATTTCCCAAATAGGGACCTGCACAGTAGTTAAGGTGACACACAAAATGGAATGTGTGCAACAAGGCAGCCTGAGTGAGGGGAATGAGTCCCCGTCAGACCGTCAGTGAGCTAAGCATTCATCGATGCCAGGATATCAATAATGTCATCATGATGAGGCGATGGGAGTGGGGGAGGGGACTTTGTAAGCGAACGGACATTTTGCAGAGTGATACATAGCAGATGGGTAGCTGGGATTTCACAGGGAATTGAAGGGGATGTCTGGAAACTCACTGGGGGATTGGAGCTGGGAAGCAGCTGGGTGATTTTGACCCCCAAGGATAGGCAAGCACTGAAAGATGTGATTGAGGCGGATGTTTGGGGAGAGTCAGCATTGTGAACTGCAGTGGGAATGGCAGAGTATGCCCCGGTTAGAGCAGACCGTAGGAGGGGCCAGGGCTCAAGTCTGGAAAGAGAATTGTTATTTAAAGTATAACATAAGAGGAATGGAGTGACAGCCAATAGTAATGTGCTAGCTGAAGTGAAAAGAGAGAAATGTATTTTGTGGACCCCAGCCCCAATAAAGTTGAGAATTTTGGTGCATACAAGCATTGAGAGACAACTTACTGCATTTTTCTCTTGTTTAAGGCCGCACAAGTGAAATACCTACATATTGTTTTTTTTTTATATAGTCCTCTTTCCTTTTCATTGTAGATTTAGTGTTTCTACAGTAGAACGTTTAGCCAAAGAAACATTCATGCATGTCACTAACAAGGAGAAGATGAAAAGAGGATCAGATGATGCAAAAAAAAGAATTGAATTTGAAAACAAGCTTCGAAAGTTAACAAAGCGTGCTGGAAAAAAGCAACCTTCGTAAGTATTATCGTTCACTTCATGTTAGTATCTTCAATTTTAATATGATTAAATTTATCTTTAATCATTCGAGTTGTGGGGGGGTGCTCTAAATGCTTCGGAAATGGGAAAGATCACACGACCTCAGCACTGGAATAGTGCAGGACAACCTGAGGGGGGGGGGGGGGATACAATCTAGAGGGAGCAGGACGAGTGGGAGGGGGAACGGTGTTGTGCACGTGTGCGCAACAGAAAGAAACTATCGGAGAAGGGGGAGAAGTTATGGGGGAGCAGGGGGGTGACCGGGAGTGGGAAACCGATCAAAAGGGAGGGTAGCTGATTGGGAGGGATGGGGTCAATCGGGTGGGAGCTAGCAACGGTCTTTGGCACTGCATTGGAGCCTGGTGCCGGCTGCATTCAGGGCAGCCTCAAGCTGGGCTTAGGCCCCCTATTTGTATATGCAAGCGGCCTAACACCTGTTTCAGGTGCAGACCTGGGTGCCACTTTTTCTGCCTTCACCAACACGACAGGTGATACACTTAGTATGTAATGAGCACCGTGCCCCGCCCACCAGATTGGATGCTTAGGCGCACTTCTGCGTCTGAAAAGCTGGTGTGGTGCCATCCAATTTCTAGGCCAGTGAATTGAACCCAAAGTAAATTGGGAGATGTCTAAAGATATGATGACTGTGATATCCCTTGTAATGAACAAAATTCAATTTAATCTGTAAATTATTTTCTGCTCTGAACAGTTGAACATTGTTCCTATCCCTATTCTCCTCTCCTGAAAGTGATGAATCACTTTTGGATACCATTCCATTGACGTGATCAGCCTTTTAATACAGTCTCCACTTACGCCATTCATGCTTATCGCAGGCAGACGCCTATATTGGGCAAATGGTGCTGACCATTTGCCATTTCCACTGAAGTTAGTTACAAAGGCACCACTTATAACAAATCAAGCGTGCCGGCTATTTCGGGCAATTTAATTTGCTTTTCGCACCTCGTTGAAGTGCGATTATGTACTGTTAACTACTTACCTGAGTCAAAGTGCTGTGTCTTTCCTACATGAACACCACCAAGATTTCATTGCTGTTCTTTCTGAGACTTTTGAGAAGGACGTGGCGCCAGTGTTTGGCAGTTGGTCTCTTTGGTGGTCAGTGCATTGAACAGAGGTCTCCTATAGGTGCTCTGTTGGATGTTGGGTAGCGCTCTGTGGTTACCCATCTTCAGTCTAACAGCCAGCGGCTTAAAAGCTGTATCCTTTAAACTTTTGGTCCGGGAAAGCAACGCACCTAGATCAAATTTGGTACAGGAAGCCAAACTGGCTACTGACACTTTTTAATTTGACACTTCATGCTTTTACTATCCACTGCTTATAACAGGAAAATCGCGTTTACACCATCGCGCCCACTATAAGCGGTGGGGACTGTATCTCATACAAGTTATCATTTTTCATGCAGATTATTTGACTACAAAATGCATCACAACCAAGTCCCCTTTTGTCGTCTTTTGAGTTCCACACTGCACAATTATAGTCTCCAGCAAGGGTAACTGGATAGATATCGTGAGCAGAACCTTGACTAGTTTTACCCTTCTCTAGCCTACCTGCACTAAACCAATTGAAGTTCCCTCATCACTGCACTAGCCGAGATCGCAAGACAATTACAGATGAGGCAGGTCATTCGGCCCATCGTAATTCGTTTATCTTGGAAAACGCTATATCCTTCTCATTGCAGTATCTTTTTTTGATAAATGACTCCAAGGTTTTTGCCTCCACTCTTCTATTGAAGATCACACCTTATCTTTAGTTTTACGAAGTACTTCTCTGTCGTGGCTTATATCTCAAAAATGGTTACTTCTGATTGCAGTGATCAAAAGGAGTCCCACATGTCTGACAACATGGTAATGAAAGAAACCGAGCAAGAAATGCTACACCAGAAACTTCAGGAAATGAAAAAGATTCCTGCGGATTGCACATATGCAGTGGAAACTGCTGCAGATAGTAAGGTACAGGATACAAGGGAAAACCTATCAGAAATATTCAATGTGCTTTAACTGCCCACAGACTGCTGTATTTATTGAATATTGCTTGCCGTTTGTTCACTCTTGATTTGCTTCCTCACTGTTATCACTGCTGGTTTCAAAGAAAGACTTGATAGAATTTTATCTAATGTCTCAAAACAAAATGAGGTGCCTGTTATGTAGGCAAGCAAGGCAGCCAATTTGCATACAGCAAGATCCCACAAAGAGCAGCAAGGTAAATGACCAAGTAACTTGTTTTGGTGATCATGCTCTTTTGAAAGGCCAAAGTTTGATGATCAACATTCTGTTTGCCTGGATTCCGTTATCATTACTGGCGTAAATGAGAAGAGACTCTAACCCAGCAGTTCTAGTTCAAATTAATAGAAAAACTGGATTTTTATCATAAAATTAAAGAAGTAGGTTAAAGTTAGTAAAAACTGAATGCTGTTGAGGAAAATAATTTTTTTTTGCTAAAAATTGATAAAACTCAGCAACACCCAGCATTAATCATATTTTGTATTAAATTAAATTAAAAACCATTGTGTTGTATGTTATAGAATTTGTATTCCTAAATGATCGACCAATTTTTTTTATTTCACTAGATTCTGGATACAATCTTTCAGCGATTGCAACTAGTGAAAACTGCAAATCAATTACGTTTTTATTTGGAGAGAGGCATTGGATATCATCACGTTTCACTGAACAGTAGAGGAAGACAAGCTGTGGAGATGCTCTTCAGACTTGGATTTGCCAGGGTTAGTGTTAATGTTTATGGATCAAGTGACCAGGCTATCCTGGTGAAGGCACGGTTCATAATTTGAAAAAAAATCGAAAAGGCTCATTGAAAGTTTTGGACGCAAAGGGTAACAGTTGACGGGTGTTTTTGCAACTGGAAGGCTGTTTCCAGTAGGGTCATGCAAGGCTCAGTACTAGGTCCCTTGCTTTTTGTGGTATATATTAATGATTTGGACTTGAATGTGGGGGGTTTGATCAAGAAGTTTGCAGATAATACAAAAATTGCCATGTGGTTGATAGTGAGGAGGAAAGCTGTAGACTGCAGGAAGATATCAGTGGACTGGTCAGGTGGGCAGAAAAGTGGCAAATGGAATTCAATCCAGAGAAGTGTGAGATAATGCATTTGGGGAGGGCAAACAAGGCAAGGGAGTACATAATAAATGGGAGGATACTAAGAGGTGTAGAGGAACAAAGGGACATTGGAATGCATGTCCACAGATCCCTGAAGGTAGCAGGACAGGTAGGTAAGGTGGTTAACAAGGCATACAAGATACTTTCCTTAGCCTAGGCATACAATATAAGAGTAGGGAGGTTATGCTGGAATTGTATAAAACATTGGTTAGGCCACAGCTTGAGAACTGTATACAGTTCTGGTCACCACATTACAGGAAAGATGTGATTGCACTAGAGAGGTTACAGAGGAGATTTACGAGGATGTTGCCAGGGCTGAAGAATTTTAACTATGAGAAAAGATTGGATAGGCTGGAGTTGCTTTTTTTCGGAACAAAGGAGGCTGAGGGGAGATTTAATTGAGGTATATAAAATTATGTCGGGACTAGATAGAGTGGATAGGGAGGAACTCTTTCCCTTAGCAGAGGGGTCAGTGACCAGGGGGCATAGATTTAAAGTAATTGGTAGAAGGCTTAGAGGGGAGCTGAGGAGAATTTTTTTAACCCAGAGGGTGGTGGGGGAGGTCTGGAACTTACTGCTTGAAAGGGTAGTAGAGGCAGAAACCCTCAACTCATTTAAAAAGTACTTGGATGAGCACTTGATGTGCCGTAACTTACAGGGCTAAGGACCAAGTGCTGGAAAGTGGGATTAAGCTAGATACAATGGGCTGAATGGCACCTCCTGTGCTGTAACTTTCTATGATTCTATTGTGCTCTTCTACAGTTAGTTTTATACTTCATTGTGGAATAATGTACAAGTCATTTTGTGGTGATGTCACTTCATGAAGCGTGGGGTCGGACAGTCTGGAAAAATTGTGTACGTAACTAGTGATCGCCATTAATGATTCTTTTATGTATAGTTAATTGAAAATGTATAGTTAATTGAAAAGCAATGTAACCTCTTGGGCAGCGGTAGCGTTTCTGCAATTCAGAAATGTGTTTTCCTTTCTTTGCTTCATTTGACATTTCATTCCCTGAAATGGATTGAAAATAACAATTTGATCAAAATATTCTTCTCTATCTAGGACTATACTTTATTTTGCCAGTAAAAATGCAACCTCGTTAAAAAGTTTGGTGAATATTCAACTTTGGGGCGCAAACCAGATTGTGTCAGATTGGCCATCCGTTATAATTCCCACCTGATTTTCCTTCAAATTGAAGTCAATGAGAGAGAAAATCGAGTGGGGTATAAAACAGGTGACCATTCGCTACCACCCATTTTGCACCCATTGAAGTTGACTTTCACCCCTCACATTTTCTGTACTGGGAAAGATCCACTCAGTCATGGTATCGAACAGAATACCAATAACCTGAGCGGGAAATTGATGCGAATCCCAGTTCTAGTATGCCCTTGGCTCAGTAGTAATGCTCTCTTTTCTGAGTAAGAAAGTCATTGGTTCAAGCCCTACTCCAGGACTTTAGCATATAATCTCAGTTGACACTTCAGTGCAGTACAGAAGGAGTGCTGCACAGTCGGAGGTGCTACTTTTTTTTCATGAGTTGTTGAAGTGAGGTCCTGTCTGCCCCTTCAGGTGGGTGTAAAATATCCCATACTGCTATTTGAAGAGCAGGGGTGTTCTCCTGGTGTCCTTGCCAAATTTATCCCTTAACAGGATTAGGGTGGGGCCCACGTTGCCAATCAGCTGCCTGGTACACTTGATTTTACTTGGTGTGGTGGCCCCTGATAATCTGCCCGGATACGGAGAGACCGATGGGGACATGGAAACCCTTGTCTCTACCGCCTTCTTTGCCACTGGCTTTGTTTGGAGTAAGCAAAGGCTCCCCATTACAAAGCTCCATGGAATCTCCAGCATAAGGCTAGGTCCTAGCATATTTGGGTTCTAGCCTAATTTGCAGCCCGTGTTGCATTTGGGACAGAGATATGGCGAGAGTGCTTCGGAAAGGCTGAGAACTTTTGGCTTCACTGCATAGAAGCAGAGGGTTAGCAGTGTGTTGCCTAAGAGTATTGCCATTGCTGCTAGTGAAGGGTGAAAATTCGCAAGATAATGTTTATTTGGAAGTGTGCTGATTCTCCATTAAAACAGTTTTAAACATACTCCAGTCCACGACCATTAACTTTGTCATCCATAAGGATCAGAATCAGCAGTAATCTACAAGGAATTCTGACGCCTGGTTGGTATTACAGCCATGTTCTTATCAACAGGCGTCCTATACATTTACATTTTAGAAAAAAAATCAATTGACGATCGTTGACATTTGAGATTTTTATTAAAATCAAGCCTTCTATTGTCCATTCTGAACCAACTAGGTGGCGATTTGAATTTCCATAAGTTTAACAATGCTGAGCTGGTTAGCAGATTTGCTCAGATATCAGACTGCCATCAACCAGTGGGACTAGTATGGATGATTAGTATTTTACTTTCACTTTTTTCATTTATTCTCACAGATCAGTTGCCCTTTTTCAGTAATGTAGCAATTATTTGAATTTTTGGGGATTTTATTTGTTATTTAAAGCTTGGTATTGGGCAGATAAAAATAATGAATTTCCATAAGATCCTTGGGAAAACGTGCTTTAGGCATTTTATGTTTCCTTGTGCTGGCTACATGATCCATGATGAAAATGACAGGAATGTGAATTGTTTTTGAAAAATATTTGTAATGGATAGTTCTTGATCATTTTACAGTTAAATACTCTGGGTTCTGTCATGCAAAGCTGAATTACATAATCATAGAAAGGTTACAGCACAGAAGGAGGCCGTTCAGCCCATCGAATCCGTGCCGGCTGTATGCAAGAGCAATCCAGCTAGTCCCACTCCCCCCGCCCTTTCCCCGTAGCCCTGCAAATTTTTTCCTTTCAAGTACTTATCCAGTTCCCTTAAAAATAAGATCATACAGGAATAGTGCTTTTTTTTTTAATAAGGGAAAAATTTACTTATATAAGAATTGAATACTGGGAGTGCCTGATTGACTCTGATGTTTCTATTGCAAATAATTTTAGCATGAAAATCCAGCAGTGGTACAAAGCTCTCGCATATAGACTCAGTCCAGCTGAACCTGGTTATTGAGATTACACTGAATTTATTAAATCTTCTCTTTCTGTAGGTCGTGACGGCTACCGGATCTCTTGCTTTGGGAATTAACATGCCATGCAAAACTGTTGTCTTTCTCGATGATTCAGTACTTCTGGATGCCTTACAATACAGACAGGTGCTCACATCCCATCCTTTATTGGGGTCCATTTTTTTAATAATATAGTGGAGTCTGTTTACGTGAATAAACCATTTGCAAGTAACACACATTCACTTTTCTGGGCTTTCTCTTTTAAACGATCTTCCCATTTTCCTAATAAAAAAAAATCTCCGGTGTCAACAAAATGAGATTGTTTGAAACTACTACAGCAGTTTTTAGAGTTGTAAGAGAAGGCCATTCAGCCTTTTCTGCCATTGAATTAGATCATTGCTGTACATTAGCTCCATATACCTGCTTTTGCTTCACATCCCTTGATACTCTTGCCTAACAAGAATCTATCAATCTCAGTCTTTATCAAATACCTTTTGAAAATCCATATACATAACATGCATGGCATTTCTTTTACCAGTACAATCCATTATTTCCCTAGAGGTTCATTAAATTTGTCCTATACAACTGGCCGCCTACAAATCCGTTACGGTCCTCCATTAACCCATGTGTCTCTAGGTGAGTTTTAATTTTATCCCATGTTATGATTTCTAGAAGCTCACTTACTATGAATGATAGCCCAACTGGTCTACAGTTACCTGCTTTTTCTCTTCTTCCTTGAACAGAGGTACTATATTGGCAGCCCTTCAGACCTTTGGTATAACTTTCATATTCAAGGATGTTTGAAAAATTATAGTCTGACTCTGCTATTTCCTCTCAATTCCCTCAGCATCTTATGATCTATGCCACCAGGGCCCCGATGCCTTTTCCACTGAGTTCTACCAATTTTTTTCAGTACGATCTTCTCTGTGGTTATCCTATTAAAATTGCTCCACCTGCTCCTCTTGCACCTTTGTACTCTTCTATGAAAACCTGGTCAAAGTACTCATTAAGTTTCTCTGCCATTCCTTCATTCTCAAGATTTCCTTTAATCCACCCTATCCTTCAACTATTTTATTTTTTTATAGTTTGTAAAATTCATTACTTTTTCCCCTTTTTGTTTACCAGTCTTCATGCATCTCTTAGCTTTTCTAATGTTTTTTGCATCTCTGTATTTTTTATATTTGGCTAGACTTTCTTTTGCATTATTAGCCCTAGATTTGTCATATGCTTGTTTTTAAGTCTCATTTTAATTTCTCTGCTCATCCAAGGATCTCCAGCTTTTTTGGAAACCCATTTACTTGTGGAAATATGTCTAGTCTGTACTCTAATCGTCTCCCGCCTGAATGTTTCCCATTATTTACATTGTCTTATTTGCCAGTTTTTCTTTCCAGTTTATCTGGATGAGTACCCTTTTTATCTCATTGAAATTGTTTTTTCCAGACAAGTAGCTTTGACTTTGACCATTCTCTCCTTTTTAGGAAAAGGATTTGTCACTCATGCAGATGGTTCACTTATCAAATAATAACTTAAGTGGATTCCCTGGTATACATCATGTTTAAGTTCAACTTCAGTATTCTATGTGTAACAGAAAAGGCTGAATAATTTTTGATTGTAAGTGCCCTGTTACCACTTCGTTAATAATAGATTCCAGCATTTTCTCGACAACTGATGTCAGGCTAACTGGCCTGTAGTTCCCTGTTTTCTTTTCCCTCCTCTCTTCAATAATAGGGTTATATTTGCTACTTTGATAAGTGAACCATCTGCATGAGTGACAAATCCTTTTCCTAAAAGAAAAGAGTGGTCAAAGTCAAAACTACTTTAATCTTCATATAGACTGGACAAATCAATTGGCAAAGGCAGTCTGGAGGACGAGTTCATGGAATGCATTCGAGATAGTTTCCTAGAACGATACGTCATGGAACCAACCAGGGAACAGGCTATTTTAGATCTCTTGTGTAATGAGAGGGGTTTAATTAGTAATCTCACAGTAAAGGATCCTCTGGGGAAGAGTGATCATAATATGATAGAATTTTACATTGAATTGAGAGTGAAGTACTTAAGTCCAAAACTAGAATCTTAAACTTAAATAAAGCCAATTACATAGGTATGAGGGATGAGTTGGCTACGGTAGATTGCGTAATTAGATTAAATGGTATGGCAGTAGATAAGCAATGGCAAACATTTAAAGAAATATTTCAATATTCTCAATGAATATACATTCCATTGAGAAATAAAAACTCCACGGGAAAAGTGATTCATCATGGGCTAACAAAAGAAATTAAGAATAATATTAGATTAAAAGAAGAGGCCTATAATGTTGCAAAGAAGAGTAGTAAGCCTGAGGATTGGAAGAGTTTTAGAAACCAGCAAAAGATGAGCAAAAAATTGATAAGGGAAAAAATAGAATATGAAATTAAATTAGCAAGAAATATAAAAACGGGTTGTACAATTACAGATTTTACAAGTATGTAAAAAGGAAGAGAGTAGCAAAAGTAAAAATTGGCCGCTTAGAGGCTGAGACACGAGAAATTATAATGGGGAATAAGGAAACGGCAGAGACGTTAGTAGAAGACACAAAAAGCATACCAGAACTAGTGGAGAACCAAGGGGCTAATGTGAGTGAGGAACTTAAAGTAATTATCAGTAGAGAAAAAGTACTGGAGAAACCAATGGGACTAAAAGCCAACAAATTCCCTGGACCTGATGGCCTACATCCTAGGGCTCTAAAAGAGGTGGCTGCAGAGATAGTGGATGGATTGGTTATGATCTTCCAAAATTCCCTAGATTCTAGAACGGGCCTAGCCGATTGGAAGGTAGCAAATATAACACCACTATTGAAGAAAGGAGGGAAGAGAAAACAGGGAACTACAGGCTAGTCAGTGTCTGGAAAATGCTGGAATCCATAATTAACGAAGAGGTAACAGGGCACTTAAAAAATCATAATGATTAGGCAGAGTCCACATGGATTTATGAAAGGGAAGTCGTGTTTGACAAATTTATTAGAGTTCTTTGAGCATGTAACTAGCAGGGTAGATAAAGGGGAACCAGTGGATGTAGTATCGAATGCCTTTTGAAAATCCAAATATAAGGTGCCACATAAAAGATTGTTATGCAAGATAAGGGCTCATGGGGTTGGGAGGTAGCATATTAGCATGGATAGAGGATTGGTTAATGGGCAGAAAACAGAGTAGGAATAGATGGGTCATTTTCAGGTTGGCAGGCTGTAACTACTGGAGTGCCACAGGGATCAGTGCTTGGGCCGTAGCTGTTTACACTCGGTCCCTTCATTTAAGTCATTAATATAGATTGTAATGTATCCAAGTTTGCTGACGATACAAAGTTAGGTGGGAAAGTAAGCTATGAGGAGAACAGAGTCTGCAAAGGGATATAGACAGGTTAAATGAGTGGGCAAGAAGGTGGCAGATGGAGTACAATATGGGGAAATGTGAGGTTATTCACTTTTAGTAGGAAGAATAGAAAAAACATTTTAAAAAAAAATAATGGGAAACTGTTAAATGTTGGTGTTCAGAGAGATTTGGGTGAGGGCTTTGGTGAGACCTCACCTGGAGTACTGTGTACAGTTTTGGTCTCCTTATCTAAGGATGGATATACTTGCCTTAGAGGTGGTGCAACAAAGGTTCACTAGATTAATTCTTGAGCTGAAAGGGTTGTGTTATGAGGAGAGGTTGAGTAGAATGGGCCTATACTCTCTGGAGTTTAGAAGAATGAGAGGTGATCTCATTGAAACACAAGATTCTAAAGGGGCTTGACAGGGTAGATGCTGAGAGGTTGTTTCCCCTGGCTGGAGAATCTAGAACCGGAGGCCTTGTCTCGGGATAAGGTGTCGGTCATTTAGGACTGAGATGAGGAGGAATTTCTTCACTCAGAGGGCTGCGAGTCTTTGGAATTCTCTACCCAAAGGGCTGTGGATGCTGAGTCGTTGAGTATGATCAAGGCTGAGATATAGATTTTTGGATTTCAAGGGATATGGGGATCAGGCGGGAAAGTGGAGTTGAGGTTGAAGATCAGCCATTATCTCATTGAATGGTGGAGCAGGCTGGAGGGGTTGTATGGCCTCCTACTGCTCCTATTCTGTTCTTAGTACCCAATGCATTATTACATTATAATTGGTTTCAACATGGAAGTCTTGGTCAGAGGCAATGCTGACCAGAGGCAAGCTACTTCCTTATATGAAGAGATGGAAAACCAGAAGTAGATTCAGCCTTGGTCATTCTCAAGCAGTTGCTACAGCCTGGTTGCAAGGGTGAATTTGGCAGGGGCCTAGAAGTAAACTGTCTGTCCCATTTTGGTCAAGAATGATGCATCGTGGTGGTTTGGGGCTATTACGAGAGATAGAGAGGGAGGAAAATAATCTCCTGATAAGTAATGTAGACCTGTACCACTAAATGGACTAGACCAGAAAATTGCATTTAGTATGTTGAAACCGTCTATGTAATAAAAGTATATTGTTTTTCTACAAATGATTACTGCAGTGATACCAGTATGACGACGTAAACCTAAATTTGCAACAACTGATCTTATCTGGTATTCTCTTTCCAGATGTCTGGACGAGCTGGAAGACGAGGTTTCGATTTGATTGGTAATGTGGTCTTTTACAGTATTCCAGTGCCCAAAGTACAGAGACTTCTCAAAGCAAGCGTTCCCCTACTTAGTGGCCAGTTCCCTCTATCTATCTCTCTTGTGCTTCGTCTTATGCTGCTGATTGCTAAAGCTGATGACAGGATGGATGCAAAAGCCAAGGTATTTAATTATCTGAGAAACCTTGTCACTGGAACATTGTTTGGAAATATAAAGTTGTGTTTTAACTTTGCAGCAGTAGAACGTTATTACAAATATCATTAGAACTGTGCATCGTTGTTATAAAATTGCTGAGATTCAGAAAAGTAATACATTATAAGAACAGTAAAAAAGATCATGGTTATTGTATCCAGTCAGATCCTGATCAACACATTACCAGACCCAGGGATCCGTCCAATCTAATGGAATTTTTAAATATACATTTTCCCATTCCATTCTTAATGTATGGAATTCCTGAACCAAGTACAAAACTTGGAAAATCAAAATGATGATAAATGTTCATCAGTTATCCAGATCTTAAATCTGGTACATTTCACCAAAGGGTATTGCAACCTCCAGATATCTAGTGCATTACCTTTTTATATTCAGTGTTTTCTGTTTGTATTTGAATTGTAGAATTTCTGAGCAGTAACCCAATTGATTTTATTTATTTTTTGGTTCAACAATTATTACATTTTTATAGGTTTTTCAGAGGGTATTATTGTTCAGGACAAACATCAAAAACAGGTTTATACATTGCCTGTTACAGGATTACTTAAAAATTAAAATAAAGGCAAAACTAAAAGGTCAAAAGCTAAAAAGGATAAAATAGCAAAATTTGGTATTTTGCCATTCCTGCTGCTGGCACATTTAGAAGTGACAGAAACCACTGAGGTGAGCTATTAAATTTTGGTACCAGGAAAAAAATTGGTTGTTGTTTGTGCAGTCACACAAGACCACTTCCCCATAATTCTGGCTTTCAGACACTTAAAAATAATGAGCCTCATTTAAATATCAGTAGTGCTGTTGAATAGAGCTGCTAAAATAATGCTTTGACTCAAGGTATTTCAACACATTTGCAGCACACTTCCAACACAGCTGTAAGAAATAAAATGTAGTTCATCTAAATCTGTTAAATATGCTTTGGTAGAGTGAGTGCATTTTGACATCATGAATAACCACTGAGAAACATATTTCTCCCCTTAGGCTTTGTCGCTGTTGCAGCACTCTATGTTGTGCTATAATAAGCAGAAGAAACAATTGGTATTGAAGCTGTACTTCCTGTTCTGTTTACAGTTTCTTCTCAGAGAGGTAAGATTTAAAGTTGCCTGTCAAAAATGTAAACAAAATCTGCAAGTATGTTTGAGTGAAGAAATTGATTTTCAAACCTGCCAGAAATCCAATAACTGTTCTCTGCAACTCAGTCATAAAATTCCAAAAATAAATGTGTGGCATTTCAATGAAGAAGGAAAATTAAAGTTAAATATTTTAAATATGACAGTCATGTGACTGCATACTCTGCAGGAGAATCTGCTGGGGCTAGATAGGTACCCCTTCCACACAAAAATACATACTGCTGTTGCTATGGTTACTGGATCCTGCTTTCCACTGTTGCCTCTGCCGCTTCCCTCCCTTCCCCTAGCCCCGAACTCGCATCTTCCTCTAATTTCTCTCCTATTTCCCCATATGCCCCCTCCGAGCTCATCTTGACCATGAGACACACCTCCTGCTCCCGTGACCCTATTCCCTCCAAACTGCTGACCACCCAACTTCCTTCCTGACCCCCATGTTAGCTGATATTAACGGTTCTCTCGCCTCAGGTACTGTCCCCTCCCCTTCAAATCTCCCCTCCTCAAAAAAAACCACCCTTAGCCCCTCTGTCCTTGCCAACTACTGCCCCGTCCCCAACCTCCCTTTCCCCTCAAGTCCTTGAATGTGTTGTTGCCTTCCAAATCCGTGCCCATCTTTCCCACAACTCCACATTTAAATCCCTTTAATCGGGTTTCCGTCCCTGCCACAGTACTGAAACGGCCCTTGTCAAAGTCACAAATGACATCCTATGCGATGGTGACTGTGGTAAACTATCCCTCCTCCTCCTTCTTGACCTGTCTGCAGCCTTTGACCCGTTTGACCACACCGTCCTCCTCCAACACCTCTCCTCGATCGTCCAGCTGGGTGGAACTGCGCTCACCTGGTTTCATTCTTATCTAGCCAGTCGTAGCCAGAGAATCTCCTGCAATGGCTTCACTTCCCACTCCCACACTGTTACCTCTGGAGTCCCCCAAGGATCTATTCGTGGGCCGCCTCCTATTTCTCATGTACATACCACCCCTCAGCGACATCATCCGAAAACACGACGTCAGGTTCCACATGTGAGCTGATGACACCCAGCTCTACTTCACCATCACCTCCCTCAACCCCTCCACTGTCTGATTTTTTTTCCATACTACTTGTCCATCATCCAAAACTGGATGAGCAAAAATGTCCTCCAATTAAATATTAGGAAGACCGAAGCCTTGATCTTAAAATTCTCATCCTTGTTTTCAAATCCCTCCGTGGCTTTGCCCCTCCCTATCTTGGTAACCTCCTCTAGCCCTACAACCCTCCGCGATCTCTGTGCTCCTTCAATTCTTGCCTCTTGCGCATCCCCAATTTTAATCGCTCCACCATTGGCGGCCATGCTTTCGGCTGCATAGGAACAGGAGTAGGCTATTCAGTCCCTCGTGCCTGCTCTGCCATTTGATAAGATCATGGCTGATCTGTGATCTAGCTCCACATACCTGCCTTTGGCCCATATCCCTTAATACCTTTGGTTGCCAAAAAGCTATCTATCTCACATTTAAATTTAGCAATTGAGCTAGTATCGATTGCTGTTTGCGGAAGAGAGTTCCAAACTTCTACCACCCTTTGTGTGTAGAAATGTTTTCTAATCTCACTCCTGAAAGGTCGGGCTCTAATTATTAGACTGTGCCCCCTACTCCTAGAATCCCCAACCAGTAGAAATAGTTTCTCTATCCACCCTATCCGTTCCCCTTAATATCTTATAAACTTCGATCAGATCATCCCTTAACCTTCTAAACGCCAGAGAATACTACCCCAATTTGTGTAATCTCTCCTCGTAACTTAACCCTTGAATTCCAGGTATCATTCTAGTAAACCTACGCTGCACTCCCTCCAAGGCCAATATGTCTTTCCGAAGGTGCGGTGCCCAGAACTGCTCACAGTACTCCAGGTGTGGTCCAACCAGGGTTTTGTATAGCTGCAGCATAACTTCTGCCCCCTTGTACTCCAGTCCTCTAATTATAAAGGCCAGCATTCCATCAGCCTTATTGATTATTTTCTGCACCTGTTCATGACACTTCAGTGATCTATGTAGAGGCCCTACGATCTGGAATTCCCTCCCTAAACCTCTCCGCATCTCTAACACTCCTCCTTTAAGATGTTCCTTAAAACCTACCTCTGACCAAGCTTTTGGTCATCTGTCCTAATATCTCCTTATGTGGCTCGGTGTCAAATTTTGTTAATCGCTCCTGTGAAGTACCTTGGGACATTTTACTACAGTAAAGGCTCTATATCAATGCAAGTTGTCATTGTCAAATTAATTTTGTCAGAGAGCAATGATTAGAAGCACCACACCATCCATTTTGAATTAGGGATAAAACTGACATGCTTGGTTCATCTCCCTGCGATTGCATCAGTTGCCATTGACAGCAATTGTGACAATATCCACATCTGAGTGTTAGGCAGATGGCGAGAAGCCGTTGGAGTCAAGCCCAATCCTATTCCTTCTTGACATCCCACATGCATTTTTCAGCAGGGGTCACTGGATAGCAATCAGCAGCTAATTTGAGCAATGAAGCAAATTGTGTTCCTACATGCAATCCCCCCCGCCTCCTCCCAGATGAGATGAACTAACTTAACACAGACCAAAACCTTTCTCTGTATGGCTCAACTACTCATTTGATAGAACCGTTGAGGGAACTTCATTGATATATTATCATTTTTAAAGTAAAAATCATGAAAATATATTTTAAAATAAAATTAATAAGCTAAATAACTTTTAAAAACTTCTCAAAAAAATCTTGTATGCTTTTTTAAAAAAAAAATCAACAACTCCCCTCAGGAACGTGTGGGTTTTGGTGTTCCTGAGGTCGCCTACAGAGGGATTCCCCAGTCATGCCATCAATGCAATAGCAAGAAAATGCTTTCTGGACTGTGAAAAGGGGTTGCTCCTAAATTGGAATGCATGTGTGAAGAAAGGACAACTGTTTCAAAGCTGTTCTACTTCATACATGATGGAAATGATCTTGCAAACTTATTTTGCAGTATTAAAAGTAAAATAGCATGTAGCCCAAGTAGTGCTGCTCTCTGGAGCTCTCATCGTGACATAGGGCTGTCTTATCTCCCCCATCCTCTGAAACTGGTCTATTACTAAGGCTTAACTTTAAGTGACATTCCTTGAATTTCTTTCTCTGAGAGTAGCAGTGTTTTAAGAGTAATATTAGGTACCAGAGAGAGAACGGATTGAACAAGATACTGAATTAAAAATGATCTCCCAGCTAGCAATTAGTGAACAAGAAGTTCCAAGGTGTGGTTACCATATGGATGACAAGAGGGACGAGACAACATAAAACTAAAGGAAAAAGCATACAAAAATGCAAAAAATAGCATAGATCCTGGCAACTAGGAGAGATACAAAAAACAGCAACGGGTGACAAAACAGATGGTAAGAGCTACAAAAAGGGAGTATGAAAATCTTGCAAGGGATATTAAAATCAACACATTTTTACAATTATATTAGGAAAAAAGAGGGTGGTTAAGAGCAATGTGGGCCCCTTAAAAACTGATGAAAATAAGGAAATGGTGGACATGTTAAACGATTACTTTGCGTCAGTATTTACAGTAGAGGAAGAGATAGCATGCCGTACACCCGAAGGAAACTAATTTTGAATCAGGGACGGGTCTCCCCATAATTAACTTAAGCAAATTAACAGTAATGATGAAAATAATGGCACTAAAGAGTGACATCCCCAGGACCAGATGGTTTTCATCCCAGGTTTTAAAGGAAGTCGGTGAGAACATTGCAGATGCCCTAACTAATCTTCCAAAGTTCTCTATTTAGGAACTGTTCCTTTTAGTTTAGAAAATTGCACATGTCACTGCTGTTTAAGAAGGCTGAGTGGGGGAAACCAGGGGATAATAGACCAGTTAGCCTAACACCTGTTGTCAGGAAATTACTAGTGTCTATAATTAAGGATAGAGTAACTGCACCCTCGAAAATTTTCAACTGATCAGAGAGAGCTAGCATGGATTTGTAAAGGGTAGGTCATGCCTGACGAAACTAGCTGAATTTTTTTTGAAGAGGTGACTAAAGCAGTGGACAAGGGAATGTTTATGGATGTTGTTTATATGGACTTCCAGAAGGCATTTGATAAAGTCTCTCATAAGAGACTGTTAGCTAAAGTTGAAGCTCGTGGAATTGAGGGTAAATTATTGACCTGGTTAGGAAATTGGCTGAGCGGCGGGAGGCAGAGAGTAGGGATGATGAGCAGACACTCAATTGGCAGGTGGTGACGAGTGGTGTCCCACAGAGACTATTAGGGCCTCAACTATTCACTGTATTTATTAACAACTTGGATGACTGGATAGAGAGCCACATATCCAAGTTTGCTGATGACACAAAGATAGGCAGCATAGGAAACATAAAATTATAGAGAGATATTAATAAATTAAGTAAATGGGCAAAACTGTGGCAGATGGATTTCAGTGTAGGCAAGTGTGAGGTCATCCACTTTGGACCCATAAAGGATAGATCAGAGTACCTTCTAAATGGTGAAAAGCTCAAAACAATGGAGGTCCAAAGAGATTTAGGGAGTCTATGTATGTAGATCATTAAAATGTTATGGACAGGCACAGAAAATAATCAGAAAGGCTAATGGAATGCTGGCCTTTAAATCTAGAGGACTAGAATACAAGGGGGTAGAAATTATGCCACAACTATACAAAGCCCTGGTTAGACCTCACCTGGAGCACTGTGTTCAGTTCTGGGCACTGCACCTTAGGAAGGATATTTTGGCCTTGAAGGGAGTGCACCGTAGATTTACTAGAATGACACCTGGACTCCAAGGGTTAAATTACGAGGCGAGATTACACAAACCAGGGTTGTATTCCCTGTAATTTAGAAGATTAAGGGGTGATTTGATCAAAGTTTTCAAGATGTTAAGGGGAACTGATGGGGTAGATGGAGAGAAACTATTCTGGTTGGGAGCCTAGGACTAGGGGACATATCCTAAAAATTAGAGCCAGGACTTTTAAGAGTGAAGTTAGGAAACACTTCTAAACGCAAAGGGTGGTAGAAGTTTGAAATTCTCTTTGCTAGCTCAATTGTTAATTTTAAATCTGAGATTGGATAGATTTTTGTTAACCAAAGGGATTAAGGGATATGGGGCTAAAGATATGGCGTAAGGTCACAGATCAGCCATGATCTCATTGAATGGCGGAACAGGCACGAGGGGCTAAATGGCCTACTCCTGTTCCTATGTTACAGTCACAACAATTGCCATCACAAATAGATTATTTCTTTATCGAAATGTTTGTCTTTGAGCTTGTCACATTTTCACACTATATGTAGTAACATATGTAATACTTAAATCAGTCATGTTGGAAAGTGACATTTGAGTAGTTCATGTTCATTTTTTATTAATATTCTGGGAATTTTTCATTTAGAAAATAAGTCTCCGAAATTGGGGCAATGTGCACTGGCAGTTTGTACCATTACCATCTGACACAATAGAGTAAACTGGGTAAGACTCCAAAAAATTCAGAAACCTGTGAGGCGGGTATGCTGATCTTCATGGCTGATTCTCCAATCCACAACTGTCAAATGAGGCTCCCCAACGACAGCAGAGGATCATAAAGTGTATCCTGTGGCTGACACATTTTCCAGTTGAAAATGGGAGATGGGGGTGGAATTACTGCCACAAAAAGAGCCATCAAAAATTTGGCACTCTTGTTCACCTTTTCTCTGTCTAACTGGGTAATTTTTTTCAGAGA
The DNA here is from genome assembly GCF_035084215.1 of Heptranchias perlo. Lineage (NCBI taxonomy): Eukaryota > Metazoa > Chordata > Chondrichthyes > Hexanchiformes > Hexanchidae > Heptranchias > Heptranchias perlo. The sequence goes on from NC_090325.1 coordinate 132,934,972, forward strand.
ATTTAAGTATAGGATAAGACCATTAAATGCAACAAGCCCATTGGTGGTTCTCAACCTGCCTGCCTTTTCACCATATCCTTCAATCCCTTCCTTCACTTAAAAACATGTCTGATTGCCTTCCTTGGTGAATTATTCCACAACACTAATACCCTTTGTGTTTTTTAAAGAAAAAGTTCCACCTCATTTCCCTTCTGGCTTGTAACTGGCATTTGAACATTTTGCCCGGATCAAGTTTGTCAATCCCGTCCGTAATCTTGAAAACCTCAGTAAGACACTTCAAAGCTTCCTCTTTTCCCAAAGAGAATAAGCCCAACTTCCTTAACCTTTCTTCAACATTATTTGTTTTTACTTCAATTTTATTTTCTTGGCTTGTTTAGGCTATAGAAATTATTTTAACATATTTTGTTGGTTCAATGAGAAGGCAACTAGGGAAAACACTATAGACCATACTGGGCACTATCTCCATGTGTAGCTGTGCCGTACTGAACCAAAGCTCTTGAGACTCACAAAGCAGCAGGATGACAGAACGTTGAATGTTTGTTAGTTCTCTGTTAAAAATTAGTAAACGCTGATCAGGAATCATTTTTGAAATCTGCAAATTTTAGGGAGTGAAAATCAAGTGCATCTGTAAAATGAAGAATCTGAAATATATTAATGCCATCCTATTTTTTAGTTTGTATATATTTACACTCATCTTGGATCAGAATAGTATCAGTCCTGATTATTATAATGTTATACTTCTGTGATTGAAATAGATTGCATAGCTGTACTTGTAAGTAACACTTACTTGATTTTTGCAGGGTTTTTTGGATCTAGATGGGACACCACAAGGATTTGCAGGACTGGTGACCCACTTACATTGTCAGGAACCGGCCAATTTTGTCTTTGTTAGTTTCCTGATAAAAGGTCTGTTTCACAAAATTTGCTCTCAGCCTAAGAAACCAGCAGGAAAAGGTAAGAATGATTTCAGTTCATTTTCAGTTTGTTGGGTTTCCCAGTTCATTGCCAACCTTGGCAGTCCCTTTCCACTGAGGGAGGGATGTCCTGATCCTGGGATCTGCTATGTTGGCAGCCTGTTGAGTGCCTGGAAGATCAAAGCCAAATTGGGGGGTGGGGATTAATGTCCTGCAGTCCCCTGTCCGGGGCCTCCCTCCCTCAGTGTGATGCAGCTGCTAATGTTTTGAAGTGTTTGGAGGTGGGTAAGGGTCTGTTACAGCTCATCAGTACCTGACATACTGATGGAGTAGGGTTACCAACTTTGGTTGGAGGCATTCCTAGAGGTTTGATCATGTGATGTTCTGATCTCATGGATTTACTTTGTGAAGGTTGGGTCCCCTGTAGTTGAGTATCTTTATTTGTGGTTTCGCACCAGTAGCTGTTGTATGAAAAGTTCCAAGAACCAGAAGGCTGCCAGTGAGCAGGCGAAGGGGGGAAATCTCTCTCCCTCCTCTGCCGCCCCCACCCCCCAGAACACTTATTCTACAGCATACCTTCCCATGAGGAGAAGGGAAAATCAGATGGTGAGTCATTCCCATGATGCTGTTGTGTGCTGCCAGGTGGGGTCAGTGCAGACTGACACTAGTAAAGGCCCAGGAACAGATCACCCATCAACCCACTTGGGCACAGTTGGTGCATGTCCTGGGAAGACGGTGGTGACTAGAGGTTTGGTAATTTTACAAACGGCTAACAGAAATGATTAGTGCTATTTGGATTTTTTAATAGTAATATTTGTGAAAATTTGGTTAGTTTAGCAGGGTCTGATACTGCATTGCATTGAGTGAAAATAAAGGGTTTTATTAACATCAGAATATTGATTGTGTGTATGTATTTTCAATATTTTAACAGGTTTATCCCACTTTTCTGAAGATGTGATGGAGTCTTTAGTTCTGATATTAGCAAATCTCTTTGGAAGGATCCATCTTCCATCATGTTCTACTGCAGAGGGCTGGGCTACATTCCACCAGTCAAAGGTATGCAAGTATGAAACAATCAGGGATTTCAGGGTGATTAACATTTTCAATGTTAAATCAGAAAGAGAAATCATAAAACTCACTTATGCATAGGATGAAACGGTTTGTATATCCAGTGTGATCTATGGCTACATGTATTCTCTCAAAGCTGTCTGGCTTTCCAGACTGTACTCCAACCAAGGTATCTGGCTGCTGTCTGTATTTCCACTGTGGTATCTGGCCACCCTATTCTATGTTCCCATAGCAGTACCTATGGCTGCCCCTCTACTGTGTCAGTAGACGCATCAGGATATCCTCTTTTTTTTTGTACAAAGAAAGTTTACTTTCTTTTAGCATGAGTTGATTTGGAAAGGTCTGGGTGGTGCTGTGTTTTATTGAATAGCCTTTCACCTCTAGGCCCTGGGTTTAAATCTAGCCTTGATGCGACGGAAATCTCTGCTGTTTTTTTTGCAGTCATAAGCCAGTTTCTAGGGGGCATGAGGCCACAGCACAGGACTGCCCCTAATTTGCTATCAAATTGGCAATCTCCCATTAACAGACCACCAGGTGGCCAATATGAGAAATGGATATCACTTTGATGCAGGACTGGTACAGTAAGGGGCGGTCTGCTGAACTTGGGTAGAGAAATGTTATTGGTCAGTGTGAAGGGGCCTTTACTGTGCGACTTGACTTGAGTGCTTAATACTGATGTGGTGACCCAAAATGGGAAGTGTTGCACTAACATACCTCACCATAATTAGCATTAAAAAAAAACTTTTTTAAAACAAATCTGTTTAAGACTGCGGTAAAATTTTTGAATCAATAAAATAACTAATTATTTCGTATTTTATCACAATGCCACAGATTCTGCTTCTAGAATTAGAAATGTAAAAAAAATCATTAGCAATTACATAAATGAAAGCACGTTTATAATGAAAGTTGAATAGGTCTTTTCAGTACTGAAAGTTTTTAAGATTCCTTTTGACCACGTATAAGTTGTTTTGAAGTTGACCTACAGCTTTCCCACTCTGGCATTAGTGAGTACTGTGTGCAAACTGGCACGAACTAGGCAGTACAAATAATCAAAGAAGAAATCTTTGTATTCTGGAAAATACATTTGATAAAGCTCCTTTCTCTGAGCTGAAGGGTTGGATAAGTAAGAAATGAAGTCCTTACAACTTGATCCTTCCAAATATACAATCCTAAAGTGAACCTGTTTCAACCCTTTTACATTGGGCCGGATTTTGCTGTAAAAATAACAGTGAGGCTAACAGCGCTCACTGTTATTTGTGTAAATCAGACATTAACTTCCCGCTGACCACTCATGCGCAGTTAAACAAAGAAATCCGAAAGTTGTTGCTGGCCGAGATGCCCTCCTCCAAAAGCTGTATGAAAACGGCATCTTGATGTTTGGCTCCCATTGAATGGCGTGAAGCTCCTGTACTTGGCTCATAGATAGGGACTAAACTCGCCAAAAAAGTTAGGGTTTGCCTTTCATTGTAAGTACCATTTTAACGGCATGATGAGTCTTAATTACTGCCAGACAACCTCTTTGGCACTGAAAGTCTCATTCCTTCAGGTATGAATTATTGTTGGACAATTTTTTAAAACATTAAATTTTTAAAAAAATGTTTTCTATTTCTTTGCCTCTTTTATCTCTTAATCCAATCTTTCTTTCCCTCGCTTTATTTCGTTTACTGTACCTGATTTACATTTCCTATTCCATCTGCGCTACTTGTTAACCATTCTTCAATCTGGTTAAGGAGATACACAGCTGCATGCCCTGTTCACACAGGTTCCAGATGCCCTCTATAGAGTGCCACGCCATTTGGCTGTCCCATTGATAGACTTCCTATGGGGTTTTGCATGGCAAGCTGCTATAAGCAAGTGCAAGTCTAATGAATGTCTGGCGCCGTTCATTTGACGCTCACAGCAAAATCCAGCCAATATTGCTTCTGTGATTCAGATTGCAGGAGAGTGTTGTATGTGTGCCAGTTCTTCATGTTTATATTGTTAAAACCAGCTGTGGCAGAATCATAGACCCACATTTCAGTGGGTATACGATATGGTCATCAGGATAAGAGTTTGTATCAGCAATGCACACAGATATCGCTCTTTGATGAGCCAGACTGCAGAAACACCAAATGCAAAGTACCTTTTGATTATTACTGAAAATGTATGATAACTGGCTTTTTATTCTAGGTGTTCCTGGAGGATCTTCCAGAAGAGTTTGCAGATGCAGTTAATGAATACAACAGAACTGTCCAGGAGGTCTTTGGATGCTTTCTTCTTTCTACTTCGAATCAAGCTGATATGGTGGAAGAATGCCATCTTCCTCTATCAAAAATATGTAAAAAAGAAAATAATAATTTCAGACCTTATTTTGTATATTTTAGTCTTAAAGCCACCTACAATTTAATTTACAAAGCGGAGTGTAATATTGGGGCTTTAAACATGTGCTGAAGAAGTGTAATTTGGGGTATGGTAGTCTAGTGGTTAGGCTACTGGACTAGCAACCCAGAAGTTGAATTCAAATACCACCATAAATTGGTGATTTGTGGGCTAGTGCTAGGAAAAATAACCATGAAAACTGCTTGCTGATCATAGAGAACCAGTTGGATTTTTAATGTCCTTCAGGGACTGGAACTTTCTATCCCTCTTCCTGGTCTGGTTTTCACATGACTCAGGTCCCAGACTACATTGTTGACTCAATGCACTCTGAAACTATTCAATTGGTCCAAGGAGGCGGCCCACCACTAATGATGAGCAATAAATGCCATCATTGTCCACATCCTGAGACAAATTAAGAAAAACAACTCGGGTAGAAACCAGTTGATGAGTAACCCTCAGCTGCCCCTATCCACAATTGAGTAAATGGATCAAGGTTAAACAGCATCAGCTGAAAGACCTGGGAGCAAGTTGCTTGCCTAGCCACTTGGCTGAGGTATGGTTTGGGAAGCAAGAAGACAATAAAATATTTTTACTTTGCTTGAATACAGTTAGTGCGGGTAATTTTGATTTTGGGCGATAGTGTAAAACAGGCTATATCTGTTCAGCTGCCTGTCCTGCCATGTTCAAAGATTTGAGTATGTATACCCCCAGGTCTCTTTGTTCCTGCACCCCCCCCCCCCCTTTTTTAAAATTGTACCATTTAGTTTATATTGCCTCTCTTCATTCTTCCTTCCAAAATGCATCACTTCACATTTATTAAACAGATTATTTGAGGTACATATTAGAGGGAGTTGGTGGAATTACATTTTGAAAATTTGCATTTCTGCACTCTGTCCTCCCTTTTTAAAAAAAAAACTTCAGAAGTACTACTTTCACTGTTTTAAAATATACTGGGGACATACACCCAGTAACTGAAATCCATTAACTTCCAACATGATTATCGTGCAATTTATAAACAGCATGAAAACTAACAGCTGAACAATACTAATCATCAAAGTGATCGTTACTTTCCTCCTCCCCAGCTTTTTCAGGTGGTCAGCCTTTCCAAACGTGTGATAAATTTGTAGCTGAGTTGACTGCACCTGGAAAGCATCCCACAACAGCGGTATCTCCATTTGCATGTTTATCGGGGATTACCAATCTGGATCTTTTCAAGACATACAATGTGGACAGTGTAAGTTCCTCCTTTTGTTAAGTATAGAATTATATTTATTTACAACACCTTGAATATATATAGCGTCTTTAACATAGTAAAACTTCCCAAGGCACTGTGCAGAAGTATAATCAGACAAAAACCGAGCCAAATTTAGGATGTGTGACTAAAAGCTTGGTCAGAGATGTAGGTTTTAAGGAGAACCTTAAAGGAATAGAGAGAGGCGGAGAAGTTTCGGGAGGGAATTCCAGAGCTTGCTTAGGGCCCAGATGGCTGAAGGAACAGCTGCCAATGGTGGGTGGAAGGAGTGGGGGATATGTAAGAGCCCAGAGCTGGAGGAATACTCCACTCTCAGGTTTGTAAGGCTGGAGGAAATTAGAGATAGGTAGGGGTGAGGCCATGGAGGGGTTTGAATATGAGAATTTTAAATTTGAGACATTGCTGGACCAGGAGCACGGGTTGATGGATGAGTGAGACTAGGTGCGACTTAGGATACGGGCAGCAGAGTTTTGGATGAGCTCACATTTATGGAGGGTGGAAAATGAGATACTGGCCAGGAGAGCATTGGAGTACTCTAGTCTGATGGTAACAAAAGTATCGATTTCAGCAGTAGACGGGCTGAGGCAGGGGTCGACAGGCGAGGTTACAGAGTTAGAAGTAGGTGGTGTTTGTGATGGAGAGGCTATGGGCTCAGCTCAGTGTCAAATATGACGCAGAGGTTGCGATCAGTATGTTTCGGCCTGAGACAATGGCCTGGAGAAGGATAGGGCGAACAAGTTTTCTAAACTCCCCTGTTGTCCGTGTGCTGGTTTATCATTATTACCAAAGTTACCTAATAAGCGTGGTCTGGTGGGCATACTAATTTTCAGCTCTGGAACCTGGACCCTTCATTGCTGGCTGCAGGGTCCTTAGTGAACAATAGCAGTTCAGTTCATAGTTAGCATTGTTCCAACAGTACAAAGCTGTCTGCAGTTTAGCACAAATTTACAATCCCTTCAGAACAGATAAAAGGTTCCTGCACTACAAGCAGTTTAAACAGAAGTGCATCTAAAGTGCTGGTTAAAGGAGAGTATGTTGTCGAATGTGACACCAGTTAGTTAATATACATTTCACGCAGCTCACTAGAACAGCTCACTGTTCAGGAATTCTTCCCATCTGTGCAGAGGGAATTTCCACAAAATCATGAAGGAGAGCTCAGATTTGAGAGTCAAACTATATGCATGTCAATACAGTACCTGAAATGGATGAGATAGTAGCATGTAGGAATATTAAAGATCCAAGTTTGCACTATTAATGAATTGCATGTAATGTGAACAAAATTTGGCAACAATGCAAGTTTTAAAAAATGGGAGTTTCATATTGGATGAGAAGGGTGCAATCTGAAAACAGAATTGAGGCAGAATGTTGACAGATTTATTTTTAATAGCCCCAGAAATGATTGAAATACTTTTTTTTTTAAAAATCATCAAGCAGGCATGCAACTGTGTTTAGCAATTTGGGTTTTTTTGTGGGTGGTGGGGGGGCAGTGGGAGGGGTGGGGGGAGCGTGTGAGAGAAAAAAGTACAGCTGTTGTATGAGAAGTTCCAAGAACCAGGAGGCCATCCGTGAGCAGGCGAAGAGAGGAAACCGAGGGCAGGAAAAGGGGAAACCATTCTCTCCATCTCTCCTTTCCCTCCTGAGCCCCGTCACTGTCTCTTTTGTCTCTTTCCTCTTTCCCGCCCCAACTCAGATCTGTGTCTTTTCCTCCCTCTCCTTTTTTCCCCACCTCAAGCCCCCAGTCTCTGTATCTCTTTTCCTCCAAGGCCGGTTCCGGCTCTCTGCGGGCGATAGCACTGAGCAATAGCCGGTGACAAGCACCGTAGAAGAGGCAGGAAATTATTCTGTTTAAAATTAATGCGGTTTAACCTGGCTCTGACTCCCAACGTCAGACCAACAGTTAGCAGCAGTGAAACCACTCTATCCTTGGGATAGAGCAGTGCAAGCATTCAGTTCCAGAGAGAGCAGTTTATCTGCCGCTGTGGACGCTAGGCGAAGAGATCTCCATTCCACAAAAGCCGATTCTTTCACTTACTGCCGCCTTGCACTTATCTGTGTGTCCCATATTTTAAGTTGTAAACCAACTTGGTGCACTGAAGGCTGTCCATAGTCCATAATTTGCGAGTGTCTGTGGTTTCAAGATGCAGCTTGTATCTATTACAATGTAAGTTATTTGGGACTGTCAATAAGTGTATGTTCTTTGTAGGTATCCATTTGTACAGATTTCACTTTCAAATTCAAGTGATAATTGTGATGGGAAATATTTGCTGTAAAATATTTTTATTTTGTGAATGTGTTGTCCCTTGGTTTCATGTTTGAATAAAATTAACCCCACATGTCCAACTTTAATCCCAAATGTCCAACTATCAGTTGGAAAACAACCACTATCCCATAATCTGTTGCAATTTATCATTACAGATTGCTTTACGCACTATCGAAGTTAGCTCAAGCAACATTCCTGTGTTAAATTTGATGAAATATGACCAGCAAGGCAGGAGAATGCCCCTGAATGCATATGCCCTGGACTTCTACAAACATGGTTCTTTGAAGGCTTTGTTAAATGACAACATGTAAGTTAAGCTGCAGTACAACTTCTATCATGTGATGCCAAGGTGGAGGGGAAAAATAATTGAATCAAACAATTTAATGTTTCGTTCTCATCTTCCTTTCCCTATTAGGTTGCATTTGGGAGATGCCTATAATGTCCTTAATGATTTCCGACTAACTGTTGCTTCAATCAGGTATGGAGGAAAATCAGCTCTTGGTTCGTTGTATGATATTTTTGTACGTTATAGGGGTAATCTTACAAGTCCATGCTACCAGAGGGGAGGTTCATGCACTCAACACATCGATTTTCTAACAATTCATTTCAATGTTTGGAAAATTGTGAACAATTTTACAACACCAAGTTATAGTCCAGCAATTTTATTTTAAATTCACAAGCTTTCGGAGACTTCCTCCTTCCTCAGGTAAATGTTCAGGATTTACCTGAGGAAGGAGGAAGTCTCCGAAAGCTTGTGAATTTAAAATAAAATTGCTGGACTATAACTTGGTGTTGTAAAATTGTTTACAATTGTCAACCCCAGTCCATCACCGGCATCTCCACATCATGGAAAATTGTGGACAACATGTGCCTAATGTTCCAGTGTTGCTGATTTGGTGAGGCTGGGCTGACTTGCTAATCCTTGATCTATAATCCTATTAAGTGACACGCCAGGCATTTTGGTGCTTATATATGATTACATTTTATTGTTCTATTTACTTCACAAAAGAAATTAGATTAAGTGGCATTCTTAGCTTCAAACTAATTTGATTGTGATAAATTTGTTTTCCCTATCTGTGCTTGCCATGTTGCATTCTATGTTGTCATGAAGGATGAGGCAATGATTGATGTAGGGTGGTGCTCAAGCATTGCTAAAACAATCTTATTACCCTAAAAATGGTACAGCTCCTACAACTATAATAATGTGCCATACTTGCAGTATTAGTGATGTGTCTGTTCATAAAAAATGAAAATATTTATCAATAATCTACTTAAAATGAAACAACCTACTGTAGTACTAGTGGCACACTACCATGTACTTTAAGGTCCTACATTCCCTTTCTTTTAACCTTCTCACCTATTTTACCTCCTTCCTCATTTACTCTTGAGTATTCTTGTTGCACACCAGTGAAAGAAGACACAGGAATTTTTTAAAAACCTGTAACAAATAATACATAGCTTGGCATAGAGTTGAAAGCTGTAGCTCAATCTCTGAGCTCTGTTGATGTTCATACACCATTCCAAATTGGCTATCAATTTTATGACCGTGAGAACTGCTTAAATGAATATTTTGTAAGCTTCTTTCTGCCAGCCACCTATTCTTGTGGATTTATTTTAAGAAATTCTTTGCAAAGCAACAGTGATGGAGCTCTGAGTAAACATTTAATTTTGTTTAGAAGTTGTGTAATTCTGTGTGTAAGCACCCCTTTTAATGTTCTAGACACAGCATTCACAGCCCAGCATTAATGAGACTATCCAATTCAGTATGTAACTGTCTTGTAAAATTGCAGTCCATCATTTTCATCACCTGTCCATTCCCATTTTTTTTGCACGTTATTGATGAGCAAATTGAATATAATATAATCACTTGCTGTGCTAAAGTTACAGTTACACTGCTGTTTTCAAACCACCTTTTTCTTTTTAATTTCCTAGCACCTCTCTCAAGGAACTGTGCGATAACAAAGATGATGTCGTCGTTTTGGCTTTTGAACAACTGAACGAAACATTTTACCAAAAATTTGAAAAGATAAAAAGTTAATATCAATGCAATTGGAAAAACCGTTCCATCCACAAATGCTCTGTGGATTCTTGCTCCTGAATGAGGGGAGTGAATACTTGACAAAAGCAAGTTGTGAAGGGCATCCGAATATTTTAGAAAACTTATAGCCCAATGATTTAAACAAAAAAAATAAAATTGAAAAGTAGATAATTTAATGTATTGTGTTGAAATTTAATTGCACTATGTAAAAACCATCACTTAAAGGTGGCCAGCATTATAGGGAAATAACTTTTAATGCACAACTTCACCGGTGACCTCTGCACTGGAATTAGTCATAACATTTGTCCCATTCTCTCCCTAGAATTTTTTTTAAGCTGTGCTGCTTGGCAGGAGGCACCAATCATGTTCATTGCTTTCCCACCTGCAACCCTGATATTTCAACTAAAACAGTTGGGAAATTGAGTACTTCTTGAGGTGGCACACGGAAGCACCAGTACACTGCCACAAAGTGGTGTGACTTGGGTTTGCACCCATGATTTCCCACATGTTGCTAATCTTGGCCATGAGGACCCCTGGAGCAGAAACCAAACAGTTTTTGAAGGGAGAGATAATTGGGGAAGACAGTCATCCTTGGCCCAGTTCCCATTGACCAGTTTCAATGATACTGAGAGTGTTTCGTCCTCCCTCTGTCATATCTGGGCATTGTAATAATGCAGTCTAGTGCACTGTGCCACAGAATTGTGTTTCGTCCCTATAATTCTCCACACTTAAAAAATCTACAATTTCCATGACATTGGTGGTAGAAAGGTTAGTGTGAAAGCCAGGTTCTTCCCCACAAGAATGTTATAAAAAGACCCGAAGGTAAATGGCTCTTGACATACCTCCTAATAGCTGGAACAAGAGTAGCATTGGCAGAGGTCTGTCAGCAGGTCTTTTTAAAAATACTTATTTAGGTTTTTTTGTTCTTTATGGACGGAAAAGTAAGTGGAGTTGACAGCAGCTTCCATCTAGGAGAAAAAAAGTGATGTCGAAACCATTCTTTTAAGAGGTATTTTACACCTTGTTATCATGCTTTAAGTTTCTGGTATCTTTTTAATGTTTTAAAGTGATTTCAATAGTAAGGACTGAGTAATTGCAAAAGATCTGAGCTTTTTAATAAAATATATAACAAAGCATCTTTTTTTAAACAATATTTTGCTCAAATAAAGATGTGTTTAAAAAAAATCGATATATTTTCCTAATTGTGACACTCTATCTTTGGCTCATTGCAAACCAACTGTTTCCTTCTCAAAAACTGCTAATAAATGAGATCCTTCTGTTAACTGTCCACCAACACCAATATCAGATTAAAGATTAACCTGGCACCATGCAGTATCACAGTGGGTGGTGTTAACTGGGTTTTGGGTAATTCCAATTCAGTTCAGCCCAGTTTATTTCTAGTAGCCTGAGATAGGCCCAAAATCTGTTAACAGTACTTGCTTTACCACTACTGTTCATGCAAGGGTCAGCAAACAAAATAAGGAATATATCATTAAATAAAGTGGATCAGGCAAAAAAAACTGGGTGCAGTAGTAAACCTGAAATTATCATGTATGGCATTGATAACACAAGTGGTACAAGTATTAAGGTGTAAAAATAAATGAGGTACAAATCCAAATGTTACCATGTGCTGTGAGACATCAGTAAGACCATATGTGGAGTACTGTGTTTAGTTATGTACACTAGTTACAAAAAGATACAGGAACAGTAAACAGTGAAGAGGTCAGAGACTAGCAAACAAGAAATTTTGAATCAGGTAAGGGAACTACATATATTAGTGAACTGGAAAAGAAAAGTTTTTCAAGTAATGAAATAGATAGAGAAACAGTTTGTGGAAAGAAAACATTTGGAAAACTGGATGAATAACATTGTAACTAGCGCTTAAAATTTTCCAACCTGTGGAAGAAATAATAGGTGTGCATGCATGTATTTTGCCATATGCTACTCATTCATTGAATGAAGCTTAAAGACGTGCATCATGTGGCCTATTGGTGTATACATATTATGCCACACAGATTGGCAGGATGTGGGTTCAAGACGTCAGCTGGCCACGCAGTGACTTGGTGATCGAAGATCATCTGGTTGGACTGATTTGCCTTTTCTTTCTGTTGTAGGAATAACTACCTTGGTAGGGAAATCATGTGATAAGCACACACAGGAAAATGGTATCACAGATGGGCAGTGCTACATGTGGTCCCCTACTTTTATCATTGTACAGGTGTTTCATTGTGCCATTTTCATTTTTTAGTATTCTGATTCACTCTCTAAATAGTCTTTTGCTGCTATGATACTGGAAAATTAAAATGGCTTATAAATATATGCGTCTATTGGGGGCTCTTTGTATATTTTTAAAAACCTGTAAAGGTGAAGGACACAATTAAAGTGGAAAAGAATTAGACATAAAATGAATCAGGAAAACTCTGGAACTCCTCTCCTGTCTATCTTTTGTCTGATCTTCAAAGTTTTGAGATCTGGGACAGGGATTAAGAGTTGGCGGTGGAGTGCACTGAGGGCATGAAATCCAAAGGAATTTGATGAATGTTAAAGTGGAATAATCAGTAGAAGAAACCACAACAATGACTGATTATCAAGGCCTCTCATTCATGATTTTAAAGGACAAGCAGGTGGAATCATGGAATTCACTCCCCCAAAATGCTAGTAAAATGTCCCAGAATTATTCAGTCACTATAAGTAAATGACCTGAATTGTAAATGGATGGAATCACTGTATGTGACCTCCAAAACACTGGTTAAAGTCCTGGTATTCCAAGTAATAAAATTAGAATTTGATTTATTCGGTCACCATAAATATGACCTTCAGATAATTAATCAGGTGTTCAGGAGCAAAGTTTCAATGGTGTGTAACAGGCAACAAGATCACTAATGGATCATCTGTGCTGAAGACCATATCCACAAACAGATTGGGCTAGAACTATATAGGTAATGAATAATTTGAGAGCTATTGGCAACTTCTGTAACTTTAGAAAGACCCAATATAAGTGCAAGAGCACTTGGCTCCTCACACTAAGCAAGATGTTGGCTGTGCACAGAATTGGTTTTCATTCAAGTGTCAGGTTGGGCGCATCTATTTTCACCAGTGGTGAAATTAAGATAATTCCTTAATGTCACTGACTGGATGTGGGGGGACAGCCCTTTGTCTCACCTAACCCTTTGGCTGGAATGTGTAATTTGATCCAGTTTGCTGCAGAGTAATTCAAGTTCCCTGCAATGTGTAATTTGATCCATGTAAGGAGTCGTACAACACCAGGTTATAGTCCAACAGCTTTATTTGAAATCACAAGCTTTCGGAGCTTTGCTCCTTCGTCAGGTGAGTGCAGGGTTCCATAAAGGCACAGCAAATATAGTCAGAGAACAATGCCTGGTGATTACAGATAATCTTTCCAACTGCCCATTATCACACCTCGGCAGAGAGATAGTCACAGCAATCAAAGGAGTGGATGGTGTTCAGACAGATTAGTCAGGGAAACCTTACATCCAAGAATACTGAATACACAAGGGGTCAGATAACAAAGACAGAGAACCAAAAGGCAGAGAGAGAATGACCAGTTGTATTAAAAACAGATAACTTTTTTTCGCTGGTGGGGTTACATGTAGCGTGACATGAACCCAAGATCCCGGTTGAGGCTGTCCTCATGGGTGCGGAACTTGGCATCACTTTCTGCTCGACGATTTTGCGTTGTCGTGTGTCTTGAAAGCCGCCTTGGAGAACGCTTACCCGATGATCGGTGGCTGAATGTCCTTGACTGCTGAAGTGTTCCCCGACTGGGAGGGAACCCTTCTGTCTGGCGATTGTTGTGCGGTGTCCATTCATCCGTTGTCGCAGTATCTGCATGGTCTCGCTGATGTACCATGCTCCGGGGCATCCATTCCTGCAACGTATGAGGTAGACAACGTTGGCTGAGTCACAGGAGTATGAACCATGTACCTGGTGGGTGGTACCTGTGTCGATGATCTGGCATGTCTTGCAGAGGTTGCCGTGGCAGGGTTGTGTGGTGTGGACGCTGTTCTGAAAGCTGGGTCATTTGCTGCGAACGATGGTCTGTTTGAGGTTAGGTGGCTGTTTGAAGGCGAGTAGTGCAGGCGTGGGGATGGCTTTAGCGAGGTGTTCGTCGTCATCGATGACATGTTGAAGGCTGCGAAGAACATGGCGTAGTTTCTCCGCTCCGGGGATGTACTGGATGATGGGTACTCTGTTGGTTGGGTCCCGTGTTTGTCTTCTGAGGAGGTTTATGCGATTTTTCGCTGTGGCCCGTCGGAACTGTCTATCAACGAGTCGAGCGTCATATTCCGCTCTTACAAGGGCGTCTTTCAGCATCTGTAGGTGTCCATCGCGTTCCTCCTCGTCTGAGCAGATAGTGACGACCTCATCCATACAAAGGTATGGATGAGGCTGTCAATAGCGCAGGGACTGAGGTGGAAGTAAATGCTCTTAATGATGGAGAGGATATGGGGTCGGAAGCTCAGCTCAGGGTCAATTAGGATGGTGAGGTTGTGAACAGCCTGTTTCAGCCTGAGACAGTGGCTAGGGACGGGGTGGAGTTTGTGGGGGGGGGGGGGGTACCGAAGACAATGTCTTTAATCTTCCCAGTTTGCAGTTCATCCAAGACTGGATGTTGGTCGAGCAGTCTGACAATACAGGCAGTGGAGGGGTCGAGAGAGGTGGTGGTGGTGAGGTAGAGCTGGGTGTTTTCAGTATACATGCGGATGATGTCACTAAGCGGCAACTTGTGGATGAGAAATATGAGGGGGCCAAGGATAGATCCATGGGGGACTCCAGAGGTAACGGTCCGGGCGGAAGAGAAGCCATTGCAGGAGATCCTCTGGCTGAGTGGCTATGTAATAGTGGAACAAAGCAAGGGTATTCCTACTCAGCTGGACAACGGAGGAGAGGTGTTGGAGAAGGATGGTGTGGTTAACCATGTTTTTAAAAACTACTGAAATAAAAATCAGGAGGGATAGTGCACCACAGTCACAGAGGATGTCACTATTAACTTTGATTAGGGCCAAAACCTGATCGGCGAGGTTCAAACATGGAGTTGCAGGAAAGATGGCAGACAGCTATGGAGCTAACGGACAGCAGCATTGCCTTCTACTTCACAGCTGCAGATAATGGAGTGTCTTGGAATACAGGCAATAGCTGTTGGGAATGGCAGGCAACACAAACTGCACAGTGCCTCCACTTCACTCCTACAGCTGCTCTGCCAGTTCGGTTATGTGTATCTGTGAATGCTGCTTATCCTCCTTCCATTGCTCCTTCTCTTCATTCAAAAAAAAGAGATCGCAGGATAACTATGGATGAGCGCAGCCATTTGGCTCGCCTTGAATCAAGTGTTGATTTCTCTTTGTGTGAAGAATGATTTATTGATATCATTCCTACATTTGAATCTGTGTTGATTTCTCATACACTAGCAATCCTCCTTGTGGCTTTTCTCTGAACTGGCCACAGTACATCAGTAGCTCTGTTGCGCCTCAGTGACCAGCACTGCACAAGGGTGTCAGGGTGTGGTCTGAGCAACAGACTGTTCACAACTTCCTCTGACAAAAGCCTGGACTTTCCTTATAAAAAAACACCCATTTCTGGGTGATGTTCTGGCAAGTGAAGTGGAACAGGGGACCTCAGCCAAAACATAGTAACGGCATTTAAATCATAATACGATCCGGCAGAGTCAACATGGTTTTATGAAAGGGAAATCGTGTTTGACAAATCTATTAAGAGTTTTTTGAGGGTGTAACTAGCAGGGTAGATAAGGGGGAACCAGTGAATGTAGTATATTTGGATTGTCAAAAGGTATTCAATAAGGTGCCACACAAAAGGTTGTTACACAAGATTAGGGCTCATGGGATTGGGGATAATATATTAGCATGGAGTGAGGATTGGTTAACGAACAGAAAACAGTAGGAATTCTAGTTATAGGCCACCAACTAGTGGGAAGGATGTCGAGCAACAAATTTGCAGGGAAATTAGAGAGGTGCATAAACTATATAGTGATAACTGGGGACTTCAACTATCCTAATATAGACTGGGATGACAATAATAATATAAGGGGCAAAGAGGGGGAGGAATTTTTGAAATGTGTTCAGGATAACTTATTCAGTATATTTCCGGCCCAACAAGAAGGAGGCATTGCTGGACTTGGTTCTAGGGAATGAGGCAGGCCAAGTGGAGCAAGTGTCGGTGGGAGAACATTTAGGGAGCAGCGATCATAAGATTTAGATTATATTGAACCTTGTCCTTTTCCATAACTAAAGTAAAAATGTTCAATTGGAGGAGGGCCAATTTCAATGGGATGAGAACAGAATCTGGCCCTGGTAATTTGGAATCAAAGATTGGCAGGCAAAACTGTAATTGAACAGTGGGCAGCCTTTAAAGAGAACCAATCATCTGATAAAACCAGGTAACCTTTTTTCCTCTCCACATGAATTTTCCACTCTCCACTTTTCAAAGTCACCTTCAGGTACAGTCTAGGCACAATCCCACGAGGTAGAAAGGTAGGGCAACTAAAGCCAGAGCTCCCTGGATGACAAGAGATAGTAAGATGAAATGGGAAAAAAGGCACATTTGAAAGATGTCAGGTTGATAACATAAGTGAGAACCAGGCAGAATATAGAAAGTTCAAGGGGAAATGAAAAAGGAAATAAGAGGGGCAAAGAGAGTATAAGAATCGACTGGTGGCCAACGTAAAAGGGAATCCAAAAGTCTTCTACAGGCATGTAAACAGTAAGAGGAGGGGTGGGGCCGATTAGGGAACATAAAGGAGATCTACTCATGGAGGCAGAGGGCATGGCCGAGGTACTAAATGAATACTTTGCATCTGTCTTTACCAAGGAAAAAGACGCTGCCAGAGTCTCAGTAAAGGAAGATATAGTTGAGACACTGGATGGGCTAAAAATTGATAGTTACTCGAAAGGCTAGCGGTACTTAAAGTAGATAAGTCATCTGGGGATGCAACTTAGGTTGCTGAGGGAAGGGTGGAAATTGTGGAGGTACTGGCCATAATCTTCCAAACATCCATAGATATGGGGTTGGTGCCAGAAGACTAGAGAATTGCAAATGTTACACCCTTGTTCAAAAAAGGGTGTAAGGATAAACCCAACAACTATAGGCCAGTCGGTTTAACCTAGGTGATGGAGAAACTTGTAAAAATGATAATCCGGGACAGAATTAGCAGTCACTTGGATAAGTGTGGATTGATTAGGGAAAGCCAGCACGGATTTGTTAAAGGCAAATCGTGTTTAACTAACCTGATAAGAGTTTTTTGATGAGGTAACAGAGAGGGTAGATGAGGGCAATGCAGTTAATGTGTATATGGACTTTCAAAAGGCGTTTGATAAAGTGCCGCATGGTAGGCTTATTATCAAGATTGCGGCCCATGGAATAAAGGGGGCAATAGCAACGTTGATATCGAATTGGCCAAGTGACAGGAAACAAGAGTAGTGTTGAACGGTTGTTTTTTGGACTGGAGGGAAGTGTACAGTGGTGTTCCCCAGGGGTCAGTGCTGGGACCACTGCTTTTTTTGATATATGTCAATGATTTGGACTTTGCTGTACAGGGCACAATTTCAAAATTTGCAGATGACACAAAACTTGGATGGGTAGTAAACAGTGAGGAGGATAGTGATAGACTGCAAGAGGATATGGCAGACACGTGACAGGTGAAATTTAACGCAGAAAAAAAAGTGATACATTTCGGTAGGAAGAACGAGAAGAGGCAATATAAACTAGAGGGCACAACTCTGAAAGGGGTACAGGAACAGAGAGATCTGGGGCTATATGTGCACAAATCGTTGAAGGTGGCAGGGCAGGTTGAGAAAGCGGCTACAAAAGCATACGGGTTCCTGGGCTTTATAAATAGGAGCATAAAGTACAAAAATATGGAAGTTATGATGAACCTTTATAAAACACTGGTTCGGCCACAACTGGAGTGGTGTGTCCCGTTCTGGGCACCGCACTTTAGGAGAGATGTGAAGGCCTTGGAGAGGGTGCAGAAGCGATTTACTAAAGTGATTCCAGGGATGAGGGACTTCAGTTACGTGGATAGACTGGAGAAGCTGGGGTTGTTCTCCTTGGAACAGAGATGGTTGCGAGAAGATTTGATAGAAGTACTCAAAATCATGAAGGGTCTAGACAGAATAGATAGAGAGAAACTGTTCCCATTGGCGGACGGGTCAAGGACCAGAGGACATAAATTTAAGGTGATTGGCAAAAGAACCAAAGGTGACATGAGGAAAAACTTTTTTTACACAGCGAGTGGTTAGGATCTAGAATGCACTGCCTGAGGGGGCGGTGGAAGCAGATTCAATTATGGCCTTCAAAAGGGAACTGGATAAGTACTTGAAAGGAAAAAAATTGTAGGGCTGCAGGGGAAGGGCGGGGGAGTGGGACTAGCTGGATTGCTCTTGCACAGAGCTGGCTGTCATCTGTTCTCCCAGCTCCTTTAGACGAGTTCTTGAATTTACAGTTTCTTGCAATAACTTATGAAAATCAATGTATTTGAATAGATATCAGCACTGCTTCAGATTGCTGACCATTGACAGATTCTTCTGTTTTATACCTGTAACTCTGTGATGTAAAAGAAATCTCTGAAGATTACCCTTAGCAGCCAACTTTAACAAGCTTGCGCGTCATGTGCAATTGACAAGCTCGGTAATGAGTCAACGGAGTGATCTCAGAAAATTATAAAACAACGGGCTATGTATTGAGGGGCCAATTTGACACTTCAGGCTGGATTTTCCTCCACTGTTATGCCCAAAATCTGGTGTGATAGTGGCGGAATCAGCGGGAAAACGGGACAGTGAGGCATTCTTTTGCCTTCACACCGACCCATATTTTCCTCCTGTCCACCGCTCCCCTGGTGACCTGAGGTAGCGGCAGCAATAGCCCTGAAGCCTCATGATGGAGAGGGGCCACTTTTTCCCTCCGATCGGCTCCAGCGCCTCCCTGTGGCCGAGGCCTACAAATACTGCTGGACATTTTAATCTTTGGGGCTCTTCTGCCCCTTTAAATGCTGCGGCGGAGTCCACAGGGAGCTCGCCCACACACCCAGTAAGAGGGGTTGAGGTTACGGCAGAATAAGGGTCAGGCAGAGGTCCGGCCTCTATGTACCCAGTGGAAAGAGGGAAATCCAATTACAAACCACAACCCTGTTTGACGTCAATTCATTAACAAGCTTATTAGAAACAAAACTCCAGCTATACAGAATCATTTTTCATCCCGCTGAGGGAAGTTTATATCTTTCAGAGTTAATTAATGCTATTTCAGGCTAGAATGCCAGGGCCTTGTTTGGAGCACAAAACAATCAGTCCGCGTGCGTTGTTTTTTTTTATATTAAAAATAAACTAGTGCTAATTTCCTAATTAAGAACTGAAAGAAAGCATTTGAAGCTGCATTCACATAGCTCCTTATCACAGGACATCCCGAAGTGTTTCACGTCAACGTGCAGACAGCATTGTTATGTAGCTAAATGCAACAGCTAATTTGCGGACAAGATCCCGTAAACAGTAAATTAATGTATAATCATTTATTGGTCATGAAAATCCATGGCCTTTCCGGCTTATTCTTATTGTAACTTCGGTATGGAGTCTGCCGGAACGGCTGTGATCTGGGTCGGGTCTCAGCCTTACTCATAAATATGCAGGATGGCCTATTGGGGGGGTGGGGGGGGGCAGATCCTCTGCCTGCCCCAAATATAGTCATAAGAAATAAAAGTGCAAGTAGGACTGACTTAGCAGGGTTATAAATGGTGGTGGTGATGGGGGGGGGGGGGGGGGAGACGGACATGGGATACATCATTCATATGAATTGAGCCAGTGGATGGCATCACATTCACCAGAAAGAACAGAACACAGGTGACATACAAGTTTCATCCAATGAAATGCAGCAATCATTATTGCAAGCACAAACGTTCCTTTTAAAATTCCTTTATTACAGCCAAGTATCACCTAAATTCAAATCGTAACAGGAAACTGCATCAATGAAATTGCATATCCAGAAGTCTACAAAATAATCATACAGCCAGGGTGTGCACATTGCATTCAACAATGGTATGAAATAAAATGCTGCTTTAAAAAAAAACCTATTCTTCTTCACAAAAGCAACTGTCATAAAGTATCCTTATAATCTTGTTACACGTTGCTGAAGTAGGCACATTAGCCAGTCGAAGATCTGCCGCAGTACTCGTAGTACATTAATATCCAAACATTTATGGATGAAACAATTTCATAAAGTTCTTTCCCTCAAGCTAATGGCCTCCCATACTGAAACATTCTAGCCCCTTAAGTACTAATAGTGAAAAAAACTTGCATTTATATAGCTGCCTATACATTCCCAGGACATCCTAAAGTGTTTCATGGTCAGTGAAATACTTCTTGGAAGTATAGTCACTATTGACATGTGTTCTAACATTAAAACCAGCCTCACACACTTACATAATTGTTAAATACATTCTACACATCCTCCGAGAACTCTGTGTTCCTCCAATTCTGGCCTCTTACGCATCACCGACCTCCTTCATATACAAATGCAAGTTGTTATATAAAGTTTGCAAAATAAAAGTTAGAAGTTGCTGTGCCCACCATGGTATTTTGCAAAGAAAAAGTTAATTTTAAAAATATTTTATTTAGGTCTCGCTTATTCTAGACAGATGTTTTAAAAGTGACATTTCAGTTCCTCTGATGGTTCAGTGGTAAATGATTTCAGCAAGGATTGTAGGGGAAGAGAACAATGTTCCCACTCCTAATATTGACAATCCAGAGATTCCTCCTGGAAAACACAGGCATATCTGAACATCGGATGAGGGCATCATTGAATTTGGTTGTGATTTCACCTCCCTCCTCAGTCAAAATGCCTGTTGACACTCAGTGTGCTGTACTTGTTTTAAAGAAACACACGGTTGTCGGTGTAGAGGTTATGGTATGATACTAGACTAACAACCCAGAGATTCTGAGTTCAAATTCCATTATGGCAAGTTGTAAAATTCAATAAAATCTGGTAATTTATGGGCTACCATAATGACTCTGCAAACTGAACATTGAAAAAACCCAACTGGTTCACTCATGTCCTTCAGGGAAGGGAATCTGGCCTAGTCCTAACTCTAGTCCACGTTACGTGAATGACTCACGTAGCCCTCGAGCACACTACTCTAGCGATTGTAGAACTGAGCAAGAACCACCATCGCCTTCTTGAGGCAAATAGGGATGGGTAATAAATGTTTTGCCAACATCAAGAAAAAAACACAAAAATAATTTTGGTGAGGTAACAGAGGGCTGCTGGTACCCACGGAACACACCAGGAACCATCAGAAGGGGAGCAGAGAAAACAAAAAATATTTTTAACATGCAAAACAATCGTGTTCTAATCTGACAGAAACAGTGTTCGTTTATAATAACTTGGACTCCAGTGAGTTTTAAACCTTTGATTTAAGGCACTGAGTTTCTTAAAATTCCCCTAAAGAAGTCATTAAAAACATGGCACCATACCATCATGCTGTGTCACCAAACGGTGGGCCCTGGATTTATACATACAAGCTCCCTTATGCTAAATTACTGATCTCAGCTGTACCACTGAAAAGCTAGCTTCTGCCATAGAGATAAGGAATTCCTTCCCTCTCTTCCTTTAAGACACTCCTTAAAATCTATCTCTTTGACCAAGCTTTTGGTCACCTGTCCTAATACCGCCTTATGTGACTCGGTGTCAAATTTCATTTGATAACGCTCCTGTGAAGTGCCTTGGGACATTTTATTGTGTTAAAGGCATTATATAAATGGAAGTTGTTGTTGTTAATGGAGGGAGGAGAAATTGAAAAAGCCGGTGCTGGCTGTTCTCGCACATCTCCTAGCAGCCCACCTCAAACAACAACAACTACTTGCATTTATATAGTGCCTTTAACGTAGTAAAATGTCCCATGGTGAGTCATAGAAGCGTAATCAGACAAAATTTCACACTGAGCCACATAGAGATATTAGGACAGCTGACCAAAAGCTTGGTCAAAGAGGAAGGTTTTAAGGAGCGTCTTAAAGGAGGAGAGTGTAGAGAGGCGGAGAGGGAGGGAATTCCAGAGCTTAGGGCCTAGGCAGCTGAAGGCACAGCTGCCAATGGTGCAGCAATGAAAGTTGGGGATGCGCAAGAGGCAGGAATTGGAGAAGCGCAGAGATCATGGACAATTTATGGAGACTGACAGATCAGAAAAAGGTGGGAAAAAATAAGTAAAATAGAAGATAAAAATACTTGTTTTAACCAGCAAACATACTATATTTGACAGAAAGGGCACACCAGAGTCTTCTAAGCCATTTCTAACAACTTGGAACATTTAAGTTAGAACGACTGCAAAGATGCAGCATTGGTAACAGTTAATCCAGAACTGAAATGCCACATAATACACTGAATATCAAGAACTGAAATATATTCTTGAAAAACATCACTGTGGGACACAGAAGCTTTTCACACTCATCCATAACATGAACCCCTTATTTGTTCCAACATTTTTGTTTAAACATACCATTAAATCCAGTTTAAATACAAAACTGCTGTAGAAACAATCAATAATATTATAGATTCTTATCAGACCCAGGGGTGCACTATAGCACTCACATTTTCATCACTGCTTGTCAAAACTGTATCAGAACTTTTAACTACAGTTTACTTATACTGTCAAATTGAATAATGTTGTGGCTGAGTGAAATCTTATTTTGTCCTTTTGCTTTCAGAATTGGCATTAAGCATACCTTGATCACGTGATTCCTCACTTCTTGCTTTAGCCCTAGCCCCTGATAAACGCAACCTTCAGTCACACTTCTACATCACATACTATCTGCCAAATGGTTCACGGCATAAGGTTGTGCTTCTGTTTGGTACCAAATCATGAGAGATTTTTGCACAAGAGACTTGTGTACACCAAGGACTGCTAAATCTCACTTCACTTGGGGCCATTCCTTTCCATTCTTAATCACGATTATAAAGAAACTCAGTGTGCAGTACTAAAGTTCTGATTAATAGGCCATCATCGAATTCTACCTGGACCTCTATTTACTCTGAATTACTTCACTCTTGTATCTATTTGCTCCTAGAATGCCACACAGGTCAAGATGTAAACATTTTATGCTACAAAAAAGTAAAAACAGATCAAATAGAAAGAGTTAATGTGTTGCGTCCCTTAGGTTCAGTGGATAAATGCACTAGTCAATGTGACGCTGAGCCATACATACCAGAACGGTCTTAGCTTGGGCAGTAATGGGGCTCCACAATCGGCCTCAGCAATCCCTGGGCTGAGGGAAGGGAAGATCAATCAGGTTTTCTGCTCCTGATTTATGCTGGAAAGTGCACATGTATGAGCACTGGATCAGACTTGGATATGGTGCCCTCCATAGTCTAATAGCCCACCAACACTTACAGTCCAGGCTCAAGATGTTCTACTCCTTTCTGTACAACTGAAAGAGTTTTGGAAGCACTTACCAGAGCTGTGCTCCTTTCTGTAAAAATATGAAACTGACTCAGTTCAAAAGTTTTCTTTAATTAAAATTGATGCACGGCGCCAATGCACATATGTGAGGGAATCCAACTGCAGAATATTAATATTCTATCACGCCAATATATACAGCAAAAAACTGCAAAACAATCATTTACCACCCGTACAGAACAAACAAGAGCACTTTCATTTATGGATAGCAAAGAGTAAACATGACTTTGATCCACTTTGTACTTGAAGTATCCTTGGCACTCTTCAGGTTCTGCTTTAAGACACTGAATGAAAAGACATGAATAAAGTAATTGCACAAATGCACATTAGGTTCCTATAACTCTGTATTATGTATTCATCGACAACAGCAATAACTGAAATACAGTATAAAACCAAGTTATCTTCACTCAACTGGTTTGAGTCGCTTAGCTTGGACAGGGCATGGGGGTAGATGGGAGAGAAGCTAGAAAGAGACCCAAGTTCAGAGCTAGGGCAGGACAAAGCACCAAAGGCAGCTGAACAAACAGTCTCAATCTTTGTGACTAAAAAGTCCATGAGCTCCTCACATTTGGGGAGAGAGGGGTTTACGGAGACAGTTGAAAGTGGTAAGAAAAAGCCTGAGGTTATCTCTGCTCTCCAGGGTAAGACAGTGGGCTGTTTTGGCAGAACAGAGTGCTAGCATTTGATGTGGTCTAGCTACGTCTGGTGATGGATGGCAAAGAAATGCAACGTCACGAAGTTTAGGAGGAGAAACAAATAGCAGGAGTACAAAATAAATGTGAATAGTCTACACAAAGTGACACAGAAGAGAGGTCGTTAGGTTTTGAAGGGGCAAGGAAATACCCTTAAATTGTCAGTACCACGTGCAGAGGTGGTGAAAAAGGTAAACAGGATCTTAAGATGTATAACTCGAGGGATATAGCACAAGTTCCAGGAAATGATAATTAGTATGTACAAAGTGTTGGTTTGTTTCGACTTGAGTATTGTGTACAGTTCTGGGTACTATAATACAGGGGGAACATCCTAGTTTGGAGGGTGTACAAAGGGCAAATAAATTGATAAATGAAATTGGAATAAAAGAGTTTAGAAGTAATATTATTGAGGTATTTAAGGTTCTAAAAAGATAAACTGAATTCAGAGTTTCGATTTTAACCCTACCCGCCCGGATACACAGTTAAAATGCTCCGAGTTGCTTATCTGCCCTTAAGCCATCAGAATTCTACCATCCGCAGGCAGCAAGGACACTCATCTAAAGTTGGCGGGGTCCTTCTTGACATACGCACGTTGGGTCCAACTCAGGCCTCAGCCGGGAATCCACTGAGGCTTTCTTGCCAGGCCAACGCAGGACAGAAGAGGCCGAAAAAGGTAAATGTTTTTCTTTCCATTGTGGAGCCAGGAGGATCAGACGTGCATTCCAGGCACCACAAAGAAAGTTTAGATGTCCGCTGCCATGGACACCCCCACTCATCTTCCCAAACGGGACACCCCCGCGAGATGCCCCTGGAATCCGATCCCGCCACTTACCTTGTGTCGGTGGGCGGCCTCTAGGCCGTATGATTTTCCACTGCCTCCCACATGTTAATGAGGTCCGGCAGTTAAAATAACCATGGTCTAATTTCTGCAGCAGTGGACAAGTTTCCAACTCACCTCACCACCCAAAAACTGCCCAGAGTTAAAATCGGGGCCTAGAGTATAGTAATGTTCAATATTAGCAAAAGCTCTGGGACAAAGAAACACGGATACAAACTTATAGAATCATAGAATCATAGAAGTTACAACATGGAAACAGGCCCTTCGGCCCAACATATCCATGTCGCCCAGTTTATACCACTAAGCTAGTCCCAATTGCATGCACTTGGCCCATATCCCTCTATACCCATCTTACCCATGTAACTGTCCAAATGCTTTTTAAAAGACAAAATTGTACCCGCCTCTACTACTGCCTCTGGCAGCTCGTTCCAGACACTCACCACCCTTTGAGTGAAAAAATTGCCCCTCTGGACCCTTTTGTATCTCTCCCCTCTCACCTTAAATCTATGCCCCCTCATTATAGACTTCCCTACCTTTGGGAAAAGATTTTGACTATCTACCTTATCTATGCCCCTCATTATTTTATAGACTTCTATAAGATCACCCCTTAACCTCCTACTCTCCAGGGAAAAAAGTCCCAGTCTGTCTAACCTCTCCCTATAAGTCAAACCATCAAGTCCCGGTAGCATCCTAGTAAATCTTTTTTGCACTCTTTCTAGTTTAATAATATCCTTTCTATAATAGGGTGACCAGAACTGTACACAGTACTCCAAGTGTGGCCTCACCAATGCCCTGTACAACTTCAACAAGACATCCCAACTCCTGCATTCAATGTTCTGACCAATGAAACCAAGCATGCTGAATGCCTTCTTCACCACCCTATCCACCTGTGACTCCACTTTCAAGGAGCTATGAACCTGTACTCCTAGATCTCTTTGTTCTATAACTCTCCCCAACGCCCTACCATTAACGGAGTAGGTCCTGGCCCGATTCGATCTACCAAAATGCATCACCTCACATTTATCTAAATTAAACTCCATCTGCCATTCATCGGCCCACTGGCCCAATTTATCAAGATCCCGTTGCAATCCTAGATAACCTTCTTCACTGTCCACAATGCCACCAATCTTGGTGTCATCTGCAAACTTACTAACCATGCCTCCTAAATTCTCATCCAAATCATTAATATAAATAACAAATAACAGCGGACCCAGCACCGATCCCTGAGGCATACCGCTGGACACAGGCATCCAGTTTGAAAAACAACCCTCTACAACCACCTTACAGGAGTAAAGATGAATACAGAGTTAATAAATAACATCTTCAGCTAAAGGGTGGTAAATATGTGGAATAGCCTACTCTGAGAGGCAATGTAAGCAGGGCATGTTACAAATTTTAAGGGAGTGATGGATACATTTTTTTGGCAGACAAGTCTATTAAAGGGTATGAGAGATTAAGAGGGATAGGAACTCTGGGACTTCTAAATGGATGAAAATGGTCCTTTCCCTTTCTGTACAATCCTATGTTCCTAAGAGCATCAGGACATATTGAGAGTAGGTCGAATAATGAGTCATGGGTAGCTGTGGTCTCCTGGAGCTTGCTTTATTGCCATCAGAGAGCTTTTTTCCACAGTTTGTTGTGAATTTGACACAGGATTTTATCCCTCTTTCTTGCCTACTGTAGGAATTATTACTAGTAATTGAGAGGGTAGTATTTGAGGGTGAGCATTGATGAGCTTCACGGTCCCTTCTTGCCCTTCTTTTCATATGTTCGTAGACCAGCACCCAAATGGTAGGGTGGACCTGACTGGACAAGCAATAGGAACCTTATCAGTGCTCACTGCTGATACACTACATGGTTTAATCTTGTTAAACTTCAGCACATTTGAGTGTTCCTAAACTTTAAATACTCTGGGTTAGGTGTAAGTAGGGTGTATCCTATAAAAAGAGAGTGTGCACTCCATTAACCCACAGAGTTAAGAATAAAACTACATTTGCTTCAATATTACTGTTTTCAACTCATTGGAGGAGTACCACTCATCTCTGCCTCCGGTGCTATTTTTTCAGCCATTACATCCTACCATCCGGAATCCTCTTTCCAAACCACTTTACCTTCAAAAAGTTTCCTAAAAACCTATCCCTTTTACTGTGCTTTCAATTTTCCAATGTTCTAAAAATTCCCTTTCTTCTTCCTCAATTCTACCTATTCCTCTTGTAAAAACACACAGAGCACTTTACATGAGTAGTATTACAAAAGTGCACGTTATTTTTAATATTTACACCCGTAAGTTCGGGGGTGGGGGGGCAGGGAGGAGAGATGGTGAAGAGAAAGTACAGGGCAAGAGGTGAGGAGATAAATTATGGAACCAGAAGACACGAGGCTAGAAATGACCATCACTAAAACAAATTGAGCTTTAGGTGAAAATTAGCTCAGAACTTACCAGGAGAAGGCATTAAAACTATTCAGTGTGGTTAGGGTAAAGCTGTCCATCAAGCTTCTTTACTGCTGTCTCAAAATTCTCCTCTGGTGAAGAAAAAAATGTTGCAAATACTGAAATTGTCAAATTATGCTCCAGTGCATTTATTTGTTCTGGTCAAGAGATGCAGTAATTATAAGGGGCACATTTTTGTCTATGATACTTGAATTTTATAACAAACAATGTACCTGATATTGTCACTCAAATCCTGAGAGTGGATATGTGTTCTAGCATTTCATTTTAAAGAAAGAAGGAAATACAACAGCTATTAGTAAAGTAAAAAAAACAGTACCGCTGGGTACTACTGTGTGGATCCCTGGGATCAACAAGATGTCAATCCTCACAAATGCAGTCAGACAAGATTCTCTTTACCTGGAGATCTGATATGTGGATCTCCAGGAAGTAGAGAAGTCTGTTTTTTGCCAACAGGTGAAATTTCCCTCATTATTTTTTGAATGTTGGGGCGGTGGTGGGGGGAGAACTATGTTACATTATTAAAAGGGAACAATGCCATAAGCAATTAATTTTATTCTCTTTGCATCCCTAAATTTAGAAATAGCACTATAGGACAAATTCCAATTTTACTTAAAATAATTTTAAGCACACCTTCATCGTCACTGCTGTGGTAACCTGGCTTGTTCTTGTAACAGAAGAAAGTTGGTGGAAGACACAACTTTGAGGCAAGAGCCCTCTGTTCTGGAGTTGGTGTAATTTCACTCAGCATCACCACATCTTCACCTCCCTTCTCTTCCTCCTCCTGCTCTTCCACTCCTATATACCAATTGAAAAGCAAATCACAAAAAATCTAACATCAGCTCATTCTGGTCAAGATAGATGATGACAATAGCAGCAGTCCAACAGTTTCAATTTACCTTTGCTATATTTAAAAAAATAAAAATTTTTAATGCACAGATCAAACTGGACATGGGAGCGGTCATTTTGTTTCCAAATAATGACAATTACTCAATCTATAACAAAATGAGTGACTATCACAAAAGTATAACATGCCTACCATTATTAAATTTAAAATGATGTTCATCCCCAGTGACAACGACCGTAGATCTTTAGGAACTTTAAAAGAAAATCTTTCTACAGTTCACCCAATACCATAGGGAGTCTATTCAGTGAGTAACTGAGCTTAAGAGACCTGGAAGGTCCACTGTTCGATCCCCATCTTTGCTGAATTAACCAGCTTCAGTTGGGCAGTGGTAGGGGGCACCACAAATGAGCTCGGTGCTCCAGCCTAGGAAAGTCAAAAATCTGCCAGAATTTCTGCTCCTGATGACTATAGCAAACTCTGCTGGGAGTGTGAGTGAGTGAGGTGAGTGAGAGCACGAGAGAGCGAAACAAAGAAAATCAAGTGAAAAAAAAAATGGAGAGAACAGAATCAGTCCCTCACAGTCAAATAGCCTGCTGACGCACTCTGTTGAGGCATACAGGTTAATAATGGCCATTTGGATAAGGTGCCGTAAGGTGACCAAAGCTTGTTTAACTGTACCCCAGCAAGGAGTCAATGTCTTCTGGAGAGGAGGGGGTGAAAAGAGAAGTTTAGTGAGAAAAGAGAAAGAATTTTTGAAAAAAATGTTTTTTGTTTGCTCCCAAAAGTTGTCAGAATTTCAAGCAATGAGACTGTCCTATTATGCATTTCGTAGATTCTGCAATCAACAATATTTTAAAAACAAACGTGATTTGTACAGTTGCTTAAATAAAAAACAATAGATGTGGCTGTTAAAAATGCTGAAAATGTGCGTAAGTGTTTCAGTGACCCTTCTAATTAAACATATCTAAGTTATTGTATTTATATCCTACAGCTCATCACAGAGAAATATTATGCTGTATTGAACGATGCATAATGAAAAACCATTCTGTACATTTTACCTTGCAAAGACTTTCCTTTCTGTTCCAGATCAGATGCCCCAATGACTGAAGCAGGACTGCCATCTCCATCTTGATCATATTTTTCATTTTCTGCCAAAGAGCACAAATTTGTTTCTGCTAATCTTGACATCGCAGTTCGGCTCTGTACTTTTTCAACAACCTCCTTGAATACCTGAGCCATTTCCTTTAGTTTAAAGTGTATGGCCAAATCTAAAAAGATGGGCTTCTTTTCCGTATAATCCAGCGCACACCAAGTCCAGCTGTGATTACTGGCTTTTGCATTCTTCAGCTCCAGGTCTGTTGTGATCCAGTGATTGGCACAGCATTTATTGGCAGTGTTCCACATCACTAGTCGTAGTAGTTTTGTTGTTTTATGTTCTAAAACTCTAATTTCTCCAAATGCTCGCTCCTTCCACTGCAAGGATGTCTTGTCAAAGCAATATAGCTTAGCTCTGTTAGAGAAGAGAATATCTTCTCCATCTATCGCTGCAGGTGGGTGATTAACTGGTGGAGGGAATGGGAACACTGGTTTGTGTACAGCTTTACAATCTCCATTATTCTCCTCTCGTTCTGCTGCATTTGTTTGGTCACTTACACCCAGCTTGAACTGGAAATCATTATCTGCGCCAAATGTAAAAACTGGGCAAAAAACTGCAGAAGGAACAGAGAAAAGCGAGTGATCTGTCGCTGATTTCTGAATATCTTTTGTGCTACCATCATTAGCTTCCACAAAACTACAGCTAGTAGATGCAATAGTTTGTGGAACAAATACCGAATCTCCTCCATGCGACGACAAATTTGGTGCTTCTATATTGGTCCGTCTCTCTGGACTAAGAAAAGGGTCCTCTTTATCGCTTGGATTATCTTCATGTTCCACAGGACATAAGTCACTGGTGGCTACAGAACTTTGGTGAACTTTAGAATGCCCTTGGCTTTCAGAAAACTGTGATTCTTGTACATCACTGCTTTGATCGTTGAAAGCAAGAAGTTCTTTGCCACCTTTATCTGTGTTATCATCAAATCTCTCCAAAGGATTTTTGAGTGCAGGTGTTAGATCACTAGGTTGTAAAAGTGCAACTGACTCTATCTCAATTACAGGTGGTCGTGTACTTACGGACATTTCAAATGTTGCAGCTTCCTTTGTTTTACAGGTTTCGACAGCAACATCAATGGGTGCAACACTGGTTTGCTGTTGACCGGCTGCCGCAGAGAGATCCTTGCTGAAACCTGCTGCAAAATCCACACAATTAGAGCTAGCTGATTCTGTTCTGTGAAACACAAATGGTTCAGTAGTTAACAACATTTCTAATGGTGAAGTTTCCTTTAGTATGCAGGTTTCAACACCGATATTAGTTGGTGTTTTATCAGTACTTTGCTGTTGACTTACTGCTGGTGGTAAATCCTCATTAGAACCAGGTGAATGTGTCCCATTAGGTTTAGATGGCTCGGCAGTTATCGACATCTCTGAGTTTGAGCTGTTTTTCACTTTGGTAACATGGGCTGGTGTAACAGTGCTCTGCTGCTGACTGACTGCTGAGGAGAGTTCCTGACTGAAATCGGTTGTAAAAGCCACAGAATTAGAGCCAGTTGAATTCATCCTGGAGAAAACAGGGGACGTTTCAGCAGAACTAGTAAAAAGATTCAAGGGTTTTACGCTGCTTTGAGTTGGCAGAAAGTTCCGTGCAAATGGTCTTAAGAATAAGGAGGAGGAGGACACTGATGATGGTGAAACAAACAAAGATGAAGCAGGCATGACGATACCTGGATCTTCTAATTTAAAAACAGGGCTTGCTGTAGTCGATCTGCCGACAGTTGATAAAAATCGGTTTTCATTCAAATTTGGAATATCACTACTGGATAATTGGGCAAACGCAAAGGGGTCAGCTATATCTCTTGCAACAACTGAACCAGTGGTACAAGTTAAACTTTTCCGGTTTCTTAAAAAAACGGGTTCAGCATTTATCGACATCTCGGAGTTTGAGGTTTTCTTCGCTTTGGTAACATTGGCTGGTGTAACAGTGCTCTGCTGCTGACTGACTGCTGAGGAGAGTTCCTGACTGAAACCAGCTGTAAAAACCACAGAATTAGAACCAGTTGAATTTATCCTGGAGAAAACAGGGGACGTTTCAGCAGAACTAGTAAAAAGATTCAAGGGTTTTATGCTACTTCGAGTTGGCAGCACATTCCATGGACATGATATGGAGGAAGAGGAGGAAACTGATGATGGTGAAACAAACAAAGATGAAGCAAGCGTGACGATACCTGGATCTTCTAATTTAAAAACAGGGCTTGCTGTAGTCGATCTGCTGACAGTTGATAAAAATCGGTTTTCATTTGGAACATCATTACTGGATACTTGGGCAAATGTAAAGAGGTCAGATACATCCCTTGCAACGACTGAACCAGTGGTAGAAGTTAAACTTTCCCGGTTTCTTAAAGATTCACTTGATGTGGTAGCTGATTTTGTGTTAGGCGTACGGTTGAATGAAAATACAGATTTTTCAGTTCCAGGATTGAAAAAGGAAAATGATGCCATCTTGGTTTGACCACACAAGGGGCCCAAAGTGCCAAATTTGAAAGATGCTTTTGGTGAGCTTTCTTGTGAACTTTCTTCTGTCACATTTCCAAAGGGAAAAGTGGATGCTGTTCCAATTGAATCTGGAAGCACTTTGTCGTTAGCAGTAGCTGATTTGATGCATTTTGCTTGCCCATTGTGATGGTTTACATCTTTACCTGATGAATCACAAGTAGAAGTCATATTACTGGTTAAATTACTTGTAGGCGGGCATGCATTAAGTTTGTCAATCATGAAACTTGCCGATGCTGGCAGTGGTTGCTGATTTCCTGTTTTGGTTGAATTCCTTGTAGGGGAGCACGCATTAAGTTTGTCAATCATGAAACTTGTCGATGCTGGCAGTGGTTGCTGATTTTCTGTTTTGGTGACCAAGGTACTACATGCAACCTTTCCAAATGTAAAGGCACTGGACGACACAGATGACAGTGAACCTCCAGACGTGCTTGTAGGGTTAACTAGTGCTGTACTGAAATTTGAATTATTGAAAGCTTTTTGTGTGGGCATTGAACCAGAACACTTGGACACCATGAAACCACTAGAACTGATGGAAAATGACTTTTGCTGATGTTCACCTGTTTTGTCAAAGCCCGTCACTGTTGTACATGAGCTCATGGTGACTGGAAGAGATACTGTGGCAGTTGTTGTCCCCAGGCTTCTAACAATGCTTGCAGCGCTTGAGATGGTTTCAGATTCAACTGATAATGAAGGAACAGGAACAAGGTTTTGCTTTTTTTCTCCTACATTAGGCAACTTTTTTAAACTATTGGATAACGAGGTCTCAGAGTTTGAAACTGACGGGGTACTGGTAGTGGCTCCTGAATCAAGAGGCAAACGCAACTCTAAATTACTTGAACCATTGCCACGGAATTTCTTTTTTACTTTTTTTATGGACTGACCGAAACTAAACAGTTTAATGTGAGGCTGCTGGACTCCATCAGGTGTTTTGAACAGATCTGTAGAAATACCAGAAGATACTGAAGGCTCTACACCATTTTCATTACCAGGACATTTTTCAGTCACAAAGCAGTTCCAGTCTTTTCTATAGGACTGATAGTGTTTGTAGCGCACTTCCTATGAAGACATAGAAAAAAAAATTGAAGCTTATAATTTTCCATTGAGTAAAATTAAGTATTTAGTAATCTACGAGAATACATTTAATATCATTATACCAATATGCATTATTATTTAAAGTAAAAATTATTCGGCACACCTATGAGGGTACAACAGTATGACACTTATAATTTCCAGTCTCGCTATCCTAATGGTGTCTCAGAGTGAGGTTGCTGAATCACAGTTGTGCCATAGAAAATACAGACTTTACTAGTGTTATGTTACAAGTGCTCAATATTCTCTTCATCTTTGCACATGTCACGATGACACTGCTGGGAATTGAAATTGCCTTTGAATTTAGACCCACTGACATCTTCAAATGTTCCACTGCAATGCAAAGCTACCCTTATGTATATTCCCTTTACAAGACATGGTTAAGATTTGGAACATGGCATAATTAATTTTACTTGTGTTCAACACAGAAGTTAGCTTCCATAGGCAAACACGCACCTCCTATGCACCAAAACTTTTACCTAGCATGCCCAATACCTAGGACAGCAAGGCTCTAGGAAAACAATTTTACTACTGGGAATGCACTGGAAATAATACAGGAGACCACCATATACCCCTGACCTAACTGATGGAAAACACCACACTGACAGATCATTATTTCAGATTAAATAAATTAGTCCTTATTAAATGTATTATGCAGAAGCAAGAAATAGATCAGCAGATTTAGATGGATACAGCACTTCATTTAACTTTACATCATCTTTTCCAAAACAATAAAATCTCTAATTGTTAAGTGTGCCTCAGTGGTAGCACTCTCACCTCTGAGTCAGAAAGTTGTGGGTTCAAGTCCCACTCCAGAGATTTGAGCACAAAATCTAGACACTAGAGTGCAGTACTGAGGGAGCGCTGCACAGTCGGAGGTGTTGTCTTTCAGATGAGGCGTTAAATTGAGGCCCCGTCTGCCCTCACAGGTGGACGCAAGAGATTCCTCAACACTATTTCGAAGAAGAGCAGGGGAGCTCTCCCCTGTATCCTGGTCAATATTTATCCCTCGACCAACATCACTAAAACAGATTATCTGGTCATTGTCACATTGCTGTTTGTGGGACCTTGCCGTGTGCAAATTACAAATATACAAACAATGACGGACAGGAAAAGACCCTATGGTCCAGCCAGCCCGTCCCACACAATTGTGATACATTACATCATCAACGGTGACTACATTTCAAAAGTATTTCATTGGTTGTAAAGTGCTTTGGAGCATCCTAAGGATGTGAAAGGCACTACATAAATGTAAGTCTTTCTTTTCTTTTTAATCTCTTGACCATTCCTTTCAGCAATTTTGGACCATACATCCATGAAAAGCTTTGCATGACAGATGAACCCAATGGACTCCCTCATTTGCCTCTGACTCAAAAATAACAGCACATCAAAATATGTAAAACTTGAAAACATGGCACACCAACCCAGACATACATATGTATCCTTTCCACGTAATCTGAACTGACCCAGTATGAATTAGAACAGAAAACGATGGAGACACTCAGCAGGTCAGGCAGCATCCGGCGAGAAAACATGAGTCAGTTGGCGTTTTTAAATGTTGTTCATCTGTAATATCTTTCAGTTCTGATGAAGAGTTTATACCCAAAACGTCAATTAACTCGCGGTTTCTGAACGGATGTTGCCTGACGTGCTGAGTGTCTCCAGCGCTTCCTGTTTTTGTTTCAGATCTCCAGCAACTGCAGTATTTTATTTTTGTCCAGTTTGAATTATGACCTGCAGCGGCAGTTTAGGGACAAAAGGAATCCACAAATATAAACAGCTTCAAGAGACAATGTTAGGTCAAACACAATTTGGTTTAATTTGGTTCAGACTCTGGAATGCAAGTATAAGCATTCAATCGCATATTAGACAGGCTGTGGATTCTCTCCCAGTGAGCAGTCACGGAAAGTATTTTAAAATTGTCACAATACAAGCATAACTACACATTCCTCTATAAAATATAAGAGATTCTTAA
Organism: Heptranchias perlo; assembly: GCF_035084215.1. Classification (NCBI taxonomy): domain Eukaryota; kingdom Metazoa; phylum Chordata; class Chondrichthyes; order Hexanchiformes; family Hexanchidae; genus Heptranchias; species Heptranchias perlo. Next base: position 132,969,871 of record NC_090325.1, read on the forward strand.
GATCTGAAGCAGGACACATCTGCAAGTCTGCCACACACACCTCAATTTCAGTCATAGATGGGCATCTTTACTGCACTAATGGAATACTTCCATCCTCAATATTCTTGATTTGTGTAAAGTCCTGAGCCATTTTCACAACTTAATCTTGGTTTTCTATGGTTCCTTTTCCATGCCAGTGAGATGGTTTGGGACTTAACATACAGGACTGTATTAACTATCTGGCTCATTGGGAAAGCAGCTAGAAAGAAGCAAGTTGTGAGTGAAAAGAAGTACAAGCCAGGAGAAAGAAGGCAAATTAGTTATGAGAAGATGTGCACACCTGGAGAAGGAAAACACTGGAGCCTGGATTATCTGATATGCATGCAATTTATTCCCCAAAACAAGTGCAAAGTTCAACAGAACTGCATGCAATTCTCAGTAGTCAGCTTATTAGCATAGTTATATATAGCTTAAGCGCAGCTTTGGATATGCGTGGAAGGTAGCTAAATTGGGGGAGGGGGGAGTGATGGGGAAATGGAAAATTGTTGATTGATGTGAAATTTAAAGGGATGTACACACTTAAATGGAAGTGTCAAATAGGGGGCTAAAAATTCTTGAGCACTTTTGTAAAGGCTCAGAAGGCAGTTCAACCCATTGGCAACCTCTGCCAAGGCTAAACAGGGAGAGTAGAAAGAAGTGATGGGCAAAAATTAAGTGAAAGGAAACCCTACGGACAAGTGACCTGAGCCCAGTTTGGTGGTACTGCATAAAAGGAGATCAAGGAGGGTGGCCCTGCTTCCAGTCCAGGGCACCATCCACATAGGTCAAGCATTGCAGCACGCTTGCAATGAAGTGGAGGCAGGTTTGTGGCCACAGCTGAAAGCTACAGTTAGTGGTGTGTGTTAGCTTAGATATCCTTGCAGCAGATGGCACAGCTCTGCACTTGGCTCTCTACCGACCCGTAAGACGTGAAGACATTTCGCTACGGTTGTCAGGTAAATGTGCAAAGCAGATATGGTTAGTGACATCTTTGTGAGTATGGCCAATCAGGCTATGAAGGCTGTTAATCACCCTGGCATGCCTTCGTTCATGCTGTACCACTTAAAGCATGACATACTGTGATTGGGGTGGGAGGGGAACAAAGAAAATTGGCAAGTAAGCAGATCAGCGCCAATTCTGATATCTCCCTCTCAATTCTCAATCTGCTGTCATCCCTATAAACACTTCCAACATTTAACTGTGCATTTAAGTATATTGGCACAATTTGTTCAACAATTCATTCTCTTTTTTTTCCCCAAACAAACCAAAAATAAAATTCCATCAACAGAAAAAAGCTAGAAACACAAATTTACCCAAATCTAATACTCTGTGTAAATTACAGAATCAATCTGCATCAGAAACTGGTCAATAAACTTTCACACAAATATTACTCTACATGTCACACATTCTACCTTGTAGTCCTAACACACTTGCACATAGGATAGGAGCACACACAGGCATGTGTGTTTTTTCCCCTGTTCTTTTACCATTAAGTTTTGTTGAAGTATAACCTAATGCTTAATTCCTGGTGTGAGTCACTGATCTCAGTCTGGGTGTGAGTTAGCTACTACAATTGGTTCAGGGCCCTTGGGATCAGGAAGGGGGAGGGGAAATCAGCCAGATTCCCACTACTGATCACAATACAGTGACTCATACTGGAAAGTGTGTATGTGTGGACATCAGACAGAAAAAACACCAGGCTCAGCTGTCATGCTTCCATGATCAAATAGGCTACCAACACTCATGGACAAGAATCACATTTGAAGAATAGCCACTTGGTGAAGAACCAGAGAGTGACCACTACCTATGGAAAAAAGGGAATTTTATGGCCATGAAGGAAAATGGCAAAGAGTTAAGGCAGATTCAATACCAAAAGGTATGCCAGGTGTGTAAAAAGGGAATCAGAATGGCAAAGAAAAAATTCAAATTGAATAAGGCAAGAGAAGTGAAGGAAAGTAATAAAAAGTATTTTTAGTTATATTAAGAGAAAAAGAAAAACAAGGGATGCAGTTGGGCAACTGAAAGTGGGATCGGGTGAGGGTGTGACAACTGATGCTACATAGGCTGCAAAAGTTCTAAATAAGTTTTTTGCATCAGTTTTTACCAAGGAGGAGACAGGTAATTTATTTGATCCGGAGAGGGAGCTGAAAGATCTTGCAGAGGTAAGTTGTGACACTATTCACATTACTACCAGCATGGTTTCCAAACAGCTGTGCAAACTTAAGATAAATAAATCATAGGGGCCGGGTAAGATGTATTCGAGGATCCTTTTGGAGCTAAGGCAGGAAATTCAGGAACTCTGGCACAAATCACTGAATACTGGAGAGGTGACTGGAGACCAGAGAAAGGCACATGTTACTCCTATTTTTAAAAAAGGTAGCAAAAGTGACCCAGGAAACTACAGAGCAGTGAGTTTGATGTCCATTGTGGGTAAAGTTATGGAAACTCTTGTAAAGATAAGAACATGGAAGATCTGGCTACAAATAAAATCATAAAATATAGCCAATATGAAGGGCGGTCTTGCCAATCTAATTGAATGGATTTTTTGAGGGTTTGACCAAAGAGCTTGATAGGGGTAAGGCAGTGAATGCGGTGTACTTGGATCTTCTAATGTAGTTTCTCTGGAAAGGATGTTAAAGGAAGCAGGAATCAGTGGAAATATTTTACAATGGATATGTAATTGGTTGACCAACAAAACCCAGAGGGATTGTCATCAGCCAAGGAAATTGTTACCAGTGGGGTTGCGGCCTCTTTTGTTTAATACCTTCATAAATGATCTGGAGCTAGGAGCCACAAGCACAGATGATACAAAGCTAATGAAGGTGGTAAACTGCAAAGATGAACAGGATAAGCTACAGGAGGATTTGAATATACTTGGAACTTGGGAACACAGGTAGCAGATGAAATTCAATGTAGAGAAATGCAAAGTACTTCACATGGGGACAAAAATCCAGGAAGGGACTATTAGTAAAATGAAAAGAAAATAATGTGCATGGAAAATGAAAGCGATCTGGGGGTCCTGATTGACAAACTAAAGTTATCGCAGCAATGCTCAGTTGTAGTGAGTAAAGTAAATCAGATGTTGGGATATATTAAAAGGTCAATATTGAGCCGAAATAGTAAGGTGATCCTGCCGCCTTATAAAACATTGATGTGACCGCACTTAGAATACTGTGTATGGTTCCGGTCGCTGCAGTACAAAAAGAATATTGCAGCTATTGAGAGGATAAAGAGGGCAACCAAAATGTTTGAGAGGTTGGAAAGATTGGATTATGATGAGCGATTATATAAATTGGTCATGTTCTCACTGGAAAAGAGAAGATTGAGAGGTGATATGATTGTTGTTTTCAAGATTCTAAAAGGGACTAGATAATGTAGACCACATCAAGCTGTTTCCCTTTATCCAGAACAGTAGAACCAGAGGACATAGCATCCGCTTGAAGGGAGGAAATTTAAAACTAATCTGCAGAAACATTATTTCAGAGAGCGAGTGGTAAATCTACAGAACAGGCTTCCTAAGGAGACAGAAGAAGCAGATAGCATTGATTCATTCAAATGTACATTAGATAGATTTCTTTCAGGAAATAATATTTTGGGAGAGATAGTATATGAGTAATTTAAGACATGACACATGATTAACTGTAGCATGCTTGGGTGGAACAGACTTTGGACCTATGGCTTCCAAAGCTTTCCACCACTGGGGGTTTTCCTCGCCTCATACCTAGGTCTGTTGTATACTAATTGATAGACATTAATTTACCTTTAATATTTGTTGACTTTGATATTGTGAAGTTAAATATTTTGTCTCAATATCGAATCCATCCTGTTCATTACATTTCCTTTACAAAAGGAAAGTGTTTCTCTGCAGTATTATTTACAACTTCTTTTCCTTGTTCTGTACATTATTTTCCATGTGCTAAATGTATAGTTTGTTGTGCTTACTGAATGAAGAAGCAGGAAAGGGAGAAAAATTATCAACCATAAGAGACACTGAAAAATGTCAAAAGACTATTAAGCTAAGGTTTTGGAAAAGGGCAGAATGAAGGGAGGAAAGAGAACAGCCAAAACAAGTAAACAAAAGACAGAAATCCAGGAATTATCAAATAATTAACAAATTCAACCCACTCCTATCATTTGCAATCTACCCCGGCATGGACACTACCCCCATAATTTTATTGTCTGAAGAAGTTTTGCAAAATTTTTCTTTAAGCCCCAAAAGTTACATTGAGTAAAACTGTATAATATCTATCTACCTCCCCTTCATTATTACAATCTGTCAGCTGTTTTCCACAGATAAAATTTTCAAGGTAGCACAGGGACCATCATATTCTGTGGAATATTTATATACAAGAAATTCCTACAACTTTCAATTTCATTCCTGCTCAGCTATTAGCCCAGCTGTTTGTAAAGGAATCAATCAGAAAAAAATTAATTGCTTTTGCTATGTCAGTTCCACATATCTACTACTCTAATTTGACAAAGTTTTTTGCATTTTGTACCTTTGTCCTCTAGTTTAATGCTCACTTAGGACCCGAGTTACAAACAGCCTATCAGAAACATCCCTGTAGCTGATTAGCTTTGCCATAACTTCACAATGACTTGACAATTGCAGGGAATGGCCTGACTGCCCCCAAAACCATACTGAGGTCCTTCCTTACTATTGGCATTATTTAAATGGAGAGATAACCGGGATCTTGGGTTCATGGCATGCTACACGTAAGCAGGGGAAAAAAAGTTATGTTTTTAATACAACTGGACATTCTCTCTCTCTCTCTCTCTCTCTCTCTGCCTTTCGGGTCTCTTTCTCTCTCTGGCTTTGTAACCTGACCCATTCTGTATTCAGAACTGTTTTCCGTGGCTAACCTGTCTGAACACCAACGACACCTTTGATTGGTGTGAGTGTGCGCCAGCCTAATATAAGATATGCGATTTGAGAACCTTTCACTCACTCACTCACCTGACGAAGGAGATAATCTCCGAAAGCTTGTGATTTTAAAATAAAATTGTTGGACTATAACCTGGTGTTGTAAGATTCCTTACAACCTTACATCATATACATAGAACCAAGTTTAAAGCACAGAAGGATACCATTCAGCCCATTATATCTGTGTGACCTCTTTGCTTCAGCAATCCAAAACAAATCCCACTGCCCTGCTCTCTCCTCATAGCTCTCTATGTTCTTCTGATTCAAATCTTCATCTACATTTAAAAGATATAATAGTTTCTGCCTTAACGACTGCCTATGGCAAAAAATTCCATGTTCCAACATGTCTCTGCGCAAAGAAACATCTCCGAAACTCTCGCTCAAGAATAATTTTAAGTTGATAACTCCTCAACCAGAGAAAATAGTTTTTCCCTATTCATCAAAACCCTTCATAATTTTAAACACCTCTAATAAACCTCACTTTAGCCTTTTTTGCTCTAGTGGAAATAGTCCCACTACCTCAAATCTCTCCTTGTAACTATAGTTTCTCATCATTGGTATCATGCTAGTGAATCTACGTTGCACGCTCTCATTGGCACACAGTACTCCATTACCTGATCATTGTTTTGTGCAAATTTATCATAACCTCTTTGCTCTTGTACTCCATGCCCCTATTTAAAAAAAACAAAATGCTATTGGCCTTTTTACCTACCTGTATTTGCAGTTTCAAGGAATTATTTATTTGCACCCACAGGTCTTCTGCTCATCTACATCCTTAAATGTCTTTTCATTGAGTGTATACTCCCATTCCTTGTTTTTCCACCAAAATGCATCACCTTACACCTCTGTACAATAAACTGCTTCTGCCACTTATCTGCCTATTCTGCTAACTTGTCTATGCACTTCTGAAGTCTTTTACAGTTCCCTTCACTGTTTGCCAAAACCCCTATTAGTCAGCAAATCTTGATAGTGTACTTCCTATACCCAAATCATATCCAGAGAACAAAAGTTCCTGTTCCAAAGTGGATTACGTTTCTCTGTATTAAAATTTATCTGCCTTTCTTCAATCCATTTAATTAGCTGATCTAAATCTCGTCTGAATGCTTGCTGTGCGCAAATTGGCTGTCATGTTTCCTACGTTAAAACAGTGACTACAACAACAACGTGCATTTATATAGCACCTTTAACGTAGTAAAACGTCCCAAGGCACTTCACAGGAGCGTTAGCAGACATAATCTGACACCCAGCCACAAGGAGATTTAAGAATAGTGACCTAAAGCATGGTCAAAGAGGTAGGTTTTAAGGAGCATCTTAAAGAAGGAGAGAGAGGTAGCGATGCAGAGAGGTTTAGGTAGGGAGGTCCAGAGACTAGGGCCAAGGCAGCTGAAGGCACGGCCACCAACGGTGGAGTGCTGAAAATCGGGGATGCGCAAGAGGCCAGAATTGGTGGAGTACAGAGATCTCAAATGCTTGTAGGACTGGAGGAGGTTACAAATATAGGGAGGGGTGAGGCCATGGGGTGGTTTGTAAACAAGGATGAGAATTTTAAAATAAAGGCGCTGCCAGACCGGGAGCCAATGTAGGTCAGCGAGCACAGGACTGAGGAGTGAACTGGACTTGCTGCGAGTTAGGATGCGGGCAGCAAAGTTTTAGATGAGCTCAAGTTTACACTTCAAAAGAACTTCATTGGCTGTAAAGCGCTTTGGGACGTCCTGAGGTCATGAAAGCGCTATCTAAATGCACATTTTTCTTTCTCAGTCAAGTTTGTAACTAAACTCAACTTCTTCATTTCTGAGCCCTTCCAGACAGAATATAGACAAAGTACAGTCTCTGGATTGTAGGGGACACGCTCCACTTACAGGAACCGGTGTTAGGTGGTTGATGGAGAAATTGGTTCTGTAAAAATCCAAACTGTAGCAACTTACCTCTAGACTCAAGCCCCGATATTCCTCTTTTGCAGTAATACACCAATGATGATCGTGTTGGCCATAAAGATATTCAATGACAGTTTCCGGCTGAAAGATTTTTTTTAAATTAAAAAAAAGTCTCAACATTTACTTTTTAAATTATTGCTCTGCATTAGAAAAATGTGGTGAATTATTTTATGTAATCTTGGTTGTGTAGTTTAAGAATGTCAAACTGCTGAAACTAACTTACAGAAAACTTTGCTTCTGTAAAATCCTTGGGCTGTTTCCACATTTTCAGGGTAGTTTTAAATCGGTAACTGTCTGAGCATAGTTTACTTGCAGTATTGCCAGTATCTGTGGGAATAAAATACAATACACATAATTCTCAGTCCTATATTATTCCCACCATTCACTGACAGCTTACTTTCAGATACTTACTGTGAGTTCGTATGTATTGGTTGCACCTGTAAGTTTTATTCCTAGATGATAAAAGTTTTACCTGTACCCCCAGGCTTGCAGGTCACAAAACATGAAAATACAAAACATGAAAATGTAAACCATGCATTCAATTTAAGGTCACGAAAACCATTTTAGTGAGAACATTCCTTCAAGTACAAATTCAACTATTGTTTAAAATGGGAGCGAGGGATAGACCGAGTAATTCTAGACCAGTCGGTCTAACCTTGATGGCGGACAAATTATTGGAATCAATTCCGAGGGACAGGATAAACGGTCACTTAGAAAGGTACGGAGTGATCAATGACAATCAGCATGGATTTGTTAAGGGAAGGTCGTGTCTGACTAACACGATTTAATTTTTTGAGGAGGTAACAAGGAGGGTCAATGAGGGTAGTGCATTTGATGTAGTCTACATGGATTTTAGCAAGGCTTTTGACAAGATCCCACATGGCAGACTGGTCAAAAAAGTACGAGCCCATGGGATCCAAGGGAGAGTGGCAAGTTGGATCCAAAATTGGCTCAGTGGCAGGAAGCAAAGGGTAATGGTCGACGGGTGTTTTTGTGACTGAAAGGCCGTTTCCAGTGGGGTTCCGCAGGTCCCTTGCTTTTTGTGATATATGTTAATGATTTGAACTTAAGTGTAAGGGGCATAATTAAGAAGTTTGCAGATGATACAAAAATTGGCTGTGTGGTTGATAGTGAGGAGGAAAGCTGTAGACTGCGGGAAGATATCAATGGACTGGTCAGGTGGGCACTCAGTATCAATCACTCCCAGGTCAAGTATAAAATGGTTACAAGCTGAGTAAAACTCCCTTCTGTGTCCCAACAATGTGCCTTAGCTAGATTCTAAGAAGAGAGACCATGTGACATTTTCCCATTTTTTTTTTTATTCGTTCACGGGATGTGGGCGTCGCTGGCAAGGCCGGCATTTATTGCCCATCCCTAGTTGCCCTCGAGAAGGTGGTGGTGAGCCGCCTTCTTGAACCGCTGCAGTCCGTGTGGTGACGGTTCTCCCACAGTGCTGTTAGGAAGGGAGTTCCAGGATTTTGACCCAGCGACAATGAAGGAACGGCGATATATTTCCAAGTCGGGATGGTGTGTGACTTGGAGGGGAACGTGCAGGTGGTGTTGTTCCCATGCGCCTGCTGCCCTTGTCCTTCTAGGTGGTAGAGGTCGCGGGTTTGGGAGGTGCTGTCGAAGAAGCCTTGGCGAGTTGCTGCAGTGCATCCTGTGGATGGTACACACTGCAGCCACAGTGCGCCTGTGGTGAAGGGAGTGAATGTTTAGGGTGGTGGATGGGGTGCCAATCAAGCGGGCTGCTTTATCTTGGATGGTGTCGAGCTTCTTGAGTGTTGTTGGAGCTGCACTCATCCAGGCAAGTGGAGAGTATTCCATCACACTCCTGACTTGTGCCTTGTAGATGGTGGAAAGGCTTTGGGGAGTCAGGAGGTGAGTCACTCGCTGCAGAATACCCAGCCTCTGACCAACCATCTTGTGGTTTCTCTGACTGATGATGCCAATTTAGTGCTGCTCAGTACTGAATTGAGGAAGGCGTTGTGCTATGGCCCTATGCTCCCCAGGGACTGGACAGAGACTGCTGAAGCTCATTTCATCTAGAATGCTTGCAGATAGAAGAGACTTGCATCCCATTAGTCTGGGCTGGATTCAGATCCAAGTCCCAGAGGTGAAAGACCAGTGTTTAGCCATTGTACTCTCCAGACATTTTAATGTGAAACCAAAAATAAGAACCATAGATGTTTAAAAAAAGTCAAATAGCTTACCTAAGATGCTAATGGGTTTTGCTGTATCTTTGGTCAACTGGAGTGCAGAGATACTATCCAGCACTGGTTTTATAAGAAACTGGCTTGGTTGCAGACAATCCAATTCACCATGCTTCTTTAGAGTAGGGATGATGATGGCAAGGTTGCTCTTTATCCTTTTGGGGAAAAAAGTACAAGTATAGTTACAATAGACAAACTATTATAATAAGCAGCTGTAATATTAACTATAAGCTAATGTTTGCCAGCTCATAAAATGTTACTGTTATGAGTAAACATAAGCTGACTTAAGAATAAGTCACATTACAGAAACCACTCCAAAATAGCACAGTCAAACTTCAAAGTTGTGAACGCTCGGTTCTCTTTCTACATATGCAAATCTAGAATACTTCGTAGCATAAATGTAATTGACTAAAGACATGGGACTGCTCTGAAATTATGGTCAAAAAGATAACATGGAGGGATATTGTAATAAAATGTTAAAACTCTGCTAGAGACGCAAATATCAGCCTAAATTAGATTTTTAAAAAATGATTCATAATTCCAGCACAATTACATGGATTGTATTAAGGAAGCAATGCAGTAAAAGGAAAGAGGTTAATTGATCACACAAGTTGGGAAAGTAAGGGAGTTTCAAGGGGATCCCATGGAGTCTACAAGATCATTGGATTTTTGTTGATCTGAATCAAACACAGTGCTCCAAGAATCCTGCATTCTATATTTCTTTAGTATTTATTAGCTCGTTAGTACATTATTTCTATAGCTATGTATATATTTATATTAATAAAAATATTTATGCAATAAGCATTGTTTTCCTTTAAGTAGATGACGCTATTGTTTGGAAGTTGGACAGGAATGTATGCCTATATTTGAATTTTATACAGATAAGTATGAAATTATGCCACGACATCTAATTATATTAATACAATCTTGAGTTTTTATTAACATGCTTCACAGGGGCGTAATCAGATTTTAAAAATTGACACCGAGCCAAAGAAGGAAACGTTAGGACAGGGGAAAAGGTAGGTTTTAAGGAGCGTCTTAAAAGGAGGAGAGAGGTGGAGGAGGTTTTGGGAGGGAATTCCAGAGCTTAGAGCACAGCCGCCAATGGTGCGGCGAAGGAAGTCGGGGATGCACGAGGCCAGAATTGAAAGAATGCAGAGTTCTCGGAGGGTTGTAGGGCTGGAGGAGGTTACAGATATGAAGTGAAAATTTTCTTAATACTAAAAGAAAGTGGTATCATAATGGAAATTGTTGTAGAAACGGATCTCCAAACCAAATGGAGTGTAAAATTTTTTAAAACTTACCTTTCATTTAAGTCACAAGCCACCTGTAAACGAAATAAGCACTGCGTTAGAAATAATGGTATAATAGATCTTATAGTCTACAGCTAATACCCTCATTAATATAGAATACAAACCTTCAACTCATCAGGAGCTGTACTGTCCAGCTACACATTGTAAGGAGTACTCCTACCTGGATCCAAACACTCTTGAGTTTGGATAAGTGTCTGTATTTCTGGGTCAGGTGGTGTATTTTGGAAAATATGGTCAGGGATGAAGGGTAAATTAAGAAAAGTGTTAAGAAAAGTGTTTAAATAAAACTGCACAAGGCCAGTCATTTCGAATGTATTTATGAAGCCGCCATGTGATTCAGTGCCCTAAGGGCATACTTTATAATCTATACTCGTGTTGACACTTTACATAGTTACCTTTGATTATAGATTAACAATACAATTCAGTGGTAAAAAGTCATAACAGAAAAGTACTTTCCACATAAACCTGCAATTTCTTCCATCACAGCATCTAAATGCATCTTTTGAGTTTTTGACATCACCACCTGACTAAGAAATAAATGTTTAAAGTGCTTCATGAATCAGTCCTGAACTTACCATATATCATTTTGTACCTATGTCCCCTTGCCACAGGATCATTAAGAATGAGGAAGGCCATTCTGCCCATCTTAATTCATCCATCACAAGAGATCCTAACGCCTCTGCAGCTCGAGGAACTTCGGCTCAGAGTTGAGGAGCTGGAGTCTGTGCTGCGGACATTGTGAGACATCAGGGAGGGAGAAAGCTACCTGGACCTTCTGCTCCAGGAGGCAGCCACACCCCTTAGATTAAATACCTTAGAATTGACATGTGGCCAGGGACGGGAGGGTGTGACTGCGAGTGAGGCAGGTACAGGGATCCAGGAGGTGGTATTGCAGGAGCCTCAGTCCCTGCGCTTGTCCAATAGATCTGAGGTTCTTGCAACCCTTGTGGACAAGTGTGGGGACTGCGGGGAGGACGAGCAAACTGACCACGGCACTGTGGTACAGGAAGCCGTTCAAGTCGGGGGAGTGAAAAGGAAGGTGGTTGTAGTAGGTGACAGTATAGTTAGGGGGATAGACACTGTTCTCTGCAGCCAGGAGCATGAGTCCCGAAGGCTATGTTGCCTACCTGGTGCCAGGGGTAAGGACATCTTGGACATGAAGTGGGAGGGGGAGGATCCAGCTGTCATGGTCCACGTAGGTACCAACAACATAGGTAGGACTAAGAAAAAGGTTCTGCTGAGAGAGTTTGAGCAGCTAGGGACTAAATTAAAAAGCAGAAGCACAAAAGGTAATAACCTCTGGATTATTACCTGAGCCACGAGCAAATTGGCATAGGGTTAACAAGATCAGAGAGACGATAGCGTGGCTCAAAGATTGGTGTGGGAGAAGTGGGTTTCGATTCGTGGGGCACTGGCACCAGTACTGGGGAAAGAGAGAGCTGTTCCATTGGGACGGACTACACCTGAACCATGCTGGGACCAGAGTTCTAGCGAATCGAATAGGTAGATAGGGCCATAGTACAAAAAATGTTAAGATGTCTAAAAATGTTAAAAAGACAAATCTAAAGACACTGTATCTGAATGCACGTAGCATTCGTAATAAGGTAGACGAATTAACAGTGCAAATAGATGTAAACAGATACAATATAATTGCGATTACAGAGACATGGCTGCAAGGCGACCAAGACTGGGAGCTGAATATCCAAGGGTATTCGATATTTAGGAAGGACAGGCAAAAAGGAAAAGGAGGTGGGGTGGCGTTGTTAGTAAAGGATGAAATCAGAGCAATAGTGAGAAAGGAGATTGGCTCAGAAAATCAAGACGTAGAATTAGTCTGGGTGGAGTTAAGAAGCACCAAGGGACAGAGAACTCTGGTGGGAGTTGTTTATAGGCCTCCAAACAGTAGTGGTAATGTAGGGGACGGCATCAAACAGGAAATTAGAGATACATGTAACAAGGGTACGACTGTAATCATGGGTGACTTTAATCTACATATAGACTGGCCAAACCAAATTAGCAATAATACTGTGGAGGATGAATTCCTGATGTGTGTACAAGATGGTTTTTTAGACCAGTACGTTGAGGAGCCAACCAGGGAACAGGCTATCCTAGATTGGGTATTGTGCAATGAGAAGGGGTTAATTAATAATCTTGTTGTGCAGGGTCCTTTAGGGAAGAGTGACCAGAACATGATAGAATTCTTCATTAAGATGAAAAGTGAAGTAGTCCAATCCGAAACTAGGGCCCTAAATCTAAATAAAGGAAACTACAAAGGTAAGGGGAGTGAATTGGCTACAATAGATTGGGAAGCTTCATTAAAAGGCATGACGGTGGATAGGCAATGGCTAACATTTAAGGAGCGAATGCGTGAATTGCAACAATTATACATTCCTTTCTGTCGCAAAAACACAAAACGGAAAAGCAGCCCAACCATGGCTAATAAAAGAAATTAAGGATAGTATTAGATGACTAAGTGACGCACTAAGGACTTGGTCTGTTTGTTTATAGCTCCCTGATGAGCCGCAAGATGGCGAAACCGGTCGGAGTGTTCCAAGAAGGAACGATGGATGGTACTTAAGGCTGGAGGACGGGACACATTCAGTAGTAGCCAAGCAGGAACTCTGGATGGTGCCTAAAGCTAAAGCACAAGGTGCATTCATTTGGACAACAGCAACAGTCTGAGGTGCGGGCCAGAACCAAGAGGCAGACAACATAGGGAGGGCGTTTTCCCCCCTCTGCCCACCATTTTAAAACCTAACTTTTGCAAGTGACGCACTAAGGACTTGGTCTGTTTGTTTATAGCTCCCTGATGAGCCGCAAGATGGCGAAACCGGTCGGAGTGTTCCAAGAAGGAACGATGGATGGTACTTAAGGCTGGAGGACGGGACACATTCAGTAGTAGCCAAGCAGGAACTCTGGATGGTGCCTAAAGCTAAAGCACAAGGTGCATTCATTTGGACAACAGCAACAGTCTGAGGTGCGGGCCAGAACCAAGAGGCAGACAACATAGGGAGGGCGTTTCCCCCCTCATATAAAGTCATATAAAGTTGCCAGAAAAAGTAGCAAGCCTGAGGATTGGGAACAGTTTAGAATTCATCAAAAAAGGACCAAGAGATTGATTAAGAGGGGAAAAAGAGAGTATGAAAGTAAACTTGCAAGGAACGTAAAAGTGGACTGTAAAAGCTTCTACAAGTATGTAAAAAGAAAAAGATTAGTGAAGACAAATGCAGGTCCCTTACAGTCAGAAATGAGAGAATTTATAATGGGGGAAGAAGGAAATGGCAGAGCAATTAAACAAATACTTTGGTTCTGTCTTCATGGAAGAGGACACAAATAACTTCCCAGAAATGCTAGGGAATCAAGGGACTTGTGAGAAGGAGGAATTAAAGGAAATTAGTATAAGTAAAAAAAAGTGCTGGAGAAATTAATGGGACTGAAAGCCGATAAATCCCCAGGGCCTGATAATCTGCATCCCAGAGTACTAAAAGAGGTAGTCATGGAAATAGTGGATGCATTAGTTGTCATCTTCCAAAATTCTATAGATTATGGAACATTTCCTGCAGATTGGAGGGTGGCAAAAGTAACCCCAGTGTTTAAAAAAAGGAGGGAGAGAGAAAACAGGGAACTACAGACCAGTTAGCCTAACATCAGTAGTAGGGAAAATGCTAGAGTCCATTGTAAAGGATGTGATAACAGGACACTTAGAAAATATCAACAGGATTAGACAAAGTTAACATGGATTTATGAAAGGGAAATCATGTTTGACAAACCTACTGGAGTTTTTTGAGGATGTAAGTGGTAGAATAGATAAGGGAGAACCAGTGGATGTGGTTTATTTGGATTTTCAGAAGGCCTTTGATAAAGTCCCACGTAAGATGTTAGTGTGCAAAATTAAAGCACATGGGATTGGTGGTAATATACTGGCATGGATTGAAAATTGGTTAACAGACAGGAAACAGAGAGTAGGAATGAATGGGTCTTTTTCGGGGTGGCAGGCAGTGATTAGTGGGGTACCGCAGCGATCAGTGCTTGGGCCCCAGCTAGTCACAATATAAATGATTTGGATGAGGGAATCAAATGGAATATTTCTAAGTTTGCTGACGACCCAAAACTAGGTGGGCTCATGAATTGTGAGGAGGATGCAAAGAGGCTTCAAGGCGATTTAGACAAGTTGAGTGAGTGGGCAAATACATGGCAGATGCAGTATAATGTGGATAAATGTGAAGTTATCCACTTTGGAAGGAAAAACAGAAAGGCAGAGTATTATTTAAATGGTGATAGATTAGGAAATGTTGATGTACAAAGGGACCTGGGTGTCCTTGTACACACAGTGTTCAGTTACATTTGCAACCCCTCAGATAACGAAGCAGTCCGTGCCCGCATGCAGCAAGACCTGGACAACATCCAGGCTTGGGCTGATAAGTGGCAAGTAACTTTCACGCCAGACAAGTGCCAGGCAATGACCACCTCCCCTTGACATTCAATGGCATTACCATCGCCAAATCCCCCACCATCAATATCCTGGGGGTCACCATTGACCAGAAACTTAACTGGACCAGCCACATAAATACTGTGGCTACAAGAGCAGGTCAGAGGCTGGGTATTCTGCAGCGAGTGACTCACCTCCTGACTCCCCAAAGCCTTTGCACTATCTACAAGGCACAAGTCAGGAGTGTGATGGAATACTCTCCACTTGCCTGGATGAGTGCAGCTCCAACAACACTCAAGAAGCTCGACACCATCCAGGACAAAGCAGCCCGCTTGATTGGCACCCCGTCCACCACCCTAAACATTCACTCCCTTCACTACCGGCGCACTGTGGCTGCAGTATGTACCATTCACAAGATGCACTGCAGCAACTCGCCAAGGCTTCTTTGACAGCACCTCCCAAACCCGTGACCTCTACCACCTAGAAGGCCAAGGGCAGTAGGCACATGGGAACAACACCACCTGCACGTTCCCCTCCAAGTCACACACCATCCCGACTTGGAAATATATCGCCGTTCCTTCATCGTCGCTGGGTCAAAATCCTGGAACTCCCTTCCTAACAGCACTGTGGGAGAACCTTCACCACAAGGACTGCAGCGGTTCAAGAAGGCGGCTCACCACCACCTTCTCAACGGCAATTAGGGACGGGCAATAAAATGCTGGCCTTGCCAACGACGCCCACATCCCATGAACGAATAAAAAAAAAGTCACTGAAAGCAAACATGCAGGTGCAGCAAACAGTTAGGAAGGCAAATGGTATGTTGGCCTTCAATTGCAAGAGGATCTGAGTACAGGAACAAAGATGTCTTACTGCAGTTATATAGGGCCTTGGTGAGATCACACCTGGAGTATTGTGTGCAGTTTTTGGTCTCCTTATCTAAGAAAGGATATACTTGCCATAGAGGGAGTGCAGCGAAGATTCACCAGGCTGATTCCTGGGTTGGCAGGATTGTCGTATGAGGATAGATTGGGTCAACTCGGCCTGTATTCACTCGAGTTTAGAAGAGTGAGAGGGGATCTCATTGAAACATTGACAGGGCTAGACATATTGGATGTAGGGAGGATGTTTCCCCTGGCTGGGGGGTCCAGACGAGGGGTCACAATCTCAGGATACAGGGTAAGACATTTAGGACTGATATGAGGAGAAATTTCTTCACTCAGAGGGTGGTGAACCTGTGGAATTCTCTACCACAGAAGACTGTGAAGGCCAAGTCGCTGAATATATTTAGGAAGGAGCTAGATAAATTTCTAGACATAAAAGGCATCAAGGAGTATGGGGAGAGAGCGGGAATATGGTATTGAGATAGAGGATCAGCCATGATCGTACTGAATGGCGGAGCAGGCTCGAAGGGCTGAATGGCCCACTCCTGCTCCTATTTTCTTTGTTTCTACCCCCTCCCGCCTCCACTGTAGTATCCAATTGTTTCTTAAATTGGGTTTTCGCCTCCACTTTCTATCTCGAAGTCTATTACACACGTTAATGATTCTTCACACAAAGAATAATCATCTGACATTAGCCCTAAATTTACCTTTTACTATTTTTAACCTGTGTCCCCTAATTCTCCTTCTGCATTTTAAAGTAGCGTTCCGGGTTATCTTTTTCTATACTCTTAACAATCTTATATATCTCTACAAGATCACCTCTCAGACACCTCCATTCTAAGCTGGAAAACCCAGGTTTCTCCAGTCTGTCCTCATAACTCAGACTCCTGACAGTTATACAGGGGATCAGTCTTATGGCTCTTCTCTGCACTGTGTCCAGCACTTGAATGTATCTTGTTGACCAGAACTAAATGCAGTATTCACGCTTCAATCTAACCAATTGTCCTGCGTTGTGGTTTAAATTGAAATAATTGTCAGGATTAACTTTTTCTATTCCATTTAGTATCTTATTTAAACACCTCTATAAAAGGTCATTTCTTCATAACTCAGTCCTCTGACACCAGAGATCAGCCTTCTCTATACTGCATCCAGAGCTTGCGTATTTCCCTGGTGCCTCAGAGACCAGAACTGAACACAGTATCGAAGGTACAGCTTGACCAGAGCACTGTACAACTCAGCACAACAGCCTGAGTCTTAAATTCTACTGAACTCATTATTCTGTTTGCTTTGTTAGTTGCTGCTCTGCAATAAGTGAACACAATCAGAGTTGAGTCTACTACTACTCTCAAATCTCTTTCAGCCTCTCTCCTAGCTAGTTCAATACCACTCATTCTGTCCCTAAAGTTGTCTTTCAACATGCATGACCTTGTACTTATCTGTATTGAGTTTCATCTGCCACAGTTCTGCCCACTTGCAAATATTATGTGGTTCCTTCAGTAATTCCTTGGCAGTTTCATCAAACGCTATAACATCCCCTCCCCCATATTTTTAGTATCAACTGCAAATGTGGACAAATTGCATTGCATTTCTGATGCTGGGTAATTCATGTAGATCAGAAACAAGAGAGGTTCAAGCACTGATTCCTGAGGCACTCCACTCAGTACATCTCTCCCCCAACTAAAACATGCTGATTCCTCACCTTCAGCTCATTAATCATTCCAAACATCCATAGATACGGGGGTGGTGCCAGAGGACTGGAGAATTGCAAATGTTACACCCTTGTTCAAAAAGGATGTAAGGATATACCCAGCAACCATAGGCCAGTCAGTTTAACCTCTGTGGTGGGGAATCTTTTAGAAACGATAATCCGGGACAGAATTAACGGTCACTTGGATGAGGGTGGATTGATTAGGGAAAGCCAACATGGATTTGTTGAAGGCAAATCGTGTTTAACTAACCTGGTAGAGTTTTTTGATGAGGTAACAGAGAGGGTAGATGAGGGCAATGCAGTTAATGTGATGTACATGGACTTTCAAAAGGCGTTTGATAAAGTGCTGCATGGTAGGCTTATCAAGATTGTGGCCCATGGAATAAAGGGGGCAGTAGCAACATGGATACAGAATTGGCTAAGTGACAGGAAACAGAGCAGTGATGAACGGTTGTTTTTTGGACTAGAGGGAGGTGTACAGAGGTGTTCTCCAGGGGTCGGTGCTGGGACCACTGCTTTTCTTGATGTATATTAATGACTTGGACTTGAGTCCAAGACATAGCACAATTTCAAAATTTGCAGATGACACAAAACTTGGAAGGGTAGTAAACAGTGAGGAGGACAGTGATAGACTGCAAGAGGATATAGACAGGCTGGTGGCAGAGGCAGACACATGACAGATGAAATTTAACGCAGAAAAATACAAAGTGATACATTTCGGTAGAAAGAACGAGGAGAGGCAATATAAACTAGAGGGCACAACTCTGAAAGGGGTACAGGAACAGAGAGATCTGGGGGTATATGTGCACAGATTGTTGAAGATGGCAAGGCAGGTTGAGAAAGCAGTTAAAAAAGCATAAGGGATACTGGGTTTTATAAATAGAGGCATAGAGTACAAAAGTATGGAAGTCAAGATGAACCTTTACTGGTTCGGCCATAACTGGAGTATTGTGACCAGTTCTGGGCACCACACTTTAGGAAAGATGTGAAAGCCTTAGAGAGGGTGCAGAAGAGATTTACTAGAATGATCCCAGGGATGAGGGGCTTTAGTTACATGGATAGACTGAAGAAGCTGGGGTTGTTCTCCTTGGAACAGACATGGTTGCGAGGAGATTTGATAGAGGTATTCAAAATCATGAAGGGTCTAGACAGTGTAGACAGAGAGAAACTGTTCCCATTGGCAGAAGGGTCAAGAACCTGAAGACATAGATTTCAGGTGATTGGCAAAAGAACCAAAGGTGACATAAGGAAAAACTTTTTTACACAGCGAGTGGTTAGGATCTGGAATGCACTGCCAGAGGGGGTGGTGGAGGCAGATTCAATCATGGCCTTCAAAAGGGAACTGGATTAGTACTTAAAAGGAAAAAATTTGCAGGGCTACGGTGATAGGGCGGAGGAATGGGACTAGCTGGATTGCTTTTGCATAGACCTGGTGTGGACTCGATGGGCCGAATGGCCTCCTTCCATGCTGTAACCTATGATTCTATGACCTCCAAGTTTTACCTAGCAGACCCATCATCTTAAGCTCGTGTAGTAGCCTTTTATATGGAACTTTATCAAAGGCTTTCTGGGAATCATAGGACTTTCCAATCTTGAGGTGTCAATTGCTCAAAAATTCAAGGAGATTGGTCAGGGTAGGATCTGCCCCTTCTAAAACCATGTTGGCTGCAACAAAATAAGTTCTTTTCATGTAGGCACTCTGCATCTTTATTCATAATAATTATTTTCCAGTGAAAAATGTAAGACTAATAGATTTGTAGTTTACCTGGATTAATTTAGTGTCCTCATCTACATGCTGCCCCTTGGTGACATCATCCGCAAACAGGGGGCTGACGACACCCAGCTCCATCTCTCTACCACCTCTCTTGACCCCTCCATTGTCTTTGTCCTGTCAGATATCCACTCTTGCATGAGGCGCAATTTCCTCAAATTAGACACCGAGAAGCCATTGTCTTTGGTCCCCACCACAAAACGCTGTACCCTTGGCACTAATCCCATCTCCTTCGCTGGTCACTGTCTCAGGTTGAACCAGACTGTTTGCAACCTCCGCATCCTATTCGACTCAAAGTTGAGCTTCCAACCCCCATATTCTCACCATCACAAAGGCCACCTACTTTCACCTTCGTCTCTGCCCCTACCTAATGCATGCTAAAATCCTCATTCACGCCGTAGTCACCTCCAGACTTGACTATTCAAATGCTCTCGTGGCCAGCCTCCCATCCTCCACCCTTTGTAAACTTCAGCTCATCCAAAATTCTGCTGCCCGTACCCTATCCTACACCAAGTCCCACTCAAGCATCAGCCCTGTCCTTGCTGACCTACATTGGCTTCCAGTCCCACAATGTCTCAAATTTAAAATTCTCGTCCTTGTGTTTAAATCCTTTCATGGCCTTGCCCCTCCCCATCTCTGTAAACCTCTGCCGGTCCTACAACTCCCCCACCGAACTCTCCTTTCCTCTGATTCTGGCCTTTTGTGCATACCCCCTCCCCGTTAGCAACAGTGCCTTCAGCCATCTAGGCCCCATGCTCTGGAATTATCCCTCTAAATCGCTCTGCCCCTCCACCTGCCTTAAGACACTCCTTAAAACCCCACTTCTTTGGCCACGTTTTTGTTCACCTCTCCTAATAGCTCTTCCTTTGGTTTGGCATCCATTTTTTGATTATGCCTCTATGAAGCACGTGGAACATTTTTCTACATTAAAAGGTGCTCTACAAATGCACATTGATATTATAGTTAAAATGCACTAATATCTTTCAAAAAAAAACAAATGGCTATTGGTGGATGGAGAGTGGATGTGTGCATGCAAAAAACAACCAGTAATGGATTGATGGGGCTTTAGTGAAGAAAACAAAAGCCGTAACCAGCTTTCATCCTTCCCTCACATCCACTACAGGTTTATTAAGTAGACTGAGGAACAGGAGTGCCAGAAATAAATACCAGCATGTACCCCACTCCTCAATCATAGAGGACAGGGACTGTGATTTCTGCACCTTTAGGAAATGAATGTATTCTCTAGAACAATTTCTATCATTTTGTATTTTCTCTCACTGCTGAGTCTCTGTACTCTTTACAACGTAAAAAGGAAGATTCTCAGAATTACTGCAAGAGCATTCAAATCTCCTAGCTATCAAGTCACAGCACAATTTCTAAATACAAATTAATTACATTTTGAGAGACAAAAGTTATACAAATTTATTAGGACTACAAACTTTCCATTCAAATTGAATTAAAACTCATCTTTTCTAACTGGGCTTTGAAGCTGTCATTGTACAGTAGAGAGATCTGATTCAACTCTATTCCACCTCTGAACTAAACCCTTATACGCAGGAAACAAGGGATCCAATGGTGCAATATTTCAGATCTATGGTCGATTTTATGTATTTTCACAACAAATCTAAGCGTTATTACAGAGTAAAGGCAGAACACTGCACCCAAAGTAGAAATAAAAACTAAGCACAGACAAGAGACACACTTACATGGTGCAAGCACGGTTTTCATATTACCAACTTATAGACAGTTTCCTAGAAGTAAAGGGAATTAGGGGTTACGGGGAGCTGGCAGGAAATTGGACATGAATTTAGATTTGAGGTTAGGATCAGATCAGCCATGATCTTATTGAATGGCGGAGCAGGCTCAAGGGGCTGATTGGCCTACTCCTGCTCCTATTTCTTATGTAACTTTTTTTTGGGGTGGAAGAGGGCACACAAATAGGATTGAACTAGTGTATCCTGCAGAAGTTTGCAATCCAAAACTTTGAAAGACCTTGCAATTAGGCCAATTAGATCCAGTTACAATTTTGCATAAACTAAAGAAAAATCAAACATTTTCACACAAAAATAAATGCCACTTTTCCTCCTCGAAAAGCTCCCAAAAATACACTGCACGTTTATTAGCCATGCTAATACTTCATGGTCAAAGGCATCAAAATTAACTTGCTGAGATAAAGTAATCTCCTGGTGCTAAAGTCACTATTTGCCTTTAAACTGAAAATTGAACTTATCCCTGTAAGGCAACCAGTCACAGGCATGAGTTTATGAAACTTCAGCATTCACTGAGATGGTTTCAAAAACAGGAGATGAAAAAAAATATGGGGGTGATTTTAAACCCCAAGAACAGGTGGGTTGGGGGCTGGTGGGAGTTGAAAATAGTTGTTTTTTTGGGTCACGACCGCAACCCGGCTTTATTTCCAGGTTTAACGTTGGCGCGAAAAAGTACAGGCTTCCCACTGGGAATGCAAAGTCCGAAAATTTTGCAGCTGCGACCCAAAAAAACAAATATTTTCAACTCCCACCCGTTCTTGGGGTTTAAAATCACCCCCCATGTCACAGTCACAACAATCTGTCCACTTCCTGCAATTACATTGCTCGATCAGCTTTTGTAGAATCTATTTCACTCAGGTTTTTCCTTTCATCCAAAGAAAAACTGCTAATCTGTTCAAAATAATTTCACATACCAGCATGCAGAGTACATATATAGAAAAGATCATATGTAGCCCCTTTTGTTTAATAATTAAAAATGTCTACTTAATTTTAAATAACATTTTTTTGGTGGTGGAGGAAATAGCCTGAGTCAGGATAGGCTCTACAAAAAAAAGCTACAGAAGAAGAACAAGTCATGTTTCTTTACCAATGCAAATTTGCCATGAGGACTCCACATTTAGTAAATCAGAAAAAAATGTTTTATTTATTTAGAATTAACTGTTTCACAATATTGATAGTGGCAAATAGGAACTGAATTGAATGGCTATAACACCCATTGTGAAAATAAGTGAGGTATTAAGAGGAACTATTCATGGTTAAGTCTTGTAATTTGTCAATTACAAGTCTTGTAATTTGTCAATTACAAGTCTTGTAATTTGTCAATTACAAGTCTTGTAATTTGTCAATTACAAGTCTTGTAATTTGTCAATTACAAGTCTTGTAATTTGTCAATTACAAGTCTTGTAATTTGTCAATTACAAGTCTTGTAATTTGTCAATTACAAGTCTTGTAATTTGTCAATTACAAGTCTTGTAATTTGTCAATTACAAGTCTTGTAATTTGTCAATTACAAGTCTTGTAATTTGTCAATTACAAGTCTTGTAATTTGTCAATTACAAGTCTTGTAATTTGTCAATTACAAGTCTTGTAATTTGTCAATTACAAGTCTTGTAATTTGTCAATTACAAGTCTTGTAATTTGTCAATTACAAGTCTTGTAATTTGTCAATTACAAGTCTTGTAATTTGTCAATTACAAGTCTTGTAATTTGTCAATTACAAGTCTTGTAATTTGTCAATTACAAGTCTTGTCATTGACAAATCTTGTCAATTTTGTAACCTCCTGAGACAAGAGCAATTGTGCCAAGTAGCATGATCTTTTAAAAATTCAATTCTAGCTGCTGGGCTTGTCAAAGACCCAAGTTGGACATTTTAGAAGACCAATTCTTTCTGTATAAGATGATTTGACTGTTTAATTTAAGGAATGTCACAGGTTCTTAAGTTACAGAATGAGAACCACAGTCTGTGATGCTTACCTTGGGCAATCCCATTGACAGCCTCCACACAGCCTGCCTCTTTAAACACATTCCTCACTAGCACAGAACTTGTTTAAGCAGACAGGCTCTCTACTGACTTTAAAGTTAGCAACTCCACTTCGATCCATGTTGCAGAGTCTGCCAATGGGATGACTCAGAGGTGACCATATGCTGCGTTTAGTGCTCACTTCTGGGGCTATGGGTCCATGATAATCTATTCAATCGAAATAAAGTCAAAATAAAACATCTTAACAAAAGTAAACAAAAGGAATAGTCTTCTAAAATGTCCTGTCTCCACAATTGAAGTCACAAGTGAGTATGTTGAGAAAAGCTGTGACCCAGTAGATTAAGTGTTGCAACATCTGCTGATCTTGCCAGGATGAGTAACTGAGGCAAGTGCTGCTAAACATTAGCATTCATCTCACATCAAAAATAGCGATTGGAACATTTAAAAAAAACTTCTGTCCTTTTGTAGAATAAATGCAACTTATGCAGCAACACTGTCCTTTTAACCAAATCCCATGATTTTCCCAATTCTACTTGTAATTTGAGTAAATTCAAACTGACAAGTCACTAGTATTAGCAGTTGATAAAAATAAGTCAGCTGTGCCCAAAAGTCTTTCTCACAGGTTCCCAAACCTGTTTTTCAATAGACAGGTATAATTTCACAGGAAGGAACGTAGGAGGAGTAGTCCAGTCAGCCCCTTGAGCCTGTTTCACCATTCAATTAGTTTAGAAGAATGAGAGGTGATCTTATTGAAATATAAAATTCTTAAGAGGGCTTGACAGGGTAGATACTGAGGGGCTGTTTCCCCTGGCTGGAGAGTCTCGAGCTTGAGGTCATAGTCTCAAGATAAGGGATTGGCCATTTAGGACTGAGATGAGGAGGAATTTCTTCACTCAGAGGGTTGTGAATCTTTGGAATTCTCTACCCCAGAAGGCTGTGGATGCTCAGTCGTTGAGTATATTCAAGACTGAGATCGATGGATATTTGGACACTAAGGGAATCAAGGGATTTGGGGATAGGGCGGGAAAGTGGAGTTGAGGTAGAAGACCAGTCATGATCTTACTGAATGGCAGAGCAAGCTCGAGGGGTCGTATGGCCTACTGCTGTTCCTATTTCTTATGTAGATCATGGCTGATCTGTATCTTAACTCCATCTACCCACCTTGGTTCCATAACCCTTAATACCCTTAACAAAAATCTATCAATCTCAGTTTTGAAATTTTCAATTGACCTCACCACAACAGCTTTTTGGGGGAGGAGTTCCAGATTTCCATTACTCTTTGCGAAAATTTCAAACTATAAAGTAAAAGTATAGAATAACCTTGCAAAGGTAAATCAAATGAATTACTCACACTCCATATAGTACTGTGTACGCCCTTATTGTGCACTATCTTCTTCCTCTACATCCTTTTATCTGACAAATCAATAATACTCCAAAATGCACTTCTACGATTGTTGGGATGAGATGGAATGACAAGGTTTAACATTACACTCAGCATTACTCTTTAATTCTTAAAATTTCCCTCAGCTACTAACTGACAATCCCATTAATACAATATGAGGAAGTAAGGCGACTTACCTTAAGGAAATTTACTGGATTACATTCGTTCACCAATCCCTCACATTCCTTCAGGTACTTCTCGACCGTGTCCTTCTGCGTTCGCTTTCCCTCGAGTCGAGCTTTACGTTCGGTCTTTTTCCATTCTTTCTGCTTTTCAATCTCATCCAACAACTGCTTTCTTTTCAGTTCCACTTTCTCCAAAATCTCATCGAACTTAATCTCAACAACATCTTTCTCGTATTCCAGAACGTGCTAGATAAACAGCATCAACCAGCATGTCAGCACTTCAGCTTGTGCCCATCAATAGATCACAACTTTTATATAAAATGTAGCAACGGTTGTTGAAGGATTTCACCAGTAATTATCCAACAGTTATTTCCGAAGAACAATTTGATTTCTAATTTCTAATATCTACAGTATGTATATGACATTTGGCGATTACAATAGAAATTTCAGTAAATGTTTCCTCAGTACCCTAGTAAAATACATAATTTTCAAATATGAAACACCCTATAATTTTCTTAGTCTTGCATTGCTGAATCTCATTATACATACATCGTTGTGTATTGTCTCTACCAATTTTACTCCATTACCCCAAAAGTCCAGTAGGCAACAGCTCATGATGAAGTATGGTCCATATCATCTCCAGCACCTTACACAAGCAGCCATGCTTCATGTGCAAGTTAGTGGTCATCATCTATTTAACTGTGGAGGCCACCATACTTCACCTAACATCACCCAGCTTACATACATGTGTACTTTCTGCAGGGGTCAGTGGATAGTAGTCAGGAACACGAACCCTGAGCAATTTTTCCTCTTGTTAACCTGATGCTAAGCTCAAATGCAGTAACTTCAAGTTCAGTTAAACACACAAACAAAAATATAAAAGTTAAAACATGTTGCAGAAGGAACCCATAGAAACAACAAAATATTTTTATTTTGGAGCTAAATATGTAAATTATTTAATAATTTAGAATGACTTTAGTACTTAATACTAAGGATGAGGTGGACACTGGGGTTTGGTACCGTCTGTCTAATTATGCCGCAGAAATTAAGCAGTTGGACTTTGGAACTTTAGGGCAGCACATTTACCAAACAACTGGAACTTCTTACCTCATTATCTGATGGGGTGTCTGCAATTTCAATCTTTAGTTTGTCATTCAGTTGCCTCAGTTCTCTCAGGTTGTTAAAGTAATCAAGCTGAAAAAGACACATAATTTTTTCCATTTTGCAGGTATAGATCAGAACTCTAATGATTTACTTATGGCAATCAAATTAGCTAGTCACAATCTGAAAACTTTGGGCGAGTGCCTTTCCATTCACTATAACACACATCAAACAGCAACATGTAACATTACTGCTATATGTATGCCATAAATGCCATTGGCTATTTGCTACAACCTTTCCCATAATGTAATGCACAAGCTGTTATTGCTGAACAGAGGAACAGGAGTAGGCCATTGAGCCCCTCTGGCTTGTTCTGCCATTCAATTAGATCCTGGCTGATCTGTATCTTAACTCCATTTATTTGCATGGTTCCATATCCCTAATACTCTTTCCTAACAAAAATCTATCAATCTCAGTTTGGAAATTTTCAATTGACCTAAGCTCAACAACTTTTTGAGGAACGAGAATTCCACATTGTATGAAGAAGTGCTTTCTGACATCACCCCTGAACAGCCCAGCTTTAATTTTAACGTTATGCCCTGTTGTTCCGGACTCTCCCACCAGAGGAAATAGTTTCTCTCTATCTACCCTATCAAATCATCTTAAAACACCTCAATCAGATCAGCCCTTAACCTTCTATACTCGAGGGAATACAAGCCTAGTCTATGCAACCTGTTCTCATGATTCAACCCCTTTGAACCCTGGACTGATCTGGTGCTTCCCCAGCACCGCCCCATGACCTCTCTGCCGTTTACCTTCTCCTCCTGGTAGATCATGTCCACGAGGTTGACGGCGTGAAAGACCCCGCAGTGATCCTCAGACACGCACTGGCCGCAAGCCACCTGTTTGCAGATCTTGCAGAAAAGCTGCAGGGTTCTGGGCGGGTGCCTATCACAGACCGCGCGCCCGCCGCCGCCGCCGCCGCCCGGACCTCTCGCGCCCGCCGCCGCCGCCGCCGCGCATTCCTCCCCCTTCTCATCCTCCGTTGCACCGGCAGCACCAGAACCATACTGCGATTTGAAAAGTTTCACCACTTCCGCCAAGGTGGTGTTCCCGGGCAGATTGACGGCTCCCTCCGCGATGAAGTTGCTCTTTCTGCACAGAGGGCACTCCAGCTGGCTGTTTCTCCAGATGTTGTTGCTGCTGCTGTAGCCCAGGCCGGAGGAGAAGGACTTGGTGACACACTCCAAGATGCATTTCTTGCAGAAATTGTGCGAGCAGACGGGCAGGGTGGTGGGATTCTCAAACACCGACAAGCAAACCGCACAGGTCAGGCTGGCCTCCATTTAAAATAAAACATTCCCCCTCCCCCACCCCTCTCTCCTCTCACACGTACGCTCCGACCATCGGAGAGTTTTAAAAATCAAACACTTTTTAAAAAGTGTCGCACAATAAACGAGGAAGTGAAAGTCAAAACTCTGTCGAGTGTTGTTCAAACACGTCTGCAGGAAGTCCCGCCTTCAACGCAGCCCTTGTCACTCACGGTGTCACAAAGTAAAGGCAGGAAATGCAGAGCTGGTTCACTCACCATCTGTAAAGAGGTTAACATTTTTGGCTGTGGACCATTGGTCAGAATCATTTGTCACTCAAAATCTTACATAGAAAATAGGAGCCAGAGTAGGCCATTCGGCCCTGCTCCGCCATTCAAAACGATCATGGCTGATCGTCTAATTCAGTATCCTGTTCCCGCTTTTTCCCCATATCCCTTGATCCCTTTAGCATTAAGAAATATATCTGTCTCCTTCATGAATACATCTAATGACTTGGCCTCCACTGCTTTCTGTGGTGGAGAATTCCACAGAGAAATTTCTCCTCATCTCGGTTCTAAATGGCATACCCTGTATCCTGAGACTGTGACCCCTGGTTCTGGAATCCCCAGCCATCGGGAACATCCTGCATCTAGTAATCTTGCCTTTAATGCGCTGTCTGCAACTCAACCTCCCACACTCAATTTTGTTTTGACAAATGTCTTCACCAGACGTCACAAGGATGAGCCATTTAGCAGAGCAGTTCCGACAAGCAGGAGCAAGTCAATGGAAGTTATCCAAATCGGAGGTCAGGGCCTTTAAATGACCGCCACCATTCTTTTTAATGTATGCATTTTGTGCCTGAGCATGCCTCAGTTTCTTGCCTCCAAGTTAGAAAATCTTGGGTTCAAGCCTGACTGCAGGACACGAGCACATAATCTAGGCTGACACTTTAGTGCAGTACTGAGGGAGAGCTGCACTTTTAGAGCTGCCATCTTTCAGATGAGACTTCAAACCGATGCCGATGCCCCATCTGCCCTCTCAGGTGGACGTAAAAGATCCCATGGCACTATTTGAAGAGCAGGGGTGTTCTCCGTGGTGTCGTGGCCAAGGCTTATCCCTCAACCAACATCACTAAAACAGATTATCTGGTCGTTATCTCATTGCTGATTGTAGGATCTTGCTCTGTGCAAATCGGCTACTGCATTTCCTTACATTACAACAGTGACTACATTTCAAAAATACTTCATTGGCTGTAAAGCGCCTTGAGACGTCATGGGGTCAGGAAAGGTGCTACATAAATGCAAGTAAGTCGTCCATCCCTCATTCCCTCCCTCGTTCCCTCCCTCATTTCCTCCCTCATTCCTTCCTCATTCCCTCCCAGATTCCCATGTTCCCGCCCTCGTTCATTCCCTCCCTCGTACTCTCATTCCCTCCCTCACTCGTACCCTTGTTCCCGCCTTCCCTCCCTTCCTCCCTCGTTCGTTCCCTCCCTCCCTTGTTCTTTCCCTCCCTCCCTTGTTCTTTCCCTCCCTCCCTCGTGCCCTTGTTCCTTCCCTCCCTCCCCTCCCTCCCTTGTTCCCTCCCTCCCTCCCTTGTTCCCTCCCTCGTACCCTCCCTCCCTCGTTCCCTCGCTTGTCCCTCCCTCGTTCCCTCCCTCATTCCCTCCCTCCCACCATAGTTCTTTGTTCCCTTGCTCCCTCGTTCCCTTCCTCGTTCCTTCCATCCTTTGTTCCCTCCCTCATTCCCTTCCTCGTTCACTCTTTCCCTCGTTCCCTCACTCCCTTTCTTGTTCCCTCATTCCATCTCTCGTTCCCTCCCTCTCTCATTCCCTTGATCCCTCCCTTCCTTATTCCCTCGTTCCCTCCCTACCTATCTCGTTCCCTCATTCGCTCCCTTACTCCCTCGTTCGTTCCCTCCCTCGTTTACACTTTCGCTCGTCAGGTACAGCATGGTTAGATACAGAGTACAATATTGTGTCACAGCCATCAATCTCATTTGAATGAAATGTTAAAGCTGAGTCCTGTCTGCCTGTTCCAGTGATTCAGGTGGATATTAAAGGTCCCATGGCACTATTCAAACAGGAGGGGTAATTTTTACTTTGGCCGTGGGCGGGAAAACTGGCAATTGCGGTTGGCCACCCTTACACACCCTGTCTCATATTTGTGAACCAATACCATCACAACATTGCAAAATCAGATCAACTGGTCATTCATTTCATTGCTGTCTTTGAAACAGTTTTGCCGCAGAATAACTGCCATGTTTTGCCTACATAATAGCAGTCGCTGCACTTCAATAATAATTATGTGAAGTGGTTTAAGATGTTTCAATAGGACAAGGCATTATTATAAGCTCAGATGAACATCCCCTGCTACACCAGTTCTGACATTTTTCCATTTCCCACATCAGCCATCCTAAGACCTCTTTCAGTAAAATAAAGTACTAATTAGTTCTAAATTGGGAACAGTTTTGTGCTGTGAGCTGACTAAGAATTTGATTGAGTCTGCCCAAGCTAATTTTATATAAGACCTCTACAGCCATCAGAAAATGTTGTATACTTTTACTTATAAATAAAGTAAATTTATAACTTTGATGTAAATTAATTTATAAGTTTTTCAAGATGGAAAACTGTTGAAGGCTGCCAAAGGATCAGAATGTTCTCTTATTTAGTGAAACTAAATATCCTATCTAATATTGATATTCAAATCTGCAACAAACAACACGGGCATGATTTTATCAAGGGGGGGGGGGTTGGAATTCCTGACAGGAAACCTGGAAGTACGGGTTTCTTAGATGTCCTTACGATTTTGACGTATGGACGTCTTTATTTTTTTTTTTGACTGTTTCCCGCCCGAAAGGCCAGCCTGATTGGCAGGCTGGTCTCAGTCAGACGGGAGAAGAGGAAGGAGGAGGGCGTGAATAGGTAAGTGTTAAATGTCGGGTGTGGGGGTGGGGGGTCAGTCATCGGGGGGGAGGCTGGTCGGTCATTGGGGGTCATCGCAGGGGTCGGAGATCGAGGGGGGTCGGAGAGCGTGACGGGAGTTGGAGATCGTGGGGGGTGGGTCGGAGATTGTGGGGGTGGTCGCTGCAGTTAGGCTTGTTGAGCCTGGGGGAAACACTCCTGCACCTCCGGGCTCACTTACCTGCAGTTTTGTGCCTTCCCGCCCTAACTCACGTGGCATGAAGTAGAACTCCTGGAATTCTAGCCCCCAGGAGTTAAAAACAAAAAAAACCTGTCAAAATGGAGGCCCGCAGCCTCCTTGAAAGCTTTTACTGACCGACCCGCCTGCTAAGAGCTGGTTGGTCGCCTGCCCCTCATCCCGCCTCCGTGAAAACCCAAAGTGGGCAGATTGGAGGCGGGTTTTAGATTTTTAACATTTTTACAGCCCCCCGTCCCCATTTTTCCCATTTAAAATCGTGCCCCCTCACTGCAAACTTGGTCATGATTCTTCCACAAGAATTGCATTGCCAAAATAACTTGGCTATTGAGAAAACTACCACGATCCTCCCTCAAGGAACAGCAGACCCTGAATAAGCACTTCTGGTGATGGAACAATTACGTTGCATGGATTGACTGTATGCTGTTGTACTGAGCCATACAAACCCAATTGTTCACAAGTTTGACCAATCCTAACTGAGGCAAGTGTGGCTGTAATCCCAGAATTCACTGTGTTCCTGCCCATCAAACTTCTCTCCTGACCATCTTAAGTCTCTTTTGTGCCCTCAGGTACACCTCCCACCACTTTCCCCATCATCAACAAGCTCTTAAAGCATTTGAGTATAAATGTTCTGCTGCTCAAAACAAATAAACAGAAAATTACTGGCTGTGGGTGCACAGTTTCCTGATATGTACTCCTGACATGCACTAATTGCAGAAGTTAGCGGCTAACATAAAAGGCAATCCAAAAGTCTTCTATAGGCATATAAACAGTAAACGGGTAGTAGGAGGAGGGGAGGGGCCGATTAGGGACCAAAAAGGAGATCTACGCATCGAGGTAGAGGGCATGATTGAGTATCTAAATGAATACTTTGCATCTGTCTTTATCAAGGAAGAAGATGCTGCCAAGGTCACAGTAAAAGAAGATGGGCTAAAAACTGATAAAGAGGAGGTACTAGAAAGGCTGGCTGTACTTAAAGTAGATAAGTCACCTGGTCCAGATGGGATGCATCCTAGTTGCTGAGGGAAGTAAGGGTGGAAATTGCAGAGGCACTGGCCATAATCTTCCAATCATCCTTAGATACTGGGGTGATGCCAGAGGACTAGAGTGTGTAAGGATAAACCTGGCAACCTGACAGGCCAGTCAGTTTAACCTCAGTGGTGGGGAAACTTCTAGAAATGACAATCCGGGACAAAATTGACAGTCACTTGGACAAGTGTGGATTAATTAAGGAAAGCCAGCACGGATTTGTTAAAGGCAAATCATGTTTAACTAACTTGATTGAGTTTTTTGATGAGATAACAGAGAGAGTCGATGCGGGCAATGCTGTTGAAGTAGTGTATATGAACTTCCAAAAGGCGTTCGATAAAATGCCACGTAATAGGCTTGTCATCAAAGTTGAAGCCCATGGAATAAAAGAGGCAGTGGCAGCATGGATATGAAATTGGCTAAGTGACAGGAAACAGAAAGTAGTGGTGAACGGTTGTTTTTCGGACTGTAAGGAGGTGTACAGCGGTGTTCTCCAGGGTTAGATACCAGGACCACTGCTTTTCTTGATAAATATTAATGGGTGTACAGGGCACAATTTCAAAATTTGCAGATGACACAAAACTTTGAGGTGCAGTGAACAGTGAGGAGGATAGCGACAGACTTCAAGAGGACATAGACAGGCTGGTGGAATGGGCGGACACATGGCAGATGAAATTTAACGCAGAGAAGTGATACATTTTGGTAGGAAGAACGAGAAGAGGCAATATAAACGAAAGGGTACAATTCTAAAAGGGGTGCAGGAACAGAGAGATCTGGGGGTATCTGTGTACAAATCATTGAAAGTGGCAGGGCAGGTTGAGAAAGCAGTTAAAAAGCATACAGAATCCAAGGCTTTATAAATAGAGGCATAGAGTACAAAAGTATGGAAGTTATCATGAGCCTTTACAAAACACTGGTTCGGCCACAATTGGAGTATTGTGTCCAATTCTGGGCACCGGACCTTAGGAAGGATATGTAGGCCTTAGAGAGGGTGCAGAAGAGATTTACTAGAATGGATCCAGGGATGACGGACTTCAGTTGCATGGATAGACTGGAGAAGCTGGGGTTGTTCTCCTTGGAGCTGAGAAGTTTGAGAGGAGATTTGATAGACGTATTCAAAATCATGAAGGGTCTAGACAGAGTAAATAGAGAGAAACTGTTCCCATTGGTAGAATGGGCAAGAACCAGAGGACACAGATTTCAGGTGATTGGCAAAATAACCAAAGGTGACATGAGGAAAAACTTTATTACACAGCGAGTCATTATGATCTGGAATGCACTGCCTGAGGAGGTGGTGGAGGCAGATTCAATCGTCGCTTTTAAAAAGGAATTGGATAAGTACTTGAAGAGAAAAAATTTGAGGGGCTGCAGGGAAAGAGCGGGGGAGTGGGACTAGCTGGATTGCTCTTGCAGAGAGCCAGCATGGACTCGATGGGCCGAATGGCCTCCTTCCGTGCT
This sequence comes from Heptranchias perlo, assembly GCF_035084215.1. Lineage (NCBI taxonomy): Eukaryota > Metazoa > Chordata > Chondrichthyes > Hexanchiformes > Hexanchidae > Heptranchias > Heptranchias perlo. The sequence continues at coordinate 133,002,431 of NC_090325.1, forward strand.
GTAACCATTCTATGATTCTAAGATGTGGAAAATTTAGTGCACTATTAGAGAGTTTGCCAATGTATACAGTCCTTATACATAAATTTCCATAAATAAATAAACAGTACCTAAATGCTCAAAAGTTAATTGTTTAAGCAGCTTCCAAGTTTTTATAATGTAAACCATTTCCTTAAACCTCAAAAATGGTTCGAAAGAGAGTTTTTAAAAACTCAATTTTCAACAGCAATTCAATCTCTATAAATAATATCTTTGTTTCCTTTTATAGCCGTCAATGAAGAACTGTAATCACAGATGTTACTGTTCACAGGTGTTGCTGCTCACAGATGTTGTCTGTCTGGGAAGTTTATAATAGAAAACAGCACTTATTAATAAATTTAAATAAATGGGGATGGTGCCGAAGGACTGGAGGATTGCAAATGTTACACCCCTGTTCAAAAAAGGGGAGAGGGATAAATCCGGCAATTACAGGCCAGTCAGCCTAACGTCTGTGGTAGGGAAACTTTTAGAGGCAATAACCCGGGACAAAATTAATTGCCACTTGGAAAAGTATGGGCTAATAAATGAAAGTCAGCACAGATTTGTTAAAGGGAAATGGCAACTGGAATTTTTTTGAAAAAACTCTTTGAGTGATTCAATTTTTTTCATCAATGAACAATGACAGTCAACTGTTTACATTGGAAATTCCCATTATAAATGTTGTATAGTGTTTAATTGTTGACCAAAACGTGTGACCAAAAATCTGGAAGTAATGTTTTTGGACTAGAAGTGTATACATATACAAGAAACACTTGTCCATAATTTTAGTTTAGAACAAAGGTCTCTAATTGACGGGCTGAGATTGGTTTCGTAGCCTGAAGTTAAACTGCCCAATATTAAGAAGATCACCACTCAAAGACCTGTGGACGTGTTTATGGAAGAGTATTAAGGGTTAAATTGGTTAACCCTTGAAAACAGCCGCCGGGACACACTTGCCTCTGCGTGGTGGGCCTCCTGCTGGTGCGTGCAACGGATCTGCATGTGGTGAGAAACCGGGCTCAAGTGTGCAGGAGCTGGGGCAGAGGGAACGGATACCACAGGCGTCAGCTCGCCGGAGGGCGATGTCACATACTGGTTCTGCTGCAGAGGAGTAGATGATGACTTCGATTGGCCAGTCTACAGAAGAAGGCTGATGGGGATACACAACCAAATGCTGGAAAGCCTGCCAGAAAGCCTGCACAAAATGTCAAAGGGCATGGAGGAGTCCAGCTCCAACTTGGCACAGGACTTTGTGCCGAGCTTGGAGCCAATCCTTTACCTCATGGAATGGGTGGTCACGTCCATCAGCGCACCTGTGGAACCCACTCTGATGCAGCGTCTGACGACCGATGTCTCAACTTCCATTGCAGCACAAACATCTGCCATCCAAGGTCTGACTGCGGCTTTGGAAGCTCAGATTGCTGCTATCGTAGTTCTGGGTTCCACTGTGGAACGGGGCTTCCAGGGCAGCACAGCAGTCCAGCAATCTGTTCTCCAGCAGATCACCAGGATTTCTGAGGCGGCGCCCTGGGAAAGTGGTAGTGGCACCATGGAAGGCGAACCTGCTGTTCTCTCTCAGGATGACATCATTCCTGCTCCCACCCCTGCCACTCTGCCAGTGCTCTTGTGCTTGCCTGTCAGCCAGCCAGGCCAGACTGCTGCAGCCCAGACCGAGATGGTGCAGTCTGAAGCTGGGCCCTCCTGGCCCGGAGCTGCTCGAGGTCGTCCTCCAAGGCCACCTGCACGCTCCTCATTTGAAGGCCAGCAACCTTCCACCACCGATGCTGCAGCCACTGAGGATGCACCTCATAAGAGCACTAGGAAAGGTAAAGGCACACGAACGACAGGCACTAAGGGGATGCACAAGGATGAATAGTATCAGTTTGTTTGAATCATTTCATGTGTAACTCTATAAATGTGGTTGTGGGTTTGTATTTGGTGTTGGTTTTCATTTCTGCGATGAGCTGAGGGAGGACGCAATGTGTAATCTTAAGGAGGACGATTTGATGGTCCTGTGGGAGAGGAAAGGTAAGGAGTGTGGGACTGTTGGTGAATGGGGAGGTGTTGTTAAGGTTACTGATCACGCAGAGCCCTGGAAGACACATCCTCTCTACCTTGGAGCCTCCCTGCCTCTTCCTCCACTTCCTGCTTCACTTCCTCCTCCACTTCCTCCTCCTCCTCCACTTCTTCCTCCACCTCCTCCTCTGCCTCTTCCTTCTCTTCCTCTGCTTCTTGCTCAGGTTCTCGCCAGATAGACGGTGACAAGGGCTGTCCCCTCATAATGGTGAGGTTGTGCAGCATGCAGGATACCAAGGCAAATCTTGAGACCCGCTCAGCTGAGTACTGCAAGGCTTCTCCAGAGTGGTCCAGGCAGTGGAAGCATTGCTTGAGTGTGCTCTATGGTGTGCTGTATGATGTTCCGTGTAGCAGCTTGGCTTTCGTTGTACGTTTGCTGTGCACGTGTGCGTGCGGTCCGGACCGGAGTCGTGAGCCACTTCATGAGGGGATAACCCTGCTCGCCCAATAGCCAGCCTTTGACTTGCCGAGCTAGTTGAAATATAGGTGAAACGTTGGACTGCCGCAGAATGAAGGAGTCATGACTGCTGCCAGGATAGTGGGCATTGACCTGCATGATGCGCTGCCTGTGGTCGCACACCAGCTGCACATTGAGGGAGTGGAATCCCTTTCTGCTCATGAATGTGGCCGAATTCAGATGTGGAGCACGCATAACAATATGCATGCAGTCAATGGCATCCTGCACCATGGGGAAGCCTGCAATGCAAGCAAACCCTCGTGTTCGCTCATGCTGCTTGTCTCTGTCAAGTGGGAATGAGATGAATCTGTTTCGGAGAGGGTACAGAGCCTCAGTGACCTCCCTTACACAGTAGTGCACTGCAAACTGTGAGATGTTGCTTATATCAGCAGCAGCAGCCTGAAAGGAGCCAGAGCCGTAAAGATTAAGTGCCACAGTTACCTTGACAGCCACAGGCAATGCTGTTCTTGCCCTGCTCTGAGGCTGCAGTTGTGGCTGCAGCAGTTGACAGATCTCGGTCACGACCTCTTTAGTGAACCACAGCCGTCGGATGCACTGGTCGTCGCTGAAGTTGAGGTAAGAGAATTGACCCCTGAAGACCCTCGTTGGATATGGCCTACTGCTGAGTGCCCTGCGCCTCCCCCTCCTCCTCCCTCTTCTAGCAGCTTGTCCTGCTCTGCATGGCCTCTCTGCATGCTCCCAGTTATGTTCAATACTCAGGAAGACCTAGCAGGCCACCCATGTCTGGAAGCAACTTTGTTCGGCACAATATTTTAAATGCTACAAATATTGCAAGACCACCCAGGCCACTCTCTCTATAATGTTGCAACTTTCTCCAAGTATAGGAAACTTCCACAAACACCCACAATTGTACCAACAGCCAGAATAACTAATCCAGCAACTAACCTGTAACTCTTGCATGCTCCCTTTAAATAGTGCTGGAGGGGGTTCTTCATGCCCTTTAACTCCTGTTCAGCTGTGCGAAGTTAGGACAGTGCATTGGCTGGAGTGGGGAGTTCAAAAATGCTGTCGGCTGCTTCAAATTACACACTAATTTACCTCATAATCTCTCTACATGCTTCTGGCTTTCGTTAGGTGATCGCCGCACAGCCACCGTTACCAATATGGCATCCTGCGCACTTCACGCCGGAAATGCGGGCACGCATCTCGGATGCCATTTTAGGGGCTTAGGTGTCCCCATAGCGCTACAAAACGGGCCCTACGCAGTCCAATTTAGCCCCCCATAAGTCCTTATTCAATCTGAAACTTGGTACAGCAAAGGGTATTCAGGTACACTTAATGTGAAGGATGGGGCAAAACCAAAAATTCACCCGCAGCAGTATCCTAAGTTAAAGGAAACAATATCAGTGGAATTAGATTGCATGGAGTGTGAGGGCATAATTGAGAAAAACGACCACAGTGACTGAACAAGCGCAATCGTGCCTGTAATAAAACCTGAATAGAATGATTTGGAGACCATTTCTGAAAGTGAAAGCACCAACACTAGCATCAAACCTGATGACAGTGTGGTATGTAGCTTAAAAAGAGCATTGGAAATTGCTCAATCCAGAGGGATGCTTCAATCTGAATAAGGATAACGTTTTAGAAAATTACCAAATTCTCTGTGTTTGCATAATCCAATATTTCAGATTTTTTTTTGCACATCTGAAAGCAGTTTTGTAGAGATCTTGGGAAAGATTTTTTTTCTTATTCCCTCCAGGTGTTCCCTCTCCTTTCCTGAAGACGCTGACTCAAATTTGGTTATGATTCCACAGGCACTAGCCATGCTCTGGTATCTTGTTCAAGTGAACCTAACTAATAATCCCATGGCTCCCTCTTTACCTATCTTGGCATGCTCCAATGGGCCCAAATTGTACCCACCACTACTTCCTTAGGAGCAGCAACCCCAACTGCCCCATCCTCCTTGCTTGGTGATCTTCTGCCCCGTGCACCTCACCAACCTCCTTCCCATCTTGCTCTCTCCACCTACAACCACTCCTCTGACCTGTACTAGCAGAGCAACAATCACTGCTCTTCTCCATATTTTCTCCTGGAATGCCCACTCACTTGCAAACAAGACTCTTGGCATCCACAATGTTATTGTGGTTGATCATATTGACAATCTGACTTTGACTGAAACCTGGCTCACAGACAGCAACATCATGGCCATTACTGAAGCCTCCCTATGTGGCTAATCTTTCCAACACCTGTCCTGCCCAAACCACCATTGTGGCAATATGACCCTCAACACCAAGTGACACCTTGGTTTTTCCTCCTATTCCATTGATATCTTTTCCTCCTTTGAGCATCTCACTGTTTTTTTAATAATTCTCAGGACGTGGGCATCACTAGCTGTCCCTAGTTGCTCTGACAACTGAATGGCTTGCTAGGCCATCGCAGAGAGCAAGTAAGAGTTAACCACGTTGATGTGGGACTGGAGTCACAAATAGGCCAGACCAGGTAAGGATGGCAAATTTCCTTCCCTAAAGGTAATGAGTGAACCGGTTGGGTTTTTACGATAATCCGACTGCTACATAGTCACTTTTTACTGATAGCAGTTTTTTATTCCCAGATTTTTAAAACTGAATTCAAATTCTCAAACTGCCACGGTGGGATTTAAACTCACATTAGTGAATCCCACCTTGGATTATTAGTCCAAGCTTCTACCGTACCCCTAAGCCTCACCCTGAGATAATCTTCCCTTTCCAGTTTCTCTATGTTTCCAATGGTTGAGAGGTATAGAACAAAGGGTCATAGATATAAGATTAAATGTAAGAGATTTAGAATAGAGAACAGGAGAAACCTTTTTTTACATAGACAGTTGTGCGACTGTGGAATGCGTTGTGAGTGATTGAAACTGAGAATATGGGCATGATTATAGCCTAGGAAAACAGGTGATTTGGAGGAGGGAGAACATTAAAAATTGCAGCAATTTCTAGCCCGCCCCAAACCTGCCTCCAACCCGCCCATTTCTGGTTTTCACGGGGGTGGGCAACCAACCTGCTCTCAGGAGGCGGGTTGGTCATTAAAACCTTTCATGGAGTCTGCGGGCCTCCATTTTTTTGGGTTTTGTGATTTTAGCCTCTGGGGGCCGGGATTCCCGGGCCTTCTCCATCACACCACATGAGAGGAGGCGAGAAGGCCCAAAACTGCAGGTAAATGCCTTTATAGCACAGCTTGTGGGCCCGGAGGAGCAGGAGCGCTTCCACCAGGCCCAACAAGCCTACCTGCAGCGACTCCCTCAATGATCGCAACCCCCGCCCCCCTCCACCAACAATCACGATTGCGATCCCCACGATGACCCCTGATCCCCTGATCCTGACCCTCCCCCTCGGTGACTGACATTATGCCCCATGTCAACATTTAAGAATAAGTTAGATAGGTGGTTGAAGGAGGAAAGTGGAATAAAAGGATATAGAAACAGAGCAGGCACATGGGATTACTGCTCATGTGGAGAATGAACACCAACACAAAATGAGCTAAGTGGCCTATTTCTGTGATGTAATTTCTATGTAATTCTATGTAACTAGTGAGTGTCACCAACCTATTTAGCTACATGGGCATTGCAGCCAAGCATAGTCCTGTCCTCTTCTAACTTCCAAAAAGGCCGGCTTTCCATCAGGAAGTCACTGGATTATAATATCACTACAGATGAGGGAATCCGTTCAGCCCATCTCAATTCATCCAAATGGAACTACCTTAAACTCTTCATTGCAGCATCCACTTGTTTCTCAAATAATTCAACGATTTTTGCCTTTACTACTTTATCTGGAAGCCCATTCCATGTTTTGATCGCTCTTTATGTGAAGAACTTCCTGATATCAGTCTTGAAACTGTATCACCTTTTCCAGCACTTTTAGTTTAAAGAAATTTTCCGGATTTACCCTTTCCATATCATTTACTATCCTATATACATGTATAAGATCACATCGCAATCTCTTCCTTTTCAAGGCTGAAAAAAACAAATTTCTCCAGTCATAACTTAGAAGTCAGATGTCTAACCCTAAAGGCTGTTCTCTAGATTGCCTCCAAAGCTTGAACGTCTCCTGTGTCTCGGGAACGCAGGGTGTTGTCCGACCAGAGCACTCTACAGTTTGAGCATGACTTCCTCTGGTTTGTACTTTACTGTTTTAGCTATGTAGTTCAGCATTCCATTGGCTTTGTTCATCACTGCTCTGCATTGATTGGACATATTGACCACCAAGTCTATTAAGACCCCAGGCCACTTTCAACTGCATCTTTAGCTATAGCAATCAGTAGAGGGAACTCTGCCCGATTTTTCCTCTCTGTAGCTCAGGAATGCTGAAACCAATTTTTGCATTCCTTCCACTATAAGGATTAGCTACTCACTGGATAAACTTGCTAATACATTGGGAGAGTATCAAAAATGGTAACTGTAAGGGCCACATAACATACAATAGTGTAAAGTACCCCAGTAAGAACCTGGAAGTATTAGTAGTTGTTATTGTAATTGTAATAGTAATTAAAGCTTTCAATGAATTGTCAACAGTAGCTACAAAAAGTCAGAACTTAAGACATGCTTTGAATTTGTAAAGGTAGAGAGTATGCCTGCTGCAAAATGGTTGTTATTATTCCCAGATCGCTGCAGTGCTGCTCTGCAGTTCAACCCAGTAGCATATCAATCAAAAGCCACTGGCACTGTCTACTTAATGGCTGGTTCCCAGTAGGCTAGAGTTCTGGGCATCTTCTGCAATTGCCTACTGGTGAGAGGTGCAAATATAACTGAAGTAAGAACAGAAAATGCTGGAAATGTACAACAGGGCAGCTAGCACCTAAAAAGAGAAAAGGCAGGTTATTGACACTTTGAGTGTGCAATCTTCCAATTAACAATGTCTGGTTCAAGATAAATTTACACAACCATGAACTGGAAACTCTACTTGACTCTGGCAGATGCATTTTTAGCATCTACAGAGACCCTGCTTTTGCTGCAGAATTAGCAACATCTTTAGATCCCTAAATTATCTGCAGAATATTTAGCTTGATTTTGATTTGCGTTAATGTAAATCCAGGAGGCTAGACCTATTTAATAGATTTGAGTTTCATAGCATTGATATTTCCTGGGAATTAACTGTGTATAGGGCCCTTTTTATGAGTTAATGTCATTACCGAAGACAGAAAAGCACCCTACTAGTTCCCTGATTGGAATCAATCTGTATACATATTCAGACTTTTTATTATATTCCATAGGATATCTCATTGCCAAGTCCCTTACTGCTCAGCATTCCTATAATTGGCCATTAGAATTTTTTCAGCTGTCACAAGGACATAGAGATTATTTTGATCTATCTCATGTACCTAACAGATCCATAATGGCAAAAATTTCAGCAGAAAGTGGAGAAGCTAAATTGGAACATAAATGATTAAAACCCCAAACTGTGAAATTAATAATTCAATGATTATAGCTAGTTCCAGTATGGAACCAGCAGTGAATTCCTTCTTAAATTAGCATGCAAATAACTTCCCTAACTTCCTGCTGTGGTGAAAATATTTTTATTTAGTAACATATTAGCTATTTATTTCTTCTTTATTGAACAGCATCTCATATACCAGGAATATCAGTTCCACCCTGGCGAGGTTTGTCCACTGAGAGGTCAGATTTCTATTAGCTTTCTAATGGAGTCACTGTATCTATATAATTAAAAGCTTTGTACTAGCAGACATCTGTCCCTGTTACTTTTTTCAAAGGTGTCATACTTCAGGACTTGGTCTTAGGTATTACAATTAATAAGCATTAGATTTATCATCCTCCAAAAATATGTCACCTCAGCATGTCACACCTCAGGGCATTGCACTTCAGTTGGGCAAAAAATAATGATTGGTTGAAATAAGGACTAAACTGTTAAATTGCCAAACAAATATTGGAATACTTAAAAATGAATGAAAACAACAACAACAACACACAAAAGAAAGAACTTACATTTATATAGCACCCAACATTATTTAAAATTTTTATTGTGCCATCAGTGGCCTCACCTGGGACACTAATTAAAATTTTTATTTGGCAGTCAGCCTGCAGCTTCTTGGCCAGGAACAGTGCTTAAAATTTTCATTTGGGCTTTATCCGGGCTAAAAGAAATTCTTTGTCCGTGTGTTTCTGTTTTGTTTTGGTGCTGCTCCCATTGTTTGTGTTTTTCAGGATGGGGTTGGGGGGCAGGCACTTCCAATGTTTCTGTTTTTTTAGTGCCTTTCCCAGTACTTCTGCTTTTTGTGCCTCTCCCAATGTATCTAGTTTATACCCGAACTATCTCCTCATTGAAGGCCTCCCATTGCTCATTTACCTGCCAATCTTTGATTCTAATCCACCTGGGCCAGATCCCCTTTCAACTCACTAAAATTAGCCTCTTCCAGTTGAGTAGTTTCACATTTTACTGTTCCTTGTCCTTTTCCATAGTTACTGTAAACCTAATGATATTGTGATCATTGTTTCCCAATTGCTCCCCTCACTGAAATGTGCTCCACTTGCCCGACTTCATTTTCCAGAAGCAGATCCAGCACTGCTTCCTTCCTCGTTGGGCTGGAAACATACTGATCAAGAAAGTTCTCTGGTACACATTTCATGAATTCCTCCTGTAAGATTCTCAAAATTCACAGATCCCCCAATAAACTCAGAGAAAAACCCTAAAGAAATTCACCTTTTCCCTGAGTATGGAAAAACTTTGGACCCTGACTAAAATCCTAAGATGGAAGGATAGGTGAGAGGTCACCAGACGAAATCAACAACACACACACCGTGGAGCTTCATACACGTCTCTGTTTTAATGCAAAATCGACCACAGGGGGTCGACAATCACTCCCATTGAAAGAGGCAACATTGAAAGAGGCAAAAGAAGCAAAACCATCAACACCTAGGACATTGGATACAAAAGGAAGCCTTATGTGACAAGCTCTAAATCAGAATTAAAACAATGACACATTGGGAGAAGCAATTTGCAATATGATTGGGACCATCAAAAGGCCATCAAAGAACTTTGTAAGAACTGTTTTAAACAGACCATTGTAAGAGAGACAGCCACAAGGCGAAAGCTCTCTCTGTCGCTCTCTCTCTGGCTTGCTGGCTCTGGTGGGCTGCTTGTCTTGGTTCTGCCTGTGTCTGGAAAGAAGAGCAGTTTCCAGCAGACAACAAGGAAAGCAGTTCGACAGGGAAGGACAGCAGCTCTAGAAGCAGGCCGACACACAAGAAGAAACCAGAGCAACAGTCCCAGTGACCATCAGACACCTCGCGGCAACAAGGGCCTTACGAAACAACCAACCGAATATTACCACCAACCAACCGTGTAATATTGAGCCACCGCGACCAAAGAAAACCAACACGGGAGAAAACCGAAGATCCGCAAAGTTTCCACTCTACAATCTATTTCTGACTTACCTCTGGGCGAATTACTGTCAAGGTTTCGTTTGGTGAGCATTATCCCTGGTCCTTTAGAGTCCAACCTAACTAGTACAGTGGGATTTAGGAGGGGTGAGGTATCTTTCTACTGTTTACTGAAGTGTTCCCCATTTTATTAGAGTGTTAAGATTGTTGTGTTGTATTTCCTCTCTTGAATAAAGGTCAAAGTTTCTTGCACCAAAATCAGTTGTCTGCTGCACTTTGTCACAACCCCCAAATAAGTCCAAGGTCTAGAACCCAGGGAATGGGAGCGATTCGGACCGCTCAGAAGTCAAAGGTGAAGCTGACACACACCACCACCCCCTACACTCCCCCACTTTGCGCTTAACACTATTATTTTCCCAGTCTATATTAGAATAATTGAAGTCCCCATTATCACTACTCTATAGTTCTTGCACCTTTCTGAAATTTGCCTGGAAATTTGCTCCTCTACTTCTTGTTTGAGCCAGGTCTCCGTTATTGCCGATATATCGTAATCCCATGTGGCAATTTGTGCCTGCAGCTCACCAACCTTATTTACCACGCTCCGTGCATTTATGCACATGCACTTCAGACCCATCCTAGTCTGCCTCACATTTCCCCTCTGTCTGATCCTTCCGATTTCTGAGCTATTCTTTATTCTAATGCTGTTTGTCTCTCCTAGTCCTCTATGCACCTTGTTTCCCCTCTCTAATGCTTCATCCTGGTGCCCCTCCCCAATCCAAATTTGTTTAAACCCTCCCCCACAGCACCAGTTAACCTCCCCATAAGGACATTGGCCCCAGCCCTGTTGAGGTGTAACCCACCATCTGTACAGGTCCCTCTTGCCCCAGAACTGCTCCCAATGCCCCAGAAATCTGAAGCCCTTCAGCCTGCACCATTTCTCCAGCCACGCATTAACCTGCCTTATCTTACTGTTCCTATACTCACTAGCATGTGGCACTGGGAGTAATCCAGAAATTACCACCTTTGAGGTCCTGCTCTTTAACTTCCTCTCTAGCTCCTGAAACTCCAACTGCAGGATCTCAACACTTTTCCTTCCTATGTTGTTGTTTCCAACATGGACCACGATTTCTGGCTGTTCCCCTTCCTTCCACAGAATGTTCAGCACCCGTTCCATGATATCCTTTATCCTGGCACCAGGGAGGCAACGCACAATGCGAGAATCACGTCGATGGTTGCAGAAATGCCTGTCTATCCCCCTGACTATTGAATCCTCTGTGACCACTGCATTACTACACTTCGCTGTGCCTCCTGTGCAGTCCTTTGCCTCACAGTGTCGTAGATTTGCTGTGTGCTGCACTTCCCGGAGGTGCCGTCACCCTCATCAGTATTCAGACCTGAAAACCGGTTTATGAGTGCAACACTCCTGGAGGATTCCTGCATTGTCTGCCTCTTCTTCCTACCCTGCCAGATAGCCACCCACTTATTATCCTCCTGAACTCTCTGTGGCTGGTGGGTAACCACCTCCTGGAACGTATAATCCAGCAAATTCTCAGCCTCCCATTTGCCCTGCAGTGACTCCAGCTGCTCCTCAAGCTCAGAAATCCTAAGGTCGAGCTCGAGCAGCCAGAGGCACTTCCTGCACTCATGGTTATCCAGGACACATGAAGTGTCCTGGAGTTTCCACATTGCACAGGAATTGCAGGCAATGGGTCTCAGCTGGGCCATCATTTACTTAAAAGTCTATCTACTTGTGTTATATGCTTTAGTTTAATACCCACTTAATTCCAAATCATTATTTATTTATGTATATCAGATTTTTATTTAATGCAATTTGGATTCCTTTAATGTTGGTATCCTCTACTTTAGTTAATTTTATTCCCTTAGATTTAATTAATTGCTCTAATTATTTATTTATATATTTACTTATTTACTGTTGTCCCTTGGTTTAAATTACTTAGCACCCCCGTCCCCCTGCACCTAATTCCCACTCTCACCAAATTCCCGTTGTGAAGTCCTCACTCCGTTTTGCAATTCACTCCATTTTAGCAGTTCTTTCTCAAGGGATATGGATCAATGACAGGTAAATGGAGTTGAGGTTCATATCAACCATAATCTAATTGAATGGCGGAGCAGGCTTGAGGGGCTGAATGGCCTACTCCTGTTCCTATGTTCCTATGAGATCAGCGGAAAACCTGGAGAAACATTGTAAGCAGCCATTTCCGTCATTTCTCTGGAGTGGAGTTGACCAAAGATCAGGGAATCCCCGTGGAATTTGCACCCTATTATTTTAAACTTCCCTCTCAACCTTTACCTTCACCATTCCCTTCACCATATTGCCCTGATCCTGTGCTTCCTACTGAAACCTCATCCCACCAACACCTTCTGTGTTCACCATTTATTCCATCAAATTCTCTGAAATCTCTAATTTTCCTCTTCTTTCATTTTCAAGCCTTTTACCATTTCCTGTCACTCAATTTTTATCACGCTCTCACCACCAGCAACCTCTCCACAGCCCCACTGTTACCTCATCTTTTCTCTCGTAATGTTTCATTTCTCTGCACCACTCAATCCAAGCCCCATAGCAGATACCCCTCCAACCATTACGTATCCAACTACACAGTAACATGCCAATCAGCAGAGAAACTGACACTTACACAAATGTAAAATTCTCTAAATATTTTTATTAGATGGGTGATATACAAAATACTTCATACAAATTGCATTAAATAGTTTCCTACATATGAGATAAAACTATTTATTCTATACAAAGTTTTGTATCTACAATGCATTTAAAAATCTCTGATGAATCATGCACTTCCTGTAGGGGTTCCACTTGTTTCTCATAAGAACATAAGAAATAGGAGCAGGAGTAGGCCATACAGCCCCTCGAGCCTGCTCTGCCATTTAATCAGATCCTGGCTGATCTTCGACCTCAACTCCACTTTCCCGTCTGATCCCCATATCCCTTGATTCCCCTAGAGTCCAAAAATCTATCCATCTCAACCTTGAATATATTCAGTGACTCAGCATCCACAGCCCTCTGGGGTAGACAATTCCAAAAGTACACAAACCTCTGCGTGAAGAAATTCCTCCTCATCTCAGTCTTGGATGGCCGACCCTTTATCCTGCGACTATGCCCCCTAGTTCTAGACTCTCTAGCCAGGGGAAACAATTTCTCAGCATCTACCCTGTCAAGCCCCCTCATAATCTTATATGTTTCAATGAGAACACCTCTCATTCTTCTAAATTCCAGCGCGTATAGGTCCATTCTACTCAACCTCTCTTCAGAGGACAACCCTCTCATCCCAGGAATTAATCTAGTGAACCTTCGTTGCAATGCTTCTAAGGAAAGCATATGCTTTCTTAGATAAGGAGACCAAAACTGTACGCAGTACTCCAGGTGAGGTCTCACTAAAACCCTGTACAACTGTAGTAAGACTTCTCTACTCTTGTACTCCAACTCCCTTGCAATAAAGGCCAACATGCCATTTGCTTTCCCAATTGCTTGCTGTACCTACATACTAACTTTTTGCGTTTCTTGTTCGAGGACACCCAAGTCTCTCTGAACACCAACATTTAATAGTTTCTCTCCATTAAAAAAATATTATGTTTTTCTATTCTTCCTACCAAAGTGAATAACCCCACATTTCCCCACATTATACTCCATCTGCCACCTTCTTGCCCACTCACTTAATCTGTCTATATCCCTTTGCAGACTCTTTCTGTCCTCCTCACAGCTTACTTTCCCACCTAGCTTTGTATCATAAGCAAACTTGGATACATTACACTCGGTCCCTTCATCTAAGTCATTAATATAGATTGTAAATAGCTGAGGCCCAAGCACCGATCCTTGCAGCACCCCACTAGTTACAGCCTGCCAACCTGAGAATGACCCGTTTATCCCTACTCTCTGTTTTCTATCCTTTAACCAATCATCTATCCATGCTATTATATTACCCCCAACCCCATGAGCCCTTACCTTGTGTAACAACCTTTTATGTGGCACCTTATCGAATGCCTTTTGAAAATCCAAATATACTACATCCACTGGTTCCCCTTTATCGACCCTGCTAGTTACATCCTCAAAAAACTCTAATAAATTTGTCAAACACCATTTCCCTTTCATAAAACCATGTTGACTCTGCCTAATCATATTATGATTTTCTAAGTGCCCTGTTACTACTTCCTTAATAATGGTTTCCAGCATTTTCCTGACGACCAATGTCAGGTTAACTGGCCTGTAGTTCCCTGTTTTCTCTCTCCCTCCCTTCTTGAATAGTGGGGTAACATTTGCTACCTTCCAGTCCACTGGGACTGTTCCAGAATCTAGAGAATTTTGGAAGATCATAACCAATGCATCCACTATCTCTGCAGCCACCTCTTTTAGAACCCTAGGATGTAGACCATCAGGTCCAGGGGATTTGTTGGCTTTTAGTCCCATTAGTTTGTCCAGTACTTTTTCTCTAGTGATATTCATTGTTTTAAGTTCCTTCCGCTCATTTACCCCTTGGTTCCCCACTATTTCTGGTATGCTTTTTGTGTCTTCTACTGTGAAGACAGATACAAAATATTTGTTTAACACATCTGCCATTTCCTGATTCCCCATTATAATTTCTCCTATCTCAGTCTCTAAGGGACCAACATTTACTTTTGCTACTCTCTTCCTTTTGATGTACTTGTAGAAGCTCTTACAATTCTCATAACAGATTCCCCAACACACTTTGTTAACAACACCCTTATTGCTGTAAAACAGCATGAGCAACTAGATCAGAGATTCTATAGTATATTATAAATGCTATAAACATTAAAAAAAGTAAATAGCCACTTTCCCATTGGAAAAGGACTGCCAGCAGACCAGGGGAGTGGCACACTCCCGGAGGATTCCTGCATTGCCTGCATCTTCTTCCTACCCTGTTAGATGGCCAACCACTTATTATCCTCCTGAATTCTCTGTGGCTGGTGAGTAACCACCTCCTGGAACGCGTGACCAGACAAGGTACTGTAGCATAAGGAAGGGCAAGGTGAGGAAGATAAGGGGCTGAAGGGGGAAAGCAGATGGGGGAAGCAAGAGTGCAGAGAGGACCATTGACAAAATTCACACTACAAGAGCAAACATAAAGTGGCAGAGCATGAAGAGGGCAAGCAAGCAAGAGGTTTAATGGAAAACAGAAAAGGGGCATGGCAATTGGGAGAGGTGGTAGGGGCAACAGTTGGAAAGAGAGGTGAAGGGCAGGAATGGTGACAACAAGGTGGAGGCAGGGTAAAGGTAAGGTCAGGAAAGGAAAGGGGCATGAAGAAAGCAGAAACATAGAGAAAGAAGGAAATGGTGAAGGTTCATTCATAAATCTTGACATTGCTGCAGGAGTTCCACAGGGCAGGGTCCTAGGCCCAACCATCTTCAGCTGCTTCATCAATGACCTTTCCTCCATCATAAGGTCAGAAATGGGGATGTTCGCTGACGAATGCACAGTGTTCAGTTCCATTCGCAACCCCTCAGATAATGAAGCAGTCCATGCCCACATGCAGCAAGACCTGGACAACATCCAGGCTTGGGCTGATGAGTGGCAAGTAACATTCGCGCCAGACAAGTGCCAGGCAATAACCATCTCCAACAAGAGAGAGTCTAACCACCTCCCCTTGACATTCAACGGCATTATCATCACTGAATCCCCCACCATCAACATCCTGGGGGTCACCACTGACCAGAAACTTAACTGGACCAGCCATATAAATACTGTGGCTACAAAAGCAGGTCAGAGGCTGGGTATTCTGCGACGAGTAACTCACCTCCTGATTCCCAAAGACTTTCCACCATCTACAAGGCACAAGTCAGGAGTGTGATGGAATACTCTCCACTTGCCTGGATGAGTGCAGCTCAAACAACACTCAGGAAGCTTGACACCATCCAGGACAAAGCAGCCCGCTTGATTGGCATCCCATCCACCACCCTGAACATTCACTCCCTTCACCACCGGTGCACCGTTGCTGCAGTGTGTACCATCCACAGGATGCACTGCAGCAACTTGCCAAAGCTTCTTCGACAGCACCTCTCAAACCCGCAACCTCTACCACCTAGAAGGACAAGGGCAGCAGGCACATGGGAACAACACGACCTGCACGTTCCCCTCCAAGTCACACACCATCCCGACTTGGAAATATATCGTCGTTTCTTCATCGTCGCTGGGTCAAAATCCTGGAACTCCCTTCCTAACAGCACTGTGGGAGAACCTTCACCACACGGACTGCAGCGGTTCAAGAAGGCGGCTCATCACCACCTTCTCAAGGGCAATTAGGAATGGGCAATAAATGCTGGCCTTGCCAGCAACGCCCACATCCCATGAACGAATAAAAAAAAAATTAAACACAGGCACCCCATTACTCCCTAACAGCCTGCCAGAAAGCTCAGATGGATGCCTGCATAGTTACAAGACCACCAGCTGCTCATCTCGTCTTTCCAGTCCTGACCAGCTACTGTTGATTGCGGAGAAGGTGGCACTGCAACATGCAAAACGGGACACAAACTGACAACTAGCCAGTGCACAGGAACGGCGATATACTGCCAACACTACTCTATCATACCATTCCTCACACCCACTCAAAGCTCATCCTCATCTTACCTGCACTTACTCACCTCGCCAGTACTCATCCTGCCACTACCACTCAACCCAATCCTTATACAATCTCATGGCTCTATCTCATACTCACCCTCTCATCCATCTCTTTCACGGTCAGCCTCACTCAACCTGCCAATACCTGTGCTGCAGCCACAGGGCATGCATCACATATGTGCAGTAGGAAGCGTAAGGCAAACGTGTCGTGAGCATGAAAGGGATGCACAAGGGTGTTTGAGGGTTTGTCATGGTTATTACTTATATTTAATTTCTGATCAACTCACATTACATATTATATTGTCACCACTACTGCCACGTCTTTGCGAATCTTGTCTGGTTTGTGCAATAATGCCCTTTCCTGAAGGTCACTATGAAGACCCACAACTGATGCCACCCATTGTGTCACTGCAGAGTGGGTGTAGGTGTGTTTGCAGGGCTGTTTTGTGCAGACGACTGAGAGATGTCGGCGATGTCCCCGGTGGCACCCTGGAAGGATGCGGAGGAGAAGTTGTTGAGGGCAGTGATGACTTTGACAGCGAAGATGGTGCTCAGGCCAGCCGGGAGCAGCTCGGCATGAAGGAGGCTGCAGATGTCCACGACGACATGTCGAGTGACTCTGAGCCTCCGTGTGCACTGCTGCTCAGAGAGGTCCAGGAAGCTGAGCCTCGGTCTGTAGACCCTGTGGCGAGGATAGTGCCTTCTGCGACGCATCTCTCTCTGCTGTTGCTCTCCCTCCTGCTGTGCAGGTGGATGTGTCACAGCACTGTGTTGTGGGGCTCCACGTGTCAGAGGTAGACGGCGTGGCCAGCGAGGCTGGTGATGCTGTTCGTCCTCCGAGGAGGTCATGACTGCAGCTACGGCGGCCCCCATCTGGAAGATGTACATCTGAGGGGGTCCGCAAGGTAGGTACATGTGTCTGGACACCGGGGTAAGTGTGCAAGTTGGTGAATTTTATTGTTAAGAGGAGCGTGGTGGAGGCCAAACTTTGTCCAAAGTGACAGAGTGGCCTCCTGCAATAAGTGAGGGTCTCCCCCCACACCTGTCAAATGGACCTTTGCAGCTGCCACAGGCTGATGGCTGCAAAACGTCCATTTGAACTGGGAGTGTTTCCCCCAGTACGGGAAACAGTCCCAGTTGTTTGCAAAATCCCACCCCTCCTAAAATGTCATGTTAATCAGGTCTCTAAACGACCTGAAATACCTTAATGATTATATTAACTGGCACCCCGCCGGCTTTAATTGCCGGCGGGAGTCCCACAAGCGGGGGCTGTCCGCGCATGTCAGCACGTCACTGGGGAACCCGGAAGTGGGCGGGTTGGAGCCGGGCTCCAGACCCGCCCCGGGAATCCCCGATTTTCGCAGCCCCCCCCGCCAGGAACGCTCCCGCTCGGAGGAACATTTACTGATCCTGGTACCCAACTGGTAGTGATTGTTCTGGAGTTGGACAGCTCCTGATAGCTTCAGCCTGGTTCAAAGTGCTGACGCTTACTGAAATAAATGGAACTGCTCTGAGACATGTGTAGGCTCTCCCTGTAACCTACATACCAGAGTGGGTCAGCAAAACCCCAAAATGAGTGTCTAGGGGGTGAAAAATAACCAACTAGAGAAACAGCATTAACTCAAAAGTACTAAATGCTTTCTAATGCATAAAAGGTGCTTAACAAAGTGAAGGTTTTATTATTATGAACAGCTTCTCGCTGTTACTTTGCTGAGAGGCACAGAGGGACCATTCACTGCAGGTGTGCACATTGCAGAGTTGATATGGATCATATAGAACTATATAAATTTCCAGCACAGAAGGAAGCTATGCGCTCCATTTTCCCATGTCAGCTCTTTGCTGGAGCAATCCAAAACTAATCCCACTGTCTTACTATCTCCCCATAACCCTTTATCTTCCTCTGGTTCAAATATATATGCAACTTTCCCTCAAAAGATGCAATGATCTCTACCTCAACCGCTCCCTGTAACAAGAATTCCATGTTCCAACAACTTCCTCACTATTAGAGTCTCATATGGGAAACAAATTTGGTCAATGTATTCCATAAATGACTGATACTTTTTCAATTCATAATTGTTTAGATCACGAGTGCTGGCGAACGTTTTATGCAGAATTCTTGCATTTATTAGGATTGAACTTTACCTAAAATATTACAATGAAACTTATTGCAAGCAATTGAAGAGAATTTTTATTTTTATTTTGTTGCAGTTATTACACTTTGTGTTAAATTAGCTAAATAAGAAACTAGTTCTACAAAGGAGCTGGCACAAAATAACAATCAAGGCACAATAATGGGTTAGCGACCCTCGTATGACAACATGCTCTGTTCTTCAAACAGAGTGAATGAAAAATCGGAAACTGATAAAAAGTAATTATCTTCACTTCAGAAACTGCTGAGTTAATTAAGAAATTCATGGTCATATTTGTGATAAGAACAGAAAAAATGTACATAATAGTTTCTTTGATATTGTCGTCTCCAAAAAGTTCTGCAATTTTTAAAATTGCTACAATATTATATAATACCATATCATATAATCATCAAAAAGCTTTCTGCTGATTTTGTTTCGCAATGTGACAATTATCCTTAAATAATTAACTAAGTGATTACATTTATAAGATATGATTTATAAAACATATTAAGAGTGTTCTTCTCTTCACACAGATGCCCTGTAGATCAATTAAAGAGATTTATCTATAATAACTGATTAGCCCTGTGCAGTTTACTGTAACTTTTTCTAAGACAATAATTTGACTTTTTCAGTCTACATCAAAGACTGAAACCTGAAGTGGACTTGGGTTTTGCGAGGTTTCAGAATTTTTACTTCTTTTGATTTACAAATAGAGTCATGAATCTTATTTTCTTCATTTAATAATCTTCAGCATCGCCAGTACAAATTGCCAAGAGAGCTGCCTCATAGTGTCCTGATGCATATTTCTGCAAGGGATCAAAATAACACCATCTTAAAAGGCATTTACACTGATCTTTGGCATCAAAATTATACCTGTGCAAATATTAACATATTAATTCTTAATGCATTCATATGAAATTCTCCTATCTACTAATGGAACCATTTGTCCAATTAAAATAAAGAGGTTAAGCATCTGAGTTAAAATAGAGGTTCAAATAAATTTCACACAAATGTTTTAATGTTTGCACAGCATAATTTATAAGATTTGAATTAATATTTTCTTTTGCTATGCATTATGTGGACATAATGACAGTATCAAGCAGTAACAGTCTGTCACATTAACTCTTCTTAGTCATTTTTCTTTTAAACTTTGCATACATATTTAAATCAATCAAATGTACAAGTTGAAAGCGACTATAAAACCAGAAAAGATCTAAATTCAGCTTTACCTACCACCCTCATTATTTTAAAGTAACCCTTCAAGGTACTAATAAAATTCTGATTTTAATCCTGCTCACCTGCAGAAACCGTACGGGTGGAAAGTTAAAATGGCACCAATCCCGCTATCTTAATGCGGTTTCCGATCTTAACCTGCTTTTCTGAGCAGGCAAGAGGGAAACCCGCTGGAAGCCAGCGGCGTCCTGCTTTAAATATGCTGATCAGGCTCCGATGATGTCATCGGGACCGAAGCTGTTGTGGCTTCCCCGCCAGGCCAACCTAGCGAGAACAGGAGCCACAGGAGGCCCAAAAAGGTAAGTGGATTTTCTTTTTTGTATTTCCTTTGTGATGCCAAGAGGGAGTTGAAGCCTTCCCTGCCCTGGGCTTCCTGAATGAGATCATCTAGCTCAGCATAGACTGGAGAGCAAACTTAGGGCTTCCCTGGTCTTTCCCACATCATGTGATGCATTTACCCACTACTTCAGACTTGGCTCAGTGGTAACACTCTTGCCAGAGTCAGAAGGTCATGGGTTCAAGCGCTACTCCACAGACTTGAGCACATAATCTAAGCTGACACTACAGTGCGGCATGGAGGGAGTGCTGTCTTTTGGATGAAATGTCCTGTCTGCTTGCTTAGGTGAACGCAAAAGATCCCATGACAACATTCAAAGAAGGGCAAGGGGTTCTTCCGGTGTCCTGGTGAACATTTATCCAAAAACAGATTATCTGGCCATTTATCTCTGATGTATGTAGGACCATGCAGTGTGCAAATTGGCCGTCCTGTTTGCCTACATAACAACAGTGTCTACACCTCAAAAGTAATTAATTGGCTATGAAGCGCTTTAAGTTATTGGGAGAACTGTGAAACATATTTTTCTGATGTAATAACTATTTTAGTGATATAGGAGAAAAATATTGTGATTTGAGAATTAGGCTTATGAGAAAAATTGTTGTTCTAATGATAGCCTATTATTATTACTGAAATTTCAACAGACTGATTCTGCATGACCTGTGGCTAATAATACAGCAAATCTGACTGCTAGGTAATTGTTGGTTATCCACATGTATGTGTGTACCTAAAAAGGATGAATAAGCCATACCTTGATATCGTGGTGTAGGGAATTTCCATAACGGTCCTTGTAATTTCTTTTGATATTCATCAGATCCAGTTCACTTCTTGAAATCATGATCCTTATAATAGTTCTGTTATGAAAGCCAAAGTCCTAATTAAAGTTATAAAAATCTGGGTTATGTTATGGACCTCTGGAAAATATTCACAACAGAAGTGGTACCATTTAGTTTTGTTTAGGCTGTTTTATTGTAAAATTGTAAAGTTAATGTATTCCAAAATAATCATGCTAAATTTTGTGGAAAGTATCAAGTATTAAAAATGACATTAAGAATTCGTAGGAGGGATGATTTTGTGATCCTGTGCTTTCAGTAGACAGCAGCATTCACAGGGAGCACACCTGGGCACATCGCAAGCACACAGCCTGCTGGGAGTACTCCAGGGTATCTCACTTTCAGAACATAGACTTTCCTTCTTAACGGTGGATTAGAAGGGGTGTTAGATGCTGGTGTCATTACATATTTCTGATGTGCATGCAGCAATGAAAAATTGCTGAATGATGATCATGATCATTCCTATAGCTTTTACGGAGTTTACACCTATGGTGAGTTTAATAACATTTATTAAAGTCTACCAATTGAAAAAGCTACTGGTAAATTTTAAATGGTTTGGGAGCAGCCGCTTTTACAAAACATTTTGAAGAACTTTACTTCATTTTATAAAATCTCTTACAGACCTAATGGACCATCTGACTACTTTTTAATACTTGGCTTGACAATCCAGTGGAGTTACCCTCCATTCGGTGACAAATCCACCTCATGTGAGATGGCCACCCTGAGAGGGTCTCACAATACTGACACAAAAGTGACAGTATAACTGCACCTAAAAACTTCCACAACTGGCACATTATTAGGAATGATAATGATGCTACTTCCCCATGAGACACCCTGCCCAATTAATGAAACTGAATGTGACCGGACTTCAGTCCCAATGAGATGTTTTACAGCAGTGGTAATACAGCAAACCTGACAATTAGGTAATTATTGGTTATCCACATATATGAGTGTACCGAAAAAGGATGATACCTTGATAGCATGGTGTAGGGAGTGTCCATATCGGCCCCTGTACCCTGCTTTATGAAATTACAAGTCCAGACACCATGGCACAAAGAAAAAAATGCGGAGTTTTTCAAAATAGATCAGAATGGGATTGTTTCACAGAAAATCATTGCTCTGCCGACGACAGGACGAAATACAAACCTGAAAAACTATTTGGGGTAGATCTTGACTTTGTGCAAAAATTTAAAGGGGTGATAGCAAGTCGGCAGCCCGTTTTAAATTTCTTCTGATTTTTATTTCCATTGAGTCAATGGAAATAAAAATCGGGAGGTGTAAAATGGGCTGCCGACTTGCTATCACCCATTTAACACTATTGCACAAAGTCAAGGTCTACCCCAACAAATAAGTCCATGAAAGTCAAAGATAGCATAGACACAGGCAGGTTACTTAACTTAGACTGTGTTTGCTGAATTCAAGGACATGAATACAAAATAAGCAAGTCTCAAGTGAAACCAATGTTTAGAGAAAATTTGTTTTCTTATGGAGTTGTAGATATGACAGATTGGAGATCTGTCTTATTTTGAATCATTAGACTCTTCACATCAATATATTTTCTATTTAGAATTTGTAGCTTGCTGACCCTTCTTACATTGGCTTCTATGCTTTTATTGTCTCTGCATTGGAGGAAAGTGAAGTAATCCACATCCTTTCTACCACCCACTTACTGAAAAAAATGTTGCCTAAATTTATTTTGTTCCTTTGACACTCTTAACTTTAAACCATGTTCCCTCATTCTGAGATCCTGTGACGGACGCAAGAACTTTCCAGGATCAAATTTCATATGCCCATGAGAATTTCGAGCCCCTCCTCATCCCTTCTCAAGAGAATTAAGTCTCAAATAGACAATCTTTTCTCATAACTCAGCTCCCTAAATTCGGGAATCAGTCTGGTAGACGGTTTCCGGACTCTCTCCAATAGTCCTACATTACTTCTATAATATGGAGACCAATACACAACATAGTACTCCAGGGCCTAATTGGGACACAATCCCAGCGCAGTTCACATGCCTAAAGAGGCAATTGGTCCTCCAGCTTTATTTGTTTAGTTCGTCCCCAGAGACAGCTCGCTGGTGCCAGGAGACACCAAGAGCGATCATCTCAAATGCCAGACGAGGTCGTAAAAAGAGTACGGTGGGTGGGGGGGCGGAGGGTGATGGCAATCGAGAGAGGGGTGAACGATGGTCGGCAGCAGCCCGTAAATTTAATGTGGAGCTGGGATGATTTTGAGGAAGAATCCAGCCAAGTTGTCCCCTCTCATTTATACAACGTGGATTGAAGTGGTGTCCAGTTTCCTTATCTGTCCAGGTGGCATTCCATCCAGGAGGGAGTACATAGTTAGACTGGGCAGGGCCAGCTATAACTGTATACCCCATCAGAATACACCACTGTGAGCCTTTTGCTGATGCAGAATTCATGAGGATAGCCTTATATAAAAAGAATACTTGAGAGATCAATGTACCAAAAGATTGTGCTGAAGACGACTGTGAAGATCACAACTGCCATCAGTCATGGTCTCTGAGTTAGGTTTTGGCTGTAAAAGCTGTCTATTCTGCATGCATTATTAGTTCTTAATGTCTAGGAGAGTATCCTAAATCCAAGACATCTTATCTGACACTATCTGGAAACTGATTCCTATAAGAGTGATCTCCTGTGGACACTTCCAGGTCCAATAGGATACTTAGATGGGTGAATCTCTGTACTGAGAATGGTAGTTTGGCTCAGTTTGTAGCATTCCTGCCTTTGGATTAGAGATGTGGGTTCAAACCCTACTCTAGGATTTGAGCACATAATCTATGTTGACATAGTGCTGAGGGAGTTCTGGATTGTTGGAGGTGTGTCTTTCCGATGAGATGTTAAGCCAAGACACAGTACACATGAATGTAAAATGTCCAATGCATTATTTGAAGAAGAGCATGGAATTCTCCTGGTGTCCTGGCCAACCAACATTATCAAAAAACACATTCAGCTTGTTTTGCTGTTTGTGGGACTGTGTTGTGCTTATTTGGCTGCAATATTTACCTGCATAAAAATAATGATTTACACTTCAAAAAGTAATTAATTGGCTATGAAGTGCTTTGTAATGTGCTGAGCATGCAAGTGCTTTCTTTATTGTATCAGAAATGAGATTGTTGTTTAAGAGAGCAGGGCCTGACAAGCAAGTTATCCATATGGGTGCAAGATGTAGATGCCATTGCCAGACATGTAGAAGATTGAGTGCAGAAGTGAGTATGTTGTACTGTACTAGTAACATTTCATAGAATCATATAAACTTACAGCACAGAAGGCGGCCATTCGGCTCTTTCTCCATAGCCTTAAAAATTTTTCCTTTTCAAGTATTTATCCAATTCCCTTTCAAAACTTGAAATTTAAACAACGCTTGAAAGAACTGAAGTTTTCTGTGGAGCAGTTCAAAGTATGCATGAATTTGAGAGATTATCTTGCATAAATGGTGCTAAGAGCTTCCAACTACTGGTACATTGTTCATATTTTCCAAGAAGATATCCATCCCAAAAATGCAGAAAGGTTCATATTTTGTTGTCTTATGTTCCAATGAAATATATTGTAGTTATGTGTCTGCACCAAGTTCCTAACATTCCTGACATCTCACCACCTGTGTTTTCAAACCTGCTCATATATGCTTTCTCATGTTAATTAAATACAGAAATACTCTTTCATCAGTCACTACAAGATACATTCTGATAACAGTAGGGGGCACTAGTGTCTGCAGAATGTCAACATTCAGTTTTACAGCAAGATTGTAATTATAATTAAATATGCTACAAATAAGAAATGCTTTTGTTCCAAAACTAGTCAGTCAGCATTTCAAAGGTTTTATTTTATATGAAGGAAGTAATTTATAACAAAACAGTAGATTATGGTTTATTTTTATAGTGAAATTAGTAGAGGGATATGTTCTCCAAGTTAGCCTCTGTGTATGAATCTATACCCCATGGGAAATGGGGATGTTACTGGAAATATCTGTGTTCAATATTTCAGATAAAAGTCACTGTTGAATTGCAGCTATATCAATTTCTTTTTAGAAATATCACTGTAGCATTCCAAAATAGTGGTTTAGAAGGATATAAATTACTTACGTATATTGCACTGTACAACTTGTATGCAAAATAGGAAGCTTTGTCCCTAACACAAAGAACTATGAGAAATAAAACAAAAGGATACATATTGATTATGGCGACAACACAGAAAACAAAAATTTCGACTTGAAATTTGAGTATAATGCATTTGCAACTGGAATTTTAAAAATGCAATTCACTTACCAACTGCAACAAGTAATTCCTGAAAGTGCCCATCATAGCAGTTAGTAATTGCCTGTACAATATCCTGGCCAGACACAAGTTGGAATTGTTGAAAAGCTACAAGTGTAAGTGAGATTATGGAAAGTTATGACGTTTTTCAGCAATGTTCTAATAATCTACTTATAGCAGTGTAATAAGGACGGAGTGCTAGTGATTTAAGTGCAAAATATATGACATGTAACACAGTGAAAAATAATTGAGTGCAATTCTGGGACCTGATCGCTAATTAGATAAAATCACCAAGGATGAAGTCACTACTGCCATTAATCAAAATAATTGAAAAGGAAACATTATGCTCACATGATAAGACATTCCCTGACTTTAAGAAATTTATCTTTGATGTTAAATCCTTAAGCAAATCTTTCCTAGATAATATCTGCCTGTGTTTGAAGTGCACAACCCACAGGCTGTGCTTAGTCTTCTAAAGTACACAGTGTTGGAAGAAATATAAAAGAGAAGCTGTGAGTTTATTGTAGGTTTTAACACACAAGGGCATACTTCATAATGGGGTAAAACCACAATAGAAACATTTAGTGCTCGATGTTAGTGTCTGTTTCATTTTTACACGGTCAGCGTGGAAGATCGTGTATGATATTTATTTCTGTCACATTCATTAAAGGAGCCATAAACATGCTCAAACTTAACTAAGATTTGAATTACTTCTTGTCCAGTTTTTGACAATCTGACAGGTATTTAAATATATTTTATTACCTATTGTAGTTATTTTACAGTATTTATAACAAAATCTATTTTATTGACAGAAGTCCAAAAATTGCAGTCGGGAGCTGTGCTGCTGGAAGTGCGCTGCCCACCTGTTTTGCCCTCCCCTTGACCCCATCCCAAACCCCAAGGATGAAGTCATTTAAATAAAAATACCGGTGCTACTGGTGCACCTGTGTCATAGAGCTGGTGGGATTTCGGAGCAGGACCTTACCACTCTGCCTGGGGGTGGGGGCCACAGGCCAATCTGGCTGGAGATTTAAATCCCGTCTTAAAAATGGTGTCATAATGAAGGGAGGACAAGTGGAAGAAACACCACCGCCCCCATCCTAGACAGAATTCATCATCACTGCTAAAAAAGGGAAACCCAGTGAAAGCGACACTGCCCCAAACTCCTGCCTCTCCCTCCCACTGCGTTGGATTTCCACCCACAAAATGCCGGAGTTTCTAGACTATAATCTCTCCTTAAAATTGCTGGGCTGATGAATTTGGAATCAGGACTCCAAACAGTTGCCTGTCCCAATGTGCTTCTAGTGGAGCACCATGGCAACCCATATTTTTAAGAACTTTTTTAAGGAAAAGTAAAGGACGAGAAAAGGAGGGTGTCTGGGGTGGGGGAGGCCATGACTTTCCTTGTGGGGTCTGGAGGAGCACTTCTGCTCCTCCAGGCCCTACGAAGAAAAGGGTTTCCGCTTACCTTGGAGGGCCTCTTCGTCCTCCTGACAGCTGCTGACCTGCTTCAGCCTAGCAGGGAGGTCACGGCGACTTCCCTGCTCAGGCCTGAGTTAAAATCTAATCGGGGTCCCACTGACGTAATGAGACCCAGATTTGCATAAACTTACGAGGCTCTCGCCTGTGAGTGCCACATTCACCAAACTGCAGTGAGCAGTTAAAATGGAGGCCAGCGGGATTCCAGCAGGAATAGGGCGGTAAGGCTAAAAGCTCCATTTTCTAGGTCCTCTCCGCCCCTGGAAATTGCACAAGTCGGGCCTTGGGCGTCAGTGGGGCAGCTGAGGTATCCCCCCTACCCGATTTATGACTGCTGGTGAGAAATGAACATCTGGCAGCTGAAAATGGCCCTCTATATATTTCCTCAGGGCCATTTAGTAACTACAGTACTACAACCATGAGCTTCATTCAGCTGCAACTTTCTCAATTTTCCTGCGTGCCCTTGGTTGTATGTATTTATGATTATTTGCTTGTTCAGAGAATTAAGCTGTATTCTGATATCAAAACTAGTTTCATTTGATAAATATGTAAATGGTCTTAAATGTTGTGTGCAGAATCATCAACATGTTTGCCATCCTGGGGTCTTCAGGAACCCACTGGAGCCTGGCTAGTAGATAACTAAAAGAGGCTGTATTTCTAAGCCTTCCATGATTATACAATTTTTAAATTATAATTCTCCTTTCACGGCACAGCGGATACAACTTGAAGACAAAGCTGATGGCTCCAGTTCAGATTCCTAAACCATAGCAGGACAGAGTTACAATTATCTGTATTTTTCTAAACGATCTGTGATCTACAGGATTTGAGAGACAAAAGCACTTTTCAGGTACTTTAGAGGTGATTTTAACCCTGCCCTTCCAGCAGAAACCAGGCAGGTGGGTGGGATTGCCTGGGGGACTTACCCGCCAACGCTCCACTCTTTGCCTGCAATGCCTGATTTTAAACTGTTCTTCTGAGCAGGCAGGAAGGACACTCACTAGAAACTGGCAGGTCCTTCCTTAAATATGCAGATTGGGCGCCGATGAAGACACCGGGGCCCGACTGCTATTTTAACCATGTTCCTGAGCGGGGAAGCGGTTGTGGCTTTTCCGCCAGTTCAAGCTAATGGGAAGAGGAGCCGGGGCCAGAAAAGGCCCAAAGAGATAACTTTCTTTTATTTTCATCGTGGGCTCTCCCGAAACCCCTCTCCGTGACTTACCTGAATGCCGGGGACCTCGGCGGCGACATTGGGCTTCCGCCCGGTGGCCAGCTACTGCTTCCCACTGGTTTCGGGTGGGAAGTTAAAATCGTCCAGGCCTCACGCCGCCGAGGTTGGGACGGTTTGCCGGCCCCCGCTCGCCCGATTCCCATCCCGAGTTAAAATCAGGTCTTTGACAATACAACTGACAATAAAATCATTCTATCTTTTCAACATTCCATTCTCCACAACCTTGCTTTAAACCAAAGGACGGAAGTAAAATTTGACCCAGACAAGGACAGCAATTCATCAGATAATTGAAATGTAGATGCAGATTTGCAGACTCCTATGAGGTTAAGCCTCTGCAGGCTAAAAATATTACACTGCTTAATTAGGTTATTGACCTTAGTTAAACTAGGGAAGTCTAACTTTGTTTTAGCAACTCAAATCATTTTAAAGAAACAAGACACATTCTCAGTGTGTAACAGCATTATTTATTTCGTACAGTATTAAGCAAAAGGTAATGACAATCTTTCCAGGAACAATAAGTAGAAGAACATTTTCTGCATAAACAAAATCTTTCTTGACCAGAGGACTTCCCACAAATGCTCCTCAAACCATCAAGCTGATCATCTCAGTTGTTGAAACTCATCCCAGATAAAGTCATTGGATCATTGCATTTCTAGCAGATGCTCCAATGAATAATACTCTGGTGGTCCTGCTTCATGGAGATGATTCCAACAGGACTCGAGTACCTGGTCTGAGGGAGGAAACCTCTGAGCCGGCATTGGTAATGGACTTCCTTTCTGCATGGTACCTGTTATAAGTTTGGGTCTGCTACTCATTGAAGGTATCTCCCAATTAGCTGGTTGTTCTCTGCATTAAGCCACAAAAGTTCCTAATGCTTTGCCTGTTTGAAGTAATAAGAATTGATAGTCAGTCAATGGACTTTAATCTCTTGATGCTTTTCCATTTAGATATTACTTATCAATAAATTATAACCAATGAGCTTAAATATGACAATGTCCAAAAAAAAGAGTTGAACAAGTGGTATAATGATAATGTTATTCTATTTACACACCTAAACTATTCTTAGAAAAATACTCACCATTTAGTTGTGTGGTCTCCTTTGGGGGCGGGATGATTTTTCTGGCCACTATGTGTAGCAGCATTGTAAAAACATTAAAAATTCTTCCTCTGGTCTCCATTTCCTGAGTATATCTTAATGACCTTTGGTCTTTAACTGTGCAACACGCTGCTCCTCAGGTCTTAGTTCTTCCTTCCTTTGTGCCTCCTGCATCTTTAGCGTTTGTAGATCTCAACAAACATATAAACTTCTCTTTGACCAGTATATTCGGGCTATCGCCCTTTCTTCATCACCAGCTTGGCATGTTGGAAAGAGTTGTTTTTTTTTCTTAATCCACCAAAAGATCATATTTGTCTTTGCGACCATCTTTGAGCAGTTGTTTTTTTTGTCTTTTATTGCTTTTTTCCTCCAGGTTGGAAACCTTCCAGAATACTTTTTTTAAAAATGGCATCCTCTGAGCAATTTCACAAATAGAATTTGCAGGAATTGTTTCAAAATACAGTTTAATTTGAAATTAGTACTTATCATCTTCCACCAAGATAGAAAATTGATTTTACATTTTTAGCAACTTTGCAAACTTTCATTTGCACCATCAGGTGTGACAGGAGTGTGTTTTTGCAATATCACACACAATTTAAGAAAAAAATTCTCAGGATGCGGGCAATGCTGGTAAGGTCGCATTTATAGTTGGTGAAACTTCTCCTTCATCCCTGGTGTGCACCGCATTAGCTGGTCAATACCGGTGCTACATTTAGTGGCTTTTGTCTAGGGGAAAATAAGCCAGGCCCCTCATTCCTGATCACTAACCAGTGACCCATGCTGGAAAGAGAACCTGTTTGGACATGTGGTGATGACAGGATTAGGCTTGACTGTGGTGCCTCCTTTTCATGTTCAGATAGATGAAGAGTGGTCACTTGGGTGAAATACTGGAGGGTGTTGAGACCCATGGAACTTTAGCTCAGCATGAGCCAGTACCTTCAGGACAGGAGGGAGGAATGACTGAATGGTTGGAATTTCAGTTCTGTATAATGTGGGCTATGTTTTATATGCAACTAAATTCACATGTGAGCATCAATTTTTTCTGTTAATATAGCACTGATTCTAATGAGTGTGTATATAATCAGGTTCTATATATAGTTCATTACCAAAATATTTTTTGATTTTGATTTCATTCAGAAGTACAATTTATTATTTACAGATAGCAGCAATAATTGTTACTCCCAGTGAAAGTTTAAATAAATGTTTTGAAAGGTAATTTGATCCCTGTTTTTGTGATACGAGTTATAAATATGCCCTTATGCCTTTATGGTTTTCATATACCAATAAAATAATACAGAATATTTAACAGTGGAATCTATAATTACCCAGCCACAACTGCTGATAGCTCTTTTTCAACAGGATCTCTTGCAACATATTTTTATGCTCTCCTGTTTTGTCTTGGCAAGCTTGCCAAAGGATCTACAATATCAAATGTTAAAAGAAAGCATTAGTAGTGTCATGTTGTCTATTATCTTTTCAAACACCTTTGTTCAAAGATTTAGGGCCCGATATTAGGAGGGAGGCGGGTTGCCAGCGGGGGGTCGACTGGGCACGTGGGTAACCCGCCCAGTAAAATCGGTGGGTTCCGCACGTGATCGTAAGTAAATTGAAGCCACTTACCTTGGCTTCCGGGTTTTACGCTGGAAAGCTGCTCAGTGGGTGGACTACGCACCCGCATCATAGGCTGTCAGCTGGAGGAGCCCTGTTTAAAGGGGCAGTCCTCCACTGATGCTGCAGAAAGGAGCCAAAATTACAGCAGGGAGCAGCCCAGGGGGAAGGCTGCTCCCAGGTTTAATGATGCCTCACTCCAGGTCCTACTGGATGGGGTGAGGAGGAGGGGGAGGACAGAGATCTTCTCCCCGGCAGACGGGAGGAAGTGGCCTGCCTCTGCCACCACCAAGGCCTGGCTCGAGGTGGCAGAGGAGGTCACCAGCACCACCAACATATCACGCACCTGCATACAGTGCAGGAAGCGCTTCAATGACCTAAGTAGGTCAGCTGAAGTGAGTACACTTACTCATTCCCCTACACTCCGTCTGCCACATCACTGCCCCCACCCCACATCTCCTTCTGCACTGCCAACACGACTCTGTCACATCACTCCTCACACCCACTCAAAGCTCATCCTCATCTTACCTGCATTTACTCACTTCGCCAGTACTCATCCCGCCACTACCACTCAACCCAATCCTCATACAATCTCATGGCTCTATCTCATACTCATCTTCTGATGCATCTCTTTCAGGGTCAGCCTCACCCCACCTGCCACTACCTGTGCTGCAGCCACAGGGCATGCATCATGTATGTGTAGTAGGAAGCGTAAGGCAAACGTGTCGTGAGCATGAAGGGGATGCACAAAGGTGTTTGAGGGTTTGTCATGGTTTTTACTTATACTTGGCCATTCTTGACTGGCTTGTGCAATAATGCCCTTTCATGAGGTTCTCCAAGAACACCCTTGATGCCACCCATTGGGTTACCCTACAGTGGGTGTATGTGTAGTTGCACGACTACTTTGTGCAGGTGCCTGTTGCGCAGCACTGTGTTGTGTAGCTCCACGTGGCGGAGGTGGACGGTATGCCTGGTGAGGCTGGTGATGTTGCTCTCCTCCAATGGAGTGATGAATGCAGCAGTGGACCCCCCCCCCCACCCCATCCTGACGGTGTGAGTGTGAGGAGGTCCGTAAAATTGGTAAATAATTTAATAATTTGGAGTGTGGAGACAACGGTGTGGCAGGCAAAACTTTGTCTGAAGTGACAGAGTGCCCTGCTGCAATGAATGAGGGTTTACCCCACACCTGTTAAATGGACCTTTGCAGCTGCCACTGGCTGCTGGCTGTAACACGTCTGTTTAAACAAGGAGTGTTTCCCCCAGCATGGGAAACACGCTCTGGGTAGTCCAAAATCTGAATCCTCCTAAAATCGCCAACTAATGAGGTCTGTCAACGACCTCAAGTACCCAGATAATGATCTTAAGTGGGATCCCGCTGGCTTTGATTGCTGGTGGGAGTCCCCCATGCGGGGGCTGCGCGCACACCGATTTGCGTCATTGGGGAACCCAGAAGTTGGAGCCGGGCTCCGGACCCGCTCCGGGAATCCTCAATTTTAGGAGCCCCCCCGCCACGAACGCACCCGCTCGGCCGTCCGAAAATTGACCCCTTAGTTAACGTCAAGACAAAGTACATTTGAAAATGAAGTGTTTAAAAGATTTACCGTGGCATCCTGTGCAACCATGCCTTGGTCCTCATATCCATATCCCTCTTCTCTGGCTCCCTGTGAATTTTTGACAGTATTAATTGTGGTGACAAAAGTAATTAGAACAAGAAGGAATTTATTATAACCTTCTGCTATCAGGCAGTTTGAGGCGTCCCTTAAATTCTTTCTTTCACACCAATAGGTGGCAGTAGAGCCTCGAGCACTGTATTGGCCTGAGAAGTCATCAGTTGCCATTGAGAAGCATCCCAATTACAATGAAACAACTCTTAAAATGCTCGTGAATGAAGATGGTGACCCCGCAGGCTCTTTCCTTCTGGCTTTTGTCCCTCTAGGATTTAGGGGGTGAATCGTGAATCTCTTGTGGAGGTTCTCACACTTGTCCACCATTACTTTGGCTGAAGAGCCGCAGAAACCCCGAATAAATGATATAATTACTTTTTACACCATTTTTCCAGGGTTTCCGTGGTTCTTCCACCGAAGTTACAATGAGTGAGTGGGAAAACCTTGGCGGAAATTTGCACCCTTTATTTTTGATCTGATATTTTAATATACAGGATATTAGATATTACTTTATTTCTTACTGTTCTGGTAAAAAACACATATATTAGCCCAGGAGAGGTGCTTTTGTTAGGCACAGGAAGGAAGTCATGTAGGCACTAACTCAAGGTCATAGTTCCACTGACAGCAAATTTGTTTTGAAGGAACTGTGCCCTCAGTAATTTTTTTTCTCCCTGGCAAGCTTAGTTTGTTCAATCTATCTTATAGAAAATAGGGGCACAGGTCTCACTTTGGGACTGATTCACGCTATTACGAACAAACTGAGCTGGTCACATTTTGACCACTTTGGAGTTTTCAATTTGATTGAGCACTGTTCCATAGCACACACTAATAATGTGAGTCAGTAGTTCCTGATGATATAGCATGTTACTTATTCTGCCTGAAATGGTCTAAAGTCACCTTATACACACAAATAAAAG
The DNA here is from genome assembly GCF_035084215.1 of Heptranchias perlo. Taxonomy (NCBI): domain Eukaryota; kingdom Metazoa; phylum Chordata; class Chondrichthyes; order Hexanchiformes; family Hexanchidae; genus Heptranchias; species Heptranchias perlo. The sequence goes on from NC_090325.1 coordinate 133,035,711, forward strand.
CCGGGACCCTGACCCGCAGCCAGAAAGATGTGAAGTGAATGCCATAACAGCTATATTCCCAGGGTGCTGTGTGAGCTAAACATTTGATATTTATTTTGCTGAGCACTGCATTGACATTTGAAAGCAAAGGAGAATAGGACATTTTCCCCCTCTGCATCTGGTGACCAGTATTGATCCTGCTATACCAGGACCAATGTTCACACATTATTGGCAGAAAACCTTGCTCAGCTGCAACCTCTGAAAAAAAATCATTAAATGAATCAGGCAACCTTTCACTTCTCAAACTGTAATATTTATTGTTGGAGTTTTATGAGCAAAATTATTATACTAAATCACATATTATTATGAAGCACTGACTTTGTTGGCCAGTAAAAATGTTTGACAGGTATTCAAAATAAATAATAATATTTTAAAAGTGTTTGAATAAAGTGTTATCATTTTGAAATAAAGATTGTATTGAAATACTGTCCAAGGTGCTGTTGGAATATATCTGTTGCCAAGTTATGGATAAAACTTCAGTGTGCGACCTTTAATGCTGGACAATAGATCTTAAGTGCTTGGGCAGAGCCTCATGGTTTACCAATAGTGCAGTTTATTTCTTTTCCCTTTGTCACTGCTTACCTACCTGTTCCAAAAAGAGAAGAGTCTGATGATATATTGCTTTGATGTGCACATCACAGTACCATTGAGTGATAAGATGTCCAGCCAAGATTTGAATGTATGACCAATACAATCTTGCAAAACAAATTTTCTAACTAATGCGCTATCCTGGCAGTTATGGCATGACTGCTTCGTGGCTTGACGCAAAATATATTGGGGCTGCAATCCTGAGGGTTATGCTGGAATCGTGCCCTCCACTGCTGACCCCACTGAAGTTTGCGGGATCAGTGGGGCGGCACATCATCAGCAAGGGGCTGATGGGTGCCAGCACCTCTACAGGTGGACCTTTCATCTGTGATTTTTAGTTCTCTGAGGATTCCTAAGCCTCCACAAATGAAACTTAATTAACAGCCTGGGGGGGGGGAAATGTTGGTGTTTGTTAAGGCCTTGTTACAGGTCAATTATAGAAAGGTCAGGCACAATTATGCAGCATTGAAGGCTCTTTGATCAATGAGCATTAATGGCAGGGTAGAGCTGGAGTTAGTCAGCGAAGACTTGTATAAGTATCAGCACAATAGTCATAGAAATGCATAGTACAGAGGATCTTTCTGTCCGGCAGCATGACTACAGTGGCCATTGTCAAGTTAATTTATGTGGAAGAGAAGCAGCGGGCAACTTGGGAGCAAAGAAGGCATAGATAATGCATGACTCACATCAAGCACTGGGCAGCTGTTGTACTGCAACAGAGTTGCAGGGATGGGCAATAAATGCCGGCCTTGCCAGTGACACCCACATCCCATGAACGAATAAAAAAAAAGTCAGCTACCTGGGCATAACGGAGGAGCCGTACCTGATGAGGCTCAGGCTCAGCAGCAGCCTGTGACTGAGGCGTGTGACCTTGTCCATGAAGGTCTGCAGGGACAGGCAGTCATCTGCACTGCACTATCATAGCAGTGAAGGTCATTGCTGCTTTCAACTTTTATGCCACAGGGACATTCCAGGCAGCCGCAGGAGACATCACGGGATTCAGCCAATTTGCTATGCACTGCTCTGATAAGGAGGTCATTGTTTTGCTGCTGCCATGAATGCCAACCAGCTATTGCTGTACTACTCCACTCAAAAATTGCTGGAAGGTGCCATCTCCCAAGGCTCACTGATCTGTTTACATATAGAGCAAGGGGACTATACAAGGTCTCTGAATCCCTTCCTTTAGGCTGCCTGCAGTACTTCTTCAAATGAGTTGAAGCCAAACATAACTGTTTCTTGCAGTTTGAACTCAAGCTATTCAGGAACCGTTCCTTTAGATTGGAAAATTGCACATGTCACTGTGCTATTTAAGAAAGGTGAGAGAGGAAAATCAGGTAATTACAGACCAGTTAGCCTAACATCTGTTGTTGGGAAATTACTAGAGTCTATATTTAAGGACTGACTGAACACCTTGAAAATTTTTGGCTGATCAGAGAGGGCCAATGTGGATTTGTAAAGGGTAGGTCATGCCTGACAAACCTGATTGAATTTTTTGAAGAGATGACTAAAGTAGTGGACAGGGGAATGTCTATGGATGTTGTTTATATGGACTTCCAGAAGGCATTCGATAAAGTCCTTCATAAGAGAATGTTAGTTAAAGTTGAAGCTCATGGAATTGAGGGCAAATTATTGACCTGGTTAGGAAATTGGCTGAGCGGCAGGAGACAGAAAGTAGAGATAATGGGCAGGTACTCAAATTGGCAGGATGTGACTAGTGGTGTCCCACAGGGATCTGTGTTGGGGCCTCAACTATTCACTGTATTTATTAACTACTTAGATGACGGGATCGGGAGCCACATATCCAAGTTTACCAATGACACAAAGATACGCAGCATTGTAAGCAGTGCAGTTAGAAGCATAAAATTACAGAGAAATATTAGTAGATTAAGTGAATGGGCAAAATTGTGGCAAATGGATTTCAATGTAGGCAAGTGTGAGGTCCACTTTGGACCTAAAAAGGATAGATCAGAGTATTTTCTAAATGGTGAAAAGCTCAAAACAGTGGAGGTCCAAAGAGATTTAGGGGCCCATGTACATAGATCATTAAAATGTCATGGATAGGTACAGAAAATAATCAAAAAGGCTAATGAAGTGCTGACCTTTATATCTAGAGGACTAGAATACAAGGGGGTAGTAGTTATGCTACAGCTATACAAAGCCCTGGTTAGACCACACCTGGAGTATTGTGTCCAGTTCTAGGCACCCTCCCTTAGGAAGGATATTTTGGCCATGGAGGGAGTGCAGCGTAGATTTACTAGAATGATACCTGGACTCCAAGGGTTAAATTACGAGGCGAGATTACACAAACTAGGGTTGTATGTCCTTTAATTTAGAAGATTAAGGGGTGATTTGATCAAAGTTTTCAAGATAGTAAGGGGAATTGGTAGGGTAGAAAGAGAGAAACTATTTCTGCTGGTTGGGGAGTCTAGGACTAGGAGACATAGCCTAAAAATTAGAGCCAATTTCAGGAGTGAAGTTAGGAAACACTTCTACACGCAAAGGGTGGTAGAAGTTTGTAACTCTCTTCCGCAAACGGCAATTGTTGCTAGCTCAATTGTTAATATTAAATCTGAGATTGATAGATTTTTGTTAACCAAAGGTATTAAGGGATATGGGGCTAAGGCGGGTATATGGAGTTAGGTCATAGATGAGCCATAATCGCATTGATTGGCGGAACAGGCTCGGGGCATGCAGAGGCTAGATGGCCTACTCATGTTCCTATGCAGACTACCTTTCACTGTTTTGTGCAAGGATCTTAGTAGTAGCCCCAAAAATCCTTGGTGCAATCTACTGGCAAAAGTGCCACCGATCTCTAATCCTGACTCGGTCACAAGGTTAGGGCAGGATTGTTGCATTGGCATACCTTTGGTGGAACCTGTGAGAGTATGGGCGCATCTTGGGCCAATCAGCCCCCTTTATAAGGAGGCCAACATTATTTTTTAATTCATTCATGGGATGTGGACGTCGCTAGCAAGGCCAGCATTTATTACCCATCCCTAATTGCCCTTGAGAAGGTGGTGGTGAGTTCCCTTGTTAAACCTCTGCAGTCCATGTGGTGAAGGTTCTCCCACAGTGCTGTTAGGTAGGAGTTCCAGGATTTTGACCCTGTGACGATGAAGGAATTACTTAATTTTCAGGGCTTTCCAGGCTCCTCATAATCTGCTTGAGGAGTGTTAAAGAATCATTATTGCAGATATTTCATGGATTGGTTGATATTTATTTATTACTGGTAATAAGGCACCCAAAAGTTCCAGTTGGGCCCAAAGGCAGAGAACGGACTGATCACCTGCGAGTGGGCAGATCACCTGCGAGTGGGCAGATCACCTACCTGCGACTGGAATTTGGAGCAGAACCCAGTTTTTTAGTTCGAACCATTTTTCAGTAGGTGGGGTGAAGGGGGGGATGGCATAGATGAATCTTCTGTCCACCCTCCCATCAAGGGGGCATGTCTGAAACAGTTCCTAGGCTATCCCAGGAATTTCACCCAGTAAACCCTTTTAAGATAATTGTCAAAAAAACCAAAGGGGAGATGAGGAGAAATTGTTTTCCGCCGCGGATTGTTATGATTTGGAATGCATTATCTGAAAGGGTGATGGAAGCAGATTCAGTAGTAACTTTCTAAAGGGAATTGGATGTATACTTGAAAAGGAAAAATTTGCAGGGCTATTGGGAAAGAACAGGTGAGTGGGAATGATTAGACAGCTCTTTCAAAGAGCCATCACAGGCTCGATGGGATGAATGGTCTCCTTCTGTGCAGTATGATTCTATCATTCTATGATAAGGCCTCTGCCTATCTCTTGCCAACTAAGAGCTGTGAGTTCCACTGAGGCCTTTCAAAAGGCCCCAAACCTTTAGCAAGCGAAGTAGGGGATTGGTTACCTTAAGGAAAAGCTTCGCTGGCTCCATCGGGAGCCAAAGGAGAAAAAAACTACCTTTATCATTGGACCCTCACTGGGCCTACCTTCTGCCTTCAGAGCAGCATGGAGCCACTCCGATATTCTGAGTCTCCATTGGGGCGGATGTCAATGAAGCAACCTTGAAGGCGACAACAGCCAACCTGACCATGCAGATGACCTTGTGTCTGGGATCAGCCACTGAGCCTTCGTTGTTGCATCTGGGCAGCTGGGAGTTTCACTCTGCCGGACTTCTGCCGGCAGAGTGGGGTTTCCGGAATTTCTGCCCTGAAATCTTTCTCATAGGAACTGCAAGTTTTGATTTTTGGCATTCCCATGTTTTCATTAGCAGTTTGTGATTGCTGAAGAAAAGCAGGCCACTTTTTTGTAAAAAGAGGAATTTCAGCACTTTCGTCTGAAAATAGCAGGAGAGAGGCTAGATTTTCTGCTCCCAATCTGAGGTGGGAAATTGGTCAGAGAGCCATTCTGCTGGCTCCTCTCTGACTACCATCACATCGGGGATATTCCATCGGAAGTAACAAGAAATCTTGAATACATCTGCCCAATGATGGATGGTGTATTTAATGTGGGCAGGAATAATGCATCAAATTTCTGTCATTACAATCATAGCAATGCTGGATGCAAGTAACAGCATGTTCCAGGCAGCCAGCAGTTATATGGCATATGGAAGGGAATTGAAGAATTAAACGTTGCCTTAAAGGAATGCAATCAATTGCACCTGAGGCCTGCAAGCTATTTTCCTCCTGCTGTCTACAGGCTTCGCAGTGTAGACAGGAATCCTGCTGGTAGCCTGCCACAATTATGTTAATTAGGCTGACCCTGACAAAGTTCACCGGGGTCAGCAGCAGAGAGGGTGGGCAGGCGCGAAGCCCTCCACGCTCAATCTACGCTGGCTTTTCAACAAAGTGGATAATCTGGCTTGAGGAATAGATAAAACATTATGAAGACTTGTTTTTTAATTGCAATTCTTTCCTCCAGAAACCCTAGAAATATCTACAACTAAATGACTGAAAGATCAACCCCTATTATAAAAGCCACTTCTGACAAAATACTCGGAATAGAGATTCAGCAGTCACCCACTTGACATAGCAAGATGCTGCATTCATCAGGAGTAACTTATTATCCATCAAATGTGGTACTTCCATCTAAAGAGGCCAGGACACGCTCAGTTTGGGTGTCTGACACACGTGAACCCTACGCCATATTTAAAAGTCTCCAAACAAAGCTGGATAATCCACACAGCTAGAGTTTCTGTTTGCCTAATATGGAGCACATAATCTCTCCCCATAGGGACACATGCTATTTATCTAAGCTTCCCTAGAGACTGCACCATGATGTGGTGGGAAGGCTTGTGTGCTCCTATGACCTTGAGAGATATGCTGGCGGTAGTATAACTCCAGGTAGGGCCACCCAAGCCAGACAGATCGAAAGGTAGGAGCCAGACTAAAGGCTGATCCTCCTGATATGGAGTTGTGATTCAGGCTAGTGACCAGTCACGTAAAAATGCCTTTCATTACGGAAACAATGCAGTAGCAAGATGACTTTGTTATGGACATTAAGAACAATGATTTGGGCACTCTTATACACTGCAAGCTTAAGCTGATTGGGATTTTCCTGTCATTGGAGAAAGACAAGAACGACCAAAATTCCCTTCACCTCTTCTAAGCACGGTCCCAAAGGACTACGTTCACCAGAATTTGGCTCCATTAGGACCTCTAGGCACTGATATGAATTAACAATTGTGACAGACACCCCTTGTATCTTCCAATCAAAACTTACGAGTCAGAATGAAAGAAAATCACTTTCACTGTACATAATTTTATACAACACTGAGATTTTTTTTAGTCAGGCTTCACTTCCTAATGAAAAGAACAGGGAAATTAAGTTTAAGTTATTTTCATGTGTTTGGGCCAACATGAGAAATCATCAAAGTTACTACTTGAGAATTATAGTTAGCGCTTTTCATGTTAGGACACGATATTTGTTTTCACAAAACACAAAACAGCCTGGACAAAATATTAAAAGATACCTGTGCAAGTATCATTAGGGCATCCCTGAAGTGCCCAGATGTTTCTGAATCAATATCCTCTTCAAGTGGTATACCGAATTCTAAGAACAAAAAAAAATGTGCAAATTATATTGTTAGCGATGTGAAATATTCAAGTTTATAGATTATACAGTGGGTAAGGTGCTGTAGTGGTTATGGTACTGGACTAGTAACCCAGAGGTCATGAGTTTAAACCCCAGTATGCTCATTTGTGAACACGATAAATTTGTTTGTGAGCTAGTACCAGAAAAACCCAACTAATTCAATAGCCTTATTTGGTCTGGCCTACCTGCGACTCGTCTCAGTGCGAGGGTGACTTTTAATGCCCTCTCAAGTGGCCACAATTCTCTCAGTTGTAATGGCTATCAAGTTCAATAATAAGGAAAAAAATGGATGGACCTATTGGCAATGAACCAGACATTATATGAGGACAGGACTTAGGACATTTCAGCCCAGTTGACCCTGCAAGGTCTTCCTCTCTAACATCTGAGGACTGAAGTCCACATACTGATCAAGGAATAGCCTGATATAGTTGTGTTCACAAAATTATATCTATCAGTCAACATCTCAGACTGTTCCATCACCATCTCTGGGTACGTCCTGTCACATATCATAGAATCATAGAAAGGTTACAGCACGGAAAGAGGCCATTCCGCCGATCGAGTCCGTGCCCGCTCTATGCAAGAGCAATCCAGCTAGTCCCACTCCACTGCCCTATCCCCGTAGCCCTGCAATTTTTTCCTTTCAAGTACTTATCCAGTTCCCTTTTGAAGGCCATGATTGAATCTGCCTCCACCACCCCCTCGGGCAGTGCATTCCAGATCCTAACCACTCGCTGTGTAAAAAATGTTTTCCTCATGTCATCTTTGGTTCTTTTGCCAATCACCTTAAATCTATGTCTTCTGGTTCTCGACTCTTCCACCAATGGGAACATTATCTCTCTATCTACTCTGTCTAAACCCTTCATGATTTTGAATACAAAATCTTAATGTGGGTGATTTTAACTGGACCAGCCATGTCAACACAATGGCTACAAGAGCAGGGGAAAAGCTGGATACTCTGATGAGTGGTATGCATCATGGCCCCTCAATGCCCCTCCACCATGGCTTAAGTCAAGTGTGTGATGGAATTCTCACCACTCGCCTGGATGGGTACAGCTAGCACAAAACTCAAGGAACTGGACACTATCCAGGAGAGAGCAGTTTGCTTGATTTTGGTTGGACTCAGTATCTACTCTATCCATCACCGATGCACTGTGGCTGCAGTATGTATGATCTACAGGATATGCTGCAGTAACTCATCAATCTTACTTCAAGAATATCTTCCTCTGCTGCAACCTCTACTACTGAGCATTTCACAGCTATTAAGATTCATTATAATTTACATACATTTTCCACAATACGCAACAGCAATACACAGTGGGGATCGATTATAACCCTACCTTACCCAGCGAGAATGGTACGTTGGAGGGCATTAAGATCAGGACGATTCCACTTACACAGGACATAGATTTAAGGTGATTGGCAAAAGAACCAAAGGTAATATGAGGAAAAACTTTTTTATACAGCGAGTGGTTAGGATCTGCAGTGCACTGCCTGAGGAGGTGGTGGAGGCAGATTCAATCATGGCCTTCAAAAGGGAACTGGATAAGTACTTGAAAGGAAAAAAATTGCAGGGCTACGGGGATAGGACGGGGGAGTGGGATGAGCTGGATTGCTCTTGCATTGAGCTGGCGCGGACTCGATGGGCCGAATGGCCTCCTTCAGTGCTGTAACCTTTCTATGATTTCTATGAGAAGGACAAGAGTACCAATGTCATGGGAACCTCCAGGTTCCCCACCAATCCACATACCTGACCTAGACATATGCTGCCATTCTTTTATTGTTGCTAGGTCAAAATCCTGGAATTCTCTGTAGGAGCACCATTACCATAAGGACTGCAGTGGTTCAAGCAAAAGGTCCACCACCGCCTTCTCAGGGCAACTAAGGATGGACAATAAATGTGGCCTTCCAAGAACAAATAAGAAAACCAGCATGGATCCTGAAAGTTTTAATTTCTGCAAAGCTAAACTGAAAGTAATTTTAATATTTGAATGTAATTGTAAAAAAAAGTATTACGCGTCATGTAGACTTCATTGATCGCGTAGATCTCACTGTTTGTTCTTGAGGCAAGTATCTCAATTAGGCAGTTTTCATCTGTGCCTGCTCCCTGCATATAAAAGAATAAAGTAAAACAGTTCATAAAAACGACTGTCATGAATCCAATTAGATTAATCAGGTATTGAAACAAATGCAATTTATGCCATCAAAAGGCGAAAACACTAACAAATATTGCATTTTGTACTAGTGGCAGTAAAAAAAAATCTAATTTTATTTTGCATCTTAGCACTGGTATTAGGTTCATATGTGGCGTATTAGGAGGGGCACGGTGTTATGAATAATAATATCTTGAATATTAATAATGTACATGCCATGTTTTGGTTTTTCATAGTGCTTCTTAGATAAGTGTTTGAGTCAAGAAAAAAGTATTAATCATTTATATCAGGGCTGATTCTTGAGTAGATATATGAGGCCTACAACCTCAGTTCTGTTTTGTACTGGTCCAAATCCATCACTTCAATGTCACATGAGGTGCAAGTTCCAGTTTTACAATAATGCATGAAACATATTAACCTTGTTTGTGGTTTGATTGTGTAAAACTGTTCTGTGTAGCATAATTTCCATCTCCACGTCCATACTACATGGTTGACTCAATTTCCTCTGGCGTAGCACAGTTGGAAAAATAATTGGTATGCATGCAATGGTTCAAGAAGAAGGCTCACCAGGGATGGACAATAAATGTGGCATTGCCATCATCGCCTACATCCTGAGAACAGAATTAGGGTTGGAGTGCATGCCTGTAAAGGAACAGGCATGATTTTTCTCCATTGAAATAAATGGAGAAACATCAGGCAGGTTCCTCCACATGTGTGCACTCTAACCTACCTGATATTAGTTGCATTTCTCACATTGCAACAGTAACTACACTTCAAAAGTTCTTCATTGGTTGTAAAGCATTTTAGGATATCCTGAGGTTGTGAAAGGCGCTATATAATTGCTAGTCTTTCTTTCTTTCGGTGATTCAGTGTGTCCAGGCACAGACCCAGGAAAATCTCTTATCACATCCCAGGTGTACTTTGTATTAAAAGGGCATAATCATCTTAGAGGAATTTTTAGGTAGGCTGAGTTTCAAAATTTAAACTCCACGGGAAATGTTTGTACTGTGCCAGGTGCTGTATCTGCAACAACATGAACTTTGACAATGCAATTTTTATGTTATTATTCTGGTATGTTAACATTTTGAAAACAAACACATTTAGCAGAATACAGGATTGGCAAAAAAATCATATTAGCATATCAACACCTGCATAATTATGCATTTTCCTGTTGCCAAATCTAACAAATTACCTTGGATGACGTTGCCACTTTAAGATACAAGTATTATCTAAGCTGGCCTCAATCAATGGCAATCAACAAGTTGCTAATGTCGTAATGAGGAGAGGAAGTATATTCAAAATGGATGTGACCTTCAACCTAATGGAATTTAAAAATAATGATTTCCATGTTTTTCCACCTACCAATTAGATTTTTTTTTACCATCATCTTAAAAATTTAATTAGTGGCATTGAATTCACTGGGGCTGTCTGTCAAATTAGAATTTATTGCAGCAATGAGCCATGGAGCCAGGCTGAGAATATCAGCTCCGCAACATAACACAACAACTAATAACGTGAAATAGCTTTTCAAATCACTGTTCAGCTGCTGTACAGAATTAAAATGCACGGTTACTTGCTTTAGTTCCATAAATGATAACTAATCATACATTTTCAATCCGTACAACACAGCAGATGGGCTCTGATTTTCTGCTGTAACCTAACATCCTGCCAGACTGCATACTATTCATTGATCAAGAGAACCGGCAATTGCTCTGCAGCCGTCTACTAGCTGGGAAATGCACAAGACCAACCTAAGCCTTCGTATGGTGAAGTATCTGGGCTCTGCTAAGCACCTACCATTGAAGGAATGTGTATATAATTGCTGTGTTTCCTACATTACAACAATGCCCACACTTCAGAAAAGTACTTCATTAGCTGTAAAGTGCTTTGGGATGTCCTGAAAGGTGCTATATAACTTTCTTTGCTATATAGACCAAGAATATCTGTGATCCTGTTCTGATTAGTGTGGCAGAGTGGGAGTCAAGCTATGCCATTGTGTGGAGGTAGAAACATAGAAAATAGGAGCAGGAGTAGGCCATTCAGCTCTTCAAGCCTGCTCCATCATTCAATATGATCATGGCTGATCCACTAGCTCAATACCATATTCCCGCTCTCTCCCCATACCCCTTGATGCCTTTTGTGTCTAGAAATCTATTTAACTCCTTCTTAAATATATTCAGTGACTTGGTGTCCACAGCCTTCTGTGGTAGAGAATTCCATAGGTTCACCACCCTCTGAGTGAAGAAATTTCTGCTCATCTCAGTCCTAAATGTCCTACCCCGTATCCTGAGACTGTGACCCCTCATTCTAGACCCTCCAGCCAGGGGAAACATCCTCCCTGCATCCAGTCTGTCTAGCCCTGTCAGAATTTTATATGTTTTAATGAGATCCCCTCTCATTCTTCTAAACTCGAGCCCGTTGGAGTTTCTGGAGTCCAGAAATTACCATAAAAAAGGCGGGCATCTGTGTCAGTATGGGCACATTTTGGGTACCCCCTGGCGAGGTATGTATAATCCAGGGTTTGAAAGCAGCTTGGGGTGGAGCCCGTGGCCCCAGCTTAAAATGGAAAGCTCTATGAAGATCAGCCCCCTATATAAGAGGAATGATTTTATGGTGGCTGCCTGATGTGCCTGAGTGTTCCAGGCCAGGATTATAACCTGTAACATCCTGTGGGCCTCACTTACATCGCTTCATTGACCTTGATATGGGTATCCTGCTGGTGTCTAGGCAACTCGGGGCAGAGGAGGCAGGAGCAATGGGAAATCCAGTGCATGAAGTCATCCTGACTCCTTCTTAATGTCAGGTCATCTATGGGGCGAACGGAGCTTCTGCCTGCCCCAACCCTCAGTGAAAATTCCCTGTACATCACCTTCAGATCAGAGACCTGCCATTTTCTGATCCCACCCCACTTCTTGCCCTCATCTGTCCTCTCATACCCTAACACACACAGGACTACCAGAGCCTGGATACATTTCATGAATTAAGGAGGAATGGTGCAATAATTGCCTGGGAGAGCAGATGTCCTTAACAAAAAGTTGCATCAGAATCATAGAATACAGCACAGAAGGAGGCCATTTGGTCCATTGAGCCCATGCCGGCTCCTTATAAGAGCAACCCAGTTAGTTCCATTCCCCTGCTCTTTCCCCGTAGCCCTGCAATTTTTTTCCTTTCAAGTATTTATCCAATTCCTTTTTGAAAGCCATGATTGAATCTGCTTTCACCACCTTTTCAGGCAGCGCATTCCAGATCATAACTACTTGCTGCGTAAAAAAGTTTTTCCTCATGTTGCCTTTGGTTCTTTTGCCAATCACCTTAAATCTGTGACCTCTGGTTCTTGCCCCTTCTGCCAATGGGAACAGTTTCTCTTTATTTACTTTATCTAAACCCTTTATGATTTTGAACACTTCTATCAAATCTCCCCTTAACCTTCTCTGCTTTAAGAAGAACAACCCCAGCTTCTCCAGTCTATCCACATAACTGAAGTCCCTCATCCCTGGAACCATTCTAGTAAATCTTTTCTGCATGGTCTGTAAGGCTTCACACCCTTCCTAAAGTGCAGTGCCCAGAATTGGACACAATACTCCAGTTGTGGCCGAACCAGTGTTTTATAAACATAATTTCCTTGCTTTTGTCCTCTATGCCTCTATTTATAAAGCCCAGGATCCCGTATGCTTTTTTAACCGCTTTCTGAACCTGTCCTGCCACCTTCAAAGATTTGTGCACATATACCCCCAGGTCTCTCTATTCCTGCATCCCCTTTAGAGTTGTGCTCTCTAGTTTATATTGCCTCTCCTCATTCTTCCTGCCAAAATGTATCACTTTGCACTTCTCTGCGTTAAATTTCATCTGCCACATGTCCGTCCATTCCACCAGCCTGTCTGTCCTCTTGAAGTCTATTACTATCCTTTTCACTGTTTACTACAATTCCAAGTTTTGGGTCATCTGCAAATTTTGAAATTGTGTCCTGTACACCCAATATATATCGAAAGAGCAGTGGCCCTAGTACCGAACCCTGGGGAACCCCACTGTACACCTCACTCCAGTCCAAAAAACAACCATGCACCACTACTTTTTGTTTCATCACTTAGCCAATTTTGCATCCATGCTGCCACTGCCCCCTTTATTCCATGGGCTTCAATTTTGATGACAAGCCTATTATGTGGCACTTTATCAAACTCCTTTTGAAAGTCCATTTACACCACATCAACTGCATTGCCTTCATCAACCTTCTCTGTTACTTCATCAAAAAACTCAATCAAGTTAGTTAAACATGATTTGCCTTTAACAAATCCATGCTGGCTTTCCTTTATTAATCCAGACTTGTCCAAGTGACTATTCATTTTGTCCCCGATTATCATTTCTAAAAGCTTCCCCACCACCGAGGTTAAACTGACTGGCCTGTAGTTGCCAGATTTATCCTTACACCCTTTTTTCAACAAGGATGTAACATTTGCAACTCTCCAGTCCTCTGGCACCACCCCCATATTTAAGGAAGATTGGAAGATTATGGCCAGCACCTCTGCAATTTCCATCCTTACTTCCCTCAGCAACCTAGGATGCATCCCATCCAGACTGGGTGACGTATCTACTTTAAGTACAGCCAACCTTTCTAGTACCTCCTATTTATCAATTTTTAGCCCATCCTGTAGCTCAACTACCTCCTCTTTTACTGTGACTTTGGCAGCATCTTCTTCCTTGGTAAAGATAGATGCAAAATACTCATTTAGTACCTCAGCCATGCCCTCTGCGTAGATCTCCTTTTTGGTCCCTAATCAGCCCCACCCCTTCTCTTACTCCCCGTTTACTATTTATATGCCTATAGAAGACATTTGGATTCACTTTTATGTTAGCCACCAGTCTATTCTCATATTCTCTTTGCCGCTCTTATTTCCTTTTTCACTACTCCTCTGTACTTTCTATGTTCAGCCTAGTTCTCACTTGTATTACCAATCTGACATCTGTCATACGCCCCCTTTTTCTGCTTCATCTTACTCTCTATCTCCTTGGTCATCCAGGGAGTTCAGGCTTTGGTTGCCCTACCTTTCCCCCTCGTGGAAATGTACCTAGACTGTACCTGAACCATCTCCTCCTTAAAGGCTGCCCATTGTTTGATTACAGTTTTGCCTGCCAATCTTTGATTCCAATTTACCTGGGCCAGACGCTTTCTCAACCCACTGATTACCATCCCAGTCTATATTAGGATAGTTGAAGTCCTCCATTATCACTAGTCTATAATTCTTGCACCTCTCTGTAATTTCCCTGCAAATTTGCTCCTCTATATCCTTCCTACTATTTGTTGGCCCGTAGAATACACCCAGTAGTATAATGGCACCTCCATTGTTTCTTAACTATAACCAAATAGATTCTGAACTTGACCCCTCATGGACATCCTCTCTGCAGCACTACAATATTCTCCTTAATCAATACTGCCACCCTCCCTCCTTTTTTTCCTTTCCTATCTTTCCCGAACACCTTGTATTCAGGAATATTTAGTACCCAATCCTGCCCTTTTTTGAACCAGGTGACCATTATCGCCACTACATTATATTCCCACGTGGCTATTTGTACCTGCAGCTCAACAACCTTATTTACTACGCTTTGTGCATTTACACACTTGCACTCTAAACCTATCTTAGACCTTCTTGTATTCTCTCAGTCTGATCCCGCCTAATACTGTACTATTTCTTACTCTAGTGCTATCTTTCTCTCCCAATCCTTTGTGCACCTTGTTTCTCCTTCCTAATCCTACATCCTGGTGCCCATCCCCCTGGCAAATTAGTTTAAACCCTCCCACACAGCACGAGTGAACCTCCCCCCGAGGACATTGGTTCCAGCTCTGTTGAAGTGCAACCCGTCCATTTTGAACAGGTCCCTCCTGCTCCAGAACTGGTCCCAATGCTCCAAGAATCTGAAGCCCTCCCTCTTGTACCATTTCTCTAGCCACATATTAGCTTGCTTTATCTTCCTATTTCTGTATTCACTAGCGTGTGGCACTGGGAGATTACTACCTTTGAGGTCCTGCTTTTTAACTTCCTCCCTAGCTCCTGAAACTCTGACCACAGGACCTCATCCCTTTTCTTTCCTGTCATTGGTACTCATATGGGCCACGGCTTCTGGCTGTTGTCATCCCCCCTGCAGAATGTTCTGCACACTCTCCCTGATATCCTTTACCCTGGCACCAAGGAGGCAACGCACCATGTGGGACTCACATCGGCGGTCACAGAAACGCCTGTCTGTCCCCCTTACTATGGAATCCCCTACGACTGCCGCATTCCTACATTTCACTGTGCCCCTCCTTGTGCAGTCCCTTGCCCCATGGTGCCACACTCAGGACTGCACTCCTTCAAGGTGTCGCCGCCCTCACTGGTATTCAATGCTGAATACCGGTTTGAGTGTGCCACACACCCAGAAGATTCCTGCACTGCCTGCCTCTTCCTACCCTTTCGGATGGCCACCCACTTAGTATCTCAAACTCTCTGTGGCTGCGGGGTGACCACCTCCTGAAATGGACAATCCAGAAAACCTTCAACCTCCCTCATGCTCTGCAGTGACCCCAGCTGCCCTTTGAACTCATAAACCCTCAGCTTGAGCTCGAGCAGCTGGAGGCATTTCCTGCACGTGTGGCCGTCTAGGACACATGAAGTGTCCTGAAGTTCCCACATGGTGCAGGAATTGCAGGCAATGGGTTTCAGCTGCCTGTCCATTATATTTAGAAACCATTTTTTTCCAAACTCCCTTTAGCTAGTCGATTATTGTTAACTTACTGTTTATTTACCTCGATTAACCTCCCCTTTTATTCCTGGTCTCTCAGAGCTCCTCCTCTCTGTTCACTGTGACGTCACTGTGATGTCACTCTCTCTGTTCTTAGTGAATGGGGCTGATACCTGGGGCTCCTCCCCGGTGCTCAACACCACTTCTCTCCCCTCTCCTCTCCCACTCCAATACTGATACCTGGGGCTCCTCCCCGGTGCTCAACACCACTTCTCTCCCCTCTCCTCTCCCACTCCAATACTGATACCTGGGGCTCCTCCCCGGTGCTCAACACCACTTCTCTCCCCTCTCCTCTCCCACTCCAATACTGATACCTGGGGCTCCTCCCCGGTGCTCAACACCACTTCTCTCCCCTCTCCTCTCCCACTCCAATACTGATACCTGGGGCTCCTCCCCGGTGCTCAACACCACTTCTCTCCCCTCTCCTCTCCCACTCCAATACTGATACCTGGGGCTCCTCCCCGGTGCTCAACACCACTTCTCTCCCCTCTCCTCTCCCACTCCAATACTGATACCTGGGGCTCCTCCCCGGTGCTCAACACCACTTCTCTCCCCTCTCCTCTCCCACTCCAATACTGATACCTGGGGCTCCTCCCCGGTGCTCAACACCACTTCTCTCCCCTCTCCTCTCCCACTCCAATACTGATACCTGGGGCTCCTCCCCGGTGCTCAACACCACTTCTCTCCCCTCTCCTCTCCCACTCCAATACTGATACCTGGGGCTCCTCCCCGGTGCTCAACACCACTTCTCTCCCCTCTCCTCTCCCACTCCAATACTGATACCTGGGGCTCCTCCCCGGTGCTCAACACCACTTCTCTCCCCTCTCCTCTCCCACTCCAATACTGATACCTGGGGCTCCTCCCCGGTGCTCAACACCACTTCTCTCCCCTCTCCTCTCCCACTCCAATACTGATACCTGGGGCTCCTCCCCTGGTGCTCAACACCACTTCTCTCCCCTCTCCTCTCCCACTCCAATACTGATACCTGGGGCTCCTCCCCGGTGCTCAACACCACTTCTCTCCCCTCTCCTCTCCCACTCCAATACTGATACCTGGGGCTCCTCCCCGGTGCTCAACACCACTTCTCTCCCCTCTCCTCTCCCACTCCAATACTGATACCTGGGGCTCCTCCCCGGTGCTCAACACCACTTCTCTCCCCTCTCCTCTCCCACTCCAATACTGATACCTGGGGCTCCTCCCCGGTGCTCAACACCACTTCTCTCCCCTCTCCTCTCCCACTCCAATACTGATACCTGGGGCTCCTCCCCGGTGCTCAACACCACTTCTCTCCCCTCTCCTCTCCCACTCCAATACTGATACCTGGGGCTCCTCCCCGGTGCTCAACACCACTTCTCTCCCCTCTCCTCTCCCACTCCAATACTGATACCTGGGGCTCCTCCCCGGTGCTCAACACCACTTCTCTCCCCTCTCCTCTCCCACTCCAATACTGATACCTGGGGCTCCTCCCCGGTGCTCAACACCACTTCTCTCCCCTCTCCTCTCCCACTCCAATACTGATACCTGGGGCTCCTCCCCGGTGCTCAACACCACTTCTCTCCCCTCTCCTCTCCCACTCCAATACTGATACCTGGGGCTCCTCCCCTGGTGCTCAACACCACTTCTCTCCCCTCTCCTCTCCCACTCCAATACTGATACCTGGGGCTCCTCCCCGGTGCTCAACACCACTTCTCTCCCCTCTCCTCTCCCACTCCAATACTGATACCTGGGGCTCCTCCCCGGTGCTCAACACCACTTCTCTCCCCTCTCCTCTCCCACTCCAATACTGATACCTGGGGCTCCTCCCCGGTGCTCAACACCACTTCTCTCCCCTCTCCTCTCCCACTCCAATACTGATACCTGGGGCTCCTCCCCGGTGCTCAACACCACTTCTCTCCCCTCTCCTCTCCCACTCCAATACTGATACCTGGGGCTCCTCCCCGGTGCTCAACACCACTTCTCTCCCCTCTCCTCTCCCGCTCCAATACTGATACCTGGGGCTCCTCCCCGGTGCTCAACACCACTTCTCTCCCCTCTCCTCTCCCACTCCAATACTGATACCTGGGGCTCCTCCCCGGTGCTCAACACCACTTCTCTCCCCTCTCCTCTCCCACTCCAATACTGATACCTGGGGCTCCTCCCCGGTGCTCAACACCACTTCTCTCCCCTCTCCTCTCCCACTCCAATACTGATACCTGGGGCTCCTCCCCGGTGCTCAACACCACTTCTCTCCCCTCTCCTCTCCCACTCCAATACTGATACCTGGGGCTCCTCCCCGGTGCTCAACACCACTTCTCTCCCCTCTCCTCTCCCACTCCAATACTGATACCTGGGGCTCCTCCCCGGTGCTCAACACCACTTCTCTCCCCTCTCCTCTCCCACTCCAATACTGATACCTGGGGCTCCTCCCCGGTGCTCAACACCACTTCTCTCCCCTCTCCTCTCCCACTCCAATACTGATACCTGGGGCTCCTCCCCGGTGCTCAACACCACTTCTCTCCCCTCTCCTCTCCCACTCCAATACTGATACCTGGGGCTCCTCCCCGGTGCTCAACACCACTTCTCTCCCCTCTCCTCTCCCACTCCAATACTGATACCTGGGGCTCCTCCCCGGTGCTCAACACCACTTCTCTCCCCTCTCCTCTCCCACTCCAATACTGATACCTGGGGCTCCTCCCCGGTGCTCAACACCACTTCTCTCCCCTCTCCTCTCCCACTCCAATACTGATACCTGGGGCTCCTCCCCTGGTGCTCAACACCACTTCTCTCCCCTCTCCTCTCCCACTCCAATACTGATACCTGGGGCTCCTCCCCGGTGCTCAACACCACTTCTCTCCCCTCTCCTCTCCCACTCCAATACTGATACCTGGGGCTCCTCCCCGGTGCTCAACACCACTTCTCTCCCCTCTCCTCTCCCACTCCAATACTGATACCTGGGGCTCCTCCCCGGTGCTCAACACCACTTCTCTCCCCTCTCCTCTCCCACTCCAATACTGATACCTGGGGCTCCTCCCCGGTGCTCAACACCACTTCTCTCCCCTCTCCTCTCCCACTCCAATACTGATACCTGGGGCTCCTCCCCGGTGCTCAACACCACTTCTCTCCCCTCTCCTCTCCCACTCCAATACTGATACCTGGGGCTCCTCCCCGGTGCTCAACACCACTTCTCTCCCCTCTCCTCTCCCGCTCCAATACTGATACCTGGGGCTCCTCCCCGGTGCTCAACACCACTTCTCTCCCCTCTCCTCTCCCGCTCCAATACTGATACCTGGGGCTCCTCCCCGGTGCTCAACACCACTTCTCTCCCCTCTCCTCTCCCGCTCCAATACTGATACCTGGGGCTCCTCCCCGGTGCTCAACACCACTTCTCTCCCCTCTCCTCTCCCACTCCAATACTGATACCTGGGGCTCCTCCCCGGTGCTCAACACCACTTCTCTCCCCTCTCCTCTCCCACTCCAATACTGATACCTGGGGCTCCTCCCCGGTGCTCAACACCACTTCTCTCCCCTCTCCTCTCCCACTCCAATACTGATACCTGGGGCTCCTCCCCGGTGCTCAACACCACTTCTCTCCCCTCTCCTCTCCCACTCCAATACTGATACCTGGGGCTCCTCCCCGGTGCTCAACACCACTTCTCTCCCCTCTCCTCTCCCACTCCAATACTGATACCTGGGGCTCCTCCCCGGTGCTCAACACCACTTCTCTCCCCTCTCCTCTCCCACTCCAATACTGATACCTGGGGCTCCTCCCCGGTGCTCAACACCACTTCTCTCCCCTCTCCTCTCCCACTCCAATACTGATACCTGGGGCTCCTCCCCGGTGCTCAACACCACTTCTCTCCCCTCTCCTCTCCCGCTCCAATACTGATACCTGGGGCTCCTCCCCGGTGCTCAACACCACTTCTCTCCCCTCTCCTCTCCCACTCCAATACTGATACCTGGGGCTCCTCCCCGGTGCTCAACACCACTTCTCTCCCCTCTCCTCTCCCACTCCAATACTGATACCTGGGGCTCCTCCCCGGTGCTCAACACCACTTCTCTCCCCTCTCCTCTCCCACTCCAATACTGATCCTGGGGCTCCTCCCCGGTGCTCAACACCACTTCTCTCCCCTCTCCTCTCCCACTCCAATACTGATACCTGGGGCTCCTCCCCGGTGCTCAACACCACTTCTCTCCCCTCTCCTCTCCCACTCCAATACTGATACCTGGGGCTCCTCCCCGGTGCTCAGCACCACTTCTCTCCCCTCTCCTCTCCCACTCCAATACTGATACCTGGGGCTCCTCCCCGGTGCTCAACACCACTTCTCTCCCCTCTCCTCTCCCGCTCCAATACTGATACCTGGGGCTCCTCCCCGGTGCTCAAAATCACTTCTCTCCCCTCTCCTCTCCCGCTCCAATACTGATACCTGGGGCTCCTCCCCGGTGCTCAACACCACTTCTCTCCCCTCTCCTCTCCCACTCCAACACTGATACCTGGGGCTCCTCCCCGGTGCTCAACACCACTTCTCTCTCCTCTCCTCTCCCACTCCAATACTGATACCTGGGGCTCCTCCCCAGTGCTCAACACCACTTCTCTCCACTACGCTCCTCTCCCACTCCAATACTGATACCTGGGGCTCCTCCCCAGTGCTCAGCATCACTTCTCTCCACTCCGCTCCTCTCCCGCTCCAATACTGATACCTGGGGCTCCTCCCCAGTGCTCAACACCTCTTCTCTCCCCTCTGCTCCTCTCCTGCTCCAATACTGATACCTGGGGCTCCTCCCCAGTGCTCAACACCACTTCTCTCCACCCCTCTCCTCTCCCACTCCAATACTGATCCTGGGGCTCCTCCCCAGTGCTCAACACCACTTCTCTCCACTCTGCTCCTCTCCTGCTCCAATACTGATCCTGGGGCTCCTCCCCAGTGCTCAACACCACTTCTCTCCCCTCTGCTCCTCTCCCGCTCCAATACTGATACCTGGGGCTCCTCCCCGGTTCTCAACACCACTTCTCTCCCCTCTGCTCCTCTCCCGCTCCAATACTGATCCTGGGGCTCCTCCCCAGTGCTCAACACCACTTCTCTCCCCTCTGCTCCTCTCCCACTCCAATACTGATACCTGGGGCTCCTCCCCGGTGCTCAGCACCACTTCTCTCCACTCCGCTCCTCTCCCGCTCCTGTACTGATACCTGGGGCTCCTCCCCTGGTGCTCAGCACCACTCCTCTTGTCTAAATTATCTATTTATTTATTTATAATTACTTTTTAGCCTGTTTTGTTTTGTTTTCACTTCTTAAAAAAAACGTAGCACCTCCTTCCCACCTAATTCTCAATCTCACCAAATTCTCAAGTGCCCACTCAGTTCACGATCCACTCTCTTCACAATCCACTCTGTGCTTCAGCAGATAACCTTCATACTCCATTTGAGAACAGCAGTTACAACTGCTGAATCAGCTTCAGGCTCACAGTAATTATCCTCTATTCAGGCAATCATTTACAGCTGATTGACTGTTAACTGTTAACTGTTACTGACTTGCAGTTTCTTCTAAAGTTTTAAAGTTCTAAGTTAAATTTTAAACTAAATTTTAATTTCAATTCACCCACTTCTTTACCAGAGTCCCAATCTCACCAAATTCTCAAGTTCCCATTTGGGTCACAATCCACTTTCTTCGCTATGCCCACTCTGTGCTTCAGCCCAGAGGAAAATATTTAAAGGGTATCAATATTTTTGGAATAGGAAAAGTTTGTTATTGTAATTAAAAGCAAAGTTATTGTTCTGTCATAATTAATCAATAAATAATTTGTTTTAAGAAGGAGCATACAACAACAGTGCTATTCATGTTTCCATTTGATGAAAATGTAACAAAGCATTTATACAGTACCTTCATGGCATGCCTCAGTTCATGAGCATCAAAGAAGATCGGTGGATACATCAGCCCTACCATTACTTCTTTGAAATGGTCAGACAATTTCTCCTTAAGGTCAGTGACCAGATCCTGTATTAGAAAGAAGATATATTCATTCAGGAGCGACATGCAGTTCCAGTTTAATCTGTCAATAACCTGATGCCTATTCTCACTCTGCCAAAGTATTTTATAGATTTTAGAGAAAAATCTAGCAAACTTTAAATTGCACTTTAAAATGAATAAATATTACATGAATTTTAGGCTAATAAGACTAATATTAAAAGTATGTTACACTAAGAAAATTGCAGTGATTTACCTAATCATAGAATTATGCTGCTTTTATACTGCAGTACTGATCCAACAGTTTCTGGCAATGTTGAACCAATAACATGATGGCGTCAAAATGCCAAAAAAAAGCTGCCCAGGCAGGGTGGAATTTGCATGAGCAAGATCACCTCTAAAAAGTAGTCATTGTTTTACTTTGTACCTGGAACTGTATGACTAATACTGGCCAGGACAACACTTTTTAAGTTATCTTTTGTTTCATTAGACAAATTCTGATGGTACAGATAATGATATTATTAAAGGAGCTGATCCATCAACTCTTCTCAATTGGTAGAAGTAGACTTGACTCAAAGACAGGCAAATAGTGCTCCAATTTAACGTATGTGTGGAACTCTGCCTCTCCCCACTCTACAGCGATGGAGGTGGGCCACGTAATCACTGCTGCGTTAGGAGGTGCAGTATAAAGACAGCATTAGCTACAGAATAACAGTTGGTTCCAATCAGGTCAGATTGCAGCAACTTCTGATATATTCCATTATATGACATATGATGAAGAGTGAACTAAAAAATATAGTAGCACCTTCCAGAAATCTACAAAACTGCCCTAGGAACAGCAAATTATAATCAACTCTAGTCTTCCCATTTCTGTGTGCTCCACAATTTGTCATTGCTTCACACATTGAAAGGTCATAACACAGAATGAAAGCTCACTACTACTTTCCTGATATATCTTTAATGAATTTCACAAAAAAAACTTAAGCTTCATGTGAGCTGGAATTTATTGAAATTGATGAAAATTTGATAACTTGACTTTATACAGCATTATCTTAGACAGATGAAACAAGTGCTAGAATTTTAATTTTTGCTTCATATTTCCTTTAGTTATCTTGGCTTAGTTTAGCAGTCTCACCTCTGGGTTTTTAAAAAAATCATTCATGGGATGTGGGTGTTGCTGGCAAGGCCAACATTTATTGCCCTTGAAAAAGTGGTAGTAAGCCACCTTCTTGACTGAATGGCTTGCTGGGCCATTTCAGAGGGCAATTAAGAATCAACCACATTGTTGTGGGTCTGGAGTCATATAGGCCAGACCAGGTTTCCTTCCAGTAAGGGACATTAATAAACCAGATGGGTTTTTTGATAGGCCACCATTATAGGTGCTAATTTTTTTTGTCCAGATTTGATTTAATTAATTGAATTTAAATTCCCCAGCTACCATGGTAGGATTTGAACTCATAATTACTAATCCAGTAACATACCACTATGCTATCATACACCTCTAGGTAAGAAGGTTGTGGGTTAAATTATGTTACCAGGGTTTGAGCTGATAATGTAGGTCAACAATCCAGTGGAGTACTGAGGTGCTATATTGTTGGAGGTGCTGTATTTTGTATTACCTGTTTTGATTATTCAGATAGATGACAAAGATCCCATGACACTATTTGAAGAAGAGCCTACAGGTGTTCTGGTATCCTGGCTAACATTACTCCTTCAGCCAATACCACAATAAAATATGGGACTTTGTTGGTGGAGAATGGCAGCTGTGTTTGCCTATATAACAATAATCTCTGTACTTCAAAATAATTTATTGCATTTTATATGAATAAATTTATGTTATCTATTATATATTAAAAATGGTGAGTTGCTTCAACGTTCCATAGGTATTGCAATTCCAGATGTTATTATGAGCTAACATTATGTGAAAGAGTCACTGAAAGAAAAAATGCCGAACCCACCTTTGGAACCCATAAGGACAAGTTAAATTAAAAGTTTCAGTAAAAAAATAGAAAACGCATGAAAAATTTACGCAGGATGGGCAAATATCAATAGGAATCAAAAAGTCAGCATTAGAAATAAGGAGAAAGCCCCCCCTAAGGCCAACCGCAGCTGAACGCGACGTCAGAAAAGACAGGTAAATGAGGAAGCAAATCCCAAATGAATTAAATGAATCTCGAGATTCATCAGCACCCAGCAGGAAAGTGAGTGAAGAGTGCAAATGAGCCAAATTGAATTGCAGGAAATGCTCACTGGCCTCTGAATCTCACATCCCCAAAAATGAAGAAATGGCCTAAAAGCTTAAACTTTGCATGGAACGAACAAGAATCCTAAGCAAACAGATAATCCTAACTGGACTGCAATATACCCCAATTGGTGTAAATATCAGCCTTCCACCCCCAGAACAAATTCCTGCATGCCCACCTTCACGTAGGCAAGCAAATCACCAGCTACTCCCACCCCTGCTGAGGCACAAATCGCTGGCTGAAATCTTCCTATCGCTGAGGCACAAATCACCAGCTAAACCCCTCGCCCAGGCTGAGGCACAATCTGGCATCCCCCTCCCCCGCCTAAGGCACAAATCGACACTTGACAACCCTCCCTTCACCTCCCTTTGCCTATTTTCTCCTACATTTCTCCTCCCTCACCTCACTCTCCCTTCCCTCTCCCCTTCCTCTCTCCAGCTCCCCTTCTGCCCTCCCTCTTCCCTCCACTACCCGACCCCTCCCTTCATTCCACACTCTCTTCCCTGCCTCTCATATCCCTCTCCTTCCCTTCCCTCTCTTCTGTTCCACCCTTTCCCCATTTCCTCCCTTCGTCTATTCCTCTCCTCCCCTCCTCTTCTGCCTTCCTATTCTCCTCTCCCCATCCTTCCCTTTCCCCCTTTAGTTTGCTCCAATTACTCTCCCCTCCCCTCTGGTCCTCCTCTTACCCTGACCTCCATTCTTCTTCTCTCTCCTCACTCTCCTCTCCTCCTAACTCAGTCCCCTTCTAATATCCTCACCCTCTCCCCTCCTCTCTCCATCTCTGCCCTTCCCCTTCCTTCCTCCTCTCCTATCCTCTCCACTTCTCGCCCTTTCCGTCCCCCTCCACTCCCCATCTCCCCATCTCGTATCTCCACCACTCCTCCTCTCCTCTCCCCTCACCCGCCCTCAGTTTCCCTCCCTTGTCCTCAACCTCCTCCCCTCCTCTTCCTCCTTTCTTCCCACTCCCCCATCCCCTCCTGAAAAGTGCCCCTCGTTTGACTCCCCATGTGCAATGCCACAGCAGATCGATTAGTTATCATGCATTTATTATGACTCATCTGTGGAAAATATATTGCATCTAACAGAATGGTGGGGTGAATAAATCTGCAGACATTTTTCAAAATGTACCTCAGTTCAGTTCAAATGAAGTAAAATTCAGGTCAGATTTCAAATAACAAGATAATGTAACTCAGCTATGGTGCTGATTAAGCTGGATCAGTATTGATTCAAAATATGCAGTGCTGTAGGTTCCTTATAAATGCAAGCAGGATCGTAAAGAATTCTTCCCTTCCAACGTATAGACACCCCTATTCACAATATTTACAATTATTTTAATTGGTATTCTATGACCAAGTACAGTATTTCACAAACAGAGAATAAAATTGTTTTTGCTTTTGCTAGCTATATATCTGTACAAATATCTACATATTAAAATCTTCATTTGTACACACTTTCCGTAAGTCTCACTTTATCTATCACATTTTATTGGGTCAAAGTAAAACTGCAGCAAATTAGAAGTGAAGAGATCAGGAATTTACAAATCAAAAGTGAGGAAAGTGGCTCATAAACTACCCGTGAGAAACTACTTATGAAAATAATCAATCCTGAATGATGAGCCAGAAGAACCTACCAGGAAAAAAGGTAAATCATTGATTTACTTAAAACAGTAAATAATCTAGGCTGGGACTTCAGTGCATTACTGAGGGAGTGCTGCACTATCAGAAGTGCAGCACTCCCTTCAGATGAGATGTTAAACCAAAGCCCCATCTGCCCTCTCAGGTGCCCTCCCCATGAACCTTCTCCTCCATTGCTAAACACCAGCAGATACCTACCTACTATCTGACTTATCATCTTGCAATTCATCCTCAGCTTTAAAAATATTAAACAACAATATTAAATAGATAGGTAAATTATTATGTACAAAACAAAAGTCACTTATTTTGAATTTAAGAATAGGTGTCAGCCTTGGTTCAGTGCTAGCACTCTTGCCTCTGAGTTAGAAGGTTGTGGTTCAAGTCCCACTCCAGAGTCGTGAAAACATAATCTAGGCTGATATTTCAGTGCAGTAGTGAGGGAGTGTGGTACTGTCTTTGAGATGAGATTGTTAAACTGAGGCCCCGTCTTCCCTCTTAGATGGATGTAAAAGACTATGTGGCACAATTTGAACAAGAGCAGGAGAGTTCTCCCTGTGTCCTGGCTAGCCCCTCAACCTATGACACTAAAACAGATTATTAGCTCATTAATCTCATCAGGACCTTGATGTGTACAAATTGGCTGCTGTATTTCCTTATGTTACAACAGTGTATACATTTCAAATTAATTGGCTATTAAGTGCATTGGGACATCCTGAGGTTGTGAAAGGTGCTATATAAATGCAATTATTTTCTTAATAACGGGCACTGGTATAGCTTTCACAGAAAAAAATAATGCAATCACCAACATCAGGAAGAAAACTCTCCAGTGGCTGGAGTCATACCTAGCACAAAGGAAGATGGTAGTGGTTGTTGGAGGCCAATCATCTCAGCCCAAGGATACTGCTGCAGGGGTTCCTCAGGGCAGTGTTCTAGGCCCAACCATCTTCAGCTTCTTCACCAATGACCTTCCTTCCATCATAAGGTCAGAAATGGGGATGTTCGCTGATGATTGCACAGTGTTCAGGTCCATTCCCAATCTCTCGGATAACAAAGCAGTCCGTGCCCGCATGCAGCAATACCTGGACAACATCCAGGCTTGGGCAGATAAGTGGCAAGTAACATTTGCGCCAGACAAGTACCAGGCAATGACCATCTCCAACAAGAGAGAGTCTAACCACCTCCCCTTGACATTCAATGCCATTACAATCGCCGAATCCCCCACCATCAACATCTTGGGGATCAGAAGCTTAACTGGACCAGCCATATAAATACTGTGGCTACAAGAGCAGGTCAGAGGCTGGGTATTCTGCAGTGAGTGACTCACCTCCTAACTCCCCAAAGCCTTTCCACCATCTGCAAGGCACAAGTCAAGAGTGTGATGGAATACTCTCCACTTGCCTGGATGAGTGCAGCTCCAACAACACTCAAGAAGCTCGACACCATCCAGAACAAAGCAGCCCGCTTAATTGGCACCCCATACACCACCCTAAGCATTCACGCCCTTCACCACCGGCGGACAGTGGCTGCAGTGTGTACCATCCACAGGATGCACTGCAGCAACTCGCCAAGGCTTCTTCGACAGCACCTCCCAAACCCCCGACCTCTACCACCTAGAAGGGCAAGGGCAGCAGGCACATGGGAACAACACCACCTGCATGTTCTCCTCCAAGTCACACACCATCCCGACTTGGAAATATATCGCCGTTCCTTCATCGTCGCTGGGTCAAAATCCTGGAAATCCCTTCCTAACAGTACTGTGGGAGAAGCTTCACCACACGGACTGCAGCGGTTCAAGAAGGCGGCTCACCACCACCTTCTCAAGGGCAATTAGGGATGGGCAATAAATGCTGGCCCTGCCAGCGACGCCCACATCCCATGAACAAATAAAAAAAAACACACAGTAAAAATCCCAGAATACCATGTAATAAAAAAAGCAGAATTTGACTTTTGAACCAATGTGAATCAATGGCCTCAATTACGTGTTGCATAGTATAAAACCCTATTATTACAAAGCAGAGTATCTGCTGACTCACCATGAGAAACACAACAGGATATTTGCCATTTACTATAATAAATAATATTAAAGGTAAAAATTCTACACTTATTGTCAGTGGTTGAAACCTTGAATATAATAATTCTGCTCCATTTGAAAATGAGAAGAGATTACTTCTCCTGTGTTTTTTTATGTAACAATTAACCATTTCCCTGTTTTCTTTCCAGTTCTTATGGTACACAGTAATCTCCAAGTGACACAATGGCCTCGATATTAAAGCCCCCACGACTGGCGGATGTGGGTCAGGGCTTAAAGAGTTAAATACAGGGAGCGTGACCCCAATATGCTGTGGACACGCCCGCCGCCATACTTAAATTGGGATCCCATAGTGCAATTGGGAGCCCGATTTAAAATTGACCACACGTGTTTCCCAGGAGTCGGGAAGCTCGGCAGTGAATGGGAGGCTGGAGCAGCAGGTCCCAAAAGGTAAGTGCCTCTTTCAGCACTCCTTGTGAGCCAGAAGAGCAGGAGTGCTCTCCCCAGGTCCCTCCAGGAAGCTGTCAGCCTCTCTCAGCCCCTTTCGCCAGCCTGCCCTACCCCCAGCCCTGATCTACCCCCACCCATCCCTCCTGATTGCAGGTCTCTCCCCAACTCCTGATTGCCGATCATCCCCCCTCCCAATTTCTGACCTCCCGATTGCCAAGCGCCTCCCCAGCCCCAATCGCAGGCCTCCCCCCCACCACCTCCCGAAGACCGACGTTACCCCCCTCCTGATTGTTGGCAACCGTCTCCAAGGGTCCCCGGCTGCTGCCTCCTGCTGCTGGTGATCCCTCCTGTCTGCCGGCCAGGCTGTCCGTCTGGCCTTACTGGGTTCTTTGTCCGTTTTCGGCCAGGCCTGCACCCTTCCCGCCTCCCCGTAAACACACGGGGCCAATGGGTATTAACCTGTTGTCAGATTCCCCCAATGCTCCTCTTTAAGCAAACTGTAGTAGCCCAAGCTTGATATTTCAGGCTGAGAATGAGGGACGATTTTTGACTTCCTCCTGAAATGGGCATGAAGTCACTGAAGCAGCTGTGCTGCCAAACCATAGTTGGCGTTGGGAGGCCCGAACCATTTTCAGGTTTGGGCCTCATTTGAATGCCACCGTCAAGCTGCGGGTCGCAGATTGTGGCGTGGGGTGGGGGTGGTTGGAAGAGTGGGCGGTAAATTGACTTGCCCTCACGCTGAGCCGGCTGGCAGGTTGGGCCTGGTCAGGGAAGAAGCCAATCCCAGAGATGGACGAGTATGGGCGAACAGTGGCCCGCAGTATTTTTGTGACTAGCAGTATTTCTTGAGCTGCCACACATGGTACCTTTAAGGAGCACTGGTTAGGCTACTCAATGGCTGGTACAAACGGGTGAAGCGTGCGCAGTGCATTCTCCACCCATTTGTACTTGCAAACTGTAAACAGGGTCCTACAACTGGTGTAGGACCCTAATTTCCATATTTAAACAACCTCCTGCCAGAAACAGGCGGGCGTATTCCTCGCCCATTTGCAGGTTCATCTGAAAAGTGCATGAGGTATGTCTTGGGAATCAATGGGGTGGCCGCAGTCCCCCCCGCCCAATTTTCAACTGCCTGACGCCCATTTTTCAGGGAAGAAATGGAGTTCACAGTGTGGGATTCTTGTGTACAAACCTCAATCACACCACTAGATGGCATAGCATGTCAGTAAATCAACCCACGGTTCTACCAGATTGCCAATATCCATGCCAACATAATGACTCAGCAATTGCACATTCCTGCCCCCTGCCTACCCCTCCGCAGTCTGCCTCTATTTATTTGACAATGTGTGGTACGGTGACAAACTAATTGATTTGTTATCACATCTGTCAATACGCCTAGTCCCAAGTGATCCTGGAATCCTTTGAGACTGGTTCACCACTATGCCACAGAATTCTATGAACTCTTCAAATATGTTTTGTTAAATACAAAAAAAACCCGCAGGTGGAAGGAAAGAGGAGCGGCTTTTGATTACTGTTTAAAATCCTGTGCCTTTATATTTCACTTTTTGACTGAACTAACTTGTAGCATGAAATTCTCAGTGACTTTCTTTGACCACAAAAGGAGCCTCCTAATTAAATGAACTGAATAATAAAATGTTTAGAAGTTGATGAAAATGTTGGGAAAAGACCTTTTTATTCCCCAAAGTGGAGCTGTGGACACATCCAAAGCATAACAGCATTTATTACCCAGTCAGGCTTGTCACCCAGTAAAACCTGTTTGGTTCAAATGCTTAATATTTAAGTAGCATATTTCTGTCCTTAGTAGAGCAGGATTTTTTTTGTCAAAAATAAAGTGGACATCCTTCTCCGCAAAGAAAAAAATGTCAACAAGTATTTTCTACAGGATGTTATTGAGTAACAAATTGAACAAAATGAGGCATTTGTATCATATGAGAATCACCCTATAAAGTGCTTTATGAAGGAATTCCAGTAAGTGAAGGTTTCTAGAATAGAATGCAAGAAATGCCTACTGGAAATTATAATGAAGGGAGCCCAGGTTTCTACTTTCATGTTTAACTAGAGCACCACCAACATGCTGTATTAAACATTTATTAATGGCTTGGAATACTGCAGGAACTATGATGGACTAAATTTAGTAACTAGTGCATCATTTCAAATCATCTCACAGAAGGAGAGCAATTAAATGCGTCCAAAGTATATCAGAATATAATTAATAAAGCAGTCAGTGCTGTTCTATGGAAATAAAAGGTCAAACTAGGTTAAAAATGAATTTGCAATGGTGAAAATAATCAGTTCATTCCTCTATATGAGTACAAGAAATATCAAACAACCGTCAAATCATTCTTTGAAAGAAAATTAATTCCTAGATACATTTTGGTGCTGACAGTAAGCCCATGAGAGTATCAATCCATTACAAGAATAAGGACTAATTACCCCCTGCAATCACAGGGAGGGCAGACTGGGGCTGATAATAAAGCGTATGTTAATTGCATCATGCTGAAGGATATCTTCTGTGTTTGCCATTGCTAAATATTTCAGTATCAGTTGTTTGCAGGAAGTTATACATAATAAATGACTAATCAGGCACACATTTGATGAGCACACATTTTGTTACTGCTATAGATTGTTGTTTCTGCTTCAGGTACCTTTTAAAAGGTGAAGTAGATATGACTAGGCAGGAGGTGATAATTGACCTTACTTTTAAATTTCCACTAATGGCACACGCTGAGTACATTTATTTGACGATCATACATTGATATTTCCTCTGGTGAAGTGAATAAGTTACAAATACATCAACATGCTTAACAGTACATTGACACACCCTATATACTAAACTTAAGCAAAGGGAATGTTGATTGTTTTTGCATAATACTTTTCTCTGTTGAAATAATTTAAAAGGGGTGACATTTATACATCAACATATTTGGCATAGCTCATATATCCATTAGAGAATTTATTATATCTATTAGGGACTTGCAAAGATTAACACATACAAACAGGGAAAGAGGTTGATAGTTCTGAAACATCCATTACAGCATCATATGGATTGACAAGAATTTGTACTTAATATGCTCTATTCGACTTCCCCCAGTGTTGCATTTGGGTTGTCAGGACCAAGTGCTGTCTTCAGGTCAACAACAGCTAGAGAGTGGGGATAATTGGACCAAGGCAGAGGAAGGAGGCAATGGGGAAGGAGGGAAGGAGGAAGGAGGGAGAAGAGAGAGGAGGAGGCATTTGGGATGGAAGGGAGGGAAAGAGGAGTAAGGGGGGGGGAATGAGTGGGGAGGGGAGGGGAGGGGGGAGGAGACCAGAGGGGTAGAACAGAGAGAGAAAGGGAGAAGGGGCAGGAGAGGAGAGAGAAAAGGGAGAAGAGGGGAGGGGGCAGGATGGGGAAGAGGCTGGGGTGGAGAGGATAGTAGGGAGTGGGGAAATTACCTCAGTGGGGGGAGTAGGAAAAATACCTCAGCAGATGGGTGGAAAAGTACCTCGCTGCGGGGGTGGGGGGTGGAGGGTTGGAGAAGTGCTTCAGGGGAGTATAACTCAGTGAATGAGAGAGAGGTTTGAAAAGTGTCGTGCTTTACATGGTACTGCCACAAAGAAGGATTTTGACAATGCCTGAAAAATGTGATCAGGCCAACTGCAACAACTGGCAGAGGTTAGTGGGTGTTAACTAACAGGCCATTGACAGCAATTCAACCCTTGCAATACTTCAATAGATCAATAACAAAGCCATTAAATACGACACTAAGGAGCGGAAAAAGACTGCAGCCTTCTAGTTGACTATGCCTCAACTTTTTTGAAATACAGTATAGGACAAGGGGGGTAATTTTGACAGTGTAAAATGGGTGATAGCTAATCGGCAGCCCGTTTTACATCTCTACTGGTTTTTATTTCCATTGATTTCAAAATATCTCCCCAAGGACTCAGGAAACGTGTTACCATCTAAGTGGTAGATGGGGCTGGTAATGTTTGATTAATAGGTCACTGGGTATAACTACAGAAACTCTGTTTGCACCACGTAAATGGGATTTCCACCACAGCACTGGCAAAATTACAGAGGCGGAGCGAGGCAGCTCCGAGGAGATTGCTGGCACTTGTCTCTCTTCATGGATTTCAGTCTTTCTCTCTTTCTCTCTCTCTAGCTGCACAAGCAGTAAAATTGTATAGCACTGTTATTAAGTGCAATGATTTGGTACTGGAAGGATAGATGTCTTTAGGTCAAGAAATGTTAGAGTTGGGGGATAATTGGACCAAGGCATAGGAAGGAGGCAAGGCGGAAAGAGGGAAAGAGGAGGAAGGGAAAGGAGGAAGAATAAAGAGGAGGAGGCATTTGGGATGGAAGGGAGGGGAAGAGATGGGAGGGGAGAGGAGAGCAAAGGGGCATAAGAGAGAGAGAGGGAGAAGAGGCAGGAGAGGAGATCGAAAAGGGAGAAGAGGGGAAGGAACAGTATGGGGAAGAGGCTGAGGAGAAGAGGATAGGGTGGGGAAATTACCTCAGTTGGGGGGAGAATAGGAAAAATACCTCAACAAAGGGGTGGAAAAGTACCTCACTGACCGGAGGGTTGGAGGAGTTCTTCAGGGGAGTATATTTGTACACATGGTAAATTATCTGGTTCTACATTTTTGGGACAGAGCATTGCATGCTGGGAGCGCATATCAGAATAGTTGGGCGCTGTCATGCCAAGCCTGACTATACACCTCAGGGTGAATTTCTGCAGAGGTAACTACAACGGAAGAGATGCAGAAACCCCAGAAAAATGGTGTGTACCAGAAAAATGTTTCTGCAGATTTTCTGCCAAAGTTACGGCTGACAATTGGGAGCATCTCCACGGATATTTGCCCCTTAGAAATGTGAGGGGTAAAATTCAACATCTGGTGGTAGAGGCAGCCTGAGGCCCTCCCTCCACAAATATCCCCTCCCCTCTGCCAGCAAAAACATTATTTTTACTGGCTCCGGGCAGGAGTCAGTATGCTAATGAGGACCGGGAGCTAAAATTTCCTGGGCTGTCGCCTGCTTCAACCCCTGACTCCCGCGCTGAGTTAAAATTGGGCCTCAAGACTCACTTTCCCTCCCTCCCTCTCTGAGGGGAAGTGTTTGGCCTCAGCTCAGTGCTCTCCAGAGTAACATGCCTGAACTCAGGAATTCAACAGATGGGGAATTCAGAATGTAAATATATGTTCCTCAACTCCACAGTTGTCACATTGTTGCCCCACTACACTAGTTAACTGCAATGCTTATTATTTTCAGAAAGATAGCGGTCATTGATTTTGCCAAATGGAAATCAAAGTAAAATGGAATGGCCTTTGATCTGTAACTTTAAGCAATGTTTAAATTAC
The DNA here is from genome assembly GCF_035084215.1 of Heptranchias perlo. Classification (NCBI taxonomy): domain Eukaryota; kingdom Metazoa; phylum Chordata; class Chondrichthyes; order Hexanchiformes; family Hexanchidae; genus Heptranchias; species Heptranchias perlo. Next base: position 133,068,977 of record NC_090325.1, read on the forward strand.
GAGGTTGGGCTATGACAAATAGTTGATTATTTGACGCAGAATGAAATTAACATTATTGTGTACCTAATGACTCAAGTCTCATTGCTGCTGTGCTAATTTGTACTCTTGACACTTAGTTGCTGACTTATTCCTCAATCCGTGTCTGAAGAGTGCAGCCAGCCGTTTCACACCTTCAGCAGACAACTACCATTGCTCCTAGTCACAGAAAATGCTGGAATTCTAATGAAGGGCCACACACAATATTGCCTATCACCTATTTATTGTACTTTGTTTTTGTTTCAGATTTCCAGTATTCACAGTTTGAAGTGTCAATTTGGCTCTGTTGGTATTACTCTCACTTCTGAGTCAGAGGCCATTGGTTTGAGTTCTACCACAGACTTGAGCACATAATCTAGGCTGGTATTTCAATGAAGTACTGAGGGAGTGCTGCATTGTTGGATATGCCATCTTTCAGAAAGGTTTTCAGTTAATCCAAAGCCAGTCTGCCTGCTCAAGTGAACAAAACAGTTTTTGTGGCTCTATTGGAAGAAGAGCAGGAAGTTTTCCCAATGCCATCATTCCTCCCTCAACAAACACCACCAAAAGCAGATTATCTGGTCATTCATCCATTTGGTGTATGTCAGACCTTGCTGTGTGCAAATTGATTGCTGTATTTGCCTACATAACAACATTCACTGAACTTAAAAAGTAATCCACTGGTTGTAAAGTGCTCTGAGAATACGATAATGCTCTCTATGAATGCAAGCTCTTTCTCATCTTTGGTTAAGTATTCAGTTGTTCATTGGCAGCCCTATTATGAGGTACTTTTTATATTTCCTTCTTCTATTGCATGGAATTGTCTATTCATTTTGATAGGAAGAAGCTATTTAATTGTTGGTGACCTCCACTGTAGAAATATAGTTAAATCCACATGCACAGCAAATGGACAGTACATATTTTTGTGGGTCATTAATACTCTATTACAGATTTTGTATCATAAGGTTTCAAGAGTAGCAGCTCCCAAAGCAAAGACACAGAAGCCCCCGAAAATTCATGAGCATTTGGCACACTTCCATTGAAAATCAGGCAGGTATGTGACAGAAGGCCCATTAATCAGGCCGGGACCATAATAGGCAAGATTTCAACCTCCGCTGTTTCCTCGGAGAGTTTCCTTGGGGTTTGTTTGGGTTAGAACTTCCACCCGCACTAATCAAGACCTCCTACATCAGAAGGGACACACTGTCGGTGAGAATCAGGTGGTAAGTCATTCCCCACCATTTTTGAGGCCCATTTCTGCCCGGTGGGAGGCATCAAAATCACCCCCATTATTTCTCTTAGCCTAGTTTCTTTTTACTTTCTTGTTTTTGTGCATATGCCAAGGAAAATGAATGTGCTTGAGTTACATTGCTATGCACACCAATATTGCAATATTGGATGAGTGACCATTGGCTGGTATTTTCAAAAAGAAACAGGGTCTGGTGAGGAAAGGGAGGGTCCTGCAGACCACTGATTGGTATTTCTGCAGGATCCCCACCTTTCTTTACCAGATCTTGTTCCAGTCTGGATGATAACTGGCAGGTGGCAGTGAGAAGATTCCCCATCCACAAATCAAAACCTAGAAAAGCAAGTTTAATAAATCTCAGGAACTCCTTACTCAGTAACTTGCTGACATGACACAAAAAACTGCAGGTTGAACCTGGTATCTATCTGTAACAGAACTTGAGACCTTGAACATGTTGCTGATTAAGTTAGCTAAGTAGAAAAAAAGTGAAACAATGCCAGATCCCATACCCTTCCATACATCGCACTGTATACTTGACCAATAGTGAGCCTTTGGGCATTGGAGCGCTGGGTCAAAACATCAATAAGATCATCTTTGTTGCATCCTAAATGGAGAAATAACAAAGAATGGAATATGATTGATGTATTGACTTAAAGACATTGGTATAATCTTGCATTTACAAAAGGTAGCCAAAAAACCCAATAAAATCTACAGACACTATTAAAAAACTTGCTACTTATTCGGAAGAAATTATGTTGGTTCCACTGGTTGGCAAGACAATAATAAGACACAAATTAAAATTACCAGAAAAAGAATTAAAAGGGAGATTAGAAAAAAATATTTACACAGAGGCTGGTTAGAGTGTGGAATTCTCTGCCACAAACATTGTTGAAGCAGAGTGCATGAATTCTTTTAAAAGGAAGTTAGATAGTTGCTTAAAATAAGGTAAATTAAAGGGTTTCGGGAGTAGAAGAGTAGGACTAGGCTGGTGGAGAAAAGCTTCAGTGTAGACTTGAGGGGACGAATAGCCTGTTTTAAGTGATGTAATATTCTATTGGGTAAGTTTGACTTTGGGTGATCGTGTAAAATGGATGATATTGATTCAGCTGCTCATTATACATCTCTCCCCATTTTCAATTCCATTGAAGTCACCCAGAGTTAAAATTACCCCCTATGATTCCATAATAGAAACATAGAAAACATAGAAAATAGGAGCAGGAGTAGGCTATTCGGCCCTTGGAGCCTGCTCCGCCATTCAATATGATCATGGCTGATCATCTATCTCAATACCATATTCCCGCTCTGTCCCCATACCCCTTGATGCCTTTTGTGTCTAGAAATCTATCTAGCTCCTTCTTAAAAATATTCAGTGACTTGGCCTCCACAGTCTTCTGCAGTAGAGAATTCCACAGGTTCACCACCCTCTGAGTGAAGAAATTTCTCCTCATCTCAGTCCTAAATGTCCTACCCCGTATCCTGAGACTGTGACCCCTCGTTCTAGACCCCTCAGCCTCTCTGCATCCAGTCTGTCTAGCCCTGTCAGAATTTTATACGTTTCAATGAGATCCCCTCTCATTCTTCTAAACTCGAGTGAATACAGGCCGAGTCGACCCAATCTCTCCTCATACGACAGTCCTGCCATCCCAGGGATCAGTCTGGTGAACCTCTGCTGCACTCCCTCTATGGCAAGTATATCCTTTCTTAGGTAAGGAGACCAAAACTGCACACAATACTCCAGGTGTGGTCTCACCAAGGCCCTGTATAACTGCAGTAAGAAATCCTTGCTCCTATACTCAAATCCTCTTGCAATGAAGGCCAACATACCATTTGCCTTCCTAATTGCTTGCTGCACCTGTACAAGGACACCCAGGTCCCTTTGTACATCAACATTCCCCAATCTATCACCATTTAAATAATACTCTGCCTTTCTGTTTTGCCTTCCGAAGTGGATAACTTCACATTTATCCACATTATACTGCATCTGCCATGTATTAGCCCACTCACGCAATTTGTCTAAATCGCCTTGAAGCCTCTTTGCATCCTCTTCACAATTCACGATCCCACCTAGTTTTGTGTCGTCAGCAATATTGGAAATATTACATTTGGTTCCCTCATCCAAATCATTGATATATATTGTGAATAGCTGGGGCCCAAGCACTGATCCCTGCGGTATCCCACTATTCACTGTCTGTCACCCCGAAAAAGACCCAATTATTCCTACTCTCTGTTTCCTGTCTGTTAACCAATTTTCAATCCATGCCAGTATATTACCACCAATCCCATGTGCTTTAATTTTGCACACTAACCTCTTATGTGGGACTTTATCAAAGGCCTTCTGAAAATCCAAATACACCACATCCACTGGTTCTCCCTTATCTATTCTACTAGTTACATCCTCAAAAAACTCCAGTAGGTTTGTCAAACACGATTTCCTTTTCATAAATCCATGTTGACTTTGTCTAATCCCATTGATATTTTCTAAGTGTCCTGTTATCACATCCTTTATAATGGATGTGATAACAGGACACCTTATCATTTTCCCTACTACTGATGTTAGGCTAACTGGTCTGTTGTTCCCTGTTTTCTCTCTCCCTCCTTTTTTTAAATAGTATCCTTTTTTAAATCCTTTTTTAATACCCTGAGACATCTAAAAACTAATATGCAGAAGCAATTGATCTTATTTGAGGTGATGTTTAAACAGGGTGGCCTGTGTGCTCTTCATCACCACCCATGGTTCTATGGGTCGGTTCCCCACCTGTTGTGATATCCATCTATAAAGATCTGAAATGTTCCAGATTTGATCCTTGGTCAGTCTACAGTTAGTTAACTGAACCATGGAGCAGTGTCCCGATTGTTCCTGGGATAGGGAGAGAAACAAAATATACAGCTAGAGTTCTTGCTCCTATTTTCTATCCAGTGTCTCTTGTTAGAAGTTTGCTCGTTTGGATGTCAGGATCTGATTTAGTTGTGATGTCTTCTATGGTCAAATAGCTGCCTATCAGTCACAGGGGGAGTTTGATGACTCACATATGAAGAATGCCCACTTGGGTGATGGTGCAAAGGGCTACCATTAATCATGGAATTGTGCTGTAGCTAAAGTCATTACTTTCAGTACAGCAGGAGTAAGGGGGAGAAGACTGGAGACAAAATTGATTGAGAAAATCCTCCCCAAAAACCAACATTTGGACTGAATCTTACGGTAAAGTGCGTAACTAAAGAAGATCAGTTCAATGACTATGACAGCAACTAATTAGTCAGCAGCTAAATAACGTATTTCAATTAAATGTGCTGTAGAAAGAGCAGTGCAATTAATCATTATCTGATAATCTAAATGACGATGTCAATTTTCTTTAGTGTCTTTCTTATGTTTCTAATTTTCTCCCCTTCTCTGCTGAAGGCACTGACTCATACTATTGTATGGCTCCATGGCTGTAGACAGCCCGCTCGTCCCTCATGTAAATGGCTATTCTTCATGGCTGCATATAGTGACACCACAAGTCCCGGCCTGAATGGAGATGATTGGATAATTCCCCTGTCCAATCATGCCTGGAGACCGTACTGTTATATGTAACTGGGATGGATTTTACAGGCATAATTTGTTTTATGTAACTATCCTCCACTCACTGCATTTTGCTGGAGAAATAATAAATTTGTAATGGGGCAGAAATCGCTCCCGAAATATTGGAGGAGCTCAACAGTGCTCTCCGTTTTTAGTGGCGAATCGAAGGAGCAAGTTCCGGCGTTCGCACATGTGCAGTGAAAAGCAGACATCCGGAACTTGCTCCTAGTGGTTCGCTGACGATATGACAGCTTCAAATTAAAGGCGCATCAGAGAAATCATTGAAAAAACGTCAACTTGCTTATCTGCCCAGCTGGAAAGTAACTAATTGTGCCACCAAATAGGTACACTTAAAAATACCAGGTCCAAACTAAGTTTTAATATTGTGGTAAGTATTAATGACTGCTAAAGAACCAAAAATTAACTTATAAAAATGTGGAGTCTCATTACTCCTTATTTTAATAGTCTCAGGGTATTAACTGGGATTCAAACAGTGTGAGGGGCACAGAGGGCATAACATTCTTGATTGGTGTCCAGGAGAACTTTTTTAGCCTGTACGTGACAAGCCCAACAAGAGGGGATACAATTCTAGATTTAGTCCCGGGAAATGAAGATGGGCAAGTGGTTAAGTGACAGGGAATTCGCTGCCCGAATTGGTGGTAGAGGCAAGGACCCTCAACTCTTTTAAAAAGTACCTGGATCTGCACCTAAAGTGCTGCAAGTTGCAGGGCTACGGACTGGGTGCTGGAAGGTGGGATTAGAATGGGCACCTGGTTGTTCTTCGAGCCGGCGTGGACACGATGGGCCGAATGGCCCCCTTCTGTGCTGTATCTTTTCTATGGTTCTATGGTTCTATATTTTTAGGTTAAAAATTAAAAAAAAATTTTTTTTTTTTACTTTTCCCTTCTGTCTCTTTTATTTAATTCAGTTATTTCTTTGGCTTTTTATTAAAACAATTAAAGTTTTTATTTACAATTACATACAGAATATAACTTTCAATGAATGAAGTCTGCTTGCCTGTTTGAGCAATGCAGGCTGAATCTGTGGGCCTGACTTCTCTTCCTGACAGATTTTGTGGGCACGTCTTCATCACCCGCAGACTTTTCCAGCCGCCCAGCAACTCACGCTGTTCAGAGGCTGGGTTGATAGCGCACAATCTTTTTAAAGTTCAAATTCAAGCAATTCAATGGCACAGAGCCCGTAGTAAGTAATTTTGTTAATTTAATTCGCTGGAGAGGCGGTGACCGTTGCCTCACCACTCAGAGCGATTTCTGGCCCATTATGTAACTATCCTCCACTCACTACATTTTGCTGGAGAAATAATCCTGCTGTATTCAGGAGACACTGTTTGCTGTTTTGGTCATAAGTTCAGAGACTCTGTAAATTAAAACCACAAGTCCCGCCCACCTCCAACTCACTGGCTGACACAATGGTGTCAATATTCACTCCGATTTTTCCTGTGTAATCTCAGACAGTGATTTTCGCTCCCATCGTAACTCTGGCAGGAGTCTGGTGGAACTCACTGGAGAAGTGTGGGAACCTAGCCGTGCTGGGTCCCCGCTCCCTCAGGGGTTTCCCAGCCGGGTGGAGGCTCCGCCTTTTACAAGGCCAAGGTGGATGGAGCCAGGGTCAAGACCCTCCTATGTTGGAAATTCCTTCTTCCCTGACTGAGAAGGGACCCAGTATATTACTAGAAGCTGGTACAGCAGGAGAGATGAGGTGTGCTGACCTCCAAATGGGTGATATTGGGTCCCAATGGGTGGGAGAAGGGTCCAGGTGAGGAAAGTGGCCTTAAACCATGAACAGGGATCCAATGGGGAGGTGGATGGGGTCCAGGGAAAGAGGGATCCAATGGGGAGGTGGATGGGGTCCAGGGACAGAGGGTTTGGGTAACCCTCCCCCATTGGTGGGTAGACGCTTGTTTTTTATGGCTTCATGGGGTAGGCAGGCACCAGAAATGTGCTCGTAGTGGCACAGGTGCCCCAATGTTGCCCCGCAAACTCTCTTGGATTTACAGAGTCTGAGTATTTATGATCTAATCAGCTATGAGGGTCATCATAGCCATGCACAAACTTGTCCTCACTTGACATTCACATCTGCATACTTTCAGTAGGGGTCTCTGGATAGTGATCAAGAGCAGAAAACCGAACTGATTTTATTTTGTCCTTCCTAACCTTGGGCAACTAAGGCCAACCAGGAGAAGGTAAATTATCTTAGCACAGGCAAGGGAACAAACCTAGGACTTTCCTGGCCTGTATATTTTTGTACCATATCATGCATCGAGTTACACCGAGTCTATAGCACAGAAACAGGTTATTCGGCTCAACTGGTCTATGCCGGCGTTTATGCTCCACATGAGCATCCTCCCACCCCTCTTCATCTAACCCTATCAGCATATCCTTCTATTCTTTTCTCCCTTGTGTGTTTATCAAGCTTCCCCTTAAATGCATCTATGCTAGTCGCCTCAATTAGTCCTTATGGTAGTGAGTCCCATATTCTAACCACTCTCTGGGTAAAGAAGTTTCTCCTGAATTCCCTATTGGATTTATTGATGACTATCTTATATTAATGACCCCTAATTTTGGACTCCCCCACAAGTGGAAACATTTTCTCTACGTCTACCCTATCAATCCCTTTCATTAACTTAAATATCTCTATAAGGTCACCCTTCAGCCTTCTCTTTTCTAGAGAAAAGAGCCCCAGCCTGTTCAACCTTTCCTGATAAGTATATCCTCTCAGTTCTGGTATCATCCTTCTGAATCTTTTTTGTAACTTCTCCAGTGCCTCTATATCTTTTTTATAATACGGAGACCAGAACTGTTCACAGTACTCCAAATGTGATCTAACCAAGGTTCTATACAAGTTTAACATAACTTCTCTTTTTTTCAATTCTATCCCTCTAGAAATGAACCCCAGTGCTTGGTTTGCTTTTTTTATGGCCTTATTAACCTGTGTCGCTAATTTAGTGATTTGCGAATGTGTACCCCTAGATCCCTTTGCTCCTTTACCCATTTAGACTCTTATTATCCAAGCGGTATGTGACCTCCTTATTCTTCCTACAAAAATATACCACCTTACACTTAGCTATATTGAAATTCATTTGCCAATTACATGCCCATTCTGCAAGTTTATTAATGTCTTCTTGTATTTTTTCGCATTCTTCCTTTGTGTTAACTTGACTCCCCAATTTGATGTCGTCTGCAAATTTTGAAATTGTACTTCTGATTCCCGAGTCCAAATGTAAATTGTAAACAACAGCACCGATCCCTGTGGAACACCACTTTCCATTTTTTGCCAGTCTGAGTAGCTTTTATACGGTACATTTATCAATTCTGATATTAGGGGAAGCCCTGTATATTTCTTAACTCCTGAAATTCTGGGGGTCCAGGGACAAAAATTATAATTGCCTAGGTCGTCAAGGGCAGCACTTGGGATGGTGATGGTGGGTCACTGCCTCTCATTTTTCCGCCCATCAGAAATTTTGATTCAAGTGGGGGCAGGTGCATAATAAGCCTGTTCACATATGAGCCCTGAAATTCGATGGGGGTTCTATCAGCATACTGCTGTAACTCAAGTGAGGGAACCAGCAAAACCCCAGGGAAATGGCATAAGTAGCTGAAAACAGCTATGTATTATGATTCCCTGGAAGTTCCACTGTTCACCTGCTGGAGTTACAACGGAAGACCGGTAATACTCCTGAGGAACTTTAAAAATATTTTGGGCCGGAACTATGGGTCTACTTATTCTGCAGCAAGTCGATGCAACAGAATCCCTCTCTCCCTCCACAACCTGAATGCACCACCCGACATATTGGTAAAAGCTGAAGTATAGACGTCCAGGACCCGCTGAAATCTGAAATAGTTATTAGGCTCTTTGCATATGCTAATAGGGGGCCTAGCCTGTTTCAGGACCCCCTTCCCGAAATTGGGCTGCCCTGAACGCAGCCAGCTCCAAGCCTGCTGCATTCAGGATAACCAAGTCTACATGCAGCCTAGCCAGCGGTCCTGAAAGCTGGAGGCAACCAAAAAGTACGTTTTATAAGAAACACTTAGCTGAATGTGGAGTGGGGGAGCACGAATATTCCTCCTAGCTCCACACCGGTCTTGAAGGCCGTTGCCAGCTCTGGCTTGGCTCCCCTACAGTGGCCTCTCTTTCATTTCGAGCACCCCCCTCCCTCCTGATCGCCCCCTCCCTCTGGACCACCTATTCTTCCTCTCAATCGCCTCCCTCTCCTTGCTCATTTCACTCCCCTCCCAGGGCCTACCTGAGGGCCGCTGCCATTGATGCAGTGGCTCGCAATTTACAACTGCTTTACCGGCAGGGATGGACAATAAATGCTGGCCTTGCCAGCGACGCCCACATCCCAAGAACGAATTTAAAAAAAGGTGTCTGTAGCTCGCCGGTCTAATTTAAATGAGGCCCGAAGCCCAATATTGAGTGTGCCTTGGGCCTACACATTCTGTTCACCGTTGGCCGATGCTATCCGATTTCACCCCCACTGCTTGGGGGCTTCGCCTGTGAAAAGTCCCCATGCTTACACGGCCAATCCAGGGTCACCATTTCAACAATAACACCACTGACCCCTATCATTTAGGTAGAGCAAACACAGGAGACATGCGACTGCTATTTTCAGTAATCTGATCTGCAGCTATAGGTTCAAGGTTAGACATTATTGTTACCAGGATCTCCTGGTCGCATGCTGTTACTTAGTGGTAAGGTGATGCACAATTCACCCTATGACCCTGTTACATGAAGCTTGATCAATTCAACCTTTCATTTTGCAGAAAATCACATTTCACTATCCCAATCTCATTTAAAATTTTTAAAGAATTAACAACCACTTAAGATGGTATTACTTGTCTTGAAAGACAAATAAAATCATCCATAAAATTTTAGGTGTTTAGAAATACTTGTTACTTTTTCAAATACATTGCACTTGAGCAATCTAGGTTGTCAAACATGTGATTGCCTAGTGTTAATATTTCACTGGAAAATTATAAAAACAGTAATAACAAAGAATAAAAGAGAAAAGATAAGTTTAAAAAAAACTAATAGCATCGCTCAGTTGAATTGAAAGCAGCTAATTTATATGGAAGTCCTGTCAGGATAGATGTGATTAATAAAAGTGGAAACAAAACAAAATCTAGCACAAGTTCATTGCATTTTTTATTCAAGTAATAAAATTTAAAGCTCCTGTAATGTTGGTTAACTGATTTGTGCCCTTGATATAATATATTTTGTGTTTATGAGGATTCAAAACTAAATTTTAAAAAACCTTTCCATTTATACAAGAAATCATTGCATATGATAACAGTGTATAATTCTTTTCATTTGCCTCAGAGGGTGGCTTATTTTACATTAAATTTAAATAAAAGAATCAATACATACACTTCTAGTGTGCATGAATGGAAATTTGACCTTTTATCACTGTATTATTAATGAAGGATTACTTTGGGAATTTAGTCATTGTATTTTCACCTTGTTCAGGAAATGCATTTCATGGACACTTAAAATTGTCTTTTCACTATACATTAAAGGGTGAAATGACCAGATTTACAATTTGCAAAAGTAAGCAATCTGGAATAACCTACTCCAGAAACTCGACTGTTGCACCATGTGTTGACTGCTCCAACAAGTGCATGTTGAGGGATTTGCTATATCTGCTGCACTCAAACTCCTACAATACTAACTACATTTAATGGGGGTAATTTCAACTTTGGGTGATTGTGTAAAAAGGGCGATATTGGATCAGCCGCCCGTTATACACCTCCCCTGATTTTCATTTCCATTATGGGAGAGAAACAAAACAAGGAATGGGAGTACACACTTCATTTAGTTTCATTTCCAAAGTCAAAATTATCCCCAAATTCTTTAATAAAAACAAAATGCTACAGACAATCAGCAGGTCGGGCAGCATCTTAACCTTTTCTGCCACAATGGAAATAGTCCCAGTATCTCAAGTTTGTTCTCATAATAAAAATTTCCCATTCCTGTCATCTTCCTGGTGAATCTAAACTGTATGCTCTCTGTGGCTTTAATGACCTTTCTATAATGGGACACGCAAAACTGCTAACAGTACTCTTAACCGTGGCCTGACCAATATTTTGTATAAATTCATTATTGCTTCTTTACTCTTGTACTCTATGCCTGTACTTTTAAAATCCCAAATTCCATTGGCTTTTTTATGGCTTTATCTACCTGCACTTTCAGGGATGAGATATTTAAAGCCCTCTGTTCATCCACACTCTTCAGCGTATTTCCATTAAGCGTATACTCCCATTACTTGTTTTTTTTCTCCCAAAAGGTATTACTCCATTACTCAGTCACGGTAATTTGCATTTAATGTCTGCCCATTTTGAGAAACTGTCTATGTCGTCCTGAAGTTTTCTACAGTCTTCCTCACTGTTTGCCAAACCTACTTCTGCATCATCAGCAAATTCTGAGATTATGTTACCTATACTCAAGTTCAAATCATCTATATATACTGAGAAAAGTGAACCCGGCACTGATCCTGGGATATACCACTTCCAACTTTTCTCCAGTCTGAGCAACACCCATTTACCACCAACCATGTTTCTATCATTTCCTTGTATACCATATATCTGAATTTTTCAAACAGGGCTCTTTGAGGCACCTTATCAAACACCTTCTGAAAATCCATGTAAACTATCTACTGCATTCCCTTTATCTATCCACTTCTTCAAACATAACATGCTGACTGTCATTGATTAACTCATGCATTTTCTAAATACTTCATAATTTTATCTTGAATTATAGATTCTAAGATTTTTCTCGCAGCTGACAATAGCCTAATTACTTGAGTGCAAAAGACAAGACTGAAGCGTTTGCAACCATCTTTAGCCAGAAGTGCCGAGTGGATGATCCATCTCGGCCTCCTCCCGATGTCCCCACCTTCATAGAAGCCAGTCTTCAGCCAATTCGATTCACTCCACGTGATATCAAGAAACGGCTGAGTGCACTGAATACAGCAAAGGCTATGGGCCCCAACAACATCCCGGCTGTAGTGCTGAAGACTTGTGCTCCAGAACTAGCTGCGCCTCCAGCCAAACTGTTCCAGTACAGCTACAACACTGGCATCTACCTGACAATGTGGAAAATTGCCCAGGTATGTCCTGTCCACAAAAAGCAGGACAAATCCAATCCGGCCAATTACTGCCCCATCAGTCTACTCTGAATCATCAGCAAAGTGATGGAAGGTGTCATTGACAGTGCTATCAAGCGGCACTTACTCACCAATAACCTGCTCACTGATGCTCAGTTTGGGTTCCACCAGGACCACTCGGCTCTAGACCTCATTACAGCCTTGGTCCAAACATGGACAAAAGAGCTGAATTCCAGAGGTGAGGTGAGATTGACTGCCCTTGACATCAAGGCAGCATTTGACCGAGTGTGGCACCAAGGAGCCCTAGTAAAATTGAAATCAATGGGAATCAGGGGGAAAACTCTCCAGTGGCTGGAGTCATACGTAGCACAAAGGAAGATGGTAGTGGTTATTGGTGGCCAATCATCTCAGCCCCAGGACATTACTGCAGGAGTTCCTTAGGGCAGTGTCCTAGGCCCAACCATCTTCAGCTGCTTCATCAATGACCTTCCCTTCATCATAAAGTCAGAAATGGGGATGTTCGCTGATGATTGCATAGTGTTCAGTTCCATTCACAATCCCTCAGATAATGAAGCAGTCCGTGCCCGCATGCAGCAAGACCTGGACAACATCCAGCCTTGGGCTCATAAGTGGCAAGTAACATTCGCGCCACACAAGTGCCAGGCAATGACCATCTCCAACAAGAGAGAGTCTAACCACCTCCCTCTTGACATTCAACGGCATTACCATCGCCGAATCCCCCACCATCAACATCCTGGGGGTCACCATTGACCAGAAACTTAACTGGACCTGCCACGTAAATACTGTGGCTACAAAAGCAGGTCAGAAGCTGGGTATTCTGCGGAAAGTGACTCACCTCCTGATTCCACAAAGCCTTTCCACCATCTACAAGGCACAAGTCAGGAGTGCGATGGAATACTTTCCGCTTGTCTGGATGAGTGCAGCTCCAACAATTCTCAAGAAGCTTGACACCATCCAGGACAAAGCAGCCCGTTTGATTGGCACCCCATCCACCACCCTAAACATTCACTCCCTTCACCACCGGCGCACCGTGGCTGCATGTGTACCATCCACAGGATGCACTGCAGCAACTCGCTAAGGCTTCTTCGACAGAACCTCCCAAACCTGTGACCTCTACCACCTAGAAGGACAAGGGCAGCAGGTACATGGGAACAACACCACCTGCACGTTCCTCTCCAAGTAACACACCATCCCGACTTGGAAATATTTCGTCGCTGGGTCAAAATCCTGGAACTCCCTACCTAACAGTACTGTGGGAGAACCTTTACCACACGGACTGCAGCGGTTCAAGAAGGCAGCTCACCACCACCTTCTCAAGGGTAATTAGGGATGAGCAATAAATGCTGGCCATGCCAGCGACGCCCACGTCCCATGAACGAATAAAAAAAAAATGGTCAGAAGTGGGAAGCTCAGCCAATTTCCCCTCCCCCCACCCCCATTCCTTGCCCAGCGATACTGAGGCCAATTGTGACAACCTAATGCTGCTCTGGGTGAGATCAGTTAACTCAGCACAGACCAGTAATCAAACCTGATACTTTCCTGATCTGTAACTCATTTACACAGTGCAATTACTATTAATCCAACTTAGAAGATATCCATTTACCACAGTAAAAACTGACTCACCATAGGTGGAACTTTTTTCCAGTTTACCAACCAGAACTGAATGGATATACTTATCAGGAAAGACTAAATGGGCTGGGGCTCTTTTCTCTAGAAAAGAGAAGGCTGAGGGGAGAACCTGATAGAGGTCTTTAAGATAATGAAAGGGTTTGATATCGTAGATGTAGAGAAAATGTTTCCACTTCTGGGGGATTCCAAAACTAGATGTCATCAATATAAGATAGTCATTAATATGGGGAATTCAGGAGAAACTTCTTTACACAAAAAGTGGTAAGAATGTAGAATGCACTACCACAAGGAGCAGTTTAGGTGACTAGCATAGATACATTTAAGGGGAAACTAGATAAGCACAAGAAGGAGAAAGGAATAGAAGGGTGTGCTGATAGGAGTAGATGAAGTAGGGAGGGAGGAGGCTCCTGTGCAGCATAAAGGCCGGCATAGACTAGTTGGGCCAAACGGCCTGTTCCTGTGCGTTAGACTCAATGTAACTCAATGTAACTGAATACTCTACACACTTCACATTAATTTGTAACTAAACTGCCTACCCAGAAACATGGTCAAACACCAAAAGTTTAATCTAGTTCTGGATACAATTTTACTCAAAAGGGATCATTTATAATGGATTGCCATGTGCTTATGAAAGCAGTAATAACTGTGTGAATACTAAGTACCTCTTCATATTAAACATGTACTGTCATGAAATGAATTGTGGTCGTAATTGCTTAGTTCACAATCAGTGTAATGAGTATGTAACTAATGTGAACCAAGCTAAAAGCAATTCCCTCATCGTGCAATCAACATAACAATGACAAGTGCCCAAAGTATGAATCCAGCTCGTTAGTTCAGTCTATTTCAAATAGAGGGATGTTACTTTAATGAATGTGATACCACATTTTCCAATAAAATATTTATAATCTCATTGTTGTTGCAGGTTTGCTGCAGTCATTCTGTCTAGACCAGATGGTATTTGACTCGTCAACACTGAAGTAACATAATAGAGGAAGAACAGTATTAAGGAATGGTGATCTTAAATGAAATAATAAACACCCACATAGTGGGTTTGCTAGTTGGACTGTAGTAAGCTGAGCTCAGTGGACACTACACTTGGCCTCAGTGTCTGCTCCTTTTCCTAATCACTATCCAGTGACTGTTGGACAAAGAATGTTTGGCTATTTGGAAACTATACCCAGCCAAGAGTCAACGCCTTCATGAGAGGAGGAAAGGAGGAGGGAAAAGGAGAAAAATAATTCCAACCTAATTTTCTCTTGTTTTCCAGTTTATTTCTGTTGATTTAAAAATAGCTTATTAAAAAATTGTTACTACTAATAAAAAAAATCTCCTGTGTCCAAATTTTTTGATTGTGAGAACCGCACAAGTGCCTACCATGGAGTCTGAGGGGCCAGAAGTGAAATGTAATTTTCCAGCCTCATTCAAAGTTTGAAATCAATGTTATCATTAATTTGCATGTATTTCAAGTTGCTGAAATAAAGGGGGTAATTTTAACCTAACTCGCCAGGCGGGAAACCCACGGGATCGGGTGGAAGGCCAGTTTTACACCCCGCCCGATATTACTGACTATTGATTTCAATGGAAAGTAAAATCGGGTGGGGTGTAAAACCAGTGTTGCACTCGATCCCGTCAAATTAGGTTAAAATTGCCGCCAACAGATCTTGGTGTTCTGTTTTAGGATTTATTCTAAGAACAGCACTTTCCAAACCCCCAATATTCAGATAGAATAAGCGGCGAATAAGAAATCTGAAGTGTTAATATAACCCTGAATTGCCTGGACTTGGACAGGCAGCACCTCAGGGCCCAAGGATTGGTGCGGCTCACAAGTCACAATTAGAACCCCATGGCCGGGAAATTCCTTGGAGCTGCTCTCCTGCTGCACCGCCAGAAGTGTGAGGGGGAGCCCCGTTTAAACTGGGCAACCCCCACACTTCCAGTAACGTTACAGCGGGAGCAGCTCCGAGGAATTTCCCGGCCCCTGTTCTAGTGTACTGGCTTTTTGCTGGTTGTCATACGTGTTCTTAGAGAAATGATGGTCTGATGACAATAGGAGGAAGTGGAAGATACAGCTCAGGGGGGGTCAATCAAAGTCACATGACACCAGATTAAAGGGATAATCATGTCATCGGTGCTGTATTTAATAATCAAGTTGTTGCAAAGAACCATAATTAATTCTAACATTATTTTGCTTTTTCTATCAACTCCTGTATGTTTTTCAGTCTTTTGCTCAAAGTGTGATTGCTGATAATATTATTTGAGGAGTTAGCTTGGAGAAGTAATTGTGTTTGACAGTGTGGGTTTTGTTTTAACACATTTGCTGGAACTGATGGAATTATTCCAACTTCCTCACACGTGAACCTAGTACTTTCTCCCAGGAGGTTCACGCTCACCATTTGTACCAAAATATTCCAAAATTAAAACAGAAAACAGACAGAAGGAACATTAAAGTTGGTTGAAGTTACTGAAAATTAATGTAACTATTTAATTTTTAATGGGATACTGTTCGCTAAATTCCTGGAATAAACTTCAGGCTTTTTATTCAATGGTGTGAGTGTAACTGGCTCCTTTTTGGGTCATAAATTATGGTGCTATTTTTGTACGCAACAAAATCTGCCACGCATTCTTGTGTCCTTCCTTAAATGTGTTTTAACAATAATTAATGGACAGTGCCGCAATTGCAGTTGAAAGCCTATTTATATTGTTTACCCAGGCACTTCAATGACTCAAAACACTGAATGTGCTAAATGTCCTCGAAAAGCACAATTTCACACTGAAGTCATTCACTTGTATTAGGTTTCCACTATGTTAATCCAACTTAGAAATAGTTTAGATCTTAATAACTATTGGTGAAATCATTTTCAGGATTTTTAAACTAAAGCAGCATCATGGAGGTTAAAAATGTTTCTGTCAACAATGAGTTCAAGGACTGTCCTTTAACCTTTGGGACTAGGGTTTGAATACAGGTGAGAATGTTGAGATTCTCCTCTCTCTATTAACTACTTGTGCTGAGTGAAATGAACTTGAACAGTCTCAGCCCATTTTTTCGTGGTTATCAGTCCACATTGCAAAAGTGCTCATAATTTGTCACCAATTGGCATGAAATTGGCAACCTTGTTCATAACAGGCCACAAAAATGGCTAGTTTGGCAAATGGAAATGTCAGGCTAGTATAGTGGGCAAGGGTGTGCCATTCTAAAGTTGGGGTTAAGACATGCTGTTGCAATAGAGCAGGGGAAACGTTGCTGTGTTTCTAACTCGTGTTATACCTACCCTTAAAGCTCTTGATGCTGACACTAGGTGCAAAAATGAAAATCATTGAAATCCCTCATAGTTGAGCGCATAAAATTAAAATTCATGATATCTGTAAGTGCTTGGTATTATGACAGGACATTAAACAATTCAGGAATGGCATTATTGAAAATTATGGAAAAACTATTGTTTTTGTCAAATCACATCATACCACCCACAGCACTTAAAGCATCAGGAATTTGTGAGATTGACAACTGTACAAAAAAGAGCATTAATGAATAAAAAGATGGCATAAAAAGCTTACTATTAAAATGACTCAAGGTTTTCTTTTAATTTGATTCTAGTTAAGAATCCCTCAAATTAATGATCGTTCTTCAAACTCTTTGTAGAATCCAAACCGTGGATGAAGGAGTTAGAAGATGACGATGGTTGGCCTGTTTCTATAAAGGTATTTTTTCAGCAATACATTTGTTAGATGTTACATACCCATTCCCTGTAGTGCTGAGGCCAATATTTCTGCATCTTGACCAGGGTTAAAGTCTGCTGCTGGAAAAATGGTCCCTTGATTCTGTAAAAATAAAAATGCATGATGTCAGGTAATATGAATAAAGTGGCAGGATTCACAGCACAAAGTAAAAGGCCATGCAGTTTATCGAACAGCAATTGTAAATTTATTGTGTATTCAGCTGTTATTTATATTTCTCTGTTTAACAGCAAAATTAGCATGTTTTTTCATTAGTTTTAGCTTTTTAATCTAATATCCATTAAATTAAGATAATCATTTATTAGCTGGACAGATGTATTTTATGAACATTGCTATTTAAAATAATACAGTGCACTTTTGAGGTTCTTTTCCAATTATTTCATATCTGGTTTATTTTCAGATATATTATTTTAAATTGTTTGAAGTGTTCTTATATTTATAAGAACATAAGAACATAAGAAATAGGAGCAGGAGTAGGCCAATTGGCCCCTCGAGCGTGCTCCGCCATTCAATAAGATCATGGCTGATCTGCTCCTGACCTCAAATCTAAATTCATGTCCAATTTCCTTCCCGCTCCCCGTAACCCCTAATTCCCTTTACTTCTAGGAAACTGTCGATTTCTGTTTTAAATTTATTTAATGATGTAGCTTCCACAGCTTCCTGGGGCAGCAAATTCCACAGACCTACTACCCTCTGAGTGAAGAAGTTTCTCCTCATCTCAGTTTTGAAAGAGCAGCCCCTTATTCTAAGATTATGCCCCCTCGTTCTAGTTTCACCCATCCTTGGGAACATCCTTACCGCATCCACCCGATCAAGCCCCTTCACAATCTTATATGTTTCAATAAGATCGCCTCTCATTCTCCTGAACTCCAATGAGTAGAGTCCCAATCTACTCAACCTCTCCTCATATGTCCACCCCCTCATCCCCGGGATTAACCGAGTGAACCTTCTAAACCTTACCTTATGAAAGGGTATATTATTTTACTGTTTTTTAATAGTAACTTGACCGGTTAAGTCAGAGACTACATTGGTGAAAAATTATTTTAAATTCATATTTTATTAATATACAAAAAAAATCTTGTTAGAGAATACCACAGACAACCTGCATAATGCATATACTTCCCCCGAAGACCACAAATTAAGATACTTAAAAAATAAACTTACTAAAGTAATTATACATCTATGGATATGAAGGAGTGTGTATATTGGGGGTGGGGTTATCCTAAGTGATGTATTAAACACCCCCAATAAACACATGGGAGGTAGAAATTCTAGCCGCACTGTTGAGCGTCTCTTCCATTTCTGTGTTTTGCTAACAGGATGATGGGCTCCAAAGCCAAACAGCAATCAAACCTTCCGGGATCCGTTGCTATTTGAATTCAGCATAGAGGGGCCTAAATTCTCCTTAATATGCCACATAAGCTTGCTTTCTGCAGGTGTATGTACCACTGGTTGTAAAAGGAGCTTATCTTGCAGGATTTCTGGGTAAGCCCAGGAAATCCTCTGACATGTCCCCAAATTGACATCTGGACAAAGGGGTGAGTGAAAGAAACCCCTCCTTGGTCTTATAAAGTGGAGTTGAGGTAAAAATCAGATCAGGCATGATCTCATTAAACGGCAGAGCAGGCTCGAGGGGCCGAATAGCCTACTCCTACTCCTATCTCTTCTGGTCTTATGGTCTCTCCCCATCAAAATTTGATGGTGCAACTGTCAAGGAGCAGAAACCTAGCTGAGATGGGGTCTGTTCCAATTTCCGGCCCCTCTGTTCCCAAGATGCCTGACTTATGCCCCAAGAGAAAACAAAAATTGAAGCTACGGCTTCCACTTCATTCCAAATATTTCACAAATTTAATCATATGGTCAAAAACTTTATAAAATCGCTTCCAATTAATTAACAAAATATGTTAAAACTGACATAAATGAACAACTTTAAGCTAGAATGAAAGTTAGGCTGCAGAACAAAATGGTAAAATACAGAATTGTTTATAAACTAAAAAGGATTATAAAGCAATGCACTGAGTTGAGTTCACTACAGGTTCAGCAAGGTTGCTCAGTCAACCATGTTGCTGAGTTTGAGCACTGTGATCAAGTAAAACTTTGACAAAATTAGAACTGTCTTTGTGTTCAAATACACTGGTAAAACGTTAAAAATTAAAGTTAGATTCCAAGTCATTTTTATTATTCCCACTGGATCCTTTTCAGACCTAAATATTTATTTAAATTTTGTTTGAACTTTAATATTCAGCATATAATATTTCTGAAAATATAAGCTGGGCAAACTTCCTATGCAACATTTATATCTATCATCAGATTTTTCAATGGAGTAACCAGGAATATGCCAGGAATCCTATCTCCTATTGGACACTCACTTGGACAACAAAAGTTTACCTCTGGTCTGAACAGATTATGTTAATCAGGAGATGGATGACAAAAATTGGCACCTGCTCTCAATACTGGCATAAGGAGTACCTGAATGTAGCTGGCATCAGCCCTCGATGTTTTAATAGCTCATTTGCCACCAGTATGGCAATACATCAGTGGCAAAGGACCTCACTTTGCCCACAACGCTATACCCCATGGTATCTGAGAGAGAAAAAAAATTCTTAAGCAGGACACTTACCATTTGGCCACAATACATGTTTAAAATTTGCAGTCTCAGCTTCGCAGATCTGTAATATAATCAAACTAAAATTGCAAATGTGACTCTGACCTTGCAAACTACTTAAGTATTTTATGTAAAGCAAATGAGCTAGTCACGTCATGAATAAGTTGTACTGCCCAATCATAAGTTAGATGCTGTACACGTGACCGTTGAGGACCTGTGAGCTATGAGGCTTGAATAGCTCTCTGTTCTGCGTAATGTGCCTTGTAATATTGATTGGTTTACCTAGTTACACGATAATCATATCACAAAATGCAGTATTAGCATTCCTGCAAATATGCACTTTACCTTTGACATTGTACAGCCCTAAGCAGCTTGAAAGAATAGATCAAACATTAATTAAACAGATATGAAGAAAGATGGATTAATCATTTATAATGCACCTGGGGTAAAATTATGAAAAAAAAGCTTTCGAGAAACCATGGCTAACATTCCTATAATTATTTCTTAATTATTCTTCTGCTATTTTCAATAACCTAAAGCTTAAAACAGAGTTATATATTTCTGGGAGCATTGGTGTTGTTTAACGATGATCATACTACATTAATACAACTCAACATTGTACCACCAATGCTACATATTAAAGAATATTTCTTGGAATAAGGCACAGTGATCGCCAGAACATGACTAGTATTACATTTCAAAATTTAGAGCTGGTTAAAATTCTGCTGCTGTGTATGTTAAAAATTGTATCCTGCTGATTTATATTTTTTTCATTCATTCTCTTTTTTGAGGTCTCCCTGAACCATATCTCATTTGGTGGCCAAATGAGTGAGCGTGTGATATGTCCTCAGGGCTCTGCCGATAACGATCTGTAACCAGCTGTCAGGAGGTGAATAAGAGCAGCCCGAGATGTTGTTTTCTGTTTCCTGATGGAGAAATGCCTAGCATCCACATCATGGTGGCAACTTTCGTTCCTGTTTTTGGATGGGAATTGGGGTGTTAGCAGCTCCAAAATTTGAAAAACAAAAATTGCACCCATTTCGTGCCCAAGGCATGCCCGGTGTGATTTTCCAGCAGGCCTTGATTTAGGCGGCACGGCGCTCCTGCTCGAAACAGGTGTGACCCAGACATCCATATGTAAATCGGGGTCCTACGCAGGTTTCAGCAACCAAATGCAATTCTTAGTGCCATCCGCCTTGCTATCAACTGTACTACAACCCGCCCATAAACCATGAGCATTACAAGTTAGGAGGACCGCATTTTCAGCGACATTTAAAGAGATCCTCAGCTGCTCTTTGCTTGCATGAAAGGTAAACACCGACACACACTGGTTGGGCCGAATGGCCTATTAACATCTTGTAACTTCTATGTATTTCTGTGCTACGAATACACATACGAACATACAAATTAAGAGCAGGAGTAGGCCATTCGGCCTATGTTTTGCCATTTGATAAGATCATGGCTGATCTGATTGTGACCTCAATCCTACTTTCCCATCTACCTACTATAACCTTTGACTCCCTTATTAATCAGGAATCTATCGAACTCAGCCTTAAAAATATTCAATGACCCTGCCTCCACCGCTCTCTGGGGACGGGAGTTCCACAGACTCACGACCCTCTGAGAGAAAAAATTTCTCCTCATCTCCGTCTTAAATGGGAGACCCTTTATTTTTAAACTGTGGCCCCTAGTTCTAGTCTCTCCCACAAGGGGAAACATCCTCTCAGCGTCTACCCCTTAAAGTCCCCTCAGGATCTTACATGTTTCAATAAGATCACCTCTCATTCTTCTAAACTCCAATGTATACAGGCCCAACTTGTCCAACCTTCCCTCATCCCAGGAATCAGTCGAGTGAACCTTCTCTGAACCGCCTCTAAAGCAATTATGTCCTTTCTTAAATAAAGAGACCAAAACTGCACACAGTACTCTAGATGTGGTCTCACCAATGCCCTGTACAACTGTAGCAAAACATCTCTACTTTTATATTCCATTCCCCTTGCAATAAATGGCAACATTCCATTTGCCTTCCTAATCACTTGCTGTACCTGCATACTAACTTTTTGTGATTCATGTACTAGGACACCCAGATCCCTCTGTACCTCAGAGTTCTGCAATCTCTCTCCATTTAAATAATATACTGCTTTTCTATTCCTCTTGCCAAAGTGGACAAGTTCACAATTTCCCACATTATACTCCATCTGCCAAATTTTTGTCCAGTCACTTAACCTATCTATATCCCTTTGCAGACTCCTTGGGCCCGATTTTAGCACCCGCTACAGGGTGCGTTCTCGGCGGGGGGGCCCCGAAAATCCCGAAATCCAGGTGCGGGACCGGATCGCACCTCAATCCCGCCCACTTCCGGGTTCCCCGATGACGCGCCGGCGTGCGCGCGCAGCCCCCGCTGGTGGGAATCCCGCAGGCAATTAAAACCAGCGGGATGCCACTTGAGAGTATTTACTTTGCTTGTTCAGGTCATTAACTGACCTGATTAAGGGACTGTGTGTGATTTTTGAACAACATGGGACTGTTTCACACACTGGGGGAAACACTCCCAGATCGAATGGACGTGTTGCAGCTGTCAGCCTGTGGCAGCTGCAAAGATCCATTTGACAGTTGGGGGGCGGGGGGGGTGGGGGGGAGACCCTCAGCCATTGCAGGAAGCCGCTCTGTCACTTGGGACAAAGTTTGGCCTCCACCACCCTCCTCCTGATGGTCGAAGTCACCAACCTGCACACTTACCCCGGGGTCCGGAGACATGTACCTACCTTGCGGACCCCCTCAGATGTACATCTTGCGGATGGGGGCCGCCGTAGCTGCAGTCATGACCTCCTCGGAGGGCGAACAGCATCACCAGCCTCACCAGCCTCGCCATCCACGCCGTCCACCTCTGACACGTGGAGCTCCACAACAGAGTGCTGTGACACATCCAGCTGTACAGCAGGAGGGAGGGCTACCACAGAGAGAGATGCGTCGCAGAGGGCACTACCCTCGCCACACGTTCCACAGATCGAGGCTCAGCCTCCTGGACCTCTCTGAGCAGCAGTGCACACGGAGGCTCAGAGTCAGTCGACATGTAGCCGTGGACATCTGCAGCCTCTTTCATGCCGAGCTGCTCCTGGCTGGCCCGTGCACCATCTTCCTACCTGTCGCTGTCAAAGTCACCACTGCCCTCCCGAACTTCTGATCCACAGCCTTCCAGGCTGCAACCGGGGATATCCCCGATGTCTCTCAGTCGTCTGCGCAGAAGAGCCCTGCAAATACACCTACACCCACTCTGCAGTGACACACTGGGTGGCATCAGTGGTGGGTCGTCATAGGGATACCCAGGAGCGGGCATTATTGCACAAACCGGACAGGATTCGCGAAGACATGGTAGTAGTGGTGCCAATATAATGTGTGATGTGAGTTGTTCTTTAATTCAATAGAAGTAACAACCATGACAAACCCTCAAACACCCTTGTGCATCCCCTTCATGCTCACGACACGTTTGCCTTACGCTGCCTACTGCACATATGTGATGCATGCCCTGTGGCTGCAGCACAGGTGGTGGCAGGTTGAGTGAGGCTGGCCGTGAGAGAGATGCACGAGAGGGTGAGTGTGGGATAGAGCCATGAGATTGTATGAGGATTGGGTTGAGTGGTAGTGGCGGGGTGAGTACTGGCGAGGTGAGTAGGTGCAGGTAAGATGAGGATGATGTTTGAGTGGGTATGAGGGGTGATGTGACAGAGTAGTGTTGGCAGTGCCGAAGGAGATGTGGGGTGGGGGCAGTGTTGTGGCAGACGGAGTGTAGGGGAAAGACTACGTGTTCTCACTGTGGCTGGCCTACTGAGGTCATTGGAGCGCCTCCTGCACTGTATGCAGGTGGGCGATATGTTGGTGGTGCTGGTGACCTCCTCTGCCACCTCGAGCCAGGCCTTCCTGGTGGCAGAGGCAGGCCGCTTCCTCCCGCCCGCCGGGTGGAAGATCTCTGTCCTCCCCCTCCTCCTCAGCCCATCTAATGATACCTGGGGTGAGGCATCATTAAACTGGGAGCAGCCTTCCCCCTGGGCTGCTCCATGCTGTAATTTTTGCTGTTTGTGGCAGCATCTGTCAGTGGAGGACTGCCCCTTTAAATAGAGCTCCTCCAGCTAACAGATCTTACTGCGCATGCGCAGCCCGCCCGATGTGCAGATCAGCAGCGGGGAACCCGGAGGAGCAGGTAAGTGGATCCAATTAGTGTGTTGCCTGCTACGATCGCGCGGGCAACCCACTAATTTCTTCAACGCGCCCGCTGGCCCACCCGCCGAGAACCCGCACCCCTGGTAAAATCGGGCCCCTTATGTCCTCTTCACAACTTACTTTCCTGCCTACCTTTGTGTCATCAGCAAATTTAGCAACCATACATTCAGTCCCTTCATCCAAGTCATTGATATCAATTGTATTTAGTTGAGGCCCCAGCACTGATCCCTGTGGCGCTCCACTCGTTACATCTTGCCAACCTGAAAATGACCCAGTTATGTCTACTCTCTGTTTCCTGTTAGCTAACCAATCCTTTATCCATGCTAATATGTTACCCCCTACACCATGAGCTCTTATTTTTTGTAGTAGCCTTTGATGTGGCACCTTGTCAAATGCCTTCTGGAAATCTAAGTACACCACATCCACAGGATCCCCTTTATCCACATTGCTTGTTACTTCCTCAAAGATGATAAGGTAATAAATTAGTCATACACAAATTCCCTTTCACAAAGCTTTGCTCTCAGGTAAAACACTGGAAAGATTTTGCAGACTTTTGGCTTGTAATAGTGGTTTTTGGTTACTTAAAACATTTACAAATGCATTTAGTGCCAATAAAACATTGCCAACTGTTAAGGAGCTTTTGGCAATGCATTTTTGCCATAATGGGAGTCATTCTGGCAATTCTGCTGTGGCTGGAGGAAAAGGAGAAAGAGGGGCAGTTGGAAGGAGCAAACAGAGCTTCAGCTGCAGGGAGAGCAAGCAGAAGCAGGAGAGCTCCCAGGAATGCTCAGCTTCCCAGAGTTTAAAGGCCCGGGAAATCATGCTGCACTTCTCAGAGGAGGCTATGGCAATGAAAGTTACTGCTGCCCTCAACCTCTTTACCTCTGGCTCCTTCCAGGCTGCAAAAGAAGATATCAGTAACATCAGTCAGTCTGTAGAACTTGCTTGCATCAAGCAGGTGACTGATGCCAGAGCAAACAAATTCATCACTTTCCTCAGGGGCCACTGGAAACAGC
Organism: Heptranchias perlo; assembly: GCF_035084215.1. Lineage (NCBI taxonomy): Eukaryota > Metazoa > Chordata > Chondrichthyes > Hexanchiformes > Hexanchidae > Heptranchias > Heptranchias perlo. The sequence continues at coordinate 133,094,141 of NC_090325.1, forward strand.
AGGATAGGACTCTGGGGTTTGTGCACATTGCAGGCTTATTCCAAGTCCAGGCTATCATTGACTGCATTCATATTGCTCTTGCAACCTGCTTCAGAAGACCCTGGTGTATACATGAATTGCAGAGCTTCCACTCTATGAATGTCCAATTTTTGTGTGATGACCAGCACCACGTCATGCAGGTCTGTGCCCACTATCGTGCACTGTCGTGATGCCTTCATACTTCGCCAATGTTTGATCCTGCACATTAAGTAAGAGACTGGCTGCTTGGCAACAAGAACTATCGTCTGCAAATATGGCACGTGACTCCTCTAAAGTATCCATGCTTACCGGTCGAACTGCACTACAACCAGATCCATGCCTCTACTATAGCCCTCATCGAGTAGACCATTGGACTGCTGAAGCAAAGATTATGCTGCCTGTACAGGCCTAGTGCCGGGCTGCACTATAGCCCACAAATTGTGTCCTGCATCATAGTGATTTGCTGTATGCTGCATAACTTTGCGCTACAATGGGGACAACAGCCTGAGCCACCAGTAGAGGAGGACCTTGGGCATGATGAGGAAGACAACATTGAGGACATTGAGGATAGCAAGGAAGCGGAAGGGTTCCAAAACTTGCCTGCAGCCGAAGTTTTTTGGCAGCAACTTGAAGAGCACTTCACCTGAACAATCCCTGTTCCCTAGCATTAACAGTCATGTCGTGCATTTTTCCCAGTCCTTCCACCCTCCAGAGAACTGCATCCACCCCAACGAGCAGCATTGGTATTACTGTCAGCTCACATTGCAGGGACACCAGTTACTACAGGAACACACCATGCATACAACGATTTTGTGAAATGTTGTAATTCCCAAATTTCCCTAACAAATCATAATACTAATGATCAGCCTGGTGCAAACCCCTGCCTTACATGCTCTCTTTGCTGCTCTAGGTGCTCCTATAAGTTGCCTCCCCCATGGCTGCAGCATGGGAGTTACAAAGCTGGCTCAGATGGAGTCTTTTCGAGATCGTCACGGTCGGCAACCTCTAGGAGTTCGGGCCTGAGAGGGACAGCTGCAGACTACAGCATCTAGGCAGGGCAGTCTGGACCCACTGGCTTGCTGGCACCATGCATTGGTTAAGGGGGTGACAGGGGAGCAGTGCTATCATCGTGAGAGAGTGCAACCTGTGTCATTCCCACTGCGCCACTGCCACTCCCACTGGTCTGCAGGAAAGCAGACTGTAGGAGGTCTGTGAAGCGATGGAAACCCCTGTCCATTCGGTTTCCTAGGTTGTCCAAAGTGGAGGAATGGGTGGAAATCAGAGCCTGCATGATGCCAGTATGAGCACCCCTGAGAAATGCTACTAGTGGTGCCACAGATTTCAGGGAGGGCTCAACTGCAGCGTCCATTGAGGTGACCGCAAGCTCCATGGATGACTGCAGAGTGTCAATGTTATACGACAGAACACCATATAAGTTGTATAACTCTAAGTTGGTTGTGGACTACTGCACGCCATCTAACATGCTGCAAAAGCTCCCTGGCAGGCAGTTCAAAGTATTGAGCAGTTGGTGGTGAACAGCAATCATTTATCTTCTGAAGGCTGGACCCCTGAAGTCTTCATCTCTGTCCTCTGCAGCCAAGTTAGGACTTGTGTTTGCCCTTCAGCAAGCTTATTCCTGGGTCATGCTTTCCACCTGCAGTTGCTCCTGCACACTTGTGCACTGTCAATCATCCAGTGCAGACCCCTCTAACTCACTACCTACAGTATGGGAAGTACCAATTTCTGAGCTGATATTTGTAAGGGTGAGAGCGAGTGATGGTGCATCTTTGGGAGGGCTTTACTCAGCATTTGGTGCAGCTTGGCCCAGGACTTCTGATGAACCTGGAAAGAATGGTGAAGGACAAGTGTTAGCTTGTAGTGTCATAGGTAAGCAGTAGCAGATTAGTAGCAGTGCAATGCACCACCAGGTCACCCTGCAGAATGAGTGAGGGAGAGGCAGTATAAGGAGACGAGGAAGGTAAGATGGCCAAACACCCTGCTGCGTGTGTCCTTCAACCTTGCCATCTGCAGTGCTGCATTTTCTCCCTCAGTCAGGATGTCAAAGGTGGCCTCCTCCATTGGCACGAGTACTTGCATTGATGCTGGCCTTCCTCCTGATCTTGACATTACCTGCTATTTTGTGCCAGTTCATCCTGCAAGAAGAGTGGAGTGTGTTAGTGTGTGCCTTTTTGATGTGTTGTGAAGATGTGTGAGGCAGCTTAGTATAGTGCTTATGCTAAGAGGAAGAAGCAACAGGTGTGCAAAAGAGGGGGAAGTAGTCATGGGGAAGGATTTGCAGTGCTCGGCCTAACGAAGGATAGTGCCGGGCTGTGCAGAGAGTAAGACAGGTGTGAAGGGGACTCCTACCTTTGTGGCTCTGCTGAGGTGATTATTTTTTTTCTGGCACTGTTGCCAGGTCCAGAGAGAAGTGCATGGGGGACTGACATTGTCAGCCACCTCTCTCCACTGCTGCTGTACTAATTGCCTGTGCGCCCATCACTTGGGAAAACGGCTTCCTTCCTGCTGTTTACCTGTTCCACAAGCACCTTCATGGCACCACCTGCAAACCTGGGAGCCCCGGTCTTCTTCTTTGCAAAGTTTAAAATACCAGTTCCAGTAGGAACTATGAATTGCTGGACGAAAGGAGACCAAGGTCCATCTACTTCGCCTTCTACCATCCTGGTAGTCACATGATACAATGAGAATGGAGTTGTTGACTAATCATAGTGATCAATCTCTATCAATTAGTCCACAACAGACCCACAGTTGACATGAGGAAAACCCCAGTGATGGAGAGCTTTGGAAACCATAGGTACAATGTAAAATTGTTCCGCCCAAGCAAGCTACACTTACCACATGGTCATGTCTCAAATTACTCATATATTGCATCCCAAAATATTATCTTCTGAAAGAAATCTATCTAATTTGCATTTGATTGTATCAATACTAACTGCTTCCACCGTCTCCGTAGTGAGTCTGTTCCACTCGCTCACTGAAATATTGGGCTCGATTTTGAAAGGGCGGCGGGAAGGCAGCAGGGTCGGGGTGGGGGGGGGGGGGGTGGTGGTTAGTGGGTGCGTGGGTAACTTGACTACGAAAATCTTACCGTTTCCCACGCGATCACAAGTTAATTGGTGGCCCTTTACGTGTCTTCCGGGTTTGCCGTCCGAAAGCTGCGCAGTGGGCGGACTGCGCACCCACTTGACAGGCTGTCAGCTGGAGTGGTTCTATTTAAAGGGCCATTGCTCCAATGACTTTTGCTGCAGCAAACACCAAGAGCACACAATATGGAGCAGCACAGGGGCAAGGCTGTTCCAAGGCTCAGTGATGCCTCTCTGCAGCAGCTACTGGCCGGGATGAGGAGGAGGAGGGAAGTCTTTTACCCCGCGGATGGGAGGAAGTGGCCTGCCTCTGCCACCAAGAAGGCCTGGCTTGAGGTGGCAGAGGAGGTCACCAACAGCAGCAACATCTCCTGCACCTGGATCTAGTGCAGGAAGCATTTCAATGACCTAACTAGGTCAGCAAAAGTGAGTACACTTAATGATTCTCCTGCATTTCATGTTCCATATCACTGCACCCCACCCCCCTCCATAACTCATTCTGCACTGCCAAGACAGCTGGAGCGGTTCTATTTACATCACTCCTCACACCCACTTAAGGCTCATCCTCAACTTACCTTCACTTCCTCACCTCCCCATTTGTAACCCCACCACTACCACTCATCCTAATCCTCATCCAATGTGATATCTCTGTCTGATACTCACTCTCTGATGTACCTCTTTCACAGTCAGCCTCACCCAAAGCAATGCATTCATTGGCTGACCACTTCACCATCACTCACTCACATGTCTGTACTTTCTCCCCTTCTAGGAGAAGAGAGCGCAAAATGCACGTGAGAGGGCGAGGACTGGAGGGGGGGCCCACAACAAATAGTGGTCCTCACAGACGCAGAGCAGGAGGCCCTCCAGATCAGCCACGCCCTCGAGTGCCTGTCCGTCGGGGACAGTGAGACTAGCCCTCCACAAATGTCTGGTGGCACAACTTTAACATTCATCACACTCACATGAATTGATGTTAACAATGCTTGCCCTGTTGAACACCACAGTATGCTCATCGCAACATGACACATCTGTGAAGATGCTTAATATTGCCTTCTGTTCTCATACAGGCCCTTCAACGACTGCAGTGACAGCAGATGGTGATTCCTCAGAGGAGCTTCAGGCCTTTGAGGGCGCACCATCACATCTTAGCGAGCCATCCACCAGAACAGATACTCACACCTCGGTGGGTCCTAGTAGTGAGTTAGTTGGGTTGGCACCTGGTGAGTCACCACACACAAGTGAACACAAGTAGACACAGGTAGCAGGGGCAGCTGTGGAGAGTCAGCGTCGGTGGGCGCATTCCTCTCCAGGCTCTGCTCAGCTGGACGCAGGTGCTGAACCCTGGGGACCATCCTTTAAAAGGAGAATGATCGAGGGACAGCAGCACATTTGCGAGGTACTGGAACAGGTGCCATGTGCACTCTCCACAATAGCCCAGAGGATGGGGGAGTCCAACTCCTGCATGAGTGGAATGGTGGCACAGGTACCAGAGGGAATCTCTGAGATAGTGTTGCAGGGACGTGCGCAACTGTCTGAGATAGTGTCGCACGTAACTGCTGAAATGTCTGAGATAGTGTTGCAGGTAAATGCAGGAACGTCTGCGATGGAGAGAAGGCTAGCCTCCATTGGACATCAAGCACGGCTCACAAATGAGTCCATTCAGGCCCTTACAACGGCTGTTCAGACTCAGGGTGAACAACATTCTGCTGCCTTAAACAGGCTGACAGATACTTTAGAAGTGGCCTTCCAAGGCATCATACATATCCTCCAAACTGTTGTCCAGCAGGGTGGTAGGAGTGATGTGGGCCTGGTCCAGGAGAGGGATGATGGCGAAAGGGGTCATGGAAGTGGGGACGCCAGTCAAAGCACTGCCTCGTCTCACCCGTTGCCCCCCTCTCAACCAGTACCCGCAATGTTACCTCCTCTCCAGGTGGCCAAGTCTGCCTCTGCACAGGTGCAGGTGGAGCAGTCTTTCGAGGGGCCCTCACGGGCTCCAAAACGCAGAGGGCGTAGGCCAAAAGCATCTAAGCAGTTCAGCCATGAACATGAGCAACCTGCCACTACCTCTGCTGCAGCCACAGGGGATGCACCACATAGAAGCGGTAGGAAGTGAAAGGCTAAGGTTTTGTGATCATGATGGCTATGCACAAGGGTGTGTGACAGACTGTCATATTTTTCACTTATATTTGGTTTTTGTTATATTCACATTAAATGTTATCATTCTCACCACTACTGCCATGTCTTGCCTATCCTTGACTGCCTTTTGTGATAGCTCCTTTTCATGTGCTTCATCATGAACGGCGACACTAGATGCCACCCATTGTGTCACTTTACAGTGGGGGTGTGTGTAGTTGCAGAACTGTTTTGTGCAGGGACGGGGGTGGTATTGGCGCTGCTCTTTCCAGGTGGCCTGAGGACTGGACGCTTCTCACTTTCTGATGTTAGGAGAACCGTTCACATATCAGTGACTCCCTGGCCTCACGAGCAGCCAGGTGAGCCGTTGCTCTGGTCATGGGTTCGTCCTCCTCCTCCTGCTCCTCCGCAATGTGGATGGCAGATGTGGATGGGGCCTCCTCAAGTGGCACCTCTCTCTGTTGTGCCGTGTTGTGCAGGACACAACACACGACTATATTGCGTCCCACGCTATCTCGTGCGTATTGAGGCACTCCCCCAGAACGATCAAGGCACCTAACTCGCATCTTGAGTAGCCCTATAGCATGCTCAATTGTAGAACTGGTGGCGATGTGGCTGTCATTGTGTCGACACTGTTGCTCGGTGATGGGGTTCCTCAGAGGGATCATGAGCTATGTGCGTGGGGGGTATCCCTTGTCCTCGAGTAGCCAACCTTTAAGGGTGTTCGGTGCGTGGACGAGGCCCAGGATGTTGGATTCCCTCAGAATGAAGGAATCGTGGCAGCTGCCAGGTAATCTGGCGCACACGTGAAGGAATCTTTTGCGGTGGTCACAAATGAGCTGAGTGTTGATGGAGTGATACCCCTTTCTGTTGATGAACAGTCCTGGCTCATGTGGAGGTGCTCATATTGCTATATGGGTGCAATCAGTTGCACCCTGTACCCGTGGGAAGCCAGCCACAAAGTGGAATCCCACTGCCCTCTCCGTCTGGCTAAGGTCATCCATGGGGAAGTTGACGTACAGTGAGGCTCTGCGAAACAAGCCATCGGTGATCTGCCTTATGCACTTGTATGCAGGCAGCTGAGAGATCCCGGTGATGTCCCCGGTGGCACCTTGGAATGATCCAGAGGTGAAGAAGTTGAGGGCAGAGGTGACTTTAACAGCAACGGGTAATGAGATGTCACCAGGCCCAGCCGGGAGCAGCTCGGCATGAAGGAGGCTGCAGATGTCTTCGACCACCTGGCGACTCACTCTGAGCCTCCGTATGCACTGCTCCTCAGAGAGGTCCAGGAAACTGAGCCTGGGTCTGTAGGCCCTGTGGCGAGGTTTGTGCCTCCTGCGACGTCGCTCTCTCTTTGATTCCCCTCTGTGCTCTTGTGCTGGTGCCTGTGGCGCAGCACTGTGTTGTGGAGCTACAAGCGACGGAAGTGCACGCTGTGCCTGGCGAGGCTGGTGATGTTCCTCATCCTTGGGTGTAGTGGTGAATGCAGCCATGGCACCCCAATCCTGATGGTGTCTGTTTGAGGGGGTCCAAAAAGTTGGTAAATATGCGTAAACAGAAGAATTCTGAGTGTAAACCAAGAATTTTCAGTCTAAACACAAAGATCTCCCAGTCAAAAGTTTGTCTGAGAGAACTGAGTGCCCTGCTGCAATAACTTAACTCTTATCCCCATCTGTCAAACAGGGATTTAAATGTCCATCTGGCTGCCTGAAACATGTCTCCTTGAACATGGAGTGTTTCCCACAGCACGGGAAACACACTGCGATTGAATTAAAATCGCACTCCTGCCTCAATCTCCACAAAATTAATGACTTAAACAGCATCAACGATGTTAATAAACGGTTTAACTATCATACTTCTGGATTCGTGAAGCACGTGCACACACCACAGGTGCATCTGTGGCAACCCCGGAAGTCGGCAGGTTAGAGCCAACTTTGGAATCTGCTTGGGATTTTCGCCATTTCCGCAGCCTCCCCCCCCGCCCCCAATGCACCCGCAATTTGATTTTAAAATTGAGCCTATTGTTTCTGCAGATTAGTTTTGAATTTATCCCCTTCAAATGCAGGCCACGTCCACCATAGAAAAGGTGAACCTCCCCTTTAAGAGGTGCAGGCTGTCTTTGAATAGTAGCAGTCTTGCTGGGTTTCCTGCCCGCCCAATAGGCGAATTGACTATGAGGAGCAAAGATAGCGGTTACAGCTCACCCTGAATATTAAAATGAGGCCCAACCACGAAAATGCCCCCCCCCCAATGTCAGTGAGTGGGCAGAATGGGCGCCCATCTACTACCCGCTTGATTTGTGGTGGAACTCAAATGTTGCCTCCCACCTTCCACCCCCCCTCCCCTCCATGCCTCCTCCAATGGCTCAGATTAGAAACTCGCCAAGCTGGGAATCAGAGGTGTGCTCCGTCATTCTATGCTACAGTGCGTTGGAACACGAACACACTGCTCCACCGTTCCAGCTCACAGATTTATGTTCTGAGTCTTGCATTGGTAATTAGCAACCAATATGAATTAGCAGTGTTTTTCAAAAACATTCCACTTTGGCATCTGGCTTAGAGTAGAACTGACTGAGTGAAAACTGCGGGCAGTCTCAGTACAGTGCATGTTGAATCACTAATGCCTTGGTTTCAGCATAGCATTACAACTCAATGGTTCAGCGAAGGACATTCTTTTGAGATTACAATTGAAGCTATCGCTGATTATCATTGCCGTACATATTGGGCAGGAACTTGTTCCGACCGGCGTTGCAAGGCTGTCCACACATCCTGCGGACAAACACTACGAAAATACTTACCTCGTGGTCTCCGATGTCCACTTGCTCCCTCTTCAATTTTTTTAAGTTCAGCGCTGTGATATCAGCCTAGGTTCGTATCGATAGAGACCGTGGGAATGGAAACCACGCCCAGAGAATCTGTCAGGAAGAGAAGTCATGCCCAGAATCAGGCAAGTAGAAATCATTCCTTTACAGTTAACTTCTGTATGCTAATTTAAATAAAAATTTAACATATTTAAAAAATTCAAGCAAATTATTTAATTTAATGAAACTTACAGAAGTTAAAAGTTAAAAAAAATTAATTATTAATTTTTAACATCAAAAGATATTAAAGTAAGAGTAATATAACAGTCCACATTTTTAAAATGTAATTTTTTGTTGTTTCACAGTCATTAACAGTCTTCACACTTTTAAAAAGTAATGTAGGGCTGGTATTTTCCGGCGTACCTTTTGGTGGCGTTATGCATCTTCGTTCCAGCTGGGTAGATGGGTAAGTTTACGAATGTTGAATGATTTTATTGATTGTAGTGTAGCATGGCCCTTTAATTCGGACCTGTCAAACTGCTGGCGAACCAATGGGAGCAAGTTCGCGATTTCCGGGTTTTAGTGCGCATGTGGACATTTGCGAACTTGCTCCCTGTCTTCGCCAATGGAGAGAGAGGATGCCATTGATAAATGGCATCCGGAGGTGAGTAATTTCTGGGCCAATATAATTACTTTAGATAGTTAAGGACAGATATGCAACACAGTGGTAGATGTCTGCTTTAAGTTCCACGGCCAAAAGTCAAGTTTTTCATTCTTGACGGAGACTAAAAAATAAACCTGCCAACCATGGCTTGTTTGACAAAATGCTGGGCAAGAAGGCGCAGAAAAACTGTTGGATGTCCACTTCACCTGAAGTGCTTTCAGGCTGTTGTGTGCATCCTAGTAACTGATCTGTAGAATAGCATTGCCAGCAGCATTACACACTGCAATTCTCCTCACCTAATACAGGTAGCTGACATCAGAGACAAGGGGCCCGATTTTACCAGGGGTGCGGGTTCTCGGCGGGTGGTCCTTCGGGCGCGTGAAAAACGCAGCGTGCGAATTGAGTGCGTCCCGCGCCCGATCGCAGGATAATTGAGGTAATTAGCTGGCAGTTACGGGTTCTCCGCTTCTCAGCTGCGCGCCGGCGGGCTGCGCATGCGCAGTGACGTCTGAGCGATGGTCGAGCTCTATTTAAAGGGGCAGTCCACCAATGCCCCTCCAGCCACAACCAAGAGGTAGCGCAATATGGATCAACCCAGGGGTAAGGCTGCTCCACGCTTCACAGACCACGCCCTCCAGGTGCTGCTGGACGGGGTAAGGAGGAGGAGGGAGACGCTGTTCCCCAGTGACGGAAGGAGGTGCCCTGGCTCTGCCACCAAGAAGGCATGGGAGGAGGTGGCGTCGGAGGTCAGCAGCAGGGGCAACACCACCCAAACTTGGATACAGTGTCACAAGAGATTCAATGACCTCACCAGGTCCGGGAAAGTGAGTACACTAACGCACTCTGCCACACTCCGTCTTCCACATCACCTCAAACACCTCACAACCCCTTCTGCACTGCCACCACAGCGCTCCCGCATCAATCCTCACAACCACTCAACTATCATCCTCACCGTGCCTGCACGTACCCACCGTCCCTGTCCCCACTCGACCACTACCACACACCCCAATCCCCATACAATGGGATGGCCATGTGGCACACGCATCCTCCCATCCATCTCCCACACGCTCAACCCACCCACACCAATGCTTGAAGCGTCTCACAATGCAATCATCACTCAATCACGCATCTGTGTTTTGCCATCACAGGAGAAAAGATGGAAGAACGCCCGGGAAAGGGCACGCACTGGAGGGGGCCCGCCACACGAGGTGGCTCTGACGGACGCCGAGGTGGAGGCGTTGTAGATGAGCCACACGCTACATTGCCTGTCCGTGGCGGATGGCGAGGCTGGGTCTGCAGAAACGTCCGGTAAGGGAAAGCTGACACTCAGCACTCATGATCGCGAATGATCTTAGCATCACATGGCATCTGCCGCACCGCCACATTTGGTCACATGCCTGATATTGCCCTTTGTTCTCTTGCAGGGCCGTCTGCGAGCGCCGTGTCCGTTGAGGGCGATTCCTCAGAGGACATGCCGGTCTCTGAGGGTGCATCGTCACACATAAGCCAAGCATGCACCAGCGCAGATACACACACCTCGGTGGGTCCCCCCCCTCAGTTAGTTGGGATTGCACATGGTGAGTCACCGCGCACATGTGAGCATGAGCAGACCCTGGTGGCAGGGTCAGCCGCGGAGGGTCCGCTTCAGTGGGAGCACTCATCTCCAGGCTCTGCTCAGCCGGACCCAGATGCTGAACCCAGGGGGCCACCAGTCAAAAGGAGAGTCGTCGAGGGGCACCAGCACATTGCTGAGGTACTGGGAGAGGTGCCACGCGCACTCTCCACAATCGCACGGAGGAGTCCAACTCCTGCATGAGGGGAATGGTGGCACAGGTGCAGGAGGGTATCGCCGAGATAGTGTCGCAGGGACGTGAAGGCATCTCTGAGATAGTGTCGCGGGTAGGTGCGGGAATGTCTGCGGTGGAGGACAGGCTCGCCTCCATTGAGCGTCACGCACAGCTCAACATTGAGTCCATCCAGGCCCTCACAACGGCTGTTCAGATTCAGGGTGAGCAACATTCTGCCGCCATAAACAGGTTGACAGATACATTGGAGGTGGCCTTGCAAGGTCTCACATACGTCATCCAAACTGCCGTCCAGCAGGGTGGAAGGGGTGATGTGGGCCTAGGCCATGAGAGGGAAGATGGTGAACGGGGACATGGAAGTGGGGACGCTACTCAAGGTGCCCCCACGTCTCACCCGTTGCCCCCCTCTCAACCAGTGCCCGCAATGGTGCCTCCTCTCCAGGTGGCCGAGTCTGCCCCTGCACAGGTGCAGGAGGAGCAGTCTGTGGAGGTGCCCTCACGGGCACCGAAACCCAGGGGGCGTCGGCCCAAACCATCTACCCAGTCAGGGCACGAACAGGAGCAACCTGCCACTACCTCTGCTGGAGCCACAGGGGTAGCACCACGTAGGGGTTACCGAAAACGTAAAGCCAAGGTTTTGTGAACACACAGGGAATGCACCAGGGTGTCTGACGAATTGTTATCTTTTTATTTCTAGTCCTTGAATGGACATACACAATAAACACAATTGTTCTCACCACTGCTGCCACCTCTTGTCCATTATTCTGCGGCTTGTGCAATAGGTCACTTCCGTGTGCCTCATCATGACGACGAACACCTGGTCCCACCCATTGGGCATAATGCAGTGGGTGCAGGAGTACAGGCACCACTCTTCTGTGGAGGGGGCTTGTATGGACCCTCATCTGTGCACGTGATGATATGTGAACGCCTCACACAGTGTGATGTTTGGAGAACCGTTGGCATATGAGTGCCTCCCTGGCCTGACGAGCATGCAGGTGAGCCGGTGTTCAGCCCATGGGTCGTTCCTCCTCCTCTCGCTCGTACTCCTCCTCGTCCTCCTCCTCCTCCTCCTCCTCCTCCTCATCGTCGTCCTCAATGTGGGTGGCGGGTGTGCATGGGGCCTCCTCCAGCGGCACCCCTCTCTGTTGTGCCATGTTGTGCAGGGCACAGCAGACAACTATAATTCGTCCCACTCTGAGTGGCGTGTATTGGAGCGCTCCCCCAGAACGATCAAGGCACCTGAAGCGCATCTTGAGCAGCCCTATAGCCTGCTCAATTGTAGACCTGGTGGCAATGTGGCTGTCATTATATCGACGCTGCGGCTCGGTGATGGGTTTCCTCAGAGGTGTCATAAGCCACGTGTGCAGGGGATATCCCTTGGCGCCGAGAAGCCAGCCGTTGCCGGTGTTGGGTGCGCGGAAGAGGGGCGGGACGGTGGACTCCCTGAGGACGAAGGCATCGTGGCAGCTGCCAGGGTATCTGGTGCACACGTGTAGGAATGTCTGGCGGTGGTCACAAATGAGCTGGGCGTTCATGGAGTGATACCCTTTCCTGTTGATGAACAGCCCTGGCTCATGTGGAGTTGCCCGTATTGCTATGTGGGTGCAATCGATTACACCCTGCACCCGTGGGAAGCCAGCCACAGCATGGAATCCAACCGCCCTCTCCGTCTGGCTGCGTTCATCCATGGCGGAGTTGATGTAGTTCGAGGCCCTGCGGAACAACCCATCGGTGACCTGCCTTATGCACTTGTGTGCAGACGACTGAGAGACCCCGGTGATGTCCCCCGTGGCACCCTGGAAGGATCCGGAGGCGAAGAAGTTGAGGGCAGTGGTGACTTTGACGGCGACGGGTAAGAAGATGCTGCTTGGTCCATCAGGGAGCAGCTCGTCATTAAGGAGGCTGCAGATGTCGGCGACTACCTGGCGACTGACTCTGAGCCTCCGTATGCACTGCTCCTCAGAGAGGTCCAGGAAGCTGAGCCTCGGTCTGTAGACCCTGTGCGGAGGGTAGTGCCTCCTGCGACGCATCTCTCTCTGCGGATGCCCTCCATCCTGCTGTGCAGGTGGGTGTGCCACAGCATCGTGTTGTGGGGATCCACGTCTCTGAGGCGGACGGCATGGACTGCGAGGCTGCTGATGCTGTTCGTCCTCCGAGGATGTCAAGGCAGCCCCCATCTGGCAGCTGTAGGTCTGAGGGGTTGTGCACGGTAGAAAAATGTGTCCTCGCACAGGGGTTGCGGTTCCACGTCGGTGAATCTTCATGCTTGGAGGGGGGTGATGGAGGGCAAGCGTTGCCCTATGTTACGGAGTGTCCTCCTGCGTTGGTGAAGGGTCTCCCCCCCCAACCTGTGGAATGCACCTTGGCAGCCACCACAGGCTGCTGGCTGCAACACGTCCGTTTGGAGTGAGAGTGTTTCCCCCAGTATGGGAAACAGTCTCAGTTCAAGGTAAAATCCCACACTTCCTAATAAAACAGCTCAATCAGGTCAGCGTGGAACCCGGAAGTGGGCGGGATCGAGGTGGGATCCGGTCAGGGTCCTCCATTTCGCGATTTTTGAGGCCCCCCCCCGCCGAGAATGCACCCGAGAGCGGGTGCTAAAATCGGGGGTTTCAATGTTCTGAAACAAGGATAAAAATCTGAAAGGAAATATACACCATTGTGTTTTATTATTTTAATGCATGTTTTTACAAATGGTGTGGTTTAGCTTGTGGCCTTTTAACAATTATGGTCTGATGGTATTTGGTTGTTTGAGAGTTCAAACCAAGATGTGATCAATCCCATAATAAGTTTGCTGTTGTGAACTGGAAATGGCTGTTTTGATGTAAATAATCACAGTTCTTATCCTGATTGAGATAGTGGGTTATGCACTGCAGTTTTTGGTAATGTAAATTAAGTCAGCTATACAATTGAAAATTTATTTTAACTTTGATAGCATATTGCATGTAATTGCTTATTATATGTAATGTAGTTAAGCATGTTGGGGTAGATCTTGGCTTTGTGGGATAGTGTAAAAAGGGTGATAGCGAGTCGGCAGCCTGTTTTACATCTCTCCCAATTTTTATTTCCATTGACTTCTAAATTATGGTAGACAATCGGAACAACACCCACAGAAATTCAACCCATGGTGAATTTAAATTAATGGACAGAAAATTGAAAGGCTTCCTTACAATTGTGCAAACCTCTCCACCCAGTTTGCATCCATGCACTGTGCCTGGGAAACCTAATACACCCAGGTGCAGGAACAGGAAAATTTGCTACATTTTGTGCATGATACAGCTGCTTGGTGTAGCTGGAAAGGAGGAAGAAAAAGGAAACGTAAACTTGCTAAAGCCTTTTATAGATTCGCTGTGGAACAAAGGAAGGGCCATCTCCTTGTGCGGAGTGAGGGTCTTGAGAGTTGTAGGGTCTCTGCATGTCATGCTCTTTTCCAGGTGGTTCGATAGAAACTACGGCCTGTGAGTAGAACATGCTGATGAATATTAGAAGAATTTATACAGTGCTCCAAACAACTCCCTGTGAGCACACTTCTCTCCCAAGGCCACTACTCTGCAAAGACGATAGCCTGTTTTTTTGGGGTCGGGTCACTGAGTTGGAAATTGCAGTATTAAGGGAACGGTTTTAGGGAGCCCCATTGCAAATGTGACCTGTATCTTGTATTGCATGCAAGAATGATGTGGGAAGGGAGACATGTTGTGCTCCTACTACTTTCCTGAGGTGGCAGGAGGGCAACAAATACTGTGTAGCACACCTTCCATGGAGGAAAGGGCAGAAGTGTCCAAAGTGGAGTTCACTTACTTTGGTACTTCCATGGATGCCTAAAAACTTCTGTATTCCCACTGGTCCTGGGGAAACCACCTTTAACCTGCTGCACCACTGCCATCCAGGCAGCAGGACATCCAGGGCTTCATCAATAAAAAGGGCAATTTAACAACATAGTGCACCTTCCATTCTTTAACAGAGCAAATATTGTTTTCCTTTGAAAAAAAAGTCTTCCCCTTTAAGTGTGAGCATCCTCCCTCTAAATGTCATGTATTGGTTGGCCAGATTTTGTGACTGGTAGCCAGTCAGCTTGAAGGCCGGTCTCCCTGTGCATGTTTTCCATGTGCTGGGGGTTTAGGCAAATCAAAGGAATTTGGAATTTGGCATGGCCTACCCCCTCACACACTACAGATGTGTACAACCCCAATGACTGCAGGATCACAAAATCGGAGCTGCTGGATCACCTCTTCCAATGCCCACCTTAGGTGTGTAACATGCTGATTCAAATATCTGCTGCTGGTGAGCTAGGACTACATCCAGAATTACAGATTTAGCACAGTTAGTAAAACACACTCTTCTGGTGTTGGTAGCAGCCATAATCTCTCCTGTTCCTTTCCTCTGTACATCCATTTCAGCTGCCACAATCACTTTTATCACAATTATTCGAGCTGTCAAAGCACCTAATAGGTGCCTAACAGCTCCCTCACGATCAGTGTTTTTACCACTAACTTGAGTGGCAGAGGGAGATAAATTAGCACTGAGCAGAGGCGTCTTGGTTTGTTTTAGTGGTTTGTATTAGCGGCCCCTAATTAATTGCCTTACTAGCGGCAACAATTTGAGAAGTGGAAGAAATAGCCTCAGAAAAAATGAAATCTAGAGTTCTTTAGCTTAACAGTTTAATTGGTTATTCATTCCTGAATTTCTAAGAACTCATGTGGTTAAAAAAAATATAGAATTCCTCAAAGATGTACTCTTGATTTAAAAACGTAGAGGTCACCCACTGGGTGGGGAATTTTCTCAATGCTGCTCCTGCTCTGCCGCTGTAACTTTGGTGGAAGTGTTTTGGAGTTTGCGACACACTTCGGTGAAGTTAAGGCAGTGGAGTGGGAGCAGCTCCGAGGAAATTCCCAGATTTCTCAAATCTGAAGTCTGGGTGTTTCTGGAAGCAAAAACTGTGGGGAGTGGCTATTATCAATTATCTATATAAAGCTAATAATTACTCTTCTGACTCAGTTAACTTTGCTTTCTCTGATAGGTCATCTGGCATGTAATTTTGAAGGTTAGTATTGTGCAACTCCCTTTAGATTAACATTTATGTTTTAGATAAATAATTACTAATATGTTTTTCTTTGCCATTTAGTTTCTCATTTTACCCTTTACTTCTGTTCTAAGTTATAAAGAATTACACAGAAATTACAACGGTGAAACAAGTCGTTCAGTATTCATCCTCCACACGAGCAGTAGTCCTAATCCTATGTGCCTGTTCTGTTCCCATGTCCCTTTTCATTCAACTAGCCATCAAATCTATTCTTAAATATTGGCATGGGGGGTGGAAATCTGTCTTGGGTGGTAACGCTAAGTGGGTGGTATCGCATTCGTTGCCTGTCAATGGAGCTGAATGTCGAGCTGGGAGTATAACAGGCGGCAGATACGATACGGATATCTACCCCAGGGTTTCTGCTTCATTCGCTAACTCTTTGATGCATATAGTCCATAGTGAGACAGAAAACAGGAGCAAAGCAGCAATGCTATTCTGAAGCCAGTCATCAGGAGTTGCAGCAACCTACTTCCCTGTTCCGCTAGCTACATAAATGAAAATGCAAACCCAATGGGTGGGATTCTCCTTCCATTAGCAGTTTTGGCAGGACAGGTCAGGACGCTTGCCATCCTAACCCAATGAGACCCCGACCTATTTTCCTGGGCCAGGAGGCATTACATGTGAAGGACAGCTCCTGGTGGGATCCCAGCCACCAAGACATAGCCCGCCACTGCAAGGCCAGAATAGTCTGGCGGTACTGCAGCAACTCCTGAAGAGCTGGAGTCCCTTTAAAGAGGCTGGAAGTGCCCCGAAGGTCTGACAAAAGAATTTTTTTAGGCCTTGGTAAATCTTTGGGGCCTTTGGGGATGGTGAATAGCCCATGATTGGGCTCTCTCCCTCCTAAAGGGGCATTAGTGGGCCTTCCACCACTGCACCAGGGACTACTGGCAACCTTCTCCTGACATTCCTGGGGTAGGTGGTGAAAGCAGCGAAGGGCAGACAAATAGGACAAATTGCCAGGCCCTGTCTCCCCGCCATAATCAGCTGAGGGGAGGGAAATAGAGATCGGGGCAGAAATTTGATGGTAGGCCTTACTGGCTAATTTTCCCTAATTTTCCAATGCTATCCCCACCTGATTTTGGGTGGGATAATGGAGGAAAATCCAGCGCAATGTGTCAAGCAACATCCCGCAATGCCGTGTGCCATCGCAGTGTCCATGACTAGGAATTCTAAGACAGCACATTTTGTTTGTTAAATAGATACAGAAATACATATGAAACAAACTAGGCTAGGCCCAACTTGATGCTAATTAATGCTGATACATGGATAGTCTCACCAGTAACCTCACAGAGTTCTCCTGATCTCCCACTGTAGATTCGGCGGAAGATCAACAGAAACCCCAGAGAAATGGCGTAGCGGCTGTTTATGCCCTTTCTCTTGGGTTTCCGCCGATCTTCCCGCGAAGCTACGTGGGGAGATCGGGGAATCACCATGGAAATTCCACCCCTTTGTATTGTGGGCTTGGGCCCACAGAGAAGTGAGAACTTCACGCTTAGAGAAAATATCTTTTTGATTCATTGTTGCTGAGCATCTCGTGGAACAATGGGGGTAATTTCTGACTTCACCGCTTGGGCAGTAACTTGGCGTAGCAGATTGCCCACCCGTTGTAGAACCTGTCTGATATTCATCCCTTCGATTTCAGGTGGGTTCTACCACAGGAGGGTGGTCTGCTCTGCCAGGTTACTACCCAGGCGGTGAAGATGTAAATAACCCCCTGCATGTCATTTTGGTTTGTGAGTAAAATAATGAGGTTATTGGTTATTCGATTTTGCTATGTTAACAATAAAATCCATCTTTAAATTAATTGGACTGTTGTGCTTACTGATTACATCATACCGCACCTATATCATAAATGTATTGAAGTTTAAATGTTACCTTATTTGAAATAAGAAATTATCCACAATTGTTTTTTAAAAATTTATATTGCTGTCACAGTTTAATTAACTGCTTATATGTAAAGGGGTTATTTACACCTCTATTAACTGTCTAGGCTGCATAAATATGTTTTCAGGCAACTGGGAAGGTGGTTCTTTGCTTTAGGCCATGTTAGAGGCAATATGCACAAACTGTAGGGGAGCTGAACAGCTCCTGGTTAATCCATGCTTTTTTTTTACTACATAATAAGCTGCTGGAAAAAGTAATTGCTTGTGGGCATTATATTCTATGTGCCAGGAGCACTATCAAAATATGCTAACAAGCTGACCTTACATTATGGGGTGAGGTCAACTCATTAAGGATGCAAGGGTGCAGAGCACCTGAGGAGCAATTAAAGGAGTCTTTATGGCCTGACCTCCATATCGCAGGGAAAAAATATGGCAGAATTATTTAGCTGCAGGTGTATGGCATTCTGGCTCCTATCCACAATCATACTCCCACAGCGTCATGTGCTAAGTGCAGGAAGCATCACTAAATTATGTAAATACGCTGACCTCACGTCGTTATGCGAAGACAGTTCAGATCAGCATTGGTGCTTGCAGCAGCCAATGAGCAGCATCAAATAGTCCCAGATTAGGTACAAACCAAGGTTGTTATGCCAAATAAAGCTCCCACTACTGTGCCCCAGTGAAACACCTCAGCCCTAATCTCAGATAGTATCCTTTCTTGCAAAATCGTTCATTTCCCATTTCCTACAGTCTACCTGAAATTTGATGCTAATTAATGCAGATTGGTGCACAGTTTGTATTGTAGGCTTGGGTCTGCAGAGGAGTGGATTAAGGCTATGAAAGGAAAGATAGATGAAACAGGGAGGGGGAAATAATCAAAGTAAACGGATCAGTGACAACAAAAGTCTTAACAAACTGGAAATTCTTGGGCTCCGGAGGGGCGGAAAAGAAGATTTCCATTCGAGAAGAGCCCAAAAATTTGAGGCAGGGTCTGGTTCTGGGGGGATAACTCCCCGTTTACAGTGTCCCTTTAAATTCTGATGGGGAGGTTGTGGCCTGATCTTCCACACGCCCTTCTCACATCAAAGGGATGTGTCTGAGGGAGTTCCTGGCATACCCCAGGAAATTCTGCCTGTATCGTGCTTCAGGGAAACTCACTCAAGCTGAGAGCTAACGTGAGCACTGTTGATGGTCTTCTGAACCTTTATTAGAGAAAAGTAATCAATCCTGGAGGGGATCCTCCAAGAGGCCTGCTTGCTCCATTAGGACCAGAAGACTGAGAAGCAACGTTCCTTGGTGGGCCCATGCCGGGCTTTCTCTTCGCCATCAGAGTGGCCTGGTGCTGTTCCGGCAACCTGGCTGGCAATGCAGGGCAGGTGCTACTAAAGCATCCTTGCAGGCACAAGGCGCCCGCCTCAGCCATGCAAATGACCCTGACCCCACAAAATGGGATAAGGGTATGTGTTTCAGCAATGATGGACAGAAGCCTGCTCCTTCGTATATGTGCTGGCTGAGCCGTCATTTTTTCCCACGATAAGGGAGTGAAGCCATAAAGACTCCTTTAATTGCCCCAGAAATTTCAGGGCCAATAGGGGTGAAATTGGTCTTCTTCAGGGAAAAGCAGGACGATCCCATGCAAGTGAGGCAGGAGGGACGTAACAATGTCTCCCGCCTCATCTTCCAGTCAGAGCACTCAGCAAGTGCACATTTGGAAGAGAATCCGGAAGAAGTGGACCATAGGCCTTGCGCCCAACCCTGCTCAGATTGGAGGATTTGGGTAGTCCTTGGGTGCCACCTGTTGAAACTATGCAAGAGGTAAATATCTTCTTTTGTAGGCAAAGGAAGAAAAGCATCATGAGCTTTTTTCAGGCATGTACAGAGGTGCCAAAGTAAGTGCACTCTCCTTTGCACACCGCTGCATCTTTCTCCATGGGCGTGTGTCATATAGGTGTTGTTGCTCCCCTGCCCACTCTGGGATACGGAATAAGCACAATGACCTCAAAATTCCAAGGCAGAGGAGGAGCGCGTTGTGGTGTAATCGCTGATATGCTCCTACCTTCAACTTCTGCCACTGATCCCACCAAAACTGACAGGGTAAAGGAAGGGGCCCATCATTTAATTGTACGTGGTGGTCTGGGGACAGATCATAGTGCTCGGTCCCTCATCTCCCTACCCCCGCAGAGAACAGAAAGTCCTGTCAAAGAGTCCTGGGCCAGAAGGGTGGCTGCTGGGTCTCTCCTTGGAAACAACTTTTAGCTGTCTCCATTGTGCTTTTTGTATATATATATAAAAAATAATCTTCAGGGGTCCAGGCCATGATCCCAGCATAGGGTGGACCCCATTTTGCTGATGGTTGGAACAGTACACCCGGTCTGACCAGGCGTACTTTTGCCAACCATATGTCAAATCCCATTGAAGGCACGTTGGATTTCCCGCTCCTGGTTCGACCCCCTTTTAACAATGTTCATGTTTGGGGCAGGTGGAGGCTCCATCCTAACAGGTTATTGAGGAATCTGCAGTGTAAGGCAGGGTCCTAAAAATTCAGGTCCTGACCTAGTTCATGGCTGCTATGGCAGATTCCCAACAAAGTTACGATGGGAGTCTGTCCTATCAACCACGGATTTTGCAGTCCAACAGGTTTCCTGTTGCACAGCATTCTTGCTTATAAGGCAAGGTGCAAGTCATTTTTGCAACACTGTTTATTTAGTATTTGAAATGTCTGCTTCAGCTCAGTACTTCTAGAAAACACATTATTGCCTTTGAAAGGCATTGGCCCTGGAGGGAAGTGTTGCATTCACAGAGGTGCTGTTTGGGATGCTGTATGAGTTCCTGTAATGTTCTTCACTTTGTACTGTTCTCAGGCCAAGGCTATGCATAACCACTGGGAGAGGACCATGACAAACGAGGTCCCATAATCCTCTTGACCCTCTTCACTTCACATGAGGGAATTGGCCCTCGCTCTGTTCATGGGAAACAGTTGAGGTATTCACGAGGACAGTTTGGAGGTGTTCTCCATCACCCTGCAAGTACACTTTGTTTTTTGACATCTTTCCCACACTCCCTGTTTTCCTCCACCCCTGTGGCTGCACTTGCTAAGTAACTGTATCATACATAAAATGTCTTATGATCTTACATCCCTTTGAAGGTATTGTCTTGAGGGTGTATTCTAACTGACTGTCCTTTTCTCTTGCTGTAGGCTGTTCTCAAGATGAGACCCCAGGACATAGCGTCAAATGCAGTCTGTTTCTAATTTTCATGAATGATATGGGTTCAGAAAGTCAATGCAAAGTGGTCAAATTTTCAGATAATACCAAACTAGGAAAGGCAGTGGAATCACAAGAAACAGCCCAGAGATTACAGAATGCGTTGGACAAAATACATAAGTGGACCGAACAATTGCAGGTGAAATGTAATGCAGAGAAGTGCAGTACCCATAGGAAGGAAAAATGCATGGCACACGTAATTCCAACACCTGAATGGTGTTGAAATAGCCAAGGAAGAAGTTGAAAGAGACCGAGGATTCTGCACTAAACGTGCCCAACTGATGCAGAACATCAATCAAGAGAGCCAATAGGATGTTGAACTACATTACCTCTGACATATTCTACTGTTTTGGCAATCACTAATCTGTACAGTGCTCTGGACAGACTGCACCTTGAATATTATGTCTAGTCTAGTGAACAAGAAATAAGAAAGACGTTCAAGTGCTGGATGCAGTGCAGGAAAGAGCCACAAGGCTGATCCCCAGTGTCATGGGGCCTGATTTATGAGAAAATACTAGTGCAATTTTGGCTTTCCAGTCTAGGCAGGAGAGCTGTCTGAGAGGTGATCTTATAGAGACATATAAGATTGTTAAAGCTATAGAAAGAGTTAAGCACACAATCTAGGCTGATACAACAGTGCAGTACTGAGGGAGTGCTACGCTGTTGGAGGTGCCATCTTTTGGACGAGACGTTAAACCGAGGCCTCTTCTGCCCTCTCAGGTAGATGTAAAAGATCCTACAGCACTTTTCAATAAAGAGCAGGTGAGTTCTCCCAGTGTCTTGGCCAATATTTATCCTCAATCAACACCTAAAACAGAAGATCGAGTCATTTATTTCATTGTTGTTTGTGGGAGCTTGCTGTGTGAATATTGGCTGCCATGTTTTCTACCTTACAACAGTGACTACACTTCAAAAAGTACTTCATTGGTTGTAAAGCGCTTTGGGACGTCCTGAGGCCATGAAAGGCACTATATAAATGAAAGTCTTTCTTTCTTTCAGAATAATACTTCAAGTTGAAGTGCAGAAGTAGAACTAGGGGGCACAGGTTCAAACTAATAATTTCAGAACAGATATCAAGAAATTCTTCTTTTTTACCCAAAGGGTGATCAACATGTGGAATAAACTTCCAGATAAAGTAGGGGAGGCAAACACTCTGGAATCATTTGAGGAACAATTGGATGCTGCAATGGGGGTGGAGGGTGTCAGAATCTCTCTGGATAGATGAACTAAAATGAGTCGAAATGCCTTCCTCAACTTAAAGGCTGTTGTTTAGATCACAAGTAATTATAGCCCTTCATTTTTCTGTAGAACAGAACTGGAACACCTGAGAATGAAGGGTCTACACCTGAAATGTTAATTTGTCTGTTCTCTCCACAGATGCTGACTGACCAGCGCTTTCTGTTTTTGTTTCAAAATGCCAACACTGGTACTGAATGGTGGAAACGATGCTGTGCAATTCATGGTTCAATGAATTTAATCTAAGAAGGCACAGCTAGAAGTGTTGGTTAGGATAGGATCATCCTATGCTCCCTTGTTCAATTGACCACTTTTCATGTGTGAGCCTGGATAGTGAGTGTTGGCAGGTTATTAGACTGCAGGAAGCATCACAGACAAGCCGAATACTAGCCTAAATTGCTATCCACTCATTGGACAGAAATCAGGAAGGGACTCCTGCACAATCTTCTCCACTCAAACCCAAGGGCTCGGAGATCAACTGTAGAACCGTTATCACCACCCTGGCTGAGATCAAGGGCTCGATTTTAGCACCCGCGATCGGGTGCGTTCCTGGCGGGGGGGCTACGAAAATCGGGGATTCCCGGGGCGGGTCCGGAGCCCGGCTCCAACCCGCCCCATTTCCGGGTTCCCCACTGATGCGCTGACATGCGCGCGCAGCCCCCGCATGTGGGCTTTAATTGCCAGCGGGGTGCCACTTAAGGTATTTATTTAGGTATTTCAGGTCATTTAGAGACCTGATAAACATGATATTTTAGCACGGATGGGATTTTGCAAATAACTGGGACTGTTTCCCGTACTGGGGGAAACACTCCCAGTTGAAATGGACGTGTTGCAGCCATCAGCCTGTGGCAGCTGCAAAAGTCCATTTGACAGGTGGGGTGGGGGAGACCCTCACTCATTGCAGGAGGCCACTCTGTCACCTTGGACAAAGTTTGGCCTCCACCACCCTCCTCCAAACAATAAAATTCACCAACTTGCACACTTACCCCGGTGTCCAGACACATTTACCTACTTTGCGGACCCCCTCAAATGTACATCTTCCGGATGAGGGCCGCCGTAGCCGCAGTCATGACCTCCTTGGAGGGCGAACAGCATCACCAGCCTCGCCGGCCACGCCGTCCACCTCTGACACGTGGAGCTCCACAACACAGTGCTGTGACACATCCACCTGCACAGCAGGAGGGAGGGCAACCGCAGAGAGAGATGCGTCGCAGAGGGCACTACCCTCGCCACAGACCGAGGCTCAGCTTCCTGGACCTCTCTGAGCAGCAGTGCACACGGAGACTCAGAGTCACTCGACATGTAGTCATACACATCTGCAGCCTCCTTCATGCCGAGCTGCTCCCAGCTGGCCCGAGCACCATCTTCTTATCTGTCGCTGTCAAAGTCACCACTGCCCTCAACAACTTCTCCTCCGCATCCTTGCAGGGTGCCACCGGGGACATCGCCGACGTCTCTCAGTCGTCTGCACAAAAGAGCCCTGCAAATACATCTACACCCACTCTGCAGTGACACAATGGGTGGCATCAGTTGTGGGTCTTCATTGTGATCCTCAGGAAAGGGCATTTTTGCACAAACCAGACAAGATTTGCAAAGACGTGGCAGTAGTGGTGCCAATATAATATGTAATGTGAGTTGATCAGATATCAAATATAAGTAAAAACCATGACAAACCCTCAAACACCCTTGTGCATCCCCTTCATGATCATGACACATTTGCCTTACGCTTCCTACTGCACATATGTGATGCATGCCCTGTGGCTGCAGCACAGGCAGTGGCAGGTTGAGTGAGGCTGAGTGCAGGTAAGATGAGGATGAGCTTTGAGTGGGTGTGAGGAGTGATGTGACAGAGTAGTGTTGGCTGTGCAGAAGGAGATGTGGGGTGGGGGTGGTGATGTGGCAGACGGAGTGTAGGGGAATGAGTAAGTATACTCACTTTGGCTGACCTAGTTAGGTCATTGCAGCACCTCCTGCATTGTATGCAGATGTGCGATATGTTGGTGATGCTGGTGACCTCCTCTGCCACCTCGAGCCAGGCCTTCTTGGTGGCAGAGGCAGGCCGCTTCCTCCTGCCCGCCAGGGGGAAGATCTCTGTCCTCCCCCTCCTCCTCACCCCATCCAATAAGAGCTGGAGTGAGGCATCTTTAACCTGGGAGCAGCCTTCCTCCTGGGCTGCTCCATGCTGTAATTTTTGCTATTTGTTGCAGCATCAGTCAGTGGAGGAGTGCCCCTTTAAATAGAGCTCCTCCAGCTGACAGACCTTACTGCACATGCGCAGTCCGCCCGCCGCGCAGCTTAGCAGCGGGGAACCCGGAAGAACAGGTAAGTGGATCCAATCAGCCTGCGATTGCGCGCGGGGTAGACTGATTTCACCGGGCGCGTTACCCACGCGCCCAATCGACCCCCCATCGCGAACCCGCGCTATGGTTATATCAGGCCCCAACTAACTCAGCACAGACTGGTGTTTGAACCTGTAACCTTCCTGGTTGTACGGCTCAGTTATTTACTTTCTAAACCAGCTGAACTACCAGGAGAGCCAACATCACACTTTAACTCATGCACAGAACAACAACATACAATATAACTTGCATTTATATTGTATGTTTAACATAGAAAAACGTCCCAATGTGCTTCACTGAGGCGTAAACAGACAAAAATTGACACCGAGCCAAAGATGGAGATATTAGAAAGGCTGACTAAAAGTTTAGTCAAAGAAGTGGTTTTTAAGGACGGTCTTAAAGGAGGAGAGTAAGGTGGAGAGGCAGAGGGGTTTAGGGAGGTAATTCCAGAGCAAGGGGACGAGATGGCTGAAGGCACAGCCGCCAATGGTGGGGAGAAGGGAGGAAGATGTACAAAAGGAACAGGGAGTTTGGGGGGGTGGTGGGGGGGGAACGGTTATAAAGTTGGAGGTGTTAGAGATATAGGGAGGGGCGCAGCCATGAAGTCTTTTAAACATGAGGATGAGAATTTTAAATTGTAGGCATTGTGGCACCAGGAGCCAATGTAGGAGCAGGGGTGGGTGATTGGTGGGTGAGACTTGGTGCAGGAGAGGATAAGGGCAGCAGTATTTTGGATGAATTGCAGTTTACAGAGGATAGAAGATGGGAGGCCACCCAGGAGAGCATTGGATTAGTCAGTCAGTGGAGGAGTGCCCCTTTAAATAGTGACAAAGGCATGAAGGTTTCAGCAGCGGATGGGCTGAGGCAGGGGCAGAGACAGGTGATGTTTCGGAGATGGAGGTAGTTGCTCTTTCTGATGGAGAGGATATGGGATGGGAAGCTCAATTCTGGGTCAATCAGGATGAAGAGATTGCTAACAGTCTGCATCAACCTGAGTCAATGGTTGTGGAGGGGGAATGGAATTGATGGCAAGGGTACGGAATTTGTGGCAGGGGCTGAAGACTTCTCGATGATAAATGGAGGGAAATTGCGGCTCATCCACAACTGTTTATCAGACAAATGGCCTCAGGCAGTGGAGGCGTTAAGGTGTGGTGGAGGGGTAGAGCTGGGCATTGCTGTGTTTATTTGGAAGCTGACCCCATGTCTGCAGATGATGTCGCCAAAGTGTAGCATGTATATAAGTGAGAGGATGGTGCTCAGGATGGATTCATGGGGACTCCAGAAGTAATGGCGTGGGGAAGGGATTAGAAGCCATTGCTGGGAAGAATGGAACCAAAGATGGCAATCCCACTGAGCTAGACAATGGAGGAAAGGCATTAGAAGAGGATGTTGCGGTCAACTGAGTCAAAGGCTGCAGAGAAGTCAAGGAGGACATGGAGAGATAATGCACCATAGTCACAGAGGATAACATTTGTGACTTTGGTTTCAGCCATTTCAGTGCAGTGGTAGGGACAGAAACTTGATTGGAGAGATTCAAAAATGGAGTTGTGGGAAAGATGTGCATGGATTTGGAAGACAACAACATGTACATGAACTTAAGGGGAAAGGGAGGTTGGAAAATAGGTAGTAGTGTGCAAGAACAGAAGGGGTCAAAGGTGGATTTTTGAGGAGGGGTGATGATGGCCACTTTGAAAGGAAGGAGATAGTACCTGAGGAGGGGGAACCATTTATAATGTCATCTTACATGGGAGTTGGGTGGTCAGCAGTTTAGTAGGGGTGGGGTAAACAGAACAGGAGGCGGTTCTCATGGACATCATGGGGCAGAAATTACTCACCTGACAAGGGAGTACCTCAATGGCATTCTCTCTCTCCGATGGCGAATCGAAGGAACAAGATCACACATTTGCACATGTGCACTAAAACCCGGGAAATCGTGGACTTGCTCCTATTGGTTCGCCGGCGATTTGACAGCTGTGAATTAAAGGGGCATGGCACGCTACAATCATTGAAATCACTGAAAAATCGCAAACTTGCCCATCTGCCCAGCTGGAATATAAACAAAAGGTGCGCTGAAAAATTCTAGGTCTACGCTACCTTTTAAAAGCGAGATGACTCTTAATGACTGCCAAACAACTAAAAATTAAAT
Organism: Heptranchias perlo; assembly: GCF_035084215.1. NCBI lineage: Eukaryota > Metazoa > Chordata > Chondrichthyes > Hexanchiformes > Hexanchidae > Heptranchias > Heptranchias perlo. Next base: position 133,120,609 of record NC_090325.1, read on the forward strand.
TAAAAAAATGTGGAATGTCATATTACTCCTTATTGTTATATTTTTTGGTCATTAAAAAAAATAAGTTAAAAAAATTAATTTTCACTTCTGTCTCTAATTTAATTCAATTATTTTCTTGGCTTCTTTTAATGACATCAGAATAGTAACTTTAAATGAATGAAGTCTGCTTGCCTGCTGGTAGGCATGACGTCTCTGCCTGACAGATTCTGTGGACGTGTCTTTCATTCCCACAGACTGATCCCGTGCGAATCAGCTTACGTTAAATTGACAGCGCACAACTTCACAAAACTTCAAGATCAAGCAAGTGGATGTCGTGGAGCCCGCAGTAAGTATATTCGTTTCTTTTACTCGCGGGACCTGCGGAGAGACTTGCCACGACGCTCCACGTGATTTCTGGCACGTAAAGCTCAGAGAAGGCATGAGAGGTTTTGGAGAGAAACTTAGGCGAGACGCAGGTTTGAGGCCAGAGCAGGGGTAAGCTTGAGAGGAGGTTTGGCTTGATGGGCAAGGTGAAGGGCGGGGAGAGGGAAGCAGCAGATAATGGATAATCTTAACCTTATGAAACTCTTTTTTTTCACAAAACACCAACCTTTCTCTTTATAACTCTGATTGCAACTTTGAGACCGACAAATATGGATACACATGGGCAAAGGGAAACTGAAAAGGAGAAGTGTGGTGAGGACCTACTGAGGGCTGTCCTGTGAATAATTTTTTAAAAATTAGTCCTTGAGCAAAAATTAACCAAGTCAATCATTAAATTGTTTCATCACCTCCAGACAGTAGAAATCAGGGAAGCTATCTCAGAAAATGACAGTGTAGCTGCACTGGTATTGAACAGGAACAGCTCCCAGCCAGTTTTAAAGGAGTAGATGTGTATTGATATGAATGTAACATTTGTCACAGTGATTAACGAATCACTGCTTACTGCATCCAGTCAAACTGAATCTGCATCACTGTTCTCTTTAGGTAGAGCATTAGTAAAATCTGAATAATACCTAGATCCAATTAGTACACGCAGAGAGTCATTTTGCTTAATTTTATCTAAAATAATTTGAATGCCTATTATGCTATGTATTTTAATGATCCACAACATGAGAAATCAGATAGCCCATCATAAATACTGACACATGACAATAAGCTTTGCTTTCAGGCCTTTTCTCTCTATTCCTTTTACTATCTTAATAATTATGATAATTATGTAGTGGAACTGTTTACAATATAGTCAAATCCATTTAATCTTGTACTTAGTTACTTGAACTTACACTTGCATATTTTAATGCAATGTATCTATTTGAATTAATTTATACTTCCCCTGGGGCCATATATTCCTCTGTGCATTTATTTTTTTATATAGAAAAGGAGGCGTATGCCAACATGGATACGATATCAGTGGAAAACAGTAATGGGCTATTCATCCATTTGTACTACTGCTCTGAGTACTACTCTCGCCATAAGTAGGCCCTATAAGTCCACAGGAAGCCAGTGAAACTCCCCAAGGACATGGTATAAATGGCCATTTTCAACCATTTACATTGTTTTCCACAGAGTTCTGCTGGTTTCCCACTTGAGTTACCGCAGGAATCCGGTAGAAAACCCCACAAAATTTCAGGGCCCAAAAAGTTTGTTCAGGCTTTTTTAAAGGCCAACCAAAAGAAACTCATGCAGAACTACATGTCGGGGGAGAGAAAAATAATCTAAATGTGAACACTAAGTTCCAGGTCAGACCTGACATTAATCAGGAAAGAAGGACAAAATTTCAACTAATCACCACACCGCTGACAAAAGCAGCACAGAAGAGTTTGCTGTTCCACAACATAGGTGCAGTAGTTATTGCCAGGTAACTTCATGCAGCAGGAACTCTGACATTTGAAGTAAAGGCTGCCATACTGCTGGCAGCTCCAGTCTATTAACATGCCATGGGGCTTGATATTATAAAAATAGGGAAAGGGATGGCCCCAGTACCTACAGGTACTCTCCATCCCTCTCAATGCAAGTTCAAAATTAGCAATAGACATGGTGCAAAGGTCTGCCACCTGCATTTGTATCTGACTTCTATGTGGCATTAGTGTCACCCTGTGCACCATTTGCAGACTACATGCAGTTTGGACTTGGCTATCAATGGCAAAAAAAGTAAATAAATACGCCCTATGGGGTAGATCTTGACTTTGTGCGATAGTGTAAAACGGATGACCTCGAGTCAGCAATGGAAATCAAAATCGGGAGAGTTGTAAAACAGGCTGCTGACTCGTTATCACCTATCATACAAAGTCAAAATCTACCCCATGCCTTTAATTTGCCAAGGGTGTTTACAATAATTGAAAGGTTGGGTCCGAAGTAAATCTATTCTTTTTGAAAGTTTTATTGATTAGAGCTAATCTCAAGCATCCAAGTCAGTTAGTTTCTTGTAAATATTTTAAGGATATATAAATAGTTCAGCATTTCTTGCTGGTGAAAATGCAGTCATTCTTGCTTTCAGAATTCTGTGTTTATCATTGCAAAATCAATTTTCTGTGCAAAACAAATTGCAAAGTATTGATTATTTGCTTAATCTAAGAAAAATTCATTCATTTCTCAGTTTTCTCACTTGTTTTCCAACTTCTTAGTGACTGATAATTAACAGTGAATTCTGTTAAACATATAACAAAGGGTGCATTCAATTTTCACATAACTGATGACAATCATTGAATAAGAGATGAGATACAACTGGATACTCTGTTTATACATGAAGTTGCTCAGAAACTGTTAAAACAACCCAAAAAGTATGGTTCCTCACTTCCTTAGCAGGGTTCCTGTTAAGAGAGGACATTAAAAGTAACAAATATCTGCTAGATTTTCCATCTGGCAAGAAGTGGCACTGAGTGAGCAAGGAAGGGCTGGGAAGTTGAGAGGAGATCCATATGACATATTTTGTGTGAGAACGTCAGTTAAATATTATAATACATGGAAATTGTATTATAATCACACTGGGTGTGATTCCCCAGTGCTGTTGCAGTGAATGTGCCATGCACTCAGCTTGTCCATATGAAATAAACGATGAAGATTAGGCATGATCCGTACTGTTAAGGAAGTGATTACTTGAAGCTATTGTGCTGATTCTTGAAATGAGTAGTCTTCACTATTTAATTGGAAGAAGAAGATGTGGCTACCGTATGTACAATCTATAGGATGCACTGTAACAACTCACCAAGGTTATTTCGACAGCACCTCCCTCCCCGTGACTTCTACCACCAAGAAGAACAAGACCACCAATGTCATGAAAACACTATCACCTCCAAGTTTCTCTCCAAGTCACACACCATCCTGACTTGTACATATACCTCCTTTCCTTCATCATCGCCTAAAATTCCCTACCTAATACAATTGTGGGAGTACCATTGCCGCAATGACTGCAGCAGTTCAAGGAAAAGACCACCACCATCTTCCCAGTGGAACGAGAGATAGGTAATAAATGCGAGTTTTCCAGCGTTGCCCACATCCTGAGAACTTCATACTTTGATACTTGATACTTTATGACCCTTCACTTGTAGTCTGAGTGCCCAATGACTAAAAGCTACATTTTTCTTTGTTTTGTTCTTGATGTCATATATTTTCTTCCTGACCTCCTGGCAACCTCTACTTGTGGTGGATCTGGTGCAGACCTGGATAGTGATCTCCCAGATTTGATTCCTCATACATGCAATAGCAATGTAGGCAATGGCTGAATATTTATTGCATGAACAAATTCACCAGTGTTTTGATGTAAAAAACTTTCCTTGTTGATTTTCCCATTCCACACAACAATATTTTGAAAAATTCATTTCTTATGGGGGGTCAAGAGGCTCATTTCTTGTCAGTTAAGGTGCTAAACCGTGAATAACATTGCTCTGCTCTAATTGGTTCAATACTTGTTCCTAAACTTTTACAAACAGTAGGCAGCAAAGGGATAGTCTGGATAACTTGAGGGTCAAAGTGACAGCTATGGCTCAGTGGGTAGCACTCTCACCTCTGAGCCAGAAGGTTGTGCGTTCAAGTCCCACTTCAGAGTCTTGAACACACAATCTAGGCTGATGCTCCAGTGCAGTATTGAGAGAGTGCTGCACTATTGGAGGTGCGGTCTTTCAGATGGATGTAAAAGATTTCATGGCACTATTTTGAAGCAGAGCAGGGGAGTTCTCCCTGGTGTCCTGGCCAATATTTATCCCTCCACCAACATCACCAAAACAGATTATCTAGTCATTATCTCATTGCCATTTGTGGGACCTTGCTGTGTGCAAGTTGGCTGCCATGTTTCCTACTTTACAACAGTGACTACACTTCAAAAGTACTTAATTGGCTGTAAAGCGCTTTGGGCTGTCCTGAGGTTTTGAAAGGTGCTATGTAAATGCAAGTCTTTCTTAAACTTTAGCATTCCCAACATTTTAATAAATTCTTCATATAGTATAATAAGTAAATCCTTTGGAGGCTCAGATTTCTGACATGTGGATTTTCTCCCCCAAACAATGGAGAATTAATGGACTCAAACATGTATACCATGGCACAGCAAGTTAGAAACAATCTTTCTCTAAATAAATTAGTTCTGAGCTACATCATAATTTATTGGGTTTCCTCTGAAGAATATAGGAAGTCAATGCTTTCTTCAGCAGCATATGTACTAAAGTTCATACAATGTGCAGAATGTTACCATGGTCTTTATGAAAGGATGACATGCCCATTTGTGAAATGTTTAATAGTTTTCCTTCATTGTTCCATATTCTAATATAAAACTGAAAAACAAATGTTTTTTTAAAAATCAGAAGCTTGTGGAAAATCAGATTGTAAACCGTATTAGCCTTTCTTATGTGTACCCTGTCTTATTCAGAAATTGGTTGCATTAATTTACATCTGCCTGTACCTTACCCATCAATCTTCACCAGTTCATTTTTGCAGTGAGTCAATGCAAGTATCTCCATGTAGCATTTAACTTAATTATTCTCTGACATGTAATGAAAAAGTCCAGCAGTTATAGTTTATAATTAAAGTGCTTCTGGACATGCTCTGGAATAGTAATTACACCTGACTGACTGCTATAGACATTCTGTAACCCGGAAATTAGTTTTTCAGAAAAAAAAGTAATTAATGGTCCTGCTCATTTATTACAGATAACCCTGAGATATAGTCTTTCTTTGATGGTGCCTCCTCTTCATTTCTGTCACTCAGCTTCAGTACCAGTTTCTTCATTATAATTTGAGGTAATGCTGCCTAGGGATCGAGTAAAAAGCAGAAACTAATGATGAGAAAAAGAAACACTGAAACATTTGGAAACCTGAAATAAAAACAGAACATGTTGGAATTGCATTGTAGGTTAGTCTGCATCTGAAAAGGAAAAATATATTTTGGGTGGATCTCTTCATCAGAAGATTGAATGGAGATTTTTTGATGATATAAAATCATATAATTCACAAAGACCAATTATAACTTTTTGTGGACTTTGCGAAAGTTGTTCTATTCACACAAAGTCACGATGGGGGAAGGGTGCAGGAGGAACAAAAAACAATCAGAAATGAACCACAGAAAATGCTGCAAATGCACAGCAGCTCTATCCGTGTTTGAAAAGAAGAAAGACACATGATTATTCTAGATAGAGGATGACAGTGTTCATTTGGGCCATCTCCCCAAACAAAATTGCTAAAATCCATTTTTAGAACATGGCGACTTTGTTGATAATATTTCTTGGTAAACCCAGTTATTGCAAATGTATAGTTCAGTAAAGAAAGAACAATTGATACCCCAAAGCGATTAACAGCCAGTAATCTCACTGATGAGTTCAGAAAGCATTAGAAGGCACAAGGGTAAAGCTGGAGTGGTGTAAAACTGTCATCTGAACCCTGAGAGTTTGCAAACCTGAAATCATTTATAAATATTCAAAAGCGGAGTTTGCCTTGCGGGGGCAGGGAATGTGTAAACAAAGGGGAATTACTTATTTCCATTGGATGTCAGACAGGTGGTAGAGTCACATCAGGCTAGGTTAAACACCTGATGTAAATCATTTGTAGTTTGAAACTGAATCTCAGCAGTCAGGCTTGGTTACTCTTAGAGCATGAACTGCTTTGGGCTGATGTGACTAGAAATCCATAGACTGGTGTGCAGTTCGGTTTACCTGAAGCAAGCTAAATGCAATCTTACTGGGTTTGAAAGTGTAAGTGTACTATGAATGAACCGTTTGGGGCCAAAAGTCTGAGGAGGGTGGGGTGAGGGGAGGAGTTGAACATCCCAGTTCAATTGCTGAGATGTGCCCCCTGGGGCCTCCACCACTGACTCTGCCAAACTTCTCAGGGTTAGGGGGAGGTCCCCTGCTACCTGCAGTATTAGAAGTACAACTAGGGTACCCCCACCCTTCTCCTGCCCCAACATGCTGTAAAGTCTGGCACAGCTTTCCATTTCCTGGGACTGTCAGGTTCCCCTGCCCAGGAAGAACTTAAAATTGCCTCCAGTGGCCACTTTGTAAGGAGGGTTGCTTTAAAATCATTTTTAAAAACCACTCCATATTTCTTTGGATGGTTCAGACCACAATCCTAGACTAGAGTCCCAGGTGGGACCCACACCCCCATTCAGGGTGGTACACCTGCTCCCATCACCAATCCTACATTAGGGTCTCACTGGCAGATGGGATGTGGGAACTCCCAGTGTTGAGAGTCCCTTCCCCCCCTTACACTGCTGGGTTTGTAAGGGGCAGGCAAATGTTCCAGTCCTTACAAATCCTGACAGGTCCCAGTCTAATTTCCAGCTCTTCCACTGCACTCTCAGTTATGGCTGGGGGGCATAGAAGGGTCGTGGATTTTCAGTCCCTGTATCTTTATGTGCTGGAAGTTTTTAGATCATGTCACAATGAAACCTAAAGGAACCTTGGGCTCGATTTTAGGATCGTGTTTCCGGCGGGTTCCCAGCGGGGGGGCCCCAAAAATCCCGATCTCCGGTCACGTGACCGGATCGCGACGAAATCCCGGCCACTTCCGGGTACCGCGCTGACGTGCGGGGCTGCGCGCGCAAGCCCCGCTGGTGGGAATCCCGCAGGCAATTAAAGCCAGCGGGGTTCCACTTGAGAGTAAATACCTTGCTCGTTGTGGTCAGTTAATGAGCTGAAGCAGCTGTCAAAAGAGGAAGTGTGGGATTTTCGGTTCAAGGCAGTGAGTTTCCCACACTGGGGGAAACAGTCTCCCTCCAACCAGGCGTGTTGCAGCCAGCAGCCTGTGGCAGGTGCCAAGGTGCGCTCCACGGGGGCGAGCCCTCACCCACGCAGGAGGCCACCGCGTCACATAGGGCAACCCCTGCCCTCCACCACCCCCCGCCAAGCCAGAGGACAGACCGACACGAAACCGCAGCCCCAGTCCGAGGAACCACACACCTACCCTGCACAACCCCTCAGACCAACACCTGCCAGTTGGGTGGTGTGTGGAGACCCTCGGAGGACGAAGAGCATGACCAGCACCAGCAGCCTCGCAGTCCACGCCGTCCGCCGCAGAGACGTGGATCCCCCCAACACGGTGTTGTTGCACGCCCACCTGCACAGCAGGAGGGAGGGCTACCGCAGAGAGAGACGCATCGCAGAGGGCACTACCCTCGCCACAGGGTCCACAGACCGAGGCGCAGCTCCCCGGACCTCTCTGAGCAGCAGTGCACAGTGAGGCGCAGATTCGCTCGACATGTAGTCGTGGAGATCTGCAGCCTCTTTCATGCCGAGCTGCTCCTGGCTGGCCCCAGCACCAACTGCTTACCTGTCGCTGGCAAAGTCACCACTGCCCTCCACACCTTCTCCTCCGCATCCTTCCAGGGTGCAGCCGGCTACACCGCCGATGTCTCTCAGTCGTCTGCGCGGACGAGCCCTGCAAATACACCTGCATCTACTCTGCAGTAACACGATGGGTGGCATCAGTGGTGGGTCCTCATAGTGATACCCAGGAGCGGGCATTATTGGACACAACGGACAGGATTCGCGGAGACATGGCAGTGGTGGTGTCAATATAATGAGTGCTGTTTGTTGCTCTGAAATTCAATATGGGTAACACCCATGACAAACCCTCAGACACCCTTGTGCACCCCCTTCATGCTGACGAGACGTTTGCCTTACGCTGCCTACTGCACATATGTGATGCATGCCCTGTGGCTGCAGCACAGGTGGTGGCAGGTTGAGTGAGGCTGGCCGTGAGGGAGATGCACGAGAGGGTGAGTATGGGATGGAGCAATGAGATTGTATGAGGAGTGGGTTGCGTGTTAGTGGCAGGGTGAGTACTGGCGAGGTGAGTAGGTGGAGGTAAGATGAGGATGGGGTGTGAGTGGGTATGAAGGGTGATGTGACAGAGTAGTGTTGGCGGTGCCGAAGGAGATGTGGGGTGGGGGCAGTGTTGTGGCAGACGGAGTGGAGGGGAAAGACTTCGTGTTCTCACTGCGGCTGACCTACTGCGGTCATTGGAGCGCCTCCTGCACTGTATGCAGGTGGGTGATATGTTGGTGGCGCAGGTGACCCCCTCTGCCACCTCGAGCCAGGCCTTCTTGGTGGCAGAGGCAGACCGCTTCCTCCCGCCCGCCGGGGGGAAGATCTGTGTCCTCCCCCTCCTCCTCACCCCATCTGATGATACCTGGGGTGAGGCATCATTAAACTGGGAGCAGCCTTCCCCCTGGGCTGCTCCATGCTGCAATTTGTCCCATTGGTTGCAGCATCTGTCAGTGGAGGACTGCCCATTTAACTAGAGAGCCTCCAGCTGACAGATCGTACTGCGCATGCGCAGCCCGACCGACGCGCAGGCCAGCGCCGTGGACCCCGGAGGAGCAGGTAATTGATTCCTATTAGTGGGTTGCCTGCTACGATCGCGTGGGCAACCCACTAATTTCGCCGAGCGTGTTGACCACGCTCCCGGAGGACCACCCGCTGGGAACCCGCAGGCCTGCTAAATTCGGGCCCCTTATCTTTATTTCTTGGAACAAAAATTGCAATAACAATAAAAGCAGATTTTCTATCTTGCTCGTCATTAACATACACTGAATGATGGGCTAGTAAAATGTCATTAGGCAGCTAATGATTCAACCACTTGGTCTTTTAAATTGTAAATTCCCTGCTGCACTTAAGACTGTCCTACTGATCCCACTGGGTTTTCAGCTTTATTTTGCTACAGTGTGGTTCCTGGCCAGAAATTCACTCTGCTGGGCAATAGTCCATTTCTCCGTTGCTTCTGGATCTAATAGTGACCTCCAACTTCTCCACTGTTTTTCTGCCCTGCGTTCGATTCTGCACATCTCCTGGCCCTTCATTCCCACGGAAATACCTCCAGCAGTGCGTCCTCTGATACTCTACTCTTCAAATAGCTTCTGGACTCACTCGCCCTCCACACCTGTTTCCAAACCTGGACATCAGTTCGTCGATGCTTTAAGCTGACTCCACCCTATCTATGTCAACTTTATCCCACCACAGGACCTCTGACTTTAACCTTGGACTCCCTGCTAAAGTCTCCTCTCTATTCCCCATTTATTACCAGGAGATATCTATACTAATCTTGCTATGTAACTTGAGTTTCCCTGTGTCCATTCGCGTGCGTGTTTTGGTTGCCGCTCCTGACCCGAGCCCATCGCTTCTATTTCTTTTTTCTTCTTTTCTCTTTAACCCTCCTAGGCCCCTTGCTCCTGTCATCATGCCTCCTTTCATTTTTCCCCTCTTGGCAACTCTGTCCCCACAAAGCCCTACCCCAACCGTTTTGCACTCCTCGACCTTCTTACTGTCTCACCGCTGTCCCAGGCTTGATTACCTCTTAGATAAGCTTACAGCGAGGCACTCGTCGCTACAACCCCAACTGCCCCATCCTACTCACTCAACGACCTTCCCGCCCACTGTGCCCGCTGGGAGCTAATCTTGCCAATCTCCTTCCCGTCCCACTCACCCTTCCCAGCATTGACTGTGTTCTCTGCAAGCGGATCAGCTATCACCGCCCCCTCTCCGCATCTCCCTCCAGAATATTCATTCACTTGTGAACGAGGCCCTTGCCATCCATGAGCTTATTGTGGATGATTTCATCGGCATCATGACCTTGATGGAAACCTGGTTGATGGGTAATGACACCTTCCCCCTTAATGAAGTCTCCCCGCCTGTTTATACCTTCCACCACTTGCCCCGCCCAGACCGCCGCGGTGGTGGTGGTGTGGCCCTTATCATCAAATCACACCTCGGTCTGTCCCCCTATTCCTCAGGCACTTTCTCCTTCTTTGAGCATCTAACCTTGTTCCACCCCTCTCACCTCTCCTTTAAAATCCTCATTCTCTACTGCCACCCAAGTACCACGACAAGTTTGTCACCGAGATATCTTCATTACTTTCCTCCCTCAACCTCTGAACCGAGCGACGTCTCATCCTCGGTGATTTCAACCTCTATCTCAACTCATCATGCTCTCTCTCCTCTGAGTTCACTGCCCTCCTAGCCACCCTTAATTTCTCCTTCCATATAAACTTGCCTACCCATATTCACGGCCGCCCCCCGACCTTGCCATCTCACATGGCCTCTCTACTCCCATCGTGTCAATCACGGATAAGGACATCTCTGATCACTTTCTCGTATCCCTCTCCACCCACATCCCCCTTGCCACTCCCAATCCCACTTCCTTCTGTGTTTGCCCCTGGAATAAACTCTCCCCCAAGTCACTTACAACGGCACTTTCAAATTTCCAACTGTCTAGCCTTTGGCCCTCCATTCAACACAACATTTCTGCAGCTACTGATCTGTTCAATCACACCCTCATCTCCATCTTTGATGCCCTTGTCTCCATTAAAACCATTACTCTCATTCACCCTGGTCTTCTCCCTTGTACAGCCCTCATCTCCACTCCCTTAAGTCCAAGGGACACAGACTTGAATGTTTATGGTGGACAACTAGTTTAGCCGTTCATCGTCAAATCTGGCTGGACCACATAAAGCACTATCGGGCCCTGCTCTCCTCTGCCAAAACAGCTCACTATTCCAGGATCATCCTGGAATGCAAAGATGACCCCTGGTTTCTTTTCTCCACTTAAACCTCTCTCCCCTGCCAACTCCACCCTCACCTCCAACAAGTGAGAGGAGCTCATGTCATTTTGCCACAAAAATTGAGACCATCTGTTCAGCTGCCCCTGCTGCCTCTCTCCCTTCCCCCAAGCCAAACGTCCACTAAGGATCCCCCCTGCCCTAGCCCTGAACACGCATCTTTCTCCAGTTTCTCTCCTATCTCCCTCATGCCCTCTCCGAGCTCATCTTGACCATGAGACCCACCTCCTACTCCCTCGACCCTATTCCCACCAAACTGCTGACCACCTAACTTCTCTTCCTGGCCCCCATGTTAGCTAATATGGCTAACGGTTCCCTCTCCACAGGTATTGTCCCACTCTCCTTCAAATCTTTGTCATCATGCTCCTCCAAAAAAAAGCACCATTGCCCCTCTGTCCTAACAAACTACCACCCCATCTCCAACCTCCCTTTCCTCTCCAAAGTCCTTGAATGTGTTGTTGCCTCCCAAATCTGTGCCCATCTTTCCTGCAACTCCATTGTTGAATCCCTCCAATCAGATTTCCACCCCTACCACAGTACTGAAACGACCCTTATCAAAGTCACAAATTACATCATGACCGTAGTAAAATCTCCCTCCTCATCATTCTCGACCTGTCTGCAGCCTTTGACATGGTTCCACACCATCCTCCTCCAATGCCTCTCCTTCGTTGTCCAGCTGGGTGGGACTGCGCTCGCCCGGTTCCATACTTATCTATCCAGTCGTAGCCAGAGAATCACCTGCAATGGCTTCTCTTCCCGCTCCCACACCATTACCTCTGGAGTCCCCCAAGGTTCTATCCTTGGCCGCCTCCTATTTCTCATCAACATGCTGACCCTTGGTGACATCATCTGAAAACACAACGTCAGGTTTCACACGTTTGTTGACCTTACCACCACCTCCCTCGACCCTCCACTGTCTCTGATTTGTCACACTGCTTGTCTGACATCCAGAATTGGATGAGAAAAAATTTCCTCCAGCTAAATATTGGGAAGACAGAAGCCATTGTCTTCTGTCCCCGCCACAAACTCAATTCCCTAACCACTGACTCCATTCCTCTCTCTGGCCACTATCTGAGGCTGAATCAGACCGTTAGCAACCTTGGCGTCCTATTTGACCCTGAGATGAGCTTCCGACCACATATCCGCTCCATCACCAAGACTGCTCACTTCCATCTCCGTAACATTGCCCGTCTCCACCCTTGCCTCAACTGATCTGCTGCTGAAACCCTCATCCATGCCTTTGTTACCTCTAGTCTTGACTATTCCAATGCTCTCCTGGCTGGCTTCCCATCTTCCATCCTCCATAAACTTGAACTCATCTAAAATTCTGCTGCCTGTATCGTAACTCGCACCAAGTCCCGTTCACCCATCACCCCTGAGCTCGCTGACCTACATTGGCTCTCGGTCTGGGAATGCCTTGATTTTAAAATTTTCATCCTTGTTTTCAAATCCCTCCATGGCCTTGCCCCTCCCTATCTCTGTAATCTCCTCCTGCCCTATAACCCTCCGAGATCTCTGCGCTCCTTCAATTCTTGCCTCTTGCGCATCCCCCACTTTAATCGCTCCACCATTGGTGGCGTGTCTTCAGCTGCCCAAGCCTTAAGCTCTGGACTTCCCTCCATAAACCTCTCCACCGCTCTCTCTTGCTTTATGACGCTCCAAGCGCCTTGGGACGTTTTACGACCATAAAGGCTATATAAATGAAAGTTGTTGTTGTTGGAAACACCGCAGCACATAATAATGAATGTTGTAGAACACAGCTTTTTTTGGTTGGCTCCAGCTAGGACTGGTACTATTACCAGCAACAAGGGAGTTTGTACATAGTGGTAGCATTAATATAGTATTGCTGGCAGGCATTTGATATCCATTCTGCTCAGAACACCGCAGGGCAGGATTTTCCTATTCTGACTAATGAGTATATTCATTGGGACTGCCAGAACGAGAACAAGTGCAAAGAGTTAAGGTTGTGCCTAAGCGTATCCTCTGGCTGGGATTACAGCCAGTTGAGTCTGCAGGCCTCTCAATTATTGGTGAATAAACTGCACTATGATTGCTTTTCTGACAGCTTGTGAACTTACTTTGGGATAACATCAATCTATCAATTGTTCTCTCTCCAGAAAGTCATGAATACTTGAGCCCGGCAGATCATTCAGGCTTGGAAAGTAAATGTATGAACTCTTTACAGTGCAATTGAATTCCGACATGGTATGGATAAGTACATAAGAAAGAATTAAATGAAGAAAGATCATTCATCAGTTCATTCCCTTTATAAATCATCTACAATTTACTTCATCATGGATTCTATCCAATTCATTCAGTCCTTTGAGGGTGACAATTAACCACAGGTAAAGCTCTGTTTGATAGAGTCTTATAAAACCTCTCCTTAGCTACCAAAAGCATTAGAGCAAAGTGTCAGCATACCAATCCAACTCTACAACTCACATTATTCAACTCTGACCAGTTGCGTTCCACAGTGTTGTCTGATCAATGGTGTTATGTGGATCTGACCCTGCTATTCAGGGTCGACGTTATTTGTAAAGGTATCTGCATCTACGAGCGCATTCATAACTTTGCACAAAAATCACACTGAGATAATTCAGCCAGAATAAGTAAATATATTTCAGAAATGAAAGTATCTTTCAATAATTTCAACCTTTCCTTTTCTTCCTTTTCTAAATTTAAAAAGGTACAGACTACGAAATTAGCATCTAAATTGCAGGCAAATTAAAGATAGATACAAGAACTATCGAGTAGTAATAATGGGGGAATTCAGATATTCCAATATAGACTGGGGTAATAACAATGTTAAGCACAAAGAGGGGGAGGAATTCCTGAAATGTGTACAAGAGAACTTTCTTGATCTGTGTGTTTCCAGCCCAAAAGGAAGGAAACAGTGCTGGATCTCGTTCTGGGGAATGAAGTGGGGCAGGGGGAGCATGTTTCAGTGGGGAACATTTGGGGAACAGTGATCAAAATATCATTAGCTTTAGAATCGTTATGGAAAAGGACAAGGAACAATCAGGTGTAAAAATACTTAACTGGAGGGGTTAATTTCAGAGAGTTAAAAAGGGTTCTTGCCCTGGTGGATTGAAATCAAAAATTGGTAGGCAAAACAGTAATTGAGCAATGGGAGGCCTTCAAGGAAAAGAATGGCTTAGGTACAGAGTAGACCTATTCCCATGAAGAGGAAAGGAAGGGCATCCAAATCTCATACTCCCTGGATGAATAAAGGTGTAGAGATTAAAATGAAACAGAAAAAGGAGGTTTATGACACATATAAGGTTCACAATACAGTAGAGAATCAAGCTAAATACAGAAAGTACAGAGGAGATTTAAAAAATGGAATAAAAGGGGCTGAGAGAGTATGAGAATAGATTGGCGGTTAACATAAAAGGGAACACTAAAGTCTTTTTTAAACATATAAATAGTAAAAGGGTAGTCAAAGGAAAGGTGGGGCCGAGTGGGACAAAAAAGGAGATCTTCTTGTGGAGGCAGAGGACATGGCTGAGGCACTAAATGAATAATTTGCATCAGTCTTCACGAGAGAAGAGGATGCTGCCATTGTAGCAGTAAAGGAGGAAGTAGTAGCGATATTGGATAGGATAAAAATAAAGAGGAGGTACTTAAAAGGTTGGCAGTACTCAAAGTAGAAAAGTCTCCTGGTCCAGATGGGGTGCATACTGTGTTTCTGAGGGAAATAGAAATTGCAGAGGCTGTGGCCATAATTTTTCAATCCTCCTTAGATATGGGGCCGGTGCCAGAGGACTGGAGGGTTGCAAATGTTACACCCCAGTTCAAAAAAGAGGAGAGTGATAAACCCAACAATTACAGGCCAGTTAGCCTAAAGTCGGTGGTGGGAAAAGTTAGAGATAATAATCCCGAACAATATTAATTGGCACTTGGGAAAGTATGGGCTAATAAATGAAAGTCAGCACAGATTTGTTAAACGAAAATCATGTTTGACTAACTTGATTGAGTTCTTTGATGAAGTAACGGAGAGGGTTGATGAGGATAGTGCCGTTGATGTCGTGTATATGAACTTTCAAAAGGCATTTGATAAGGTACCACATCATAGACTTGTAAGCAAAATTAAAGCTCATGGGATTAAAGGGACAGTGGTAGCATGGATACAAAATTGGCTAAGGGACAGAAAGCAGAGAGTAGTGGTGAACGATTGTTTTTCAGACTGGATGAAGTATACAGTGGTGTTCCCCAGAGGTCTTTATAGGACCACTGCTCTTTTTGATATATATTAATGTCCTGGACTTGGGTATACATGGTATAATTTCAAAGTTTGCAGATGACACAAAATTTGGAAATGTGGTAAACAATGTGAAGGATAGTGGTTCACTAATGTCCTTTATGGAAGGAAACCTGCCGTCTGGCCTATATGTGACTCCAGACCCACAGAAATGTGGTTGATTTTTAATTGCCCTCTGAAATGGCCTAGCAAGCCACTCAGTTGTAAAATCTCGCTAAAAAAAGTCATAATAAGAATAAAACCGGACGGACCACCGGGCATCGGACCACTAGGCACCGGACACGACAAAGGCAAACCAAGCCCAGTCGACCCTGCAAGGTCCTCCTCACTAACATCTGGGGACTTGTGCCAAAATTGGGAGAGCTGTCCCACAGACTAGTCAAGCAACAGCCTGACATAGCCATACTCACAGAATCATACCTTTCAGCCAACGTCCCAGACTCTTCCATCACCATCCTTGGGTATGTCCTGTCCCACCGGCAGGACAGACCCACCAGAGGTGGCGGTACAGTGATATACAGTCAGGAGGGAGTGGCCCTGGGAGTCCTCAACATTGACTCCGGACCCCATGAAATCTCAAGGCATCAGGTCAAACATGGGCAAGGAAACCTCCTGCTGATTACCACCTACCGCCCTCCCTCAGCTGATGAATCAGTCCTCCTCCATGTTGAACACCACTTGGAGGAAGCACTGAGGGTAGCAAGGGCACAGAATGTACTCTGGGTGGGGGACGTCAATGTCCATCACCAAGAGTGGCTCGGTAGCACCACTACTGACCGAGGTGGCCGAGTCCTGAAGGACATAGCTGCCAGACTGGGCCTGCGGCAGGTGGTGAGCGAACCAACACGAGGGAAAAACTTACTTGACCTCGTCCTCACCAATCTACCTGTCGCAAATGCATCTGTCCATGACAGTATTGGTAGGAATACTATGGACAGCTATGAAGAGAGACTGGGAAGATTGGGTTTGTTTTCCTTGGAGCAGAGGAGGCTGAGGGGGGACATGATTGAGGTGTACAAAATAATGAGGGGCACAGATAGGATGGATACTAAGGAGCTTTTTCCCTTCGTTGAGGGTTCTATAACAAGGGGACATAGATTCAAGGTAAAAGGCGGGAGGTTTAGAGGGGATTTTAGAAGAACTTTTTCACCCAGAGGGTGGTTGGAGTCTGGAACTCACTGTCTGAAAGGGTTGTGGAGGCAGGAACCCTCACAACATTCAAGAAGTATTTGGATGAGCACTTGAAATGCCATAGCATACAAGGCTACGGACCAAATGCTGGAATATGGGATTAGAGTAGACAGGGCTGATGGCCGGCGCGGACACGATGGGCCGATGGGCAGAAGGGCCTCTATCCGTGCTGTATAACTCTATGACTCTATGACTCTATGACTCTATGACCACCGCAGAGTCCTTGTGGAGACCAAGTCCCATCTTTGCACTGAGGACGCCATCCAACGTGTTGTGTGGCACTACCACCGTGCTAAATGGGATAGATTCAGAACAGATCTAGCAGCTCAAAACTGGGCATCCATGAGGCGCTGTGGGCCATCAGCAGCAGCAGAATTGTATTCCAGCACAATCTGTAACCTCATGGCCCGGCATATTCCTCTCTCTACCATTACCAACAAGCCAGGGGATCAACCCTGGTTCAATGAAGACTGTAGAAGAGCATGCCAGGAGCAGCACCAGGCGTACCGAAAAATGAGGTGCCAACCTGGTGAAGCTACAACTCAGGACCACATGCATGCTAAACAGCGGAAGCAACATGCTGGAGACAGAGCTAAACGATTCCATAATCAATGGATCAGATCAAAGCTCGGCAGTCCTGCCACGTCCAGTCGTGAATGGTGGTGGACAATTGAACAACTAACGGGAGGAGGAGGCTCTGCAAACATCCCCATCCTCAATGATGGCGGAGTCCAGCACATGAGTGCAAAAGACAAGGCTGAAGCGTTTGCAACCATCTTCAGCCAGAAGTGCCAAGTGGATGATCCATCTCAGCCTCCTCCCGATATCCCCACCATCACAGAAGCCAGTCTTCAGCCAATTCGATTCACTCCACGTGATATCAAGAAATGGCTGAGTGCTCTGGATACAGCAAAGGCTATGGGCCCCAACAACAACCCGGCTGTAGTGCTGAAGACTTGTGCTCCAGAACTAGCTGTGCCTCTAGCCAAGCTGTTCCAGTACAGCTACAACATTGGCATCTACCCGACAATGTGGAAAATTGCCCAGGTATGTCCTGTCCACAAAAAGCAGGACAAATCTAATCCGGCCAATTACCGTCCCATCAGTCTACTCTCAATCATCAGCAAAGTGATGGAAAGTGTCGTCGACAGTGCTATCAAGCGGCACTTACTCACCAATAACCTGCTCACCGATGCTCAGTTTGGGTTCCGCCAGGACCACTTGGCTCCAGACCTCATTACAGCCTTGGTCCAAACATGGACAAAAGAGCTGAATTCCAGAGGTGAGGTGAAAGTGACTGCCCTTGACATCAAGGCAGCATTTGACCGAGTGTGGCACCAAGGAGCCCTAGTAAAATTGAAGTCAATGGGAATCAGGGGGAAAACTCTCCATTGGCTGTAGTCATACCTAGCACAAAGGAAGATGGTAGTGGTTGTTGGAGGCCAATCATCTCAGCCCCAGGGCATTGCAGCAGGAGTTCCTCAGAGCAGTGTCCTAGGCCCAACCATCTTCAGCTGCTTCATCAATGACCTTCCCTCCATCATAAGGTCAGAAATGGGGATGTTCGCTGATGATTGCACAGTGTTCAGTTCCATTCGCAACCCCTCAGATAATGAAGCAGTCGGAGCCCGCATGCAGCAAGACCTGGACAACATCCAGGCTTGGGCTCATAAGTGGCAAGTTACATTCACGCCAGACAAGTGCCAGGCAATGACCATCTCCAACAAGAGAGTGTCTCACCACCTCCTCTTGATATTCAATGGCATTACCATCGCCGAATCCCCCACCATCAACATCCTGGGGGTCACCATTGACCAGAAACTTAACTGGGCCAGCCATATAAATACTGTGGCTACAAGAGCAGGTCAGAGGCTGGGTATTCTGTGGCGAGTGACTCACCTCCTGACTCCTCAAAGCCTTTCCACCATCTACAAGGCACAAGTCAGGAGTGTGATGGAATACTCTCCACTTGCCTGGATGAGTGCAGCTCCAACAACACTCAAGAAGCTCGACACCATCCAGGACAAAGCAGCCTGCTTGATTGGCACCCCATCCACCACCCTGAACATTCACTCCCTTCACCACTGGCGCACTGTGGCTGCAGTGTGTACCATCCACAGGATGCACTGCAGCAACTCGCCAAGGCTTCTTTGACAGCACCTCCCAAATCCACAACCTCTACCACCTAGAAGGACAAGAGTAGCAGGTACATGGGAACAACACCACCTGCACGATCCCCTCCAAGTCACACCCCATCTCGACTTGGAAATATATCGCCGTTCCTTCATCCTCACTGGGTCAAAATCCTGGAACTCCCTTCCTAACAGCACTGTGGGAGAACCTTCACCACACGGACTGCAGCGGTTCAAGAAGGCGGCTCACCACCACCTTCTCAAGGACAATTAGGGATGGGAATAAATGCCGGCCTCGCCAGCGACGCCCATATTCCATGAACGAATAAAAAAAAAAGTTGACTACAGGAGGACATGGACAGACTGGTGAAATGGACAGACACATGGTAGATGAAATTTAATGCAGAGAAATGTGAAATGATACATTTTTTTTCATTTCAATGAGGCGAGGCAATATAAACTGAATGATACAATTTTAAAGGGGGTGCAGGAATCGAGAGACGTTGGGGGGCTGGTGTATGTACACACATTTTTGAAGATGGCAGGACAAGTTGAGAAGGCTGTTAAAAAAGCATATGGGATCCTGGGCTTTATTAATAGAGGCATAGGAAACAAAAGCGGGAAAGTTATGCTAAACTTCTATAAAACACTGGTTAGGCCTCAGCTGGATTATTGTGTTCAATTCTGGGCACCACACTGTAGGAAGGATGTCAATGCCTTGGAGAGGGTGCGGAAGAAATTTACTAGAATGGTGCCAGGGATGAGGGACTTCAGTTATGTTGAGAGACTGGAGAAGCTGGAGTTGTTCTCCTTAGAGCAGAGGAGATTAAGAGGAGATTTGACAGAGGTTATGAAAACCGTTCCTGATTTTGAACGAGTAAATAAGGAGAAGCTGTTTCCAGTGGCAGAAGGGTCGGTACCCAGAGGAAACAGATTTAAGGTGATTAGCAAAAGAACCAGTGGCGGCATGAGGAAGCATTTTTTTTATACAGCGATGTGGAATGCACTGCCTGAAAGGGTGATGGAAGTAGATTCAATGATAACTTTCAAAAGGGAATTGGATAATACTTGAAGGGGAAAAAATTACAGGGCTATGGGGAAAGAGCAGGGGAGTGAGACTAATTGGATAGCTCTACCAAAGATCCAGCACTAGCACGATGGGCTGAATGTCCTCCTTCGGTGCTATATCATACTATGAAATTAAATTGTATATTTTATTAAAATCATATCTGTAAATACTTATTTTCTTGAACTAGAATTACTTTCCTTAAAATGGATGATAGTGCATTTAAAACAAGTTTCTCTTTAATTATTGCACTGTACACCAGGACTTTAAACAGATATCAGTTAATTAAAACAAAAATGTAATAGAATCAAAGCATGTGTCAACATCTTTTTAAAGTCTATAATATATAAACATTTTTGCATATGTCTTTCTGTTCTTGTTAATCTTATTTTCCATGGCATGATTTTTGAGTAACACTTTGTGTGTCAACATTTATCATGGGAAAACATTATGCTAACATGTCAAGATTTTATAATGGGAAACCCTGTGAGTGTTTGGCTGTTATGCTGTAATCGCAGGCCTTCCAACACGAGCTGGTGCTAATGTGTGAGTCACCTACTATACCCACCATTTTATTTTTTAAATCTGATTTTCAGGTTTCCAGCCTTGATTTTCATGCCCCTTGCCTGCTGTTTGGTGCCACCAAGTCCCACCTCCTACTTGACTTGACTCATTTTCAGATGCCCAATTTCAGTTTCAGGCTTGGCCTACTTGCTTCCCATGCCCCTTGCCTTGGTAGTAGTGGGTAGAACTAAAGCCGAGCATTCAGGTCTCCTCACCCCACTTGCTTGTACCCACTTAATTAGTGTTTCAAGCCTCCGGTTTCATTTCCTTGTGAGGCCTTGAGCCTCCTATCTCAGGTCTTGTCCCTCCCCCCCCCCCATTATAACCCTGAGAACTCTGAATTGTGACTGCTGACCCCAACTTTGCAACATCTGACCGCAACTTTACAACCCGCTAAACTCCATCCTCCACCGTCCACTTACCTAAAGCCCACCTTGGCCATTGGAGGTTTCTCCCAATTCATCCTCTGTTCATGCTGAATTTCCAGCACTGACCTAACAAACAACATGAATCTTTTAATCACTTTAAGTGATTATACTATAGAAATATATAGAATTAACACTTTAAGTACCTGTTTTCACTTAAGTAGGCTTTTTCAAAAACGTATTTTTCACATTAATGCGGCTGGCAGAAGAAAATTTGCCATGGGGACAGTTTATATAATCATGGGATGTCAAAACAGCATATCATCTAACTCACCAACTCCACAGGAGATCTGCTGCTGTATAAAGGTCTTGCCTCCAGCACTGTCCAGACCATCCTTTCTGTCAAAGTTGTCACATCTCAAAAGCGTCACACATCTGGAGAGCAAAAAATTCACAATTGATTCAAAGGACCTCTATCTGTTATGTTGCTGATTGGCTCAAATATCTAATTGTCTCAATCTGAACCAATCAAAAAAACAGCTTTTCACTTGACAGGTAGGAAAAGCTCCCAATCAACAACCCACTAATCAGCATAAAACTCTGTAATCAAATCCCTCATTTTTTTTAAACAACCAATCATGAACCAGGAACTGCCAGAAAATGACCATTTAAATTGCTCGAACAAGTTTTTCCAATTTATTTGAATGATCACGTTGTTTCCTCAGCTATCTGACAAAATGCACTTAAAAATATTTATATCACAATAAACACGTTAAAACTAAAAAAAATCTTGCAACTTAGACATTAAATTGCACCGGCGCTAAATTGGGCCGTGTAGTGTCCGTTGTTTCACTCTACGCGGCCTCCCAAAATACCAAGATGGCTTCTTGGCTGCGCACACATGTTTCCAGAATGTCGTGCGCCAGACGTCAACTTGGTATTGGAGTTAGCGCAGGTGGAAATAACGAATGCTGGAAGCATGTAAAATAAGGAGAAAATGGATACAATCAGTGTGCAATGTTGATTTAAAGTGATAGACAACATTTTGGGACTTAACGCTCAACTCAACACACAGTCTTAACCCCAACCATCTGAACGTGTCTTAGAGTGCTTGGAGGACCCCCTCACCAGTGCTATTTAAAGGGACCATGCAGGATTTACAGGTTAGTGGCTGCATTATTGCTTCTGGCTACCGAGACATTTGTAACTGTTATTGGAGGTCGCCTATACTTGAATACTTTAAAGGACGCAGGGACATAGCCTAACATTTAGAGCCAGGACGTGCAGGAGTGAAGTTAGAAAATGCTTCTACACGCAAAGGGTGAGAGAAGTTTGGAACGCTCTTCTACAAACGGCAGTTGATGCTAGCTCAATTGTGAATTCTAAATCTGAGATTGATAGATTTTTGTGAACCAAGGGTATTAAGGGATAAGGGGCTAAGGCGGTTATATGGAGTTAGGTCACAGGTCCACCAAGATCTCATTGAATGGCGGAACAGGTTCGAGGGGCTAACTGCCACTGCCACTTGCTGCTTCCTGATATGCGCCACCTTCTACTGCAAGAAAGCGGGATGTGTGTCTGGGTGATGTGCCTCTCATGGTGGAATAGCTGCCAGTGTGTGTGGCCTGTGAGTTATGGGTGGGTGGCTTGCAACAGTGGTAATGTGTAAGGGTGAGAGGAAGCATCTGATTGGAAGAGTTGAGTACTGATGGAAACGATTTGTTGGTATGTGGGTGATGGGGGGTGTAGTGCGTGGACCAGCAGATGCGGCTAATGGTGCAGTTGGTAGGAGACACTACTTGACAGTTGACCTCACTCACCTTGACCACTCATGTCAAAGCATTGAACTTCTTCCTGCACTGCACCCATGATCATGATGCTGTGCTCCTGGCATTGACTTCGTCCCCCGCTGCCTCCCACTGTCTTTTGGGTATATTTCTGGAGGGCCTCTTGCCCCCCCCCCACCACGGATATAGGATGTCCCTCCTTCTGTTCACCTCTTGTACCAAGGCCTCTGGTGCACCAGCAGAGAACCTTGGTACACATACTCTCACAGGCCTGGTACCAACTCGGATCTGCAGATTTTTAAAATTCATTCATGGAATGTGGGCGTCGCTGGCAAGGCCAGCATTTATCGCCCATCCCTAATTACCCTTGCGCCGCCTTCTTGAACCGCTGCAATCCGTGTGGTGACGGTTCTCCCACAGTGCTGTTAGGTAGGGAGTTCCAGGATTTTGACCCAGCAACGATGAAGGAATGGCGATATATTTCCAAGTCGGGATGGTGTGTGACTTGGAGGGAAACGTGCAGGTGGTGTTGTTCCCATGTGCCTGCTGCCCTTGTCCTTCTAAGTGGTAGAGGTCGTGGGTTTGGGAGGTGCTGTTGAAGAAGCCTTGGCGAGTTGCTGCAGTGCATCCTGTGGATGGTACACACTGCAGCCACAGTGCGCTGGTGGTGAAAGGAGTGAATGTTTAGGGTGGTGGATGGGGTGCCAATCAAACTGGCTCCTTTGTGCTGGATGGTGTCGACCTTCTTGAGTGTTGTTGGAGCTGTTGGTGAGGTCTGGCATGCAGATTGGAGGATGTGGGATTTAGTGGTGCGCAACCTTTATTCAATGTTTTAACATAACTTAGTGTGTAAACATAGGGACAGGAGCTGCATCTGTGTTTTACAATATTTCCTCTCACATCTCCTGTTGGAAGTCCATCCAAAAAGTTTTGTAACCAAAGACCATGGGGGAAATTTGGATAGGGCCTGTTTTTGGGTAGGAGTAGCGCGATCCGCTGTTACCACGCGCCCAATGGTCCCTGCGCAGGCAGGACGAGACTTTTGTCAGGCCTGAGGACTTACCTGCAACCTGCATTCGGAATCTGCGTAATTTGCAGTTTCCACCAGCAGGGGGCGCTCCAATCTCTTAAAGGCAAGCTCTCTCTTCGAAATCTCTCAAAGGTAGCTGGTACCTGTTATTTGCTGAAAATAACAATCTGCTGTCTTCACGGAGTCTGAACAGAGATCAGACAGCACACACGTAAAACACAGATGCAGCTCACATCCTTATGTTTGCACACTGATGAGTTATGTTAACCAATAAAGTTTGCGCACCACTAAATCCAGTCTGCACGCCAGCCCTCACTAATCTGCTGATCTGTGTTGGTACACCTGCGAGAGTCCGTGCACCAAGGTTTTCTGCTGATGCACTAGAGGCCTTGGTGCAAGAGGTGGACAGAAGGAGGGACATCCTATATCCGCGGGGGGGCAGGGGGCAAGAGGCCCTCCAGACATATATCCAAAGGGCAGTGGGAGGCAGTGGGGGACGAAGTCAAGGCCAGGTGCACAGCATCATGAACATGGATGCAGTGCAGGAAGAAGTTCAATGCTTTGACACAAGTGGTCAAGGTGAGTGAGTCAACTGTCAAGTGGCGTCTCCTACCAACTGCACCACGCACTACACCCCCCATCACCCACATACCAACAAACTCTTTCCATCAGTACTCAACTCTTCCAATCAGATGCTTCCTCTCACCCTTACACACTACCACAGTTGCAAACCACCCACCCACAGCTCACAGGCCACACACACTAGAAGCTATTCAACCATGACAGGCTCATCACCCAGACACACATCCAGCTTTCTTGCAGGAGAAGGTGGCATATGTCAGGAGGCAGCAAGTGGCAGTGGCATTTAGCCCCTCGAACCTGTTCCACCATTCAACGAGATCATGGTGGACCTGTGACTTAACTCCATATACCCGTCTTAGCCCCATATCTCTTAATACCCTTGGTTCACAGAAATCTATCAATCTCAGATTTAGAATTCACAATTGAGCTAGCATCAACTGCCGCCTGCAGAAGGGCGTTCCAACCTTCTCCCTTTGCGTGTAGAAGCATTTCCTAACTTCACTCCTGGATGTCCTGGCTCTAAATGTTAGGCTACGTCCCTGAGGCCTTCAAAGTATTCAAGTGTAGGAGACCTCCAAAAACAGTTACAAATGTTTTGGCAGCCAGAAGCAATAATCCAGCTACTAACCTGTAAATCCTGCATGGTCCCTTTAAATAGCGCTGGTGGGGGTTCCTCCAGGCACTCTAAGACATGTTCAGATGGTTGGGGTTAAGACTGTGTGTTGAGTTGAGCCTTAAGTCCCAAAATGTTGTCTATCACTTTAAATCAGCATTGCACACTGATTGAAGCCATTTTCTCCCTACTTTACACGCTTCCAGCATTTGTTATTTTCGCCTGCGTTAACTCCTATACCAAGATGGCGTCCGGCGCATGTCACGCTGGAAACGTGCATGCGCAGCCAAGACACCATCTTGGCACTTCGGGAGGCTGCGTAGAGCTAAAACAACAGGCGCTACATGGCACAATTTAGTGCCCCAACTCTCAACGGCCTCTGTCTTGAGTCCTGTTACCCTACTGCAGCTTCCACATTGTCCCTTGGCTATCAATCACAATATTTATGCATGCACAAGGCTCGTGTCTTGAATGCCTCTTTTGCAGCCTCTGCACCTGCATGGTATGTGCATGTGCATGTTCAGCCTCAGTGTTAGCTTGTGCATATTGAGCTCATACCTGGCTTTCCCATTGCTTTCAGGCTGTTCATGTGCAACTGAGGCTAGGTATTTTTGCTCCCCACCTCTGCTTTTCAAAGATGTGAGATTAGATCCAGTAGCCAAAGGAAATTTTAAGGAAAGTTTTATTTGTTTGTTATCCTGGGCATAATACCAAAACTCACCTAGATATCAGGGTCAGTGAAAATACTTGAAAGGACAAGTAGGTAAAAACTAACCTATGAGAGTAACCTAAAATACAGAAGCTGAAGTATCTAGGATAAGGACACAAAAACAAAGCAACCCCATCTCAAATTGCTGACGGATGCCCAACTCCCAGTGCTACCACAGACCAGCTTCTCAGTGCTGTCAAAGACCCTCCCCAAATGTTACCATGCACCAGGTTATACATTCTCCCAACCCATGTGAGATAGCCCTATCCCTCGCAGCCTCCTCCACCTCCTCCTTTATCTTCATCCTATGTGTCCAAACCACAACCCCGTCCCCACGCTCTCTCATAGTCGCAGCCCACTTGAAGGGGATAGTCCTTGTTTCCCAATAGCCAGCCTATGACCTGGTGGCCTTGTTGGAATAAAGGCAGCATGGAGGACAGGCACATGATGAATTAGTTATGACTGCTGCTAGGAAAATAGGTACAGGCCTGCATGATGCGCTGCCTGTGGTCGCAAATCAGCTGGACATTGAGAGAGTGGGCTCCCTTTCTATTGGCAAAGATGCCAGGTTGGTAATGGGGGAGCACACAAGGCAATGTGGGTGCAGTCTATGGAACCTTGGACTCTGGGGAAGCCTGCAATGTGAGCGAAGCCTTGTGCTCGCTCATCCTGCTGTCCATGAGGAAAGAGATGTAGGTGTTCCTCCTGGTGTAGAGAGCCTTGCTGATCTCCCTGATATGATGGACTGGGAGATGTCGCTGCTATCACTTGCTGCAACCTGAAAGGAGCCTGTGGCATAAATGTTAAGGGCCACAGTGATCTTGACACCCACAGGCAGCGCTGCCCATGCCCAGGTACAAGATTCAAATTGTAGATACAGCAGGTGACATAGCTCAGTGATAGACTCCTTTGTGAAGTGGAGGTGCCTGAGACATTACTACTCTGAGAAGTTCATCCAGGAGAAGTGCTCCCTGAAGACCCGCTGTGGGTATATCCTCCTGTGCAGTGTCCTCCTCTTCCCTCTTCTGCGAGCTGCTTCTGCTTTCTCTTGTCTTTTTGGCTGCTCCACCTCCTTCTCCAGCCTCAAAGGCAGCCCTACCAGTACACCCATGACTGCAGTACAACTGCATGGAAGGGAGTAGAAACAGTGCAGCACCAGCAAATTCGTCTTCTCAGCAGTCAGAATTCAGCTTTTAGAGTCAGAAAACAGGTCACAAAACGCACAGAACTTAACCAGCAGCCTCAAATGACAAACCAGCAACTAACCTGTTAGTAGTGGATGAGCCCATTAAATTAGCACTGCTGTAGGGCCCTTCCTGCTTGTTAATGCCACGAGTAGCTCGGTGAGTTTATCACACGGTGAGTCAGGTGCTGGGGCAGACCAATATCAGAAAAGGGTCCAACAACAAAGGTAGGACTCTAATTTGAATATTTTATTAATTGTTTTAAATAGTTCTGGCGTGTGCCCTGGATCCAATATGGCGGGCAGCTTAATGAGCGTGTGTGCCCCACCCTCCATATTGGATGCTTAAGTGTCCATTTTACTCCTGAAAAACGGACACGACGCCGTCAAATTGCTAGGTCCATGAGTTTGTAACTCACCAGCACCCTACCACGTCAGACACTGTCACCTCGCTGCTGATTGTTATTTCCTTGAATCAGCTTGTGAGTAATCTGATTAAAGTCCCAGTCCATTTGGTTATTCTTTATTCTTTTAGCCCTTTTGTTACTAGAACATATATTGTCTGTTTCCGGCACCATGACCTCGATTTTAAGTTGGGGCAGGATCAGTGCATTCAGGGGTCCAGGGTAAGTGACAGACTCATAGTCGAGGCCCGGAGAGATTTTGACTCCTGGACCTCATTTAAATATTTAGGCTCGGACTCCCACCCGAACCTGGCAGGAATCGCCTGCCCCTCCTGGCCCACAAGGAAACTTACATACTTTTAAAAACTTACCTCATTGGGCCTTTTCTGTCCTCGATCCATCTTCTGGCAGTTTTGGCATGGGAGGGAAGCCACCACTGCTTCCTTGATCAGACCTCAGATTGAAATTGTAGATCGGGCCCCAATCACATCATTGGAGCCCTACCTGCATATTTAAAGAGGACCCCGCCGGTTTGGGGCAGGTGTCCTTGCCGCCTGCAATTTAAAATTGCAGTTGGTCATATCGGGGCGGGAAAAAAGTGGTTAAGGCCCTCATTCCATTTTAACTGCCCCGCCGCCTGGTTTCCACCGATCGTGGCCTGTGTATCTGCGGGAGGGTCTGGATCTCTTGTGGTGCCGTTGTACGAGTGTGGACTCATGGCTTCTCTGCTGTTCCTCTTCCTTGTCCTCCTCCAACATGTATGCCATAAAGAGGGGAATCCTCATTGGGAAACCTAGACTGATGCCTAATATTATACTTTAGTGAAATCTCTCAAACAAAAAGCGATCTTGAGGGAGACTTTCAAATGAAGCTCGTAGCCTCGAAAATGAAGTACAAAAAAGTTCCAAAATAAAACACTCCAAAGTAATAAAACGACTCTATATATAATACCATGATGAAACAATGAGATTCACCTTTAACAATCCACCACAAGCCTTCATAGTTGCTGCTTTAAGTTTCCCCTATTTTATAATGACATATCCGGGGTGGAAATGGTGGAATTTAGGACAGATTATGTCATCCAGTTCTAAACCTTTCCTTTGTGGGACTCCATTCTTGCTAGGATGGGTGCACCTTCCTCCTGCTCTCACGTCCGGTGGAAATTATGGCTGAACTTAAATGGGAGAGAAAACCACTAGATCCAGGTTTGGGACCAAATTCCGAACCCCCCCCCCCCCCCCCCCACCCTGATAAATCCATTGGGTTTCTGCCCTACAAACCATCCGAATTTTAGGGCCCGTGTCTCTAATCTTTCCTCAGAGCTCCTCCCCTTATACTTTGGGTCAGCTTTTTTCTCTTTTCTGTACTTTTATTAATACAAACATATCTCTTTGTGGTGTGGTGGCCAAAACTGAACACAATAGTCTAAATGTGGTCATAGCTTAGCTTCTGTACATTGTATAGCTTTAGTTTAACTCTGTAGACTTGCATTCTTCAGTTCTGACTATGTACCCCAGTGATCTATTTGCTTTTTTAATTGATTTGATACTGTCTGAACATTGAAAGTGATATGTCTGCTATTATTCCTATGTTCCTTTCTGTCTCCCTGTGCTAATTGCAAACTTATGATACACCTTTCTTCAATCTGTAGTTAATACTTCATCACAGTTGAATTTTTAAAAACTTTTTTTATTGAGAAACCAAAGTGTGGAAGAACCAAGGCCCATGATGTAGAATAACATTGAGGTTAAAAAGAGTACAAGAGTACTGTTAGGTAACGTCTTAAAAGTCTGAAGATTGTAGGAGGATGGAAAGACTAAGGAAGCTAAATCTAAATAAGCTATATCAGAGGTGTGCCACTCTCTGTAACATACTCGAAAAAGTCAAGGAGGTTTGTCAGATTCTTTTTCTCTTATACTGAAGCAATGCTGCTGATTTTTTTATCAAGTTACTGATGCACAGGTACTTCTCCAACCTGCCCCTTATATTTTTTTATTTGTTCTTGGGATATGGGTGACTCTGGAAAGGTAGCTTTTATTGCCCGTTCCAAGTTGCCCTGAGCACATTGAATCAATCACGTAATAGGCCAGACCAGCCATGGGTGCCAGTTACCCTTCCCTGGAAGAGATTAGTGAACCTGTTCGGTTTTTACATCAAAACTGCAACTTTCATGGCCATTTTCTCTGGTGCTATATTGATGGGATGGGATTTGAACTCAACTTCTGGGTTACTGAAATACCTCCAGCAGCACGTCCTCTGATACTCTACCGTTCAAATAGCTTCCGGACTCACTCGCCCTCCACACCTATCTCCGAACCTGGACATCAGTTCATCGACGCTCCAAGCTGACTCCACCTTTTCTACGCCAACCTTATCCCACCACAGGACCTCTGACTTTAACCTTGGACTCCCTCCTGTTGTCTCCTCTCTATTCCCTGTTTATACCAGGACATGTCTATTTTAATCTTGCTATGTAACCACACTGATGTAACTTGAGTATCCCTGTGTCTACTCACGTGCTCGTTTTGGCTGCCGCTCCGGACCTGAGTCCATTGCTTCTATTTCCCCCTTTTTCACCTTTTCTCTTTACCCCTCCTAGGACCCTCTCTCCCGACGTTGCTGCCTCTTTTCATTTCTCCCCTCTAGGGTACTCTGCCCCTCAAATCCCTACCCCAACTCTTCAGCATTCCTTGACCTTCCTACTCTCCATGAGGCTTGACTCCCTCTTAGATAAGCCTGCAGCTTCCCTCTGTGCCTCTCTTGGCATCCTCCGAAGGGCCTATTGAGGCACTCGTTGCTGCCTCCTTACGAGCAGCAACCCCAATTGCCCCATCCTATTCTCTCACCGACTTTCCCGTCCAGCGCGCCCGCTGGGGGCTAATCTTGCCAATCTCCTTCCCGTCCCACTCACCCCTCCCAACGCTGACCCTGTGGACTTTGCAAGCGGATCAGCTATCACCACCCCTCTCCACATCGCCCTCCAGAATATCCATTCACTTGTGAACAAGACCGTTGCCATCCATGAGCTTATTGTGGATGATTTCATCAACATCATGGCCTTGACGGTAACCTGGCTGACGGGTGATGACACCTTCCCCCTTAATGAAGCCTCCCCGCCTGGCTAAATCTTCCACTACTTGCCCCGCCCAGATCGCAGCAGTGGCAGAGTTGCCCTTATTACCAAATCACACCTTGATCTGTCCCTCTACTCCTCTGGCACCTTCTCCTCCTTTGAGCATCTCACCTTGTTCCACCCCTCTCGTCTCTCCTTTAAACTCCTCATTCTCTACCGCCCACCCGAGTACCATGTCAAGTTTCTCACCAATATATCGTCACTGCTTTTCTCCCTCAACCTCTGCACCGAGCGACATCTCATCCTCTGTGATTTCAACCTCTATCTCAACTTATCATGCTTTCTCTCCTCTGAGTTCACTGCCCTCCTATCCTCCCTTAATCTCTCCCTCCATATAAACTCCCCTACTCATATTCACGGCCACCCCCTCGACCTTGCCATCTCATGTGGCCTCTCTACTCCCATCATGTCAATCACGGATAAAGCCATTTCTGACCACTTCCTTGTATCCCTCTCCAACCACGTCCCCCTTCCCTCTCCCAACCTCACTTCTTCTGTGTTCGCCCCTAGAAAAAACTCTCCCCCAAGTCACTTACAACGGCACTTTCAAATTCCCAACTATCTAGCCTTTGGCCTTCCATTCACCATAATATTTCTGCAACTACCGATCTGCTCAATCACATCCTTACCTCCCGCTTTGTTGCCCTTGTCCCCATTTAAACCATTACGCTCTCTCATCCTGGTCATTCCCCCAATACAGCCCTCGTCTCCGCTCCCTCAAGTCCAAGAGACGCAGACTTGAACGTTTAAGATGGACAACTGGTCTAGCCTTTCATCGTCAAATCTGGCTGGACCACATAAAGCACTATTGGGCCCTGCTCTCCTCTGCCAAAACTGTTCACTATTCCAGAATCATCCTGGAATGCAAAGATAACCCCTGGCTTCTCTTCTCCACTACAAACCATCTTCTTAAACCCCTCTCCCCTGCCCCCTCCATCCTCACCTCCAACAACAAGTGCGAGGAGCTGATGAACTACTTTGTCACTAAGATTAAGTCCATCCGTTCAGCTGCCTCTGTTGCTTCCCTCTCTTCCCCATGCTCACCAAGCTAAACTTCCTTTACAGTTTCCCCCCTGCCGTAGCCCTGAACTCGCTCCTTTCTCTAGTTTCTCTTCTATCTCCCCTCATGCGCTCTCCGAGCTCATCTTGACCATGAGACTCACCTCCTGCTCCACTGACCCTATTCCCAACAAACTGCTGACCACCCAACTTTCCTTCCTGGCCCCCATGTTAGCTGATATTGTTAATGGTTCCCTCTCCTCAGGTACTGTCTTTCTCCCCTTTAAATCTGCCATCATCACCCCCCTCCTCAAAAACTCACCCTTAACTCCTCTGTCCTAGCAAACTACAGCCCCATCTCCAACTTCCCTTTCCTCTCCAAAGTCCTTGAACGTGTCGTCGCCTCCCAATTCCTTACCCATCTTTCCCGCGACTCCACGTTTGAATCCCTCCAATCAGGTTTCCGTCCCTGCCACAGTACTGAAATGGCTCTTGTCAAAGTCACAAATGATATTTGATGTGACTGTGACCATAGTAAACAATCCCTCCATATCCTTCTCGACCTGTCTGCAGCCTTTGACACGGTTAACCACACCATCCTCCTCCAACACCTCTCCTCCGTCATCCAGCTGTGCTCACCTGGTTCTATTCTTAACTATTCAGTTGCAGCCAGGGAATGTCCTGCAATGGCTTCTTTTCCTGCTCCCACACTGTTACCTCTGGAGTCCCCCAAAATTCTATCCTTGGCCCCCTCCTATTTCTTATCTACATGCTGTTCCTTGGCGACATCATCTGAAAGCACAACATCAGGTTCCACATGTATGCCGACGACACCCAGCTCTGCCTCACCATCACCTCCCTTGACCCCTCCACTGTCTCTGATTTGTCACACTGCTTGTCCGACATCCAGTACTGGATAAGCAAAAATTTCCTCCAACTAAATATTGGGAAGACCAAAGTCATTGTCTTCGGTCCCACCACAAACTCTGTTCCCCAACCACTGACTCCAATCCTCTCCCTGGCCACTGTCTGAGGCTGAACCAGACCGTTTGCAAACTCGGCGTCGTATTTGATCCTGAGATGAGCTTCTGATCACATATCTGCTCCATCACCAAGACCGTGTACTTCCACCTCCATAACATCACCCGTCTCCACCTCAGCTCATCTGCTGCTGAAACCCTCATCCATGCCTTTGTTATCTCTAGACTTGACTATTCCAATGCTCTCCTGGCCGTCCTCCCATCTTCCACCCTTCATAAACTTGAGCTCATCCAAAATTCTGCTGCCTGTATCCTAACTTGTACCAAGTCGCGTTCATCCATCGCTCCTGTGCTCGCTGACCTATATTGGCTCCTGGCCCGGGAATGCCTCGATTTTAAAATTTTCATCCTTGTTTTCAAATCCCTCCATGGCCTGGCCCCTCCCTATCTAGGTAATCTCCTACAGCCCTACAACCCTTCGAGATCTCTGCGCTCCTTCAATTCTTGCCTCTTGCGCATCCCCCATTTTAATCGCTCCACCATTGACGGCGTGTCTTCAGCTGCCTAGGCCCTAAGCTCTGGAATTCCCTCCTTAAACCTCTCCACCTCTCTACCTCTCTCTCCTCCTTTAAGATGCTCCTTAAAGCCTACCTCTTTGACCAAGCTTTTGGTCATCTGTCCTAATATCTCTTTATGCGGCTTGGTGTCAAATTTTGTTTCAAAATCACTCCTGTGAAGTGCCTTGGGACGTATTACTATGTTAAAGGTGATATAAAAATGCAAGTTGTTGTTGTTGTTACTAGCTATTACCATAACCACTACATTGGCCTGTTATTTATCTTACAGTAATGACCCTGTAGTTGCTTAGATTAAGTTCTTTTCCCTTTTAAACAGAGGTATCGGGCTCGATATTAGCAGCGGGGGGTCGACTGGGCGCGTGGGTAACGCGCCTGGTGAAATCGGGGTGCTCCGCACGCAATTACAGGATAATTGGAGCCACTTACCTGTGCTTCCGGGTTTCCCGCTGGTAAGCTGCGCAGCGGGCAGACTGCGCATGCGCAGCAACGTCTGTCAGCTGGAGGAGCCCTATTTAAAGGGGCAGTCCTCCACTGACTGATGCTGCAGAAAATAGGAAAAATTACAGCATGGAGCAGTCCAGGGGGAAGGCTGCTCCCAGGTTTAATGATGCCTCACTCCAGGTATCATTGGATGGGGTGAGGAGGAGGGGGAGGACAGAGATCTTCTCCCCGGCGGGCGGGAGGAAGTGGCCTGCCTCTGCCACCAAGAAGGCATGGCTCGAGGTGGCAGAGGAGGTCACCAGCATCACCAACATATCGCGCACCTGCATACAGTGCAGAAGGAGCTTCAATCACCTAAGTAGGTCAGCCGAAGTGAGTACACTTACTCATTCCCCTACACTCCGTCTGCCACATCACCGCCCCCACCCCACATCTCCTTCTGCACAGCCAACACTACTCTGTCACATCACCCCTCATAACAACTCAAAGCTCATCCTCATCTTACCTGCACTTACTCACCTCGCCAGTACTCATCCCACCACTACCACTCAACCCAATCCTCATACAATCTTATGGCTCTATCTCATACTCTATCTCTATCTCATGCATCTCTTTCACGGTCAGCCTCACTCAACCTGCCACTACCTGTGCTGCAGCCACAGGGCATGCATCACATATGTGCAGTAGGCAGCGTAAGGCAAACGTGCTGTGAACATGAAGGGTGTTTGAGGGTTCGTCATGGTGTTTACCTATATTTGATTTCTAATCAACTCACATAACATATTATATTGTCACCACTACTGCCGCGTCTTTGTGAATCTTACCTGGTTTGTGCAATAATGCCCATTCCTGAGGATCACAATGAAGAACCACAACTGATGCCACCCATTGTGTCACTGCAGAGTGGGTGTAGGTGTATCTGCAGGGCTCTTTTGTGCAGATGACTGAGAGACAACGGCAATGTCCCCAGTGGCACCCTGGAAGGAGGCGAAGGAAAAGTTGTTGAGGGCAGTGGTGACTTTGACAGCGACAGGTAAGAAGATAGTGCTCGGGCCAGCCGGGAGCAGCTCGGCATGAAGGAGGCTGCAGATGTCCATGACTACATGTCCACGGAAGCTGAGCCTCGGTCTGTGGACCCTGTGGTGAGGGTAGTGCCCTCTGCGAAGCATCTCTCTCTGCGGTTGCCCTCCCTCCTGCTGTGCAGGTGGATGTGTCACAGCACTGTGTTGTGGAGCTCCACGTATCAGAGTTTGACGGCGTGGCCGGCGAGGCTGGTGATGCTGTTCGCCCTCCGAGGAGGTCATGACTGCAGCTAGGGTGGCCCCCATCCGGAAGATGTACATTTGAGGGGGTCCGCAAGGTAGATAAATGTGTCTGGACACCGGGGTAAGTGTGCAAGTTTATGCATTTGATTGTTAGGAGGAGGGTGGTGGAGGCCAAACTTTGTCCAAAGTGACAGAGTGGCCTCCTGCAATGAGTGAGGGTCTTCCCTCCCCACCTGTCAAATGGACCTTTGCAGCTGCCACAGGCTGGTGGCTGCATCACGTCCATTTCAACTGGGAGTGTTTCCCCCAGTATGGGAAACAGTCTCAGTTAATTGCAAAATCCGATCCCTCCTAAAATATCAGGTCAATCAGGTCTGTAAACGACCTGAAGTACCTGTTCAAGTACTTTAAGTGGCATCCCACCGGCTTTAATTGCCGGCGGGAGTCCCACATGCGGGGGCTGCGTGCGCACGTGAGCGCATCACTGGGGAACCCGGAAATGGGGCGGGTTGGAGCCGGGCTCCGGACCCGCCCCGGGAATCCCGGATTTTCGCAGCCCCCCCGCCAGGAACGCACCCGATCGCGGGTGCGAAAATAGAGCCCATCGTGTTTGCCTGATTCTAGTTTTACTTAGCAATTCTTGTGATGATGGCCGACTCGCAATAATTCCCCCCGATTTCTTTCTCTCAGTATCCGATGATATATACTTTCAGGCCCATGGGATTTGTTAAATCCCCATACTTATCAATTGAAGGAGCAGTGTACAATTAAAGGTAATCAGGGCAATGTTTACTTCTGAAAACATGCATCAATCCAAAAGGGCTGCGTAAATAACCAACTCTTTTACTCAGGCATTATCTCACTGGGAGATGAGTTAATCAGTCATTCTAATTGCTTTGTTTCCCATAGTCAATTTCAGATGGTGCCTTTTATAGGTTGCCTTTCTGTAATTTCAGCTGAAGGTCTTGTCACCAAAAATTTCACACTGTGCTGCAAATGTCAATATTGACTTTGTCTTCAAATCCATCACAGCCTGAAGATGCCAAGGTGGTGGACTGTCTGGCTCTCCTGAGCTAAAGATCGATTACTGCTAACAGTTCTCCACTAGCTGGCTAAGCAGTCTGATGACATGCATCTTCACTATTGAATGAGACAGGTGGCTGGCAGCACTATCAGCATCACTGTTTGTATGTCAAGCCACATGAAGGAGCCGTCAGCAGCCCATCTGAGCAAAGAAATGCAGGCACCAGCCAAAAAGCACTCAGCCAAAAGAATTGATGCAGACATTTTAGGGAAGAATTTTACATTGTAATCCATTTCACTTCCCCTGGTAACATTCAGCTCCTAGGCTGCTCATTTTATTCATTTGTACAAATTAAATACTCCTTGTTGAGGCATTGGTAATTTAGATATTGGTGAGTTTTCTCTCAGTGTTCGGACATGCTGGTCGAAGATGTGCTTCTGCCATCTTTAGGACTGCGTATTGGTACCGTTCATCACTATAAAGACCTCTTCAATACTATCACATAGGCCAGTATTTGATTCAGATTGAAAGGATCATTATGTTGGACTCAGTAAATTCAGCTCTATATGCTTTAAAATCTTATTCCTAAAGCGTCTTATGAAAATCCTACACGTTTGTTTACGAACATTTTTCAGCACAACAAGGACAACTTGCATTTATATAGCACCTTTAACACAGTAAAATGTCCCAATGCGCTTCACAGGAGCGTTATGAAACAAAATTTGACACCGAGCCACATAAGGAGATATTTGGTCAGGTGACCAGAAGCTTGGTCAAAGAGTTAGGTTTTAAGGACCGTCCTGTTCCTTTGAAAAAAAAAGCCTTCTTGGTTGCAGCACTGAGACTGATTACATTACCAGTACCTTGAAGACCTGTGTCCTTGAAGCAGAATAAATCAAAACAAAAGTTCACCTTTTATCCTTAACAAACACTAATGGTGACAGATCTTTATGACTGTCACCCTGAACTGCATTTTCCCTTTAATTGCTACATTGCATTTTTTCCGTGTTAACTTAAAAGCGAAGCACAACTGAGCTTCCACTCCAAATAGATCACCAGGAATAAAACAAGATCTATATATCTAAATAGAAATCTTGTAGTAGATTTTCGTTTTCAATGTCTGACTGGAAATCATCACTTGGGTGGAGCAGAGATAGAGAAATTGAGCGGGGAGGATCGCAAGCCCATAACGGAGCCTGCCCCATTTCCCTTTCATTTCAGTTAATGAAATGAACGTAATTCCATTAACTTAAATGGAAGGAAAATCAGGCAAGCTCTGTTATGGGCATACAACATGTTTCCGGCCCAATTTTCCTCTCTGCACTCCATCCAGATGATGCTTTATGCCCAGATGGTAGAGACAAAAATCTCCCCCTTGTGTCTGCTGTTCATCTGTAGGGCACAGGAAAATCTTAGAGCGTGGGGAAACTTTTGACATGTCTGTATGGCACGATGCATTCGGATTGGTTCCTGGGGAATCTGCGGCAATCAAGAAATACTTAAAGCACTTACTTCACTGGCTCAGTGTACATTACTCTCAAAATACTTTCCAATTCCTTTCAGTAGCCATGTCGCTTCCTGACCATATACCCTACAAGTGAAACTTGTAACAAAATAAATACCTGAAGATGAAACAATTCTCAAACAAATACTTACCTACACTGTAAAGACTTGTAGCCTATTTGAATAACTCTTAGGAGACTGTCTGCAGTATTTCTCAAGCTTTATTCAAAATGTCTGTTTCCTTCCCTGAGTACATGGGGCGAGATTTCGAAGACGCCCACACCACTGTTGGCACCTGGCATGCAGTGTGCAGCATCAGAAAATTATATCTACATTGTGTGCAGCATCACAAGGCCTTGCTAGTGATGCAAGTCTTAGAAACTATTGCCCATGATGGGGTAGAAATTCGACCTCGTTGCACCCGTTTTATGGGTGCAAAATGGGCGCAATGAGGGCCAATTTCAGTGACTAACATCCCCCGTACAAAGGATGACTGAAAGATGTCCAACCCGATATTGAGTTGGGCGATTTTTCAGGCATCCCTAGCAGCCGCCTAAAATAAGCATTAGGCCCCTTACATAAATAAATACGTGGCCCCATGGCCTGTTTTAAGCCCCCCCCCCCTGCCGTTGAAATTCAATATCGCAGAGCAGAGCAGGATCTGGGTCTGCTCCACTTGGGATCTTTAAGCGGTCGCTTGGCAACTGCCACCAAAAGGTAAACATTTTTTAAAAAAATCGTTGCTGTAGAGCTAGGAGGAACAGAGTGCTTATCCAAATCCATAGTATACCAATCCCCCTCCCGGAATTTACTTCATGTTGCTACTGGGGAGGCAAGTGGCCCACAATTAATTTCTTCAACTGGGCAAGCTGCCTCTGGAGGTGCAAAAGGTCCGGCAGCTCGCTCAATTAATATTAATGATGCCTGATTCCCAATTTCGGGCTGGCCTCGAGCCGTTCAGTTCGGACTCACGTTGCGGCAGCTGGCAAATTTTTACCGTGGTGTTTCTGTATTAATCGCATCTCTAACCACTAGATGGCTCTATCCAGCTTTAACATTTCATTACATCTCCCATTCCTTTAAGAAGCAACGCCTAGAAATTCCTATCAGGGCCAAGGTAGAATCCTGGCAAATCGCAACATCAAGTGCTGGAAAATGGAGTGTAATCCGGTTCCATTGGGACTCTGCCTAATGTTTTCCATCCTAACTTTTTCCGTAGGGGAGGCCACGAGTGGATCTTCCCCCTTCCCCCCCCCCCCCCCCCCCCCATATCAAGGGGTTGTGTCTGGAGGGATCTCGGGCTACGCCAAAAATTCCGCCCTTTACGCCCTCCATAGGCTTAGCCAAATTCACGCTAGCTGAGAGCTGGTGTAAGTCCCACTAAGGCCCACATAAAGGCCCCAAACCTTTACTAGGGAACCATAATCAATCGCAGCTTGATTCATTTCCTGAAGAGGCCTGCTTGCCCCATCGGGAACAGAAGAACAGAAGAGGACAGTTTTCTTTGGAGCCTTGACAGTTAGAATATTGGGGTCAACTTTCACTGCCTTTGCCTGGCGTTAATTGGGGGTAATGGCCTCACAATAGGGTGTATTGCCCCATTAGCACCGGCGATGCGGCTGGTTCCATTTTGAAGGGGCTTTTGGTCCCCGAGCCACATAATATCTCATTGTGTGGCTCAGTGTCAAATATTGTTTGATAATGCTCCTGTAAAGCACCGTGGCACATTTTACTATGTTAAAGGTGCTATATAAATGCAAGTTATTGCTGTTTTTGTATCCAGTTTTGAGCACCTTAATTTTGGAAGGCCATGGAGTCGGTGCAATAGGGATTCACTAAGCTCACACCAAGTATGAGAAGCTTTAGTAATGAGAATAGACTAGGGAAATTTGGATTCTTTTCATTAAAATAAAGATGATTAAGAAGATATCAAATAGCCATGTTCAAAATTATGAGAGTTTTTGATAAAGTAAATCAGGAAAAACGATTTCCATGGGTCAATAAGTCAGTAACTACAGGGTGTAAATTTAAGATCATCACTCAAGAACAAAGGAAGGTATTTGGGAACTTTTTTTATGAAGAGGATTATTAGGACATGGATTTTCCTACCAGAAACAGCAGAATCCATAAAAGCTTTTGAAGGGGAAGTGGATAAATATTTAATAAAGAGTAACATTTAAAAGGCTATGGGGAATGGGATTAAGTGAATAGCTCTTTCAGATATTCGACACAGGCACGCTGGGCCAAATGGTCTCCTTCTGTGCTGTGAAATTCTATGATTCTCTCATTTTTATAACTTTCGCAGCTTGGCCATTGGATTATGGATAATTTGGTGACTAAGAAGTGTCTTTGAATCCATAACAATTTCTGAATTCCTACTTGCAAACTGGGGTTCATTATCTGAAGCTACTTCATCTGGGATTCCATATCTAGCAAACTGCTGCTTGCAATGTGCAATCACATTCAAACTCTTGGTATTGGTTAACTTATTGAGCTAAAAAGAATTGAAAAGTAGTCTACGATGATTAAATATTGATTCTATGTAATTCAAATATATCTGTCCCAACTTTCCTCCAAGGGTCTGCTTGGAATGTCAGGTGCTTTCTTTGGCTATTTCTAAACTTTCTTTCTGTCCGTGTTGCATGTTAGATGTCATCTAACCACATCTGCAAATTGTGCTGACGTACCAGACCAGAACAAGAATCTCAAACTAATTTTTTGGATTATTTGATTCTTTGGTCGCTTTGATGTATTTCTACCAACATCAGTTTGCTCAGGCTGAGAGGCATAAGAACTTTCTGACTTTTGAAGGTAAGCCCTTCTCTAAAGTAAAGATAACCCCACTCTAAAGTAAAAATATTCAATTGGAGGAGGGCCAATTTCAGTGGGATGAGAGCAGATCTGGCCCGGGTAAATTGGAATCAAAGATTGGCAGGCAAAACTGTAATTGAACATTGGGCGGCCTTTAAAGAGGAGATGGTTCTGGTACAGTCTAGATACATTCCCACGAGGGAGCAAGGTAGGGCAACTAAAGCCAGAGCTCCCTGGATGACAAAAGAGATAGAGAGTAAGAAGAAGTGGAAAAAAGGGGCGTATGATAGATGTTAGGTTGATAACAAAAGTGAGAAGCAGGCTGAATATAGAAAGTTCAGAGGGGAAGTGAAAAATGAAATAAGAGGGGCAAAGAGAGAGTATGAGAATAGACTGGCAGCTAACATTAAAGGGAATCCAAAAGTCTTCTACAGGCATATAAATAGCAAACGGGTACTAAGAGGAGGGGTGGAGCCGATCAGAGACCATAAAGGAGATCTACTCATGGAGGCAGAGGGCACGGCCAAGGTACTAAATGAATACTTTCCATCCGCCTTTACCAAGGAAGAAGATGCTCCCAGACTCTCAGTAAAGGAAGATATAGTTGAGATACTGGATGGGCTAAAAATTGACGAAGAAGAGGTACTAGAAAGGCTAGCTGTACTTAAAGTAGATAAGTCACCTGGTCCAGATGGGATGCATCCTAGGTTGCTGAGGGAAGTAAGGGTGGAAATTGCAAAGGTACTGGCCATAATCCTTCAAGCGTCCTTAGATACGGGGGTAGTGCCAGAGGACTGGAGAATTGCAAATGTTACACCTTTGTTCAAAAAAGGGTGAAAGGATAAATCCAGCAATTGTAGGCCAGTCAGTTTAACCTCGGTGGTGGGGAAACTTTTAGAAACGATAATCCGGGACAGAATTAACAGTCACTTGGATGAGTGTGGATTGATTAGGGAAAGCCAGCATGGATTCGTTAAAGGCAAATCATGTTTAACTAACCTGGTAGAGTTTTTTGATGAGGTAACAGAGAGGGTAGATGAGGGCAATGCAGTTGATGTGATGTAAATGGACTTTCAAAAGGCGTTCAATAAAATATCGCATGGTAGGCTTGTCATCAAGATTGTGGCCCATGGAATAAAGGGCCACAAGGTAGCAACATGGATACAGAATTGGCTAAGTGACAGGAAACAGAGGGTAGTGGTGAACGATTGTTTTTCGGACTGGAGGGAGGTGTACAGTCGTGTTCCCCAGGGGTCGGTGCTGGGACCACTGCTTTTCTTGATATATATTAATGACTTGGACCTGTATTCAGGGTGCAATTTCAAAATTTGCAGATAACACGAAACTTGGAAGAGTATTGAACAAAGAAGAGATTAGTGATAGACTTCAAGAGGATATAGACAGGCTGGTGGAATGGGCAGACACGTGGCTGATGAAATTTAATGCAGAAAAATGCGAAGTGCTATATTTCGGTAGGAAGAATGGCGAGGAGAGGCAATATAAACGAGAGGGCACAATTCCAAAAGGGGTACAGGAACAGAAAGATCTGGGGGTATATGTGTACAAATTGTTGAAGGTGGCAAGGCAGGTTGAGAAAGCGGTTAAAAATGCATACGGGATCCTAGGCTTTATAAATAGAGGCATAGAGTGCAAAAGTAAGGAAGTCATGATGAACCTTTATAAAACATTGGTTTGGCACAACTGGAGTATTGGGCGTCATTTTAGCACCCGCGATCGGGTGCGTTCCTGGCAGGGGGGCTCCGAAAATCGGAGAATCCCGGAGCTGGACCGGAGCCCGCCCCAAACCCGCGCACTTCCGGGTTCCCCGCTGATGCGCCGGCGTGCATGCGCAGCCCCCGCTGGTGGGAATCCCGCAGGCAATTAAAGCCAGCGGGATGCCACTTGAAAGTATTTATTTAGGTATTTCAGGTCATTAACTGACCTGATTAAGGGATTATGTGAGGAGGGGTGGGATTTTAGAACAAACTGGGACTGTTTCCCACACTGGGGGAAACACTCCCAGGTCAAACGGACGTGTTGCAGCTGTCAGCCTGTGGCAGCTGCAAAGGTCCATTTGACAGGTGGTGGGGGGAGACCCTCACCCATTGCAGGAGGCCACTCTGTCACTTGGGACAAAGTTTGGTCTCCACTACCCTCCTCCTGACAGTCAAAGTCACCAACCTGCACACTTACCCCAGGGTCCGGAAACATGTACCTACCTTGCGGACCCCCTCAGATGTACATCTTGTGGATGGGGGCCGCCGTAGCTGCAGTCATGACCTCCTCGGAGGGCGAACAGCATCACCAGCCTCGCCATCCACGCCGTCCACCTCTGACACGTGGAGCTCCACAACAGAGTGCTGTGACACATCCACCTGTACAGCAGGAGGGAGGGCTACCGCAGAGAGAGATGCGTCGCGGAGGGCACTACTCTCGCCACAGGGTCTACAGACCGAGGCTCAGCCTCCTGGACCTCTCTGAGCAGCAGTGCATACGGAAGCTCAGCATCACTCGACATGTAGTCGTGGACATCTGCAGCCTCTTTCATGCCGAGCTGCTCCTGGCTGGCCCGAGCACCATCTTCTTACCTGTCGCTGTCAAAGTCACCACTGCCCTCAACAACTTCTCCTCCGCATCCTTCCAGGGTGCCACCGGGGACATCGCCGATGTCTCTCAGTCGTCTGTGCAGAAGAGCCATGCAAATACACCTACACCCACTCTGCAGTGACACAATGGGTGGCATCAGTTGTGGGTCCTCATAGTGATCCTCAGGAGCGGGCATTATTGCACAAACCAGACAGGATTCGCGAAGACATGGCAGTAGTGGTGCCAATATAATATGTAATGTGAGTTGTTCAGAAATTCAATATAAGTAACACCCATGACAAACCCTCAAACACCCTTGTGCACCCCCTTCATGCTCACGACACGTTTGCCTTACGCTGCCTACTGCACATATGTGATGCATGCCCTGTGGCTGCAGCACAGGTGGTGGCAGGTTGAGTGAGGCTGACTGTGAAAGAGATGCACGAGAGGGTGAGTATGAGATAGAGCCATGAGATTGTATGAGGATTGGGTTGAGTGGTAGTGGCGGGATGAGTACTGGCGAGGTGAGTAGGTGCAGGTAAGATGAGGATGAGGTTTGAGTGGGTATGAGGGGTGATGTGACAGAGTAGTGTTGGCAGTGCTGAAGGAGATGTGGGGTGGGGGCAGTGATGTGGCAGATGGAGTGTAGGGGAAAGACTACGTGTACTCACTTTGGCTGACCTACTGAGGTCATTGGAGCGCCTCCTGTACTGTATGCAGGTGGGGGATATGTTGGTGGTGCAGGTGACCTCCTCTGCCACCTTGAGCCAAGCCTTCCTGGTGGCAGAGGCAGGCCGCTTCCTCCCGCCCGCCGGGAGGAAGATCTCTGTCCTCCCCCTCCTCCTCACCCCATGTATTGATACCTGGAGTGAGGCATCATTAAACTGGGAGCAGCCTTCCCCCTGGGCTGCTCCATGCTGTAATTTTTGCTATTTGTTGCAGCATCTGTCAGTGGAGGACTGCCCCTTTAAATAGAGCGCATCCAACTGACAGATCTTACTGCGCATGCGCAGCCCACCCGACGCGCAGATCAACAGTGGGGAACCCGGAAGACAAGGTAAGTGGATCCAATTAGTGGATTGTCTGCTACAATCGCGCGGGAAGCTGACTAATTTCACCGGGCGCGTTACCCACGCGCCCGATAGCCCCCCGGCCGAGAACCCACAGCCCTGCTAACATCGGGCCTAATTGTGTCCAGTTCTGGGCACCGCACTTTAGGAAAGATGTGAAGGCCTTAGAGTGGGTGCAGAAGAGATTTACTACAATGATTTGAGGGATGAGGGACTTTAGTTACGTGGATAGACTGGAGAAGCTGGGGATGTTATCCTTGGAACAGAGACGGTTGAGAGGAGATTTAATAGAGGTATTCAAAATCATGAAGGATCTGGACTTCAGCTGCATGCCGTCGATCAGCTGCCTACCTGAAATGGGTGGAAAATTATAGCTGGCCGATGGATTGGGGTGGAGTTTCAGGCAGTAGGAGGCTGCTGCCCAGCATTAATGGAAGGCTTTCCAACAAGAAGGTAAGTTGCAGGGAGAGGTATTTTTGGGAAGGTCTCGCGGGAGAAAAGGGGACAGCCCAGAGCAGGGAAGGCCTAAACCTTCCCACTGGCCCCACAAGTGAAGTTAAAAACTTATCTTAAATGGACACTTCTGGCCCCATATCCTCTTCCCCTAATCTTCACCTGACTGAAAAGCAGCTTCCCCGCTCAGGCCTGAGTTAAAATTGCAATTGATGTAATCGGATCCGATCTTCATATTTAAAGAAGGACTCTTACTACTTCAGAAGAGCAAGTGAAAATGAAAAAGGGCGATATCCAGCCTGGACATCGGCGGTTAAGTCATCTGGTCCATTTTAACTGTTTACCCGTCCAGTTTCCGCTGGGTGGATAGGATTAAAATTGTATCCCCTGCAGGATCAACTTCAGATTTTGGCCTAGATATCCTACCAAAATTGGAGATTTAAAATCTTGTGTTGGCTGGTCTTTTTCTGTTTTTGCTATGATCTCACCTAGTCTTGCTTGCAACAGTGAGAGTCTAGATATGACACACACAGTTATTTGATTATCTCTGTCAACAGTGCCATTGTTTTGGTTACACTGTAGTATTTCAGCGGTGGAGTTTTCATCACTAGGTCTTGCAGTTCTTTTTCGAGTATCTTCCTTAGCGGTTCTTTGACACCTGACAAACTAGACAGGAATTTGCCCAAATAGTTCATCAT
The DNA here is from genome assembly GCF_035084215.1 of Heptranchias perlo. Taxonomy (NCBI): domain Eukaryota; kingdom Metazoa; phylum Chordata; class Chondrichthyes; order Hexanchiformes; family Hexanchidae; genus Heptranchias; species Heptranchias perlo. Next base: position 133,165,053 of record NC_090325.1, read on the forward strand.
GCCAAGCTACCATTGCAGGCCTTTTTTGTTGCTTTGCATTTTCTCAGGTGCTTGGTTGCTTCCAATTTTTTCATCAGTCTAAAGTCCTTCTGCTGTGTACTATATAACTGACTTCTTGTACATTGAACTTGATCTTGTTCATATTCAGCTTCACATTGCAACCTTTTACTCATTGTAAGACTTTTTCCCAACCTTTGATCATGTTTCTGTTCATTCTCTCCATAAATCAGGATACCATGTAGAATAACTTCCACTCCTTCTATTTCATCCAGCACCCATGTCATTGGGGCAGATTTTCCTGCTTCTGTACCTGGGCATATTACCTGGGTTCAGTGCACAGATGGATATCAGGCAGGGAGCATTGCACACCTGCTGAGGCATCCGTCCGATTTTCTGTCAACTCCTTCAGGAACAAGAAAATTTGCCCCATGATATGGACTAAAGACTTCTGCAGTTTCTTAGAAGGATCCCGGATTTCCCAATCACAGTGTCATCTCTGTCAATTAGAACATACATACTTTTGAACACAAAAACACAGACACAAGAACTGACTGCCAGACGAGAGGTGAGAGTAATTGCCCTTGACATCAAGGCAGCGTTCGACCGAGAATGCAAGGTGCCCCAGCAAAACCATTCAGTGGCTGGAGTCACACCTGATGCAAAGGAAGGTGGTTCTGGTTGCCAGAGGTCAATAATCGAAACCTCATAGCATCACTTCAGGAGTTCCTCAGGGAAGCATCCTGGGCCCAACCATGTTCAACTGCTTCATCAGTCACCCTCCCTCCATCATAACATCAGGAATGGAGCTGTTCTCTGAGGATTCTACAGTGTTCAGTTGCATACACAACTCCTCTGATAATGGAGCAGCACATGCTAGCCTACAGAAGACTCAGATTACATCCACTTTTGGGCAGACAAGTAGCAGGTAACATTCATGCCATATAAGTACTGGGCAATCACCATCTCAAACAAGGGAAAGCCTCCGGATCTTCAACGGCATCACTATTATGAAGTCTGCCACTATCAACATCTTGGAGATCACCACAGACCAGAAGCTTAATTGGATTAGCCGTATCTACACTCTGATTACAAGAACAGGGTAGAGGCTGGTACTTTGCGATAAGTGGTTCATCTCCTGACCCTTCAAAGCCTCTCCACCAGGAGAGCGATGGAATACTCACCACTCGCCTGAATCGGTGCAGCTGCAACAATGCTCAAGAAGATTGACATCATCCAGGACAAAGCAGTCTGCTTAATCAGTGCCCTTGGTACTGGACTCAATATCCACCCCGTCCACCATTGATGGACTGTGCTCTGCAGTATGTATCATTTACAGGATGCACTGCAGCAACTTATCAAGGTTATTTCAACAGCACCTCTCTCCCCTGTGACTTCTACCACCCCGAAGAACAAGAGCAGCAATGTCATGAGAACACCATCATCTCCACGTTCCCCTCCAAGTCACACACCATTCTGATTTGGACACATAATGCTGTTCCTTCAATGCCGCTGAGTCAATATTCTGGAATTCGCTATGTAACGCCATCTTGAAAGCATCATTACCACAAGAAGTGCACCAGTTTGAGGAGACGACCACCACCACCTTCTCAGGACAGCTAGGAATGGACAATAAATGTAGCCTTGCTAGTGTCACCATATCCTGACAACTAATTTTAAGAATAGTAGGGAAGAAACCAATCTTTGGTTACTCTCCTGTGTCATTCCAAACTGTCATATAAATCACTACCACATTGTAACTTGCATCAAATGCTTATTTGGAAAAATAATATTAATAAATAACACTAACAATGGGAAAAAGACTAGACCCTGAGATTCCACGGGGATTCAATCAATCTCCCATCACAGCTGACCTCCAGCTGTTTCCCTGGGGGTGCATTGGTCTCCTGCCGGAATTACAGTGGGAGACCGGTTGAACCTCCACGGAATTTCAGGGCCAAGGTTAACATGCATTTACAATGTATTTAAATTGTTAGATTTCAAAACTTTAGTTTATTGTTAATTGAAAATTCTGTTTACTTTGCCATTTATAATCAGTTGGGTAATCAGTTGACTAATTCAAAAGCATAAAAATGAGTTCTGTACTTAAACAGACAAGAATGGCCTTTGAAAAAGAAAATTCAACGATGTTGCTTGAACTGTTTGGTATTGTATGAAATACAATGGCCCTGAATTTCCTTGATGTCTTTTGCCCTGTTGCTGTGCCAGAAAGTTATGCCGTTCACCATCAGAGGGTGTTGCATGCATAAGAACATAAGAACATAAGAAATAGGAGCAGGAGTAGGCCATACGGCCCCTCGAGCCTGTTCCGCCATTCAATCAGATCATGGCTGATCTTCAACTTGAACTCCATGATCCTGCCTGATCTCCAAATCCGTTGATTCCCCTAGAGTCCAAAAATCTATCGATCTCAGCCTTGAATATGCTCAATGACTCAGCATCCACAGCCCTCTGGGGTACAGAATTCCAAAGATTCACAACCCTCTGAGTGAAGAAATTCCTACTCGTCTCAGTCTTAATTGGCAGCCCCATTATCTTGCAACTCTGCCCCCTAGTTCTAGACTCTCCAGCCAGGGGAAACAACCTCTCAGCATCTACCCTGTCAAGCCCCCTCAGAATCTTATATGTTTCAATGAGATCACCTCTCATTCTTCTAATATCCAGAGAGTATAGGCCCATTCTACTCAACCTCTCCTCATAGGACAACCCTCTCATCCAGGAATGCAAGCTTCCTAGGTAAATTAATTTGCCTATGAGGTGGTGTAAGTTCTGGCATAATTGACTTCTAAAAGCGCAATGAGCAGCTTAGGCCCCAGGAAAGTTCAGTGCAGAAGCGAAGCGGCCTCTGTTAAACTGCAATCTTCATTAGGGCACTTGGAGATAGAAAGGGAAGACTATAGAGATATTTTCTTTGACTCCTTTGTATTTTATCCTCTCAGGGCATCTCCCACCCTCATCTGAAGTGCCTTCTGCCAAAACCATGAGCAGCCACAGGCCGGCTGTGCCTGTGGGGCATCATGAGAGGGAAGCATCTTGCCAAAGGGTTGTGAATTTTTCACAGGAAGACCAGCAAGCCTTCCTGAGAGAGTTGGAAAGCAGGAGAGACAGACTTCTGGTTGTGCCAGACAGCAAGCCATCCAGGAATGTCAGCCCTGCCACCTGGATGGAGGTGGCTCTGGCACTCATTGCCATCATCTTCTGCCATGCTGCTTTATTCTTCTTGCTTCCACATGCTGCTTTTCCTCCTCCTCCTCCATAAGGATAGCATAGAGTGGTATGCCCATGGAGAACGACATACCTTTTCTGGAGCCATTCTCAGTATGGGGGTGGAAGGGATTGGGGGATCAAAAATATTGGTGTGGTTAAGACTGTAACACTGTGGTGGGGGATAGAGAGGTAGGGGATCAAGTGTAAGTCTCAGTGATCAAATATGTGAAAAAAATGGCCAGAAATCAGCAAGTAAAGTTTAGAAACTTTTCAAAGCTCTCAAACTCTTCACTTCCACCTGAATCCTCGATCTTTTTTAAGCGCAATAACGGTGTGATAACAGTATAAGTGCTGAAGATAGCGAGGATATTCAGGGCCATTATTTCCTTCATTAAGTATTTCTGCTCCTGATATATGAGCACTGGAATTTTTTGGTGTTTCTGCCCGTCTTCTCCCGCTGAAGTTACGTTGAAGACACGTAGAATCCCCACGAAATTTCAGGTCCACGATGTTTCAATATGCTTTTTAAAAAAAATTGTTCTTGGGATGTGATTGATATTAGTAAAGCTGCATTTATTGCCCATCCCTACTTGCCCTGAGAAGGTGCTGGTGGCCTTCCCCCTTGAATCACTGCAGTCCTCATGGTGACGGTGCTCCCCTAATGGTGATGCTGGCAGTTTTTCTTTTTTTGCTGACACATGCATAGAGGTTAAAACATTTCTCTGGCTCTTCAGCTGTGAATCAGCAACTTTTTTTTTATAATTCATAATATTTGCAAAATTAACTGTATTGTCAGAAAGATACAAAAAGGGCACAATTATGATATAACACAATTAATAAATGGGAAATAATTATTTTTCTGGCGAATTTTGTGCCATCAAATTAACAATATTAGTACTGGGAACGAAACAATTCCTCATTTTTGGCATCCAGTGTCAGCATGAATTCCCCGCAGGTCAGGCTGAATACAATGGTTAAATGCTTTCCCTATTTTGGCTGAACATTAGAAAGAAACTCCTACTGCACCAATGTGAGTGAGATTGCAAGCTTAGTGACAATTTTGTGCTGTAGGTCCCTGCCCATTAAATTGAGACTGTCGCAGGCCATTTCATGTAAAACCCTCACTCCCAGCAGACTTTCTTCCCATCAGCTTGTGTTTGATTGAAATCCATGTTCCAGAGGTAAAGGGCCAGTGTCTAACCTACCAAGGCCCAAAATATAACAATATGGAAATAAAGAAGGACAAACAGGCATGACTCACAAGAGTTAACAGCAAGCATCTTAAAGAGAAAGTTAGGTTACCATTTTTGGTGTAATCCTTTAGCAGAACCTAAAGCTGGAGAACACCAATCTCATTTCGGAGGCAATTAAAACAGGAGTTCTACAGTTAATTGCCAAACTAAAAGAAATACATGCAAATTTATCTTGGGCGGTTGCACGAAGCAGGAGATAGCAAATCGGCAGCCAGTTTTACACTCCGCCTGATTTTCTTTTCTACAAAGTAAAAAATTGAGCGGAGTGCAAAACGGGTGGCCGATTCGCTATCACTCAAGGCGAATTCATACCCTAAATGTACCTATAGCAATGAATTAAAAGTAGAATAATGCTTCTGTTGCTTTGCCTGTTCAATCATTTTCAGTGCAGATAGACTGTATACTGCACGCCCCTGCAACCTGACTCCATGTCCAATGCGTTGTAGCTGGACAGATGGGATTACTTCACCATTGCCTCCATTACTGTACCTGACAGGAATGCAGCATGCTTGGAATGGGCCAGCTGCATTATCATAGAATCTTAAAGCACAGCCATTCAGCCCATCGTGCCTGTGCCGACTCTTTGAAAGAGCTATCCAATTATTCCCAGTCCCCTGCTCTTTCCCCATAGCCCTACAAAGTTTTAGGGATGTGCTATCAATTTTCAAATTAAAAAGAAAATATACTTTTAAATATCCTCAGTAGAAATTAAGAGTAAATTGGATTTTAAAAAAAAATTGTTAAATTTATGAACCACTATTCCTTTAATAGAGTCCAAACATTACAATAATGACACAGCATTGAATCTTTTCAAAGTGAGTGATCTCTGGCAGCTGCATACCTACTTGTTGGTTTATTCAGCTGTAGCGAACAGCCAAGGGTAAGCACATAGGTTGCCAGGAGCTTCATGTTTTGCAGCTTTATGTCAAGATCTGGGGGGACAATCAAGTTTTCAAAGCAGCTTTTTGTTTAATGAAGATAAGTGCTTTGCTCCAAAGTACCAATTTATACCATGATAACAGAGCATAATAGATGATCCAATGTGACAATTTCAGCCCCACATTTCCAACTAATTTACACACCATAACATTTGGCTGGGGTTAAAATACTGAAAGTATTGTATATTGTCTCAATTTCAACCTTACCCGACAGGATGTTTATTGGATACTTTTGCAAATACAAGCCCCCTATTCATCATTGTCTATATTTTGATTACTTGACCAGATAGTTATTGAACTCTCTGCCATGGAGAATTTGATGTTAGCAAGTAAATTGTGCAGAGTGGTGATTTATTATATTATTTTCCATACAACAATTCTCTTTAGATGGAATTGGTTTATAAAAGACATCCTCTCAAAGCATTTTCTAGCGCAATTTGTACTGGTATATACCTAGGAAATAGGCCTGTTTAAAGCTCAGTCACTAGTAAAAGAAACAACAACTATCCCATTTGAAAGCTTGCAATAATGTTGATTTCTATTATCCTAATCATATCAATTCAGTCGGTGACCTTGAAACAAAAGCAATAACAAAGGGTTATGTCATAAAGCTTCCCATATCAGGATCTTAGGTTAAAGACTGAAATTCCTGGGGGTTCTACCTGTTTCCCACTGTTAGTCTGGCACGAGACCAGCAGAATCCCCAGGTAACTGGCCTGAAATGCTCATTTTCAGCCATTTACACCATTTCCCTGGGGGTTGTGTAAGAAAATGTATAACACAATAGGTTAACAGCTTGGCATAGGTAAAAGGCATCATGGGATAGTTAGCATATAGGGTTACAGTAAAGGAGGCAGTGTAGAAGGGGTACATTGGGCATGATTCGGCAGGACACTCAGCACATCTAGTGCGAAGTGATGAAAAATAGCTTAAGAATACAGAAGTTAGTACTAATATCTGTGTATTATGAAAATTTATTCTGTGTGATAGAGACTCATAGTTTAGATTAGGCTATTAGGATTCTGCCAGCTAAGCAAGACAGGAGATAATAGTCATGCAAAGTTCAGGGCAATTTAAGAAGAAAGGCAGGATTTATCAAAAGACTTGTGTAAAGAATTATGGTCTAGTTTGGAGACAGTGGCCCCGATCATTACGGGGAGGTGGGAAGGGTGCAGGTGAGGCTAAAAACAACGGAAGAACCCGACAAGGTCGAGGTCGCAGAGGTCCTGCCAGTCTTAATGGCAGGACCCTATTAACATCTTGTAGCTCCATCTCCCACCCAGCAGCCGACCAAATGGACAGCGTGGCCGGTGGGCGGGAGGAAACACCAGTGGCAGGAGGCTGCAGCGGGGACCCTTCGGGATGGTTCCCAGCAATTGGAAGGGGGTAGGTTGCCAATTGGTGGGGGTGAGGGGGGAAGCCTGCGATCAGTGCTGGGGGCGGGGGGGGAGGTCAGCAGTCGGGAGGTCCGCAATTGGGAGGGGAGAGAAGATCGGCAATTGGGAGATAGGCAGTGGGGAGGTGGGAAGTGGCCTGAGATCGGGAGGGCTGGGGGGGGAAGTTGGAGATCAGGCCAGGAGGGAGGGGTGGGGGACAGGGTGGCGATCTGGGCTGGGGGAGGCCAAAGGCTTACTTGAGCGGCCTGGGAGAGCACTCCTTCTCCTCCTGGCCCAAAAGGAGTGCTGAAACAGCCATTTATCTTGGGGAGCCAGCAGCTCCCGCCTCCGTTTGCTGCCCAGTTTCCCGATCCCTGGGAAATCCATGCAGCAACAGTTAACTTCAAATCAAACTCCCAATTGCGCTGTAGGAGCCCGATTTAAATATGTTATTAAGTGTCCCGCCTCTCCATGACGGGACACTTGGATACCGTGATATCCATCGCCGTAAAAATGCGTAGACACATGCATGGCGGATTGGGATCGCGTTCCGTGTATTTCCCTTTTTGACCCCTGCCCGTCGTGGGGGTTAATATCAAGGCCAGTATGTCTAAACTAAATTACTGATATCCTGAGAGAGAATGGATGATAACAAGTCAACTCTTTCAGCGCAGAATTTTTATTTAACAGCATAAACTGAAAAAAACATTTTCCTCCCCGCCACTTGTGCTTCAAAGTTATCTGCCTGGTTTTGATGCAGTTGTCATGGTGCACTCTGGATATTGTAGTTATATGGGAGAGGAGTGAAAACTGCAACTCCCATGATACATATCTCACAAACTCCCCAACCTAGTTAAAGAATCCAAGCTTAGTTCTCTTTAACGATGATCCATCATTTTCTATTTAAATAAATGGACAGAAAATTGGGGCTATGGAACCACAATTTCCCATCTAGCGCTCCCTATGAGTGCCTCAGCCCTTTTAAGTAAATGCAGGTTGTGGCCACTTGAGATTAATTGTTGTTTGGTCTGGGAACTTGGAATATCGGAATCAGCTGATCAATTTCAGGTTGTAGTTGAGAAGCACCATGCATTTTTTTAGTTTGTTTTATATCTGAAATAAAGGTTGACATCTGCAGTGCAACATCTGCACACACCGGCGTACAATTTTTAATATATTTTTAATTATTCCAAATGGTTCCTTAGACTCTGCATTGGCAACCACAGATGCTGTGTCTGAGCCAAAGCCTAGTAGCCTTTGTTCTCTGAGTTAATCAAATGAAAAGGCAGGAGGTAGTTCATATGCTGATTCTATTTCAACCACCCTGGAGGGGTTGCAGCTTACAGTTCCAATTACTGTCAGGTGTCAAAAACAGGCTATTAGATGACCATAACACTTCAGCTCACACCTTATTCACTTGAGTGTTAAATGCTGGGGGCGGGGGGAGGTCAGCTGTCTGCTCATTGGGAAGTAATTGTTTGACCATCAAATCAGGCTGCTTTTATATTAAAAAAAAGTACACCCAGATAATTCAGGGACACACTAATGGCCATCGATTCCTGGACAGGCTTTGCCTTTATCTTTCAGGTGTCTATGAGCGGTTTCATGAGGGTGATCAACCAGAGTATTTTCAACAATTCAGAGCTACTGGAAAGGACTGCAAAGGTTTTGGGCTTTTTCTTTTTTTTTTGTTTTGAAATAGTTTTTGTTATTATGCTTTTGATATCTTGCTGTACCTTTCTGCTCCTATATATTATTTAACATATAAATAAAACTGATCAAGTGGTTTTCACCTATATACGTTGTGATGTGTTAATCTCTGCCTGCCAGAAGGGATAGGAACGTGATGGGAATCCCATGTATTCTCCAGCAACATGTTCATGATTAAAGGATACTTTTTTATGTGCCTGCCAACCCATAAAAAAACTCTCACATAAAGGCATGGTTTCAATCCACATGAAACTTGACCTGTACATTGAAGTTACCTTTTAGCCACAACTGCAAGATAATAGTGTTAGAAAAAAGCCTGAACCATAACAATTGGTGGCAGCTAAAGTGGGACAAATATTACATGCAAACCAAACAGGCTGTTTAAAGTCTAAATTCAGATAAATTATCGGAAGCAAACAGAAGTTGCTATGAGCAAACCATCGTAGGTAAGGGAGAAAAATATGGGCAGAAAGGCTGATACTGTCACTTAGCGATAAAGCGCTTGCTGCATTTTCATAACTAGATCCGATGTACAGTGCAGATTATGATGTTGCAAATTATGCAGTTCTTACTGCTTTGACCTCATTCCAGAAGCATATAGGGATATATTTAAAATGTTAAAGAAAATGATGGATCATAGTTAAAGAGAACTAAAGGTAGAAATTAAAAATGTATGAAAATCGTGGTTAGAAGGAGAAACGTAATAATTTATAAAGTATGTGATTTAATGTTAGAAGATGGTTTTCTGGAAATTGTTTGAATGATTGGGGAGTGCGATTGCTTGACCAAGGGCTGAGGACCTGAAGTCAGATAATCATTTTAAAGCCTCATGAGCACCAAGGATCTGATGAGTGGGTGGAGCCAATGATGTCCCACAACTGTTGGCCACCAGGTGATTCATTGAACTGCGTGATCAGCTGGGGTGTGGTGAACTTGAGATTACAGAAAGCGATTCTAGGGACGTTAATTGTTCAATGGGACAGAAGTTAAACAATTATTGGTTTGACAGGGAATCTGGGGTGCAGTTAGGGAGATTGAGTACGGCCGTGAGAAAAGAGATTGTCAGGATCTGTGTCGCAACACTGATCGTCACAGAATGGCACAGTACTTATGCCTGATTATCATAAATGAGCAGCAAGCAGAAGGCTTATGTGATGTGTGTGTAGTCTGATGCTGGTTTGTTAACATTTGGTGTAGGGTAATCAGTTTCTAGATGGCAGGAGTGTATGCATTCATTCATATTATTTTGAGGATTAAAGATGTGCCTTTGGCCATAGTGTGGCTAGAGAGATCATCCTGGATGTGGGAAAAAAGGAGGAATTTTAGCATCATTGCAGCATTGGTGGGAATGATGTAAATGTTAATGTATTTGTAGTCTGTGCAATTAATATTAATATATCTGTAACCTAAATTGTTTTCATTAGAGATTATGGGTGATTTGATAGAAGTGTTTAAAATTATGAAGCGATGGGACAGAATGGATAAAAACAGAAGGAAACGTTTTTGTTTTCACTGCATGGGTGGTAATCTGGTGGTGCAGCTATGTGCCCATTCTCTAGGCACAAAAGTAAGGAAAAAGGGGGCAAAGGCCAGTTATGCCGCGACTCTGCCTCCTTTACATAGCCTCGGGATTTCCAGTGCCTTTCCCATGGCGAAGAGCTGGGCCTGCACCTGCAAAGCAGGCTCAGCATTGCTAAGGTAACAAGGTGGGCTGGGCTGTTTGCAGACTCCACCTCTGTTTCCTGTTGCAACATCCATATGGTGCCCAGAGGCAGGGGCACCCCAAGAAGTTGGCAGTGGTCTTGCACCAGGATTCTTTCAGAATGGATGGTCAGAAAGGGCCGGCCAGCAAGCCAAAGAGAACTCTAAAGGTAAGTACATTTTTTGTATATTCACCCAGTGGATATTCAGGTCTTCCAGCAGCAGCCAGAAGGCCTCCGAGGCTGTCAGACAGGTCTGCAGTTATGCTATACTTTCCTCTCCCTTTTGCCAGTGGAAGGCTCTGGCGGGGGCCAGTCTGTGCCAGTGGTATGACCAGCCTAAAGCTAAAAGAAACAGGAGATGAGTGTAAAGACTAGGATAAGGAATAAAGGTAACTGCCCAGAAATTGCTCTGAATGGTGAACCATAGATTTATACTAATCCACTAACTTACTGTGTGCACTTCCTCTAATAGGAAGTGGAGAAGAGCCCAGCCATGAGAGAAGTGAGAGGGTCAGTCTCTCTTCTTGGCCAATCAGATTGCAACATTTTTGACAAGCTGCAAAACTATAGGCTGCAACATTAAATCCAGGAAGTGAAAGGTACAACGTTAAAATCATGGTTAAAACAGTTATAGAGAGCGAAAAAAAGAGAGGGTAAAAAACAATCGAATTAAATAAAAGAGGCAGTAGAGAAAGTAAAAAATTAAAGTTTTTTTTAAGTTTTTAATTAAAAATTTTTTTTTTAATGACCCAAAACTATTAAAATAAAGAGTAATGAGACTCTACATTTTTAAAAGTTAATTTTTAATTGTTTGGCGGTCAGTGAGACATAACGTGCTATTAAAACTTAGTTTGGACATGGAATTTTTAAGCGTACCTGTTCTGTGGCATAATTAGTTACTTTCCAGCTGAGCAGATGAGCAAGTTGGTGCTGGTTCAATGATTTCTCTGATTGCAGCATGTGATATACCTTTAATTTGAAGCTGTCATATCGCTGCCGAACCAGGAAGAGCAAGTTCTGGATTTTCATGTTTCACTGCGCATGTGCGGACACCGGCACGTGCTCCTCAATTTCGCCACTAACAACGGTGAGCGCTGTTGAGCTCACTGTTCTTTTCTAAGCAATTTCTGGGACAAAATAAATGGCCAAAGAACAAATACAGTTATTAAACTAAAGTATAAAAGAACTGTTAAAATAAAGTAAAAGGAACAACTATTAAAGATGAATTAAACTGCCTATACAGCAATGTACACAGTGCCCAAAATAAAATGGGGGAACTGGAGGCAATAATCTGTAGCAAGGAACCAGATGTAATAGGAATAACTAAAACATGGCTACATAAAGAACAGGACTGGCAACTAAATATTGCAGGTTATAACATAATCAGAAAGGACAGGGAAGGAAGAAGGGGGGATGGAGTAGCTGTACTAATTAGAGATAACATAATGGCAGTGGAAAAAAGGGACCTAACGAACAGAAGGATAGAAACAGAATCCATACGGATTGAAAGATAAGAATGGATCAATCATGCTAATAGGGATATACTACAGAACTTAATAGTGGAAAGGAGGTAGAGGAAGAAATATGTAAGCAAATATGTGAAATGAGTAAAGGGCTTGGAATAATAATCATGAGAGATTTTAACTACCCCCAAATAAACTGTCAAGAAGAGGTAGGTAAAGGGATACAGGGAATAGAGTTTTTACAATGTGTGCGGGACTTCTTTCTTATCCAATATGTAAAAAGCCCAACAAGAGAGGAAGCACTGCTGGAACTATTAATGGAAAATGAACCGGAACAGATAGGAGAAGTAAGCGAAGGGGAACATCTAGGCAATAGTGATCACAACATAATAAGGTTTAAGATAAAGATTGAGAAGTACATAAGTAAAACAAAGACCAAAGTAATAAATTGATAAAAAGCTGATTTTAAGGGGATGAGAATGGAACTAGGGAAAATAAATTGGAAAAATTTACTGACAAACAAAGAAATAGAACAGCAGGAAACATTTAAAACTGTGATCAATAGAGTCCAGGAGAAATATATCCCACTAAAAAGCAAAACAAAACTAGCCAGTAATGATACACCATGGATGAATAAAGAAATAAGGGCAAAATTGAAACTAAAGAAAAAGGCATACACTAAGTACATGGACAATAAAGGAGAGGAGGGCAAAAGGGAATATGAAAAGGTTAGGAAAGAAATAAAAAACATTAGGAAGGCAAAGAGAAACTACAAAACTAAATTATCAAGGACTATAAAAAGAAATAATAAGTATTCTACAGGCACATAAATAACAAAAGAAACATCAGGATAGGAACAGGGCCACTAAGGGATACACATGATAAACTCACAGGTAATGATAGCAAAATGGCAGAAATATTAAACTATTACTTTGCCTCAGTATTTACCAGGGAGACTAACATTGTGGGCATAACATTAGAAGAATAGATCAAAAAAGATATAAAGACATTTAAGATAGAAAGGGGGGAGATAATTAATAAACTAATTACATTTAGAGAGAATAAAACCCCTGGTCTGGATGGATTACATCCATGCATATTAAAAGAAGTTAGGGAAGAGATAGCAGAGGCACTATTACATATATATAAAAATTCATTAGAAAATGGAATAGTGACAGAGGACTGGTGGACAGCTAATGTGATTCCTATATTTAAAAAGGGAGATAGAACAGGTCGAGGGAACTATAGACCAATTAGCTTAACATTGGTGGTAGGATAGATAATGGAATCCTTACTCAAAAATGTAATAGAACAACATCTAGAAACTGAAAATATAGTAAAAATTCAGCACAGATTTCAAAAGGGAAGGTCATGCTTGACCAACCTTATTGAATTCTTTGAAGAAGTAACAGAAAGGGTAGACAAGAGTAATGTAGTAGATGTAATATATTTGGATTTTCATAAGGCCTTCGATAATGTACCGCATAGGAGATTCATGACTGAGGTCAGAGCACGTGGAGTCAGGGGACAAGTAGCAGAATGGGTTGCAAGCTGGCTACAAAACAAAAAAACAGAGAGTAGGAGTTAAAGGTAGTTACTCAGACTGGCAAAAGTTGGGAAATGGTGTTCCACAAGGATCATTGCTGGGACCACTGTTATTCACCATTTACATAAACGAATTGGACTCGGGAATCGGAAGTACAATTTCAAAATTTGCAGACGACATGAAATTGGGAGGTATAGTTAATACTGAGGAGGACTGCAACAAAATGCAGGAAGACATTAATAAACTTGCAGAATGGGCATGTAATTGGCAAATGAATTTCAATATAGATAAGTCTGAGGTATTACATTTTGGAAGGAAGCATAAGGAGGCCACATACTGCTTGGATAATAAGAGTCTAAATAGGGTAGAGGAGCAAAGGGATCTGGGGGTACAGATACACAAATCATTAAAAGTAGCGACGCAGGTTAATAAGGCCATATTAAAAAAAAAAGTAAACAAAGCATTAGGGTTCATTTCTAAAGGGATATAATTGAAAAGCAGAGAAGATATGTTAACTTTGTATAGAACCTTGGTTAGACCACACTTGGAGTACTGTGAACAGTTCTGGTCTCCATATTATAAACAAGAGGCACTGGAGAAGGTGCAAAAAAGATTTATTAGGATGATACCAGAACTGAGAGGTTATACCTATCAGGAAAGATTGAGCGGGCTGGGGCTCTTTTCTCTAGAAAAGGGACGACTGAGGGGTGACCTGATAGAGGTCATTAAGATTATGAAAGGGTTTGATAGGATAGACGTGGAGAAGATGTTTCCACTTGTGGGGGAGACCAGAACCAGGGGCCATAAATATAAGATAGTCACTAATAAATCCAACATGGAATTCAGGAGAAATGTCTTAATCCAGAATGGTTGGAATGTGGAACTCACTATCACAGGGAGCAGTTGAGGCGAATAGCATAGGTGCATTTAAGGGGAAGCTAGATAAGGGAGAAAGGAATTGAAGGATATGCTGAATAGGGCTAGATGAACTAAGGTGGGAGGAGGCTCGTGTGGAGCATAAACATCGTCATGGACCTGTTGGGCTGAATGGCTTGTTTCTATGCTGTAATTCTTTGTAAAGTTCGCGTTAAAGGCTCAGGGCACCAAGATGAGCCACAGCCTGGCCTGGCACTTTGGGTTTGCTGCTCCTGTCCAGTGCTGGAGCAAGGACTTACTAGGAAAATTGGACCCACACTTTCCAACAGGGGGTGTGGCATGGTGCAAATGGATAGCAACCAGGAACAGTTGATTTCCAACCCCCCTCCTTTCCCATCCAAACCCAGTGGCACTGGGATCAATTGCATGACCCCCAACTGAGATTAGATTACTCAGCATAAGCCTAGGACAAATCTGTGACTTTCCTGGTCTGAATGGCACAGTATCACATGGCATGGTGCATTTAGTCACATCGCCATTATAGGAGTCAGTCTCAGGATTTGCTAGTTACTGTTGCTAACGCTAGTCACTATGCATTGTTCTTTTCCATGTAAGAGCCATTAGTTATGAGAAATCAGTAATATTCTAGAACTTTCGTAAGTGGCACACAGCCATTGAGACAGGATGTTTTCTACAAATGGAATATCTCCAGATAATTTATTGTTGTCAGTGGTTAACTACACACTTGGCTATTGAAGGGGGTACCAGTAAAAGGCAGACTGCACATTTCCGACTGAAACATATTATAGCTAATTGTTCTGGGATGTCCCTGAATATATAACAGTAGCCTCAGCAGAAATCTGTTAGATTCCCTAGATGCATGCTTAAATCAGGCTCTGGCAGAGTTACATTTTAAAATGTTGTGCAGTACAGCTAGTCTAAACAAACTCCTGCAGATTCTGCCCACCGAAATGATAAAGCAGAGGGGGTCTCAAAGTTTGCTATGTGTATACTGCTAACTGATGATGATGACATGGTGGTTAAACCTTCCAGGGATATAGGAAGGTTTATTTTGTGATGGGGCAAAGGTACATTATACCACTGGATAAATGTTAAGCTTTCCTACAAGCTGATACTGCTGGTGAGTCCATTGTAGATAACTGTAGAACTGTGGCCTGGACTTTGTGTTTACCCTCGCTGATTTTTCAGTGGATCTGGAGCAGGCAGGTTATAACGTTGCTTGGGGACGTGCTCTGCTGCATCCCCATCTCCTCCTGCACCCATCCAATCCCCGTTCCCCAGGCCCGGCAGCAGCCAGTGAAATACAAATCAGAGAAAGACGTCCTCGGATATATTTCTGCCCTTTGAGCACTGGATGCACACGATGTCTGTTCGGCCTAGACAGCCAGTGTCTGATGGATGGTGAAATTTTTTTTTTGCCAGTTGGGGTAAGCCGTCTCAGAGTGTGACCTAGCACGGGCCTAAAAGGAGTCACCAAAAAAAATGGCCAGAAATTTGGTAAATTTTGCAGGCTGTCTTCAACTTTATGATGTGGAAAAAGTTCACAGGAAAACTCCATTCCTGACCTGCCATTTTTCCCAGGCAGACCAGAGATCCTGCCTCCAGTATCAAATGACC
The DNA here is from genome assembly GCF_035084215.1 of Heptranchias perlo. Taxonomy (NCBI): domain Eukaryota; kingdom Metazoa; phylum Chordata; class Chondrichthyes; order Hexanchiformes; family Hexanchidae; genus Heptranchias; species Heptranchias perlo. Next base: position 133,180,781 of record NC_090325.1, read on the forward strand.
CTGAGGCCAAATGTCCTGGCGGGGTCAGGGTGCAACTCTCTGGTAGGTGGAAGTCCCACTCCCTCCCCCACCCCCCTCCCCCCCAACAAAGCTGCATCCCAATTAACAAGTGTAGAAAATCTAGGCCTGTGTTACTTTTGGGTTTTATTCATATACAGTTGTAGTGGAAATTGCTCTTGTCATGTATTTGGTGAGTTTGCAATGGGCTAGGAAATGCAGTGCTTAACAGGCCTCTACGAAAAACTCCAACACACGGTTTCTAGGGTTGTCAGATTTGATTGGACAGATTCCAGGTGGTTTCATCACATGACCTTCCGCCTCCGACTGCCTCGACCCAGTGCTGCCACCATTGGTCACCCATCATGTCCATCCACATGGTGCACCATCTTCCCACGTTAATTAGAAAGCGAACAGATTCTTTGTTATCCCGTTAGATGATTCTTGACTGTCGGTCAAACGGCCTTTCTTCCCCCATCTCTGATTTTTTTTTAATGCCACAATGATTTTTTTCTCGGGTTGTTCGCAGCAGTTTCTGGGAGATTAATCCTCAATTTCTGGAGACACAGGACAATCCAAGATGGTTGGCAAGCCTGACGGTTTCCCACCAGTTAGGTTGTTTCTGTAGCTGCATTTTCCCTTACTAGGTCCCTCTTCAAAACTGTTTTGACTATTGACATCATTCTAGAAAAAAATTAATTTAAATATGGCATGTAAATGTTAAACTTCAATTTTGCTGTCTCTGAAATCATAATTATTTGTATTTCAAAGTCAATTTCTTGTTTTTATTAATCTTACATGTCACTGAATTTCACTGATATTTGTAAATTATTAAGGACTTGGTCTATCATTATTATGAACACTGATATGCATGATATCGTTAACTGATAGTTAAACTCTCAATGAAAATAGTAACATTATTTTTTATTCATTCATGGGATGTGGGCGTCGCTGGCGAGGGGGGCATTTATTGCCCATCCCTAATTGCCCTTGAGAAGGTGGTGGTGAGCTGCTGCCTTGAATCGCTGCAGTCCGTGTGGTGACGGTTCTCCCACAGTGCTGTTAGGAAGGGAGTTCCAGGATTTTGACCCAGCGACGATGAAAGAACGGCGATATATTTCCAAGTGGGGATGGTGTGTGACTTGGAGGGGAACGTGCAGGTGGTGTTGTTCCCATGTGCCTGCTGCTCTTGTTCTTCTAGGTGGTAGAGGTCGCGGGTTTGGGAGGTGCTGTCAAAGAAGCCTTGGCGAGTTGCTGCAGTGCATCCTGTGGATGGTACACACTGCAGCCACAGTGCGCCAGTGGTGAAGGGAGTGAATGTTTAGGGTGGTGGATGGGGTGCCAATCAAGCGGGCTGCTTTGTCCTGGATGGTGTCGAGCTTCTTGAGTGTTGTTGGAGCTGCACTCATCCAGGCAAGTGGAAAGTATTCCATCACACTCCTGACTTGTGCCTTGTAGATGGTGGAAAGGCTTTGGGGAGTCAGGAGGTCAGTCACTCGCCGCAGAATACCCAGCCTCTGACCTGCTCTCGTAGCCACAGTATTTATATGGCTGGTCCAGTTAAGTTTCTGGTCAATGTTGACCCCCAGGATGTTGATGGTGGGGGATTCGGCGATGGTAATGCCGTTGAATGTCAAGGGGAGGTGGTTAGACTCTCTCTTGTTGGAGATGGTCATTGCCTGGCACTTGTGTGGCGTGAATGTTACTTGCCACTTATCAGCCCAAGCCTGGATGTTGTCCAGGTCTTGCTGCATGCGGGCTCGAACTGCTTCATTATTTGAGGGGTTGAGAATGGAACTGAACACTATGCAATCATCAGCGAACATCCCCATTTCTGACCTTATGATGGAGGGAAGGTCATTGATGAAGCAGCTGGAGATGGTTGGACCTAGGACACTGCCCTGAGGAATATGTCTGGTACACCAAACATGGTAACATGTAGCCTAGTTACACTGCAATTAACTTTGTTGCATCAACACAAAATTGCAGCACAACTGGCTTTATTTACATTAATTTTTCAAACTTTTTAGTATTCCCAAAGAGCCAATGGACAGTTAGCTCTTTGCTAACATTAAAAATTTAACTGGCATTTGAACATCAGTGAGCGAACTTCTGCTTTGCCTGACCAGAGAGTAATATGGAGCTGGCAATTAGTGTCAAACATGCATCTGCTGTATTATAGGGCTGGCAATCACTAAATAATTTTGTGGTCAACTTTTCATATAGAACCGTTTGCTTGTTATCTTTATTTGAAGGGTGGTCACAAATGACCCAGCTATATATTGTAGGTTTTGCATAGATTCTATATGGTCTTCATACACTGCACCAAAGTAGAACCTGTTTTATAATTGCGGTATCTGTCAAATAGCTTCACACTTTAGGGATTTGGAACACAAAAGGTTAAAATTTAGGTTTTGATCTCCGAAACCTCAATTTGAATGCTGCCTAAAGTAATGGAATGAAAGTCCTGGGCAGTCTGCTGACTGCAAGGATCCCAAGTGAAATAAGTTTTGATAGTTCATAGTGAGCTTAGGCCCACAGAACAAAACCACCCCTAATTTGGCACTAACTTGGCAATCTCACTCAGCTGGCTGATTAAATGGAAAAATCTCACACTTGTGCTAGGGGTGAACTTCTGATGTTAAGGCTGAAGCTCATTGTTCAGGTAGAATAAAAGAATCTTTATACTATACCTGACCTTGAAGTACTTGAGACTGACACTGGGTACCTGAAATGGAAAGTGTTCCATTCCCAGCATTAACAACCTAGTGAACACAAAAAAGCCATTTAAAAAAAAATCAATTCATGCTCAGACATTCATTTGAAGTGGTGCAGGCACACCTTGAGGAGGTCTAACTGCAACATGTGTGATGTCAACTTTTTAAACTTTAATTTTGAATTTAAGAAGTGCCCAGATGGACGGTCTCTGCTCACATATACAAAAAAAATTGGCAGCGTTGAGAAGAACTTCCCTAACTGGGGAGTGGTATGGAAGAAAGAATAAACTAATTCATATTCATATAGCTCCTCTCACGCTGTCCCAAAGAGCTCCACAGCCAATGAAGTATTTTGGAAGTGTAGTCACTGTTTTAATGGCAGCCAATTTGTGCACAGCAAAGTCCCACAAACAGCAATGAGATCCATGACCAGATAATCTGTTTTAGGTGATCTTGGTTGAAGGATAAACATTGACCAGGACACGAGAGAACTCTTCTGCTCTTTAACAAGTGCAATAAAATCTTTTATATTCACCTGAGGGTTTAACATTTCATCCAAAAGACAGCACCTGCTCAGGACTCTACTAAAGTGTCAGCCATACATTATGACCTCAAGTCCAGGAGTCGGGCTTGAACCCACAACCGTCTGACTCAGAAGCAAGAGTGCTACCACTGAACCACCTTTGACAGTCATAGAATAGACCTCATAATTTTCCCTTCATGCCAGTCTCAATGTAGGTAATGTAACCTTAACAAATACTAAATATCTAGGAGCAATTATGATGTAAATATCTTGTTGAGAGTTTCAGATGATACCATAAACTATTAAATATATTATTTGAACCCTGAGATGAAATGAATGCATTACACTTTCTGTTATCTTTCATAATGGGTTGGATCTTGCTGGAGCATCTTGCGGCACATGGCGTTAGTTTGACTTTATTCTGCACCCTTCAGCTCAAAAATTCTTTGCGCCGTAACTAGCTGGAAGTGGAAGCTGCTAACAATGCAGCAAGGGCAACGGGGCATCTAGGACCTTAGTGAACAATAAGACCAACAGTGTATCTCCTTAACCAATGAGATTTAAGGATTGAGAAAGAAACAGAGGAACGAAGGAAAAGGAAATCGGGTGAATTAGAGTCAAATCAGGTACAGAAAGAGAAATAAAGAATGGGAAAGAAAGATTGGATTAAGAGAGAGAGAAAAAAGAGACAGAAAGGAAAAGTAAGAAAAAAATTATTAATTAAATTTAAAATTTGACATTTTAAATATCTCTAACAACAATTTATCACTGAAGGGATGAGACTCCACAATTTAAATTGTTCAATTTCTAGGCCAAAGAGTTTGATTGGCATTGCATTAACAATTATCATGTCGTTAAAAAGGTACTTAAGCTGTTAATGACCAGATTTAACTTTCTGTGGCGAGTTTAATGAGCAATTAATGTGCAAATCCAGCAAGTTCTTAAAAATAATGGGGAGGCTAAGGGCAAGATGTTGTTTGTGTGAAGCAAACGGCAGAGTGGTGTAAATCGACCAGCAAGTTCTGGAGATTCACAACTCACAGCGTATCTCTTAATCCCCTGAACTCGCTGGCTGATTTGCACATTAATAATGGCTTGCGTCGTTCACACACCGTTAGTTTTCCAGTGAGATCCGGCCCAATATTTAGAGTGGAATTGATGGGAAAAGTTTGATTGCAGTTCTGGTCTACTTTTTGCTGTTTGCAGAAGGTGCCAGTGTCCTGAATATGGCTGATTTATGCTATCTGGCAATTTCAAGTATTAGCAAATATGACAGTCAAGGCAAGATTATTAAGTGATAAGGAAATAGCACAATTAATGCACAACCTCTGTATGGAGTGAGGAAGCCAGAAAAGGGTATACCAAAGCCAAAGTGATTAAAGACGGGGGAAGAAGAGGGAATCATTAGGCCACATTTTGCTCTGTCAGGGCATGTAATGGCGTCTGCCGTTAGTTAGACTTGCCTCTGACGCTTCAGCTGTAAAACATTTTTGCCCACTAAGTTGCTGAAAGTGCGAGCTGATAACGTCGCAGCGAGAGAAACAGGGCATCTGGTACCTGTGTGAACAGAGCAACCAGCAGGGTATCTCTTTAACCGATCAGATTGAAAGATTAAGAAATAAACAGCAGAAGGACTGAGAAGGAAGTGTAAATTCGAGTGAGTGAATTCAATGTCGTATCAGGTACAGAAAGAGAAATAAAGAGAGGGAAAGAAAGATTGGATTAAGAGAGAGAGAAAAATGGGACAGAAAGAAAAAGTTAAAAAATGTAAAAATTTTAAATTTGACATTTTTTGAATCTGCAACAAGTAAAATCTAAAGGAATGAGACTCCACACTTGTAATAGTTAATTTTCAGTGCCAGGGAGGCTGATTGGCAGTAATTAACGATTATCACATCGTTAAAAGAGTACTTGCGCTTGAAATTACAAGACTTGACTTTCTGTGGCGAGTTTAGTTCGTATCCACTGTGCAAACACAGCAATTTCTCACCATTCAATATATTTCAATGGTGAGGCAGACAACAAAATGTCCTTTTCATGTATCCAATGGTGGAGTGGCGCAACTCGGACAGCAACTTTTGGATATTCACATTTAACCACGCATCTGCTCCTCGCCTGAAGTTGCTCTACCATTTATGCATAAATAACAGTGAGCGCCATTAGTCTCGCTGTTATTTTGACAGCACAAGCTGGCCTGGTCCACTAGAGGGAGAAATCAATATTATTAAACATATATCTGAAGTTAATGATTCACCGGAGGAGCTATTGACTTTTATCCAGCACTGCCTCTGATTCAGTTCTATCTGTACTAACCTATTCAGTCCGCATGATTAACTGAAAATAAAAATGATTATAAATAGATGACTTTGCTTGATATGTCAAAGATAACAATATTGCAGCATAGTGATCTCGAGTCTACCAACACACCATGTATAAATAATATGAATAGCATCCTGGTGGGAGAGGGAATCAAGCAGCTGATTTATCTTTTGAAGCAGAAAAATGTGATTGGTACATGACATTATTTTTATATCCAGTACTCCTGGAAAACAAGCCCACTTTATTCATCTGCTTGATAGAATATTCATGTCTAATAAATGACTCAAAAGTGCTTAGAATGTGGCGGCCATTAGCTCCCCGGCCCCAATCTCTCCTCTGCTCCCGACCCGACCTCCACGCTCCCTGACACCGACCCCCGTGATCCCTGACCTCGATCCCTGACCTAGGCCCTGACCCAAGCCCTCATCTCGATCCCCGACCCCGAACCTTAACTCATGCCCCCTCTCCAATCCCCAACAACATTTACCTGAAGGCCGCTGCAATGCTAGTAGTGGCCAAAACTTGGACTCTTTAGCGGTGGGCTCTTAATTTGCTGATGATACAAAGATAGGTGGAAAAGCAAGTTGCGAGGACACAAAGTGTCTGCAAAGGGATATTGACAGGGTAAGCAAATGGGCAAAAATTTGGCAGATGGAATATAATGTGGGAAAATGTGAAGTCATCCACTTTGGGAGGAAAAATGCAAAAGCAAAATATTATTTGAATGGAGAAATACTACAAAATGCTGCGGTACAGAGGGATCTGGGTGTCCTCGTACATGAAACACAAAAAGTCAACATACAGGTGCAGCAGGTAATCTGGAAGGCAAACGGAATATTGGCCTTTATTTCTAGGGGGTTGGAGTATAAAAGCAGGGAAGTCATGCTACAACTGTACAGGGTGCTGGTGAAACCACACCTGGAGTACTGCGTACAGTTCTGGTGCCCTTATTTAAGGAAGGACGTACTTGCATTGGAGGTAGTTCAGAGAATGTTCACTAGGTTGATTCTGGGTATGGAAGGGTTGTCTTATGAGGAAAGATTGAACAGGTTGGGTCTATACTCATTGGAGTTTAGAAGAATGAGAGATCTTATTGAAACATAGAAGATTCTGAGGGGACTCGATTGGGTAGATGCTGAGAGGATGTTACCCCTCATGGAGGAATCTAAAACTAGGGGGCATAGTCTCAGAATAAGGGGTCGCCCGTTTAAGACAGAAATGAGGAGGAATTTCTTCTCCCAGAGGGTCATGAATCTTTGGAATTCTTTACCCCAAAAAGCTGTGGAGGCTGAGTCATTGAATGCATTCAATGCTGAGTTAGACAAATTTTTGATCAGCAAGGGAGTCAAAGGATATGGGGAAAGGGTGGGAAAGTGGAGTTGAGGTAAAAATCAGACCAGCCATGATCTCATTAAATGACGGAGCAGGCTTGAGGGGCCGAATGGCCTACTCCTGCTCCTATGTCATACCCCATGTCAGAGAAGAAGTGGGTGAGGAGGCTGCACTTCAGCAGGCAGACAGTCTCTGACCTCTGTCATATATTGCAGCAGGAATTGGGGCCAAATGCTAAGGGCACACTCGGCACTTTGGCTGTGAAGGTTACGGTGGTCCTTAACTTCTAGGCCACAGGCTCATTCCAGGCTGCAACAGGTGACATCAGCAACATCAGTCAGTTTGTTATTGTTATCCATACAGGCATCGAAGATGTCCTCTTTGGAAGGAGACAGCAATACATCACCTTCCCAATGCAGGCTGCTGATCAGGAGGAGAGAGCTCCAGAATTGGTCTGCATCGCTGGATTTCCCCACGTGCAAGGTGTCACCACCACCTCTCTCAACCCCTCCACTGCCTCTGATTTGTCTCGCTGCTTGTCCTACTGGATGAGCAAAAATTTCCTCCAACTAAATATTGGGAAGACCAAAGCCATTGTCTTTGGTCCCCACCGCTAACTCTGTTCCCTAGTCACTGACCCCACCCCTCTCCCTGGCCACTGTCTGAGGCTGAACCAGAGCACTTGCAACCGTGGTGTCCTATTTGACCGTGAGATGAGCTTCTGACCCCATATCCGCTCCATCACTAAGACTGCCTACTTCCACCTCCATAACATCACCCGTCTCCACTCCTGCCTCAGCTCATCTGCTGCTGAAATCCTCATCCATGCCTTTGTTACCTCCAGACTTGACTCTTCCAATGCTCTCCTGGCCGGCCTCCCATCTTCCACCCTCCATAAACTTGAGCTCATCCAAAACTCTGCTGCCCATACTATAACTCACACCAAGTCCTGTTCACCCATTACCCCTGTGCTCGCTGACCAACATTTGCTCCCGGTCCGGGAACGTCTCGATTTAAAATTCTCATCCTTCTTTTCAAATCCTTCCATAGCCTCGCCCCTTCCTATCTTTGTAACGTCCTCTAGCCCTACAACCCTCCGCAATCTCTGCGCTCCTCCAATTCTGGCCTCTTGTGCATCCCCAATTTTAATTGCTCCACCATTGGCAGCCAGGCCTTCAGCTGCCTAGGCCCTAAGTTCTGGAATTCCCTCCCTAAACCTCTCCGCCTTTCCACCTCTTTCTCCTCCTTTAAGATGCTCCTTAAAACCTACCTCATTGACCAAGCTTTAGGTCACCTGTCCTAATATCTCCTTATGTGACTCGGTGTCAAATTTTGTTTGATAATGCTCCTGTGAAGCGCTTTGGGACGTTTTACTATGTTAAGGGCGCTATATAAATGCAAGTTGTTGTAGTTGTTGTTGTTATCATTGACTGCATACACATTGTCCTGTGTTCCCCCCTTCAAGAATAAGCCATGTTTTATAACAGGAAGGGGTTCCACTGCTTGAATGTTCAGCTGGTCTGTGACCACAGGCAGCAAACAATGTAGATCTGTGCCTGGTTTCCTGACAGTAATCAATGATGCCTTCATATTTCGCCAATCGTCAACTGCCCCCTGTCTTTGACTCAGACCTATGGGTGTTGGGCTGGCTCCTAGGACAGAGGATATCCCCTCTACACCTGGCCCATGATGCCTGTCATGAACCTGGGCACAGACATGGATACAATAAGAGCCACACTCAAACCAGATCTCTCATTGAGCAACCCATTGGCATCCTTAAAGGTTCCTGTGCCTGGACCGATCCGGTGGAGTCCTGCAGTAGAGGGCCGAGCAAGTCTCCAATTTGTAGTGGTTTGTTGCAGGCAACACAACTATGCCAATCAGAGGGGTTAAGGTGGAGGTGGTGCAAGAGCAAGGTTAAAAAGGGGATGAGGAAGAAGATGATGATGAGGAAGACCAAGGCTGAGAAATGCTGCCAGAGCTGTAAGGCAACAAATTATTGAGGAGAGATTCTCCAAAGCAAATCCTCCCCCCGCCCCCGCACACCAACAGTGCCACCATTTGACCCACTTCTTCCACCTACTTTCTGAATGCCCTCCAAAATTACTACATCATGGGTCTTCCTCTTACATCAATGCAATAAAAAATTAAAACCTCTTTGCTTCACATTGTGCACATTGTTGATTTAACTACTTTTTCCTTCACTAAATATTGAATTGAAATCACTCTAGGGCAATCCCTTGGTACCTTGCCTCTGTGCTCGTTTACCTATTCTAGTGCTGCTCTGAGATGGTTCCCCTCTCGCAGGTGGTGGGAGGTGGAAGGCTGCTGAGGCCGCTTAAAATGGCTGATGTGGGTGACCTCGAGCAGCTCTGGGCCTTGAGGGCCCGGCTGCAGACTACTGTGTCTCAGTGTTGGCCAGGGCAGTCTGTGCCAGCTGGCTGTGTGGAACCAACAAAGGCACTAGGTCAGAGGATGGCAGGGGAGAAGGCATGCTGTCATCCTAAGAGAAGCATGAGCCTCCCCGCCCCCATGGAGCCAATGCCACTGTCATGGGGCTGTGTCTCTGCACTCCCTCTGCTCTGTGTGAGAATGGAATGAAGGAGTGTAGTGATGCTCTGGAAGACCCCATGCATGTTCTCCACACTCCTATCCATGCTCTTCTCCATGGATTGAAAGGCTGAGGAGATGCTAGACCCGAGAGCCACAAGAGCAGTAGTCTGAGCTCTCAGCAAAGCAGTCAGAGCTGTCATGAGGCTCCATCACTGTGGGCCCCACTGCATTGTTCATAGAGCTGATCACTCGCTCCAGGATTGACTGCATGGTCTTAATGCGGTGCTGGACAACCCCACGCCAGCAAGAGCTGAACTCCTCCATGCTCTGTGCCATCATGTGCAAGCTTCCTGGCAGGCTGCCCAGTGCACTTAAAAGGTCCTGGTTAATAGAGATCAGTTTTTGAATGGAGGCTGTTCCCTCAAGATCTTCATTTGTGCCCTGTGCAATAGGGTTAAGATGTGAGCCCTCCCTCCGGCTAGCTGCTTCCTGGGCCATCCCATCCCCCTGCTCTTGCTCCTGCGCACTAATGCTTGGTGAGTCTCCCAGTGCAGATCCTTCCAGCATACCTTCTAAATATGTGTAGTGCCAGTCTCTGAATTGGTACATGCTAAAGTAAGGTCGTGTGACACTGTGTGATGCTTTCTGCCAGCTCTTCAGCCTCTGGGCACTCTATATTGTGTTGGCCTGAAAGGGAAGAGAGGGATAAGGATTAGTTTTAGTGTGTAGGATAAGCAGAGACAGATGAATGGCTGCTGGAAGTGTGTGAGGGTGAGATTACAGTGAGAAGGGATAGAGTGTAAGATAGCCAAGAACCCTGCAGGATGCATCCTCCAGCGTCACCACTCACCACACCCCTGACGCAACCCTTCTGCACAATAGGCGAATCTCCCTCCTCCTGCCCTCGCCTGATCTCTATTATTGTTCGCCAGCTAGGCCTGCAAGAAATAAGGGAGAGTTAGTGGTGGCCTAGTGAGATGCTTTGAGGATATGCATGATGCTGGTGTGTGAAGGGTGGCAAAGGTTTGAGAAAGTGCAGGCAGTAATAGCTAGGAGAATAAGAGATCTAGAGTGTGGCATTAGATACAGAAGGAGATGGAGGAGAGTGCTAGTAATCGGTGGAGGGAAGAGTCAGGATTGCTAGGAGTTCAGGTAGTGCAGGGTTACACAGAGAGTGAGATGAGATAGGAGTTAGGATTCCTACCTTAGCAACCCTGGTCAGGTCATTAAACTTCTTTTGGTATTGTAGCCAGGTCTGTGGCGCGATGCTCCTGGTGCTGACGCCCTTTGCCACCTGTGCACATTGTTACCGGGATATCTGCAGCTTGGTGGGATATCTTTCTGCGCTCGATGGGAAGATTGCATTCCTCCTCCTCCATCAGGACCTCCAGTGCAGCGTTGGAAAAGCATATGGCCCTTGAAGCATCTGCTTGTCCTGCCATCTCCTGAGTTGCCTTCCGGTTTCCTGCAGCTAAAGTGCACCTTCCCTTTAAGAGGCGAGCTGCCAATCAAAAGCGATACTAGCGCTGGCAGCCCACCAATTTCATGATAATGAGGGCCCCCGACCAATTGTACTTTCCAGTTCCACCCATGTGATTAGGCGCCGCTGCTGGCGTAGCACTTATTCTGCGCCTAGGACAGGCCCACACAAATTTCTACCCCAAAATGTTAAACTATCAATGGATATAAATTAGTGAGTATATGATGTGTGTATATGTGTATCATGTTGAAATCACCATATGCGGCAGGTACTGTTCTGTAGATACAAAACCTTCTGTTTCTTTAAGGTTTGTGTTTCTTTTCACCAGGATTTAATTAGTGCTTGGCTAGTGTCACCTTATTACAGTAAGAAAGAAATAACTTGATAAAACATTAATAAGGCTGATTTCTTAGCCATTGAAAGACAACAGTATGAGGTGAATGATATGGTTCAAATACTACTCTTGACTATTAGGTGCTGATACAAAATAAAGTAAGGACAAACCATGAATCAGACTAGAACCCAAATATATTAGAACCGGCCAAGTAAACTGAAAGTCTGTCAGCTCAGTCTGAATTTGGCCTTATTGTAAGCAGCCTCCAGCTAAAAAAAATTGCAAAAACAAGATATTTGTCTCTCAAAGAATGGCAATTGTGTTCATGCTGCATAAAAATCTGCACATGTGCACTTACATTTTGTGACCTCAGGAAAACAATTTTGTCTGTCAAGTGACATCCCAAGTGGACTGTGGAAAACCCTATGACATAGTGGAGATAAAATTCAACTTTGGCAGGTACACAACGTGGACAGTAAGGGAGCGGTCGCCCGTTGTACACCCCGCCCGTTGTACACCCCGCCCGTTGTACATCCCACATGTTGTACACTCCGCCCGTTGTACACCCCGCCCGTTGTACATCCCGCCCGTTGTACATCCCACATGTTGTACACCCCGCCCGTTGTACACCCCGCCCGTTGTACATCCCACATGTTGTACACCCCGCCCGTTGTACACCCCGCCCGTTGTACATCCTGCCTGAAGTACACCCCGCCCGTTGTACATCCCACCTGTTGTACACCCCGCCCGTTGTACACCCCACCCGTTGTACATCCCACATGTTGTACACCCCGCCCGTTGTACACCCCGCCCGTTGTACACCCCGCCCATTGTACATCCCACCCTTTCTGCACCCCTGCTGAAGTTGAATTTTACCCCAGTATACCTAGACTGTAAAGTTGAGGTTGGAAATCTGGTTTGTCATGATGTAAGGCCTCATCTGCCCTTCCCTCCTTTGCTCTCCTCTAGCATGCTGTGCAGCCCTCTGCCGCCTTCCTTGCTGATGCTTCTGCTACCTCTGCCCTGCCCCTCATGTCGTAGCCCAAATACGCATGTTCCAATTTTGGCAGGGGCACAATATGGATGGTAGGGGATTGGCTGCCTATTATACACCCCGCCCGTTATACACAATGTTGGGAAGGCAATCCTTTGTCAGAGTGCAGGACCTCACAAAAATCACTCTGCAAGTTCAGCTCAACGAAATAGTAGCCAAAAATACCATCAGAAATCACCAAAACACTTTCTAGTAATCTATAAAGTCCAAATAGAGACTTATCTTAATGGAGGTGGGTATTCCTTTAAATAGCACTTCAGCAGCTTGCTCCCTGACTGTTAAAGCAAGGACTTCCCGGTCAATGTTATGACCCAGTGAGTTAGACACTTTCACACACAAATTGAGACAACGTGTCCTTATTCAGGCACAGAACACTCATTTTAATATTTAATTCAATGCTGTGCTACTTACAGGACCAATTTAGAAGTGACCCAGGCGCACACGTAAATTGGATGTGGCACTGCCATATTTGTCACTGTTGTGCCCGTTTCATGCCTGCGAAACAACGATATGGAATTTAGTCCCCTAGGATCTTTCTAAATGAATGTATGGCCTTCCTCATCTGTAACTATCTTGAGATTTTGTGATCTTGTGATTTGTAACTGCAGTCAAAACAAGGTTACAAATTAGGTGACTGAATGATAGTTTAAGTTATTCCACTCGCTCCCCTCTACCCCCCGCCTAAGACACCGTAGCATTAATACAAAGTCTTATCTCCCTACACATATAAATGCGCTATTTTTTTGGACTGATACTGTCACGTTTTACAGAATTATTACTTTCCAGGCACAGCACTTCAGTATAAACAGAACTAGGATTTTTTTCATGAGTAGTTTTAATGAAGGGTCAAACTTGAAATAACCTGGGGCAATTTTAGAAACCGGGAGGGTGGGCTGTTAAACTGCCTGGATCCCGCTGTTATCAATTTTAAGTGAGACATCGAGACAGGCAGCTAAGCCGTCAGCCCAAAGTCGGCAGGGTCCTAATTCATGAATGCAATCGAAGCTTGAAGATGTCATCGGGCCCCAACAGCAATTTTAACTTCGGCCTGAGCGGGGAATCGGCAGTGGCTATCCGCCAGATCAAGAGGATCGGGAAGCTGAAGGGGCACTCCAGATAAGTTCCTTTGCTTTCCTTTCTGGGGCCAGGAGGAGCAAGAGTTCTCCTCCAGGCCCCACAGGGAAAGCTTAGTCCTTCCTTGCCCCAAACCGACCCCTACTTTGCTACAGCGAGACCCTTGTCACCCACATCCCCACACTTACCTGAGTGCTGGCGGATGTCCATTGGCCATCCGATTTTACAAAAGCCAACCGCTGCTTTCCGCCGACTTCCCTCCCAAATCGTCCGGGCAGTGGACTGGCAGCATGTTAATGAGGACGGACGGGAAACTAACTGAAACCAGTGATTTCCTGACGGAAATCCACTGGTGGTTAAAATCCCCTCCTAATTTTTCACTTTCAGATGTTGATCAGCTCCTGCGCACTTCCAACATTTCCTGTTTTTATTTTAGATCTTAAGATTTTAGTTCTTTTTTCATCTCCAGGATTTTTTTGTGCAGCTTGAAAATGTCATCGCTTCTGGCCATTTTGTTTTAGGCTAGAAAATGTAAAAATGATCAAGTCAAACTGAATATCTAAACCATTTCCGCTTTGCTTATCCTTAAGTACAGGTCTCAAACCACAGAGAACTTCATCTGAGCCATTCTCTCACTATACAGAGCACTCAATTAAAATGGTACTGGCAATCTCTTTTATTGCATTCTGTATCAGGGGCCAAGGGTATAGAATAGTTATTTTGTTGTGCGTGTTTTACCCATACTGTATACAGTCCAGCTGGAATAGTTTTTAAAAATTGCTTGGAGCAAAGAAAGAAATTGCCATGGTTGAGGGAATGGCTCCAGCATTTGAAAGTATGATTTTCCAACACTCTCACATTCCATGGGGCAGATGTCTTGTGGTTTTGTACTGTGTAAGGGAGTTAAGAAACAACACCTTGAAGCAGAGTTTCTTCAATGAGCAATGTAAAATTATAATATAGATCAGAAGGTTGAAAATGTTGTTAAAGAAAACACAATGTGAGCAATAACTGCAATTAAGCAAGATATATGAATTTATTCACCTTTACCACTTTTTGCCATTTTATTGCCAGTAAGTGTCAGTGGTGGGAAAACTTTTAGAGACAATGGGCCCGATGTTAGCAGGGCTGCGGGTTCTCGGCGGGGGGGCTATCTGGCGCGTGGGTAACGCGCCCGGTGAAATTAGTGTGTTTCCCGCGCAATCGTAGCAGACAAACCACTAATTGGATGCACTTACCTGCTCCTCCGGGTTCCCCACTGCTGATCTGCGCATCGGGCGGGCTGCGCATGCGCAGTAAGATCTGTCAGCTGGAGGTTCTCTATTTAAAGGGGCAGTCCTCCACTGACAGCTGCTGCAACAAATAGCAAAAATGACAGCATGGAGCAGCCCAGGGGGAAGGCTGCTCCCAGGTAATGATGCCTCACTCCAGGTATCAATACATGGGGTGAGGAACATAAGAACATAAGAACATAAGAAATTGGAGCAGGAGTAGGCCAATCGGCCCCTCGAGCCTGCTCCGCCATTCAATAAGATCATGGCTGATCTGATCCCAACCACAAATCTAAAGAACACAAGAAGTCGGAGCAGGACCCGGCCACATAGCCCCTGGGCCCTCTCCGCCACCCACAGGGCATTGACCGATCCGAACTCAGCTTCATGTCCAATTTCCTGCCCGCTCCCCATAACCCCTAATTCCCTTTACTTCTAGGAAACTGTCTATTTCTGTTTTAAATTTATCTAATGATGTAGCTTCCACAGCTTCCTGGGGCAGCAAATTCCACAGACCTACCACCCTCTGAGTGAAGAAGTTTCTCCTCATCTCAGTTTTGAAAGAGCAGCCCCTTATTCTAAGATTATGCCCCCTAGTTCTAGTTTCACCCATCTTTGGGAACATCCTTACTGCATCCACCCGATCAAGACCCTTCACAATCTTATATGTTTCAATAAGATCGCCTCTCATTCTTCTGAACTCCAATGAGTAGAGACCCAATCTACTCAACCTCTCCTCATATGTACACCCCCTCATCCCAGGGATTAACCGAGTGAACCTTCTTTGTACTGCCTCGAGAGCAAGTATGTCTTTTCTTAAGTATGGAGACCAAAACTGTATGCAGTATTCCAGGTGCGGTCTCACCAATACCTTATATAACTGCAGCAATACCTCCTTGTTTTTATAATCTATCCCCCTAGCAATAAAAGCCAACATTCCGTTGGCTTTCTTGATCACCTGCTGCACCTGCATACCAACTTTTTGATTTTCTTGCACTAGGACCCCCAGATCCCTTTGTACTGCAGTACTTTCCAGTCTCTCGCCATTAAGAAAATAACTTGCTCTCTGATTTTTCCTGCCAAAGTGCATAACCTCACATTTTCCAATATTATATTGCATCTGCCAAATCTCCGCCCACTCACCCAGCCTGTCTATATCCCCTTGCAGGTTTTTTATGTCCTCCTCACTCTCTACTTTCCCTCCCATCTTTGTATCATCTGCAAATTTTGATATGTTGCACTCGGTCCCCTCCTCCAAATCGTTAATATAGATTGTAAAGAGTTGGGGACCCAGCACCGACCCCTGTGGAACACCACTGGTTACTGGTTGCCAGTCCGAAAATGAACCATTTATCCCAACTCTCTGCTTCCTGTTCGATAACCAATCCTCCACCCATGCCAGAATATTACCCCCAATCCCGTGATTTTTTATCTTAAGTAATAATCTTTTATGTGGCACCTTGTCGAATGCCTTCTGGAAGTCTAAATACACTATGTCCACTGGTTCCCCTTTATCCACCCTATACGTTATATCCTCGAAGAACTCAAGCAAATTTGTCAGACATGACTTCCCCTTCATAAAGCCACGCTGACTTTGTCCTATTAAATTATGCTTATCTAAATGTTCCGTTACTGTCTCCTTAATAATAGACTCCAAAATTTTACCCACCACAGATGTTAAGCTAACTGGCCTATAATTTCCAGCCTTCTGCCTACTACCCTTTTTAAATAACGGTGTTACATTAGCAGTTTTCCAATCTGCCGGGACCTCTCCTGAGTCCAGGGAATTTTGGAAAACTATCACCAAAGCATCCACAATCCCTACTGCCACTTCCCTCAAGACCCTAGGATGGAAGCCATCAGGTCCAGGGGATTTATCCGCCTTGAGTCCCATTATTTTACTGAGTACCATCTCCTGAGTGATTTTAATCGTATTTAGCTCCTCCCCCCCGAGAGTCCCCTGTTTGTCCAGTGTTGGGATATTCTTAGTGTCCTCTACTGTAAAGACTGAAACAAAATATTTGTTCAGCATTTTTGCCATCTCCATGTTTCCCACCATTAATTTCCCAGTCTCATCCTCTAAGGGACCTACGTTTGCCTTAGCCACCCTTTTTCTTTTTATATAACTATAGAAACTCTTGCTATCTGTTTTTATATTTTTTGCTAATTTCTTTTCATAATCTAACTTCCCTTTCTTAATCAATCCTTTAGTTACTTTTTGCTGTCTTTTGAAGAATTCCCAATCTTCTATCCTCCCACTACCTTATATGTCCTTGTTTTTAGTCGGATACTATCCTTGATTTCTTTACTTAGCCACGGATGGCTGTCATTTCTTTTACACCCTTTTTTCCTCAGTGGAATATATTTATTTTGAAAGTTGTAAAATAACTCCCTAAATGAACACCACTGCTCATGTACCGTCTTACCCTTTAATCTATTTTCCCAGTCCACTTTAATCAATTCCGCTCTCATACCATCATAGTCTCCTTTATTCAAGCTCAGTACGCTTGTTTGAGAATCAACCTTCTCACCCTCTAATTGGATATGGAATTCAACCATGTTGTGGTCGCTCGTTCCAAGGGGATCCTTAACTAGGACATTATTAATTAATCCTGACTCATTACACAGGACCAGGTCCAAGGTTGCCTGCCCCCTTGTAGGATCAGTTACATACTGCTCAAGAAATCCATCCCTGATGCACTCAATGAACTCGTCCTCAAGGCTGCTCTGCCCAATTTGATTTGTCCAGTTAATATGATAATTAAAATCCCCCATAATTATGGCTGTTCCCTTATTACATGCCCCGACTATCTCCTGATTAATACTTCTTCCAGCAGAGTTGCAACTATTAGGAGGCCTATATACTACGCCCACTAGTGTTTTTTTTCCCTTATTATTCCTTATCTCCACCCAAACTGTTTCATTATCTTGATGCTTTGTCCCAATATCATTTCTCTGTATTACAGTGATTCCTTCCTTTATTAACATAGCCACCCCACCTCCCCTTCCTTCCTGCCTGTCCTTCCTGATTGTTAAATACCCTGGCATATTTAATTCCCAATCGTTGTCACCCTGCAGCCATGTTTCTGTAATGGCCACAAGATCATACCCATACGTAGTTATTTGTGCCGTTAACTAATCCATTTTATTACGAATGCTACGTGCATTCAGATAAAGAACTTTCAAATCTGTTTTGTGACGCTTAGTTCCTGCTTTTTCCTTTTTTAACACTTTACCTATTACTCCATACCTTCTGTCCCTTCCTGTTACGCTTTCCTCTCTCTCCCTGCTCAGGTTCCCAACCCCCTGCCACTTTAGTTTAAACCCTCCCCAACAGCACTAGCAAACACTCCTCCTAGGAGGAGTTGGAGGACAGAGATCTTCCACCCGGCGGGCGGGAGGAAGCGGCCCGCCTCTGCCACCAGGAAGGCCTGGCTCGAGGTGGCAGAGGAGGTCACCAGCGCCACCAACATATCGCCCACCTGCATACAGTGCAGGAGGCGCTCCAATGACCTCAGTAGGTCAGCCAAAGTGAGTACACGTAGTCTTTCCCCTACACTCCGTCTGCCACAGCACTGCCCCCACCCCACATCCCCTTCGGCACTGCCAACACTACTCGGTCACATCACCCCTCATACCCACTCAAACCCCATCCTCATCTTACCTGCACCTACTCACCTCGCCAGTACTCACCCCGCCACTAACACGCAACCCAATCCTCATACAATCTCATGGCTCTATCTCATACTCACCCTCTCGTGCATCTCTTTCACGGCCAGCCTCACTCAACCTGCCACAACCTGTGCTGCAGCCACAGGGCATGCATCACATATGTGCAGTAGGCAGCGTAAGGCAAACGTGTCGTGAGCATGAAGGGGATGCACAAGGGTGTTTGAGGGTTTGTCATGGGTGTTACTTACATTGAATTTCAGAACAACTCACATTACACATTATATTGGCACCACTACTGCCATGTCTTCGCGAATCCTGTCTGGTTTGTGCAATAATGCCCGCTCCTGAGGATCACTATGAGGACCCACAACTGATGCCACCCATTGTGTCACTGCAGAGTGGGTGTAGGTGTATTTGCAGGGCTCTTCTGCGCAGACGACTGAGAGACATCGGCGATGTCCCCGGTTGCACCCTGGAAGGATGCGGAGGAGAAGTTGTGGAGGGCAGTGGTGACTTTGACAGCGACAGGTAAGAAGATGGTGCTGGGGCTAGCCAGGAGCAGCTCGGCATGAAAGAGGCTGCAGATGTCCACGGCTACATGTCGAGTGACTCTGAGTCTCCGTGTGCACTGCTGCTCAGAGAGGTCAGGAGGCTGAGCCTCGGTCTGTGGACCCTGTGGCGAGGGTAGTGCCCTCTGCGACGCATCTCTCTCTGCGGTAGCCCTCCCTCCTCCTGTACAGGTGGATGTGTCACAGCACTCTGTTGTGGAGCTCCACGTGTCAGAGGTGGACGGCGTGGATGGCGAGGCTGGTGAGGCTGGTGATGCTGTTCGCCCTCCGAGGAGGTCATGACTGCAGCTACGGCGGCCCCCATCCGCAAGATGTACATCTGAGGGGGTCCGCAAGGTAGGTACATGTCTCCGGACCCCGGGGTAAGTGTGCAGGTTGTTGACTATGACTGTCAGGAGGAGGGTGGTGGAGGCCAAACTTTGTCCCGAGTGACGGAGTGGCCTCCTGCAATGGGTGAGGGTCTCCCCCCCCCCACCTGTCAAATGGACCTTTGCAGCTGCCACAGGCTGACAGCTGCAACACGTCCATTCGACCTGGGAGTGTTTCCCCCAGTGTGGGAAACAGTCCCATTTTGTTCTAAAACCCCACATAGTCCCTTAATCAGGTCAGTTAATGACCTGAAATACCTACATAAATACTGTCAAGTGGCATCCCGCTGGCTTTAATTGCCTGCGGGATTCCCACCAGCGGGGGCTGTGCGCGCACGCCGGCGCGTCAGAAAGGAACCCGGAAGTGCGCGGGTTCGGGGCGGGCTCCGGTACCGCGCCGGGATTCTCCGATTTTCGGAGCCCCCCCGCGGGGAACGCACCCGATAGCGGGTGCTAAAATAGAACCCAATAATCCAGGACAAAATTAATTGTCACTTACAAAAACATGGGTTAATTATTAACAGCCAGCACAGATTTGTTAAAGGCGAATCGCATTTGACTAACTTGATTGAGTTCTATGATGAAGTAACGGAGAGGGTTGATGAGGATAGTGCGGTTGATGTTGTGTATTTCAAAAGGTGTTTGATAAAGTACCACATAATAGACCTGTTAGCAAAATTGAAGCCCGTGGGATTAATGGGGCAGTGGCAGCGTAAAATTGGCTAACGGACAGAAAGTAGAGAGTAGTGGTGAACAGTTGTTTTTCAGACTGGAGGGAAGAATACAGTGGGGTTCCCCAGGAGTCAATATTACGGCCACTGCTCTTTTTGATATATATTAATGACCTAGAATTGGGTATAAAGGGTATAATTTCAAAGTTTGCAGATGACACGAAACTCGGAAAAGTAGTAAATAGCGAAGAGGATTGTAGCAGACCTCAGGAGGACGTAGACAGACTGGTGAAATGGGCAAACACACGGCAGATGAAATTTAATGCAGAGAAGTGTGAACTGATACATTTTGGTAGGAAAAATGAGGAAAGGCAATATGAACTAAATGCTACAATTTTAAAGGGAGTGCATGAACAGAGAGACCTGGGGGTTTATACACGGAAATCTTTGAAAGTGGCTAGACAAGTTGATAAGGCTGTTAAAAAGGCATATGGGATTCCTTGGCTTTATAAATAGAGGCATAGAGTACAAAAGAAAGAAAGTTATGCTAAATCTTTATATATCATTGGTTAGGCCTCAGCTGGAGTATTGTGTCCAATTCTGGGCGTCACACTTTAGTAAGGATGTCAAGGCCTTAGAGAGGGTGCAGAGGAGATATACCAGAATGGTACCAGGGATGCAAGACTTCAGTTATGTGGAGTGACTAGAGAAGCTAGGATTGTTCTCCTTAGAGCAGGGAAGGTTAAGGGGGGATTTCATAGAGGTCTCAAATTCATGAAGGGTTTTGATAGAGTAAATAAGGAGAAACTGTTTCCACTGGCAGAAAGGTTGGTAACTAGAGGACATAGATTTAAGGTGATTGACAAAAGAGCCGGAGGTGAAATGAGGAGAATTTTTTTATGCAGCAAGTTGTTGCCATCTGCAATGCACTGCTTGTAAGGGTGGTGGAAACAGATTCAATAATAACTTTCAAAAGGGAATTGGATAAATACTTGAAGGGAAGAAAATTGCAGAGCTATGAGGAAAAAGCAGGGAAATGGGACTAATTGGATTGCTCTTTCACAGGCATGATGGGCCAAATGGCTTCCTTCTGTGCTGCATCGTTCTATGATTCTATGAAGCATATTTTAATAATAGATTATTCCATTCAATTTGTTTTGCGGTCGTGGCATTTTGCCTGATTCAGATGGATGTTGTTTTGTTTATTGCCCGGGTGTGGCAGTATAGAGCTTACTGAAAATTTCCGAAACAGGACAAATACTTTCTGTGAATATATTAACTGTGCTTCTGCTCGCAAAGCTTTTGATGAGTTCCTATAAGGGTAATTTTCTGAAATTATTGTGCAGATGATCACTTGGAGAAACATATTTGTCACTTGCAGAAAAATTGTGGAAAACTGTATTTCAGTGGATATCAAAACCTTTGGCAACTGGGGTTTCTGCCAGTAAATTATTTACACGGGATTGCAATATTTACAAGCCAACAGAGAACTTGCTCAGGCTCATTATTACTATTTTCCATTGACCTACAACATTTTACACAATTTTTTTAATGAACCTAACAATTGGTATGGTTTCAAGATTTCTATTATTTTATTTGCTTATTATATCACCCCTCTCATCAATCCGATTATTTTAAGACTTCACTCATATAGGGACCCAATGATTCACATAGCATTCACTGAATTTGCATTATAAGCTTTACCTATGGTGCAAACTCTGCTATCTATTTTTCATTTCACAGGTTGTGATGCCAGAAAACTCATCGCTCCAACGGTGTGTTTCATGACTGTATAACTCCAGGATCAGAGCAGTATAAATTCCTGCCTGAGGTCAGTCCAGCACAAATCTCTGCTATAGCCTAGCAACTGAGATGCAATTGGTTGACATAAGACACATCTGAGACCCCTCACTTCAGTCTTCTTGGTCTTAATAATTGGTATACCTTGCATATTGCCTGCAGTTGGAGCTAACCTGCTAACAGACAGCTAAAGGGCAGAATTTCACCCCATCGTCTATGAATGGAGGTATGACCTCAGTTAAGGTCATCTATTTTTTTGTAATTCTACTAAGAGCAAGGTCCAACAGGATCGCTTTAGGTACAAACATAATAATAGTTCAAACATAGAAAGTTAGTCTTCTGAGCACAAAGCTAGACATAGTTGCCTTGCAATGCTAACCCCTTTAGGGTCTAAAATTAGCACTGTCTGGATGAAGGAGGGGGGAATTTTGGATGGAACCTGTTTCTGCTGGATTTCCATCCCTTCCTGGCCATGCTGACAAATTCCGATGGGGAGGGGATCCAGCGTTTCTTCCGCCCCATTTCTGTCGTGACATCACCTCTGCAGACAAAATTGGTGGGATGCTGGGCTTCCCCAGAAATCCCACCAGTTCTGCCCAGTATGTGGCCAACAGGTATACTTGCCATACAAGGGTCATATGTGGGACCCATAATGCCATATCCAAACAGCAACCAATCTAAGAGAGATTGATTGTCATTAGTAAAGAAAAAACTTGCATTTATATAATGCCTTTCGCAACATCCCAAAGCACTTTACAGCGTAGTCACTGTTGTAATGTGGGAAATGCAGCAGCCAATTTGCACATAGCAACTGCTTCAAATATTGTCCAATTTTCTCTTGAAAGAAGCAATGGTCTCCATCTCAACTACTCCCTGTGACAAAGCATTCCATGCTCCAACAACCCTCTGCTTAAAGAATTTTTTTCCTAACCTTTCTCTCCTCATTACCTTAAGGACAATTTTAAATTGAAAAGCCTCTGTGATTTTGACTGTGATCATTGGAAAGAAAGAAAGACTTGCATTTATAAAGCGCCTTTCACAACCTTAGGACGTCCAAAAGTGCTTTACAGCCACTGAAGTACTTTTGAAATGTATTCACTGTTAACGTCTCATCTGAAAGACGGCACCTCTAATAGTGCAGCATTGGTAGAAGTAACCACTGCACAGCTCTTCTGAAGACAAACTCTCATTTCCACCGTAAGGACATCCTCCATTGTGTAGTTGCGGCACGATGGCTGTGCTAAGTGGGATAGACTAAGGACAGATCTAGCAGCCCAAAACTGGGCATCCATGAGGCACTGTGGGCCATCAGCAGCAGCAGAATTGGATGCTACCATAATCTGTAACCTCATGGCCTGGCACATCCTCACCACCTTGATCACCATCAATCCAGGAGACCAACCCCGGTTCAAAGTAGAGTGTAGAAGTCCCTGCCAGGAGCAGCAACAGGCATACCATAAAATGAGGTCTAAACCTAGTGAAGGAAAAAATCGCAGGGGTATAGGGAAAGAGCAGGGGAGTGGGACTAATTGGATTGCTCTGTCAAAGAACCGGTACAGGCACAATGGGCCGAATGGCTGTATGATTCCACAAACATAGCTGTGCCATACGACTGAATCCTTCAAAATTCTTATTGATGTAATGTAAAGAATAGCATGCTCAGCCTGTCAGAGTAATAGAAAAAGATGTTGGATGTTTTGAAGTTGTAGTTACTGTGGCTTTGAACTGACAGTAGTAGCCTGATCTTCAGCAACTTTACTACCTGATCTGAGGCAGGCAAGGTTGGGAAATCAGGCAAGAAGCTGTTCCATGACTCCTAACTGATTACCCCACTCCCAGGATTTTCCAAAGAAAGTGACAGCAACTGTTAAATATGTCGACAAGAAACCCCACTATGTTACTGGTGCCCAGTGTTGTTATGGTGGGTTGCATGATATTGAAAATTTAAGTGACTCCCTAAGGGAGTACAATCAATCACAGGGCAATAGATTATATTCCTGCAACCTGCTAAATTTAAATTAAAAAAATCAAACTGCTCTTCAGCTGCCTCGCAGGGAGCCAGCCCTTTTCCACTGTTAAGGTACCTGAGGCCAATGGCAGCCATTTTCCTCTCCTCCCAAGGTGGGCTTCCCGATGCAGGCAGAAATCCCATTGGGATGATACTAGAACCATAAAATTCACCAGGGTCAGGGGCAGCCAAGTTGGGTGGGTGCAAAGCCAGCCTCGATTCTACCAAAACGGAAAATCCCAGCTACAGAATTAAGAGTATATTTTCCTACGTTCAGTGTTAGTCTGAAAGCTAGCATGAATAAAATTTGAGGCAGTAGATTTATACTCATTCTCCTAGTTTTTTCTTCAAAGACTTTCAGAATCGAACACAATTTTTACATTTTTGGTGGCACAAGTGGGATATCACAGGAAGAAAATGGGAAACAGTAATTCCAGTAGAGAACAATGAGTGAATTTGTTGGTGAGGTGTTCTTCATTCAGCCACCTGCAGCTGTTGGTGACGAGAAGAGAAACCTAACTCTTAACAGTGGAGTCAATTTTACATTTAATTCTAAGAATCTGGAATAAGACTGAGGAAAAAGTTCAAGAACAGATACAACAAACTTATGGCAGCTCAGCAATCAACACAATCTCAGGCGCCGTCTCAACCTGTTGTGCTAAGATTCGACGCAACGATCTCAGGCTGAGATTAGGCAGGAACTGTGACCAGGCTGAAACTAAATGCTAAATGAAGCAAATGAAAATGGAGAGATAGAGCCTCAATATCTTCAATATGGAGATGTGAATGGATAAGATGCAGATGGAAATAAAGGCCTCAATTTTGACTACCTGGCCGGTGGTCAGGAATGGGAATCTGCCGGCAGGAGGCCGCAGTCAGGGACCTGTGGGATCGGTCCCCGGTAGTCAGTGGGTGGAGGGGATTCCCCGGCTTCATGGTGGGAGGGGCAGTTCGGGGTTTCCTCTTGATTGAAGATCATGGGAATGTCGCGATTTCCTCTTGATTGAAGATCGGGAGAATGCCTGAGCTGGGGAGGCCCAAGGAGTCCTTGAGGGACCTGAGGGGTAGCACTTCTGCTCCACCTGACTCAGAAGCAGTTCAAATGCAGCAAAGTATTAAAACTTACCTGGGCCTTTTCTGGCCAGTCGGCTCCTCCCGCATTGTTGTTGATGCTGGGCAGCAGACAGTGCTGGACTCCCCCTGCGTGGACCATAAAATTACATTGTGGTGCCGATGATATCATCAGGCTTCGACTTTTGAATCTTAAGTAGTCTCCCGCCTGTTTTTAGCAGGAGCCTCGTCCAGGGTCTGAACCGTAACCGTAAATATTTCGACGACTGGGTATGTGGCGGCTTGGAGGCGGGATCTCGATTTTTAGGATTTTAACCTCTTGCCCAATCTTTTCCTGCCCATCGGAGGGGTTAAAATCGAGGCCATAATAACTGGAAGCTGGAAAAATTAAAATAGAAAATGCACCAGGATCAAGCTGTTGCTGTAACCTGGTAAACCTGATCCACTTTGTTAAATGTCACCTCCAACATCCAGAAAGCAAGGTCTCTGGAAAACATACAGCTTTGTTCATAAATATTATGTTGTGTGGAATCCATTATGTCATCTGAAAGCCACAGGAAAATAAAATACCAAGCAGTCAAGAAACCCAATTATCAAATTTGTGTTCAATTGTACTTCAAGCTGATTCCCTCTAACTGAACGGAACTAAGTTCCTGTTCAAGATAGTGTCCAGCTTCAATTGGTGGTATAATCTACCTGGCAACTATTCTGACTAAAGATGACAAACTTATTGGGCATTAGTCCTCTGAAGAAGTGCTTCGAATTTTATAACTAAGAGCTGCGCAGTTCGTAACTGCGGAACTGGATGAGGAGACATGAGCAGATTCTTCCTCAAGTCATAATGTCACTGTTAATACTGATATATCCTATAGTATTTTAGAGTGTTGATGGTGATACAAACTTGAGAGCACTCCTTGGATCCTTTAGTAGCAACTGGCTTCAAGAGAAGGAAAATAGATGTGCCAAGCTTCAACACATGCTTTGGCCTTTCTGGCATACCAGAGATGGTGATATAATTGAATATGATCCTTCAAAGATACTGAATGATATTGTAGAAGACACTGAGGAAATGGCAAGATATAATATTTGTAATAGACTAACTGTACTACCTGCAAGGTGTAATTATTGCACGGAACAGAGACAGGAGCACAACAGAATAGTGAATTTAGCAGGGAAATTGTGAATAACTAACCTTGTTGATCAAAGTTGTCTGTGATTGAAAGAACCCAACACCCTCGCATTGGATAAGAGAAAATGGGTAGCAACGCATGTGGCCCCATTTTCAGGGTCAGAAGCAGTGCGGGCCTAATCACGTGGGCGCAATTAGCAGACAGAATTGGTCAGGTACCCTCATTATCCTGAAATAGGAGAGCTTCCAGCACCAGTCCCACTGCTAATTGGCAGCCCGCCTAATCATGGGCTTGAAGATTGGGCGTCCCGCACGATATTTAAAGGCAGCCTGCATCTCTTAAAGGGAATGTGCACTTTGGCTGCAGACAACCAGAAGGCAATTCAGGAGATGGCAGGCTAAGGAGAGGCTTCATGGACCTCTAGCTTCTCGAATACAGCATTGGAGATCCTGGTGGAGGAGGCTGGCACGAGGATGGATGTCCTCTTCCCACTAGGGGCAGGAAGGTATCCTGCCAAGCTGCTCGGCAGCAGTGGGCACAGGTGGCACAGTACATCAGCAGTAGTAGCATAGCCCCCACGACAGGAAGAAGTTCAATGACCTAACCAGGGTTGTTAAGACTCCTAACTCCTATCTCGCATCACTCTCTGTGTAAACCTGCACTACTTGATGTCCCAGCACTCATAACCCCTCCCTCCACCGATTACCAGCACTCTCCTCCATTCACTGCAGCATACTTCACTGCACCTCCTTCCGCTTCTAATGCTACACTGTGCACCTCCTACTCTCCTCACTAATACTGTCTTCACCTCCTCACACCTCTGCCATCCTTCACAGATCAACACCACTATTCGACCTTGACATGCATATCCTCAAAGCATCTCAATAGGCTACCACTAATTCTCCCTTATGTCTTGCAGGCAAAGCTGGCGAACAATAAGAGAGAGGAGGTGAGGGCAGGAGGAGGGAGAACATCCATTCAGATCCTCTCCCCATTTGAGGAAGAAATAATGCAGATCGTGGGGATGGGTCGAGTCAGGGGCGTCATGAGTGGTGAGGAGTGTTAGGACTCAATAGGAGTTGCTTGGGGCTATACTACAGGACTCCATCAGATTGATCCAAACACCAGAGCCTTTGCTTTAGGACATCAATGGTTTGCTCAATGGGCCACACTCTGGCTGAGTGTGGCTCTCATTATAATCGGTGCACAGCGAGTGTGGCCGGGTTCCTGATAGAATTCATGTGCTGTGTGTTGAGGGGATAAGTCTGCATCCGATGAATCATCCTGACACCCACTGGTCTGTGTCAAAGACAGGGGGGATTGAGGACTGGCTCAATATGAAGGCATCATGACTACTGTCAGGAGACCGGGCACAGACCTGCATTATTCACTGCCTGTGGTCATAGACCAGCTAAACATTCAAGGGGTGGAACCCCCTTCCTGTTATAAAACGTTTTTGGTTCTTGAAAGAGAGAACACCAGGCAGTGTGTGTGCAGTCAATGACACCTTGCGCCTGGGAAAATCCAATGATGCGAGAAAGTCCGACAGAGCTTGCCTCCTGATCAGCAGCCTGCGTTTGGAAGATGATGTATTGCTGTCACCTTGTGAAGAGGGCGTCCATCACCTGCTTGATGGCAGTACGGACAACAAACTGACTGATGTTGCTGATGTCGCCTGTTGCAGCCTGGAGTGAGCCTGTGGCATAGAAGTTAAGGACCACCATAACCTTCACAGCCACAGGCAGTGCCGAGTGTGCCCTTGGTGTTTGGCACCAATTCCTGCTGCAACAGATGACAGAGGTCAGTGACTGCCTGCCTGCTGAAACGCAGTCTCCTCACACACTGCTCCTCTGACATGTTGAGGTACGACATTCTGTTCTGGAAGACCCACATGCTGCAAGGCCTCCATGGCCCCTGCCTCCTTCGCCGGCTTCGTTGAGATGCCACTGATCTGTGCTGCCATGTTTTTGCAGCTTCAATGGTGATTCAAACAACATTCTCATCTTTTCCGTACTCCTGCAACCAATTAAGTCAAACAATGCAGATAAAAGTCAGTTCTCCAACAGCTCGGTTGTATCAAAAACTTCCAGAACAGTCAAAAAATGCCTCCAAAATTCCCCAGCAAACAAAAACAACTTTCCAGAGGCTTACCTGAATGGAGGTGGGGAGCCCTTTAAATATCGCTGCTTCAGCCAGCTTCCTGAATACTCATGCCATGTTTTTCTGAGAGAACCAGCGAATGAAACACTCTCAGGCACCAATTTCCCAAAAGGGTCCCAATACAAGTGTAGGACTCCAATTGCATATTTGAATGGGGCCTGCATTCATTTCAGGTGGCTGCCAGAGACACCTAATGAGCACTTCAACCAATATGGCGGCCACCGCTTTTTGTGCGCACTTCTGGCCCGGGATGTCCCACCGCGAAATTGGTAAGTGGAACGCCGACTTCACATTCAAAAACTTGTCGAAAAGCCAAGGAATTTCTACTCGAGTATTTCTAATTGTAAAGATAGATTGAATATCACAGTGAATACTGTATATAGAGATTACCTATCATATTTCTAGTCAACATTTTTACAATTAGGATCCACTGCATTCAATAGAACTAAGATGAACCCATCCAGAAAAGCTACAGCTGGATCGCATAATGACAGAAAAGATATGTTACTTCTATTTCCTACATTACAATAGTGACTACACTTCAAAAAAAAATACTTCCTTGGCTGTGAAGCACTTTGGGTTCTGAGGTCATGAAAGACGGCAGGCAGCAAGTCTTTCTTTTCTTTCTTTATATGGGAAATAAAGGCCCCGATATTTACGGGGAGGCAGGGAGGGAACGGCAGCAACCTTTTACAGCCGGGAAACCCAGAAAATAGGGGAACGTGGAGGTCTTGCCAAATTTAAAGGCGGGACCTCAATTGAATTTTTTTTCTCCGTTTCCTGCCCGGCAACCAGCCAGATTGAGAGGCTGGCTGGCTGATGGGCGGGAAGGCTTGTGGTCGAAGGCCACAGCTGGGGTCCAGAGAGGAGGGAGGGAGGGAGAGATCGAGGGGGGGGGGATCAGATCGCAGGGGTTCGGTTTGGAGATCGCGGGGGGATTTGGAATGCGG
The DNA here is from genome assembly GCF_035084215.1 of Heptranchias perlo. Classification (NCBI taxonomy): domain Eukaryota; kingdom Metazoa; phylum Chordata; class Chondrichthyes; order Hexanchiformes; family Hexanchidae; genus Heptranchias; species Heptranchias perlo. Next base: position 133,209,834 of record NC_090325.1, read on the forward strand.
ACGCGTCAGCCTGGAGATCACGGGGAAAGATTGGTTCGCGGGGTGTTCGGTTTGGAGATCGCATCGCGGGGTATTCGGTTTGGAGTTTGCGAGGGGATCGGTTCGCGGGGGTGGGTTGGTTTGGAGATCGCGGGGGGATCGGTTCGCGGGGGTGGGTTGGTTTGGAGATCGCGGGGGGATCGGTTCACGGGGGGGGTTGGTTTGGAGATCATGGGGGGATCAGTTCGCGGGGGGGGTTGGTTTGGAGATCGCGGGGGGATCGGTTCGCAGGGGTGGGTTGGTTTGGAGATCGCGGGGGGATCGGTTCGCGGGGGTGGGTTGGTTTGGAGATCGCGGGGGGATCGGTTCGCGGGGGTGGGTTGGTTTGGAGATCGCGGGGGGATCGGTTTGCAGGGGGGGTTGGTTTGGAGATCGCGGGGGGATCGGTTCGCGGGGGTGGGTTGGTTTGGAGATCGCGGGGGGATCGGTTTGCAGGGGGGGTTGGTTTGGAGATCGCAGGGGGATCGGTTCGCGGGGGGTTGGTTTGGAGATCACGGGGGGAACGGATCGCGGGGGTGTTAGTTTGGAGATCGCGGGGGGATCAGATCGCGGGGGTTGGTTTGGAGATTGCGGTGAGTTCGGATCGCGGGGGTGTTGGTTTGGAGATCGCGGGGGGATCGGATCGCGGGGGGTTGGTTTGGAGATCGCGGTGAGTTCGGATCGCGGGGGGTTGGTTTGGAGATCGCGGGGGGATCGGATCGCGGGGGTTGGTTTGGAGATCGCGGGGGGATCGGTTAACGGGAGGTTGGTTTGGAGATCATGGGGGGATCAGATCGCGGGGGGTTGGTTTGGAGATCGCGGTGAGATCGGATCGCGGGGGGTTGGTTTGGAGATCGCGGTGAGATCGGATCGCGGGGGGTTGGTTTGGAGATCGCGGTGAGTTCGGATCGCGGGGGGTTGGTTTGGAGATCGCGGTGAGATCGGATCGCGGGGGGTTGGTTTGGAGATCGCGGTGAGTTCGGATCGCGGGGGGTTGGTTTGGAGATCGCGGTGAGATCGGATCGCGGGGGGTTGGTTTGGAGATCGCGGTGAGATCGGATCGCGGGGGTTGGTTTGGAGATCGCGGTGAGATCGGATCGCGGGGGGTTGGATTGGAGATCGCGGGGGGATCGGGTCGCGGGGGAGGTTGGTTTGGAGATCGCGGGGGGATCGGTTCACAGTCCGTTCGGTTTGGAGATCGCAGGGAATTGGATCGCAGGGGGTTGGTTTGCAGATCATGGGGGGATCGGATCGCGGGGGGTTGGTTTGGAGATCGCGGGGGGATCGGTTAACGGGAGGTTGGTTTGCAGATCATGGGGGGATCAGATCGCGGGGGGTTGGTTTGGAGATCGCGGTGAGTTCGGATCGCGGGGGGTTGGTTTGGAGATCGCGGTGAGTTCGGATCGTGGGGGGTTGGTTTGGAGATCGCGGTGAGATCGGATCGCGGGGGGTTGGTTTGGAGATCGCGGGGGGATCGGTTCACGGGGGGTTGGTTTGGAGATCGCGGTGAGTTCGGATCGTGGGGGGTTGGTTTGGAGATCGCGGTGAGATCGGATCGCGGGGGGTTGGTTTGGAGATCGCGGTCAGATCGGATCGCGGGGGGTTGGTTTGGAGATCGCGGGGGGATCGGATCGCGGGGGGTTGGTTTGGAGATCGCGGGGGGATCGGATCGCGGGGGGTTGGTTTGGAGATCGCGGTGAGTTCGGATCGTGGGGGGTTGGTTTGGAGATCGCGGTGAGTTCGGATCGTGGGGGGTTGGTTTGGAGATCGCGGGGGGATCGGATCGCGGGGGGTTGGTTTGGAGATCGCGGTGAGTTCGGATCGTGGGGGGTTGGTTTGGAGATCGCGGGGGGATCGGATCGCGGGGGGTTGGTTTGGAGATCGCGGTGAGATCGGATCGCGGGGGGTTGGTTTGGAGATCGCGGGGGGATCGGATCGCGGGGGGTTGGTTTGGAGATCGCGGTGAGATCGGATCGCGGGGGGTTGGTTTGGAGATCGCGGGGGGATCGGATCGCGAGGGGTTGGTTTGGAGATCGCGGGGGGATCGGATCGCGGGGGGGGTTGGTTTGGAGATCGCGGGGGGATCGGTTCACGGGGGGGGTTGGTTTGGAGATCGTGGGGGGATCGGTTCACGGGGGTGGGTTGGTTTGGAGATCGCGGGGGGATCGGATCGCGGGAGGTTGGTTTGGAGATCGCGGTGAGTTCGGATCGCGGGGGGTTGGTTTGGAGATCGCGGGGGGATCGGATCGCGAGGGGGTTGGTTTGGAGATCGTGGTGAGTTCGGATCGCGGGGGGTTGGTTTGGAGATCGCGGTGAGATCGGATCGCGGGGGGTTGGTTTGGAGATCGCGGTGAGATCGGATCGCGGGGGGTTGGTTTGGAGATCGCGGTGAGTTCGGATCGCGGGGGGTTGGTTTGGAGATCGCGGTGAGATCGGATCGCGGGGGGTTGGTTTGGAGATCGCGGGGGGATCGGGTCGCGGGGGAGGTTGGTTTGGAGATCGCGGGGGGATCGGTTCACAGTCCGTTCGGTTTGGAGATCGCAGGGAATTGGATCGCAGGGGGTTGGTTTGGAGATCGCGGTGAGATCGGATCGCGGGGGGTTGGTTTGGAGATCGCGGTGAGATCGGATCGCGGGGGGTTGGTTTGGAGATCGCGGTGAGTTCGGATCGTGGGGGGTTGGTTTGGAGATCGCGGTGAGATCGGATCGCGGGGGGTTGGTTTGGAGATCGCGGTGAGATCGGATCGCGGGGGGTTGGTTTGGAGATCGCGGGGGGATCGGATCGCGGGGGGTTGGTTTGGAGATCGCGGGGGGATCGGTTAACGGGAGGTTGGTTTGCAGATCATGGGGGGATCAGATCGCGGGGGGTTGGTTTGGAGATCGCGGGGGGATCGGATCGCGGGGGGTTGGTTTGGAGATCGCGGGGGGATCGGTTCGCGGGGGGGTTGGTTTGGAGATCGCGGGGGGATCGGTTCACGGGGGGGGTTGGTTTGGAGATCGCGGGGGGATCGGTTCACGGGGGTGGGTTGGTTTGGAGATCGCGGGGGGATCGGATCGCGGGAGGTTGGTTTGGAGATCGCGGTGAGTTCGGATCGCGGGGGGTTGGTATGGAGATCGCGGTGAGTTCGGATCGCGGGGGGTTGGTTTGGAGATCGCGGTGAGATCGGATCGCGGGGGGTTGGTTTGGAGATCGCGGGGGGATCGGATCGCGAGGGGGTTGGTTTGGAGATCGCGGGGGGATCGGTTCACGGGGGTGGGTTGGTTTGGAGATCGCGGGGGGATCGGTTCGCGGGAGGTTGGTTTGGAGATCGCGGGGGGATCGGATCGCGGGGGATTGGTTTGGAGATCCCGGCGGGATCGGATCGTGGGGTGTTCAGTTTGGAGATCGCGGTGAGATCGGATCGTGTGGAGATCAAATTGCAGGGGGGTAGGCCTGGAGATTGCGGGGGAGGACTGGATCACGGAACGTTCGGTTTGGCGATTGCAGGATGGAGAGATCACGCAGAGTGTGCCGATCACAGCAGGTTTGCTTGTGGAGCTCCTCCTGGCCCGTAAGCAGTGCTGGAAAAGCACTTACCTGTTGGACCCAGCAGTTCTCGCCTTCTTTTAACTGCCAGGTTTCCCGAGCACTGGGAAACCCGGCCCTCAGCCGTTAAATCTGAGGCATGCAGCCTCATTATTATAACTGACCCGCCTCTCAAGGGCAGGTCACTCACCCACTCCCCAACCAGTAAACTGGAAGTTTTCGCATTCATGGCGGGTTGGGGTTGGGTTTCACATCTTTAATAATTTAATCCCCTGCCCCTCTCCCGCCCATACTGGGGCGTTAAAAATCCCCCTAACTGTTTTGTTCTGCATACTGAAAGAATGGGCATCAAATATTGAATGTAGGTCAAAAAATCTCAAGTTTTATGAATACGTGGGCCAGACCTTCTGTCGCTGCATTATGCCATATTGAATGTCTCTTGACACTTACCATGTGAAGGAGCTTTCTGAATGCAGTTATTATTTCATTTAACAGTCTAACTGGTCCATGTGAAGAGAACTGACTAATATCTCTCTATGCCATCACATTTATAAAATTGCATAGTATGAAGATACAATTGAGTACTGGATAATTTCTGCCCTAGATTTTTCCATGTCTAGCATGTTCAGTATAACAGAGTCACAGAGAGAGAAGCAAGACTGCTCACTAACTTTTTATTGAGTAGCACAGTCGGAGAGACGCAGAGTTCTCGGAGGGCTGTAGGGCTGGAGGAGGTTACAGAGATAGAGAGGGGTGAGGTCATGGGGTGAGGAGCTGCAGTGGGAAGGATGGTTTTAGCAGCCAGGCTTCATTAACATTCCAGTGGCCAAATGCCTGCCCGGAATGGGCAACCAGCGACAGCTAGCTGGCTGTGAAAATCTGGCAGCCCAAAGGTCACTAGGGCGGCAGTCAGGTAAGCCTCCAGCAGGGGAGGTGGGGCATTGGGTTTCAGGACACTTTCGCGGGTCATAAGGACGAGGGTAACCCAGGACAGCAACAGTCCAAACTTTCTTTGCGGGGCCCGGAGGCGTACTCCTGCTTCTCCTGGCTCCACAAAGGTAAGTTTTAAAAGTACCTGACACAGCCTCTGCTGGGCGTTCGCCAGGTTTTTCTGAATGGAGCGGATGTCCACTCTGTCGGCCATTAAAATTGCATTAAGGTCCTAATGACATCATAAGACCCTGATTTACATTTATTAATGAGACGCCTGCCTGATTAATGTGGGTGCCTCAATCACCCAAGATAACAACGGCAGTAAAATGGCTGCTGGACGGGCCACGAGCATTGTGTGGCCCGTTTGCATTTTAAATCCCATTCTACCTGGTTTCTGCCAGAGATTTAAAACTCCCCCTCAAAATCATCACAAATAATAGTTAAATACACTACTGGATTGAACCATTTGTTAGAGTGTGTTTTTGTGATCCTGAACCATAACATATCAGTATCGCAGTCCCATCAGGCTCTCCATATTTTTCCTTTTAAGAAAAGAAGTGGAATCATAACCAGCATACTCAAAACTTAACAACCAGTTCTGTTATAGTATGCCCTGCTGCAAATAATACTGTAAACCTGAATCAACCTACATCAGAAGAACCTGTTCAATATTGTTGAAGATTACATTCAAATAGCATCATATTTTAAAGCTCTCCATCTATCAATTGATAAACTGTCAGAAAATGCCCAAATTGACTGTAAAAGCAGAGGGGACTAATTCTATGAACGATGACAATTAATCTTCTGAGACATCTGTGCATAATCTACAAAATGTTTGGAAACTTTCCATCCAGGGTATTTGCTGTAGAAATCCATTAACTAACCAAGGTGCAGTTTTGGCATAGGTCCCTGGTTCAAAAGGAAAAATACAGAGCCTAATTGGTTTTGTAATTGTGATGAAAACAATTTTAGCACTGCATTGGTAGCAGATTACTCAATTTAAGCATGACTGCTGTCAAGAGATATTACAACTTAAATACTGCCCTCCAGTCACACTGAAAGGGGGTATATTCAGCCTTAAGTATTATTGCACATTAGAGACCTTTCTTGTAACCTAAGACATAGGTAATATTCTACTCTGTGTTGTTCTGAAACAAGCACTGCACCCATTAGCAACATCACTGAGTGAAAATTGATTAACTACTGCCTCGCAGGCAAGAAATGCTGTTTCATTATAGGTAAAGCCTTTTTCAAATATTTATAGTGCAATATATTTGACGAGAGGCTATCAGTGGGTAAGGTTGCTTGTGCTCTCCTTTAAGCTGCAGTCAAACTCCAGTCATATCTTTAAAAGTGGTACAAGGGGACAGAATGAGTTGTGCTGCACACTTTTGACTCAGGTCCAGCAAAGTGGCAGAGCTTTATATGTGTGAACCTAAACGCATGCACAGAGCTCCTTTCACCAGTGTCTCAATATGATAGAAATTGTTAATGTCAGTAAAAGGTAGCCTGTGAGTATCAGATCTTTACTGACATTAGAAATGAGCTGAGCAATTGAGAACTTTTTAAACTTTCATTTTAAAGTTTAAAGTGTGTGATGACCTCCCGTGAGTGGTCTTCTGCTGGTGCTGATAAATTAAAATTGATCTGAGAATGGCTACCTTAAACTGCAGAAGTAACAATACAGATTCTGCATTGTTATGGTGTGAAAACTGTGTTGAATTAATGCAAAATTTGTTATAACTGGCCTTTTGAACTAAGATCAGGTCAGAATTTGTTCATGTAGTAACACCTTATCTCTTCAATAGAATACTTGCAAGAGATTTACAGAAACAATGTTTACATGAGTGTAGCTTAAAACACCATAATGTATTTGTCCCATTGCTGCACTTTTCAGTGGTGATAATAATCCAAGAAAACCCAAAGCAATTCACTTGTATGGCAGGCTCATCAACAACATCGCTTCTCAGTTAGCTTTGGTCTAAGGACATCACCATTGAGGCCTCATAATAGACCATTACCCCTCACCTCTCTCCTCCTGAAGTCTCAGCTGTCACCATCTGTTATTTCTCTGACAGACTAAATCCATCACTTGCGATGTCTTTCATGACTTTCAGTGCCACTGACATAAGTGCTCATTGTGGGTATAGGTAATCTAATGAGCCAGTCTAAACATTGTTAAAATAACCCCAGCAAAAGTGCTGATCACAACTGAAGTTTTTTATGGAACAATGTAATGCACCACAAGAAGGGCAAACTAAATGATTATGAACATGTCTCAGTCTTAGAACTTGGTAAAACTAGCGAACCTATTCAAGGAAATAGGGCACACCACTGCAAGTGCACAAAGTGCACTGGAGAGGGTTTGGTGCAATGAAGCATAGCATTTTGTTGCTATATACCTTTTCTGTCTACTTACACCTCTGCTTCAGCTCATCTGTTGCTGAAACTGTCATCCATGCGCTTGTTATCTCTGGACTCGACTGTTCCAATGCTCTCCTGGCCACTCTCCCATCTTTCACCTTCAATAAACTTGAGCTCATCCAAAACTCTGCTGTTTGTATCTTAACCCACACCAAAGTCCCTCTCACCCATCACCCCTGTGCTCACTGACCTACATTGGCTGCCAGTCCACCAACCCCTCTAATTTAAAATTCTCATAGAAACATAGAAAATAGGAGCATTCGGCCCTTCGAGTCTGCTCCATCACTCAATATGAACATGGCTGATCCTCTATCTCAATACCATTTTCCCGCTCTCTCCCCATACCCCTTGATGCCTTTTGTGTCCAGAAATCTATCTATCTCCTCCTTAAATATATTCAGTAACTTGGCCTCCACAGCCTTCTGTGGTAGAGAATTCCACAGGTTCACCACCCTCTGAGTGAAGAAATTTCTCCTCATCTTAGTCCTAAAGGTCCTACCCCGTACCCTGAGACTGCGACCCCTCGTTCTAGACCCCCCCCTGCCAGGGGAAACATCCTCCCTGCATCCAGTCTGTCTATCCCTGTCAGAATTTTATATATTTCAATGAGATCCCCTCTCGTTCTTCTAAATTCTAGTGAATACAGGTCTAGTCGACCCAATCTCTCCTCATATGACAGTCCTTCCATCCCAGGAATCAGTCTGGTGAACCTTCGCTACACTCCCTCCATTTCGTTGCTTTGGGGTTACACGGCTTCTCCGACATCCAAGATGGCGCCTTGGATGCGCATGCATGTTTCCTGCGTGACATGCGCCAGACACCATCTTGGTATAGGAGTTAGCGCATGCGCAAATACTGGACGCTGGAAGCATGTAAATTAGGGAGAAAATGGCTGCAATCAGTGTGCAACGCTGATTGAAAGTGATACACACCATTTTCAACCTTAACGCTCAACTCAACACACAGTCTTATCCCTGACCATCTGAACATTTCTTACAGTGCCTGAAGAATCCCCCAGCAACGCTATTTAAAGGGACCATGCAGGCGTTGCAGCTTAGTTGCTGGATTATTGCTTCTGGCTGCTGGAGGAGTAGGAAGTGTTTTTTGAAGCTCCCTATTCTTATTGAGAGTTCCTAGACTACTTTTGAGAGTTCTTTGGCAGGTACTGCCTTTCGGATCAGAAAGTTACAACCCTGGTGGAACAACATTCCTGCCAACCATGGACGGTCTGCTAGGGCTCCCGTTGGGCATTGAGCGTGACTGGGAACATGCAGAGAGGCCACGCATAGCAGGTCAAGCTGCGAGGAGACAGAGGATGAGGAGGCGCAGGGCACTGAGCAGGAGGCCCTCCCCAATGAGGGCCTTCCGGGATCAATTCTCTTACCTCAACCTGACCGAGGAGGATTGCATCTGATGCCTGAGGTTCACCAAGGAAGCCGTCACCAAGATCTGTCAACTGGTGCGGTCACAACTGCAGCCTCAGAGCAGGGCGAGGACAGCGTTGCCTGTGGCTGTGAAGGTCACCGTGGCGCTGAATTTCTACGGGTCAGGATCATTTCAGGCCTCTGCTGGCGACATGTGCAACATCTCGCAGTATGCAGTGCTCTGCTGCATAAGGGAGGTCACAGATGCACTGTACCAGATGAGGAACAGGTTCATCACCTTCCCTCTCCACAGAGACAAGCAGAACGCGTGAGCATGGGGGTTCGCCTGCATTGCTGGCTTCCCCATGGTGCAGGGTGCCATTGACTGCACGCATATTGCCCTGCGTGCCCCGCACATCAACTCAGCTGTCTTCGTCAACCGAAAGGGCTTCCACTCCCTCAATGTGCAGCATGCGCAATGACCATACGCATCGAATCATGGAGACCCTTGCCCGCTACCCTGGGAGCAGTCACAACGCCTTCACCATGCGGCAGTCCAATTTGCCTGCTATCTTTCATCCGACTCGGCAAGTCAAAGGCTGGCTACTGGGCAACAAGGGCTATCCCCTCACGACGTGGCTCATGACACGGTCAGGAACCCACGCACACGTGCACAGCAGGCCTATAATGAGAGCCATGCTGCCACATGCAACGTCGTGGAACACATCATAGGCCTCCTCAAACAACACTTCCGCTGCCTGGACCGGTCTGGAGGAGCCCTGCAGTACTCCCCTGAGCGGGTGGGCAGATTTGTGGTGGTCTGCTGCATGCTGCACAACCTCGCTATCATGAGGGACCAGCCTTTGCCACCAATGACTGCAGAATATCCTGAGCCAGAGGTGGAGGAGGAGGCTGAGGAGGAAGAGGCTGAGGAGGAGCAGGAGGATGGCTGGAGCCGGAAGAGGAGGTGGAGGAAGACGCAAGGGTGTAGCAGGAATCACACGCCTTGTCTGCAAAGGCTGTGCGTGCTCGCCTGATCTGTGCCCGCTATCAATAATTGGAACTACATCCCCCAACTCACCAACAGTCCTACATTCCCCACATTTCCCTTCCCACAAGACAATCAAATCGCCCTCCATCTGATTACACATTGGTGTCCCTCTCAGCTCATTGCATAAATAAAAACCACCACCAAATGCAAAATCAAACTCTCATTTATCGATTAATAAATGAAATTATGCAAACACAACAGAACTATTCACCCTTGTGCATTCCCTTTGTGCCTGTTGTTCATGTGCCTTTACCTATCCTAGTGCTCCTACGAGGTGCTTTCCCAGTGACTAGAGCATGGGTGGCGGAAGGCTGCTGGCCTTCAACGGAGGAACGTCCAGATGGCCTTGGAGGATGACCTTGAGCAGCTTTGGGCCTAGAGGGCCCGGCTTCAGACTGCACCATCTCAGCATGGGCTGCAGCAGTCTGGCCTGGCTGGCCGATAGGCAACAACAGGGGCACTGGCGGAGTGGCAGGGGTGGGAGCAGGAATGCAGTCGTTCTGAGAGAGGACAACAGGTCCGACTGCCATGGCGCCACTGCCGCTCTCCAGGGGCGGCGCCTCAGCAATCCTGGTGATCAGCTGGAGAACGGAATGCTGGAATGCTGTGACGCCCTGGAAGCCCCGTTCCACAGTGGTCCCCAGAGCCATGATAGCAGCAGTTTGAGCTTCCAAGGCATCAGTCTGAGCTGCAAATGCAGCAGTCAGACCTTGGCTGGCAGATGTTTGTGCTGCAATGGATGCTGTGATATCAGTCATTAGACGTTGCATCATGGTGGGTTACACAGGTGCGCTGATAGAGGTGACCACCTGTTCCATTTTGGAAAGGATGGGCTCCAAGCTCTGCGCAAAGCCCTGCGCCAATTTGGAGCTGGACTCCTCCATGCCCCTTCTCATTGTGCGCAGGCTTTCTGGTAGGCTTTCCAGTGCCCCAAGCATTTGTTGGTGTATGCCCATCAGCTGTCTTCTGTAGCCTGGCCCATCGAAGTCCTCATCTGACTCCTCTGCAGCAGGACTAGTGAGCGACCTCGCCCTCCGGTGAGTTGGCTCCTGTGGTACCTGTTCCCTCCGCTCGGCTCCTGCGCACTTGTGCTCAGTGTCTCACCACGTGCAGATCCCTCCTCTAACCTAACCTCTAAAGGACGCGCAGTGTCAGTCTCTGAGCTGGTGGAAGCAAGTGTCAGATCAAGTGATGGTGTGGCTTCAGTGTCCTCCTCTTCCTCCTCCTCCTCAGGTGCCATCATGTGTTCTTGGGTATCTGCAATGACAAAGGGAAACAGGTTGAGTGGTGGAGTGGGGAGAGGAGCAAGTAAGAGGTGTGTGCCGACAGCATGTGCAGCATGTGAGGCAGAAAAGATTATGGGAGGAGGGAGATGTGGAAAAGGAGAAGGAGCATTAGATATGCAGAGACCCCCTTGACCGGGACATCCAGCGCGACACGTTGTGACAGCTGTAGCGATGGCCCACCCAATGATCCGCAGCACCGTCTCCTCTAGCGGAGTGAGGACATGCAGACGTGCCCATCCAGCCTCAGGTCCCTCCTGCTGCCGGGTTTTATATGCCACCTTCTCCTGCAAGACAGAGGACAGTGTGTCAGTGAGTGTCTTGCAAGGTGTGTGGGTGATGTGCTTGTCATGGTCGAATAGCTGCCAGTTTGTGTGACTTGCAAGTGGTGGTTGTGTGGCCTGCAAGTGTGGCACTATGTGTGGGTGAGATGTAGCATTGCATATGGATGAGCAGTGTTTGTTGGTGGGTAGATGGTTGACGGGAGGTGTGGTGCATGGAGTATTGTTGCAGTTGGTAGGGTGTGGCACTTGACACTTGCATTCACTCACCTTGACCACTCGTGTCAAATCATTAAACTTCTTCTGGCACTGCACCCACGTGCGTGATGCAATGCTCCTAGCATTCACCTCCTGTGCCACAGCCTGCCAATGCCTATGCAGCTGTAGTCTGGAGAGTTTCTGGCCACCCTGTGGGTACATGCTTGTCCTCCTTTGGTCCATGCCTTCCACCAGGGCCTCAAGAGCATCATTCGAGAATCGTGGAGCCCTCTCTCTTGCCGGTACAGCTACTCGCAGTGCCATTCTCCCTTCTCCTACTTGGCTATGTATTTACCATTGGAAATGTGCCTGCACCTTTACGTAGTGCAGGCTGCTGATGACGTGCGCTGTGCACGCCACATTTCCAACTTCCTCGTTCTCCATGCTGCCTCTCAGCAGTGAGGGCTGCGCTTGCTGCACCGAGATTTCATGTTAAGTAGCAGGCAGCACGAAGTTCACGTGCTGCCTGCTACTTAATGTTTCAGATCAAAGACCTTTTGTCAGAATTGGAAGATGTTAAAGAGTTAACGTTTTTAAGCAAGTACAGAGCCAGTGGAAGTGGGGGGGAAAGGGTGGGGAGTGGAGGAAAGAACAAAAGGGAAGGTCTGTGATAGGGTAGAGGGCAAGAGTGATTAAATGACAAAAGGGATGATGGTGTAAGGCATGGAGGGTGGTATTGGGACCAGTTAAGAAACAAAAGATCGGTCTACAGTAGCTGTAAATGGCAACAGCAGAACCATTATCAGCATTTGCTGTCTGAAAAATTGGGAGCTGTGTTTATGAAGTTATTGAAATAAATGTTGAGTCCGGAAGATTGTAAAGTGCCTAAACGAAAGATGAGGTGCTGCTCCTCGAGCTTCTGTTGAGCTTCATTGGAACAGTGTAGGAGGCCGAGGTCAGAGAGGTCAGAGTGGGAGTGGGACGGGGAATTAAAATGGCAAGCGACCGGCAGGTCAGGGTCACACTTACGGACGCTTGCGAAGTCTATGTCAGTGTTTTTCTCCACGCGAGACACCTAATGCAATGACACCTTCCTGATCACCCTTACTCTTTAATATTCCTCATTTTTAAGCAACTATCTAATTCTCTTTTAAAAGAAGTTATGAATTTTTCTTCAACCATAGTCTGTGGCAAAGAACTCCAAGTTCTAACCGTCCTCAGTGTAAAGAAGTTTTTTCTAACTTTCCTTTCAATTATTTTTGTGATATCTTAAATCTGTGCCACCTCATTGCCAACTTGCCTACCAGTGCAAACAATCTACCAGTGTCTACCTTATCATACTCTTTGATAATCTTAAAGATCTCAATAAGATCACCCCTTAACCTTCTAAGTCCAGTGAAAATGTCCAGTGAAAGGTTCTCAAGTTTCTCTTCATAATTGTGACCCTCCATCTTTAACAACATCCCAATTAAACTAATGGAGGAAAATCAGGTTACTTTACAGGCATGTGCTCTGACCTTTCCGATTTTCTGACATTCACTGTGCCCGGGCAATCCAGTATGCTTGGATGCAGAATCAGGAATATCTCTTCTATGAATTTAAATACATAGGCAACCAATATTTGCGTGCATACAAAATTACTACTAAGGCGCCTATTTCTTGGATTTCTGTTTTCCTTTTGATGAGGTTATTTAATAACTGATTAGCATATAAAATCAGAAGTCACACATGGGGTTCACATGAAAAATCAAGATTCCCAATCTTGTGTCCGGGATCCACTGATTAACCTGCGGATGTTCATTCTGAGTAAAAATAGGTCTCATCAAAGAATTCACTGCAAATAATGAGATGACATTTTGGCCATCTTCTTCGATATCGAAGGACGAATAACGAACAACGAGATGGGGTTCACACATAAATAAAGTGAAGCAAAAAGACATTTTGCACATCAAACATTATGCATGATTTATTAAAGAACTGATTTCCTGATCAAGTGTTCCTGACAAAGAGTTGGAAAACTGCATGCTCACAGCCCCTGATTTTCCACTCTATTAATAAAAATTAACAAAAAATCAAAGTCTGTAGGCCTGAAATTTCCTGATCAATATTCACCGTATACACCAGTCCTCACTGGGAGCAACCAGTTGGGAGATCATACGAACAATGACAGACAGGAAAAGACCCATTAACCCAGCCAGTCTGTTCCACACAACCGCGATGCCTTGTACATTACAATATATACGCTCCCTACCCTACATGAAAGCCATGTAATCTCCTGGGACAGGTGAAAAACTAGATAAAAAACCCAATTAGGGAAAACAAACCTGGAATATTCCTCTCCGACCGCCTTAGACGATCAGTCCCAATGTGATGTGTGTGGATTGTATTATAAGTTGAGGTACAAGCCTACACAGTTGCTGATTTTAACCCAATGCAAACAAGAAGATGTATTTTATATCCTAAATTCTACAAGGTTTCATTGGAGATGCAGAGCCTCAAAGTGGACTGTTTTTTGTAGCCACTACCTTTGGAGGGCGGGTGGAGGCTATGCTAGAACGATACATGTTCTCTGCAAAGAAAGAGGCCATTAGGCCCATTGGGGATAAAATTCGTCTTGGGCAATGGCACAAAATGGGTGATAGCGAATTGGCAGCCCCTTTTACACCTCGCCTGAATTTCTTTTCCATCACTAAACCCCTCCACCTCTGCAACATCGTCCACTTCTGCCTCAGCCCCTTTGCAACATCGTCCACCTCTGCCTCAGCCCCTCTGCTGCTCATCCATACCTTTATCACCTCCAGACTCCACTATTCCAATTCTCCCCTGGCCATCCTTGTATCCTCCACAGTCTGTAAACTTCAGCTCATCCAAAAAACTACTGCTTGTGTCCTATCCCAAGCCAAGTTCCACTCACCTATCACCCCCGTCCTTGCTGACCTACATTGGCTCCTGGGCTTCCAACGCCTCTAATTTAAAATTCTCACCCTTGTGTTTAAATCCCTTCATGGCCTCTCTTCTTAATATCTCTATAATCTTCTCCAGCATTACATCCCTCCGAGAACACTCTGTTCCTCTGATTCTGGTGCCTTTTGCAAACCTGCCTCCCTTCACCCCACCATTGGCCACCAGGCCTTCACCCACCTAGGCCCATACCCTGGAATTCCATCTTTAAATCCCTCTGCTTCTCCACCTCCCTCTCCTCCTTTAAGTCCCTCCTTGGAACTAATATCTTTGATCGAGCTTTCGGCCATCACTTCTAATATCTTCTTCTTTGTCTTAGCATCCATTTTTGTCTGATTATGCTTCTCTGAAGCACCTTTGAACATTTTTCTAATAAAAGGCATTATATAAATACAAGTTTTTGTTGTTGTCTCCTGCCTCCATCCCAGTCTTGAATTCTCCTTGGATAAGCCCAGAGCTACCTTCTGCGCCTCTCTCAGATTCTCCGAAGGGTCCATCGAGCCACCCATCACTGCCTCCTTACAAGCAGCAATCCAAACTCCCCCATCCTTCTTTCTTGCCATCCTCATTGCTGGGCAGGGAGGCTGCAGTGAGGGGGAAAGAGATGTTGCCTGTAAACCAGGTTGCTGTCAGTGCCAAGGTGTCATAAATTCATTCATCATAAGGTTGTGGTGTGAACTTTGTTCAGGAGAAAGCAAATATTTTGGAGGATAAAATGGAATGGTGCAGTGGTTGATGATTGTTGGCTGGGTCATGGGCAGTGGAAGAAGCAAAATGAATAGGGAGAGACATTGGGGGAGAAATTCAACTCAAGGTTGTCCATTTTCCATCTGAAAAACGGCTGAAAATTGCGGGGGAGACACCTCAGCCGCCTCATTGATGCCTGATGCCATGTTTAGGTGGGCCTTAAATGGGTGAGCAGCTCACCCACCTGAAACAGGTAGGAGGCTGCTTTTCTAGAGGACCCCGATGCAATATTCAGGTACAAGTGGATGGCCTAATCATAGAGTCATAGAGTTATAGAGTTATACAGCACGGATAGAGGCCCTTCGGCCCATCGTGTCCGCGCCGGCAATCAACGGTCCTTAAAGGGAATACTGGAAGCCACTCAAAAAATGGCCATAAAACTTTTAAAAAGTTATATTTTTGTGGAGCAAGAAGGAGGAGGAATGCTCCTCCTGGCTCCAAAATGTACTGAGGGCCGCTGCTGGCCCGGGCTTGACCCTCTTGGCTATGCCTCCCTCCTCCCAGGAGCCACCTGTGAAGCTGGCTGGAATTCGTCAAGCCACAACCAATGAGCTGCATAGGGACACCCGTTTGATGCCCAAAGCTTGTCACTTCTATTAAAATAAGGCCCTATGCCGAATCGGGCTTGTGCCTCAGGCCAGCACAGACCAGCTCCACTGACTTGCCGCCCATTTTTGGCGCAAGTCCAATTTTCCCCGATTGACCCTGAGAAACAAGCCCGCAAGATGGTCCCCATTAGTGCTGTGTGGAACAAAAGAGGTTACTTTTTAGGGAAAGCCAGCAATGGGAGCTGTGCTGGGCATGGCAGAGAAAAGCCATCAATGGGAGCTGTGCTGAGCATCGTAGAGAATACCAAGGGAGGCAGAGAGGAAAGCCCTGGACTCATTCAAGAGGGACTAAAACCTGAGGTGGCAGCAGGAGAGAAGGAGGGCTGAGCAGTACTGTTGAGTGGGTTGCGAGTTTGAGGGAGATATGGTGCTAGAGAAGGGAAAGGTGAAAGGGGGAATGGATGCATGACATGAAGAGGGGGAGAGAGCAGATGAGGGCCCAGAAATGGCTGGGAAGGAAAAGTGGGAGCTGGAGGTTTAGGTCCAGAGCAGCAACCAAATACATTTGCAAATGGACACAGAGGGAGACTTTAGATTACATGGAACAGTGGTAGAGAGCCAAGCATTGCAAGGATGATTCTTAGGGTAGGGATGACATGAGAAGGCAATCAATGTTTGAACATCTATCTTGAGGGGAAAACTTCCAGGCAGAAGGTGGCAATGGACAGCTCAGAATCAACAGTGGACAAAGACCAGGCCAAGAGCCAGTATAGGAGCAAAGTCCAGTTCAGGAGCTAGTAGGGGAGTAGTATTTGATCCAGCATCTGTTGGAGAAGTAGGAAATGATCCAAATAAATGGGTAGAGTATAGAACAGGAGCAAGTGGAAAGAAAGAAGGAAGACAGAATTTGCATTTATATAGCACCTTTCATGACCTCAGGACATTCCAAAGCCCCTTGCAGCAAATTAAGTATTTTTTGAAATGTAGGAAACACAGTAGCCAATTTGTGTTCAGCAAGGCCTCATGAACATCAATGTGATAATAACCAGATAATCTGTTTTGGTGAGGTTGGTTGAGGGATCAGTATTGGTCAGGACACTAGGAGAACGCCTCTGCTCATCTTCAAATAGTGTTGTGAGATCTTTTTTATCCACCTGAGAGGGCAGACAGGGCTCATCTGAAAGACAGCACCTCTGACGATGCAGCATTTTCTCAGCACTGCACTGAAGTGTCAGCCTGGATTATGCATTCAAGTCCCTGGAGTGGGACTTAAACCCACAATCTTCTGACCCAGAGGTGAGAGTGCTATCCACTGAGCCAAGGCTGACTAACAGCTAACAATGGAGTCAGGCTTTTAAAACAGTGAGAGTTGTGAAAGGGAAGGGGGCAGTCAGACAGCAAATGGCTGTGAGGAGGATTGAATGAACACAGGAGAGGGGAGTTAGGAATTTAAATTTTAAATCAAGCAAGGTGATCCGCTGAATTATGGTAGTGTTGCATATACATTATGTGCATATATTATTACATGAAGACAAGTTTAATTAATGAATTCAGGAAGGGACAGAACATACAAACAAAAGAGTGCTTTAACAAATAGGGTCCGGATAAGAAAAAATGGTAATAAGACAAATAAGGCCATAGTAAAAAAAATGTTATGATGTCTAAAAATGTTAAAAAGACAAATCTAAAGGCACTGTATCTGAATGCACGAAGCATTCATTACAAGGTAGACGAATTAACAAAGCAAATAGATGTAAACGGATATGATATAATTGCGATTACGGAGACATGGCTGCAGGGTGACCAAGGCTGGGAGCTGAATATCCAAGGGTATTTGATATATAGAAAGGACAGGCAAAAAGGAAAAGGAGGTGGGTTGGCGTTGTTAGTAAAGGATGAAATCAGAACAATAGTGAGAAAGGAGATTGGCTCAGAAAATCAAGATGTAGAATCAGTTTGGGTGGAGTTAAGAAGCACCAAGGGGCAGAAAACACTGGTGGGAGTTGTCTATAGGCCTCCAAACAGTAGTGGTAATGTAGGGGATGGCATCAAACAGGAAATTAGAGATGCATGTAACAAGGGTACTACAGTAATCATGGGTGACTTTAATCTAGATATAGACTGGCCAAACCAAATTAGCAATAATACTGTGGAGGATGAATTCCTGACGTGTGTACGAGATGGTTTTTTAGATCATTACATTGAGGAGCCAACTAGGGAATAGGCTATCCTAGATTGGGTATTGTGCAACGAGAAGGGGTTAATTAATAATCTTGTTGTGTAGGGTCCTTTAGGGAAGAGTGACCATAACATGATAGAATTCTTCATAAAGATGAAAAGTGAAGTAGTCCAATCCGAAACTCGGGTCCTAAATCTAAACGAAGCAAACTACGAAGGTATGAGGAGTGAGTTGGCTATGATAGATTGGGAAGCTTCATTAAAAGGCATGATAGTCGAAAGGCAATGGCTAACATTTAAGGAATTAATTCATGTTTTGCAACAGTTATACATTACTTTCTGGCGCAGAAACAGAAAAGGAAAAGCGGCCCAATCATGGCTAACAAAAGAAATTAAGGATGGTATTAGATCCAAAGAGGAGTCATATAAAGTTGCCAGAAAAAGTAGCAAGCCTGAGGATTGGGAACAGTTCAGAATTCAGCAAAAAAGGACCAAGAGATTGATTAAGAGGGGAAAAATAGAGTATGAGAGTAAACCTGCAAGGAACATAAAAGCAGACTGTAAAAGCTTCGACAAGTATGTAAAAAGAAAAAGATTAGTGAAGGCAAATGTAAGTCCCTTACAGTCAGAAATCGGAGAATTTATAATGGGGAACAAGGAAATGGCAGAGCAATTAAACAAATACTTTGGTTCTGTCTTCACGGAAGTTGACACAAATAACTTGCCAGAAATGCTAGGGAACCATGGGTTTAGTGAGAAGGAGGAATTAGAGGAAATTAGTATTAGTAAAAAAATAGTGCTGGAGAAATTAATGGGACTGAAAGCCAAAAAATCCCCAGGGCCTGATAATCTGCATCGCGGAGTACTAAAAGAGGTGGCCATGGAAATAATGGATGCATTGGTTGTCATCTTCCAAAATTCTATAGATTATGGAACAGTTCCTGCAGATTGGAGGGTGGCAAATGTAACCCCACTATTTAAAAAAGGAGGGAGAGAGAAAACAGGGAACTACAGACCTAATACTATCGAATGGATGTAATACTATCCTTAATTTCTTTTGTTAGCCTAACATCAATAGTAGGGAAAATGCTGAAGTCTACTATAAAGGATATGATAACAGGACACTTAGAACATACCAACGGGATTAGACAAAGTCAACATGGATTTATGAAAGGGAAATCATGTTTGACAAACCGACTGGAGTTTTTTGAGGATGTAAATGGTAGAATAGATAAAATGGTAGAATAGAAGACCTTTGATAAAGTCCCACTTAAGAGCTTAGTGTGTGAAATTAAAGCACATGGGATTGGGGGTAATATACTGGCATGGATTGAAAATTGGTTAACAGACAGGAAAGAGAGAGTAGAAATAAATGGGTCTTTTTCGGAGTGGCAGGCAATGACTAGTGGGGTACCTCAGGGATCAGTGCTTGGGTCCCAGCTATTCACAATATATATCAATGATTTGGAGAAGGGAACTAAATGTAATATTTTCAAGTTTGCTGACGACACAAAACTAAGTGGGATTGTGAGTTGTGAGGAGGATGCAAAGAGGCTTCAAGGCAATTTAGACAAGTTGAGAGAGTGAGCAAATACATGGCAGTTGCTGTATAACGTGGATAAATGTGCAGTTATCCACTTTGGAAGGAAAAACAGAAAGGCAGAGTTTTATTTAAATGGTGATAGATTGGGAAATGTTGATGTACAAAGGGACCTAGGTGTCCTTGTACACTAGTCACTGAAAGCAAACATGCAGGTGCAGCAAGCAGTTAGGAAGGCAAATGATATGTTGGCCTTCGTTGCAAGAGGGTTTGAATACAGGAGCAAAGATGTCTTACTGCAGTTTTACAGGGCCTTGGTGAGACCACACCTGGAGTATTGGGTGCAGTTTTGGCCTCCTTACCTAGGAAAGGATGTACTTGCCATTGAGGGAGCGTAGGGAAGATTCACCAGACTGATTCCTGGGATGGTAGGACTGTCGTATGAGGAGAGATTGGGTCGACTAGACCTGTATTCACTAGAGTTTAGAAGAATGAGAGGGGATCTCATTGAAACGTATAAAATTCTGACAGGGCTAGACAGACTGGATGCAGGGAGGATGTTTCCCCTGGTTGGGGGGTCTCGAATGAGGGGTCACAGTCTCAGGATACGGGGTAGGATATTTAGGACTGAGATGAGGAGAAATTTCTTCACTCGGAGGGTGGTGAACCTATGGAATTCTCTACCACAGAAGGCTGTGGAGGCCAAGCCACTGATATTTAAGAAGGAGATAGATGGATTTCTAGATACAAAAGGCATCAAGGGGTATGGAGAGAGAGCAAGAATATGGTACTGAGATAGAGGATCAGCCATGGTCATATTGAATGGCAGAGCAGGCTCGAAGGGCCGAATGGCCTATTCCTGCTCCTATTTTCTATGTTTTCTATGTTTCTAAAATAAGCAAAACCCATTGTAATTGTTGTTCTGTATTTTCACCTTACTGTGGAATAATGCAGCTTAACAATTCATAACAAATCTTCCTCACTTAGTAGTAACTCAGTCTACTATCGAAGTGATTGGAACATAGGAACATAGGAACAGGGGTGGGCCATTCAGCGCCTCGAGCCTGTTCCACCATTCAATTAGATCATGGCTGATTTGTATCTTAACTCCATCTATCTGCCCCTTGGTTCTGTGACCCTTACTACCCTTGCCTAACAAAAATCTATCAATCTCAATTTTGAAACTTTCAATTTACCTAGCCTCAACAGCTTTTTGGGTGAGAGAGTTCCAGATTTCCACTACCCTTTGTGTGAAGAAGTGCTTCCTGACATCGCCCCTGAACAGCCTAGCTCTAATTTTAAGGCTATACCCTTTTGTTCTGGACTTTCCCACCAGAGGAAATAGTTTCTTTCTACCTACCCTATAAAATCCTTTAATCATCTTAAACACTTTGATTAGATCACCCCTTAACCTTCTATACTCAAGGGAATATGAGCCAACTCTATGCAACCTGTCCTCATAATTTAACCCTTTTAGCTCCAGTATCATTCTGGTGAAACTGCGCTGCACCCCCTCCAAGGCCAATATATTCTTCCTGAGATGTGGTACCCAGAACTGAATGCAACACTCCAGACGAAGTCTAACCAGAGCTCTGTGCAGTTGTAACATAACTTCCACCCCTTTGTATTCCTTTGAAGTAAAACATGTGAATGACATGAGTATCCAGTCCAGCTCATTATTGTTATTGTTACATCTCTGGGTTATTTTATTGTATGAGTAGATATAGGGCAGTGTGAGTCAACTCCCATAAAAGTAAGATGCTCAGACCGCTTACTGGACTGAGTGACATCATTGAACCCGAGAAGGTATCTACGGCAGACCTGACTTCAGGTGGGAGAACCTTCACCAAATGGACTGCAGTGGTTCAAGAAGGCGGCTCACCACCACCTTCTCAAGGGCAATTAGGGATGGGCAATAAATGCCGGCCTCTCCAGCGACACCCACACAAGAACATAAGAACATAAGAAATAGGAGCAGGAGTAGGCCAATCAGCCCCTCGAGCCTGCTCCGCCATTCAATAAGATCATGGCTGATCTGATCCTAACCTCAAATCTAAATTCATGTCCAATTTCCTGCCCGCTCCCCGTAACCCCTAATTCCCTTTACTTCTAGGAAACTGTCGATTTCTGTTTTAAATTTATTTAATGATGTAGCTTCCACAGCTTCCTGGGGCAGCAAATTCCACAGACCTACTACCCTCTGAGTGAAGAAGTTTCTCCTCATTTCAGTTTTGAAAGAGCAGCCCCTTATTCTAAGATTATGCCCCCCAAGTTCTAGTTTCACCCATCCTTGGGAACATCCTTACCGCATCCACCCGATCAATCCCCTTTACAATCTTATATGTTTCAATAAGATCGCCTCTCATTCTTCTGAACTCCAATGAGTAGAGTCCCAATCTACTCAACCTCTCCTCATATGTACACCCCCTCATCCCAGGGATTAACCGAGTGAACCTTCTTTGTACTGCCTCGAGAGCAAGTATGTCTTTTCTTAAGTATGGACACCAAAACTGTATGCAGTATTCCAGGTGCGGTCTCACCAATACCTTATATAACTGCAGCAATACCTCCCTGTTTTTATATTCTATCCCCCTAGCAATAAAAGCCAACATTCCATTGGCCTTCTTGATCACCTGCTGCACCTATATACTAACTTTTTGATTTTCTTGCACTAGGACCCCCAGATCCCTTTGTACTGCAGTACTTTCCAGTTTCTCGCCATTAAGATAATAACTTGCTCTCTGATTTTTCCTGCCAAAGTGCATAACCTCACATTTTCCAATATTGTATTGCATCTGCCAAATCTCCGCCCACTCACCCAGCCTGTCTATATCCCCTTGCAGGTTTTTTATGTCCTCCTCACTCTCTACTTTCCCTCCCATCTTTGTATCATCTGAAAACTTTGATACGTTACACTCGGTCCCCTCCTCCAAATCGTTAATATAGATTGTAAAGAGTTGGGGACCCAGCACAGACCCCTGCGGAACACCACTGGCTACTGGTTGCCAGTCCGAGAATGAACCATTTATCCCAACTCTCTGCTTCCTGTTAGATAACCAATCCTCCACCCATGCCAGAATATTACCCCCCATCCAGTGATTCTTTATCTTGAGCAATAATCTTTTATGTGGCACCTTGTCGAATGCCTTCTGGAAGTCTAAATACACTACGTCCACTGGTTCCCCTTTATCCACGCTGTAAGTTATGTCCTCAAAGAACTCAAGCAAATTTGTCAGACATGACTTCCCCTTCATAAAGCCATGCTGACTTTGTCCTATTAAATTATGTTTATCTAAATGTTCCGCTACTGTCTCCTTAATAATAGACTCTAAAATTTTACCCACCACAAATGTTAGGCTAACTGGTCTATAATTTCCAGCCTTCTGCCTACTACCCTTTTTAAATAATGTTTATAATCCCACGTACAAATAAAAATAAATAACAGGGAGTGTGTTCCACATGTAATCTTCCAGAAATTTGTTCAGTCAAATATTAGGACAAGAATCATGGGCCTGATTTTAGCAGGCCTACGGGTTTCCGGTGGATTGGGTTTCGGGTGCATGGCCTCCGCGCCTGGTGAAATTAGTGCGTTGCCCGCGCGATCGTAGCAGGCAATGCACTAATTGGGATCAATAACCTGCTCCTCCGGGCTCCGCGCTGCTGGTCTGCGCGTCGGGCGGGCTGCGCATGCGCAGTACGATCTGTCAGCTGGAGGCTCTCTACTTAAAGGGGCAGTCCTCCACTGACAGATGCTGCAACCAATGGAACAAATTACAGCATGGAGCAGCCCAGGGGGAAGGCTGCTCCCAGTTTAATGATGCCTCACCCCAGGTATCATCAGATGGGGTGAGGAGGAGGGGGAGGACAGAGATCTTCCACCCGGCGGGCGGGAGGAAGCGGCCTGCCTCTGCCACCAAGAAGGCCTGGCTCGAGGTGGCAGAGGGGGTCACCTGCACCACCAACATATCGCGCACCTGCATACGGTGCAGGAGGCGCTCCAATGACCTCAGTAGGTCAGCCACAATGAGGACACGTAGTCTTTCCCCTACACTCCGTCTGCCACAACACTGCCCCCACCCCACATCTCCTTCGGCACTGCCAACACTACTCTGTCACATCACCCCTCATACCCACTCAAACCCCATCCTCATCTTACCTGCACCTACTCACCTCGCCAGTACTCACCCGCCACTAACACACAACCCAATCCTCATACAATCTCATGGCTCTATCCCATACTCACCCTCTCGTGCATCTCTCTCACGGCCAGCCTCACTCAAACTGCCACCACCTGTGCTGCAGCCACAGGGCATGCATCGCATATGTGCAGTAGGCAGCGTACGGCAAACGTGTCGTGAGCATGAAGGGGATGCACAAGGGTGTCTGAGGGTTTGCCATGGGTGTTACCTATATTGAATTTCAGAGCAACAAACATCACACATTATATTGGCACCACCACTGCCATGTCTCCGCGAATCCTGTCTGTTGTGTCCAATAATGCCCGCTCCTGGGTATCACTATGAGGACCCACCACTGATGCCACCCATTGTGTTACTGCAGAGTAGGTGCAGGTGTATTTGCAGGGCTCTTCCGCGCAGACGACAGAGAGACATCGGCGTTGTACCCGGCTGCACCCTGGAAGGATGCGGAGGAGAAGTTGTGGAGGGCAGTGGTGACTTTGGCAGCGACAGGTAAGCAGATGGTGCTGGGGCCAGCCAGGAGCAGCTCGGCATGAAAGAGCCTGCAGATCTCCACGACTACATGTCGAGTGAATCTGCGCCTCCGTGTGCACTGCTGCTCAGAGAGGTCCGGGGAGCTGCGCCTCGGTCTGTGGACCCTGTGCGGAGGGTAGTGCCCTCTGCGACGCATCTCTCTCTGCGGTAGCCCTCCCTCCTGCTGTACAGGTGGATGTGTCACAGCACTCTGTTGTGGAGCTCCACGTGTCAGAGGTGGACGGCGTGGACTGCGAGGCTGCTGGGGCTGGTCATGCTGTTCGTCCTCCGAGGATGTCAACGCACCACCCATCTGGCAGGTGTTGGTCTGAGGGGTTGTGCAGGGTAGGTAGGTGGTTCCTCGCACTGGGGCTGCGGTTTCACGTCGGTCTGTCCTCTGGCTTGGCGGGGGGTGGTGGAGGGCAGGGGTTGCCCTACGTGACGCGGTGGCCTCCTGCGTGGGTGAGGGCTCTCCCACCCGCTGTGGAGTGGACCTTGGCAGCTGCCACAGGCTGCTGGCTGGAACACGACCGGTTGAAGGGAGACTGTTTCCCCCAGTGTGTGAAACTCACTGCCTTGAACCTAAAATCCCACACTTCCTGTTTTGACAGCTGCTTCAGCTCATTTAATGACCTCAACAAGCAAGGTAAGTACACTCAAGTGGAACCCCGCTGGCTTTAATTGCCTGCGGGATTCCCACCAGCGGGGCCTGCGCACGCAGCCCCGCACGTCAGCGCGGCACCCGGAAGTGGCCGGGATCTCGGCGCGATCTGGTCACGTGACTGGATATCGGGATTTTCGGGGGCCCCCCCGCTGGAAACCCGCAGGAAACCCGACGCTAAAATCGAGCCCCATAAGTTTTCTGTGAATAAACAGCAGTTTACGTACAACAAAAACTCACAACCCCTATAAAGGCAAGAACTGCTGCCTGGACACATTTCTCAATCCTCAGCCAAAGGCTCCCTGCACCTTCTGTATAAGGAGCCTATTACAATGAAGAGGAAGCGATAGCCTTGCAAAATTCGAAGAGGCTGGCCCTTCTTGCTCCCAAAACAGAGTGTTGCCGTGATTTTGCCTGCCTTGTAAAATTGCGGCTTACATGTTTTGCAGTCATAACAGGTGGCATATGCTCAAATAATTAAACCTGAACTGTATAAAAGGAACAATGAGAGGTGTTACCATTCAAATCTGGACCATTTAAAATGTTTGTGCAATATTTGTTTCCAACTCAAAGTTTAATTTATTTGAACCTTTGATTATTTGGTACAATTACTAAGTATAAGAAATGTTTTATTAAAATCACATGTTACCACAAAACCTGATATTCAATAGCAAGCAAAGTTTGATGTAATTGAATTGGAACATGGCATCAGTTATGATTAAATTGTTTCTATATTTCTGTTTTTATACCAAAATGATGATATTTTATATTTTAAAAATTCAAATAAGCGAACCTCTGGATTGAATTCAACACCAACTTTTAAGTAGTTGGATGAAAATTTTGAAAACTTGATGTGGTTAAAATATTTTTTTAAAATCTGGATTAATATAGAATTTCTAAAAATGTGAATGAACTAAATACCTGAGTATTGAATTGCTAAATGGAAACAACATCATACATTACAGATTGCATACTGTATGCTGAATTAAATAAGTACATATACCTATATCATTATGCCAGAGCAATTCAAAAATATGCTATGTTTTTTTTTTAGACTGATGATGACCATTTGCTTGCAGTATTTCTTTACTATAATAATAAAAAATAATTAAAGTGTAGGAACCTTTGCAAAAACCTTGCCGTATGTTCAAAAAGCATGTGCGGTCTCTTTAAATACTGTGCAAGATGAGAGAACCAATAAACATGCTGCTGTCTCTTTGCGTTTAGGTTGACGTTAAATGTATTAAAGATTCATTTAGAAACTAATGATTTCTGTAATACATACTCATTAAATTCAGTTTCTGATTATAGAATTCATTTCAGGAGAGTCTAAATCTGTGCTCTCGGAATCTTTGCCTCACCTCCTTTGAATGTAAACAGACCGCTCAGGTTATGAAAGGGGACCTCTGACTGATTCCTACTAAAGATTACAGGTTATAAATATTATAAAATTTGAGAAACTCAGCCTTGGCCCCAGCTAGCCTGACTACACATCACAAACATACCATTGATCTGGGTTGTAAGGTGCCTAATTTAAAAATACAATGCTTAATATAAGATAAGGGAATTCTAACAAAAACATAGATTTCAGGATAATGGCTCCACTAAAACCCCATGAGGACTGCGGAGTAGCTGCAGATTCTGCTGTTTTACATGAATGAATATTTTCATCATCTGAACACATCCACATTTCATTTCCTCTCAAACATAAGGTTCTGGTATGTAAAAGAAAGAACATGCATTTACATTGAGCCTTATCATACGCTCAAGACATCCCAAAGCCGTTCACATCCAGTGAATTACTTTTTGAAGTATAATCACTGTTGTTATATATGCAAATGCAGCAACATCCCACAAACATCAATGAGATGCATGACCAGTTAATCTGTTTTTGATGGTTTTGGTTGACAAATAAATGTTGGCCAGGATATTGGGGGAAGTCCCCTGTTCTTCTTTGAATGGTGCCATGGAATCATTTATGTCTATTTGAACAGGCAGGCGAGGCTTGGTTACAAACTTTGAATAGAGATAAGAAAAAAAATATAAATGCTGGAAATCTGAAATAAAACTTGAAAATTCTGGAAATGTGCAGCAGGTCAGTCAGCACCTGTAAAGACGAGGCATTTCACTGGTAATTGCGATTCTGATTGATTTGTTCATTTCCAGCATTTTCTATTTTTACATTGACGTGATCCATGATATGATGATGTTTCACCAATTGTATTTTATTTAAAAAATATTTCAAAATCAAACCTAAAGCTAGCACTTCAAAGCAAAAAAATCACATTACGACATGATCACACAAGATATAAACCATTGATAGAACAGTCTTGGTCTGCCAAAATGACAATTTTAGCTGTCATTTTGTTCAATTTTAAACAGCTTTGCATAACATAGCTGTATAACGTTAAGAAAGCAAGATTAATGAGAAGCAGTTCCTTAACTGGCAATGGATAGTGAAGGAGCCAAGTCATTCAAACTGTCTCTGGAGTAGATAAACAGGTAACAGGTTTTCAACATTATCATCATGATAACAGCCAGCTTCTATAAAATGCATTTCATTAAAGTGCTCGATCACTCCCAAACTTTTACACAAGTTTGCTAAGTACAGGATGCAACTAATATGGCACTGAGTGCGAAGGTCACTTTAACCATTTTGGTGGTCTTCCATGATCTGCAATGAGCTTGGAAATTTAGAGTTACTTTTTCCTATAAGAGGTGGATTAGCAGCAGGATGGGACTTATACCCAACCCAACCCCAACCCATTTCCCTGTGTGGGATTATTCCCATGCATTCCCAATGGGTTCCCTGCCACCGAGAGGGAGCCCATCAGTAGCCCTGATGGAAATGCTAGTAGTGTTGCAGTGGGACTGCTCATGTAGCACCACAAGAGGTGGAAAAGGCAGTAAAAGGGACAGAAGTGCCCTGACCACATATTCCGACCACATATCTGCTCTGTCACCAAGACCGTCTACTTCCACCTCCATCATATCTGCTCTGTCACCAAGACCGTCTACTTCCAACTCCATAACATCGCTCGTCTCTGCACCTGCCTCGGCTCTTCTGCTGCTGAAACCCTCATCCGTGCCTATGTTACCTCTAGACTTAACTATTCCAACACTCTACTGGCTGGCCTCCCATCTTCCACACTCCATAAACATGAGCTCATCCAAAACTCTGCTGCCCGTATCGTAACTCGCACCAAGTCTTATTCACCTTTCATCCCTGCGCTCGCTGACCTACATTGGCTCCCAGTCTGGGAATGCCACAATTTTAAAATTCTCATCCTTGTTTTCAAATCCCTCCATGGCCTCGCCCCTCCCTATCTCTGTAACCTCCTCCAGCCCTACAATCCTCCGAGATCTCTGCGCCCCTCCATCTCTTGCCTCTTGCGCATACCCAATTTTAATCCTTTCACCATTGGCGGCCATGCCTTCAGCATGTCCAGGACAAAGCAGCCCGCTTGATTGGCACCCCATCCACCACCCTAAACGTTCACTCCCTTCACCACCAGCGCACAGTGGCTGCAGTGTGTACCATCTACAGGATGCACTGCAGCAACTCGCCAGGACTTCTTTGACCTCACCTCCCAAACCCGCGACCTCTACCACCTAGAAGGACAAGGGCAGCAGGCACATGGGAACAACACCACCTGCACATTCCCCTCCAAGTCACACACCATTCCGACTTGGAAATATATCGCCGTTCCTTCATCGTCACTGGGACAAAATCCTGGAACTCCCTTCCTAACAAGACTGTGGGAGAACCTTCACCACACAGACTGCAGCGGTTCAAGAAGGAGGCTCACCACCACCTTCTCAAGGGCAATTAGGGATGGGCAATAAATGCTGGCCTTGCCAGCGATGCCCACATCCCATGAACCAATAAAAAAAAAAGCTGCCTAGACCCTAAGCTCTGGAATTCCCTTCCTAAACCTCTCCGCTTCTCTACCTCTCTCTCCTCCTTTAAAATGCTCCTTAAAACCTACCTCTTTGACCAAACTTTTGGTCACCTGTCCTAATATCTCCCTAAATTGCCCGGTGTCAAATTTTGTTTAATAATTGCTCCTGTGAAGTGCCTTGGGACATTTTACTGAGTTAAAGGCCCTATATAAATGCAAGTTATTGATGTTGTTGTTGTTGTAGAACTGTCCCACTGAAGACCTCGCCAAGACAAGGGGCTTTATTGGGTAAATGCTGGGGGTGAAATGGAGGATGAGGCAGCTTTTACAAGGTCCTCTCCTAGCATTGGGGGACCTCAGGGCAGTCCTGGGAAGTGACAATAACTTGGCAGACACGAGGAAAATCTACACTAAACCCAAATGGGCGTCATCAGCAAAGCCAAGAACAACTAGAGCTGAAAAATCTTCTATAATATTAATTTCAGTTTTGTCTTGTTCCTCAGTACATAGACTCGCGGTAGTGCACTTTGTACTGAGTTGGGTGATCCAACAGTTAATGTTTTGTGCAAAAGCAACAATTTAACTTATATTCTCTGCAAATATACTTATAAATAAACATATACCTGTGCTTTGCATTCATTTTTAATCTAATGTTGCTGCACATCTGCTAGACAGATAATGTCCTGCTTCTTTGTTAATGAGTGCTTATTACTCTGGCTTTACCCATCTGTCAATATATATCACTGTGCCTGTAAGAGTGTCACGTAAATTGCGTATTAAATAATTAGCTGGTTAATGTGCTTCAGTTCAAGAAATAAAAAAATAAAGTCTAAATTTGTTGATGCTAATTGTCAATATATTTTTAAAAATGTTTTAAGTAAGTACTGTTTTACTCTAATACAAAATAGACTGTATCAGTGGGAGCAGCTGTTGATTTGGTATCGACAGTGCCAGTGGTAACTGATTTATTTGTGCGTACATCTGTTTTGAAGATCTGGTTGTATGTAAGATAGATGGCTTATTTCTGGTGCACAGCAGAACCATGGCAAAGGAGCACAACTGAGATTGCATACACAATCACTATGAATACAGATATGCACCTGTATATAATTATATTAAAAAGAGATATTGGCCCCGATATTAGCGGGGAGGTGGGATGGCAGCGGGGAGGTGATTGGGCTCATGGGGAACTCGCCCTAAAAAATCTGTCCGTTCCCCAGGCGATCGCGGGTAAATTGAAGCCACTTAACGTGGCTTCTGGGTTTGCAGTCGGAAATCAGCACAGCGGGCGGACTGCGCACCCACATCACAGACTGTCAGCTGGAGGAGCTCTATTTAAAGGGGCAGTCCTCCAATGGCTGCTCCTGGAGCAAACACCCAAACAGCACAATGGAGCAGCCCAGGGGAAAGGCTGCTCCTAGATTCAGTGATGCCTCACTCCAGGTGCTACTGGATGGGGTGAGGAGGAGGAGGGATGTCTTCTACCCGGCGGACGGGAGGAAGTGGCCTGCCTCTGCCACCAAGAAGGCCTGGCTCGAGGTGGCAGAGGAGGTCACCAGCAGCAGCAACGTCTCCCGCACCTGGATCCAGTGCAGGAAGCGCTTCAATGACCTAACTAGGTCAGCCAAAGTGAGTACACTTACTCATTCTCCTACATTCCATCTTCCACAAGACCGCCTCCACCCCCCAACTCATTCTGCACTGCCAACACTACTCTATCACATCACTCCTCACACCAACTTAAGGCTCATCCTCAACTTACCTGCTCTTCCTCAGCACTTCCTCACCTCCCCAGTACTCACCCCACCACTACCACTCAACCCAACCTCATACAACATCATGGCTCTGTCTCATACTCACCCTCTGATACATCTCTTTCACGGTCAGGCACACCCAAACCAATGCATTCAGCGGTTGGCCACATAACCATCACTCACTCGCACGTCTGTACTTTCTCCCCTTATCGGAGAAGAGAGGTCAGAATGTACGGGAAAGGGCGAGGACTGGAGGGGGTCCGCAACAGATAGCCGTCCTCACAGACGCAGTGCAGAAGACGCTGGAGCTGAGCCGTACCCTCGAGTGCCTGACCGTCGGGGACGCCGACAAACGTCTGGTGACAGAACTTTAACATTCAGCATACACAATATGAATTGATGTTAACATGCCTTGCCATCTTCAGACCTCAGTATGCTCATTGCAACATGACACATCTGTCATCATGCTTAATATTGCCTTCTGTTCTCTTACAGGGCCTTCAGCGACCGCTGTGACGGCAGAGGGCGATTCCTCAGAGGACCTGCCGGCCTCTGAGGGGGCACTGTCACAGCTGAGTGAGCCATCCACCAGCGCAGATACACACACCTCGGTGGGTCCCCGTCCTCAGTTAGTTGGGGTCGCACATGATGAGTTACACACATATGAGAGCACGAGCAGATGCTGGTGGCAGGGGAAGCCATGGAGAATCCACGTCAGTGGGAGCACTCCTCTCCAGGTTCTGCTCAGCAGGACACAGATGCTGAACCCTGGGGGCCATCCTTTAAAAGGAGAATGATCGAGGGGCAGCAGCACATTTGCGAAGTGCTGGAACAGATGCCATGCGGACTCTCAATAATTGTGCAGAGGGTGGAGGAGTCCAACTCCTGCATGAGTGGAATGGTGGCACAGGTACGGGAGAGAATTTCTGAGATACTGTCACAGGGACGTGACGGCATCTCTGAGATAGTGTCGCGGGTAAGTGCGGGGATGTCTGCGATGGAGGGAAGGCTAGTCTCCATGGAGCTTCAAACACGGCTCACAAATGAGTCCATTCAGGCTCTGACAACGGCCGTTCAGACTCAGGGTGAACAACATTCTGCCGCCTTTCTGGCAGGCAGATACACTAACACTGGCCTTAGAAGGCTTCACACATGTCCTCCAAACTGTCATCCAGCAGTGTGGTAGGAGTGGTGTGGGCCTGGCCCAGGGAATGGATGATGACGAAAGGGGACATGGAAGTGGGGACGCCACTCAAAGCGCCCCCACGTCTCACTCGTTGCCCCCCAATGCTGCCTCCTCTCCAGGTGGCCGAGTCTGCCCCTGCACAGGTGCAGGTGGAGCAGTATTTGGAGGGGTCCTCACGGGCACCAAAACCCAGAGTGCATAGGCCCAAAGCATCTAATCGGTCAGGGCATCAACAAGAGCAACCTGCCACTACCTCTGCTGCAGCCATAGAGGATGCACCACGTAGAAATAGTCGGAAGCGAAAGGCGAAGGTTTTGTAAGCACGAAAGGGGTGCAAAAGGGTGTTTGACGGTTGGTCATGTTTTTTATTTATATTTGCTTTTTGTTAAACTCACATTAAATATTATTATTGTCACCACTACTGCCACGTCTTGGCCATGCATTCTGTAATTCGGCCCTTTCATGAGGTTCACCACGAATGTCCACTCTTGATGCCACCCATTGGGTCACTCTACAGTGGGCATATGTGTAGCTGCAGGACTGTGTTGTGCAGGGAGTGGAGGGGGCTGTTTTGGGCGCTGCTCTATCCAGGTAGTGAGGACTGGACTCTTCACACTGTCTGATGTTAGGAGAACCGTTCAAATATCAGTGGCTCCCTGGCCTCACGAGCAGCCAGGTGAGCCGCTGTTCCGCCCATAGGTTGCTCCTGCTCCTCCGCCTCCTCCTCTGCCTCCTCCTCCTCCTCAGTGTGGGTGGCTGATGTGCATGGGGCCTCCACAAGCGGCACCCCTCTCTTTTGTGCCCTGTTGTGCCCTGTATTGAAGCCCTCCCCCAGAATGATCAAGGCACCTGAAGCACATCTTGAGCAGCGTTATAGCATGGTAACGCTGTGGATGTTGTTATATTGACGCTGTTGCTCGGTGGTGGGGTTCCTTAGAGGTGTTATGAGCCATGTGTGCAGGGGGTATCCCATGTCCCCGAGGAGCCAGCCCTTAAGGTTGTTTGGTGCGTAGAAGTGGGGTGGGATGTTGGACTCCCGGAGGATGAAGGAATCGTGGCAGCTGCCAGGGTACCTGGCGCACACGTGAAGGAATCTCTTGTGGTGGTCACAAACGAGCAGAGTGTTGATGGAGTGATAGCCCTTGCTGTTGATGAACAGTCCTGGCTCGTGTGGAGGTGCTCGTATTGCTATATGGGTGCAATCAATTACACCCTGCACCTGTGGGAAGCCAGCCACAGCGTGGAATCCCACTGCCCTCTCCGTCTGGCTGAGGTGGGCCATGGGGAAGTTGACGTAGTGCGAGGCCTCGCGAAACAAGCCGTCGGTGACCTGCCTAATGCACTTGTGTGCAGACGACTGAGAGACCCCAGCGATGTCCCCAGTGGCACCCTGGAAGGATGCGGAGGAGAAGTTGTTGAGGGCAGTGGTGACTTTGACAGTGACAGGTAAGGAGATGCTGCTCGGCCCAGCCGGGAGCAGCTCGGCATGAAGGAGGCTGCAGATGTCCGCGACTACCTGGCGACTGACTCTAAGCCTCCGTATGCACTGCTCCTCAGAGAGGTCCAGGAAGCTGAGCCTCGGTCTGTAGACCCTGTTACGAGGGTAGTGCCTCCTGCGACATCGCTCTCTCTGTCGTTGCCCTCTGTGTTCTTGTGCAGGTGCCTGTGGTGCAGCACTGTGTTGTGGAGCTCCAAGTGGCGGAGGCGGACGCTGTGCCTGGCGAGGCTGGTGATATTGCTCGTCCTCGGATGAAGTGGTGAATGCAGCCATGGCACCCCCCATCCTGACGGTGTGAGTTTGAGGGGGTCCGCAAAGTAGTTAAATAAGTTTGAACTGCAGAGTTTTGGGTGGAAATAAGAATTTTGAGTGAAAACACAAAGATCTTGCAGCCAAAACTTTGTCTGAAGTGACAGAGTCCCCTGCTGCAATAAATGACGTTTTCTCCCACCTGAGTATTTGCATCTCCCACTGGCTGCTGGCTGAAACACGTCTGCTCCAACAGGGAGTGTTTCCCACAGCACCGGAAACACGCTGAGGATCCTTCAAAATTACACCCCTGCTGATATTTCTAGTCAATCAAATAGTTCAAGTACCTCAACTGTCTGACAAACTATGCAAATGATCATCCCGCCAACTTTAATTGCCGGGGGGCTCCCGCATTCGGGAGGCGCGCGCGCACCCGGCGCGTCACTGGGAACCCGAACGTCAGTGGGTTGGAGCCGGACTCCGAACACGCTCCGGATTTTACCGATTTTCGGAGCCCCCAACGCACCTGCTCCTTCACCTGAAAATCAGCCCCATTAAGTGAGAATAGGTAAGAGAGAAATATAATAGAAATGGAACATACAGGTCACTTGTCCAACTTGTTTTAGAAACAGAAGCAGTTCAAGATGGAAGAAAACAAAGATAGAAATTATGAAGTACATCTGCTAGCCAATTTTTGGCAAGTGATTATTTGATGAACTGTTACATTAAAGCCTTCTCATTTGGAGGAATAAGGAGGCCACAAACTCCTTATAAAATAAGAGTTTAAATGGGGTAGAGGAGCAAGAGGATGCAGGGGTGCCCATTTACAAATCACTAAAAGTAGCAACGCAAGTTAACAAGACCATAAAAATGCAAGCAAAGCACAGGGGTTCATTTCTAGAGGAATAGAATTGAAAAGCAGGGAAGTTATGTTAAACTTGTATCGAACCTTACTTAGACCACACTTAGAGTACTGTGCACAGTTTTGATCTCCATATTATAAAAAGGATATAAAGGGACTGGAGAAGGTGCAAAAAAGATATACAAGGATGATACCAGGAAAGATTGTATAGGCTGGGGCTCTTTTGTCTAGGAAAGAGAAGATTGAGGGGTGACCTAATAGAGGTCTTTAAAATTGTGAAGGGGTTTGATGGAGTAGACGTAGGGAAGATGTTTCCACTTGTGGGGAAGTCAAAAATAGGGGCCATAAATATAAGATAGTCACGAATAAATCCAATAAAGAATTCAGGTGAAACTTCTTTACCCAGAAAGAGGTTAGACCGTGGAACTTGCTACCACTTGGCGTAGTTGAGGCGAAAAGTCTTTAAGGGGAAGCTAGATAAGTACATGAGGGAGAAAGGAATAGAAGAATAAGCAGATAGGGTTAAATAAAGTAGGGTTGGAGGAGGCTCTTGTGGAGCATAAACACCGGCACAGACCAGCTGGGCCGAATGGCCTGTTTCTGTGCTGTAAATTCTATCTAATTTTGTTCATGGTTATGCTACTTCTGCAATGTTTCTATCTACAGGTTTGCATATCATAGACATAGTGCTGGAGGTTCAGAGTCGGACCTGTTTTTTGTTCTTTTTTCCTTTGTAGTCACAATGGGCCCAATATTACCAGGGCGGCGGGTTCGCGGTGGGGGGGGGGGGGGCGACTGGGCACGTGGGTAACGTGCACGGTGAAATCAGTCTGCCCCGAACGCAATCGCAGGCTGATTGGATCCACTTACCTCTTGTTCCAGGTTCCCCGCTGCTGAGCTGCGCGGCGGGCGGACTGAGCATGCGCAGTAAGGTCTGTCAGCTGGAAGGGCTCTCTTTAAAGGGACAGTCCTCCACTGACTGATGCTGCAACAAATAGGAAAAATTACAGCATGGAGCAGCCCAGGGGGAAGGCTGCTCCCAGGTTTAATGATGCCTCACTCCAGGAATTATTGGATGGGGTGAGGAGGAGGGGGAGGACAGAGATCCTCCCCCTGGCGGGCTGGAGGAAGCGGCCTGCCTCTGCCACCAAGAAGGCCTGGCTCGAGGTGGCAGAGGAGGTCACCTGCACCACCAACATATCGCGCACCTGCATACAGTGCATGAGGCGCTCCAATGACCTAAGTAGGTCAGCGAAAGTGAGTACACTTACTCTTTCCCCTACACTCCGTCTGCCACATCACCCCCCCCACCCCACATCTCCTTCTGCACTGCCAACACTACTCTGTCACATCACTCCTCACACCCACTCAAAGCTCATCCTCATCTTACCTGCACCTACTCACCTCGCCAGTACTCATCCCGCCACTACCACTCAACCCAATCCTCATACAATCTCATGGCTCTATCTCATACTCACCCTCTCATGCATCTCTTTCACGGCCAGCCTCACTCAACCTGCCACTACCTGTGCTGCAGCCACAGGGCATGCATCACATATGTGCAGTAGGCAGCTTAAGGCAAACGTGTCGTGAGCATGAAGGGGATGCACAAGGGTGTTTGACGGTTTGTCATGGTTTTTACTTATATTTAATTTCTGAGCAACTCACATTACATATTATATTGGCACCAGTACTGCCACGTCTTTGCGAATCTTGTCTGGGTTGTGCAATAATGCCCTTTCCTGAGGATCACTATGAAGACCCACAACTGATGACACCCATTGTGCCACTGCAGAGTGGGTGTAGGTGTATTTGCAGGGCTCTTTTGTGCAGACGACTGAGAGACATCGGCGATGTCCCTGGTGGCACCCTGGAAGGATGTGAAGGAGAAGTTGTTGAGGACAGTGGTGACTTTGACAGCGACAGGTAAGAAGATGGTGCTCGGGCCAGCCGGGAGCAGCTCGGCATGAAGGAGGCTGCAGATGTCCATGACTACATGTCGAATGACTCTGAGCATCCGTGTGCACTGCTGCTCAGAGAGGTCCAGGAAACAGAGCCTCGGTCTTTAGACCCTGTGGCGAGGGCAATGCCCTCTGCGACGCATCTCTCTCTGCAGTTGCCCTTCCTCCTGCTGTGCAGGTGGATGTGTCACAGCACTGTGTTGTGGAGCTCCACGTGTCAGAGGTGGACGGCGTGGACGGCGTGGCCGGCGAGGCTGGTGAGGCTGGTGATGCTGTTCGTCCTCCGAGGAGGTCATGACTGCAGCTACGGCGGCCCCCATCCGGAAGATGTACATCTGAGAGGGTCCGCAAGGTAGGTACATGTCTCCGGACACCGGGGTAAGTGTGCAAGTTTGTGAATTTTATTGTTAGGAGGAGGGTGGTGGAGGCCAAACTTTGTCCAAAGTGACAGAGTGGCCTCCTGCAATGAGTGAGGGTCTCCCCCCCTCCACCTGTCAAATGGACCTTTGCAGCTGCCACAGGCTGATGGCTGCAACACGTCCATTTGAACTGGGAGTGTTTCCCCCAGTACGGGAAACAGTCCCAGTTGTATGTAAAATCCCAACCCTCCTAAAATTATCTCGTTAATCAGGTCTGTAAATGACCTGAAATAGCTAAATAAATACCTAAAGTGGCACCCCACTGGCTTTAATTGCCGGCGGGAGTCCCATATGCAGGTGCTGCGGGTGCATGTCAGCGCATCTGTGGGAAACCCGGATGTGGGCGGGTTGGAGCCGGACTCCCGACCCGCCCTGGGAATCCCCGATTTTCATGGCCCCCCCGCCAGGAACGCACCCGATCACAGGTGCTAAAATCGACCCCAATGTCTCACTATTATAGATTGATACCATGCTTAAAAATCAAGGAAACTTATATTTGTGGTGTCATTGCCTCTAATACTGGTTTAGCTTTTTGCATTGATCTGTAGAACCAAACTTGAACTGGCATCCCTCTAGATTTTATGCTTTCACCAATTCATAATTTGAGCCTCCCTCTGCTAAAATGTACAATTACCACTAACTGTTTCTATTGAAGTCGAACATCCATCAGATACTAACATTGCTTCAAAATGTAAAGACAACACAATCCTTCTGACGAATGGACCCGTTTGAAACATTAATCTGTCTTTCTCTTTTACATGCTGACTGAGGACTTTTATAAGCACGTTGAAAGTAAAACAGATAGTCAAGTAAGGAGTAGGACCACTTTGAGATAAAAGGGAACCACTTTACTTAAGAGTGAGGAATTGGTGAAGATGCTTTGCCTTTTTTTACAGAGTAAGGTGAAAGTCGGGCTGTACGAGTACCTGAGGAGGATATGGAACAGCCTTTGCTGGAAATAAATATTCAAAAGGACACTATGAAAAAGTTAAAGGGGAAAAAAATAGAAAAAACAACAGCCCCAGGTCGTACGGATATATTGAACATCCATATCAAAATATTGAATGAGCTTGTGGATGAAAACAGAGACATTAGCCACAATCTTACAAAAATCTTTAGAAATGGAAATCGTGCCAAAGGAGGGTGGCTATTATTACACTCCTATTTGAAAAGGAGAAAGGGATGGACTAGAATATTAAGGCTAATTAGTCTTATCTCATTTGAAGCAAACTTCTAAGGAGTCATTTTGCAAAGTTGTGCCCCCGATGCAGAGCTTTGCCCACTGGGAGTGTATATCAGGAACTTGGATGTGTGTGTCCTCATGAATTTCTGTCCAATAAATGCAATGGATTGAAAACTGCAGATGGGTGTGTCCCCAAATCCCCAAAATGCATTCCCAGGAGTCCATTATATAGATGAAACTATTGAATATGTGGAAAGGCATGGACTAATCAGGGACAGTTATCTTGTAAAGGTCAGGTCATACTTAACTCATTTAATTTAATTTTTTGAGGATATCACAGAATAGTTAAAGGACATGTGTTAGATGTTCTATATATGGATTTTCAGACGACATTTGATAAGGTGCCACATTATGAACATTAATTTGGTATTAAAAGGAATGTAGCCACATGGATAGAGAGATTGATGGGGGCAGAAAGCAAAGAGTTGAGGCAAATGGATTGGTGGAACAGGGGCAATGTACAGCCCAAGAATCCTTGCTTGCACTTCTTTGTTTTCCATCTATATAAATAATTAGGACACAGGCAGAACAGAGTGATATCAATGTTTATTAATCATACTAAATTAGAGAACATGGAAAACTGTGAAGAAGAATGCAAGAGCACATAGGAAGATTAGCAGATTGGGCAGACAGGTGTAGCTCAATTAGAGAAACTTTGAGCAAAGGACTGTGAAAGGCTGTATAATAGTAAGGTTCTTAACAGAGTGGAGAACAGGGAGATCCAGGGGTGAAGATCTTTAATGGTGGGAGTGCAGGTAAAAAAAAAGTCCCTAAGAGGGCAAATGGGATTGTTGGTTTTGGTGGCATTGAGCATAAAGATAAGAAATGATGTTGAATTTATTGATATTGATTAAGCCACAGTTTGAGTATTGCTTGCATTTCTGGCTCTGTATTCTAAGAAAGATAGGAAAGCCATGGAAAGGGCACAAAGGAGATGCTTGAATGATGCTGGAATAAGAGGTTCTAGTAATGAATAAAGGCTGTAAGAATTGCAGCTTGTTTCACTGGAACAGAGAAGGTTAGCTGGGAGGTGGGTGTGGGGGAGGGGGAGTGGTCTAAAGGGAGTTTTCAACACTATAAAGGGATTTGAGAGGATAAATAATGAAAGATTGTTTCCACTGATTGACAAGTTGGTCACAAGGAGATATAGGCCCTGCATTTCCTCGGACTTTCTGCTGCTGTACTACCAAATTTAACAGTAGGACCTGTTTTAAATTTTTTCAAAAGGTTTCCTGCTCGATAGCCAGCTTGATTGACAGGCTGGCTGCCTGTCGGGCTGGAAAGCAGCCGGCAAACGGATGGAAGGTAAGTCGGAGCTTGGATGGTGGGGGGTGTGGTGGGACAGATCAGGGTCTTTGGGGTTTGGATGGGGGACGATCACGGGGGTGGGTGGGGGGAGTTGGATATTGTTGGGGGGGGAAGTCAGAGATCATGGGGGGGTGAGCAGTCGAAGGTTGTGGAGGGGTGAGCAGTTGGATATCGTGGGGGGGCGGTGAGCAGTCGGATATCATGGGGGGGCGGTGAGCTGTCGGTGATTGTGGGGAGGGTGAGCTGTCGGTGATCGTGGTGGGGGGTGAGCAGTCGGTGATTGTAGGGGGGGTGAGCAGTTGGAGATTGTGGGGGGTGAGCAGTTGGAGATCATGGGGGGAGTGGTGAGCAGTAGGAGATTGTGGGGGGTGAGCAGTTGGAGATCATGGGGGGAGTGGTGAGCAGTAGGAGATTGTGGGGGGTTGAGCAGTTGGACATCATTGGGGGTGGTGAACAGTCGATTGCGGGGTATAAGCGGTCGGAGATCGTAGGGGGGTGAGCAGTCGGAGATCGTGGGGGGTGAGCGGTTGGAGATCGTAGTGGGGTGAGCAGTCGGAGATCATGGGGGGTGAGCAGTCGGAGACCGTGGGGGGTGAGCGGTCGGAGATCGTGGGGGGTGAGCGGTCGGAGATCGTAGGGGGGTGAGCAGTCGGAGATCATGGGGGGTGAGCAGTCGGAGATCGTGGGGGGTGAGCAGTCGGAGATCGTGGGGGGTGAGCGGTCGGAGATCGTGGGGGGTGAGCGGTTGGAGATCGTAGTGGGGTGAGCAGTCGGAGATCGTGGGGGGTGAGCGGTCGGAGATCGTAGGGGGGTGAGCGGTCGGAGATCATGGGGGGTGAGCGGTCGGAGATCGTGGGGGGTGAGCGGTCGGAGATCATGGGGGGTGAGCGGTCGGAGATCGTGGGGGGTGAGCAGTCGGAGATCGTAGGGGGGGATCGGAGATTGTGGGGGGGTGAGCAGTCGGAGATCGTAGGGGGGGATCGGAGATTGTGGGGGGGTGAGCAGTCGGAGATCGTGGGGGATGAGCAGTCGGAGATCGTGGGGGGGTGAGCAGTCGGAGATCGTGGGGGGATGAGCAGTCGGAGATCGTGGGGGGGTGAGCAGTCGGAGATCGTGGGGGGTGAGCAGTCGGAGATCGTAGGGGGGTGAGCAGTCGGAGATCGTGGGGGGGTGAGCAGTCGGAGATCATGGGGGGTGAGCAGTCGGAGATCGTAGGGGGGATCGGAGATTGTGGGGGGGGTGAGCAGTCGGAGATCGTGGGGGGTGAGCAGTCGGAGATCGTAGGGGGGAATGGGAGATTGTGGGGGGGGTGGGGTGAGTCCGAGATCGTGGGGGGGATCGGAGATTGTGGGGGGGTGGGGTGAGTCAGAGATCGTAGGGGGGGATCGGAGATCGCGTGGGGGTGGGGTGAGTTGGAGATCACGGGGTCAGATCACAGGGTTTGTAGAGAGATTAGCTTGGAAGGGCAGGGGGAAGCACTCCTGCTCCTCCTGGCCCACAAGCAGTGATTTAAATGCACTTACCTCATGGATCCGGCCTTTCTTGCCTTTGTTTACCTGCCGGGAATCCCGCGGCCTGGGAAACCCGGCCTCCTTGGGTTAAAAATAAAAAATGGAGGCAAAATAGAGACACACAGCTTCCTTAGAAGATTTTATTGACCGACGCGCCTCCTGAGAGCAGATTGGTCGCCCGCACCCCGATCCGTCTCCGACCCGCCTCCGTTAAAACCAGAAGTGGGAGCATTGGAGCTGGGTTGCGGTCGCGCTGGAAAAATCTATTATTTTAACTTCACAACCCACCCATTCTTGGGGGTTAAAATCCCCCCCCCCCACCCCCGCAGGATTTCTGCCCCATTTCCAGTGAAGTTGCAGTGATGTAACGGCAGGAAGTCTGAGGAAATTCAGGGCCATAGACTGTGGATTATCATTAGAAAAATGAAACCGGAAGTTAGAAGAACTTATTTTCACATGGAAAATTCTTAGAACATTGAATACTTTACCAAAAGTGGCCATTGATGAAGAGACCATACCATAATTTAAAAGGGAATAGTATAAGTACTTGAAAAACAATAATATAAAAAGGTATAGGCAAAGTGCTTGGAAATGGGATTAGAGTATGTAGAGGTAACTTTACACATTTATGCACCTGATGCACAGCCTCACCCACCTGGACTACATATTGACAATTCAGGTGCATGCAATTCGATGGATGGAAAATCATGGGTATCATGTAACTGATTTCCTGTTACGTGCTTTCAGACGGTGAAGCTATGCGTTGGGAACAGGAATTCATAAAATGACTTTATATAGCTGTAAAGCCCAAGCACTGTTTTTATTTTAAATACATAACTCAAATTTTTTGTAACCTCATTATTATTTTTAATTTAATCTATTATACTAATAAGAAAAAGTAAAAAAAATGCATCTTTTTTGTTTTCTTGACTCAAAACATGCGACAGAAAAGGCTTGAGATATTGAAAGGATAATTTTACGATGTGTGCACCTGGTGGGTGAAGCTCCCTATCGGGAAGGCAAAGTTAGAAAATTGCCCATTACATTCCATCTCCTTC
Organism: Heptranchias perlo; assembly: GCF_035084215.1. Classification (NCBI taxonomy): domain Eukaryota; kingdom Metazoa; phylum Chordata; class Chondrichthyes; order Hexanchiformes; family Hexanchidae; genus Heptranchias; species Heptranchias perlo. The sequence continues at coordinate 133,251,209 of NC_090325.1, forward strand.
ATTCTTCTGAATAATGTTAGTAATTTGCATTCTCGGTGCAGAACTTCATTTGCCGAGAGCATAAATTCGTAAAATTATCCCTGATATATCTAAAGTAAGCCAACATAAATGGATTACTTATAGATATGTTTTTAAAAGGTAACAAGAATCACATGGGCTCAATAAAGAAAAGACAGATTTTCAGAATGTAGTGCTATGACTTGCAGTTCTGTCAGTTAGGCAACATGTGTTGGATTTATTTTGTGTGACTTGGTGTTACAAGAAGGGTGAAACATTTCTTCCTGTGGAGAGGGGACATGAGTTTGTCTATTGTAATAGTTCTTCAATTATAAAGCATTGTCACACATTCACACTTTATTTCCATGCATTAAATTGTTTAGTGTATGTCGGAACGTAGGAACAGGAGGCCATTCAACCCCTTGAGACTGTTCCGCCATTCAATTAGGTCATGGCTAATCTGTACCTCAACTCGATTTACTCATCTTTGATCCTTATCCCTTGATACCCATACCTAATAAAAATCTGTCAATCTCAGTCTTGACAATTTCAGTATCCACAGCCTTTTGGGGGAACATGTTTCATATACTCACTACCCTTTGTATGAAAACGGGCTTCCTGTTGTCACACTTGAATAGCCTAGCTCTAATTTTAAGATTGTAACCCCTTGTTCTGGATTCCCCCACCAGAGAAAATAATCTCTCTGTATTTACGATGTGGAGATACCGGTGATGGACTGGGGTGGACAAATGTAAGGAATCTTACAACACCAGGTTATAGTCCAACAGTTTTATTTGAAAATTACAAGCTTTCGGAGGCTTTCTCCTTCGTCAGGTGAGCTTACCTCACTCACCTGACGAAGGAGGTAAGCTCCGAAAGCTTGTGATTTTCAAATAAAACTGTTGGACTATAACCTGGTGTTGTAAGATTCCTTACATTTCTCTGTATTTACCTTATTGAATCCTATTATCATTTTAAACAACTCAATTATATTACCCTTCAACCTTCTAAACTCAAGGGAATACAAGCCAAGTTTATGCAACCTGTCCTCATAATTTAACTCTTTAAGCTTTGGTATCATTCGGGTGAATCTGCGCTGTACTCCGTGCAATATATCCTTCCTGAGCTGCGGTATCCAAAACTGAATGCAGTAATAGATTTGGCTTGTGAATAGCCCTGGTGGATAGTTTTGACAAGCAGTATTAATATTTGGGTGTAATGCATCAACACCTGGTGGGCTTTTGGCTGCAGTGCTTTAGCTTCATGAGCTTCCACTGTCCGATTCAAAAGCCACCTTTGTTAGGAAGAGCCTTTTGCTGGAGTTCACGGTGATCTACACAAGGCTTACCAAAATTGTTTAAAATTGGTGCATGGAAAGCAAAATTCAGCAGATGCTGGAAATCTGGAACAAAAATAGAAAACACTGGAGAAACTCAGGGGGTCAGACAGCATCTGTCCGGAGAACACACGTCAGTCGAGGCTAATTATTCTGAGAAAGAGTTCACCACCCAAAATGTTGACTGACTTGCGTTCTCTCGACAGATGCTGCCCGACCTGCTGAGTGTCTCCAGCATTTTCTGTTTAGAGATTCTTTTTGGAAATCCAGCACAATTTTTTCTCACCCTAACTTCTAGGGGATGACAACACTGATACAAATGCCACTTTTTTAAATAGAATTGACATAACGTACATTGAATTTATATGGATGGAATTTTATGTTTTTTTTGAGAAATAATATTTTGTCTGACAACTAGTAGTAGCACATAATTACAGCCACCCTGACAGACCAATCATTTTTTATTAAGGGGGCTGTCTAGTCTTACGGTAGCTTTCTATTTGTCCAGTTATGGAAAGTCTAGTTGGAATGGTAGTTGGGTGATGACAGTGCATGTATGTTCCCCCTAGTGTTCTTTTGGGGATGGGAGGACAAAACAGTAAAAAGTCAAAGGGGCATTGGGCATCATAGGTGATCTAAACTAAGTAAGGGGCATAGATTAAAAAATCTAGTACTTTGTCGTTTGTACTTCGGCATTCAAATTTGGGCCTCAGCTTTTGAATTTGATTCAAATTGCTCAAATTTTACTCTTTCAGATCTCAAAGCCAAGTCTCTAATGAAAACTTAACCAGAGCGCTCATCCAAAGTAAAGGCTAATAGAATCAGCTTATCCTTTGAAGGAGAATAAGATGAGTGCCAAAGCCTCAGAAAACTCTCCTGGCCAATTGAGCAAAGTCAATGACAATTTTTACTGTATTTTTGAAATTGGAAGATGATACACAGAATCATCTACTGTAACTATGAGGTTCAAACTCAATATGGATATGCAAGAGCTGTCCTACGCATGGTGCCAATAATGAGTTAGGCCTGTCATCACCTCCCAATATGCTCGAGGGTGACCTTTGTTTGGAACAGCTTGCAGTCTGTGCAAGTTCTTTTTCTCTCTCAAAGGTGAACTGGAGTCCAGCATAGCATGCAAAAAATTATAAAATGGATTCACTTTGAGCTAAATTGATACCTGCAACATTTGCCCTTGTTAATATTCAGTCCCTTTGAAAGGAATCAATTTTCACAACTAGCTTATTTTCCTGGTTTACCTTTTGAAACACCAGCCATATTTACATGTGATGAATGTTACACATGGGCGGAAATAATTAATGGTAATTATACATTTCAATAGAGAAGGGTTTTATTCATAGTCACCTTCTTAACTTTCTTACAGTGAGTGTGGAAGGATGTAATCTGAGAAAGGAATATAATCAGTATGTGAATAACTATTATTATGACTTTCATTTGTATGTAATTGTTCATAATTTTCCAAAGCTCTTTAGATTCAGGAATTGTGTCTTTGATTTGGAAAATTGCAAATGTCACTCCATTATTTAAGACAGGAGGGAGAGATAAACCAGGTAACTATAGACCTGTCAGTTTAACATCAATTGCGAGGAAGTTACTGGAATCTATCATTGTAGAGTGATTGAACACTCAGAGAAGTATCAGCTGATCAAAGAGAATCAGCATGGATTTGTGAAGAGTAGGTTATGTCTGATTGATCTAGTAAATTTTGGTGAGGAGGTCACTAGCATGGTGGATTGGGAAATATCTATGCTGTCTATATGGACTTCCAGGAGACATTTGATAAGGTGCTGCACAAGAGATTATTAGCAAAAATGAGAGCGCACGAAATTGGAGGTCACCTTGTGACATGGGTTGGTAATTGATTGGGTGGTAGGAGATAGACGGTAGGGATAAAGGGTTCATTCTCTGATTGGCAAGATGTGACAAGTGGTGTCCCTCAGGGATCTGTATTGGGGCCTCAGCTTTTCACCATGTTTACTAATGGCTTGGATGAAGGAATAGAAAGTTATATATCCAAGTTTGCAGAAGGCACTAAGTTAGGAGAAACAGTAAGTTGTATGGACGGGAGCAGGAAGTTACCAAGGGCCATAGACAGACTAAGTGAGTGGGCAAAATGGCAGATTGAGTTCAACTTGGGGAAGGGTGAGGTCATCTGCTTTGGATCTGAGAAAGACAAATCGGAATTTTTTTAATGGTGAGACTAAGAGCTGTGGAGGGGCAAAGGAATTTAGGTGTCCATATACACAGATCACTAAAAGCTAGTGCACAGGTACAAAAAGTAATTTAAAAAACCTAATGGAATGTTACCTTTATCTAAAGGGGTTGGAATTCAAATTTGAGGAAGTGATGCTTCAGTTGTACAGAGCTTTGGTCTGACCCCATCTGGAGTACTGCATTCAGTTTTGGGCACTGGGCCTCAGGAAAGATATATTGGCCTTGGAAGGGGTACAGTGCAGATTCATCAGAAAGATACTAGGGCTTAAAGGGTTAAATTATGAGGACCGGTTGCATAAATGTGGATTATATTCCTTATAGTTTAGAAGGTTGAGGGGTGACCTAACCAAGGTATTTAAAATGATTAAGGGATTCGATAGGGTAGATTCCAAGAAAATATTTCCTCTGGTGGAGGAATTCAGAACAAAGAGCGCATAATCTTAAAATTAGAGCTAGGTCATTTAGGAGTGAAATCAGGAAGCACTTTTTCACACAAGTGGTAGTGGAAATCTGGAACACTCCCCCAGCAAAATTCTGTGGATGCTGGATCAATTGAAATTTTCAAGGCAGAGATCAATAGATTTTTGTTAGGTAAGGGTATCAAAGGGATATGGAACAAAGGCGGGTAAATGGAGCTGAGATACAGATCAGCCATGAGCTAAATGAATGACAGAACAGGCCCAAGGGGCTCAATGGCCTACTCCTGTTCCTACGTGTTTTAGGTGATGAATTTTATTTCAGTACAGTATATTTTTGTTCAGTTTTTGTCTCTTTTGTGTGTTGGGAAAAAGCAATGAAACTCAATAAACAAAGTCAAACCATTTAAAATATAGAATTATTGTATGTTTAAAGCTGATGGAGATAAAATGATTAAACTGACCTGCCCTTAGGAGAACCCATTTGTTGTTCTGATATTATCTAATGGTATCTATAGTTTAAATCTTAGTGTAAACCTGTTAACCAACAACTCTCCTCTGCAGTATCAACAACATAATGGCCATTATATAGTTAATATTGTCTTATTTAAATGTTCTTAACAACAGATGCACAAATTATTCAGCTTAATAAAATGAAGGCTTATCATCTAAACATAATTTGGAAACATTCAGCAGGTCAGGCAGCATCTGTGGTGAGAACAAACAAATTTTCCTCAAAGTTTTAAGTGTGCAAACTCTTCATCAGATGTTCTGAAAAATAATTTTTCTTTTATTCATTCATGGGATGTGGGCGTCGCTGGCAAGGCCAGCATTTATTGCCCATCCCTAATTGCCCTTGAGAAGGTGGTGGTGAGCCGCCTTCTTGAACCGCTGCAGTCGGTGTGGTGAAGGTTCTCCCACTGTGCTGTTAGGTAGGAAGATCCAGGATTTTGACCCAGCGACGGTGAAGGAACGGCGATATATTTCCAAGTCAGGATGGTGTGTGACTTGGAGAGCAACGTGCAGGTGGTATTATTCCCATGTGCCTGCCAGGTCGCGGGTTTGGGAGGTGCTGTCAAAGAAACCTTGGCGAGTTGCTGCAGTGCATCTTGTGGATGGTACACACTGCAGCCACATTGCACCGGTGGTGGAGGGAGTGAATGTTTAGGGTGGTGGATGGGGTGCCAATCAGGCGGGCTACTTTGTCCTGGGTGGTGTCAAGCTTCTTGAGTGTTTTTGCAGCTGCACTCATCCAAGCAAGTGGAGAGTATTCTATCATATTCCTGACTTGTGCCTTGTAGATGGTGAAAAGGCTTTGGGGAGTCAGGAGGTGAGTCACTCGTCACAGAATACCCAGCCTCTGACCTGTTCTTGTAGCCACTGTATTTATGTGGCTGGTCCCGTTTAAGTTTCTGGTCAATGGTGACCCCCAGGATGTTGATGGTGAGGGATTCAGCGATGGTAATGCTGTTGAATGTCAAGGGGAGGTGGTTAGACTCTCTCTTGTTGGAGATGGTCATTGCCTGGCATTTGTCTGACACGAATGTTACTTGCCACTTATAAGACCAAGCCTGAATGTTGTCCAGGTCTTGCTGCATGCGGGCACAGACTGCTTCATTATCTGAGGAATTGCAAATGGAGCTGAACATTGTGCAATCATCAACGAACATCCCCATTTCTGACCTTATGATGGAGGGAAGTTCATTGATGAAGCAGCTGAAGATGGTTGGGCCTAGGACACTGCCCTGAGGATCTCCTGCAGCAATATCCTGGGGCTGAGATGACTGGCCTCCAACAACCACTACTATCTTCCTTTGTGCTAGGTATGACTCCAGCCACTGGAGAGTTTCCCCCCAATTCCCATTGACTTCAATGTTACTAGGGCTCCTTGACGTCACACTCGGTCAAATGCTGCCTTGATATCAAGAGCAGTCACCCTCACTTCACCTCTGGAATTCAGCCCTTTTGTCCATGTTTGGACCAAGGCTGTAATGAGGTCTGGAGCCGAGTGGTCCTGGCGGAACCCAAACTGAGCATCAATGAGCTGGTTATTGGCGAGTAAGTGCCGCTTGATAGCACTGTCGACGACACCTTCCATCACTTTGCTGATGATTGAGAGTGGATTGATGGGGCGGTAATTGGCTGGATTGGATTTGTCCTGCCTTTTGTGGACAGGACATACCTGAGCAATTTTCCACATTGTCGGATAGATGCCAGTGTTGTAGCTGTACTGGAACAGCTTGACTAAAGGCGCGGCTAGTTCTGGAGCACAAGTCTTCAGCACTACAGCTGGGATGTTGTCGGGGCCCATTGTCTTTGCTGTATCCAGTGCACTCAGCCGTTTCTTGATATCATGTGGAGTACATCAAATTGAATGAAATCTGTCTTCTGTGATGGTGGGGATCTTTGAGTTCGCACATTCAAAACATAAAGTTGTTTGCTGTCTCCACAAATTCTGCCTGACCCACTGAGAATATCCAACATTTTCCTTTTTAGTTTCAGAGCTGCATGTTTTTGCTTTTTAGACGTAAATTGGATTTCCCTGATCAACGGGGCTCAATAGAAACCTCCTATCTGATGGAAGAGGACTTCATTTAAAAGCATATCTGATACAGGCAGAAATCCTTTCCTTTCACTTGGTGTTGCATTTGATGAAGTGATAACACCAGCTAATCACTGTGTGAAGTGTTATAACTGCTTCAGTTGTTAGTGTAAGGTCACTGAGTATGCACTCTTGGTTACTGGCAGAGTAATGGAAAAGTAGCACTGCCTGTGATTTTCACTGTAAGTGACACGCACAATTGTTTCCTCAAGGTACTTCTCTGCTGCCAGTGTATATCAGGGTTTGTCTGCACCAGATTATACTAAACCATGGACACAAGAAAGGAGCAAACACAAAAGACTGAAGGCTATTACATCCCTTTATTATGTAGAATTAAACACAAGTATTTAAAGGCACTGTCTTATCTCAGTAACCATTTTGGGTAGAAGTGGAATTTGTGGGACAATCTGAGTTGTTGCCGTTTTCTAACATTCATTATTATCTAGGAAAATGACAATTCCAGACACTGTAATCCTTTTAAAGCTGACATGCTGATTGTTTGTGCGAAGCCCTTTTAAGATGTCAATATAACAAAAGCTTGAATTGTAAGTTTCAGGTTGGACGTGTTGCCCTGCTGTAGTATAGGCTTGCATAATAAAGATTGAAAGAGCTCTAAGGTTGTTTGAGGGCATTGCATGGGGCAGTGGTAAATGTGTAACAGGTTGATAAGCAACACTTTGTGGCATCTGTACTTACCTTATCTATGATGCTGTTTGGTAGCCTTACCTTGGCAGTTTTCTTAAGGCCTGGTATATTTTTCCACATCTGTTGCCAGCTCCTGTGGGTACTAGAGATGGTATTGACATTGACTACCATCTCCTCCCAGAGATGCTACCCTGCTCTCTTCTGGGGAGTGTGTCCTGGAATGCCAAGTTCCCATCTCCATTTTGCCATCTGTAAAATGGGTGAGGGCACTCCACCAACTGTGCAGGAAGTTCTTTTGCTGGATTATTTTTTTCAACTTCCAATGGCAATGGCCACTTCCTTAAACATGGTCACTGCAGTCCTTTAAGTAGCTCAGGAGTACAGGAAGTCCCACCTTCCAACATGCGAGCTCCCAGAGATAGCCTTATGTATAACTGGGAGCTCACTATGATAACATGATGGCCTCAGGTTCAGGTATAAATGGCCATGTGCAGTGGAGCAACTGGATGCCCAGCTGCACACTGTTCCCATCCCTGGTGCGCACATCACAAACTTTCCACCCTGCAGAGTTTAATTCCACTGGGTAATGTCACCATGGTTGAGTTCCACCACCCTACCCTGGCCCTGATGTAAGTCAGACAGTGCACATTATGCATTTCCACATTCATCCATTACCATGTTGCAGAGTGCGCTGCGTAGGGTAACCATCTGGCATTCGTTGCAAGTCTAAGAGGGAATTCATGTGCTATTCCAAGAACTCTGCGCTAATCCAATTCTTGCCTCTTGTGTATCCCCGATTTTCATCACTCCATTCAGTTGTCTGGGCTCTAAGCTCTGCAATTATCTCCCTAAACCTTATCGCCTCTCTACCTCTCTCTCCTCCTTTATGTTGTTTCTTAAAACCTACATCTTTGACCAAGCTTTTGGTCACCTGTCCTATATCTCCTTATGTGGCTTGGTGTCAAATTTTGTTCGATAATGCTCCTGTGAAGCACCTTGGGATGTTTTTACTACGTTAAAGGTGCTATATAAATGCAAGTTGTTGTTGTTAGTAATGTGTTGCAACAATTTAAAGAGGAAGTTACAGTGGTGGCAGCAGGGCATGTCTGGCAATGGTATGGGAAGGAGAAGGCTTTCCTGTTTTGGTGACAAGGCAGTGTTAATGTTGCTGCAGCAAGTGCAGCTCAAGGAGAAAGTGTTGTTTCCACAAGTAGACAGTCGAGTATCTAAAAATGGTGGGGCTGAGAGCTTGACAGGAGGTGGCTACTGTGCTGAATGTGATCTGCGCTGATCAGAGGACATGGGTGCAGTGCTGTAAAAAGTCCACTGACCTTATTTGGAGGGCAAAGTAGGGACTGCACTGCCATCTCATATTTATGTATTGCACCAATTGTTATCCGCATGAACTCTACTCTTTTATTCAGCAATTGGTTTACTATGGCCTGGATTTTCCCCATTGCCCACAATATGTGGGGTGGGTGGGGGAAGGCACATCCCAGCTTAAGTGCTGGGATGCGCCCACCTGGGACATCCACCACTGAGTGTTGGGGAGGTCACTTCTTTCACTCTAGTGGTACTTGCGCCACCAGAGACACATCTAGAGCACCCACTTTCCCCTCCAGGCCAGAGGGTGCAGTACAACTTGTCAGTTCTGTGGGGCGCCGGGCATCCCCCACCCCTCCCCCTGTAAAATTGCTGTTGTGCCCTCAGCAGTGACCTTCGTAAGGGGGTTACAGGTGAAAAAAAACAGAAATTCCTAAAATTAATCTTCAGGGGTCCAGGCCATAATCTCAGACCAGACTCCCAGGCAGAGCCTACATCTGCCATTCAGGCAACCCGGTAAGCCTGAGTTCATCAGGGGTACCAGCCACTGATCCTACCTCAGCCCACTGAGCAGCCGGGGATCCAGGAACTCCAGATCTTGGGCGTTCCTGCCTGGCCCCACCATGTTCTATGCTGCTGGCCTTGTAAGAAGTGTGTAAGGCTGGGACCTTTTGAGAAGGAAATGGGTTGGGGAGTGCAATATGGACGGCTGGCAGCGGCTAAAGGCCGCCCAATTCAATATGGTAGCCAGCAAATACCGGGCGCAGATTAGGCACGGCAGACAGTGACCTGATTTCAGAAAGTCTTTCCCCTGTTTCACGCCCCATAAACGGGCGAAAAGAGGTTGAATTTCTTCCCCACCCTTTTTATATGTAACAGGCACTACAGAATAACACTAGCATCAGGAAGACAAAGGCATGTTTTTTTTTCTAGGCACCATGATAGATGACACAAATATTGTTTCATGTAGTTGAATAAAGTATATTCCTGTGGGATGTGGTTCTGTTACAGTATTTTGTTACAGTGTTGTTCAGGGCCTATCAGCTGTGGAGAGGCTGGTTATAGTCAAATTAATTAGTCAGAAACTGCTGATGCCACTTTCTTTTTTAATTGTTCATAGCACTAGCTTTGTCCTGACAGCGCAGAGAAGGTGCCCCTGTTTGTGCCATAGAGAGGGCATCACACCACCATTTTTCATGTTTACAGATTGTCCAATGGGACAGGAAACCTGAAGAGCAAATGAATCTTTTTTATTAGTTTATTCAAATTTCAGTAACACAAAATAGCAGGGTCAAAACACCAGGTGTAGTTGCTCCATGGGCGACTTTCTCTCTGATACTCAGTAATAGCTAGAATTCCCATTTGTGCGATCAGGTGACACGAATGGCTAGGAACAATTATTCAAGTTAATTCGATGTCTTTACTGAATCTCTGAAGCTAAATCAGAAGGTGAGTTCTGAATCTGAAGACCACAGTCTAAAAATTCCAGCCCCCAGGAAAGTAGAATTCAGGTGTAGTTGTGATGGCTGCGGTGTAACCTTTTACTCCCACCCAGTTTATTTTAAGTAGCAAATATATCATCCAGCGGAGGGTGAAGAACGGAAACATCTTCTGCTCCTCCCCCCCAGATCCTGGCTGCATTTTGTGGGTGTGTCTGTGGGGATGTTCCCAGGCTACCTCAGGAATTTCGACAGACAACCAATACTGTTGCATCCAGTTCTGGGCTTATGCTGGGGCTTACAGAGCTTAATGCAAATGGCAATTGATCTCAGACGGACTGATTGCCTTTAGAAGAGGCGCATCACAGCACGCCTGAACTCTTTAAAAATAAACACTTTTAACCTATGTTTAGTTGAGCCCTGTGAGGGCCTCGGTTCCCCACCTCAGAGTGGCTGGATGCAGCACAGCAGGGTAGGTATCTCTGTTGGGCCCCTAGAGGTGTGGATTGCTCACCCAGATTATTCAAATAACCCTGTCCCTGCGACTCAGGATGGAGTCATGGCAAGGCCAAAGTGTCGGGTGAAAATCTCGCTACGCATTGCCTCACTTCCGACCCATGTTAAAGGTCCACAGAGTATACAGGTCTACAAATCAAAATGTTACCTCCTACCAAATATCCTAAGCTTTGGATGATTTTCCGATTGGACATATGTTTAACTCGAAATCGGTTGGTGCAGGAAGAGCACCTCGCCGATCTTTAGTGCTCTGACCCAAGTCAGGAAGAAAGAAAAGCTTGCATTTATATAGCGCCTTTCATTACCTCAGGACATCCCAAAACACTTTACAACCAATGAAGTACTTCTGAGGTATAATCATTGTTGTATTGTAGAATGTCAGCCTCAGAATCATAATGTGGGTGAACTCTTAGCATAGACAGCACCTGTGATTAAGAGTTTGCTCGTTGGTGGGTGGGAAATCTGGTCCAGATTTCAGGGCCAGCAGCAGCTTAAAGGGGCAGGCAGGGTGATTGAACTTTAATGAGAAACATTACATGCACAGTTAGTGATAAATTAGAAAAGACTTCAGAGCTCAAAAGCTCGTGCTTTTTATCACTCAGCCATTTTTAACTAACTACTTGCAACTGTCAATCACACAAACCCCTCCAAGTCAGAGGCAACTGTCAGGGAACTTCCTGTCCTTCACTATGGATAGAAACATATACCAATATTGCGACATCTCCTTTTTCAAAAGAAAATAAACTTTCAAATTAGAACACTTCATCAATGACAATGATAAAATATATATCAATTATAGGGCAAAATTTCCCATGACCCCCACACCATTGGTGGGGCCTTAGATGCAGTGGGCATTTTATCAAAATCGTGGGTGAACGGCCTTCGATTTTTCTGATAAGCTGCCTACTGTTTACACGGCTCGGCCTATGAGATGGGAATTTAGAAAATGTCATACCTCCTCGTGAACATGCTGACGTTGGGTGTGTGCGGGAGAAAGAGTATTTGGGGTTTGAATATTTGCCAGTGCTCCCACCGTCTGAGAAGCAATCGGAAGCAAGTGCAGGTTTCCGTAGACAGAATGCAAAATAAAAAATGAAATGTTTCCTTTCTTCAGAAATCTTCACTACAAGATCTGCAGGCTCTTCTCTGTCAGGAACTCTTCACTTCCACCTTTAATATCTGATCCTGAGAGCTTCTGTGCCTGCTACAAACGTGTGCAATTTACCCCGTGTGCACTAGCGGGGTAAGTCCAGGAAAGTCCCATCCACATCACAAGTGACTCAGAGGCGGCCGCATATAAATGAGGCCAGTGGCAGCTCGGCTGGCACATCTCAAAATGGCACCAGAAGTGTAAGGAAACTTCGGGAAGCTTTTTTTTTATTCATTCATGGGATGTGGGCATCACTGGCAAGGCCAGCATTTATTGCTCATCCCTAATTGCCCTTGAGAAGGTGATGGTGAGCTGCCTTCTTGAACCTCTGCAGTCCGTGTGGTGAAGGTTCTCCCACAGTGCTGTTAGGTAGAGAATTCCAGGATTTTGACCCAGCGACGATGAAGGAACGGCGATGTATTTCCAAATCTGGATGGTGTGTGACTTGGAGGGGAATGTGCAGGTGATGTTGTTCCCATGTGCCTGCAGCCCTTGTCCTAGATGGTAGAGGATGCAGGTTTGGGAGGTGCTGTCGAAGAAGCCTTAGCGAGTTGCTGCAGTGCATCCTGTAGATGGTACACACTGAAGCCACGGTGTGCCAGTGAAGAGAGTGAATGTTTAGGGTGGTGGATTGGGTGCCAATCAAGCGGGCTGCTTTGTCCTGGATGGCATCGAGCTTCTTGAGTGTTGTTGGAGCTGCACTCATCCAGGCAAGTGGAAAGTATTCCATCACACTCCTGACTTGTGCCTCGTAGATGGTGGAAAGGTTTTGGGGAGTCAGGAGATGAGTCACTCGCCGCAGAATACCCAACCTCTGACTGCTCTTGTAGCCACAGTATTGATGTAGCTGTTCCAGTTAATTTTCTGGTCAATGGTGATCCCCAGGATGTTGATGGTGGGGGATTCAGCGATGGTAATGCCATTGAATGTCAAGGGGAGGTGGTTAGACTCTCTCTTGTTGGAGATTGTCATTGCCTGGCACTTGCTGGCGTGGATGTTACTTGCCACTTATCAGCTCAAGCCTGGATGTTGTCCAGGCCTTGCTGCATGCGGGCACGGACTGCTTCATTATCTGTGAATGGAATTGAACACTGTGCAATCATCAGTGAACATCCCCATTTCTGACCTTATGATAGAGGGAAGGTCATTAATGAAGCAGCTGAAGATGGTTGGGCCTAGGACACTGGCCTGAGGAACTCCTGCAGCAATGTCCTGGGGCTGAGATGACTGGCCTCCAACAACCACTACCATCTTCCTTTCTGCTAGATATGACTCCAGCCACTGGAGCGTTTCCCCCAGATTCCCATTGACTTCAATTTTATTAGGGCTCCTTGATGCTACACTCAGTCAAATGCTGCCTTGATGTCAAGGGCAGTCACTCACACCCCACCACTGGAATTCAGCTCTTTTGTCCATGTTTGGACCAAGGCTGTAATGAGGTCTGGAGCCAAGTGGTCCTGGCGGAACCCAAACTGAGAATTAGTGAGCAGGTTATTGGTGAGTAAGTGCCGCTTGATAGCACTGTCGATGACACCTTCCATCACTTTGCTGATGATTGAGAGTAGACTGATGGGGCGGTAATTGGCCGGATTGGTTTTGTCCTGCTTTTTGTGGACAGGATACACCTGAGCAATTTTCCACATTGTCGGGTAGATGCCAGTGTTGTAGCTGTACTGGAATAGCTTTATTTAAAGGCACACAAGTATTGGAAATGGCTTCCCTGAGAATTTCTTCATTGGGAAAATTTCCTATGCTGTTCACCAGAAACAGCAAGGAAATTCACCTTCGAACAGTTTCCAGTGGTTGAGGGGTTTAGAACAAGGGGACATAGAGGTTAGATTATATATAAGAGATTTAGTACAGAGAGCAGGAGAAACTTTTTTTATACACAGTGGGTTGTGAGGCTGTGGAATGTACTACCACAGTTAGTGATTGAAGCAGAGACCATGGGCCTGATGATAACGCAGAGGCAGGTTCTGAGCGATGGTCTTGCGATACCTGGAAGAGGTTTTGGCACCTCTGAATGTCCGATTTCAACATGGCTACCTAATTTTAATTTTACTTCCGGGTTTCACATCTCCACTGTGCGATAGCAGGTGTGATACGAACCTGCATGATCCAACCTCAAGTCGACTATTTAAAGGCCCAATTCAAAGATGGGATTTGGATGAATTAGGAGGTTGTGTAAAGTTTTGGTGAAGTTTAAAGACAGACTCAGGATGGTCAAAGGCTGTGCCCCGGTTTAATGATGCATCACTTGATGTACTGCTAAGGAGGTGATCTTCCCCAGTAATGAGAGGAAGAATCCTGCTGCTGTCACCAAGATGATGTGGTGGAGGTGGCTGAGGTGGTCAACAGTAGGTGTATAGTATCCCATTCCTGGATCCAGTGCAGGAAGTGCTTTAATGACCTAACCAGGTCAGGAAAGGTGAGACTGGTTGCAGATTTACCAATATCCTATAGTGCACCCCCTCCCTCTGTCTTGTTAAGCCTACTCCTTCACATCAGCCCTCACAGCCACTTAAGTTTCAACAGCATCCATTGTTCACTTTTTATGCATTTTCTCACCTCCCTATTTATCCCTCCACCAATGCCACTCACCCCAATCCTTATGTAATGTGATGCATCTGCCTAATAGTCACCCTCACCAAATGCACTGCATCCATCGGATGAATATATGCCTTACAAACACTCACAGGTCTGTCGCTCCCCCTTGCAGGAGAAGCGAGCACAAAACCCAAGAAAGAGGGAGAGGACTGGAAGTGGCCCACCACAGCTTGTAGCTGTCAGCTGCAGATGAAGAGGCCATAGAGATCAGTGGCATCTCTAGCCCAGAAGGCTGTGGAGGCTCAGTCATGATTTCTAGATATTAAAGGTATCAAGAGATATGGGGATGGTGCAGGAAAATGGCATTGAGGTAGGAGATCAGCCATGATCTTGTTGAATGGCGGCCCAGGCTCTAAGGCCGGATGGTCTACTCCTGCTCCAATTCTTACTTTATGTCCCTGACCATCAGAGATGGAGAGACTGGGACTTTGCAGCTGCATGGTGACAGAATTAAATATCTCTGACCCACATCTCATACAAGAGCGAGTCATGTTGACTTGATTTCAGCACTGAATGAAATATGATAGGCGTAATTATGATGAGTGGCAACATTGCTAAATTGCCAGTATTAATTCATATCCGTTTCTTCTCTCCTCCAGGGCTTTCGTGCTTGGAGCAGCAGTCTGTCGACTTTCCTGACGATGATTTCTCAGAGTACCTGATTTCTTCTAAGGCCGTCACAGGCCGTACTACCAGGCACCCGCACAAATACTCACAATTCGGTGGGTCCAGTTAGACAGCGAGCTGGGTTTTTACATAGTGAGTCACAGTTCACAAGTGACATGAGCAGAAGGGGCTGGTCGGGACAACTGTGGAGAGTTTGTGTCAGAGGGCACCGTCCTCTCCCAGCTGTGCTCATCTGGGCACAGGTGCCAAAGCCCAGGAGCCATCGATGAAAAGGAGAATCATAGAGGGACAGCAGCAAATTTGCAAAGTACTGGCAGTCTTGTCACTGTTCACAACAGCAGAGAGGATGGAGGAGTCCAGTTCCAACATTTGTGGATTGATGTCGATTTGCGAGAATGTTTGCCCTAGAGAAAGTCGCTACCTCCGTCGAACTTCAATCGTGGCTATCAAACCAGTCCATACAGGCCTTGACCATAGCTATGCAGACTTTGGATGCCAGCATGTCTGCTGCCTTAAACAGGATGACAGATGCATTATCCATAGCCTTACAAGGCGTCCCTGATCTGCACCAAGCTGCTCTCCAGCAGAGAGATAGGAGTGATGTGGCACTGGCCCAGGAGAGGGATGATGGCGAAAGGGGACATGTAAGTGGGAACGGCACTCACGTCGCCCTCCCCATAGCCAGTACCTGATATGTTGCCTCATCGCCCGATGGCAGAGTCTGCCCCTGCACACATGCAGGTAGAGCAGTTTTTGGCGGGGTCCTCACGAGCTCCAACACCCAGAGGTCATCGGCCATGAGCATCTCAAAGGTCAGAGCAGAGATCTAAGCAGCCTGCCTCCAGCTCTGCTGAAGCCACCCGGTGGGGGGGGGGTTACGCCATGTAGGAGAAGTAGGCAAAGGAAAAGAAAAACATTGTAGTGCATCAAAGGTATGCACATGGGTGTTTGCGAAAATGTTGTTTTATTAAGTCTCTGGATTTTTAAAAATCCAATCAGATAAAAATGTATTAATTTGCACCACTTTCTCATGTTGCCCATTCTTGTGTGCCGAGTGGAAACTTGCCTTTTCGGTTGCTCGGTGATGAATGTGCATACATGATTTGACAGGACCAACTGGCGGGCCGGGGGGGGGGGGGGGGGGGTGGATGTGTAATGGGTGGATGGTTGGTTAGTTACAGAATTGCTTTGTGTGAGTGGGGGTAGGGGATGTGATAGTTACTTTGGTTCAGTGTGAGTGACTAACTGAATGGTCAAGCTATTAGGGCATTCCTAGCAGCAATGTGAGCGGCTGGTCTGGCGTTGTTGCCCATCTTCATGCTTTTCATTGGGATAGTCATCAGATGAGTGATAAGTGTCTCGTTCCTTCTGCACCGCTAACCCTCACTGCTGCGCAATGTTGTGCAGAATATAGCACATCACAATCATTGTAGAGACCCTTGCAGGCGAGTGCTGAAAGTACCATATTATAATGACGGACCTGTCTCTCGAGAGCTGGTTACTCGGCCGCAGCCAGACCCACCTCTGTTAAAAGTGGAAGTGGATGAGTGGGAAGCGGGTTTCCCATTTTTACCTAGCCACCTGCCACTAATACACCCATCGTGGGCTGGAGGGGGGGGGGGGGGGTTAAAATTCCCTCCCATAATAAAAGGAAAGAAAGAGAATAAAGGGATAATACGAACAGAGCAGGCAGATGGGATTAGGACTACAGCTTGTGTAGAGGATAAACACCAACACAGACTGGCTGAATGGCTTGTTTCCATGTTAGAAGTTCTATGGAATAGGTAGGGTGAGCACAGATGGGCCTGATGGTCTTTTTCCACCTTTCTTTTCATATGTAAAAAGAGAACTGTCACAATTTGCTCACTAATAATGTAACCTGGCAGTGTTTAACAGTAGGTGACAGTTCTTGACTGGTATGTACACAGTATAGCTGCACAGAATTCAATACTGACTTGCAGATGATTTACTTGCCAGATATCAATGGGGCTTTACTTCTGCTCCACTTGAGCGGCTGTCTCATGGGCTCTATGATAAAGCAGCAGGATTGCGAAGGACTTTGAACGTCGTCAGTAGCGAGTGTCACACAATCCTACCGCCTCATACGACAAACAATAGTCCTTGACCAATTCGTATTATGTTTCTTTTAATTCACTCTGCACAGTCACAGTACAGTACCTTTGGCAACATCTAGTATGTTTTCCCAGTCCTAGGCTCTTTCAGTTGTCCACAGCTCATCAGCTTTCAGCTAATCAGCTTCTTTACAGGTCTCAGAACCTAAAAGAGCCCCAGCTGCTTTCCAACTTCCAGCTCTTAAAAAGGGGAGGTTTCTTAAAAAGGGCCACACCAATACTCAGGAATCAGGGTCCCTAGCCACTCTGCTACACATCCTTCGCCCCCCCCCCCTAATAGAGCCATCAGCTCTAGTAGCCTGCACAGTGAGACAGTATGCTCTGGAGCTCCATGCCCATAATTGCCTGCTCAACCATTTCACCAAATTCTTGCCACCTATGTTCACCTGCCCCATGGACAGTCCCTTTGGCCATTTCGAAGGCCATTAACACCCTTCCTTTTCATATGGACTCCAGCATCTCCTCGTTACAGGAGTCCTTATGCCAGGTTTTCCCCATGGAAATTTCACGCTCGTGTCTGCCTTGCATTTCTTGTGTAACCACCTTTTTGCGAAAGGACACGATTAGACCTACCGATCGCTTCACCTTTCCAGCCTAAGCCTCAGTAAAAAGGACTCTTCTTCATTCTGGCTCTCTCCAAGCTCAGTCTGTTTGGTCTCTTTTCCAATGCACTTTCGAAAGACTGCTAACAGCCATATCTCCTCATATAGCATAGTCCTCAGCAGGCTCATCCAATGGACCAAAGATAGCCCCAAGGGAAGGAGTATCCAATTGAACTACTTCCTGGTCTGGAGCAGACTTATTTCCTCTGTCCACTGCTTAACAACCTCTGTTGCTGTTAAGTTTGGAATTTTTCTCCTGGAATCCTTTCCCCATGTACTGCCTTTGACATTGGGGTCTGTAGATGTGGAACTCTCCACTGCCCACAATAGCACTTGGTCCCATAAGATCCCGAGCAAACTCTGATGGTGGGCAAGGATCCCATTCCTTGGGTTTCGCAGAAATTGGAACTTGTTTTTAGGCTTTCTCTTTAACCGCCCCAACTCCAGCCGCTGCTCATAGAATCATAGAAGTTACAACATGGAAACAGGCCCTTCGGCCCAACATGTCCATGTCGCCCAGTTTATACCACTAAGCTAGTCCCAATTTCCTGCACTTGGCCCATATCCCTCTATACCCATCTTACCCATGTAACTGTCCAAATGCTTTTTAAAAGACAAAATTGTACCCGCCTCTACTACTGCCTCTGGCAGCTCGTTCCAGACACTCACCACCCTTTGAGTGAAAAAATTGCCCCTCTGGACCCTTTTGTATCTCTCCCCTCTCACCTTAAATCTATGCCCCCTTGTTATAGACTCCCCTACCTATGGGAAAAGATTTTGACTATCTACCTTATCTATGCCCCTTATTATTTTATAGACTTCTATAAGATCACCCCTTAACCTCCTACTCTCCAGGGAAAAAAGTCCCAGTCTGGCTAACCTCTCCCTATAAGTCAAACCATCAAGTCCCGGTAGCATCCTAGTAAATCTTTTCTGCACTCTTTCTAGTTTAATAATATCCTTTCTATAATAGGGTGACCAGAACTGTACACAGTATTCCAAGTGTGGCCTCACCAATGCCCTGTACAACTTCAACAAGACATCCCAACTCCTGCATTCAATGTTCTGACCAATGAAACCAAGCATGCCGAATGCCTTCTTCACCACCCTATCCACCTGTGACTCCACTTTCAAGGAGCTATGAACCTGTACTCCTAGATCTCTGTTCTATAACTCTCCCCAACGCCCTACCATTAACGGAGTAGGTCCTGGCCCGATTCGATCTACCAAAATGAATCACCTCACATTTATCTAAATTAAACTCCATCTGCCATTCATCGGCCCACTGGCCCAATTTATCAAGATCCCGTTGCAATCCTAGATAACCTTCTTCACTGTCCACAATGCCACCAATCTTGGTGTCATCTGCAAACTTACTAACCATGCCTCCTAAATTCTCATCCAAATCATTAATATAAATAACAAATAACAGCGGACCCAGCACCGATCCCTGAGGCACACCGCTGGACACAGGCATCCAGTTTGAAAAACAACCCTCTACAACCACCCTCTGTCTTCTGTCGTCAAGCCAATTTTGTATCCAATTGGCTACCTCACCTTGGATCCCATGAGATTTAACCTTATGTAACAACCTACCATGCGGTACCTTGTCAAAGGCTTTGCTGAAGTCCATGTAGACCACGTCTACTGCACAGCCCTCATCTATCTTCTTGGTTACCCCTTCAAAAAATTCAATCAAATTCGTGAGATATGATTTTCCTCTCACAAAACCATGCTGACTGTTCCTAATTAGTCCCTGCCTCTCCAAATGTCTGTAGATCCTGTCTCTCAGAATACCCTCTAACAACTTACCCACTACAGATGTCAGGCTCACCGGTCTGTAGTTCCCAGGCTTTTCCCTGCCGCCCTTCTTAAACAAAGGCACAACATTTGCTACCCTCCAATCTTCAGGCACCTCACCTGTAGTGGTGGATGATTCAAATATCTCTGCTAGGGGACCCGCAATTTCCTCCCTAACCTCCCATAACGTCCTGGGATACATTTCATCAGGTCCCGGAGATTTATCTACCTTGATGCGCGTTAAGACTTCCAGCACCTCCCTCTCTGTAATATGTACACTCCTCAAGACATCACTATTTATTTCCCCAAGTTCCCTAACATCCATGCCTTTCTCAACCGTAAATACCGATGTGAAATATTCATTCAGGATCTCACCCATCTCTTGTGGTTCTGCACATAGATGACCTTGTTGATCCTTAAGAGGCCCTACTCTCTCCCTAGTTACTCTTTTGCCCTTTATGTATTTGTAGAAGCTCTTTGGATTCTCCTTTGCCTTATCTGCCAAAGCAATCTCATGTCCCCTTTTTGCCCTCCTGATTTCTCTCTTAACTCTACTCCGGCAATCTCTAAACTCTTCAAGGGATCCACTTGATCCCAGCTGCCTATGCATGTCATATGCCTCCTTCTTTTTGACTAGGGCCTAAATCTCCCGAGTCATCCAAGGTTCCCTACTTCTACCAGCCTTGCCCTTCACTTTATAAGGAATGTGCTTACCCTGAACCCTGGTTAACACACTTTTGAAAGCCTCCCACTTACCAGACGTCCCTTTGCCTGCCAACAGACTCTCCCAATCAACTTCTGAAAGTTCCTGTCTAATACCATCAAAATTGGCCTTTCCCCAATTTAGAATTTTAACTTTTGGGCCAGACCTATCCTTCTCCATAGCTATCTTAAAACTAATGGAATTATGATCACTGGTCCCAAAGTGATCCCTCACTAACACTTCTGTCACCTGCCCTTCCTTATTTCCCAAGAGGAGGAGGTCAAGTTTTGCCCCCTCTCTAGTCGGGCCATCCACATACTGAATGAGAAATTCCTCCTGAATACACTCAACAAATTTCTCTCCATCCAAGCCCCTAATGCTATGGCTGTCCCAGTCAATGTTGGGAAAGTTAAAATCCCCTACTATTACCACCCTATTTTTCTTGCAGCTGTCTGTAATCTCCTTACATATTTGCTCCTCAATTTCCCGTTGACTATTTGGGGGTCTGTAGTACAATCCTATCAAAGTGATCTCTCCCTTCTTATTTTTCAGTTCTACCCATATAGACTCAGTGGGCGAACCCTCGGATATATCCCCTCTCACTACTGCCGTGATGTTCTCCCTAATCAAGAACGCAACTCCCCCTCCTCTCTTACCTCCTGCTCTATCTTTCCTATAGCATCTGTACCCTGGAACATTGAGCTGCCAGTCCTGCCCCTCCCTTAGCCATGTTTCAGTAATAGCTATAACATCCCAGTCCCATGTACCCATCCATGCCCTGAGTTCATCTGCCTTGCCCATCAGACTTCTTGCATTGAAATAAATGCAGTTTAATCTAGACTTCCCTTGGTCTTTGCCCTGCTTTCTCAGACCATCTGTCCGGTCATGTTCTGTACACTCTCCCTTACTGCCTTTTGTTTCTGTCACCACTTTATTTCCCACTGACTTCCTGCATCGGTTCCCATCCCCCTGCCATATTAGTTTAAACCCTCCCCAACCCTCCTCCTCGGCCACACTGCGCAGGATGAGCAACTGTGTCACCTTTTCTGACCATGAACGGTTGGCTTCATCCTCCATTGGATTCCTGCGGTTTGAGCCTGCCTGTCGATTCGGTCCATCTGACCCTCCTGCAGGTTTTCCCCTTCCACTTTGTTCCTCTTGCCCCATAGGAAGCCTTCTGCCCCGGTCTCCATTTGTCCTCTGGGGTGCTGACTCTACTTGGCACCCATCAATTGAAGATTTAGTGGAGGCCTAATCTCCAGGAGACTCCAACCTGATTACAAGGTTATTGGTCACTCCTTTTCATTCTCTTTTGGTGTCTTTACACTGTTGAGGTACTGCACTGTTTGTCGGAGATCAGTTTAGGTTTCCGCTTTGATTCCTTCAAGCTGCACTGATTGCAGGACTTCCAGTTTGTCATCCTAAACAGTCCCAATTGTTTTTGTTACCACCTTCTTTACCACTTCAGTTAGGATGGTTTCCATGGTTTGCACTTTTGAATCAACTATTTCAATACCCATTCCCAAAGACTGATTTCTGTTCACCAATTTCTTTGATTTTGCATTCAGCCAACTCACCTTCATGCTGTCCCGCTCTGTAACTCTTGCTCGTCAAGAGTAGAGCTGTTTTCATGGACCACACTAAGTGTCTGACAAACAGCCAGCCATTGCTTCTACTGCATCCTCTGTCGTGGCAGCTGTAGTTGCGATCACTGGTCCTTGTCCAACCTTTGCATCAAGCTCAGCGGGTTGTAGAACTTGATCTACAGCACTTAACTCTGGAATCTCTATATCCAGAGGCTACAATCTCTGCAATAACTTGCTCTTTGGCCACTGCAGTCAAAAAGTAACCCCGATTCATGGGACTCAATTCTCAACTTCAGAAAGATCTACAGTCCCATTTTCTACAGGTTGAAATTGGTCAACCGAAGCTGAGTATAATTTTACTTCATGGTCACTTTCCAAAGATAGACCCTTTAATTCAGGAGCTACTTCACTATATATAACCTTAGTCACTCCCACTGCTAGTGATTTCAATGGTTTCTCTGCATCAAGCAACCTGCTCCTTCAACTCATCGGTCCTTTCCCTCTAACTTCGTCGGGCAACCATGAGCTTTTCCTTCCAAAATGCAACCTCCTTATGCAGCTTCTTCACCTCTTCCTCTCATTTTCCAACCCTCCGATAGTCACCTGCCAGGTCTCATTATTCAGAGGACTCTCCAAGACCGGCCAACTTGTTTTGTACTCCTAGTTGCTTTCAGTCTCCTTGACTATCAGTGCATCGGAAAGATCACACTGCAGTTTTGCAAATCTTTCCACCTATTCATCAATGGATTGCCTCCTTTGACCTTTAGTCACCTCTTGTTTCCTTTGATGAGCTACAACCTCTTCAACATGGGTTTCATAGGTGGACTGGAGGCTCTGGTTTTGAGAGGTCAGCTCCACAACCTCGGTGTCCAACTCTTGCACCTTCTGCACCAGCTCGTTCCTCTCTAGGTCTGCGAGGCCCATTTGATTACTTTCCAAGGTTGGAATCCATTGAGTGAGCATCTCTAGTTCAGCTTCCTTCTCAACCTTCAATGTCTTACACTGCCTGACAACAGAAGCCTTCTCACTGCACATCCTTTCCGCCTCTTCCGTCAGTGCAGCCACTTGTTACAACATAATCTCTCTTTCAGCTTCCATCTTCCTCTCAAAACTGATCATCATATCCTCTTTGGCCCTCAGGGCTCCCTCAAAGGTCTCCCACTTCCAGCGGAGATCAAGGATAA
Source organism: Heptranchias perlo (assembly GCF_035084215.1). Classification (NCBI taxonomy): domain Eukaryota; kingdom Metazoa; phylum Chordata; class Chondrichthyes; order Hexanchiformes; family Hexanchidae; genus Heptranchias; species Heptranchias perlo. The sequence goes on from NC_090325.1 coordinate 133,274,106, forward strand.
CTTGCTGAACTGTCCGCTCTTTACTTTGAGTGCCTTCTGCCAGCTGCTGCCTCAGTTTCTTCTCTTCCTCCAGCTATATGTTCAACATGTCAAGCTGTCTGGTCAGCAGCTTGACCTCCAGGCAGTCCTCGGTGCCCTGCTGCTTGTCAGCCCACTCCTCCAACTGGGTCCTCATCTCTGCCACCTGCTGCTTCAGCGCTCGCTTCGCCTTCTCCAGCTCATGAAAGCTGTTGCCCACACCATCTCTGGAGTTCATCAGGTCCTCCCTCTTGGCCCAATGCTGCTTGTTGAGGGGCTCGAGATCCTTGTGTAGCTCATGGGCCTGTTTAACCAGCGTCAGTCTCATCTCACTATTCGCCAACCGAGCCTGCAGGGAGACCACCTACTACCCCAGCTTCAGCCTCTTCCTCTTCCTCTAGCTTCTGGATGTCCATTAGGTGGGACTCCAAACTTCACACCTCCTTGGCCAGTTTGATGGCTTTGGACTCGGTCTTCCCCAGAACTTCGGCGGTGTCTTCCAGCTTGACCGGCAATTTGAGGACCCAATCCATGCCATTTTCCTCCTGACTGTTACCAAATAACCACATGTCACTGCTCTCTCCCTCATCCTGGGGAAAGCCTTCTACAGGACTGTTTCGGTTACTAATGGACTTCCTAGACCCTCCTCTGCAACCCTTTCTGGACTTCCACATCGCCTCAGAATGGGCCGAGGTCTCCTGAAAAATTCCAGCAAGCTCCTTTCACATCTCATCGCAAGCTGCCCGTTGCTCCCTATCACTCATCTCAGCATACATTTTAGCCCCAAATTCCTCTTGGCGGGTGCAAAGGATCAGAGACGAAGGGGTCGATTTCGGATGGCCAAGCGGGTGCATTAGGGGCAGGAGGGAGCTCCTAAAATGGCAGATTCCCAGAGAGGGTTCTGAGCCCGGCTCCAACCCACTGACTTCCGGGTTCCCCAGTGACGCGTTTGGGTGCACGCGCAGCTCCCGCATGCTGCATTCCCACCGGTAATTAAAGCCGGCAGGATGCTACTTTACATCATTAGATACTTGAGGTATGAGACACCTCATTGTGTGGAGATTTTGGCAGGGGTGCAATTCTTAAGGATCCTCAGTGTGTTTTCCGTGCTGTGAGAAACACTCCCTGTTGGCGCAGCCACTGGGAGATGCAAAGGAAACCTCATTTATTGCAGCAGGGCACTCTGTCACTTCAGATAAAGTTTTGGGTGCAACACCTTTGTCTTTCCACTCAAAATTATATCCTAAACTCTGCTGTGCAAACACATTTACCTACTTTGCAGGCCCCCTCAAACTCACACCGTCAGGATGGGAGGGGCGCCATGGCTGCATTCATCACTTCATCCGAGGGTGAGCAACATCACCAGCCTCGCCAGGCACGCCGTCCACCTCCACCACGTGGAGCTCCACAACACAGTGCTGCGCCACAGGCACCTGCACAAAATAGTCGTGCAACTACACGTACACCCACTGTAGGGTGACCCAATGGGTGGCATCAAGTGTGGGTGTTCATGGTGAACCTCATGAAAGGGACTTATTACACGAGCCAGTCAAGAATGACCAAGACGTGGCAGTAGTGGTGACAATAATAATATTTAATGTGCCATTAACAAAAATCAAATATAAATAAAAAACATGACAAACCGTCAAACACCCTTGGGCAACCCAATTGTGCTCACAAAACCTTCGCCTTACGATTACGAGTACTCCTACATGGTGCTTCCCCTGTGGATGCAGCAGAGGTAGTGGCAGGTTGCTCTTGTTCATGCCCTGACCGATTAGATGCTTTGGGCCTACGCCCTTTGGGTTTCGGTGCCCGTGAGGGCCTCTCCAAAGTCTGCTCCACCTGCACCTGTTCAGGGGCAGACTTTGCCCCTGAACAGGTGCAGGTGGAGCATTGCGGGTACTGGTTTAGAGGGGGGGCAATGGGTGAGAAGTGGGAGCGCTTTGAGTGACGTCTCCACTTCCATGTCCCCTTTCGCCATCATCCCTCCCCGGGCCAGGCCCACATCACTCCTACCACCCTGCTGGACGACAGATGAGGACATGTGTGAAGCCCTGTAAGGCCAGTGCCAGAGTATCTGCCTATTTAAGGTGCCAGAAAGTTGCTCACCTGAGTCCGAAGGGCCGTTGTCAGGGCCTCAGTGGACTCATTGGTGAGCCGTGCTTGAAGCTCCATGGAGGCTAGCCTTCCCTCCATCGCAGACATTCCCGCGACACTATCTCAGATGCCCTCATATCCCTGTGACAGTATCTCAGAGATTCCCTCCTGTACCTGTGCCACCATTTCACTCATGCAGGAGTTGGACTCCTCTATCCTCTGTGCGATTGTGGAGAGTGCGCGTGGCACCTGTTCCAGCACCTCGCAAATATGCTGCTGCCCCTCGATCATTCTCCTTTTAAAGGATGGCCCCCAGGGTTCAGCATCTGTGTCCTGCTGAGCAGAGCCTGGAGAAGAATGCTCCCACCGACACAGACTCTCCACAGCTGCCCCTGCCACCAGTATCTGCTCCTACCACCAGTATCTGCTCGTGCTCACATGTGTGGTGACTCACCATGTGCGACCCCAACTAAGTGAGGACAAAGACCCACCGAGGTGTGTGTATCTGTGCTGGTGGATGGCTCGCTCAGATGTGACAGGTCCTCTGAGGAATCGCCCTCTGCTGTCACGGCGGTTGCTGAAGGCCCTGTATGAGAACAGAAGGCAATATTAAGCATGATTTCAGATGCTGAGGTGCTGAAGATGGCAAGGCATGTTAACATCATTTGCTATTGTGAGTGCTGAATGTTAAAGTTCTGTCACCAGCCATTTGTTGGACGGCAGTCTTGGCATCCCCGACCGACAGGTATTCGAGGGTGCAGCTTAGTTCAACAGCCTCCTGCTCCGCATCCATGAGGACAACCTGATGTTGCGGCCCCCCTCCGGTCTTCGCCATCTCCCGTGCATTCTGGGCTCTCTTCTCCTATAAGGGGAGAAAGTAGAGAGGTGTGAGTGAGGGATAGTGACGTGGCCAACTGCTGAATACCTTGGTTTGGGTGAGGCTGACCGTGAAAGAGATGCATCAGAGGATGAGTATGAGATAGAGCCATGATATTGTATGATGATTGGGTTGAGTGGTAGTGGTGGGATGAGTACTGGGGAGGTGAGGAAGTGCAGGTAAGTTGAGGATGAGGTTTGAGTGGGTGTGAGGAGTGATGTGATAGAGTAGTGTTGGCAGTGCAGAAGGAGTTGTGGGGTGGGGGCAGTGATGTGGAAGACGGAGTGTAGGGGAATGAGTAAGTGTACTCACTTTGGCTGACATAGTTAGGTCATTGAAGCACTTCCTACACTGGATCCATGTGTGGGAGATGTTGCTGCTGCTGGTGACCTCCTCTGTCACCTCGGGCCAGGTCTTCATGGTGGCAGAGGCAGGCCACTTCCTCCCGTCCGCTGGGTAGAAAGTATCCCTCCCTCCTCCTCATTCCATCCAGTAGGGCCTAGAGTGAGGCATCAGTAAATCTGGGAGCAGCCTTTCCCCAGGTCTGCTCTATTCTGTACTTTTGGTTCTTTGCTGCAAGAGCAGCATTGGAGGACTACCCCTTTAAATAGGGCTCCTGCAGCTCACAGCCTGTGATGCGGGTGCACAGTCCGCCCGCTGCGCAGATTGACAACAGGAAACCCGGAAGCCACGGTAAGTGCCTTCAATTTACCCGTGATCCCATGGGCAACAGACCAATTTCACTGGGCGGGTTACCCACACGCCCAGTCACCCCCCAGCTGCCATCCCACCTCCCTGGTAATATCAGGGCCCAAGCATCCCTTTCTTCAGCTCAAAATATTTCCTCCAGCATTTCCTCCATATTGGGTTTGTCTCTTTCTTTTCTCTCTTGGAGACACAATCCCATTTCTGACACCGTACCTTTGGCAACGCCTAGTACGCCTTCCCAGTCCTAGGCTCTTTCAGTTGTCCGCAACTGCTCTCAGCTGCCTTTCAGCTCATTAGCTTCTTTACAGGTCTCAGTGCCCAAACCAACCCCAGCTACTTTCCAGCTTCATCTTTACGCTATGTTCAGTAGGCTCTGTCTCAGTAGCAGCAGCCCTGTTTTACTTGTGCCTCGCCCTTTTAACTCTCACCTGACTGGGGAAAGTGTCCACCCACTCCAGCCTTAATTACTTCTTAAAGTTGAGGTTTCTTAAAAGGGCCATACCCCTCCTCTTAAAGGGGTGATCTCTTAAAAGGGCCACACTCTCGCTCAGGGATCAGGGCCCCCAGCCACTCTGCTACACAAGATATTCATTTAAAAGATTTCATTTTCAATCCTTCAGCCTTTCAGAACAGTGTAGAGTTACACTTATGTGATAAAAGAGAGAGAGCATTGTGTAAGGGTTCAAAAACATTTTTTTAAATGAACACGGCTGAAAGAGTCTGGCAACAAAATACAGCCTTGCTGCCTGTTGGACACAATTTCATAAGCCTGGCAAGTCTACAGTTACTGATAATTCTGAGAATGCTCGTCCTAATTAAGATGGCGTCAATGCTGTGTCAGCTGAGCTAAGCCTCTGGCATATATTCTCCCTCTGGTCTATTTTGTGCAGGATTTCTATTGACAGAACTGACTTACCAAAAAGCTGTTGCCAAATATTAGATTTTCTTATTCTCTCTTTGCAATCATAAGCACATGAAGTGTTTAGAAAGGAGCTGCTATTTTTCCTGCATCTTTAGCACCGCTAGCATCTCAGGATCATTGGCGGCACAATTTGAAAGCAAAACATGCATTTGAACTTTCTCCTTACTTTAAAGAACATTTATTATTTTGGCAAAGGGTCACAACACAAAGATAAGGTTAAATTTAATTAATGGTACCCAAATCAGCAAGAACAATGTCGTAGAGTTTGTTGAACAACCACTATGCAAAAAAAAATTCTGGTAACAGGAAGTTTTGCATTACAGTAATAATCTCTCCTTTATAGAATTTTAAAACTGTAAGAATTCTGGTGCACTTTTGCAGTAAAAAGTATTCACAGAAATGTAGGTGCTTCATGTGTTGTGTATGGAACTGGGTTCTGCATCACTCCTTTCGCAAGATCACTATCCCTATTTTTATTCCTTTTTCAGCAACACATTTCCTACCTTGCTGACCACATACATCTCAGTCTGGAGCTTACCAAATGGCCAACACCATTATTACCTCCAGGACCAGCTCTCTGTAATGGATATATATGCAATTGCATAATACATGCCTGGGATTTCCATGGGGGTTCTCTCAATCTCCCAATGTAACTTCAGCATATCCGCCAGAGAAATGGAATAACTGACTAAAAAAGGCTTTTTACTCCACTTCGCCAGGGTTTCCACCAAAGTTACTGTGGCAGATTGGGAGAATCCCGTACATACCAAGATCAAATGCCTACACTTGGTGCTGGTGTTAAACAGGCTAATCTGTTCTCCACCCCAGTTACAAGTAGGGACAAAAACTTCTCTGTATAAAAGCTGTGTGTGTGTTTGTTTCTGTGTGTCTGCATGCCTGTGTGTGTGTGCTTGTTTGTGTGTGTGCGCGTGTGTGTGTTTGTGTCTGCACGCATATGTGTGCATGTGTGGGTGCATGTATGTGTGCGTGTGTGTATGTGTGGGTGCGTGTATGTGTGCGTGTGTGTATGTGTGGGTGCGTGTATGTATGTGTGCTTGTGTATTGCCCGTTACACTACAGGCATTACAATTTGTTATGGATGTAAAACAGTTTGTGGGAGAAGAAAGTAGGAAAGCAAGTCGTTCAATTTGAATTAATAATTAATACCTCATACAAGTGGTAGGTAACCTGTAATATAAATCATGGTCAATGTGATCTCCTGAACTAGTTTCAATCACCTAAAGGGGTCGAAAAGGAATTTTCCAGATTTTTATCTTTAATTAGCCTGGGTTTCTTTTGTTTTTTCACCTCTCGCAGGAGATTAGCTGGCTCTGGATGGGCAGGGCGTGTCTATATCATGATGCATAAGGCATCACAACTCCACACGTCAGGCTAGATGGCCCAGTGAGTCTTTTCCTGTCCAGTATTTTTGTTTGTTCGTATATATGTTTATGTGAGTGCTTCTGACCTGGTGCCTGAAAAGGATAAGCATTTTCCAATCTCCACAGTTCCCTCATGAAATAACAATTACATTCTGATTGACCTGAAGCTGTTTTGCCTTAACAACAACTAGATGCCATAGCCTTGAAGGAATAGAGTTTCTCCTTAGCAGCAGGATAATACATTGTGCATTACAAGGTATAACACCCCCTCCTTATAAAAAAGTGAATCATCCATCTTACCATTAGCAATGCCACATGAGATCTGCTAATATTTTTAAAACATTTAAATAAATAATACAAAAGCCACCTGAAACATTACCCTTTCTATGTGAATTTTATTTTTATCATAATTTTAAGAAAAGTAATGTTGTGTCATTGTTGCACTGCTCTGAATTCCTATTTATTGCCATTGCCAGGCTAGGGCTGATGTGCCATTGGAAATGTTGTAATATTTAGTTGGAAGCTTTTGCTACACTGCACAAATAGGAATTTGCCAGTTGCTGTCCGTTTAATAGCAGCAATGTTGAAATCCCTCAACCACACACTAAGGAGATAATGCCCTGGATTTTCCTTCTTGGCCACCAAAATAGTGTCAAAACTTCACTTCCATCTGCTGCTGTTACACCAATGCAAAGTAGCCCAATTTTCCTCAGTGCACCTTCATTAAATATGCACATTGGGTTCCCAATGCTGTTAGCTCTGGGAGAGAGCAAAATCCAGTGCTGCTGCAGCATTAAACTGGTTTCAGCCACTGAAAGGGCCAAGGCAGCCATTTTGTGTCTATACCAATTTGATTCACTGCAGTGTCTGAGGCTGGTGGTTTTTCAGACCATCAAGCCCACTAATTTAAGGACTCCTTAGATGATTTGTATGTGGCTGTAACTTAGCAAAGGACAACTCAGACTTTTCCTCCTGAGGAAAGAAGGCCCATGAAGGGCATGATCTAGGCCTAGTGGAACAAAGTGGCCTTGGCAATGAAGGCCACCTCTAGAATTCCTAGCAAGGCTGTGTAAAGGTGAAAGAAGTTCAATGATCTCTCCAAAGCAGCCAAGGTAACAGGAGGCAGTCATACTTTCTAACCATAGGATCATAGGAGCAAAAGTAGGCCAGTTAGCCCCTTGAGCCTGTTCCTTCATTCAATGAGATCATGGCTGATCTGTGATCTAACGCCATGCACTGTAATAAGCATGTTTCCCAGTTGCAGCTACTTTGTCCTCACTCCATGCCATACCATCTGCAACTTACCAGCGATGTGTAGGAGGATCCCCATTACACTTTGCACCATCTTCCTTCTCCTGCAAGAGTTCATCTACTCATAGCTGAGCATGTAGGGATGAAGTAGAAAGTGCACATGATAGGATTACATTGCCAGCACCCGTTCTCACCCCCATTGAGGAAACTTCCTGACACTATGGCTGCATTCCATTTCATGGCACACAGAGTGCCTTCAAACTCTACTTTCCTCATAGAGAGGAAATGAACCACAACCAAAGACAAGGAAGTACCACCTCAATCCCCTAAGGGTACTTGCTGGTAAGCATCAGCCAGTCTTCTCAGAACCTCTTGTCACTGTAGGAGAAGTAGGAGACTAGAATTGAAAGGGTACACAGTAATAGGTAACAAAGGGAGGCACAGTGGTCACAAATAGTAGAAATGTTGCCAGATTTTTTCAGGGAAATGTTTTTGTACCTCACAGGATATATGTGGAATGATTTGAGCCAAGCTTGGGGAATGCCAGTATGAAGGAATAGCAGAATGTTTCCCAAATGAGAGCTTTGGTAGTTGTGGAGGAGAGTTAAATATCCACAAGAGAATGTATTGAATTTGTTGCCTAAGGGTTTCCTGCCGACAGACCACATTTGACAGTAGACTTGCATCCAATTTAGGTGACGGTCTCCCTTATGAGCTGTGTATGCAGCTGTCTGGCAATTGACACAACTCATTCCCTCATGAAAGAAGCACAGTCTTCACAGCATTGCCGAGTGGTCATAGTGCTATAACCATGTCAGGGATGTGTGGGTACCAGCAGGTAGGGACCAGAGGTACTCTGCTGTAACTGGCCTCTTTATAGTGGTCTTCCTGATCTTCCTCTTCTTTCACATAGCTGAGGAACAGGAGGAGGCATAATGGAAACTCCATTGTTTGAGGTTGCAAGATGGAATTTTGAATTTTACTTACCTCCAGCTCCATGGGAACAGGGTGGGTAAATGTCATTAGAACTATTTGCTCGTGTGAAGAGTAAACACCAACATGGACTGGTTGGGCTGCACGGCCTCATTCCGTGTTGTAACTTCAATGTAGTTCTAGATATTTCCATAATCTCTGTTAAAGGGGGCCCATCAACACAACTTCACGATGAATCTTCTGGAATTCCTTCTGCAGCCTTTAACCAAGCTGCCCCATTGACCGCAACAACTGGGCCCCAGTGCCCGATTTGCAGAGGCATTCTGTAATGCTGGTAGCCATTGGGTAGAAGCAGAGGATAATTCTGATGGCCACTTTTGGTGCAGGAATTCAACGGGAGGCCTTCCCACTCTATTTTCCTCAGTTGACACCCCTAAGATCACCCGAAAATGTGTGGAGGAAAATCCAGGCCAAAATGTGGCACTTTGTCAGCCATGTGCTAAGTTATGATGGTGAAGCACAGGCTCCATCCAATGAAATGTACTCGTACTTTGTTAGAAAAATAGCATTACATAAAAGATGCTGTGAAATAAAGAATGGTAAGTAACAAACAGAGAATAATTTACCCGAGATTTGTATACATGACAATCATTTGGCATTGTTGAGTTACTCTGCCTGATTAATATCATAGCATCATAATAGGTACAGCACAGGAGGAGGCCATTCAGCCCACCGTGCCTGTGCCGGCTCTTTGAAAGAGCTCTCCAATTAGTCCCATTCTCCTGCTCTTTCCCCATAACCCTGTAAATTTTTCCCTTCAAGTATTTATCTAATTCCCTTTTGAAAGTTAGAATCATAGAATCATAGAATGCTTACAGCACAGAAGGAGGCCATTCAGCCCATCAAGCTAGTGCTGGCTCTTTGTAAGAGCAATCCAGTTAGTCCCATTCCCCTGCTCTTTCCCCATAGCGCTGCAAATTTTTTCCCTTCAAGTATTTATCCAATTCCTTTTTGAAAGCCACAATTGAATCTGCTTCCACCATACTTTCAGGCAGTGCATTCCAGATCATAACTACTCGCTGCGTAAAAAAGTCTTTCCTCATATCGCCTTTGGTTCTTTTGCCAATCACCTTAAATCTATGTCCTCTGGTTCTTGACCCTTCCACCAAAGGGAACAGTTTCTCTTTATTTACTTTATCTAAACCCTTCATGATATTGAACACTTCTATCAAATCTCCTCTCAACCTTCTCTGCTGTAAGGAGAACAACCCCAGCTTCTCCAGTCTATCCACGTAACTGAAGTTCCTCATCCTTGGAACCATTCTAGTAAATCTTTTCTGCACCCTTTCTAAGGTCTTCACATCCTTTCTAAAGTGCGGTGCCCAGAATTGGACACAATACTCCAGTTGTGGCCGAACCAGTGTTTTATAAAGGTTCAATATAACTTACTTGCTTTTGTACTCTATGCCTCTATTTATAAAGCCCAGGATCCCGTATGTTCTGCCACCTTCAAAGATTTGTGTACATATACCCTCAGGTCTTTCTGTTCCTGCACCCTCTTTAGAATTGTACCATTTAGTTTATATTGCCTCTCCTCATTCTTCTTGCCAAAACGTATCACTTTGCTATCGCTGTGTTAAATTTCATCTGCCGTGTGTCCACCCATTCCACCAGCCTGTCTGTGTCCTCTTGAAATCTATTGCTATCCTCCTCACTGTTTACTACATTTCCAAGTTTTGTGTCATCTGCAAATTTGAAATTGTGCCCTGTACACCCAATTCCAAGTCATTAATATATATCAGAAAAAGCAGTGGTCCTAGTACCAACCCCTGGAGAACATCACTGTATACCTCCCTCCAGTCTGAAAAACAACCATTCACCACTCTCTCTGTTTCCTGCCACTTAGCCAATTTGATACCATGCTGCCACTGCCCCTTTTATTTTATGGGCTTCAATTTTGCTGACAAGCCTATTATGTGGCATTTTATCAAATGCCTTTTGAAAGTCCATATACACAACATCAACCGCATTGCCCTCATCGACCCTCTCTGTCACCTCATTAAAAAACTCAATCAAGTTAGTTAAACATGATTGGCCTTTAACAAATCCATGCTGGCTTTCATTTATTAATCCACACTTGTCCAAGTGACTATAAATTTTGTCCCGGATTATCATTTGTAAATGCTTCCCCACAACCAAGGTTAAACTGACTGGCCTGTTGTTGCTGGTTTTATCCTTATACCCTTTTTTGAACAAAGGATAACATTTGCAATTCTCCAGTCCTCTGGCATCACCCCCATATCTAAGGAGAATTGGAAGATTATGGCCAGCACCAATGCAATTTCCCCCTTTACTTCCCTCAGCAACCTAGGATGCATCCCATCCAGACCAGGTGACTTATCTACTTTAAGTACAGCTAGCCTTTCTAGTACCCACTCTTTATCAATTTTTAGCCAATCCAATATCTCAACTACCTCCTCTTTTACTGTGACTTTGGCAGCATCTTCTTACTTGGCAAAGACAGATGCAAAGTATTCATTTAGTACCTCAGCCATGTCCCCTGCATCCATGTGTAGATCTCCTTTTTGGTCCCTAATCGGCCCCACCCCTCCTCTTACTACCTGTTTACTATTTATATGCCTATAGAAGACTTTTGGATTCCCTTTTATGTTGGCCACCAGTCTATTCTCATTCTCTCCTTGCCCCTTTTATTTCCTTTTTCACTTCTCCTCTGTATTTTCTATATTCAGCCTGGTTCTCACTTGTATTGTCAACCTGACATCTATCATACACCCCCTTTTTCTGCTGCACCTTACTCTCTATTTCTTTCATCATTCAGGGAGCTCTGGTTTTGGTTGCCCTACCTCTCCCCGTCATGAGACTGTACCTAGAGTGTACCCAAACCATCACCTCTTTAAAGGCTGCCCATTGTTTGATTACAGTTTTGCCTGTCAATCTTTGATTCCAATTTACCCGGGCCAGATCCGTTCTCAACCCACTGAAATTGGCCCTCCTCCAATTAAGTATTTTGACTCTAGGTTGCTCCTTGTCCCTTTCCATAACTAATCTAAACCTTATGATACTATGATCACTGTTCCCTAATTGTTCCCCCACTGACACTTGCTCCACTTGATCCACTTCATTCCCTAGAACTAGAACCAGCATTGCCTCCTTCCTCGTTGGGCCAGAAACATACTGATCAAGAAAGTTCTCCTGAACACGCTTCAGAAATTTCTCCCCCTCTTTGCCCTTTGCACTATTACTAGCCCAGTCTATATTAGGATAGATGAAGTCCCCCATTATCATTACTCTATAGTTCCAACACTTCTTTGTAATTTCCCTGCAAGTTTGCTCCCCTATATCCTTCCCACTACTTGGTGGCCTATAGAATACATCCAGTAGTGTAATGGGACCTCTATTGTTTCTTAACTCTAACCAAATAGATTCCATCCTTGACTCCTCCAGGGCATCCTCTCTCTCCAGCACTGCAATATTCCCTTTAATCAATATTGCCACCACGCCCTCCTTTTATTCCTTCCCTATCTTTCCTGAACACCTTGTAACCAGGAATATTTAGTACCCAATCCTGCCCTTTTTTGAGCCAGGTCTCCATTATCGCCACTACATCATATTCCCATGTGGCTATTTTTGCCTGCAGCTCACCAAAATTATTTACCACGCTTATTCAAGTTACTATTGAATGTGTTTCCACCACTCTTTCAGGCAATGCATTCCAGATCATTACAATTTGCTGCGGTAAAAGAAATGTTTGCTCATATCGCCTCTGGCTCTTTTGCTGATCACCTTATACCTGCGTCCTCAGGTTACGACCCTTCTACCACTGGAAACAGTTCCTTCCTATTTACACTATCAAAACCGTTCATGATTTTGAACACTTCTATCAAATTTCCCCCTAACCTTCTCTGTTCTAAGGAGAACAACCCCAGCTTCTCCAATCTCTCCACATAACTGAAGTCCCTCATCCTTGGCACTCTTCTAGTAAATCTCTTCTACACCCTCTCTGAGGCCTTGACACCCTTCCTAAAGTGTGGTGCCCAGAATTGAACACAATACTCCAGCTAAGGCCTAACCAGTGTTTTATAATGGTTTAGCATAACTTCCTTGCTTTTGTATTCTATGCCTCTATTAATAAAGCCCAGGATCCCATATGCTTGTTTAACAGCCTTCTCAACTTGTCCTGCCATCTTCAAATATTTGTGCATGTGCACTCCTATGTCTCTTTGTTCCTGCAATGCCTTTAAAATTGTACCATTTAGTTTATATTGTCTCTCCTCATTCTTCCTACCAAATGAATCACTTCACACTTCTCTGCGTTAAATTTCATCTGCCATGTGTCTGTCTATTTCACCAGTCTGTCTATGTCCTCATGAAGACTGTTACTACCCTTCACATTGTTTACTACATTTCCGAGTTTTGTGTCATCTACAAACTTTGACATTATACCCTCCATACCAGAGTCTAGGTCATTAATATGTATTAAAAATAGCAGTGGTCCTAATACTGACCCCTGGCAACCCCACTGTATACTTCCCTCCAGTCTGAAAAACAACCCTTCACCACTACTCTCTGCTTTCTGTCTCTTAGCCAATTTCATATCCACGCTGTCACTGTCCCATTAATCCCATGGGCTTTAATTTTGCTAACAAGTCTATTATGTGGTACTTTATCAAATGCCTTTTGAAAGTCCATATACATAACATCACCCTCGTCATTACCGCATTACCCTCATCAACCCTTTCCATTACTCATCAAAGAACTCAATCAAGTTAACCAAACACGATTTTCCATTAACAAATCTGTGCTGACTTTCATTTATTAACCCATACTTTTCCAAGTGCCAATTAATTTTGTCCCAGATTATTATCTCTAAAGTTTCCCCACCAGCGATGTTAGGCTGGCCTGTAATTGCTGGGTTTATCTCTCACCCCTTTTTTGAAATAATGTTGAATAACTTTTGCATGTATGGTAAATATCAACGTCAAATAATTAGTTTACTGGCCAATATTCCAATGCGGAAATGTTCACTAGAAATGTCATGCAAATGTGTTGCAGTAGGTAGTAAACATGAATTTGAACCCTGCTACTGGCTCCCATATAGAATTATATTTAACAGCTTTTGACAATGTGAAAATATGCTGAGAAAGCCACAATGTTAGTCCTACAATGTGAAAGCATTTTTACAACCCAGTGCTTTTCCCTGACAGAACTGCATATCAGAAATTCAAATTTTCCACCCACTAATCAACCTCCCACGGCATTGCACAGGAGAGTCTAAACTAAGTAAAGTCTTCAAGATAGGGAGGGTGGAAAATAATTGGACCTGGGCTGAGGTAGGAGTGCAAAGATGGGAGTAAGAATAGAACAGAGGGGGAAGGTTCAGTGGGTGGGGCAGGAGAGGGAAGGTATAACAGGATGGGGCAGGCTAGTAGTTGACAGGGTATGGAAAGAGGAATATAGAGCAGGATTCAAGGGAGGTAGAGGGTGGAATATAGCGAGAGGTCAAAGGAGGAGAGTTAGAGGCCTGCGTGGGGGTGGGGGGGGTGGAATCAAAGGCCGCTGGTGTTGTCAGGGTAGGGTTGAATGCGAAAGGAATGGCTGCACTGTTGAAATGAGTGACATAAGTACTTTAAGGAGGGGAGAGGAGAGAAATTGTGGAAGATGGGGGAGGAGGAGAAAATGTGAGAGAAGATGGGAGCGGAAAAAGGTTGGGGAGGGGGAGAAGTTAGGTGAGGGGGAAGATGTCTGGTGGAGAGGTTGGGGTAGAGGACAGTGGAGAGGTAGATGGGGAAGAGTATGAGATAAAATAAGAATGTAACTTCACATGAGAGAGCTTCAGTTACAGACCCAGCACCTTTTGCTACTGCAAGCACCAGGCTGCCAGAAACTGGTCTCTCTGGGACAGCTGCTGGTCACCTCAGGTCTCTAAGGCTCCAGAGGAACCATCACAACCACCCACTGCTCAACTTCATGCCAGAGAGTACTTCGTAGGAGTAGTAGATTAGGAACTAGAGTAAGCTGTAGCTGGACAAACAGTAGTCATGTGCCTAGTAATTTGATGGTGCTGCGCCCATTTTTTGGGTGCTAAACTGGCACCTAAGCCTCCAATATGGCGAGCAGGAAGCACACACTCATTACAGGTCAGAAGTGCCCTGCCCATCATATTGGGGAAGGATAAACCAGAGGCGTCCTTTACCCATGCCTGAAGCAGGCACTAGAACCTTTCCTAATGCAAATAAGGGTCCCAACGCCTGCTTGAGGTGGCCGCTCCAACATTTGTATCCCCTGAGGCAGCTAGCGCATCATGGGCTGCACTCAGGGAAAGCAACCCTATAGAAAGCCTGCAACAAAAAGGGGAAGTAACTTACCTGAATATGGAGTCAGGAGGAGCAGGAGTGCTCCTCTCAAACCCACATTGAAGGACTCAATTGTCGCTGCCACTGGCTCCTCCCACCGCCCACTCATCCCTCCGGTCACCGATCCTTCCTCTGCCTCCATTTCTCCACCGAGCCTTCACTTACCTGAGGGCCGGTGCTGCGCTAGTAGCAGGCAGTCTTCCTTCAGTCTTCACCGGATGCCTCCTCCCGCCACACCGGCTTCATGTTAATGAGGTCCGAGGCCCAATATCTAGGACTCCTTGGATCTCTCCATTCTTGAAAGGGATATTCATCCTGCGCTCTCGAATTTCTACACCATTAACCCCAAGCCCAGGCTTTGGGAGACACTGAGGTCTTTAAATGAAAAGTTTAATGATGGCGTTAATAGACACAGGAGAAATTTAATGGATAAATTTAATCATGTTATTGTGAAGTGTGTAATTATTGAATTTTTAACCTTGTTTAAAGCTTTATTTGGGCTATAGGGCTCTGAAGTTTCATTTGTGCTGTTTGTGGGGATTCTGTCAGTCTCATATCGTAATTATGGGGGGGAAGTCAGTGCAAACTTTGTGAAATTTCAGGGCCTAAAAATTTTGATTGTTGAGAACAAAATTGGTAGTTGAAATAAAATTCAGAAAGCATTTTGAGAGAACTGTGGGAACCAGGTTGCCAGATTGCGCGATCGCAGGGTGATATACCTTCACTATAAAATAGCCACTTTTGACTGTCACACGGTGTGACAACATGAACATTGAAAATACCTATTAGAGTGACACCTACATGAGTAACAGGTACGGCAGGTACTTACAATGAGTTTTCATTTAAACATGCACCTTAGGTATGAAAACCTCAGAGAACTATGTACGGTTTATTTCTGGATAGCCTGGCATTTACAGATACTTATTTGGTAGAAAAGTAGACTGAAAAAATAATCTCCTGCCTGTGTTTGGCTCACTTTCTCTACTTCCATCTCCTTGCCTATTTCTTATTGTGACAATGGGCCCGATATATTAGGAGGGAGGCAAGTTGGAAGCGGGGGGTCGACTGGATGTGTGGGTAACGCGCCCAGTGAAATCGGGGTGCTCCGCATGCGATGGCAGCTTGATTGAAGGTACTTACCTTTGCTTTCGGGTTTCGCGCTGGAAAGCTGCGCTGCGGGCGGACTGCGCAGGCGCATCATAGGCTGCCAGCTGGAGGATCCCTATTTAAAGGGGCAGTCCTCCACTGATTGATGCTGCAGAAAATAGGCATGAATTACAGCATGGAGCAGCCAAGGGGGAAGGCTGCTCCCAGGTTTAATGATGCCTCACTCCAGGTCTTCCTCGATCGGGTGAGGAGGAGGGGGAGGACAGATCTTCTCCCCGGCGGACGGGAGGAAGTGACCTGCCTCTGCCACCAAGAAGGCCTGGCTCGAGGTGGCAGAGGAGGTCACCTGCACCACCAACGTATCGCGCACCTGCATACAGTGCAGTAGGCACTTCAATGACCTAAGTCGGTCAGCCGAAGTGAGTACACTTACTCATTCCCCTACACTCTGTCTGCCACATCACTGCCCCCACCCCACATCTCCTTCTGCACTGCCAACACTACTCTATCACATCACTCCTCACACCGACTCAAAGCTCATCCTCATCTTACCTGCACTTACTCACCTCGCCAGTACTCATCCCACCAATACCACTCAACCCAATCCTCATACAATCTCATGGCTCTATCTCATACTCACTCTCTCATGCATCTCTTTCACGGTCAACCTCACTCAACCTGCCACTACCTGTGCTGCAGCAGTAGGAAGCGTAAGGCAAATGTGTCATGAGCATGAAGGGGATGCACAAGGGTGTTTGAGATTTTGTCATGGTTTTTGCTTATATTTGATTTCTGATCAACTCACATTACATAATGTATTGTAACCACTACTGCCACGTCTTTGTGAATCTTGTCTGGTTTGTGCAATAATGCCCTTTCCTGAAGATCACAATGAAGACCCACAACTGATGCCACCCATTGTGCCACTGCAGAGTGGGTGTAGGTGTATTTGCAGGGCTCTTTTGTCCAGACGACTGAGAGACGTCGGTGATGTCCCCAGTGGCACCCTGGAAGGATGCGAAGGAGAAGTTGTTGAGGGCAGTGATGACTTTGACAGCGACAGGTAAGAAGATGGTGCTCGGGCCAGCCGGGAGCAGCTCAGCATGAAGGAGGCTGCAGATGTCCAGTACTACATGTCGAGTGACTCTGAGCCTCCGTGTGCACTGCTGCTCAGAGAGGTCCAGGAAGCTGAGCCTCGGTCTGTAGACCCTGTGGCGAGGGTAGTGCCTTCTGCGACGCATCTCTCTCTGCGGTTGCCCTCCCTCCTGCTGTGCAGGTGGATGTGTCACAGCACTGTGTTGTGGAGCTCCACGTGTCAGAGGTGGACGGCGTGGACGGCGAGGTTGGTGATGCCGTTCGTCCTCCGAGGAGGTCATGACTGCAGTTACGGCGGCCCCCATCCGGAAGATGTACATCTGAGGGGGTCCGCAAGGTAGGTACATGTGTCTGGACACCGGGGTAAGTGTGCAAGTTGGTGAATTTTATTGTTAGGAGGAGGGTGGTGGAGGCCAAACTTTGTCCAAAGTGACAGAGTGGCATCCTGCAATGAGTGAGGGTCTCCCCCACCCCCCCAACTGTCAAATGGACCTTTAGCTGCCACAGGCTGATGGCTGCAACACGTTCAATTCAACTGAGAGTGTTTCCCCCAGTACGGGAAACAGTCCCAGTTGAGATGAAAATCCCAACCCTTCTAAAATATCAGGTCAATCAGGTCTGTAAACGACCTGAAGTATCAAAATAATTACCTTAAGTGGCATCCTGCCGACTTTAATTGCCGGCGGGAGTCCCACATGCGGGGGCTGCGCCCGCATGTAAGTGCGTCACTGGGGAAACTGGAAGTGGGCGTGTTGGAGCTGGATTCCGGACCCGCCCCGGGAATCCCCGATTTTCGGAGTCCCCCGCCACGAACCCGCCGGCTCGGGGGTCCAAAAACCGAGCCCGATATGTCTATTTTGTAAGCAATTAGACAATATACTCTTCTTCATTTTCTATTGACACATTAATGAGTGTTCAGCCAATCAGCCTCCGAACTACGTATGGCCCATTTGTTTTTGAAGAGTATGCAGGGATGTTTTAAAACCTTGTCACTTAGTTCAAAGACTGATTTGAGACTAGAAAATGGCCATTACAAAATGTCAAAAAAGTGGTAAAGGAATTGTTGAGGTCTGCATCTTATCCTGATGGAAACATAAAATTGCAAGCTGTGATGATGACACAGCTAAAGTTAACTCACACATGGTAAACACGTTCTTATGGCAATCCTTTATACACTATTCTAATAGAGAGGTTAAACTATTTATATAAATAGCCTAGTGCTTGTTTTAAAATAACAGACAGAGGACTGTCACACAGTCATGTTAAGGGGTCGTTTGTTAATATCGCTAACAGTAATTTCTAGGTGACAGTATTTTATTAAACATTCAACTTGACTAAGAAAACAGCAGTGGGAATAGAATAGCAGCAGTGGATTGTAAAATGCATTTTAACTTGGGTTTGAATCTAACACAGGCTCTTGGAATGAATGTCTGCTCCCTGATGGTTGTTAGGGTTCTAAGGTAAATGTCTTGGTGCAGTTCCCAGTACAGTCTACTCTTAATTCAAAAGTACTTAATTTAAATTATCTGATAATTAATTTTTAGCACTAAATTACCATTTTCCTGTGTTATTTAGATGGCTTAATTCAAATTATTTGATAATTCAATTTTTTTAGCAGCAAAATGTCTTTGAATAATTAGGATTAGAGTGTAGACATAAATCTACACCATAGAAATCTCCATAATTCAGTGCAAAGAACACAAGAAGGTAAGGACTAGAGGTCACTAAGCTATCCAATTTACCCTGTCATTTAGATCAGCAATTGGGATTTACACAAAACTTCTTTTTTATTTCTCATCATTCCCAGCATAGTGTCAAGCTGATATCTCTCTACCCAGTTCGAATATGAAATTTTGGAATACTTCAGCCAAATTAATATTCTCCGTACGAAATCACAACCTTTTTCACATATTAACAACTCTGAATGTGAAGAAGTGATGTCTGAAATAATGTTTAGGTCACAGTTTCTGTATTCTATAATCGTGTCCCCTGATTCTTCTGGTACCACTCTAAGGTCTTATTAGTATTTATCCTTTTGATTTCTTTCATAATTTATACAAACAAGCTGCCAATGGGCATACAAGAAGTTTGTTGAGAGTCTGCAAAGGGGTTTGAGTTCTAAGGAGTAATGTTTCGACTTTACACACCTGGCGAGTAACTGCCGCGCTGGGAGCACATATCAGCAATTCAGGCGTGCTCTGTGTACAATTTTCCAATCACTAATTGAAATGGCCCTAAAATTACGCATTAACACATCCTCAGTTATATGCGTTTCCAGTGGGAGTCAGCAAATTAATCTTTTAAATGCATGTTGAAATTATGACAAGTTTAAAATCAAGATTGCTCCAAGGTTATTATAAACTTGAAGCCACGTTTAAAAAAATACTCACTGAGATTGTGCACATATGCATAAGCATGCATGGAATGAGTCCTCTCCTGGTTCTAATAAGCCAATTCAAAGCCAGACAATGTAAATCAGTTTATCAAAAGCAAAATACTGTGGATACTGGAAATCACAGAATCATAGAAATAGAATCATAGAAAATTTACAGCACAGTAGGAGGCCATTCGGCCCATCGTGTCCACACCAGCTGAGAAACGAGCCACCTTGCCTAATCCCACTTTCCCGCATTTGGTCCGTAGCCCTGGAGGTCACAGCTCTTCAGGTGCACATCCAGGTATTTTTTAAATGAGTTGAGGGTTTCTGCCTCCACCACCCTCTCAGGCAGTGAGTTCCAGACCCCCACCACCCTCTGGGTGAAAATTTTTTTCCTCATTTCCACTCTAATCCTTCTATCAATCACTTTAAATCTATGCCCCCTTATTGACCCCTCTGCTAAGGGAAATAGGTCATAGAGTCATAGAGTCATACAGCACGGATAGAGGCCCTTCGGCCCATCGTGTCCGCGCCGGCCATCAGCCCTGTCTACTCTAATCCCATATTCCAGCATTTGGTCCGTAGCCTTGTATGCTATGGCATTTCAAGTGCTCATCCAAATGCTTCTTGAATGTTGTGAGGGTTCCTGCCTCCACAACCCTTTCAGGCAGTGAGTTCCAGACTCCAACCACCCTCTGGGTGAAAAAGTTCTTTCTCAAATCCCCTCTAAACCTCCCGCCTTTTACCTTGAATCTATGTCCCCTTGTTATAGAACCCTCAACGAAGGGAAAAAGCTCCTTAGTATCCATCCTATCTGTGCCCCTCATAATTTTGTACACCTCAATCATGTCCCCCCTCAGCCTCCTCTGCTCCAAGGAAAACAAACCCAATCTTCCCAGTCTCTCTTCATAGCTGAAGCGCTCCAGCCCTGGTAACATCCTGGTGAATCTCCTCTGCACCCTCTCCAAAGCGATCACATCCTTCCTGTAGTGTGGCGACCAGAACTGCACACAGTACTCCAGCTGTGGCCTAACCAGTGTTTTATACAGCTCCATCATAACCTCCTTGCTCTTATATTCTATGCCTCGGCTAATAAAGGCAAGTATCCCATATGCCTTCTTTACCACCTTATCTACCTGTTCCGCCGCCTTCAGGGATCTGTGAACTTGCACACCAAGATCCCTCTGACCCTCTGTCTTGCCTAGGGTCCTCCCATTCATTGTGTATTCCCTTGCCTTGTTAGTCCCTCCAAAGTGCATCACCTCGCACTTTTCCGGGTTAAATTCCATTTGCCACTGTTCCGCCCATCTGACCAACCCATCTATATCGTCCTGCAGACTGAGGCTATCCTTCTCACTATTTACCACCCTACCAATCTTTGTATCATCAGCGAACTTACTGATCATACCTTTTACATTCATATCCAAGTCATTAATGTAGACCACGAACAGCAAGGGACCCAGCACCGATCCCTGTGGTACCCCACTGGCCACAGGCTTCCAGTCACAAAAACAACCTTCGACCATCACCCTCTGCCTTCTGCCACTAAGCCAGTTTTGTATCCAAAGTGCCAAGGCACCCTGGATTCCATGGGCTCGTACCTTCTTGACCAGTCTCCTGTGGGGGACTTTATCGAAGGCCTTACTGAAATCCATGTATACCACATCCACTGCGTTACCCTCATCCACACGCCTAGTCACCCCCTCAAAAAATTCAATCAAATTAGTCAGACATGATCTTCCCTTGACAAAGCCATGTTGACTATCCCTGATTATTCCTTGCTTCTCCAAGTGGAGACTAATTTTGTCCTTCAGAATTTTTTCCAATAATTTTCCTACCACTGATGTTAGGCTCACTGGCCTGTAGTTCCCCGGTTTTTCCCTACTCCCCTTCTTGAATAATGGTATTACATTAGCGGTTCTCCAGTCCTCTGGCACATCCCCTGTGGCCAGAGAGGTTCTGAATATATGTGTCAGAGCCCCCGCAATCTCCTCCTTTGCCTCACACAGTAGCCTGGGATACATTTCGTCCGGGCCTGGGGATTTATCCATTTTTAGGCCTGCTAAAACCGCCAATACCTCCTCCCGCTCGATGTTAATATGTTCGAGTATATCACAGTCCCCCTGCCGTATTTCTATGTCTACATCGTCCTTCCTATCCACTCTATCTAGGCCCCTCATCATTTTGTACACCTCAATCAAATTACCCCTCAGCCTCCTCTGTTCCAAGGAAAACAACCCCAGCCTATCCAATCGTCATCATAGCTAAAATTCTCCAGTCCTGGCAACATCCTCTGTATCCTCTCTAGTGCAATTACATCCTTCCTGTAATGTGGTGACCAGAACTGTTCTCAGTACTCAAGCTGTGGCCTAACCAGTGTTTTATACAGTTCCAGCATAACATCCCTGATTTTATATTCTATGCCTCGGATAATAAAGGAAAGTATTTCATATGCCTTCTTAACCACCGTATCTACCTGTCCTGCTACCTTCAGCGATCTGTGGACATGCACTCCAAGGTCCCTCACTTTCTCTACACCTCTCAGTATCCTCCCATTTATTGTGTATTCCCTTGCCTTGTTTGCTCTCCCCAAATGCATTACCTCACACTTCTCCGGATTTAACTCCATTTGTCACTTTTCTGCCCATCTGACCAGTCCATTGATATCTTCCTACAGTCTACAGCTTTCCTCCTCACTATCAACCACACGGCCTATCTTTGTGTCATCTGCAGATTTCTTGCTCCCTACGTTTAAGTTCAGATTGTTAATGTATACCACAAAAAGCAAAGGACCTAGTGCCGAGCCCTGCGGCACCCCACTGGAAACAGCCTCCCAGTTGCAAAAACACCCGTCGACCATTGCCCTTTGCTTCCTGCCACTGAGCCAATTTTGGATCCAATTTGCCACATTCCCTTGGATCCCATGGGTCTTTACTTTCCTGACCAATCTGCCATGTGGGACCTTGTCAAAAGCCTTGCTAAAATCCATGTAGACTACATCAATTGTGCTACCCTCATCGATCCTCCTTGTTACCTCCTCGAAAAATTCAATCAAGTTAGTCAGACACGACCTCTCCTTAACAAATCCGTTCTGACTGTCTTTGATTAGTCCGTGCCTTTCTAAGTGACAGTTTATTCTGTCCCTCAGAATTGATTCCAATAATTTGCCCACCACCAAGGTTAGGCTGACTGGCCTGCAAGTACTTTGTTCTATCCTTCACTCCCTTTTTACCGATGGTACAACATTAGAAGTCCTCCAATCCTTCGGCACTACGCCTGTATCCAGTGAAGTTTGGAAAATGTTTGTTAAATCCTCCGCTATTTCCCCCCTTGGCTTCTTTTAACAACCTGGGATGCATTTCATCCAGCCCTGGTGATTTATCCACTTTCAAAGATGCTAATCCCCTTAATACTTCCTCTCTCACTATGTTTATCCCATCCAATATTTCACACTCCTGCTCCTTAACTTCAATCCCTGTATCATCCCTCTCCTTTGCGAAGACAGATGCAAAGTATTCATTAAGAACCATACCCACATCTTCCGCCTCCACACCTTTTTGGTCTCTAATAGGCCCTACTCTTTCCATAGTTATCCTCTTGGTCTTAATGTATTTATAAAACATCTTTGGGTTTTCTTTGATTTTACCTGCTAATATTTTTTCATGCCCTCTCTTTGCTTTCCTAATTTCCTTTTAAATTTTACCCTTGCACTTTGTATACTCCTCTAAGCTTTCCGTAGTATTGAGTTCCCGGTGTCTATCATAGGCTTTCTTTTTCTGTCTTATCTTACCCTGAATGCTTCTTGACATCCAGGGGGCTCTAGATGTGACAGCCCCTCCTTTTTTCTTCTGAAATAAAAACAGAAAATGCTGGAAATACTCAGCAGGTCAGGTAGCATCTGTGGAGAAAGAAAACAAGTTAACTTTTTCAGGTCAATGACCTTTTGGCAGAACTGGAAAAAGTAAAGATATAATAGTTTTTAAGCAAGGACAGAGCCAGGGAAGGGGAGGGGGTGGGGAATAGGGGAGGGAGGAAAGAGCAAAAGGGAAGGACTGTGATAGGGTGGAGAGCAGACTGATTAAATGACAAAAGGGACGATGGTGCAAGGCAAAAGGGGGTGGTAATGGTCCAAGTAAAGAAACAAAAGATGGGTCCAGAGGAGCTGTAAATAGCAACAGCAAAACCATTACCAGCACCTGCTGTCTGAAAAAATGGGAGCAGTGGCTATGATCTGATTTTATTGAAATCATGTTGAGTCCAGAAGGTTGTAAAGTGCTTAATCGAAAGATGAGGTGCTGTTCCTTGAGCTTCCGTTGAGCTTCATTGGAACAGTGTAAGAGGCTGAGGACAGAGAGATCTGTGTGGGAGTGGGACGGGGAATTAAAATGGCAAGTAACCGGCAGGTCAAGGTCACGTTTGTGGACTGAGTGGAGGCGTTTGGCAAAGCGATCACCCAATCTGCGTCTGAGTTTGGTCTCCCCAATGTAGACGACACCGCGTCATGAGCAGTGAATACAGTATACTACATTGAAAGAAGTACAAGTAAATCACTGTTTCACCTGGAAGGAGTGTTTGGGGCCTTGGACTGTGGGAAGGGAGGAGGTGAAAGGGCAGGTGTTGTATCTCCTGCTCTTGCATGGAAAGGAAACATGGCGAGGAGAGCGGGTGTTGGGGATGATGGAAGAGTGGACCAGGGTGTTGTGGAGGGAAAGATCCCTTTGGAATGCTGAAAGGGGAGGAGAGGGGAAGATGTGTTTGGTGGTGGCATTGTGCTCGAGGTGGCAAAAATGGTGGAAGATGATCCGTTGAACATGGAGGCTGATGGGGTGCAAGGTGAGGATAAGAGGGACCCTATTGTGGTTCTGGGAGGGAGTGGAAGGGATGAGGGCAGAAGTGCAGGAAATGGGATGGACATGGTCGAGGGCCCTGTCCACCACAGCGGAGGGGAATCCTCAGTTGAGGAAAAAGGAAGACATATCGGAAGAATTAGTAAGAAAGATGGCATTGTCAGAACAGATGCGATGGAGACGGAGAAACTGTGAGAAGGGAATAGAGTCCTTACAGGAAGCAGGGTGGGAGGAAATGTAATCAAGGTAGCTGTGGGAGTTGGTGGACTTATAGTAGATATTGGTCAACAGCCTATCTTCAGAAATGGAGATAGAGAAGTCGAGGAAGGGAAAGAAGAGTCGGAGGTGAACCATGTGAAGGCGAGGGAGAGATGGAAATTGGAAGCAAATTTGATAAAAATGTTCTAGTTTGGGGCAATAGCGGGAATTGGCACCAATACAGTCATCAATGTACCGGAAAAAGAGGTGAGGGAGGGAATCTGAGTAGGACTGGATCAAAGATTGTTCCACGTATCGCGCAAAAACACAGGCGTAGCTAGGAACCATACGTGTTCTCATAGCAACACCTTTTGTTTGGAGGAAGTGAGTAGAGTCAAAGGAGAAATTGATCAATGTAAGAACAAGTTCAGCCAAGCGGAGGAGGGTGGTGGTGGATGTGGATTGGTTGGGTCTCCATTCAAGGAAGAGGCGGAGGGCCCGCAGGCCGTCCTGGTGGGGGATGGAGGTGTAGAGGGACTGGACATCTATGGTGAAAAGGAGGGCATCAGAAGAGTCGCGGATGTAGGTCAGAAGATAATGGACAAGGAGAAAAAATAGAGTCAAGAAAGGAAGAAATAGGTTCCATGGGGCAAGAACAGGCTGAAACGGTGGGTCTACCAGGGCAGTCCTGTTTATGGATCTTGGGAAGGAGGTAGAAGCGGGCTGTGTGGGGTTGGGGGACTATGAGTTTGGAGGCCATGGAGGAAAGATTTCCAGAGGAGATGAGGTCAGTGGCAGTCTGGGAAACGATGACATGATGTTCGACCGTGGGGTCATGGTCCAGGGGGAGGTAGGAGGAGGTGTCGGAGAGTTGATGTTCAGCCTTCGCAAGGTCTGTTCACCAAACAACAACAGCTCCGCCCTTGCCAGCAGGTTTAGTGACAGTATCAGGGTTGGACCTGAAAGAAAGGAGTGCTGCAAGTTCAGAGGAAATTGATTAGAGTGAGTGAGGGGAGTACAGAAATTGAGATGGCCAATGTCATGCCGGCAGTTTGCAGTGAAACGGTCATGTTAAGATAAGAGGTCAGAGGGCGGTGTCCAAGTGGAACATGAATTCTGAAGATGGGAGAAGGGTCCACAGTGCGGGGGAAAGATTCCTGGCCAAAGAAGTGGGCGCGGAGACAAAGACGACAGAAGAAGAGCTCAGCATTGTGTCGAGCTCAAAATTCATTAAGGTGGGGGCTCAATGAGGATGAAGTTGAGGCCTTTCCTGATGAAGTTGAGGCCTTTGTTGAGGACTGATCGTTCAGCATCAGAGAGGGTAAGGTCAGATGGGATAGTGAAAACATGACAAAGGGTGAGATTGGAAGGAGGGATGAAGTCAGAGGAAAGTGATGGGGAAGAAGGATCAGGAGGGTCGTTGGTGTCTAAGAATTGTTGAAGCTTGCGGTCCTTGACACCTGAAAGGAAGAAAATATGTTTTAGTTAAAACGCCAGATGAGGCGAAGGATGAAATGTAATTGAGGATCAGGACAGCTCCAAGAACAGGTTATATCAGGTTGGGATCGATTCTGGAACTACCAGACTGAGACCAGTAATTATAGTATAAATTATAGTATAAATGCAACCTTTGATCCAGGGTGTCACATTTCTTCTTTATCAATGTCTGCACAGGATTCTAAACAATTTTTGGATAACGCAATGCTATAAAATGAGAACATATGTGATCCTGTCCACTATAATCATTTCCTTAAAATGTTAAACCATGAGTCAATTGAGGCTGGATCCTTCTGGAGCCACAAATCATTGATGCGTTTCTGGATTGTTTATAACATTGTGTTAACAAGCTATCAGTGTGAGGTGTTAGGATTCCCAAGAGACAATGCAAAAGTTCAGCTAGCCTTTCTGTGGATAGACAGAACTCATCTACGTAAAAAATAACTACTCCATTCACAATATCAGAAAGCATGGTTGCCTACCTCAGTGCTATTATATTCTCTCCAGTGATCTGCAAATTAAACCATATGGTTCCAATAGGCTGTTCAATAAGACCTGTGCAGAATTTTAATTGAATACATTTTTCTATATTGTAGATTGAAGGTGACTGGGCAATGACTATTCCTCTTCACATGGGGTCTGTCCTCCACTCTAGCTGGGTTTTGAATGCCATCTCCTCACTAATTTTAATAATAGCCTGGTGGACGGCCTCTACACAAAATGTTAACTTGTCTTTTCTCTTTTCCAATGCTGACACTTCTGTGTATTTCCATCATTTTCTATTTTTAATTTCGGATTTTCAGCATTTGAAACGGAAAGAGTTGATGAGGACAATGCGATTGATGTGTATATGGACGTTCAAAAGGCGTTTGATAAAGTACAACATAATAGATTTGTTAGCAAAACGGATGCCCATGGGATTAAAGGGCAGCGGCAGAGAGTTGTGGTGAATGGTTGCTTTTCAGACTGGAGGGAAGTATACAGTGGTGTCCCCCAGGGGTTGGTATTGGGACCACTGCTCTTTTTGATATATATTAATGACCTGGACTTGGGTATAAAGGGCATAATTTCAAAATTTGCAGTTGGTATGAAACTCATAAATGTAATAAACAATGAGGAGGATAGTAACAGAATTCAGGAGGACATAGACTGGTGAAATGGGAAGACTCATGGCAGATAAAATTTAATGCAGAGACATGTGAAGTGATTCATTTTGATAGGAAAAATGAGGTGAGGCAATATAAACTAAATGGTACAATTTTAAAGGGGGTGCAGGAACAGAGAGACCTGGGGGTGTACATACACAAATCTTTGAAGGTGGCAGGACAAGTTGAGAAGGCTGTTAAAAAGGCATATGGGATCCTTGGCTTTATAGGTAGAGGCATAGCGTACAAAAGCAAGGAAGTTACGCTAAACCTTTATAAAACACTGTTTAGGCCCCAGCTGGACTTTGGGGCCAATTCTGGGCACCAGACTTTAGGAAGGATGTCAAGGCCTTGGAGAGAGTGCAGAGGAGATATACTAGAATGGTACCAGGGATGCAGGACTTCAATTATGTGGAGAGACTAAAGATGCTGGGATTGTTCTCCTTAGAGTAGAGAAAGTTAAGGGAAGATTTGATGGAAGTGTTAAATCATGAAGGGTTTTGATAGAGTAAATAAGGAGAAACTATGGTGATTTTACAATCCTAGCCCCCTTTGGGACTATCCCAGATCAGGCGTGTTTCTCAGGCATTCACTCTCAAGCTAAGGTCAAGGTAGTCAAATCCTAAAGACACTGAATGGGTCTGAAGGTCTAGCCTATCTCTCCCCAAGGGAAAGGGACAACCCGAGAATATTACCGTCCTCCAGATAGTGTTTTTAGCAAGTTCCAGCCAGATTGTAATATCCCAGATATTGTGAGGGTCCGGAGGTTTCTCCTCAGTGATGTACCTCTTCACCAAAAGAGTTTATGGAGATGGGATTCACGAGTTAGTGATACAGAAGACTATGCGAGACAATATAAAAACTATACAGAGGTTTATTGATGAAACAATTTGCAATCTACAGCTGTGAGACCGGTCAATCGCATCATTAACAGTTTCTTAAAAGGCTAAAAATTATAATTCTTAAAAGTATCTAGACAGGTTCTTAAAAAGGTAAAAATTATAATTCTTAAAAGCATTTAAACAGGATATCCATCAATTACCAAGGTAGCTTTTACCTTAAATCCCCGGGTAGTAGAAGACTATAGGGTCACCTTACTCTAAGAGTCGAGAAATGCTTCAACCGTTCTAAGCTAATCTAAAAATCTTGAGCTGGGCTCTCAGAATTTATACCATTTTTTCCCGATTACTTCATCTTGGCTGTGAGCATTCTTACTTATTAATATTAATCAAAACTAATTACATTTTAGCTGAGCGCTGTTTTTCTTCAGCCTATGTTCATTGTAAAGAGTTATTTCAAGTACTGGTTAAAGGTAGGTGCCCCTTGTGCCACCTGCTGTTTTCAGCTTTTTGCTTATCTATCCCATTGTGTAGGGTTAGCAAGGAATCCTCTAAGGTAGGCCCTCTTGACCATATCTGCTGTCTTCATCATGTGCTTATTTGTGTCCCATTGTGTAGGGTTTATCAACTACTTGTCAAAGGTATGTCCCCTTGATGAAATCAATCATCCATGATTTAGCTGACTGGTGTTTTCAGCATTTTGCTTACTGCAAAGTATTTTCAAATGATTATTTAAAAATGTTAAAAGTTTGTTGCAAAAGGTCTTCAAATGAATATTAAAAGTAGGTACCCCTTGTCCCCAAATTCCTTCACAAAACTGTTTCCAGTGGCAGAAAGGTCGGTAACCAGAGGATACAGATTTAAGGTAATTGACAAAAGTACCAGAGGTGCCATGAGGAAAAGTATTATTACACAGCGAGTTTTTATGATCTGGAATGCTTTGCCTGAAAGGGTGGTGGAAACAGATTCAATAGTAACTTTCAAAATGGAATTGAATAAATGCCTGAAGGGGAAAAATTGCAGGGCCATGGGGAAAGAGCAGGGGAGTGGGACAAATTGGATAGTTCTTACGAAGTGCCGGAACAGACACGATGGGCCGAATGGCCTCCTTTGTGCTGTATCATTCTATGATTCTATGATCTACCATTTTTCTTTTTATCTCTTTTTTTAAATCATTTAAAAAATATTGCATTAGGTTGGATTCTAGTTCAACATATTGCTGGATGTGGTTTGCATTATAAAGTGAAATACCTGGAAGTTATTAAATTAATCACCTTTATCCAAATAAAATTCTTCTCAGAGCTGGTTGAAGGATTTTAACATTTCAACTCACAAAATACGCCAATGCTGACTGGCTCTCATTTGAAACAAGAGTCAAGGTGAATCAATGAGAAGGTTGGATTAAATAATATGGGGACAACTACATGCTTGCTTACATTTGGGATGTGTTTGTATTTTTGCAATTATTTTCACTCATCATGATGATAGATCAGGTGAAGAAGAAGTAAACGGATTCTACTCCATATAGTTTCTATGAGACCTGTGCAGAATATTCCTGTTTTTGTACCTGGCGAGCATCTCACGCTTTCAGACCAGATAGAGTTTGGGCCAGGTGCACAGTAAAACTCACTTTATGCCACCCCAGCAATGTGCCTTAATCCCAACTCCGCATGCTCTCTCAACATGATTGTGATATTATAATTTCCAACATCAATCCTCCTTGTGACCTCTCCAAGTAATACTGAGAATTTGGTGCCAACTACACAGAATTATAGGTAGTTTTGTGCTGTGGGCTCAGAAATTATAGGGCTGGATTCTTCTCCCACTGGCAGGTAAGCAGCAGGGTGGGACTTCCGCCCGTCCAAATGACTCCGCCACTGACCTGCCACTAACTTTCATCCCAGGGTCCTCGATATCAGTTCAGGGCAGATCAGGAGTGATAATAATGCTCCATATTGGGTTATCACTGCTGGGAGGGAGGGAATTTGAGTGTTGTTGCAGCCTTTAAAAGGCAGCAACTAGTTTAGGGGGACATCAGCTATCAACTGAAGAGAAAGAGCAGCAGGAAGAGCTCTCACATTCTTAGATGTATCCATGGAGGTATTGTTGGCTGAAGTAACGGCTAAGAGGGATCGACAGAGGGCACAAAGTCCCATAAAATGGTGGTTCAAGACATAGGGAGGGTAAGTTTAACCCCACAGGGTGGACGGGAGGTCGAGATTGGACCAAAGATTGGACCTCCCCCCCCCGGTATCCAACCCCCAATGTCTGACCCCCGATATCCGACATCCGATGTCCACCCCACAACTTCCCCCCACCCCCGCCCCCGAGGTAAGACTCATCTCCCTCCCTCCCTCCACTCCCTGGCTGCAGCCTGGAGCCAGAGCCCCCCCACCCCCCCACCCCAGTCAGCCAGCCAGCCTGTCAATCTGGCTGGCTGCAACCGGGAAACCGATTCAAAAAATTTAAAACAGGTCCTGTCGTTAAATTCGGCAGGACCTCTGGGAAACCCATATTTCCGGGTTTCCCAGCAGCTAAACCCCGCCCCCCCCCGCTCCCTCCCTGCCTCCCCGTAAATATCGGGACACTGGAGCAAGATTGCTGATGTAGCATCCACTACCCCAAGAATTGCCACACAGTGCAGGAGGAGGTTCAATGGGGCCAAAATTCCTTAGCACCCCAAGCCAGGCGTGATTCCAGCGGTGTGCAGTGAGGCCCAAGGACCAAAGTAAATTCGTTGTTGGGTCTCATCAGATTAAGATCTACATGACCATGGTGCATTATCCATCCTTGTCCTCCTTGATCTCTCTACAGCCTTTGACATGATTGATCACATGATTCCTCTCCAACATCCTTCAGCACTCACTTGGTTCTACTCTTACCTACCTGATTATGGCCAGAGTATCACCAGCAATGGTTTCTCTTCCTGCCCTCACACTATTACCTCCAGAGACCCCAGGGAACTACCCTTGGCCCCTCCTCTTTTTTCATCCGCCTGCCTCCCTTTGGTGACATTATCCGCAGACATAGCGTCAGCTTCCACATGTGTACTAATGACACCCACTTATACCTCTCTCACAACCCCTCCATTGCCTTTGTGTTGTCAATTGAATCTGACAGTCATGGATGAGAGCTGCAATTTTCGCTCGTTAAGCATTGGGAAGACCAAAGCTATCGCCTTCGGCCCCCACCACAAACTCAGTGGGACTGGACCCTTGTCATCGATTCCATCCCCCTCCCTTGCCACTGTCTCTAGCTGAAACAGACTGTTCACAGTCTTGTCATCCTCTACGACCCCAAGCTGAGTTTTTGACCCCATATCCACTCCATCACAAATACTGTCTACTTCCAGCTCTGTAACATTGCCTGCTTCAGATCATCTGTTGCTGAAACCTCATCCATGCCTTTGTCATTTCCAGCCTCAACTATTCCCATGCTATCCTAACCAGCCTTCCCATCCTTCACTCTCCATAAAATTCGGCTCATCCAAAACTCTGTTGCCCATTTCTTATCCCACACCAAGCCTCACCCACTCTTCAACCCTATCCTTGCTGACTTACATTGCCCTCAATGCTTCAAATTTAAAATTCTCAATCTCATGTTTAAATCCTTTCATGGCCTCACCCCTCCTTATCACTGCAACCTTCTCTAGCCCTATACAACCCACCCACCCCCTCAAACTCTCTGTTGCTCTAACTCTTGCCTTTTGTGCATCCTCCTTTCCCTTCACCTCACCATTGCCAACCATGCCTTCCACTGTCTAGGCCCTATGCTCTGTAAGTCCCTCCCTAAACCCGTCCACCTCTCCCCCTCCCTCTCTTCCTCTAAGACTCTCCTTAAAACCCACCTCTTTGACCAAACTTTGGTCACCACTTCAAAAGTCTCCTATGGCCCAGCATCCATTTTTTGATTACATCTCTTTGAAGCACATTGGGACATTTTTCTGCATTAAAGGCACTATATAAATGCAAGTTGTTACTTTTATTGTAAGATGGCAAACATAAGTTGTGAGCTACTGCAGTCTGTTATTCTGAACGAGCACTTGAATGAGCTGTCTTGAGTTGGCTGCAGAGTATATAATTTTTGAAGAACTTCCACACATTATCTTTAGATATCTTTCTTTAATAAATTCTGTCAGTTCTGAATAGATCCATTTGGATAAAACCTCTACTCTTCTGACATCTAGACCATCAAAGTTGAGGAGAGTTACTGGATGTTAGAAAGCACAATTAATTAAGCCTTTTTCAAGCTTATAAATTCTCGTTATGAGTGCTAGTGGAGTTTATCTGGCCATCTACATATGAAGTCCTTCCAATGCACCATCAGTCTCCATACTAGCAGTATATTGCAAGTCTCTTCAGCAGACCCTAATTAAATGATACCACATTCATTTCCACTGTAAATCTTTAGGTCTAGTACTGATAGATAAGTTCAGTAAGAAAATTCTAAATTCAAATATACTCTCAGTTGCCTTTTATACTGCTTCTTCTCCTGAGAATAACTACTGCTGCTGCTTTACCTAATGAAATATGATTAACACTTTCCATACACCAGGAGCAGCACTGGTAATATCACTTCTGTCTTTCTTTCACTTGTTCTTCCACAATTATTACCAATATTATTATTTAGGTGAATTATGTTTTTTTGGCATTTGAACTTGATAAGAGTTCTTCTCAATGAATTCTCAACGAATACACATTTCTTGAGGAACAAAATCTCCACGGGAAAAGTGATCCATCCGTGGCTAACTGAAGAAGTTAAGGATAGTATTAGATTAAAAGAAGAGGCTTATAATGTTGCGAAGAAAAGTAGCAAGCCTGAGGATTGGGAGAGTTTTAGAAGCCAGCAAAGGATGACCAAAAAATTGATAAAGAGGAAGAAAATAGAATGAGAATAAACAAGCAATAAATATAAAAATAGATTGTAAGAGCTTCTGCAAGTTTGTAAAAAGGAAGAGAGTAGCGAAAGTAAATGTGGGTCCCTTAGAGGCTGAGACAGGAGAAATTATAATGGGGAATAAGGAAATGGCAGAGACGTTAAACAAATATTTTGTATCTGTCTTCACAGTAGAAGGCACAAAACATACCAGAAATAATGGGGAACGAAGAGTCTAACAAGAGTGAGGAACTTAAAGTAATTAATATTAGTAAAGAAAAAGTACTGGAGAAATTAATGGGACTAAAAGCCAACAAATCCCCTGGACCTGATGTCCTATATCCTAGGATTCTAAAAGAGGTGGCTGCAGAGATAGTGAATGCATTGGTTGTGATCTTCCAAAATTCCCTAGATTCTAGAGGAGAGAGAGAGAAAACAGGGAACTACAGGCCAGTTAGCCTGACATCAGTAGTCGGGAAAACTGTGGAATCCATTATTAAGGACGTGATAATGGGGCACTTAGAAAATCATAATATGATTAGGCAAAGTCAACATGGTTTCCTGAAAGGGAAGTCGTGTTTGACAAATCTATTAGTGTATTTTGAGGATTTAACTAGTACGGTAGATAAAGGGAACCAGTGGATGTAGTATATTTGGATTTTCAAAAGGCATTCGATCAGGTGCCACACAAAAGGTTGTTACACAAGATAAGGGCTCATGGGGTTGGGCTTAATATATTAGCATGGATAGAGGATTGGTTAACAGACAGAAAACAGAGAGTAGGAATAAACGGGTCATTTTCAGGATGGCAGGCTGTAACTAGTGGGGTGCCGCAAGGATCGGTGCTTGGAGCTCGGCTATTAAAATCTATATTAGTGACTTAGATGAAGGGACCGAGTATAATGTATCCAAGTTTGCTGACAATACAAAGCTAGGTGGGAAAGTAAGCTTTGAGGAGGACACAAAGGGCTCGATTTTAAAAGGGCGGTGGGGGGTGGGTGGTGGTCATGGGCACACGGCAAACGCAAATAATAAAAACTTACTGTTCCCCATGCGATCGCGACTTAATTGTTTCCGGGTTTGCTGTCTGAAAGCTGCGCAGTGGGCGGATTGCACACCCGCATGACAGGCTGTCAGCTGGAGCATCTAGATTTAAAGGGCCATTGTTCCAGTGGATTTTGCTGGAGCAAAGAGTAAGAAGACACAATGGAGCAGCACAGGGGCAAGGCTGCTCCAAGATTCAGCGATGCCTTACTACAGGTGCTACTGGCCGGGGTGAGGAGGAAGGAGGAGGGAACTATTTTACCCGGCCGACAGGAGGAAGAGCCCTGTCTCTGCCACCAAGAAGGCCTGGCTCGAGGTGGCAGAGGAGGTCCATCAGCAGCCGCAACATATCCCGCACTTGGGTCCAGTGGTGACATAACTTTAACATTCATCACACACAACATGAATTGATGTTAACAATGCTTGGCATGTTGAACACCTCAGTATGCTCATCGCAACATGACACATCTGTGATGATGCTTAATATTGCCTTCTGCTCTCTTACAGGCCCTTCAACGACCGCAGTGATGGGAGAGGGCGATTCCTCAGAGGAGCTCCCAGCCTCTGAGGATGCACCATCACATCTTAGCGAGCCATCCACCAGCGCAGATACTCACACCTCGGTGAGTCATAGTACTCAGTTAGTTGGGTTGGACTTTGGTGAGTCACCACACACAAATGGGCACGAGCAGATACTGGTGGCAGGGGCAACTTTGGAGAGTCCACGTCGATGGGTGCACTCAACTCCAGGCTCTGTTCAGCTGGACGCAGATGCTGAACCCCAGTGGCCATCCTTTAAAAAGAGGGAGAGCAGCACATTTGTGAGGTACTGGAACAGGTAGATGGGTACGGTAGCATAGTGGTTATGTTACTGGACAAGTAATCCTGAGGCCTGGACTAAAATCCAGAGTCATGAGTTCAAATCCTGCCACGGCAGCTGGCGAATTTAAATTCAATTAATTAATTGAATAATATCTGGAATTAAAATACTAGTATCAGTAATGATGACCATGAAACTACCGGATTGTCGTAAAAAAAACTTATCTGGTTCACTAATGTCCTTTAGGGAAGGAAACCTGCCGTCCTTACCTGGTCTGGCCGATATGTGACTCCAGACCCACAGCAATGTGGTTGATTCTTAATGGCCCTCTGAAATGGCCAAGCAAGCCACTCAGTTGTAAAATCTCGCTACGAAAAGTCATAATAAGAATAAAACCAGACGGACCACCCGGCATCGGACCACTAGGCACCGGACACGACAACGGCAAACCAAGCCCAGTCGACCCTGCAAGGTCCTCCTTACTAACATCTGGGGACTTGTGCCAAAATTGGGAGAGCTGTCCCACAGACTAGTCAAGCAACAGCCTGACACAGCCATACTCACAGAATCATACCTTTCAGCCAACGTCCCAGACTCTTCCATCACCATCCCTGGGTATGCCCTGTCCCACCGGCAGGACAGACCCACCAGAGGTGGCGGTACAGTGGTATACAGTCAGGAGGGAGTGGCCCTGGGAGTACTCAACATTGACTCCGGACCCCATGAAATCTCATGGCATCAGGTCAAACATGGGCAAGGAAACCTCCTGCTGATTACCACCTACCGTCCTCCCTCAGCTGATGAATCAGTCCTCCTCCATGTTGAGCACCACTTGGAGGAAGCACTGAGGGTAGCAAGGGCATAAAATGTACTCTGGGTGGGGGACTTCAATGTCCATCACCAAGAGTGGCTCGGTAGCAACACTACTGGCCGAGTCCTGAAGGATATAGCTGCTAGACTGGGCCTGCGGCAGGTGGTGAGCGCACCAACACGAGGGAAAAACTTACATGACCTCGTCCTCACCAATCCACCTGTCGCAAATGCATCTGTCCATGACAGTATTGGTAGGAGTGACCACCGCACAGTCCTCGTGGAGATGAAGTCCCGTCTTCGCACTGAGGACACCATCCAACGTGTTGTGTGGCACGACCACCGTGCTAAATGGGATAGATTCAGAACAGATCTAGCAGCTCAAAACTGGGCATCCATGAGGTGCTGTGGGCCATCAGCAGCAGCAGAATTGTATTCCAGCACAATCTGTAACCTCATCGCCCGGCATATTCCTCACTCTACCATTACCAACAAGCCAGGGGATCAACCCTGGTTCAATGAGGAGTGTAGAAGAGCATGCCAGGAGCAGCACCAGGCGTATCTAAAAATGAGGTGCCAACCTGGTGAAGCTACAACTCAGGACTACATGCATGCTAAACAGTGGAAGCAACATGCTATAGACAGAGCTAAGCGATTCCACAACCAACGGATCAGATCAAAGCTCTGCAGTCCTGCCACATCCAGTCATGAATGGTGGTGGACAATTGAACAACTAACGGGAGGAGGAGGCTCTGCAAACATCCCCATCCTCAATGACGGCGGAGTCCAGCACGTGAATGCAAAAGACAAGGCTGAAGCGTTTGCAACCATCTTCAGCCAGAAGTGCCGAGTGGATGATCCATCTCGGCCTCCTCCCAATATCATCACCATCACGGAAGCCAGTCTTCGGCCAATTCGATTCACTCCACGTGATATCAAGAAACGGCTGAGTGCACTGGATACAGCAAAGGCTATGGGCCCCGACATCATCCCAGCTGTAGTGCTGAGGACTTGTGCTCCAGAACTAGCTGCGCCTCTAGCCAAGCTGTTCCAGTACAGCTACAACACTAGCATCTACCCGACAATGTGGAAAATTGCCCAGGTATGTCCTGTCCACAAAAAGCAGGACAAATCCAATCCGGCCAATTACCGCCCCATCAGTCTACTCTCAATCATCAGCAAAGTGATGGAAGTTGTCGTCGACAGTGCTGTCAAGCGGCACTTACTCACCAATAACCTGCTCACCGATGCTCAGTTTGGGTTCCGCCAGGACCACTCGGCTCCAGACCTCATTACAGCCTTGGTCCAAACATGGACAAAAGAGCTGAATTCCAGAGGTGAGGTGAGAGTGACTGCCCTTGACATCAAGGCAGCATTTGACCGAGTGTGGCACCAAGGAGCCCTAGTAAAATTGAAGTCAATGGGAATCAGGGGGAAAACTCTCCAATGGCTGGAGTCATACCTAGCACAAAGGAAGATGGCAGTGGTTGTTGGAGGCCAATCATCTCAGCCCCAGGACATTGCTGCAGGAGTTCCTCAGGGCAGTGCCCGAGGCCCAACCATCTTCAGCTGCTTCATCAATGACCTTCCCTCCATCATAAGGTCAGAAATGGGGATGTTCGCTGATGACTGCACAGTGTTCAGTTCCATTCGCAACACCTCAAATAATGAAGCAGTCCGAGCCTGCATGCAGCAAGACCTGGACAACATCCAGGCTTGGGCTCATAAGTGGCAAGTAACATTCCCGCCAGATAAGTTTCAGGCAATGACCATCTCCAACAAGAGAGAGTCTAACCACGTCCCCTTGACATTCAACGGCATTACCATCGCCAAATCCCCCACCATCAACATCCTGGGGGTCACCATTGACCAGAAACTTAACTGGACCAGCCATATAAATACTGTGGCTACGAGAGCAGGTCAGAGGCTGGGTATTCTGCGGCGAGTGACTCACCTCCTGACTTCCCAAAGCCTTTCCACTATCTACAAGGCACAATTGTAAACAATTTTACAACACCAAGTTATAGTCCAGCAATTTTATTTTAAATTCACAAGCTTTCGGAGATTTTCTCCTTCCTCAGGCAAATGTTTTTCTCCTTCCTCAGGCAAACATTTGCCTGAGGAAGGAGAAAATCTCCGAAAGCTTGTGAATTTAAAATAAAATTGCTGGACTATAACTTGGTGTTGTAAAATTGTTTACAATTGTCAACCCCAGTCCATCACCGGCATCTCCACATCATGACTACAAGGCACAAGTCAGGAGTGTGATGGAATACTCTCCACTTGCTTGGATGAGTACAGCTCCATCAACACTCAAGAAGCTCGACACCATCCAAGATAAAGCTGCCCGCTTGATTGGCACCCCATCCACCACCCTAAACATTCACTCCCTTCACCACCGGCGCACTGTGGCTGCAGTGTGTACCATCCACAGGATGCACTGCAGCAACTCGCCAAGGCTTCTTCGAAAGCACCTCCCAAACCCGTGACCTCTACCATCTAGAAGGACAAGAGCAGCAGGCACATGGGAACAACACCACCTGCACGTTCCCCTCCAAGTCACACACCATCCCGACTTGGAAATATATCGCCGTTCCTTCATTGTCGCTGAGTCAAAATCCTGGAACTCCCTTCCTAACAGCACTGTGGGAGAACCGTCACCACACGGACTGCAGCGGTTCAAGAAGGCGGCTCACCACCACCTTCTCAAGGGCAATTAGCGATGGGCAATAAATTCTGTCCTCGCCAGCGATGCCCACATCCCGTGAACGAATAAAAAGAAAAAATAACAGGTGCCATGCACACTCTTCACAATATCGCAGAGGATGGAGGCGTCCAACTCCCGCATTAGTGGAATGGTGGCACTGGTACATGAGGGAATCTCTGAGATAGTGTCACAGGGATGTGAGCAACTGTCCGAGATAGTGTTGCACGTAACTGCTGAAATGTCTGAGATAGTGTCGCAGGTAAGTGCGGGAATGTCTGCAATGGAGAGAAGGCTAGCCTCCGTTGAGCTTCAAGCATGGCTCACAAATGAGTCCATTCAGGCCCTGACAACGGCTGTTCAGACTCACGATGAACAACATCCTGCCGCCTTGAACAGGCAGATAGAAACTTTACAACAGGGCTTCCAAGGCATCATACATATCCTCCAAACTGCTCTCCAGCAGGGTGGTAGGAGTGATGTGGGCCTGACCCAGGAAAAGGATGATGGCGAAAGGGGACATGGAAGTGGGGACATCACTCGAAGCGCTCCCATGTCTCACCCATTACCCCTCTCTCAACTAGTACCCGCAATGCTGACTTCTCTCCAGGTAGTCGAGTCAATCCCTGCATAGGTGCAGGTGGAGCAATCTTTGTTGGGCTCCAAAACCCAGAGGGCGTAGGCCAAAAGCATCTAAGCAGTCAGGGCGTGGACATGAGCAACCTGCCACTACCTCTGCTGCAGCCACAGGAGATGCACCAAGTAGAAGTGGTAGGAAGAGAAAGGCTAATGATTTGTGATCACAAAGGATATGCACAAGAGTGTGTGACAGACTGACATGTTTTTCATTTATATTTGGTTTTTGTTAAAGTCACGTTAAATGTTATCATTCTCACCGCTACTGCCACGTCTTGCCCATTCTTGACTGCCTTTTGTGATACTTAAGAAAAGACATACTTGCTCTCGAGGCAGTACAAAGAAGGATCACTCGGTCAATCCCGGGGATGAGGGGGTGGACATATGAGGAGAAGTTGAGTAGATTGGGACTCTACTCATTGGAGTTCAGAAGAATCAGAGGCGATCTTATTGAAACATAAAAGATTGTGAAGGGGCTTGATCGGGTGGATGCGGTAAGGATGTTCCCAAGGATGGGTGAAACTAGAACTAGGGGGCATAATCTTAGAATAAGGGGCTGCTCTTTCAAAACTGAGATGAGGAGAAACTTCTTCACTCAGAGGGTAGTAGGTCTGTGGAATTTGCTGCCCCAGGAAGCCGTGGAAGCTACATCATTAAATAAATTTAAAACAGAAATAGACAGTTTCCTAGAAGTAAAGGGAATTAGGGGTTACGGGGAGCGGGCAGGAAATTGGACATGATTTTAGATTTGAGGTTAGGATCAGATCAGCCATGATCTTATTGAATGGCGGAGCAGGCTCGAGGGGCCGATTGGCCTACTCCTGCTCCTATTTCTTATGTTCTTATGTTCTTATAGTGCCCTTTCATGTGCTTTATCATGAACGGTGACACTTGATGCCACCCAGTGGGTCACTTTACAGTGGGTGTATGTGTAGTTACAGGAGTGTTTTGTGCAGGGGGTGGGGGGGGTGGGACTGGTGTTGGCCCTGCTCTTTCCAGGTGGTGTGAGGACTGGACTCTTATCACTTTCTGATCTTATGAGATCAGTTCACATATGAGTGACTCCCTGGCGTCATGAGCAGCCAGATGAGCCATGGGTTCTTCATCCTCCTTCTCCTCCTTCTCCTCCTTCCCCTCCTGCTCCTGCAGCTCCTGCTCCTGCTCCTCCTCAATTTGGGTGGCAGATGTGGATGGTGGAAGAGGGCATGGGCTGCATTTTCCGGTTTCCCTCTCTGTTGCGCCATGTTGTGCAGGACACAACACACTACTATAATGAGACCCACTCTCGCTGGTGCATATTGAAGCACTCCCTCAGAACGATCGAGGCACCAAATTCTCATCTTCAGCAGTCCTATCGTATGTTCAATTATAGACCTGGTGGCGATGTGGCTGTCGTTGTATCAACGCTGTTGTTCGCTGATGGGTTTCCTCAGAGGTGTCAATAGCCACATGTGCAGGGGGTATCTCTTGTCCCCGAGGAGCCAGCCCTTAAGGGTGTTTGGTGCATGGAGGAGGACTGGGATGTTGGATTCCCTCAGAATGAACGAATTGTGGCAGCTGCCAGGGAATCTGGCGCACATGTGAAGAAATCTTTTGCGGTGGTCACAAATGAGCTGAGTGTTGATGGAGTGATAACCCTTTTGTTGATGAACAGTCCTGGCTCATGTGGAGGTGCTCATATTGCTATATAGGTGCGATCAATTACACCCTGTACACCTGGGAAGCCAGCCACAGAGTGGAATCCCACTACCCTCTCTGTCTGGCTGAGGTCGTCCATGGGGAAGTTGACATATTGCGAGGCCCTGCGAAACAAACCGTCGGTGACCTGCCTTATGCACTTGTGTACAGATGACTGAGAGAACCCGGCGATGTCACCAGTGGTACCCTGGAATGATCCGGAGGCGAAGAAGCTGAGGGCAGTGGTCACTTTAACTGCGATGGGTAATGAGACGCCGCCAGGCCCAGTCGGGAGCAGCTCAGCATGAAGGAGGCTGCAGGTGTCTGCGACCACCTGGCGACTCACTCTCAGCTTCCATATGCACCGCTCCTCAGAGAGGTCCAAGAAGCTGAGCCTCGGTCTGTAGATCCTCTGACGAGGGTAGTGCCTCCTGCGACGTCAGTCCCTCTGTTGTTCCTCTCTTGTGGAGGTGCCTGTGGCACAACACTGTGTTGAGGAGCTACAAGTGGCGGAAATGCACGTTGTGCCTGGCGAGACTGGTGATGTTCCTTGTCCTCGAATGTACGGTGAATGCAGCCATCGTGCCCCCCATTCTGATGGTGTCAGTTTGAGGGGGTCTGAAAAGTTGGTAAATATGTGCAAACATAACAATTCTGAGTGGAAACCAAGAATTTTCAGTCTAAACACAAAGATCTCCCAGCCAAAAGTTTGTCTGAGAACTGAGTGCCCTGCTGCAATAACTAACCTTTTATCCCCATCTGTCAAACAGGGATTTAAATGTCCAAATGGCTGCCGGCTGAAACATGACTCGTTCCCCATGGCGTGTTTCACACAGCATGAGAAACACGTTGAGGCAGCGTTGAAATCGCTTGCCTTCACTCTTAATCAGATTTAAGCACATTTCAAGTACTTGAATTCCTTATTTAAATGTCGTCCTGCCGGTTTTAATTGCTGGCGGGACTTCCGGGTTCGGCAACAGCATGCGCACCCAGATGACCCTGGGTCGTGCGGGTTCTTAGGTGTGTTGGTGCTGGGATTTCTGCCCGCTCCTGGAAATCCTGATTTTCTGCGCACACCGCACCCCCCAACCCCGCCCCCAACGCACCCGCAGTTCCGTTTTAAAATCGAGCCCAAGGAGTGTGCAAAGGGATATAGACAGGTTAAGTGAATGGCCATGACGGTGGCAGATGGAGTATAATGTGGGGAAATGTGAGGTTATTCACTTTGGTAAGAAGAATAGAAAAACAGAATATTTTTTAAATGGTGAGAAACTATTAAATGTTGATGCTCAGAGAGACTTGGGTGTCCTACACGAAGCACAGAAAGTTAACATGCAGGTACAGCAAGCAATAAGGAAGGCAAATGGTTTGTTGGCCTTTATTGCAAGGGAGTTGGAGTACAAGAGTAAGGAAGTCTTGCTGCAATTGTACAAGGCTTTGGTGAGATCACACCTGGAGTACTGTGTACAGTTTTGGTCTTCTTACATAAGGAAGGATATACTTGCCTTAGAGGGGATGCAACAAAGGTTCACTAGATGGATTCCTGGGATGGGGAGGTTGTCCTATGAGGAGAGGTTGAGTAGAATGGGCCTATACTCTCTGGAGTTTAAAAGAATGAGAAGCGACCTTATTGAAACATATAAGATTCTGAGAGGGCTTGACAGGGTAGATGCTGAAAGGCTGTTTCCCCTGGCTGGAGAGTCTAGAGCTATGGACAATAGTCTCAGGATAAGGAGTTGGACATTTAGGACTGAGATGAGGAGGAATTTCTTCACTCCGAGGGTTGTGAATCTTTGGAATTCTCTACCCCAGAGGGCTGTGGGTGCGGAGTCATTGAGTATATTCAAGGCTAAGATTGATAGATAATGGACTCCAAGGGAACCAAGGGATATGAGGACTGGGTGGGAAAGTGGAGTTGAGATCGAAGATCAGCCATGATCTTATTGAATGGCGGAGCAGGCTCGAGGGGCCATATGGCCTACTCCTGCTCCTAGTTCTTATGTTCTCCAATGGCTCACCTGGTTAAGCCAGTAAGTAACTGAGTCGCACAGACAAAGAAAGTTCCAATCTGTACTGTGTTAACAGATATCAGCCAGGGGTCTACAATTTGCCTAACCACCCTAGGTTAGAGTGGGAAAAATCAGTTAGGATTCCCACTCCTAATCGTTATTCAGAGTCTGCTGTTCAAAGCCCATGGGGCCGATTTTTGTCTGCATTATCCTTTGTGTGCAGTTTTTGCTGGAGCTGTCTGATACCTGTCCTGTTTGTGCTACATGCACATTCCTGGTCACTGGTCAGCACAGGTGGAGTCATTGCAACTGAAACAGGCATTATTATTGGAATTAATCAGTTGCAAGTAACTTCATCCAGGGTTGCACATGGTTTCCTCCATATCTGCTGATCGCAGGCCATGTGCAGGCTATGCCCATATAATCTGGGTGTTCTGATTAGTGATGCTGCGTTTTAAATATTCATAGTTTATAAAGACAGATACTAACTTCTATTCAAAGGCAGTGAGGTGAGAAAAATGTTGAAGAATGCCATTGCAGTAGGGCTGCACTATGAGTGGGAGTTTGGAGGAGAGCCAGGAAGTTATGTTGTCACATCATCCACTTTGGCACAATGGGTGTCTCATTCAGAATCCCACTGTACATGTGTTACTAGGAGGAAGCCTGTTTATAATCACTATTTAGGCTTACACACAAAGAGTGATCACTTATAGAATCATAGAATCATAGAAGTTACAACATGGAAACAGGCCCTTCGGCCCAACATGTCCATGTCACCCAGTTTATACCACTAAGCTAGTCCCAATTTCCTGCACTTGGCCCATATCCCTCTATACCCATCTTACCCATGTAACTGTCCAAATGCTTTTTAAAAGGCAAAATTGTACCCGCCTCTACTACTGCCTCTGGCAGCTCGTTCCAGACACTCACCACCCTTTGAGTGAGTACTTGGGCAAGGTACTGGGGACACCCAGCACCCATACAAGTATTCCCACAGCAAAGTGTTTATATTCTCCATGGTAAGTAAAATAATGCTGGTCTGAACTTTACTGGCAGTGGGATAATGGTATTTCTGACTCCTTGATCCTGAAAATCTATGGGGCGGCACATCTCAGAGTAAGTGCTGAGATATGCCCACCCCAGGCATCTGCTGCTGGCCCAGCTAAATTTCACGGGTTCAGCAAGAGGTCCCTTCATTTGATTACCATTGGCAGGTGCTGGCAGCACTAGAGATGCCTCTGGAGTATACACAATTGCAGAAAGGCCAGAAAGTCTGGTGGAAGAGGCCCAGCCAGATGGAGGTGTTGGTGTACCCGCCCCCTCCCCCCCAGAAACATCCCTTTGCTGTCCTCTTTGTAAGGGAGTTGCTTTAAAAAATATATATAATTGTTGACAAATCTTCAGGAGTGCAGGCCATGATACTGGTCTAGATCCCAGGTAGTCCGACATCCACTCCTGGGTTGGCCAGTATTCTTAGTCTCATCAGGTATACCTGTGCCAACCATACGTTGGGTTCCAATAAAGGCCAGGGGTGCGGAGACTTGGATGTTCAAAACTCCTGCCCTTGGCTCTGCCCTGTGGATGGTCATGTTTGGGGTGGATGGATGCTCTGCCTCCACATTGTAATTCCGATTCTTCGGCGTTATACGCACCTGGCATATCCGGCCTTGTTTCTGGCTGTTCTTAT
Organism: Heptranchias perlo; assembly: GCF_035084215.1. Classification (NCBI taxonomy): domain Eukaryota; kingdom Metazoa; phylum Chordata; class Chondrichthyes; order Hexanchiformes; family Hexanchidae; genus Heptranchias; species Heptranchias perlo. The sequence continues at coordinate 133,318,038 of NC_090325.1, forward strand.
GCACTACCGCTGAAGGTATGATGGGAGTATGACAGAGCCTCCGTGGACCTGAAGGGCCTTTAAGTCTGAGTAACATGGTAATAATACAAGATGTAGTTACAACACAGATAGAGATGGCTTTTCCAGTGGAATATTCTGTGGGTGGTTTTTGTCAGTAAAAGGAGGCTGTGATTTTAGAGCCTAGAAGAAAAAGATGCTGGAGAGATATCAGTATCTCTGAATAGAAGAAGCAGGGAGGGTTGCAGCAGCAGTCTGTGTGGAACAAATTGTGCTGGCCATCTTCTTTCTCAGCATGTTTACAAATCTGCAATTTAAAACCAGTAGGGAAGTTATTTCTTAAGATACCTGGATTTTGCTCCATGCTGATAAAGAGGTTTGCACAAAGATGTTTTTGGCAGTGCTGGTAACACTTTTTTTTGGGAGAGGCCGTATAGAAAGGACTTGCTGTTACAGAATGCCTTACCATGTCTCTTCAAAACATCCTAAAGTACTTCACATACACTGAATTACATTTTGAAGTGCAGTCATTGCTGCTATGCAGGCAAACACAGCAGGCAATTTGCACAAGGTCTAATAAATGGCAATGATATGAATGACCAGTTTTTCTTTAGTGTTGGTTGGTAGAACTGCTTTCTCTTCTTTGAATTGTGCCATGGGGATCTTTAATGTCAACCTGAAACAGCACATCTGGCCTCAGTTTAATGTCTCATCTGACAGTGTAAAGTTCTCTCAGTGCTACATTGAAGTGTCAGCCTAGATAATGTGCATACGTCCTGAGATGAACCCGCATCCTACTGCCTCAGAAGTGAAAGTGCCACCAACTGATTTAAGCTATACTCAGAAGGTTGAGGAGGTTTGAGATCTTGAAAATATACTTAGTATTCTCTAACATTTTGGATCTATAGCAGGGGCTTCACTTTCTGAACTGGCAGATGAAATTTAATATGGACAAATGTAACATACTTACATCGGAAGGAAAATTGAGCAACACACATACTCCATGAATGGGGTTGAAATAGCTAAGGATGAAGTTGAAGGAGATCTAGGAGTCTTAGTAAACTTGATGTTCAACATGTTCAGCCAATTTAAAACAGCAATCAACAATGCAAATAAAATGCTTAATTATTTATTCAAAACAGTAGAGTGGAAACCAGACAAATCATGCTTAAATTGTATAGTAATCTGATCAGACCACACCTTGAGTAATGTGTCCAGATCTGGTCACTAAAACACAAGAGACAATGGCCTAAAAATTTGATGGTGCCATGCCTGTTTTTCAGGCACTAAATGGGCGCCTATGTTTCCAATATGGCGGGTAGAAGCATACGCTCATTACAAGCCGGAAGTATGTGCTCGCCATATTGGAGTAGCTAAAAAAGTAGGCGCTCAGGACCTGTGCCTGAAACAGGCATTAGGCCCTTTGCATATGCAAATATGGGGCCTAACGCCCGTTTGCAGCCCCCTGTGCAAACATGGGTTGCCCTGATTGCAGCTGGCGCAGTGGTTGGACGAACTGAGATGGGCTGAATGGTCTTCATCATCTGTAAAGTTCTTGTGATCTTGTGATCTTGTAAATTCCAATGGCCCAGATTTTCTTGCAATGGCGAGATCGGTGACGTACACTGTAAAGTTCGTCGTTTAGCGCGTCGATCGTGCCACTTATAACTTAGTTCATATTTTCCTGCATTTCTAATCCTGTGCCATGGGTACAGCAGCGAATCAGAAGCAGCACACCCTATGACCAAAGTTAATCAGCTTTTAGTAACATGAGAAACTCATTGATTCTCATCTGAGTTCTTTCATCGATGACAATGATGGCATCGGGGCGACTCTGACAGACAAGGCGCCAGCCATGGTATCTTGCTGCAGATATTTTAACTGTAGCTAAAGGCTCCTCACATTAACCCGTCGGGTACATCATTACATTTATTGAGTTTCGAATCTTATGGATTGTTTTATTGTTTAGAGATTGTTGAAGGAACATTGGGGGATGATAATGGGATTCCAATGCATCTGTACCTCTGAATGATTTGGTTGAAAACTAAATATTTTTGTGAAACATTAAATGATGTACTAATTGCAAAACACTTCAGTGCTAGATAAACTGCAATGTCTGGTTATTTAAATCTTAGTTGATAAGGTTTTCATTATAGAACTATGTAATGCCTGTGTTGAATGGATGCTTGGAAATAAATCAGACTATTTATAAGGTACTAAGAACTAAACAAACAAGCTCAGGCCAACTGGAAAGCATGTTTAAAGGTTTTTAATAGATCTTGGAGCAATAAATCACACAGCTACTTGGTCACCAGGGCTATTATTTTTCAGTCTAAGTGAAAACTGGCTTAAATGCAGGAAAATCACGATGGCCATTGATTTTAATGGGGACGAAGTTGTGATCAAACATGTTTCCGGCGAGGTGGTGCTGCGTAAATGTCCTAGGAAAATATGGAGTGACATAACTAATGGTGTAAGTCACTGACTCCATAATTTCCTCTTTCGTGCTGTTCAAGGGTCCCTATGAGGTGGATGCACCATTACAATGGCACAAGTCCTCAGGAAAATCTGGGCCAATGTCCAGGTGGCACCTATAACTGGAACCACATTGGAAGCCCTAGCATGCTGCTTGGGGTAGTCCTTGCCATTTGCCACTTTAAATTAATTAAATGAAAGTATAATTATAGAAACATCAGACATACAAGAGAAGTACAATCGTATTCATTCTTGATCCCAGAGTGAAGTAACAAAGCCATGGTTTCTCAGAAGTAAAATGTCAATTTTGAGGAGCGAATATTTAATAAATTGTATTATATCCAGTAAAGCTTGAATTACGTTTAATGACAAAACCAGTGGGCTACACACTGCTGGAGAAATTGCAAAATATAAAGAGAAGCTTAGGGATATATTGGGAAATAAGCCTTTGTATACATCTAGCTGAGCCTTACCCAGGAAATTCAATGAAGTGTTAATTGATTTCTTCTTTTTCCCCTTTACACCTGCAGTAAAACAATATATGCAGTTCTGTAATACCATCAGAGAATATAACATTTCTTTGTGTTTTTTCATCCTCCCAAAGAAAAGCTTTGTCTGGCAGTTAAATAATAGAAGTCATTCCAACGTAGCAATAACAACCAAAGGATTTTTTTTCAAGTTTCCTCTCCTTTAAGGCTCTCCTTTCTGTACCGAGAGCATGTAACCATGGAATCGGTCCTTATATTAACTCATTCCTTACATTTTAGGTAGGAAATCAAGACACAGTTATAATGACTGAACTGCAAAGGTAGATAAAAAATATAATTGCTTCAATGCAAAGAACCCACAGAGGTCTGCAGGTAAATAGAGGAGTGGATTTTCTCGGGGCACTCCTGCTGCGCTGCCACAAATTTGATGGAAGTTTGGCAGGAACCCGGTTTACGCGAATAAATGGGGTTTCTGCCAAACTTCCACCAAAGATACAGTGGCGTAGCAGGAGAAAAGCCCTGAGGAAATTTATCCCTTAGAGCTTTCTTTTTCTTGTACTGCCTGATTTCAGAGGAGAATGAGTCCGGTTTCAATATAAATGAGTGTGATACCAGACCAGAAATGACTGCCAATGATTCTAGTGAATGAATGCCTAACATGTTCAAATGACATTCTGCTGTCCATTATTTTAATGGAGGCAATTAATCAATGAAGGTTCAATATATTAATATGATGTTCCTCTGTAACTATTTTAATGGATGTAATAATCCATTTAATTTAAAACAGGTTAATGTCTCAAAATTGTGTAGGGATGTCATATGCATTAAACGTTTGTCAGTTAATATCAACAGCAGTAATTTCTCACCTACTCTTTTCACAAAAAAGTGTTTAGCAAATCTACTATTTAGCTTGGGGAGGAAGAACATTAAAAAGAGCCATGCAACATTTTTCTCAAAATGAAGCCCTTGCACAGGCACGATGAGCTGTATCATTCTATGAAGTGAAACACCAAATGCATTTTGATGTGATTTCTATCACTGCAGAGTGTTTGTAAACAAATAAGAAAAAAGGTTCTCTACTTTCTTTCCATGATGATACTACCTGCCTCTTTAAGGTTTTGAATGTTGGGATCTGAGAAGTGTTGGAAAAGTAAACTTAGAAACAATTTTGATCCACAATTCTGCAGTGTCTGGGAAGGTAATGTTATCTGCATGTGAAACAGATAAATTGGACACATTTTGGACCCTTTGAGTGTTCCAAGCCTGGTTTGAAACAAATAGTGGTCCGTTATCATTCAATGAAATACCAATCTCTTGTACAGTCATGTACATACAAAGTATGATATGCATGATTGCAATGACCATGACGCCAAACAGAATGATCTATAGTTAATTATGTTTGCTTGAAACCGGGATTAGAAAATTCACTTCAAAGTAAAGAAAACTCGGTTTAAAATGTTTTACGTAAACATTACTTAGGATTCCTACAAGAAAGTTGCAGTACAATTAACACTGAAACTGTAACCACCTCCCCTTGACATTCTACGGCATCACCATCGCCGAATCCCCCACCATCAACATCCTGGGGGTCACCATTGACCAGAAACTTAACTGGACCAGCCACATAAATACTGTGGCTATGAGAGCAGGTCAGAGGCTGAGTATTCTGCGGCGAGTGACTCACCTCCTGACTCCCCAAAACCTTTCCACCATCTACAAGGCACAAGTCAGGAGTGTGATGGAATACTCGCCACTTGCTTGGATGAGTGCAGCTCCAACAACACTCAAGAAGCTCGACACCATCCAAGATAAAGCAGCCCGCTTGATTGGCACCCCATCCACCACCCTAAACATTCACTCCCTTCACCACCGGCGCACTGAGGCTGCAGTGTGTACCATCCACAGGATGCACTGCAGCAACTCGCCAAGGCTTCTTCGACAGCACCTCCCAAACCCGCGACCTCTCCCACCTAGAAGGACAAGAGCAGCAGGCACATGGGAACAACACCACCTGCACGTTCCCCTCCAAGTCACACACCATCCTGACTTGGAAATATATCGCCGTTCCTTCGTTGTCGCTGGGTCAAAATCCTGGAACTCCCTTCCTAACAGCACTGTGGGAGAACCGTCACCACACGGACTGCAGCAGTTCAAGAAGACGGCTCACCACCACCTTCTCGAGGGCAATTAGGGATGGGCAATAAATGCTGGCCTTGCCAGCAACGCCCACATCCCATGAACGAATAAAAAAAAAACAAAGGATGTAGGTATAGCACAATCTTGAAGGATCTTAATGGAAGAAGGAGGCTCTGTAAACATCCCCATCCTCGATGATGGCAGAGCCCAGCGCGTAAGTGCAAAAGACAAGATTGAAACATGGACAAAAGAGCTGAATTCCAGAGGTGAGATGAGAGTGACTGCCCTTGACATCAAGGCAGCATTTGACCGAGTGTGGCATCAAGGAGCCCTAGTAAAATTGAATTCAATAGGAATCAGGGGGAAAACTCTCGAGTGGCTGGGGTCATACCTAGCACAAAGGAAGATGGCAGTGGTTATTGGAGGCCAATCATCTCAGCCCCAAGACATTGTGGCAGGAGTTCCTCAGGGCAATGTCCTAGGCCCAACCATCTTCAGCTGCTTCATCAATGACCATCATAAGGTCAGAAGTGGGGATGTTCGCTGATAATTGCACAGTGTTCAGTTCCATTCGCAACCCCTCAGATAATGAAGCAGTCTGTGCCCGCATGCAGCAAGACCTGGACAGCATCCAGGCTTGGGCTGATAAGTGGCAAGTAAAATTCGCGCCAGACAAGAGCCAGGCAATGACCATCTCCCCATGGCATTCAATGGCATTACCATAGCCAAATCCTCCACCATCAACATCCTGGGGGTCACCATTGATCAGAAACTAAACTGGACCAGCCACATAAATACTGTGGCTACAAGAGCAGGTCAGAGGCTGGGTATTCTGTGCGAGTGACTCATCTCCTGACTCCCCAAAGCCTTTCCACCATCTACAAGGCACAAGTCTGGAGTGTTATGGAATACTCTCCACTTGCCTGGATGAGTGCAGCTTCAACAACTCTCCAAGAAGCTCAACACCATCCAGGACAAGTCAGCCCGCTTGATTAGCACCCCATTCACCACCCTAAACATTCACTCCCTTCACCACCGGCGCACCGTCGCTACAATGTGTACCATCTACCAGCAACTCACCAAGGCTTCTTCGACAGCAGCTCCCAAACCCTTGACCTCTACCACCTAGAAGGACAAGGGCAGCAGGCGCACAGGAACATCACCACCTGTACGTTCTCCTCCAAGTCATACACCATCCTGACTTGGAAATATATCGCCGTTCCTTCATCGTCGCTGGGTCAAAATCCTGGAACTCCATAGCTGAAAGCACTGTGGGAGAACCTTCACCACACGGACTGCAGCGGTTCAAGAAGGCGGCTCACCACCACCTTCTCAAGGGCAATTAGGGATGGAAAATAAATGCTGGCCTTGCCAGCGACGCCCACATCCCATGAATGAATATTAAAGAAAACTATTTCTCTGCTTTAAATCTAAATGATTTAGGATTTGCCTTATTCTACAAAAAATATTTATTTTTGCAAATGTTCATACTCCAGCAGGATAAACGAGTGAAAGAATGCATGTACTGCTTCTCATCATACTTTATACCAAAATGTTAATAACTTTGCAATTTTACAATTTGCAATTACACTTCAAGCCTAGATTGTTTTTTCTGTAAAAATGCCGCACTTAGTATATTTTCAATGTGAACAAAGCTAGACTCAGAATACAAATGATGCACTTGCAAAGGTAATTGCCTTAGTTTTTCCGATGAGCTTTGGCTAAAGCCATTCATTAAACTGGCAAGAACATTCAACACAAAAGTATTATCTTTCTGAGGTTTGAATGTACATTAAGCTCAGTCACATGGCAAACATGTTTAAACAAAAGCTTTTGTTCAGTTAGCTCACTTCAGCTGGTAAGCCCTTCATCAGATAGTAAAGGACAGTTAAGTTGGAGTCTCTACCAACTGAAATAAAATCCCAGGGGTTGCAAAACTGAGTAGTAATGTGCAGTCAAGTGTAGAGGGACATTGGATCACAAAACCAAATGAACCCAAACTATTCTTGGAGACACAAGTTGACATAATCTGCTATATTCTCCTGTGAGAGATAAGTTTGGAGTTGCCTGGGGACAATGACAGAGGAAGAGCAGATGGAGGTTGATATGTAATCAGAGGGCAGACTTAAAAATCTGAAGACATCTACTGTTTCAAATCAGTTCAGTTTGACTTTACATCCAAAGATACATGAATCTCTGTTGTCCCTTTAGCTTATATTTTGTGCTCATTATTGGAAATGTTAATATATGCACCAAAAATATTAAAATAATTCAATAGAAATGTTTGATCCCTACTTTTCCAATAGTTTTGTACTTTGATATATTTTCCTACATTACAACACTAACTACACTTCAAAAATACTTCATTGGTCGTAAAGCGCTTCCTCCCTTCCTTCCCCCCTTCCTCCCTCTCTTCTTCCCGCCATCTGTCCCTTGCTTCCAACCTTTTCTCCTTCCTTCCTTCTTTCCTTCCTTTCTTTCTTTCCCATGAATAAATTAGTAAAAGAAACCCTCAAAAGCACTCTAGGGTAACATAAACAACTTGCATTTATACAGTATCTTCAACTTGGAAAAATGTCCTATGGTCCTTCACGGAGACAAAAGGAAAACACTCACTGAGCCAAAGAAGGATACAGTAGGAGGGCTGACCAAAAAGGTTTGTCAAGGAAGAGTATTTTAAGAAGGGTCTCAAAGGAGGAGAGGAAAATGAATCGGGGGAGGGGTTTGAAAAGGGAATTCCAGAAAATGGGACCTCGGTGGCTGTAGGGATGGCCACCAATGGTGGACCTTAAGTAGGGCTGTGCAAAAGTTTGGAGTCAGAATTACAAATAGTTTGGGGTGTTGTAGGGCTGGAGGACCTTGTGTAGATTGGAAGGGTTGAGGCCATGGGTGTATTTAAAGGCAAGGATGGAGATATTAAATATAAGGCATTGGGGGATCAGGGTCCAATGTTGGACAGTGAGGACAAAGGTGATGAATCAGTGGGACTTGGCACAGGATAGGATATGAGCCACAGAGTTTTCCACAATTCACCCTTCTAAAAATAAAAGTTCAGGATTTTCCTTCCAGGGATGATGTTCCACCAGGGGAGGACTTCCTCCCATTCCTTCGACACTGCCACAACAATGACCCAATTTCTTGGGTCAGGAGTCATTATAAATGTATGGTGGGCTCCTGGTAGGACTGCCAAGCAAAAAGAGGCAGCCCGTTAGTGTCTGGCGGCGAAATCCCGGTAGTGCTGCAGCAGCTTTTTTTATTCATTCATGGGATGTGGGCGTCACTGACAAGGCCAGCATTTATTGCCCATCCCTAATTGCCCTTGAGAAGGTGGTGGTGAGCCGTCTTCTTGAACCGCTGCAGTCCATGTGGTGAAGGTTCTCCCACAGTGCTGTTAGGGAGGGAGTTCCAAAATTTTGACCCAGCGACAATGAAAAAACGGCGATATATTTCCAAGTTGGGATGGTGTGTGACTTGGAGGGGAACGTGCAAGTGGTGTTATTCCCATGTGCCTGCTGCCCTTGTCCTTCTAGGTGGTAGAGTTCACAGGTCTGGGAGGTGCTGTCGAAGAAGCCTTGTCGAGTTGCTGCGGTGCATCCTGTAGATGGTACACACTGCAGCTACGGTGCACCGGTGGTGAAGGGTGTGAATGTTTAGGGTGGTGAATGGAGTGCCAATCAAGCGGGCTGCTTTGTCCTGGATCGTGTCGAGCTTCTTGAGTGTTGTTGGAGCTGCACTCATCCAAGCAAATGGAGAGTATTCCATCACACTCCTGACTTGTGCCTTGTAGATCAAGGCATGATCACCATTGCAGCATCAGAAAAGGCAGCCGGGCAGTTAATGAAGTGCCTGAAGACTGATGGAGCTGCTGAGGCTGAGGCGTTAGCAGGTGATTCATTTGGGGCCAGAATGAAGGGAAAGGAATTCGCTTCAAGAACTTCGTCCTCTATGGGGACACCTCAAGGCCGTTACCATTGCTTTCCGGGGCCTACATCCACCTTCCACATATTGGCGCTGGGAAGCAGCAGTACATGAGATGGACAGGAGGGAAAGAGGGTATGCGGCAAACGGGCACTGGAGATGTGCCTGTAGTGACGCTTACATCCACCTGCACCATGCAAATTAGGCATACTCCCACTGACTCTGCAAATTCCAATGGGCACCAATGGGTGTGATCCTGGTAAAACCACTGAGCCATCTGGTCGTCAAAGATGGAACTGATAAACATCATTGGCTAGAATAATGGGCAACGGGCGGGGTGGGGGGGTGGGGGGTGGTGGAGAGCGGAGGGGGGTTCTCTCGATCGTCCGCCCTAACTTCATAATTTCTCAAGGGTTTCCACAAAGTTACAACAGATGATCAGGCGAACCCCCATGGAAATTAATGCCACATGTGCTCAGAGAAGGGAGCAGACATTTTGAATAAAGCTTGTGACGAGCTGCAGACAGCCTCCTGAGAGTTGCTCAACTAGACGACAACCCTTTATATGGTGTCAGATCTGGGATAGAAATAGAAGGTTTAAAGCTCCCAGATCAACTGAGACTAGAAGAAATATCATGGAAGCATGGAGAAAATGGAAACAATGCTTTGAAGTATATGCAACACAGACTTAAGGGGAAAAAAACAAACTGGATGCTCGGCTCTTACTGTGTGCAAGAGATTATAATGCATTATGTATGATGAGGGAGAGGATAAATGGGAACTGAAGGTATTATTGCACATGTTTGAGTAATATTTCACACCTCAGAAAACTATCAGAAATGAAAGGCATGTGTTCAAGACCAGCTTTCAAGCTCAGGGATAAAGTATTGATCAATAGGGAATAGATTTGTGAAAAACAACCAAGGCTTGTGTGTATGGATCCCTCGCCGACAGCGTCATTAAAAACAGAATTGTAGCCAGAGTAATTGATGGTCTGTTCAGAGCTAGATTACTAAGAGAAAAAAAGTTTTAGAAGGTAGATTTTTCTCTTTGCTTGCCCCTGGGAAATCGCCAGTCTCCAGGGGCAGTGAAGAGGAAAATGAACTGAAGATCTGTTACTTGAGGTTGCCGCCACCCTGGATTTCAGGATCTTTCCCGACTGACATGCACCTATTGTAAGCCCAAGCCCAGCACTCCCATGTTAATGGCAAGGGAGGAGGAATTGCAGCCTCTGCATCATCTATCATCTTGCTTTCTGTAATACTTTTCAAAGAAACCTGGTGTAAGGGCCTGAGACCTTCACAGACTGGAGGGTCTATATTTCACTCGGTAAACTTCAGCTCATCCAAACCTCTGCTGCCTGTATCCTAATTCACATTGAGCCCCGTTCACCCATCACCCCTGTGCTCGCTGATCTACATTGGCTCCCGGTCTAGCAACTCCTCAAATTTAAAACTCTCATCCTTGTGTTCAAATCCCTCCACGGCCTTGCTCCTCCCTATCTCTGTAATCTCCTCCAGACCCTACAACCTCCAAGAACTCTGCATTCCTCCGATTGTGGCCTCTTGTGCATCCCCGATTTGCCTTCGTCCCACCATTGGATGCGGTGCCTTCAACTGTCTAGGCCCTAAGCTCTGGAATTCTCCCCCGAAACCTCCCCGCCTCTCTACCTCTCTCTCATCCTTTAAGATGCTCCTTAAAACTTATCTCTTTGACCAAGCTTTTGGTCACCTGCCCTAATATCTACTTATGTGGCTCAGTATCAAATTTTGTCTAATAACGAAGCGCCTTGGGACATTTTGCTACGTTAAAGGCACTACATAATTGCAGATTGTTCAGCAAATGTTAAGCAGACATTACCCTCCCATAAATTAAAAGTACTGATAAAAATATGTGCATAAATCACGTGTTATATTAACAGCTACGACTCTTTTCATCTGCTATGTGAGACCTGGAACTGAAGGCATCATAAAATGTAACGATTCTCTTAATTATGAGGAATAATTTTTAAAATAATCAACAGAACATTGTGGGGATCACATCCTGAATTTTCAAGTTGGCCTCCTACTGACTTGCAAAATTACTCCCATGGATCTATTCAACATTCATGCCTACTTTAGTAAAAATACATAATACAATGCAGAATTCATCTGCATAAGCCCTAAGCTCTGGAATTCCCTAAACCTTTAAACCTCTCTACTTATATCTGTTCCTTTAAGACACTCCTTAAAACCTACTTCTTTCTTTCACCTGTCCTAATATATTCCTTTTGTGGCTCGGTGTCAAATTTTGTCTGATAACGCACCTGTGAAGAGCCTTGGGTTGTTTTTACTACGTTAAAGGCGCTATTTAAATGCAAGTTGTTGTTGTTGTTGTTGTTGTTGTCGTCGTCGTCCATAGAGGTCCCAGGAGCAGGTTGAAGCAGGTACAGAACTATTTCAACATTTACAGACCCCTTCTGCTGGAAGATCTAAATGCCTCGACGTCAATGGCCAGAAACATCCAATTTCCTCCCAGATGTTGAGTCACAAGGTCTAGCCAGAGGGTGAGCCTGCATCTGGAGTGCACCTGGGCTACAGGAATAGCCAAAGGCAAGAAAATTGCATGTTCCTGCTTCCTCACAAGTGCAGCGTCTGTCAGGTTTCCTGAACAGAAAATCAGGCCTGATCTGCAGAAGGAAATTGATATTTTCAGAACAGCACCAGCCAGCGAAACACAGCTAGGACACCTATATAATATCAGCAGTGCTGTATGTAATGTGAGTGGAGCAGTGATGACACTGCATGGAGTGAAAAAAAAATTAGATCAAGCTGCTGAACAACAGATCATGTAAGTACTGTGGTAACTCGCATATGCATAAACATCAGTCTACTCTCAATCATCAGCAAAGTGATGGAAGGTGTCGTCGACAGTGCTATCAAACTCACCAATAACCTGCTCACCGATGCTCAGTTTGGGTTCCGCCAGGACCACTCGGCTTCAGAACTCATTACAGCCTTGGTCCAAACAATGGCAAAAGAGCTGAATTCCAGAGGTGAGGTGAGAGTAACTGCCCTTGACATCAAGGCAGCATTTGACCAAGTGTGGCACCAAGGAGCATTAGTAAAATTGAAGTCAATAGGAATCAGGGGGAAAACTCTCCAGTGGCTGGAGTCATACCTGGCACAAAGGAAGATGGTAGTGGTTGTTGGAGGGCAATCATCTCAGCCCCAGAACATTGCTGCAGGAGATCCTCAGGGCAGTGTCCTAGGCCCAACCATCTTCAGCTGCTTCATCAATGACCTTGCCTCCATCATGAAGTCAGAAATGGGGATGTTCGCAGTGTTCAGTTGCATTCACAACCCCTCAGATATTGAAGCAGTCCGTGCCCGCATGCAGCAAGACCTGGACAACATCCAGGCTTGGGCTGATAAGTGGCAAGTAACATTCGCGCCAGACAAGTGCCAGGCAATGACCATCTCCAACAAGAGAGAATCTAACCACCTCCGCTTGACATTCAATGGCATTACCATAGCCAAATCCCCCACCATCAACATCCTGGGGGTCACCATTGACCAGAAACTTAACTGGACCAGCCACATAAATACTGTGGCTACAAGAGCAGGTCAGAGGCTGGGTATTCTGCGGCGAGTGACTCACCTCCTGACTCCCCAAAGCCTTTCCACCATCTATAAGGCACAAGTCAGGAGTTTGATGGAATACTCTCCACTTGCCTGGATGAGTGCAGCTCCAACAGTCAAGAAGCTCGAAACCATCCAGAACAAAGCAGCCCGCTTGATTGGCACCCCCATCCACCACGCTTCACATTCACTCCCTCCACCACCGGCGCACTGTGGCTGCAGTGTGTACCATCCACAGGATGCACTGCAGCAACTCGCCAAGGCTTCTTCGACAGCACCTCCCAAACCCATGACCTCTATCACCTAGAAGGACAAGGGCAGCAGGCACATAGGAACAACACCACCTGCACGTTCCCCTCTAAGTCACACACCATCCCGACTTGGGAGTATATCACCGTTCCTTCATCGTCGTTGGTTCAAAATCCTGGAACTCCCTACCTAACAGCACTGTGGGAGAACCTTCACCACACGGACTGCAGCGGTTCAAGAAGGCAGCTCACCACCACCTTCTCAAGGGCAATTAGGGATGGGCAATAAATGCTGGCCTTGCCAGCGACGCCCACATCCAATGAACGAATAAAAGAAACATGTGTGCTGTGTGAAAATGCCATTTTGCTAAAGCATACAAAACCAAAACAAAACCATCCTTGTCAGATGAACAAAGAATAGAAAAAGAAAGCTGACAGAGCGGAATCATAGAAATTTACACCACAGAAGGTGGCCATTCGGCCCATCGTGTCTGTGCCAACCGAAAAAGAGCTACCCAGCCGAAACCCACTTTCCAGGTATTGGTCCGTAGCCTTGTAGGTTACGGCACCTCAAGTGCACGTCCAAGTACTTTTTAAATGTGATAAGGGTTTCTGCCTCTACCACGCTTTCAGGCAGTGAGTTCCAGACCCCTATCAACCTCTGGTGAAAACATTTCTCCTCAACCCCCACCCCCGTATTCCTTTTACCAATTACTTTAAATCTTTGCCTCCTGTTTATTGACCTCTCTGCTAAGGGAAATAGGTCCTTCTTATCCACTCTATCCAGACCTCTCATAATTAAATCTCTCCTCAGCCTCCTCTGTTTGAAAGAAAACAACCCCAGCCTATCCAATCTTTCATCATAGTTAAAATTCTTCAGTCCTGGCAACATCCTCGTAAATCTCTTCTGTATTCTCTCTAGTGCAATCACATCTTTCCTGTAATGTGGTGACCAGAACTGTGCGCAGTACTCTAGCTGTGGTCTAACTAGTGTTTTATACAATTCTAACCTCCCTGCTCTTATATTCTATACCTCAGCTAATACAGGAAAGTATCCCGAATGCCTTCTTAACCACCTTATCTTCCTGTCCAGCTACCTTCAGGGATCCGTGGACATGCACTCCAAGGTCCCTCTGTTCCTTTACATTTGTCAGTATCGTACCATTTGTTGTGTATTCCCTTGCCTTGTTTGCCCTCCCCAAATGCATTACCTCACACTTCTCCTGATTGAATTCCATTTGCCATTTTTCTGCCCCCCTGACCAGTCCATTGCCATCTTCCTGCAGACTTTCCACCTCACCATCAATCACACGGCCAATTTTTGTATCATCTGCAAACTTCTTAATCATGCCCCCTACATTTAAATCTAAATCATTGATATATACCACAAAAAGCAAGAGACCTAGTACTGAGCCCTGCGGAACCCCATTGGAAACAGCGTTCCAGTCACAAAAAAACCTGTCGACAATTACCCTTTGCTTCCTGCCACTGAGTCAATTTTGGATCGAACTTGCCACTTTCCCTTGGATCCCATGGGCTTTTACTTTTCTGACCAGTCTGCCATGTGGGACCTTGTCAAAAGCCTTGCTAAAATCCATGTAGACTAAATCAAACCGACTCCCCTCATCGACCCTCCTTGTTACCTCATCCTGGTCCTGCATACTTCAGTAAGTTCAGGAGCAAAGGTCAGCAACACAGTGTGATTCCCACCCCACTGCCCCTATGGCGGGGGAGGAGGACAAAGGGTTTTTGTCCTCCAAGTCTAGAATTTCAAATTCTGGAACAGCGAGTACAACCAGTCCTAGAGCTTCGAGCATGTCAACAGCTAGGATTAATCAAAAGAATTGATGCAGTCACTAACAATGAATGCCTAAAAGTGACAGACGTATATTACCTGACGAAGGAGCAAAGCTCCGAAAGCTTGTGATTTCAAATAAAGCTGTTGGACTATAACCTGGTGTTGTGCGACTCCATACAGATGTATTTAAAGGCTTGGGGTGCATAGCAGGAAAGCAGAGTGCATGACTAAAATCAGCCATACATCCACCAAGGAAAGTGCCAGTCGCACGTACTGAGCTAGATAGAATGGAGAAATATGGTGTAATAAAGATAGGTGCTTTATAATTGCAAACTGTTTTTTTTGTTTCAAAAATATACTTTATTCATAAAATTTGTAAAGATACATACAGTACAATCGCCATATCTCATTTCAAACATAAATGATACAGGTCATATAATTTGCAAGATACATACAGTACAGTTCAAATATGATTCAAACATTACATCGTACATGATAATTACAGTTCATGACACTCTAGGGTGCCTCATTGCATTATAATCAATACAGCTTATTGATTACAGATACATTACAGGTACATTACATTACACTCCTTTGTCATTTTACATTCAGCTCGAGGGGTTTTTTCTCAGATTTCGACCCCCTCGGTATATTATGGTGGGAGGACCCTAAACTGTGGCCTTTCCCCATAGAGCCTTTGCGGCGGCCACACCAAGCTTCAGTGCGCCCTCAGCACGTAGTCCTCAACCTTGGAATGTGCCAGTCTGCAACACTTGGTCGAGAACAGCTCCTTGCACTGGAAGACCAGCAAGTTTCGGGCAGACCAAAGGGCGTCTTTCACTGAGTTGATGGTCTTCCAGCAGCAGTTGATGTTTGTCTCAGTGTGCGTTCCTGGGAACACTCTGTAGAGCACAAAGTCCTGTGTTACGGACAAACCTGGACAAATATCATTGCATCTCTCTCCAGACCTTCTTTGCAAAGGCACATTCCAGAAGGAGATAGGTAACGGTCTCATCCCCATTGCAGCATCCTCGGGGGCAGCATGTGGTGGCACTGAGACGCCAGGTGTGAATGAAGGATCAGACGGGAAGGGCACTTCTCACCACCAGACAAGCTACGTCTTGGTGCTTGTTTGAAAGTTCTGGCGATGAGGCGTTCTACCAAATGACTTTGACAGTCTATTCGGGGAACCATCCAACAGGATACACCATCTCCTTTTCCCGCAGGGTCTCAAGGACGTTATGTGCAGACCACTTCCCGACTGGCTTGTGGTCAAAGATTTTTTTCTGCACAAACTTTTCTATGATGGACAGGTGGGGCAGAACGGTTCAACTGGATGGAACGTTCTATGGCATCGTGGACCCATCCTTTGCAACACCGGGGACAGATAGAACCTCAGCACGTAGTGACACTTGGGGCTCGATTTTCAAATGGCAGCGAGAGGGTCAATGGGCGTGCGCCAAACCCGGATAATAAAATCTTATCGTTCCCCACGTAATCGCGAGGTAATTGATGCTCATCAATTTTTTTTCCGGGTTTCGCGCCCGGTAGCCAGCCTGATTGACAGGCTGGTTGCCAACAGGAGCTGCAATGCCAGGGTGGGGGGGGGGGCGGTGCGGGGAGGAGTAAGAGAGAGAGACATCATCCGGCACTGGAACAGAGAGTGGGGGGGGCACAAAGATCGGGTTGGGGGGGGAGCATCGGACATTGTTGGGGGGGAGGTGAGACATCGGAGAAGAGATTTCGAAGAAGAGACGTCGGGGGGGGTGAGACATCAGACGTCGGAGCAGGGGGGTGCAGGTGAGATCGTTTGAAAGGTAGGTTTATTTATTTTTTTAACTTTGTAAAATGGTATTTTTAAAAATTTATTTTGTTTATTTTTGCCTGATCCGGCCCTGCACACCTGGTTTCACCAGGCATGAATCGGAAGCCGTGGGAAAGCCGCCCAGGTAAGTTAAAAATCGTTGTAACTGTCTACTGTGTAACAAATAAAGTACCTTAAGTACCTCAATGAGCTACATTTGCTTCTTTAATATCGTCCCGCCGGCTTTAATTGCCATCGGGACTTCCGGATTCCAGAACCCCGCATGTACACAGATGCGTCGGTGTGAGATGTGGAAGTCAGCGGGTTGGAGCCGGGTTCCTTACCCGCTCGAGATTTTCCTGATTTTCGCTGCCCCCCACCCCCCGCCTCCAATGCACCCGTCTGCGATTTGAAAATTGAGCCCTTGGTGTTTGCGTACCGAGGGTCTGTGCACAGCTTGATGCAGCCGCACACAAAGGTGGCAATGAGGGCGACACTGGGTACATTTCTCCCCCCTTTCTCTGGAGATTTGCTCATCGTGTTCCTGTGCACGTGGTCCATTTTTGATCTCCAGATAAAGTGGAAAATGGCTCGGGTGATTATCATGGAGCAGGAGCGATGAAAGGGCCAGACCTATTGTTGCTGAAGTGTCATCCTAGATTATGTGCTAGATTATGTGCATGGAGGAAGCCTTGAAACAACATTCAGACTCAGCAGCAAGAATGCCGCCACTGAGCCAAGCTGAGACTGATGTTAGAAGGTGGAAGTGATCAAACACATGAAAAAAAAATTAAAGTAGTATGTTGCCATGGTAAACTACTTAGCAAGTTCTTGCCTAATTTGTCAGCTGTCACAAAGCCCCGAAAAAACATTTGTAAAAGACATAGCTTGGCATTGGACTGATGATCATTATAAGCGTTTTCAAGAGCTGCCATGCCTGGTGACAGGAACCTCAGTGTTGAAATATTTGGCAAAATGGGTGAGGGATTAGGATTGATGCTTCAAATAACCACTGCTCTCTTTTTTATTTGGACAGCAGGTGCTGTTGCCATTTACAGCTCCTCTAGACCAATCTTTTGTTTGTTTACTTGTCCCATTATCACCCCCTCCTTGCCTTGCACCATCGTCCCTTTTGTCATTTAATCACTCCTGCCCTCCACCCAATCACTGATAGGAACATAGGAACATATAAATATAGGAACAGGAGTAGGTCATTCAGCCCCTCGAGCCTGCTCCGCCATTTGATAAAATCATGGCTGATCAGTGATCTAACTCCATATACCTGCCTTTGGCCCATATCCCTTAATCCCTTTGGTTGCCAAAAAGCTATCTATCTCAGATTTAAATTAAGCAATTGAGCTAGCATCAATTGCCGTTTGCGGAAGAGAGTTCCAAACTTCTACCACCCTTTGTGTGTAGAAATGTTTTCTAATCTCACTCCTGAAAGATCTGGCTCTAATTTTTAGACTGTGCCTCCTACTCCTAGAATCCCCAACCAGCGGAAATAATTTCTCTCTATCCACCCTATCTGTTTCCCTTAATATCTTCTAAACTTCGATCAGATCACCCCTTAACCTTAGAAACTCTAGAGAATACAACCCTAATTTGTGTAATCTCTCCTCGTAACTTAATCCTTGAAGTCTGGGTATCATTCTAGTAAACCTACACTGCACTCCCTCCAAGGCAATTATGTCCTTCCGAAGGTGCGGTGCCCAGAACTGCTCACAGTACTCCAGGTGCGGTCTAACCAGGGTTTTATATAACTGCAGCATAACTTCTGCCCCCTTGTACTCTAGTCCTCTAGATATAAAGGCCAGCATTCCATTTGCCTTATTGATTATTTTTTGCACCTGTTCATGACACTTCAATGATCTATGTACCTGAACCCTTAAGTCCCTTTGGGCATCCACTGTTTTTAACTTTTTACCATTTAGAAAGTACCCTGTTCTATCCTTTTTTGATCCAAAGTGGATGACCTCACATTTGTCTACATTGAATTCCATTTGCCACAGTTTTGCCCATTCACCTAATCTATCAATATCCCTTTGTAATTTTATGTTTTCATCTCCACTGCTTACAATGCCACCAATCTTTGTGTCATCGGCAAACTTAGATATGAGACTTTCTATGCCTTCATCTAAGTCGTTAATAAATATTGTGAATAATTGAGGCCCCAAGACAGATCCCTGCGGGACTCCACTAGTCACATCCTGCCAATGTGAATACTTACCCATTATCCCTACTCTCTGTCGCCTTTCGCTCAGCCAACTTCCTAACCAAGTCCGTACTTTTCCCTCAATTCCATAGGCTTCTACCTTAGCTAACAGTCTCTTACGTGCGACTTTATCAAATGACTTCTGGAAGTCCATATAAATAACATCCATTGACATTCCCCTGTCCACTACTTTAGTCACCTCTTCAAAAAATTCAATCAGGTTTGTCAGGCACGACCTACCTTACACAAATCCATGCTCGCTCTCTCTGATTAACTGAAAATTCTCGAGGTGTTCAGTCACCCTCTCCTTAATTATAGACTCCAGCATCTTCCCTTTTGTTCTTTCCTCCCCACCACCACCCCCCCCCCACCCCACCCTTTGCCAGCTCTATACTTGCTTAAAAACTGTTAGATCTTTCACTTCTTCCAGTTCTGACGAAAGGTCATCGACCTGAAACGTTAACTCTGTTTCTCTTGCCACAGATGCTGCCTGACCTGCTGAGTATTTTCAGCATTTTCTGTTTTTATTTCAGATTTTCAGCATCTGCAGAATTTTGCTTTTGAAACTTTTGTTTACCTGAAAAATGTTATATGATTGTTAGATAAAATGATTTATTTTAGTGACTGTCCTAAAGCTATACCAGTTCTCCCTTCCCCTTCCAAGGATTTTAAAAGATTGAAAACTTGCAGTATGCTCCATGCTCTTATATTTTGATCCAGATCTTACAATTTTTGGAATTTTCTTTCACATATCTGACTCTTTTATCTTTTATTCCTCCATTCGAAACACTGTTGTAATGTGGTATAATCTAAATATAAGATAGCTGCATATATTGGTTGAAGCAGCAACTGTAATCCACCAGTAAGGTTTAAGTATCCAGTTTATAATTATATATTCCATGAAACAAAAAGAAAAACATTTTATGAGTAATTTTCTGCTTCCAATGAAAAGCTTAACCCATCGGGGAGGTATATTGGAAATTTGGGAGTGCATTGCACATGATTTTCCAACCATTACTTTAAATGGTCAGAAATTTGTGTGTGGCAGATGTCTTTATTTCAGATATACACTCACACACAGACAAGACTCCCCACTGGCAGTGCAAAGTTGGAAAATGATCTCTTTTGGCTTAACTCTGTTAGCACTATTAAAACATGCTTAAAATGTGACTTATTGCACTGGTGATGTAAAGGGTTTTAATGATCAGAATATGCAGCCGAGCCGAGCGGAGGGAGCGTCCGATAAAAGGCGGGATTTCAGAGCGCTGAGAACAGCTGAGAGGAGCCGAGCCGAGCGGAGGGAGCGTCCGATAAAAGGCGGGATTTCAGAGCGCTGAGTACAGCTGAGAGGAGCCGAGCCGAGCGGAGGGAGCGTCCGATAAAAGGCGGGATTTCAGAGCGCTGAGTACAGCTGAGAGGAGCCGAGCCCAGCGGAGCTGCGACCGAGTTCGAAGTGACGTCAGGAATCAGATCGGGACGCGACACAGGGGAGGCACCTGATTGGTGAGTAGGTTCAGGTGAGTATTTCTACTTATCTACAGTAACTAAAGTAAAAGGAAAGGGAAGGTCTGCAGGTCTTATAGGAAGTAGCGTTTATTTTTTAGTGAATCAAGGTCCCTAGTGTAGTTAACATTCTCTAAATTGAGAACAATTTAAAGGAGTAAACTCCTTAAAGGGAGTGGTAAGTAGTTTTTCTTTCCTTTTTTTTTCCTTGACATTGTAGTTGTTCTTAAGCTAATTTAAGGGTTAAGTCATGGCAGGAGATCCCAGGGCCGTGTCATGTTCCTCTTGTGGGATGTGGGAATTCAGGGCTCCTTACTGTATCCCTGATTCCTTCACCTGCGGGAAGTGTGTCCAGCTGCAGCTATTGTTTGACCGCTTGACGGCTCTGGAGCTGCGGATGGACTCACTTTGGAGCATCCGCGATGCTGAGAAAGTCGTGGATAGCACGTTCAGTGAGTTGGTCACACCGCAGATAAAAATTACTGAGGGAGATAGTGAATGGGTGACCAACAGACAGAGGAAGAGTAGGAAGGCAGTGCAGGGGTCCCCTGCGGTCATCTCCCTCCAAAACAGGTATACCGTTTTGGATACTGTTGGGGGAGATGGCTCACCAGGGGAAGGTGGCAGTGGCCAGGTTCATGGCACCATGGCTGGCTCTGCTGCACAGGAGGGCAGGAAAAAGAGTGGCAGAGCTATAGTGATAGGGGACTCGATTGTAAGGGGAATAGACAGGCGTTTCTGCGGACGCAACCGAGACTCCAGAATGGTATGTTGCCTCCCTGGTGCAAGGGTCAAGGATGTCTCGGAGCGGCTGCAGGACATTCTGGAGGGGGAGGGTGAACAGCCAGTTGTCGTGGTGCATATAGGCACCAACGATATAGGTAAAAAACAGGATGAGGTCCTACAAGCTGAATTTAGGGAGTTAGGAGTTAAACTAAAGAGTAGGACCTCAAAGGTAGCAATCTCAGGATTGCTACCAGTGCCACGGGTTAGTCAGAGTAGGAATGACAGGATAGCTAAGATGAATACGTGGCTTGAGAGATGGTGCAAGAGGGAGGGATTCAAATTCCTGGGCCATTGGAACCGGTTCTGGGGGAGGTGGGACCAGTACAAATTGGACGGTCTGCATCTGGGCAGGACTGGAACCAATGTCCTAGGGGGAGTGTTTGCCAGTGCTGTTGGGGAGGGTTTAAACTAATGTGGCAGGGGGATGGGAACCGATGCAGGAAGTCAGTGAGAAATAAAGTGGTGACAGAAACAAAAGGCAGTAAGGGAGAGTGTACAGAACATGACCGGACAGATGGTCTGAGAAAGCAGGGCAAAGACCAAGGGAAGTCTAGATTAAACTGCATTTATTTCAATGCAAGAAGTCTGATGGGCAAGGCAGATGAACTCAGGGCATGGATGGGTACATGGGACTGGGATGTTATAGCTATTACTGAAACATGGCTAAGGGAGGGGCAGGACTGGCAGCTCAATGTTCCAGGGTACAGATGCTATAGGAAAGATAGAGCAGGAGGTAAGAGAGGAGGGGGAGTTGCGTTCTTGATTAGGGAGAACATCACGGCAGTAGTGAGAGGGGATATATCCGAGGGTTCGCCCACTGAGTCTATATGGGTAGAACTGAAAAATAAGAAGGGAGAGATCACTTTGATAGGATTGTACTACAGACCCCCAAATAGTCAACGGGAAATTGAGGAGCAAATATGTAAGGAGATTACAGACAGCTGCAAGAAAAATAGGGTGGTAATAGTAGGGGATTTTAACTTTCCCAACATTGACTGGGACAGCCATAGCATTAGGGGCTTGGATGGAGAGAAATTTGTTGAGTGTATTCAGGAGGAATTTCTCATTCAGTATGTGGATGGCCCGACTAGAGAGGGGGCAAAACTTGACCTCCTCTTGGGAAATAAGGAAGGGCAGGTGACAGAAGTGTTAGTGAGGGATCACTTTGGGACCAGTGATCATAATTCCATTAGTTTTAAGATAGCTATGGAGAAGGATAGGTCTGGCCCAAAAGTTAAAATTCTAAATTGGGGAAAGGCCAATTTTGATGGTATTAGACAGGAACTTTCAGAAGTTGATTGGGAGAGTCTGTTGGCAGGCAAAGGGACGTCTGGTAAGTGGGAGGCTTTCAAAAGTGTGTTAACCAGGGTTCAGGGTAAGCGCATTCTTTATAAAGTGAAGGGCAAGGCTGGTAGAAGTAGGGAACCTTGGATGACTCGGGAGATTTAGGCCCTAGTCAAAAAGAAGGAGGCATATGACATGCATAGGCAGCTGGGATCAAGTGGATCCCTTGAAGAGTTTAGAGATTGCCGGAGTAGAGTTAAGAGAGAAATCAGGAGGGGAAAAAGGGGACATGAGATTGCTTTGGCAGATAAGGCAAAGGAGAATCCAAAGAGCTTCTACAAATACATAAAGGGCAAAAGAGTAACTAGGGAGAGAGTAGGGCCTCTTAAGGATCAACAAGGTCATCTATGTGCAGAACCACAAGAGATGGGTGAGATCCTGAATGAATATTTCACATCGGTATTTACGGTTGAGAAAGGCATGGATGTTAGGGAACTTGGGGAAATAAATAGTGATGTCTTGAGGAGTGTACATATTACAGAGAGGGAGGTGCTGGAAGTCTTAACGCGCATCAAGGTAGATAAATCTCCGGGACCTGATGAAATGTATCCCAGGACGTTATGGGAGGTTAGGGAGGAAATTGCGGGTCCCCTAGCAGAGATATTTGAATCATCCACCACTACAGGTGAGGTGCCTGAAGATTGGAGGGTAGCAAATGTTGTGCCTTTGTTTAAGAAGGGCGGCAGGGAAAAGCCTGGGAACTACAGACCGGTGAGCCTGACATCTGTAGTGGGTAAGTTGTTAGAGGGTATTCTGAGAGACAGGATCTACAGACATTTGGAGAGGCAGGGACTAATTAGGAACAGTCAGCATGGTTTTGTGAGAGGAAAATCATATCTCACGAATTTGATTGAATTTTTTGAAGGGGTAACCAAGAAGATAGATGAGGGCTGTGCAGTAGACGTGGTCTACATGGACTTCAGCAAAGCCTTTGACAAGGTACCGCATGGTAGGTTGTTGCATAAGGTTAAATCTCATGGGATCCAAGGTGAGGTAGCCAATTGGATACAAAATTGGCTTGATGACAGAAGACAGAGGGTGGTTGTAGAGGGTTGTTTTTCAAACTGGATGCCTGTGTCCAGCGGTGTGCCTCAGGGATCGGTGCTGGGTCCGCTGTTATTTGTTATTTATATTAATGATTTGGATGAGAATTTAGGAGGCATGGTTAGTAAGTTTGCAGATGACACCAAGATTGGTGGCATTGTGGACAGTGAAGAAGGTTATCTAGGATTGCAACGGGATCTTGATAAATTGGGCCAGTGGGCCGATGAATGGCAGATGGAGTTTAATTTAGATAAATGTGAGGTGATGCATTTTGGTAGATCGAATCGGGCCAGGACCTACTCCGTTAATGGTAGGGCGTTGGGGAGAGTTATAGAACAAAGAGATCTGGGAGTACAGATTCATAGCTCCTTGAAAGTGGAGTCACAGGTTGATAGGGTGGTGAAGAAGGCATTCAGCATGCTTGGTTTCATTGGTCAGAACATTGAATGCAGGAGTTGGGATGTCTTGTTGAAGTTGTACAGGGCATTGGTGAGGCCACACTTGGAGTACTGTGTACAGTTCTGGTCACCCTATTATAGAAAGGATATTATTAAACTAGAAAGAGTACAGAAAAGATTTACTAGGATGCTACCGGGACTTGATGGTTTGACTTACAGGGAGAGGTTCGACAGACTGGGACTTTTTTCCCTGGAGAGTAGGAGGTTAAGGGGTGATCTTATAGAAGTCTATAAAATAATGAGGGGCATAGATAAGGTCGATAGTCAAAATCTTTTCCCAAAGGTAGGGAAGTCTATAACGAGGGGGCATAGATTTAAGGTGAGAGGGGAGAGATACAAAAGGGTCCAGAGGGGCAATTTTTTCACTCAAAGGGTGGTGAGTGTCTGGAACGAGCTGCCAGAGGCAGTAGTAGAGGCGGGTACAATTTTGTCTTTTAAAAAGCATTTGGACAGTTACATGGGTAAGATGGGTATAGAGGGATATGGGCCAAGTGCAGGCAATTGGGACTAGCTTAGTGGTATAAACTGGGCGACATGGACATGTTGGGCCGAAGGGCCTGTTTCCATGTTGTAACTTCTATGATTCTATGATTCTATGATAATTGAATCCACCCCCAATAACCTTCTAAATCCGTGTTTATTGGTGATCAAAATTT
Organism: Heptranchias perlo; assembly: GCF_035084215.1. Lineage (NCBI taxonomy): Eukaryota > Metazoa > Chordata > Chondrichthyes > Hexanchiformes > Hexanchidae > Heptranchias > Heptranchias perlo. The sequence continues at coordinate 133,342,528 of NC_090325.1, forward strand.
ACTGCTGTTAAACATGTCAAAAATGGAGACTGGTGCTTTCTCTGATAAGAGTACCTTTAAAGCTTTTGAGTGCAATTTTCACATCATGGTAACTAGGCAATAAAATTACAAAGCATCTGTGCTGTATCTTTAAATTTGCCTATATACATTTTCTGAACCAGTCAAAAACCTGTAAACAAAGATAACCCATCACAAGAATTAACATCAACAGAACAGTTTTGACAGAATAAACAAGGAGAAACTGTTTCCAGTGGCAGACGGGTCAGTAACCAGAGGACACAGATTTAAGGTGATCGGCAAAAGAGCCAGAGTTGACATGAAGAAACATTTTTTTACGCAGCAAGTTGAAATGGTCTGGAATGCACCGCCCGAAAGGGTGGTGGAAGCAGATTCAATCCCAACTGTCAAAAAGGAATTGGATAAATACTTGAAGGGAAAACATTTACAGGGCTATGGGGAAAGAGCAGGGGAATGGGACAAATTGGATAGCTCTGTAAAAGAGCCGGCACAGGCAGATGGGCTGAATGGCCTCTTCCTGTGCTGTACCTACGATGATACTATGATAACAAACTCATAATACGAACAGCTCAAAGAAATGGGAAACTAGTGAAGTTTGTTATTGAACTTAATAATTAAAACATATTAGAAGATGAAAACAGAAACTAACAGGAGACAATTACTGAAAACTATTACTGAAACTATTAAATGTTGGCATTCAGAGAGATTTGGGGTCCTCGTAAAAGAAACACAAAAAGTTAGCATGCAGGTACAGCAAGCAATTAGGAAGGCAAATGGCATATTGGTCTTCATTGCAAGTGGGTTGGAGTACAAGAGTAGGGATGTCTTACTACAATTGTACAGGGCTTTGATGAGACCTCACCAGGAGTACTGTGTACAGTCCTGGTCTCCTTATCTAAGGAAGTCATGATGTGGAGATGCCGGTGATGGACTGGGGTTGACAATTGTAAACAATTTTACAACACCAAGTTATAGTCCAGCAATTTTATTTTAAATTCACAAGCTTTCGAAAGCTTGTGAATTTAAAATAAAATTGCTGGACTATAACTTGGTGTTGTAAAATTGTTTACAATTATCTAAGGAAGGACAAGGAGACGGTGATTGAGGCGATGCAACGAAGGTTCACCAGATTGATTCCTGGCATGAGACGGTTGTCCAATGAGGAGAGATTGAGTAGAATGGGCCTATACTCTCTGAAGGTCAGAAGAATGAGAGGTGATCACATTGAAACATATAGGGGGTGATTTTAAACCCCAAGAACGGGTGGGTTGGGAGCGGATGGGAGTCGAAAATAGTTGATTTTTTGGATCACGACCGCAACCCGGCTTTATTTTCGAGTTTAACGTCGGCACGTAAAAGTACAGGCTTCCCACTGGGAATGCAAAGTCTGAAAATTTTGCGGTTGCGACCCAAAAAAACAACTATTTTCAAATCCCACCCGCCCCCAACCCACCTGTTCTTGGGGTTTAAAATCACCCCCATAAGATTCTGAGGGGGCTTGACAGGGTAGATGCTGAGAGGTTGTTTCCTCTGGCTAGAGAGTCTAGAACTAGGGGGCATGGTCTCAGGATAAGGGGTCAAACATTTAGGACTGAAATGAGGAGGAATTTCTTCACTCAGAGGGTTGTGAATATTTGGAATTCTCTACCCGAGAGCTGTGGATGCTGAGTCGTTGAGTATATTCAAGGCTGAGATGGATAGATTTTTGGACTCTAGGGGAATCAAGGGATATGGGGATTGGGTGGGAAAGTGGAGTTGAGGACGAAGAGCAGCCATGATCTTATTGAATGGTGGAGCAAGCTCGAGGGCCCTATGGTCTACTCCTGCTCTTATTTCTTACGCTCTTATGTAATACAAACAAATGAACCACAGATTAAAATTGTGTCTTTAAATATATTTAAAAATAATAAATTAGTTGTACATCTTTCAGATGGGACATTAAACTGAGGCCTTAGAATCATAGAATCATAGAAGTTTACAACATGGAAACAGGCCCTTCGGCCCAACATGTCCATGTCGCCCAGTTTATACCACTAAGCTAGTCCCAATTGCCTGCACTTGGCCCATATCCCTCTATACCCATCTTACCCATGTAACTGTCCAAATGCTTTTTAAAAGACAAAATTGTACCCGCCTCTACTACTGCCTCTGGCAGCTCGTTCCAGACACTCACCACCCTTTGAGTGAAAAAATTGCCCCTCTGGACCCTTTTGTATCTCTCCCCTCTCACCTTATGCCCCCTCGTTATAGACTCCCCTACCTTTGGGAAAAGATTTTGACTATCTACCTTATCTATGCCCCTCATTATTTTATAGACTTCTATAAGATCACCCCTAAACCTCCTACTCTCCAGGGAAAAAAGTCTCAGTCTATCCAACCTCTCCCTATAAGTCAAACCATCAAGTCCCGGTAGCATCCTAGTAAATCTTTTCTGCACTCTTTCTAGTTTAATAATATCCTTTCTATAATAGGGTGACCAGAACTGTACACAGTATTCCAAGTGTGGCCTTACTAATGTCTTGTACAACTTCAACAAGACATCCCAATTCCTGTATTCAATGTTCTGACCAATGAAACCAAGCATGCTGAATGCCTTCTTCACTACCCTATCCACCTGTGACTCCACTTTCAAGGAGCTATGAACCTGTACTCCTAGATCTCTTTGTTCTATAACTCTCCCCAACGCCCTACCATTAACGGAGTAGGTCCTGGCCCGATTCGATCTACCAAATTTATCTAAATTAAACTCCATCTGCCATTCATCGGCCCACTGGCCCAATTTATCAAGATCCCGTTGCAATCCTAGATAACCTTCTTCACTGTCCACAATGCCACCAATCTTGGTGTCATCTGCAAACTTACTAACCATGCCTCCTAAATTCTCATCCAAATCATTAATATAAATAACAAATAACAGCGGTGGAAATAAAAAAAATTCTATGACAGTTTTTAAAAAAAGAGCAGAGTTTTTCCTGACCAACATTCCTTCCTCAAACAACAGGAACAAAATATTGCTATTGGTGGGACCTTGTTATGTGCAAATTGGCTGCTGCATTTGCTGCATAACAATAGTGACTATACTTCGAAAGTAATTCATTGCCTGTGTAATGCTTTGGGGCACCCTGAGGATGTGAAAGGCACTATATAAATTCCATTTTTTTTTGCTTACATTTTCAAAAAAGTTATAATAATTGATATAAAGTTGTGGCACTATTGTTTGAAGATTTGCTCCACCTACATGCCCTCGATGAACTGGTATTTTAAACAGGGTTTGAATAGTCAATGGGCTGAATAAAAATGTAATAAATGAACATGGCTCGCATCTATAGGATCTGAAACATAAAACTATATGGCCTAGAAATTCATTGGCATCGTGCCCATTTTCAGGTACAAAACGAGCGCTCAAGCGTCCAATATCGCGCACATTTATTCCGTTATCGAAAGTGTGCTGCCTGCCATATTGGATTGGGCTGCTCCTTAGGCATCCAGGGCACGTGCCAGAAGCATATTAAATGCTGATTAAAATATTTAAGTAAGGGTCCTAAGCTAGTTGTAGGATCCTTTTGTGATATTGGTCAGCAGCAAAGCCTGACTCGCCATTTGATAAACTTGATTAGTAACTCGTGGCGCTAACGGGCAGCAAGGACTATTGAGCAGTGATGTTTAAAAGGCTCATCCACTACATGCAGGTTAGTTACTGGTTTGTCCTTTTAGGCTGCTAGTTAACTTCTGGACATTTTTTGGCCCGTTTTCTGACATAAAGCTTAATTCTGACTTCAGAAAAGAAGTTTTTGCTGGTGCTGCACTATTTTTGACTGCCTTCAAAACAGTATGACTGCAATCATGTGTGGTCTGTTAGAGCTGCCTTTGGGGCTGGAGGGGGGGGGGGCAGCAAAGAAGGCAGGAGAGAGCAGGAGGAGCAAGGAGAAGAAGAAGAAAGTGTGGGCAGTACGCAGGAGGCCATACCTACAATGGGTCTTCATGAAGCACCTCTCTGAGAAGCAATATCTCAGGCGCCTTTGCTTCACAACGGAGGCTGTCGCTGAGCTATGTCACCTGCTGTGCATGCCTCAAACCAGGACATGGACGGCACTACCTGTGGCTGTTAAGGTCACTGTGGCCCTTAACTTTTATGCAACAAATTCCTTCCAGGCTGCAGTAGCTGATATCAGTGGCATCTCACAGTTTTCAGTCCATCGACATATCAGGGAGGTCACCAAGCCTCTCTAAGCCAAGAAGAACAGCTACATCTCTTTTCCCATGGGCAGAGTGAAGCAGGACAACAGAACGCTACGCTTCATCCGCATTGCAGGATTTCATAGGGTGCACGGTGCCATAGACTGCACCCATATTGCCTTGCGTGTTCCCTATCATCAGCCCAGCATTTTTCTGAACAGAAAGGGATTCCACTCTCTCAAAGTCCAACCACAGGCAGCGCATCATGCAGGTCTGTGCCCCGTTTCCTGGCAGCAGTCATGATGCATTCATCCTGCGTCAGTCCTCTGTGTCGCCTTTGTTCCAAGCAGGTCATCGGGTTACAGGCTGGTTGCTGGGCAACAAGGGCTATCCTCTTCAGACTTGGCTCATGACTCCTGTCGGAAACCGGTGCACAGCTGCAGAGCCGATCTATAATGAAAGCCTTGCTTCCACCAGAAATGGCATTGAACAGACCGGAGCAGCAGCAGGAAGAGGAGGAAGAGGATGAGTGGCATCGACCATCAGTTCCCTAAAATCAGGAACTCTAAGAGAGCAGCTTCACTTTAACCATCCCTTCCATCCTTAATACATCAACAGTCCCGCAATCCTTATCGCCACCGTCCTTACACGTATGGTGCAGTGATTGCAGGAGAGTGAAAAGAAGCAGGGAAGGGGACTATTGTGAGTCGTGAGGCTGGAGGTGGTGACTCAATTCTTTAACTTATATGCAACTTTCTGCTCCCACCACTAGTGCGCTCCCTACATCAGTCCAAATCTGCATTTGAGCTGACCTCTGAAATTCGGGTGCAAACAGTATACTTCCATTTGAGTTTGTCTAAAACCCACCAATGGCCATTCTGGCATCAATGTTGGAACATCTAGGCTATTGCTACATGTGTATAGGAGAAATAACCTGAGCTATTAAAGTGATCCATGGTTTACACCCTGACACTACCCAAATGAACACAAAAGAATTTTTAAAATGAAAGCACCAATAACAACACATGGGATTATCTGAGGTCGGTCCCAATTACTTATTCATACCAAAATCCTGGTGCACATTGGATCTGCCACTGGAAGCAACAAAGGTAAGAGACATAAATTATGCACATGGCCAGCCCTTAGAGGGCTGCAGCCAAAATCCATAGAGATCTGGCCACATAGAGGGGACAGTTTATGCTTTTGGAACACTCATACATACAAATGGTTTTGCACATAAAATAATTGAATGGGAATGGAGATAAAAGTGCTGAGCCAAGCATCCCTGTTTAATACATGTGTTGGCATCACATTGGCTGACACTGCAAATGATCCCTCTACTAGCCTGGAAGGGGCTTAGGCAAAATATTTGAGAGAGAACGTAACCTTGACTGCCACTGGAAGTTCTGCTACTATAGTGCAGATGGGCTGCTGGCATATTTACAGCTGATGGCACCAAATTTGAATTGGCTCTGTGGTATCCCAGAGTCTGCAGAGTCATTTGTTCATGGTCATTGGCAGTTAGTTGTTCCAGGGTCTGCTGAAATATTGGTTGTCAGAATGGCTGGTGTGGACAGTCTGCCTCTGGTGTCTGCTGATCACCCTGGCATGCCTTTTTGTAGCTTGTACCAGTTCAACCATGAGGGTTTTGTTTGTAGTGTTTCAAAGCCAATTCCCCGTCACTAATTTTAACTTGATTTGTTGATTACCCCTGGACTAATCATTTAGGTACCTTGTCACCATTTGAGCTCTCGTCAAAGTTTGTATTCTAAGAGCTCCTTTTCAAGTTCCATTTTTTTCATCCGTTCCTGTTTTACTAAAGCTTTGTAAATGCTTTAATTATAATCTTCCAGCTAGTTTTCTGTTGACCCAGCAGACAATTGGGTCATTTTAGGTTCTACTGAAACACTGTTAGGAGAATTTAACAAAAATAAAAAGATATAAAATGAAACAAAAATCAAAGAGAGAAACAGCTTGCATTTATATAGCACCTTTCACTTCTTTAGAACATCCCTAACAAGAATTAATAAAAATTAGTACTAGAAACATACTGCAAAACTGGAAAATAAAAAAGAACCTAAGATGAGTCACACCCTTTAATAGCTCCATCACTCATGCAGCTTCCCTTATGCCTATCTCTGATGAGCGAAGGGAGCGCCCAGCGCAATTCTATCCTAAGCGACTGGATTAAACACACTGAAACATTTCAGTGAAGCTATGGCTTATTTTTGGTGAGACCAATTAAGGCCGATCGAAAAGCCTGCTGAAAGATTATGCTCAATGCTAAAGTGGCACAGACTCAACTTTATGGATCTGAGTCTTGCTTTCTTGTCCCTCTGTTCCTTTTCTGGCTCCTGTGCCATCACCCATAACAACTGGGGAAAAATAGCCTCAACTTACTTTTTTTTAAATTCGTTCACGGGATGTGGGCGTCGCTGGCAAGGCCGGCATTTATTGCCCATCCCTAATTGCCCTTGAGAAGGTGGTGGTGAGCCGCCTTCTTGAACCGCTGCAGTCCGTGTGGTGACGGTTCTCCCACAGTGCTGTTAGGAAGGGAGTTCCAGGATTTTGACCCAGCGACAATGAAGGAACGGCGATATATTTCCAAGTCGGGATGGTGTGTGACTTGGAGGGGAACATGCAGGTGGTGTTGTTCCCATGTGCCTGCTGCCCTTGTCCTTCTAGGTGGTAGAGGTCGCGGGTTTGGGAGGTGCTGTCGAAGAAGCCTTGGCGACTTGCTGCAGTGCATCCTGTGGATGGTGCACACTGCAGCCACAGTGCGCCGGTGGTGAAGGGAGTGAATGTTTAGGGTGGTGGACAGGGTGCCAATCAAGCGGGCTGCTTTATCTTGGATGGTGTCGAGCTTCTTGAGTGTTGTTGGAGCTGCACTCATCCAGGCAAGTGGAGAGTATTCCATCACACTCCTGACTTGTGCCTTGTAGATGGTGGAAAGGCTTTGGGGAGTCAGGAGGTGAGTCACTCGCCGCAGAATACCCAGCCTCTGACCTGCTCTTGTAGCCACAGTATTTATATGGCTGGTCCAGTTAAGTTTCTGGTCAATGGTGACCCCCAGGATGTTGATGGTGGGGGATTCGGCGATGGTAATGCCGTTGAATGTCAAGGGGAGGTGGTTAGACTCTCTCTTGTTGGAGATGGTCATTGCCTGGCACTTATCTGGCGCGAATGTTACTTGCCACTTATCAGCCCAAGCCTGGATGTTGTCCAGGTCTTGCTGCATGCGGGCTCGGACTGCTTCATTATCTGAGGGGTTGCGAATGGAACTGAACACTGTGCAGTCATCAGCGAACATCCCCATTTCTGACCTTATGATGGAGGGAAGGTCATTGATGAAGCAGCTGAAGATGGTTGGGCCTAGGACACTGCCCTGAGGAACTCCTGCAGCAATGCCCTGGGGCTGAGATGCTTGGCCTCCAACAACCACTACCATCTTCCTTTGTGCCAGGTATGACTCCAGCCACTGGAGAGTTTTCCCCCTGATTCCCATTGACTTCAATTTTACTAGGGCTCCTTGGTGCCACACTCGGTCAAATGCTGCCTTGATGTCAAGGGCAGTCACTCTCACCTCACCTCTGGAATTCAGCTCTTTTGTCCATGTTTGGACCAAGGCTGTAATGAGGTCTGGAGCCGAGTGGTCCTGGCGGAACCCAAACTGAGCATCGGTGAGCAGGTTATTGGTGAGTAAGTGCCGCTTGATAGCACTGTCGACGACACCTTCCATCACTTTGCTGATGATTGAGAGTAGACTGATGGGGCGGTAATTGGCCAGATTGAATTTGTCCTGCTTTTTGTGGACAGGAAATACCTGGGCAATTTTCCACATTGTCGGGTAGGTGCCAGTGTTGTAGCTGTAATGGAACAGCTTGGCTAGAGGCGCGGCTGGTTCTGGAGCACAAGTCTTCAGCACTACAGCTGGGATGTTGTCGGGGCCCATAGCCTTTGCTGTATCCAGTGCACTCAGCCGTTTCTTGATATCACGTGGAGTGAATCGAATTGGCCGAAGACTGGCTTCCGTGATGGTAGGGATATCGGGAGGAGGCTGAGATGGATTATCCACTCGGCACTTCTGGCTGAAGATGGTTGCAAACGCTTCAGCCTTGTCTTTTGCACTCACGTGCTGGACTCTGCCATCATTGAGGATGGGGATGTTTGCAGAGCCTCCTCCGCCTGTTAGTTGTTTAATTGTCCACCACCATTCACGACTGGATGTGGCAGGACTGCAGAGCTTTGATCTGATCCGTTGGTCGTGGAATCGCTTCGCTCTGTCTATAGCATGTTGCTTCCGCTGTTTAGCATGCATGTAGTCCTGAGTTGTAGCTTCACCAGGTTGGCACCTCATTTTTAGGTACGCCTGGTGCTGCTCCTGGCATGTTCTTCTACACTCCTCATTGAACCAGGGTTGATCCCCTGGCTTGTTGGTAATGGTAGAGTGAGGAATAAGCCGGGCCATGAGGTTACAGATTGTGCTGGAATACAATTCTGCTGCTGCTGATGGCCCACAGCGCCTCATGGATGCCCAGTTTTGAGCTGCTAGATCTGTTCTGAATCTATCCCATTTAGCACGGTGGTAGTGCCACACAACACGTTGGATGGTGTCCTCAGTGCGAAGACGGGATCTCATCTCCACGAGGACTGTGCGGTGGTCACTCCTACCAATACTGTCATGGACAGATGCATTTGCGACAGGTAGATTGGTGAGGACGAGGTCAAGTAAGTTTTTCCCTCGTGTTGGTTCGCTCACCACCTGCCGCAGGCCCAGTCTAGCGGCTATGTCCTTCAGGACTCTGCCAGCTCGGTCAGTAGTGGTGCTACCGAGCCACTCTTGGTGATGGACATTGAAGTCCCCCACCCAGAGTACATTCTGTGCCCTTGCTACCCTCAGTGCTTCCTCCAAGTGGTGTTCAACATGGAGCAGGACTGATTCATCAGCTGAGGGAGGATGGTAGGTGGTAATCAGCAGGAGGTTTCCTTGCCCATGTTTGACCTGATGCCATGAGATTTCATGGGGTCCAGAGTCAATGTTGAGGACTCTCAGGGCCACTCCCTCCTGACTGTATATCACTGTACCGCCACCTCTGGTGGGTCTGTCCTGCCGGTGGGACAGGACATACCCAGGGATGGTGATGGAAGAGTCTGGGACGTTGGCTGAAAGATATGATTCTGTGAGTATGGCTATGTCAGGCTGTTGCTTGACTAGTCTGTGGGACAGCTCTCCCAATTTTGGCACAAGTCCCCAGATGTTAGTAAGGAGGACCTTGCAGGGTCGACTGGGCTTGGTGTTTTGCCGTTGTCGTGTCCGGTGCCTCGTGGTCCGTCCGGTTTTATTCTTATTATGACTTTTCGTAGCGAGATTTTACAACTGAGTGGCTTGCTAGGCCATTTCAGAGGGCAATTAAGAATCAACCACATTGCTGTGGGTCTGGAGTCACATATAGGCCAGACCGGGTAAGGGCGGCAGGCTTCCTTCCCTAAAGGACATTAGTGAACCAGATGGGTTTTTACGACAATCTGGTAGTTTCATGGCCATCATTACTGATACTAGTATTTTAATTCCAGATTTTTATTTAATTAATTGGATTTTAGTCCAGGCCTCTGGATTACTAGCCCAGTAACATAACCACTATGCTACCGTACTTCAATAAAATATTGTGCAACTGCGTATAGCTTTAATGTAATGGCATTTCAAGGTTTATTCTATCATTCTTAATTAAAATTATTAAATTGCACTACTATAGCAAACAGAAATCATGGGTGTACCTGAACAATTACTAAAAATTGCAGTTGAGAATTTCCATGGTGATTCATGTTTAGATGTTCTAAAAACTGAACAATGTTCTTAACAGCAGGCCAATAATTAATGTTTTACTTAGAAATGGGGATGGGTCACATACAGTACAATCAATAGGAAATATAGCCTAATAGAGTTCCTGAAATGAAACCATAGGTATTGCTACATGAAGCAGCCAACCTTTTGCTGTGTTCAGTATTTACCACAGTTGGCTTCATCAATTTGAAACAAGGGAAGATTAATGTACTCTTTGTAGCATAAGACTTAGTTGTACATCAGCCTTCTAATACAGATCAGCTGGGAGAATGAATTTCTTCTTGTAATGACCTTGACTATAGTGATACAAACAATTAATTTACCCCGGTTCTCCTTGTCAACATTCTAGATACAAGTGAAGGTAACAATTAATAGCACCTACCCTCTTGACTTGACAATTTATTATAATACAACACAGATCATTCTTTGTAGTTGTGGCCTTCAGAGTTCAAATACGTGGGGGAGTCATAGTGATTTCACATATTTTACGGCTTGTTTTGCCACAATCTATCCCTTTATTCAAATAAATTAAAAGATTTCACGGAACAGTTTTTAAGAAAAAGCATTCCATCTATTAAGACGATCACATAAATTTGGCTTCTCATTGAAACATTGTTGGAGTTACATTAACAAAATGGTTTTCCTACATTAGTATTCCATTTTCTATGCAAAACCGATGTACCATCTTGAATTTAAAAATAAAGTAAATGTCGATCATTTGTATTCAGTATTATTGAAAATGTATTGTTCTGCAGCATTTTGCTATTAATTTGTTTACTCTGTGTTTCATCAACTTCAACCTGCACACAAAAATAATGTGACCTGATGGAGAAAAATAGACTTCAGATACTTCCCAAGACTTCAGTCTTTATCAGGATAAGAAAAGCCACGTCATCCAGTACAATAGAGCTATCAAAGTGACAGGTATGACTCCGCTAAACATTTGCAGGAAACAAAGGTATCTTGCAGGCGTTCAATCTTCCGTATCCTAGTAACATCAAGGTGATATAAGACAAATTAGCTTATTTTCACTCCTGCCAATATTCTTCCCTCTTCTCTCGTGAAAGCCTTGACTTCTTGCTTGAGTATGGTTCCACTTATTAGTACCTCGTCTAAGAGGCCATTATCATGTGTGAGCATGACACTGAGGCAGCAAGCTATCTGACCATGGAGGAACATCACAGCCAACCAAGTCCTATACTCACCTGATAGCCACACATGTACACTTCCAGTGGGAATCACTGGATAGTAATAAGGAGAAGGAACTCTAGCTGATTTTCCTCTCCCTTACTCAGAAGTACTAAGACCAGCTATAGCCACCATTTTGCTCCAGCTGAGATTAGCTAACTCAACACAGGCCCGACGCCTGCCCATTGGGTACAAATTTTACGCAGAGGTCCTTCGATGGTCATTAGGCCCCTAAGTTACATAGCCCGGGACATCTAAAAAATGGGCTCCACGAATTTAGCAGTGGGACCAATGCCTGCACGGATTGTACGCAGGCCGTTCCACTACTAAAATAATATGCTTTGCTCCCGTTTTACACCCACGAAACAGACGCAATACATGCCAATCTCTACTTCACTGTCTCCCAGCTGTCAACAAATCTATGAAACATGGAGATATGCTAATGTGTGCCATGCAACTGGCAATATGGCATTACACAATCACTGACTGGATGAAAATCAGCAAATTATCCCACTGCGTATACAAACCTTGATTTTCTAAGAGAGGCAGACCTGTCTTCTGAAATTCAGAGTCTACGAATCAGGCTGAATTTTTCATTTTCAATTTATTCAGACTCAAAATTAGGTTCAGAACTCATCCCTATCTGCCAGTCATAACCTAATTAAATGAGAGAGAGACAAGCGGTGAGAGATCAAATAACCAGAAATGAATACACAAAGTTATTGAGGGAATAGAATGTGACTAACACTGAGAAAAAAGGAGCATGGATTGCTCATAAATCTCCTATCCCGATCCAATTACTATTTGTAAATGTAATTTAAAATAAATGAAGTGGGAATTGAAGTTCTGAATCTTCAACTCCACGAGGGATCTGAAAACTGTGAGTGGGAGTTATGAGGAACATGAATAAGCATAAAGCAGGAAGGCAAAGTTTCAGTAATGCAACTGCTAGCTTCAAACAGAGCAGAAAAGGAGAGCTGGGTAAACAACAGGAAAATATCCCCTTTGAAGTAAGTCAGTCCTGAAGGGATTCGCAAAATTTCACATGTCCCTCCCCCCACCCCCCGAAGATTTATTGGAGTTATTAAAAAATAACCCTGGTGTGACTGTGTTCTAAACAAGCCAGGGCCTCTCAAAATGGCTGCAGTCAGACACATGGCCAAAGGCCTGCAGCATTTGAAACTGGACACCTTTCCACAAGGGCAGACAGGGATTTTTTTTGAACAATGCAGGGAAACAAGCAGTTGCATTCACACCCTGAGGCAAGTCATCAGAAGTAATCCCACCTAAGGTGAACCATCAAGAAACATTCAGGAACAATGGAAAGCAGTTATGGAACTCATCAGTACAGATACCGGCCATTATGTAAATGGGCCAGAGATTGGGGTCCTTTGTCTTACGTTTTCGTGCTCAAATCGAACAATGGAGCAAGCTGATGAGGCACGAAAAAAAAACCTGATACCGGGAGGATATAACTGGGGCTTCCCAGAATCTCTCTCTCTCTTCTCTTCGCCTCTTGGCCTGGTGTCCTGTCTGCCTGCTAGCAACTAAGAAGGAAGGCCATCCAGTAAACCTCGCAACCACATGTCGACGGCAGCAGCAGGGCACAGGGGCCAGGCCTTTTCATCTGTTTCACTGGTGAGCATTAATTTTCTGGCCACCACAAGACAACCTAGCTAGGTGTAAGGGTGGGAGTTAAAGGGGTATTGCTAAAATTGTGATTTTAGAATTTTCCCTCGATGTGTCCATTTCTTCCACCCCGTTAAGTGTAAGACTGTATTGTATCCATAGCGATTTCTTTTTTTTTATCTTTTGTATAATACTGTTTACCTTGTAGTTTTAGTTTTCTTATTAATAAACATTGGTTTTCCTTGTACCAATCCACTGGTCTGTTCGTCTGTCCTTGTTACCGCCCGATAAGTCCTCAGCTCAGAATCAGGAAGGGGAAAGCGATTCGCAACCGCACAGCGGGCAGGGCAGCTCAGGAAAAACATAACTGGCTGACCTATAATAAGCCCGAGAAACAGTAAAAAATCCCTTACAGAAATGGCGAGCCAGCCAGGAGCTGAGACGAAAGTGTGTAACAAGGCAGACAGTGGTGCGGAGGAGGAATCCGCAATGGAGGAAAGGTTGTCTGCCTATGTGTGTGGCAAGGTAAATATCGCGAAAAAATGGGTGGGCAATATGTTAAAGGCCGAGCGTCCCATAGATGCAGCCATCCAGTGAACAGCAAGTAAACAGTATAAGAAAGGTATTGAGAAGGCGGTCTGGCTCTTGTGTTTTAAAAAGCAGGTCTTAGTACTAGACCGTGCTGTAGCAGCGCGAGCAGCCAAGATTAAGCAGTTGACCCGAGAGCTGCAGGAAAAGACAGCAGCGGAAGAGAAAGGGGTAGCGGCGCTCCAAGCAATAAGCCAAGAAAGGGCGCAGATGGCAAGGGACCACCAGGCAAAGGTAGAGCGCCTGGAATACCAGATCGCTGAGCTCAAAAGTAGCGCTAGAGGTAGAATGGAACACCTGGAATACCAGGTCAGAGAGACGAGAGGCAGTGAGGTTAGGTTAATGGATAAGATCCACAGCCTCACGCAAGAATTAAAAGAGCAGGAGGAGAAAGTAGGCGAGGTAAAGGCAGCATATAAGCTGGCCTGCGCCCAGGGGTTAGAAGACGCAGATCATGGCCCCTACAGGCAAGAAATAGAACGTTTGGGCATGGCCTTAGCGAGGGCGAAGGGCATGGTATGCCTCATTAGCCCGAAGGCGGGCCAGTCGGATTTTACCGGCAACCCAAGCAGGGAAGTCCCACAGGCAGCTCCCAGAACGACACTGGTTAGGGAACCAGAGGCTTCACGGCCACCACCCATAGCCCCGAGTTTTCAGGAGGTCTGGCAGCAAGGGGGAGTGGAGGATGAAGCATTAGGGGAGACCCAGCAAGCCCTGGTAGATAGACCAGGACCGGGACCAGTGTACCCCATCCGACAACGGAGATACGGCCCCCCCGCCGATGGCGAGGACCTAGGGGCCATCCAGAACCAGTTTGTAGTGCCGCATGGCACCCCACAGCTCAGGGCCGTGGTTAGCCATATCCCTAAGCTTACAGTGAAGGGAGACCCCTCTCTACACTTCCGTGAGATAGAGCAGGCAGCGTGCGTTAATGACTGCGATGAAGCAGAACAAGCAAAAATGCTGCTGTTTTCTCTGGGTGGTGACCTCCTCCAAACCTTATCAGATGAGTGCAAAAGGGGGCAGAAAGATTACGAGGAGTTAAGGGTTGAGATATTGGAGGCCATGGGACTCAATGACGGGAGTCCGTTCGCCCGGGTGGAAAAAACGGTACAGCTTCCCGGGGAGTCCCCACAGGCTTTCGCAGACAGGCTGTGGCCAGTCTACCGGAGCCCATGCCCGGGAATGCCAGGGCGGACACTCCTGAACAGAGATCAATTGACCCACTGGCTCCGCTGTCTCATGACAAACTGCCTGCCCCAAATTCGAACTCGAGCTGCGGCCTGGTTTGACCCCTGTAACTCCCAGACCACCGAGGAAACGGTGATCCGCCAGCTCATGATAGCATTTAAAAATATCAGGGGTATCGAGACACCCCAACCCAAGGGGAAAGTCCACGAGGTTAAATCAGGCGCCCAGCATAAAAGGGAATGGCACCAGGAAGGGAATCGTCCCGTCCAGGCTAAGTTAAACTACTGTGGGTACGGGAAGGACGGCCACTGGCGCAAAGATTGTAAAAACCCCTGGAAGGATACCAAGGGAAAGAATCCCACCGTCCCAGCCCAAAAGACAGCGACGGGGGAGGCAGAGACAGGAATTGCCCCCGCTGCCATGGAGTCATTTTTTGAGGCCATGCGATCTTTTATGGCCAGCCAGGGAAAAATAGCAACCACTACCGGTGTGGTAGCTCCCTCAGCCCCCCCTGACGACGCCCCGAAATGACTAGAGCCCGCACAGCCTGTCTACCTGTGTGCTCTCAGGTATGATGGATGGAAGAGACCGCTCGTGCAGATGGAGGTAGAGAAGGTTAAAGGGACTTATCTGCTGGATACGGGGGCATCATGCACCGTGATCCACGCAGCTAATCCCACCACCTCACCTCTGTCTAGCGGAGTTCCATACGTTCTATCGGGGTTCACCGGCAAGGAACAGGCGGGAGCCTTCTCCAAGCCGCTCTCAGTCCGCCTGGGCCCACTCCAAACCAAGTGGGCGTGTGTCCTGGCGAGGTGGGAAGCGGAGGGAGGAAAGGGGATCCTAGGGGCCGACTTCATCGTGGGCCACGGGATCCTCGTGGATCTCCGCAATCATTGCCTTTGGGGAGCCGACACGGGTGAGGAGAATGGCGTGGTAGTTATCCCAGGGAAAGAAGGGAAGGGAACCCGGTGTACTGTGAAGCCGAAAGGAGGTTATAACCTCGGGCTCATGGTGGAGGGTGTCCCGGAGGAATTTAAAGCAGTCGTGCAGGCTCGCATGGCTGCTTTCGCCACGCACAAACACGACTGTGGGAGGGTCACCGGGTTTGAGGTCAGGGTAGACAGAGACCCCATGGCCCGGCCCCAGAAGCAGTATAACTTTCCTAGAGAAGCAGAGCCCGATATGGAGATGGCCATATCCTCGTTGGTGCAGCAGGGAGTGCTGAGGCCCATAGCCACCCATGTTAATTCTCCGCTTTGGCCGGTCAAGAAACCGGACAATTCATGGAGAGCCACAGTGGACTATTGGGTGCTCAACAGCAATATCCCCACGTGTGCCCCCACAGTGGCAGCAGTTGCCGACCTCATCGGAAGCATTCCAGCATCCGTGACTACGTTCACGATGCTGGATATTTCAAATGGGTTTTGGTCGATCCCCTTAAGGAGGGAAGACCAGTATAAGTTTGCTTTTACTTTTAAAGGGCAACAGTATACTTGGAACTGTTTGCCGCAAGGTTTTCATCACAGCCCCAGCATCTTTCACCAGTGCATGGCGAGTAGTTTAAAGGAATTTAGCCAGCCCACCCAATTGGTGCAGTATGTAGATGACCTGCTCTTGTTTACCGACTCAGTCGGGGAGCATGGCCCGCTACTGGCCAAATTGCTGGAGCTGCTGCAGAGTAAAGGGTTCAAGGTCAACCCGAAGAAGACGCAGATCGGCCGCCAGGAAGTTAAATTCCTGGGCCTGACCGTCCGCACAGGGGAACGAGCCATAGACAAGGCTAGGAGGGAAGTGGTCCAAGAGCTACCGGTCCCCAGTACTGTGAGGGGTGTGAGGTCATTCTTAGAGCTAACGGGCTACTGCAGAGATTTTATTGAGGATTATACGGCCACGGTGGCCCCTCTGCTCCAACTCCTACGCAAGGGAGTGGAGTGGTCTTGGGATGAGGGGTGCCAGGCAGCATTTGTCCAGCTCAAGAGGGACCTGCAGACCGCACCAGCCCTGGGAGCGATAGATGGAGGGAGAGAGTTCTTTCTGGAGGTAGCGGCCAGAGGGGATAATCTCAGTGCTGTGCTGCTCCAGGAGCGGCACGGCAGGCTAAGACCCGTGGTCTACTCCTCCAGAGTACTTACTGACGTGGAAAAGAGCTACTCAATTTGCGAGCGGCACCATTTGGCCACGTACTGGGCTGTGAAAAGATCCTCGATCTTCACAGGCACCTCTCCTATCACCCTCCTCACACATCACACACCCACCCAGATGCTTCTGGACGGGAGGATCAAAGATGGGACAGTCAGCAGTGCCCGCATTGTGCGCTGGACCCTCCTCCTTTCCCAGATGGATCTGAGGGTGAGGGGCCTTTGCGAGCCAAAGCTCGCGGCTAACATGGTATATCCTGGAACAGCCCATCAGTGTTCCATAGAAGGGGTGTGGGAGGCGAACATTGGTCTACGGGCCGGGATACATCCCACAGGCCGCGAGATCTATGTAGACGGTTCCAGCATGGTATCCGCTGGGGAATGTCTCACGGGATGTGGAGTCTATAACCCATCGGCTAACATTGCCTTGGCGATCAAGTTCCCCAGCACCATGAGCGCCCAGCAGGCTGAACTGTCCGTGGTGGTGTACGTGGTTACCCACCCCGAAATCTTCCCCACCCCAGACACGATTTGCTCGGACAGTATGTTCACTTGCAACTCGTGCACGGAATACCTGGCAATCTGGTCCCATCGCGGATATACCTCCGCCGACGGGAGGCCCATAACAGTAAAACCCCTGCTGGAGAAAATCCACACCACCTGAGGAAGGAGGAAGCCTCCGAAAGCTTGTGGGATTAAAAATAAAATTGTTGGACTATAACTTGGTGTTGTAAAATTGTTTACAATTGTCAACCCCAGTCCATCACCGGCATCTCCACATCACGGAGAAAATCCTGGCAGCCGTGGGGGAGGAAGGCGAGGTCTTCATCCACAAAGTGAAGGCCCACCCCTCCACAGAACCCCGCAGCCAGGGCAACCAGCAAGCCGACACGCTGGCCAAGGAGGGTGCCCGCACCGGCATTTTCTGGGACCCCTATGGGTCTGGGCCCGTGGCGGCAGTTAATGGCAGGGGTGGGACCCAGAGGAGCTTAAGGGTAGCATTAGCCCCGGATCTTAAAACAGTCCAAGCCCAGGACCCTGTCCTGAAAACCGTCACTAGCGCAGTGAGCGAGGGTAGGAGGATAGAAGGCATGCTGTTCAAGGAAGGACAGTGGGTAGTACCCCAGCAGCACCGGAGGGAGTTCCTTCAACTGGCCCATGAAGGGCCGGGAGCAGGACACCCCGGGCCTGAGGCCACCTGGCGGCAGGTGGAACAGGCGGGATGGTGGCCTGGGCTCCGGGAAGATGTCCGCAAGTTCTGTGCTAGCTGTCTTGTGTGCGCTGCAAATAACCCCGACCCCCACAGAGGGAAGGTGCCCATGGGACACGTTAGGAGGGTAGAGGGACCATGGCAGTCGATCCAGATCGACTACATCGGGCCCCTACCCACTGCCCAGGGAGGCTACAAATACTGCCTCGTCCTGGTGGACGTGTTTTCCAAGTGGGTCGAGGCCTTCCCCTGTAGAAAAGCCACAGCATTAGGGACTGCAAGGATCTTGGTACGGGAGGTGTTCTCGCGGTGGGGACTACCCCAGTTTGTGGAGTCCGACCAGGGAAGCCACTTCACCGGCCAGGTCATGCAGAATACACTTATGCTGTTCGGTATTCAGGGGAAGTGGCACGTAGCCCAAAATCCACAGTCCTCAGGGATTGTGGAACGCATGAACCGCACCGTCAAAGAAAGGCTGAGGAAGGAGACAGCGGACTCACCCCAAAAATGGGCAGAGGTCCTGCCTCTAGTCCTCATGGGGATCCGGGCCAGTCAGTCAAAGAGTACGGGGTATTCCCCGCACGAGCTCATGACCGGTAGGGTCATGAGAACCCACACCCATGTCCTAGCCCCAGTTCTTACTGAAGGGCAGCTTCGGGAGGTAAACCGGGATAAATTCGCCCGAACACTCCTCGAGCGCCTGAAGCAGATTTACGAACAGGCAGCAGGTAGTATGGGGAAGCAGCATCGGAATAACCGATTGCTGCTCGAGCCTAACAAAAGTCATCAGTGGGAGATAGGGGACCAGGTAATGGTGAGGAACTACGCCCGAGTGGGGAGTTTGGAGCCACTGTACATGGGACCCTATAGCATAGTAGATAAAGCCAGCCCCATGGTTTACGCTGTAAAATTGCCCCGGCAGATGAAATGGTTTCATATAAACCAATGTAAGCTGTTTAGATCGGAGGCGGAAAAGCAGGCAGCTGGGATCCAACCCGAGGTTAGAAATCCCCAGCTCCCAGCAGGTCCCAGCTCACAGGCAGCACCTGCAGGCGCAGTCACGTGCGTCAGGGGAGGAGTCACCCAGACCCCTGTCCAAACCATTCCCCCTCTCTTCTGGGACTCAGGTGGGGAGGAGGAGGAGCCCGAGGCAGGTAGCCCCGCCCCTGACCCAGGTTTTGAACCTGGAGAGGAAGACTCTCAGCCTCCGGCAGCAGGCAGCGAAGGATTGCCTGTCCCCAGCTCAGACTTGGGAAGGGAGGAGCCACAGGGGAAAAGCCCCCAGCCAGCGAGGACTACGACCCACAGCAAGGGTCCGCTCGCGAGGGTAGCCCCACCAACAGCACTTCCTAGGAGGTCCCCTCGGACACCCCAGCCTAGGAAGGCATGGTCGCCGGCTCCCCAGTTTAAAAGGGCTACCTCCCGCGTTAAAGTTAAGTTGAAAGACAGAGGTCCTCAGCCAGCAGTCACGGGCTGTGAGGGACCGGAAGTAAAGGTCAGTACAGCCATGCCGCAGGAAGCAGCCTGCAGCAGTCCTGACAGAATTTGAGCTGGCCGCTCGGAGACGGGCGGCGGATGTATATAACTTTAGCAGTTAAGTTTGTAGTTTTAAGTTAAGATGTATAGGTTTATTATAAGGTGTGGAACCGTAATGTAATTTTAATATGGAACCGTTCCAGTGTTGTCTACGTGAGCCGAGGTCCAGGGACCCGCTCACACTTTACCTGAGCCAGGAAGCCTATAGGGAGCCCGGCTAGATGTTCTTTATCTTTTACAGGGAATGTTCGGAGGCGTGATCCTGCTCGCCCTGTCTGGGCTGAGCCTCGCGAGAAGGGGCGACACCAAGGACCACCACATCTTCGGATGCTCCGGAAAAATGGCGCCCCTAGCCCACGATGGGAGTGGCCTACGCGAGGCGGATGAAATCGCCTTGTACACTCACGAGGGGAGCTGGCCCGGATGGCTGGGGTCAAATTCGACCCAGTACTCAAGCCAGACCGGTTTTTCATACAGGGAGACCTCCCTCCAGTGCCCGAGGATACGAATTGTCACCCCAAGGATTAGCGTCACCGTGGGAAAAGGAATATGTTTGTCATGTAAAGGCAACGTTCCCCTGGATAGGTGGTGGTGGCTTAGAAAATTAAGTAAGGATATGGGGAACCCCAGGGTAGAGTGGGAGAGGTTAGGGAATAACACCCACAGGACCATCACAGGGACCCAGGGAGGGTTAAGTGTGTGCTGGGACTAATGGTGGGAACTGGATCAGGGGATCTATGTCTGTATGTGGGGTTCAGAGAAAGTCTGCCCCACAGCCAGTGGCAAGATGACGGGAGGGGGATGGACTGGGAATCGTGCCTGAGCGCATGCGCGATCCCATACTCCCCAATCTCGGTTAATGCCACTGAATTAGTAACCCGCCCCCAACAGCCCCTGCCCACGACTGCGACGTCACATATGATAGTAGAGGGATGCCCCGCCACCACCAAGGGACCAGGGAACGGCTTGGTGCTAGTACCTACAGACCAGGTGCTGTATCAAGGGGTGCACTACGCGGTAGCCTCCGTGATTTTAAACCTCACCGAGGTACACCTACCCGCGTGGTGCCCCACAGAGACCGCGCAGTTGTATCAAGCCCTCTTAAAAGAGATGTTCCGTAAATTTTATCAGTTTGATTTTTCAGACGTTGACAGAACCAGACTATACACCCACAAGCTTTTGGATGGGATTGGGAGACAAAGAAGGGGTGTTTTTAACGATGTCTTAACTGGTTTTAACACGGGGTCTTCTGTCATCAACAGCTTAGATGACATCGAGCTGCAGACCCAGATTAATGGTTTAAAAACGCAATTAAAGAAAATATTAATCGATGCGAATAAGGTGGTAGGTTCGGAACTGCACGAAGATCAGGCCATGACTCTCCACTTAAAGGAGATCATAGCGGAGCTGGAAAAGCATGCAAAGACGGTGAATGCGCTCATTAGGGAGGGTCAGAATGCGTCAGACCAGGCGGCGCAGAATGAAGTGTGCATGCTGTATGGGGCATGGTTGCTGGGCGAGGCCCGCAGCAATCTGGAGGATTTAAAGCAAGGTTTAGTCCCCTCCTGGATCAGCAACAAACACCTCGCAGCCCTCCACCCTTTTGAGAATACATTAAGTCCGTGCCAGCTCCACCTAGCTTCTGAGGCCTACCTAGTCCCAGTGGACTGTGGGCGTTCCAACCACACCATCATAGGGATAGTTGTAAGGATGCCAGTCATGGGCGGGACGGCCCCACCCATGCCGGTGTACAGGGTGGAGAACATTGGTGTCATTCAGGGGGGTGCACACGTTCGTTTCACAGCGGTCCCGCCCTACGTCATAAAGTGGGAGCATGCTATGACGGGTACTGACCTCTCGGGGTGCCAGAGCCGGGGATCACACATAATCCTGTGTCCCCAGCACTTGAATGCCTATTCAAAACCGCAGTGCGGGTTCAGAGCTGCTGACGCGAAGCCTATAAACTGCACCATGGAAGCCATGGCACAAGGCCATGTTCCCCCACAGGTGGCGTATATAGGAGGTGGGACATATTGCATCACCACAGCAGCGTCTCACTACCAGCATGGTCAGCACAGCTGGTGCGCGGTGAGTGACAGCAGTTTCTGCTTTAAACCCGAGGCAGAAGTTCAAGTGGCACAGATACGAATTGTCCCCATCTCTGAACCATCCACTGTTCACCTCACTGTGAAAGAGAATTTCACCAACCTCCAAAAGTATGTAGCCCACTTCGGCTACCAGATCCCCGCTCTCCCAGAACACCTCGTTAAATTATTAAAAGCAGTAGTGGTGTCCCAAAAACACTTTTACACGCTGGAACAGAAGACTGTCCAGATAGGGGCCGATATTCTGAGTATTACGACCCCACCCTGGTGGGACATCTTTGAGAATATAGAGGTCCCCTCCTGGATTCGTCTGGCATCACACGTGCTAGTAATCTGTCAGCTCGGGATCGTCCTCTACCTGGTTTGCGTCCAGTGTAGGAATAGGGGTCTCGAGGTAGTAGTTAGAACACAAAGGGTATGGAAGGACCAGTATGCTCGGGTGGACGAAACACCCGCGTGAGTTCGGGGACGCATCACTTGCGAGTGATGGCAGCCTGTTTCATTACTTTAATAAAGATGGTCCCTTCCATTTGTTGTTTTCAATAAAGTAAGTTTTCGTTTCGATGTTGTTTTGAATAAAGATTGTTCATTGTTGTGTTGTATAGTATGCGAAATACTGTTTCATCCCAAGTGGTGCAGGGGTATTTGGACCCCTCCGTGCTGGGATTGTTGTAATTCAACCTTGTTTTCTATCTGAATGCCTGCCATACACTGGGGTTCTCTCCAAGTAAGGGAATGTATGTGTCGAGGGATTAGGGATAGGTAAATAAAGGGGAGGGTTGTTTGCGACGGTCAGAAATTTTGCTCACCTTGCATGGACACTTCAAGCAAGTATAAGTATCCACAGGGGGGAGTGAAGGGATTCGTAAAATTTCACATGTCCCTCCCCCCACCCCCCGAAGATTTATTGGAGTTATTAAAAAATAACCCTGGTGTGACTGTGTTCTAAACAAGCCAGGGCCTCTCAAAATGGCTGCAGTCAGACACATGGCCAAAGGCCTGCAGCATTTGAAACTGGACACCTTTCCACAAGGGCAGACAGGGATTTTGTTTGAACAATGCAGGGAGACAAGCAGTTGCTTTCACGCCCTGAGGCAAGTCATCAGAAGTAATCCCACCTAAGGTGAACCATCAAGAAACATTCAGGAACAATGGAAAGCAGTTATGGAACTCATCAGTACAGATACCGGCCATTATGTAAATGGGCCAGAGATTGGGGTCCTTTGTCTTAGGTTTTTGTGCTCAAATCGAACAATGGAGCAAGCTGATGAGGCACGAAAAAAAACCTGATACCGGGAGGATATAACTGGGGCTTCCCAGAATCTCTTTCTCTCTTCTCTTTGCCTCTTGGCCCGGTGTCCTGTCTGCCTGCTAGCAACTAAGAAGGAAGGCCATCCAGTAAACCTCGCAACCACATGTCGACGGCAGCAGCAGGGCACAGGGGCCAGGCCTTTTCATCGGTTTCACTGGTGAGCATTAATTTTCTGGCCGCCACAAGACAACCTAGCTAGGTGTAAGGGTGGGAGTTAAAGGGGTATTGCTAAAATTGTGATTTTAGAATTTTCCCTCGATGTGTCCGTTTCTTTCACCCCGTTAAGTGTAAGACTGTATTGTATCCATAGCGATTTTTTTTTATCTTCTGTATAATACTGTTTGCCTTGTAGTTTTAGTTTTCTTATTAATAAACATTGGTTTTCCTTGTACCAATCCACTGGTCTGTTCGTCTGTCCTTATTACCGCCCGATAAGTCCTCAGCTCAGAATCAGGAAGGGGAAAGCTATTCGCAACCGCACAGCGGGCAGGGCAGCTCAGGAAAAACATAACTGGCTGACCTATAATAAGCCCGCGAAACAGTAAAAAACCCCTTACAGTCCCAAAATATAGTCCTGATTGAGAGACAGCTTGCACTGACAGGTTTGTCTCGTAAAGATGTGAAAATATAGAAACAAATGGGTTGGAATAAATAAAAGCATTAAATCCTAATTTATTGCTCATAGTAGAAAAATTCATGGAAGGAAGATGGAGTGAAATTCGACTTCGGTGGTAGAGCAAAGCAGGCGATGGAAAAGAAAACTGGGTGGGGTATAAAATGGGCCACTGATTCACTATCACCCATGTTGTGCTCCTGCTGGGGTCGAATTTCACCCACACTGAGTTGAAATTCCAGTTTGTTCTTAACCTTGTAAATAAAAATGGTCCAAATGCACTTAGCACAACATATATCACAACTAGTTTTTCACTGGGACAAGGAACACACAATAAAAAATACAAATCTGCCGACAAGATTGTGCACATCCCTATAATTTGAGGACAGGTGACTGGCATGTCTTACATCCCACCCATTTTGCACTACTGCCATGGTTGAATTTCACCCCGATACCTCAGAATTGCAACAGTTTTCTTTTTAATCTTCCTCATTTACAAATTTACTTCCCCCTTTTAATTTACCTTATTTAATTTCCTCCACCCTTTAAGTCTCCTACATTGTATGCGATACGCTTTCCATGTGGGACGTATGGATGAGAGGTCCAAGACGCAGGGCTGAACCTCTAATCATGTCATGGGTCCGAACTCTGCCATTCCCAGATGCCGTAGGGATTCATGTCTCTTATGCAAACTCTCACAAGGGGAAAAAAATTTTTTTGGGTGCATTACAAAATTGTCTCAGCTCTGAGTGTAGCCTCCAGTTATCTTATTTTCCCATAGCTATAGGTAGTGTGCTACTTTGTGTAGACTTAAGTGCAGTTATCAGAAGACAATACCACTCCTGAGCCAGGGGGGGTTTCCTCATAAACTGCAAACAATAAGCAATTAATTAGCTTGTCTGAATAATCAATAAATGTCTCACACCCAATGGGCTGGGTGTTGTTGGAATAGGGCAACTCGCAGTGTGCCCAGTTAGTTAAATTATTTTCTGCAACCTTCAGCTCGAAAGTGTTTTGCGCCGTAACTTGCTGGAAGTGCGAGCTGATAACAGCGGGGTGAGGGAAACGGGGCATCTGGGACCTTGGTGAATGGCGGGACCAACAGTCTATCTCCTTAACCAATTAGATTTAAGGATTGTGAAAGAAACAGAGAGACGATGGAGAAGGAGAGTGAATTAGAGTCAAATCAGGTACAGAAAGAGCAATAAATATAGGGAAATAAGATTAGATTTGAGAGAGAAAAAAAGAGACAGAAAGAAAAAGTAAGCAAAAAAATTAAAGATTTTAAGGGAGGTTACATTGGGTAACCGCTGAAAACGGGCACGGGGATCGTGATATGCGTTTAATCCGCGCCCGGTCGTTGCGACGCAGGCAGCATGGTACATTCGTGCTGCCTGCTGTTTTAAATGATTGCTGCGTGCACCCAGCGCTACCTGCTTTGTTGATTTGGCTGCACACATCAGCAGGGGGCTCCAATATTGCAAGTGGCCTGCACTTCTTAAAGGCAGCCTGCAGCTCTTAAAGGGAAGGTGTATTGTGGCTGCAAGAAATGGTGGGAGTCGATTGAAAACTGAATTTGTGCTGTGATACTTTGAAGAGTGGCTGTGCCTGCAAGACAGCGTGCCCCAAGGTTCTCTGATGATGCACTGGAGGCCTTGGTGCACGAGGTGGAGAAAATGAGGGTGAGGGCATCCTGTTTCCACAGGAGGGCAGTAGGCCCAGTAGAAAAATGGGAGGCAGTGGGAGGAAGTATCAGAGGAGGTAAATGCCAGGAGCATAGCTCCAAGAACATGGATGCAGTGCAGGAAGAAGTTCAATGATTTAACATGAGTTGTCAAGGTGAGTCAGTTTAAGTTTCAAGTGGCATATCCTATCAACTGCACCACTAGCCTCATCCACTGCTCAATTCACTACACCTCCATCACCCATCTACCATAGAAACATAGAAAATGGGAGCAGGAGTAGGCCATTCGGCCCTTCGAGCCTGCTCCGCCATTCAATATGATCATGGCTGATCCTCCACCTCAATACCATATTCCCGCTCTTTCCCCATACCCCTTGATGCCTTTTGTGTCTAGAAATCCATCGAGCTCCTTCTTAAATATATTCAGTGACTTGTCCTCCTCAGCCTTCTGTGCTAGAGAATTCCACAGGTTCACCACCCTCTGAGTGAAGAAATTTCTCCTCATCTCAGTCCTAAATGTCCTACCCCGTATCCTGAGACTGTGACCCCTCATTCTGGGCCCCTCCAGACAGGGGAAACATCCTCCCTGCGTCCAGTCTGTCTATCCTTGTCAGAATTTTATGTGTATCAATGAGATTCCCTCTCATTCTTCTAAACTCGAGTGAATACAGGCCGAGTTGACCCAATCTCTCCTCATACGACAGTCCTGCCATCCCAGGAATCAGTCTGGTGAGCCTTAGCTGCACTCCCTCTATGGCAAGTATATCCTTTCTTAGGTAAGGAGACCAAAGCGGCATACATTACTCCAGGTGTGGTCTCACCAAGGCCCTGTATAACTGCAGTAAGACATCCTTGCTCCTGTACTCAAATCCTCTTGCAATGAAGGCCAACATACCATTTGCCTTCCTAACCGCTTGCTGCACCTGCATGTTTGCTTTCAGTGACTGGTGTACAAGGACACCCAGGTCCCTTTGTACATCAACATTTCCCAATCTATCACCATTTAAATAATAATCTGCCTTTCTGTCTGATGATGAAGGTCTCTGCATACCTAATCCTCTTTCTCTCTTCCCACTTCTCCCTCATCCCACAATCTTTTCTGACTGCAGATGGTGTAAACACACACTTCTTATGTTGTCCTCTCCCTTCACCACACCCAACCTGTGACCCTTTGTCATTTCAGATCCCAAAAACTAGAACCTTCCCAGTCAGAGGAGGAAGAGGAAGAAGACAGTGATGATGAAAAGACACCATCACTCGATCTTATACTCGCAGCCACCAGCTCAGAAACTGACACTGCGCGTACTTTAGAGGCTAAGATAGAGGAGGGGTCTGCATGTTGTGAAATACCGGGCACAAGCGCGCAGGAGCCAGGGTGGGGGGAAAGGATATCACATGTGCCAGCTCACTGGAGGGTGAGGTCACATACTAGTTCTGCTGCAGAGAATTCAGATGACTTCAATGGGCCAGGCTACAGAAGAAGGCTGATGGGCATACACAACCAAATGCCTGGTGCACTGGAAAGCCTGCCAGAAAGCCTGCACACAATGTCAAGGGGCATGGAGGAATCCATCACCAACTTGGCACAGGGCTTTGCACAGAGCTCGGAGCCCATTCTTTCCAACATGGAACTGGTGGTCACATCCATCAGCACACCTGTCGAACCCACCATGATGCACCGTCTGATGACTGGTGTAACAGCTTCCATCAAAGATCTGGGTGCCACTTTTGAAATGGGCTTCCATGCATCACTGTAGTCCAGTAATCTATTCTCCAACAGATCACCAGGTTTGCTGAGACGCTGTCCTGGGAGAGTGGCAGAGGCTCCATGGAACTGGAACCCACTGTCCTCTCTCAGGACGACAGCATTCCAAAAGGCATTTGAATCTACATACCCTTGAGGAATAAAAACTCCACAGGAAGAGTGATCCAATTGTGGATAACTCGAGAAGTTAAGTAGTATTAGATTAAAAGAAAAGGTTTACAATGTTGCCAAAAAGAGTGGTAAGCCTGAAGATTAGGATGGTTTTAGAAATCAGCAAAGGATAACCAAGAAATTGATAAAGAGGGAGGAAGTTGAATATAAGAGTAAACTAGCAAGAAATGTAAAAACAGATTGTAAGAGCTTCTACAAGTATATAAAAAGGAAGAGAGTATCAAAAGTTAACATGGGTCCCTTAAAGGCTGAAACAGGAGAAATTATAATGGGAAATAAGGAAATGGCAGAGATGTTAAAAAAATAGTTTTCATCTGTCTTCACAGTAGAAGACACAAAAAACATACTGGAAAGAGTGGGGAACCAAGGGTCTAATGACAAGGAGGAACTTAAAGTGATTAAGGTTAGTAAAGAAAAAATATTAGAAAAATTAATGAGACTAAAAGCTGACAAATCCCCTGGACCTGATGGCTTACATCCTAGGGTTTTAAAAGAGGTGGCTGCAGAGATAGTGGATGCATTGGTTTTGATCTTCCAGAATTCCCCAGATTCTATAACTGTCCCCATGGATTGGAAGGTAGCAAATGTAACACCGTTATTCAAGAAAGGAAGGAGAGAAAAACCAGGGAAATACAGGCCAATTAGCCTGACATCAGTATTCAGGAAGATGCTGGAATCTATTATTAAGGATGTAGTAACAGGGCACTTAGAAAATCATAATATGATTAGGCAGAGTCAACACGGTTTCATGAAAGGGAAATCATGTTTGACAAATCTATTTGAGTTTTATGAGGATGTAACTAGCAGGGTAGATAAAAGTGAACCTGTAGATGTAGTATATTTGGATTTTCAAAAGGCATTCGATAAGGTGCCACACTAAAGGTTGTTACACAAGATTAGGGCTCATGGGATTGGGGGTAATATATCAGCATGGATTGAAGATTGGTTAACGGACAGAAAACAGAGAGTAGTAATAAATGAGTCATTTTCAGGTTGGCAATTTGTAACTGGTGAGGTGCCGCAAGGATCAGTGCTTGGGCCTCAGCTATTTACAATCTATATTAATGACTTAGATGAAGGGACCGAATGTAATGTAGTCAAGTTTGCTGATGATACAAAGCTACGTGGGAAAGTAAGGTGTGAGAAGGATACAAAGAGTCTGCAAAATGATATACAGATTAAGTGAATGGGCAAGAAGGTGGCAGATGGAGTATAATGTGGGGAAATGTGAGGTTATTCACTTTGGTAGGAAAAATAGAAAAAAGGAATATTTTTTAAATGGTAAGAAACTATCAAATGTTGGTGTTCAGATGGATTTGGGTGTCCTTGTACACGAAACGTAGGAAGTTAGTATGCAGGTACAGCAAGCAATTAGGAAGGCAAACGGTATATTGATCTTTATTGCAAGGGGGTTAGAGTACAAGAGTAAGGAAGTCTTGCTGCAATTGTACAGGGCTTTGATGAGACCACACCTGGAGTACTGTGTACAGTTTTGGTCTCCTTACTTAAGGAAAGATATACTTGCCTTAGAGGAGGTGCAATGAAGGTTCACTATATTGCCTCCTGGGATGAAAGGATTGTCCTATAAGGAGAGATTGAGTAGAATGGGCCTAGAGGTGATCTCATTGAAACATCTAAGATTTTAAGAGGGCTTGACATCTTAGATGCAGAGTGGATGTTTCCCCTAGCTGGAGAGTCTAGAACGAGGGGACATATTCTCAGGCTAATGAGTCGGTCATTTAGGACTGAGATGAAGAGGAATTTCTTCACTTAGATGGTTGTGAATATTTGGAATTCTCTACTCCAGAGGGCTGTGGATGCTCAGTCATTGAGTATATTCAAGATTGAGATCGATAGATTTTTGGACTCTAAGGGAATCAAGGGATATAGGGATCAAGTGAGAAATTGGAGTTGAGGTTGAAGATCAGTCATGATCTTATTGAATGGCAGAGCAGGCTCGAGGGGCCGTATGGCCTACTCCTGCTCCTATTTCTTCTGTTCTTCTGTTCTTATGTGCAGTCTGAAGCCATGCCCTCTTGGCTCAGAGCTGCTCGAGGTTATCCTCCCAGGCCATCTGCTCTCTCCTCAATCAGCAGTCTTCCACCTCCCACGCTGCAGCCACTGTGAAGCACCTCGTAGGAGCACTAGGAAAGGTAAAGGCACATGAACGACAGGCACTAAGGGAATGCACAAGGGTGAATAGTCTCATTTTGTTTACATAATTTCATGTGTTAATTTATAAATGTGGATTTGAATTTGCATTTGGTGGTGGTTTTTATTTCTGCGATGAGCTGAGGGAGACAGCAATGTGTAATCATAAGGAGGACAATTTCATGGTCATATGAAAGAGGAAAGGTAAGGAGTGTGGGACTGTTGGTGAATGGAGAGGTGTCTTTGGAGTTACTGGTATCGTTCATTAATAATCTGATCATGCAGAGCCCTGGCAGAAACAGCCTGTCTACAATGTAGCCTCCCTTCCTCTTCCTCCACTTACTGTTGCACTTCCTCCTCCTTCTCCTCCACTTCCTCCTCTCTTTTTGCTCCTCCTCCTCCGCTTCTTCCTCCTCATCTTTCCCATGCCTCTCAGGTTCTCACTGGATAGGCGGTGGCAAGACCCATTGCCTCATAATGGCCAGGTTGTGCAACATGCAGCATACAACGTCAAATCTGGATACCCACTCAGCTGAGTAGTGCAGCACTCTTCCAAAGCAGTCCAGGCAGTGGAAGCATTGCTTGAGAATGCCTATGGTGTGCTCTAGGATGTTCCTTGTGGCAGAATGGCTCTTGTTGTAGGCCTGCTGTGCAGGTGGGCGTAGGTTCCTGACTGGAGTCTTGAGCCATGTCAAGAAGGGTAATCCTTGTTGCCCAGTAGCCAACCTTTGACTTGCCATGCTGCTTGAAATACAGGTGGAACAGAGGACTGCCGCATAATGAAAGAATCATGACTGCTGCCAGGATAGCAGGCATTGACCTGCACAATGCGTTGCCTGTAGTCGCACACCAGCTGCACATTGAGGGAGTGGAAACCCTTTCTGTTCATGAAAATGCCCACGTTCAGATGAGGAGCACGCAAGGCAACGTGCGTGCAGTCAATGGCACCCTGCACCATGGGGAAGCCTGCAATGCAAGCAAAACCTTGTGCTCACTCCTCCTGTTTGTCTCTGGCAAAAAGGAATGAGATGAATGTGTTTCTCATTGTATAGAGAGCCTCAGTGACCTCCCTTACACGGCAGTGCGCTGCAATCTGCGAGATGTTGCTTATATCTCCAGTAGCAGCCTGAAAGGAGCCAGAGCCATAAAAGTTAAGACCCACGGTCACCTTGACAGCCACAGTCAATGCTGACCTTGCTCTGCTCTGAGGCTGCAGTTGTGGCCTTTTTAGTGAACCAAAGATGTCTGATGCACTGGTTGTTGCTGAAGTTGAGGTAAGAGAATTGCTCCCTGGAGACCTCTGCGGATATGGCCTCCTGCTGAGTGACCTGCTCCTCCTCCTCATTCACCTCTTCCTCTTCCCTCTTCCAGCAGCTTGCCCAGCTATTCATTCTCCCAGTTCCTAGATGAAGCCCTACCAGGCCATCCACGCCTGAAAGCAACGAAGAGTACACCGAAACCAGCCAGACCACTGTCCCTGTAGAGTATTGAAACTTTATCCAAGTGCAGGAAAACTCCAAATACACATACAATTGCACCAGCAGCCAGAAGAAATAATCCAGTAACTAATCTATAAATACTTCATGGTCCCTTTAAATAGCGCTGGGGGTGGGGGGGGGGGGGGGTCCTTCATGCCCTTTATGTCCTGTTCAGCTCTGCAAGGTTAAAACAGGGTGTTGGCTGGAGTGTGGAATTCCAAAATAGCAGCATTGCCTTCAAATCAGCGTTGCACACTGATCCACATCATAATCTCCCAACTCTGCATACTGTCGACGATCGTTAGGCACGTGCATAAACTCCTTTACCAAGATGGTGCCCTGCGCACTTCCCATCGGAAGAGTGTGCACGCATCTCGGACATTTTTTAAATCTCTAACAACAATTGACTTCGTGCAGGAATGAAATTGAACCATTTAAGTTGTTCCCTTTCTGGGCCAGAGAGGTTGATTATCATTCCATTAACAATTATCACGTTGTTAAAAGGGTACTTACACTCTTAATTATCAGACTTACCTTTCTGTGGTAAGTTTAATGGGCAATTAATGTGCGAACACAGCAAGTTCTTAAAAATAACGGGGAGGCTAAGGGCGAGATGCCATTTATGCGAAGCAAATGATGAAGCGACGTAAATCGACCAGTAAGTTCTGGAGATTTGCAACTCAAGGCGTACCTCTTAATCCCCCGAACTTGCTGGCCGATTTACCCATTAATAATGTCTTGCCAGCAAGCTCCGGCCCATTGTGTTGGAAGGTTTTTGATCTCTCTCTGAGTATTAACAGCCCAAAATAAAGAAATAAAGAGATACACCGACAGATAGACTCTGGCTTTTGAGACAAGATTGTAAGGTCAGTCAGCTTGGTTATAGGAAAAACCGTGAAGGTCTTCACTGAAACAGTCAAACAGCAAAAGGCTTGGGGAGGATGGAACGCTGGAGAGGGGAGTTAGAAATTAACTTTAAGTCAAGCCAGTTGACTCACTTAAGTGGGGTGGTGTATCGTATTCACTATCTTTGCATTATTACATGAAGATAAGTTGTATTGTTGAAATAAGTGAAACTGATAGTAAATGTTGTTCTGTATTTTTATCTTATTGTGGAATCAAGCAGTTTAATGATTAATTTCTAGCCTGGCCTCAACTTATGGTAACTAGATCGATCATTGGCAAAAATTGAAGCAATACACGTGCGAAAGACATAAGTACCCTGTCCAGATCACAAGGGGATGCTATTGTTACATCCCCAAGTTATGCCATCATTCAAGTAGATATGGGGCAGTGCGAATTAATGTGAAACAATGCCCATAAAAGTAAGATGCTTAGGCCATTTATGAGAGCAACTAATACCACTGAAATTCAGAATATATCTACAGCGGACTCGAATTCATAACAATCACAAATATTCAATTTTGATTCAAGCTATAATCTTTTTATGATTTAGACATTAATTCAGTCTGATCTTTCAATATAATCAATAATGATACTGTAGTTGTTCAGCAAATGTTAAGCATACATTAACCTCCCATAAATTAAAAGTACTAATAAAAATTTGTACATAAATCATGTGATATATTAATAGTTATGGCTCTATGTGAGACCTGGAACTGAAGGCATCATAAAATGTAATGATTTTCTTAAGTATGAGGGATAATTTTAAAAATAAATCGACAGAACATTGTGGGGATCACGTCCTGAATTCTCAAGTTGGGCTCCTGCTGGAGGATATTGTAAAATTACTCCTATGGAGTATATTTTCAAATCATGGATCTATTCTACACTCATGCCCACTTTAGTAAAAATACATAATTCAATGCAGAATTCAGTTGCCTAGGCCCTAAGCTCTAGAATTCCCTCCCTAAACCTCTCAGCTTTTCTGCTTCTCTCTCCTCCTTTAAGACGCTCCTTAAAACCTACATCTTTGACCAAGCTTTTGGTCACCTGTGCTAATATCTCCTCATGTAGCTCGGTGTCAAATTTTGTCCGATAACGCTCCTCTGAAATGCCTTGGAATGTTTTACTATGTTAAAATCTCTATATAAATGCAAGTTGTTGTTGTAGAAATAGCATATGAAGCTGGATTAGCACCAATCCATAATGAACCCTCTCTTCATGGGTTCTGTTTCTCCCTCCCACATTTTCTCTCTATAATTCTATATGGCAGCAGCTCTGCATTTTCAGTCCTTCGCATGTATAATATTAACTGCACCCTTTTCTCCCTCGACCAAACAAACCATCTATCTTGCATGTATTAACCCATATAGACACTTTCATGATAATTCAAGTGTTGTCATTGTAGCTGTTCCTTTGCAACTGACAGAAACTACGATACTACTTTACAAAGCACCATGTGGTCTTCATTTTAAATATGCTTTGAAATTCCTCATAAATGCTGAAATAAATGACCCTCTTTTATGTTGCATTATCTAGTCTGAGGTAAGTTCTGAAGCCAATTTTTTACTTGATATATAAATTATTCAATACAATTACAGACACAGTGATACACAGGCATGCAGACAGTGACAGATTAGTAAATAAAAAGATTAAACAGGGCCGTCATTTGTAAATACAGACAGCATCCTTGCCACTTGTGCTTGGAACTAATGAATACTAAGTAGCAGGTATTTTGTGGAATTACAACAGCGCTGGCATTATCCCTGTTCGGCCATCAATTTCCCTGATACCATGGGAGTTTTCATCTAAGGCTGAA
The DNA here is from genome assembly GCF_035084215.1 of Heptranchias perlo. Classification (NCBI taxonomy): domain Eukaryota; kingdom Metazoa; phylum Chordata; class Chondrichthyes; order Hexanchiformes; family Hexanchidae; genus Heptranchias; species Heptranchias perlo. Next base: position 133,376,048 of record NC_090325.1, read on the forward strand.
GCTACAGCAATGAAGGGTCAGTAACATTTACTTATGTTTAATTTTGGTCTAATCAACAGTAGTCTAGTGGTGAAAGAACATTTAGCTTTATAAAGGGTATGCACCCATGTGATCTTGGCAGTGCAGTGGGCATGGAGTGTACACTAGGAATCAAATGCTCGTCTACCGCCACTGTCAACATGCAAACTTAAAGGATGTAACTAAATGGAGAAAAAAAAGAAAGACTTGCATTTATATAGCGCCTTTCACAACCTCAGGTCATCCCAAAGCACTTTACAGCCAATAAAATACGTTTTGAAGTGTCACTGTTACAATGTAGGAAACGCAGCAGTAAATTTGCACACAGCAAGATCCCACAAGCAGTAATGAGATAAATGACCAGATAATCTGTTTTAGTAACGTTGATTGAGGGATAAATTTTGGCCAGGACATCGGGAGAACTTCACTGCTCTTCTTTGAATAGTGCCATGGGATCTTTTGCACCCAACCTGAGAGAGCAGAAGGGGCCTCAGTTTAATTTCTCATCTGAAAGACGGCACCTCTGACAGTGCAGCACTTCCTCAGTATTGCACTGGAGCGTCAGCCTAGAAGAAAACACTTATCTTTGGCATTGTGATTTAGCCATAGTTAATACTTGCTCCTATATCATTTGCCATGGCAGCAGAAATTTGTAATGAGAGAGGAAAAGTACTAGATGCATATCTAGAAGGGCAATTTTTGCATTTGTATGTGGAGATGACAATTTCTTTTAAAACAGCAGGCCAACTTACACTAAAGTTTCTGAGATAAATATAGATATTGGGCAAATAAGCTTAATTGATCTGATGTGCTGATAAATCCATCGATTCTTTGTTATTCTACTGGGGACAGAAAAGGCTTTGGATCTTTAAGAGTAGATATATCAGCCCAATCCTTATCCAAACTCCTTAGCATAGGAATTATAGAGCTGCTTTTATGAATGTATACTCCAGGCATAGAGTCTCACCTGCCAGGAGTGCACATTGAGAAAACTGACCCTGGACTCCGGAAATTCCAACAGGTAAATGAGGGACAGAAAGTCGAGAGATAGGGAACTCACTAGCTTCCTGCCTGCTCTCTGCCTCCTTACCTGGTTGCCTGCCAGCAGTGTATATTATGTGCGAGAGCTTTACTTCAAATTCAAGTATCATGCAAATCAACTGCTAATGGGGGAGACACTGAACATCCTGTTTTCTCACATAACAAGAGCTGTGTGCTCAATTCACCCATTTAAAATGGATGTTAAAGGTTAGCTAGGTTCTTGCTAGCTGGAACGGGTTCATTAAAGTTGCATTAATCATTTTCTTTTTACCGCCATACAATTGCAAGCTTTGATTGCTTTCAGTGTTCCCGTCACTGGATTTAATAGAAAAGGATGAAAAAGCACAAAAAGGGGATGCCAGGGATGTCAGGTGGCACCAGAGGCAGCCCGATTGCAACCATTTACCATGCTACCAATCATATCAACAAGCCCGTGCACCACTACCCGGCAATGATGGAGGAGAACTGCCTTTGCAGGCTCTGTTCAGCATGGAGGCACTTTCAGAGTTGTACCATCTGCTTCAAAGAGGCCTACAGCCAATCTCGGCTGTAGGGACAACACTTCCACTTTTGGTCAAAGGGGCCACACTCCTTAATTTATATGCCTCCAGCTCATTCCAGACGACGTAGTAGCAGCCAATCTGCTGTCCATATATCTATCAGACAAGCGATTGATGTATTGTTTAGTAGGACCGATAGTTTCATTACTTTTTCCAGTAAACAGCAACAGCAGAATAACATGGTAATTCACTGCACTGATGTATTCCCCAAAATACAGGGATGATTGATGACACCCATGTGGCGTAGGCATGACACCAAGATCTACATGAACAGAAAGAGCTTTGATTCCATCAGTGTGCAGCTGGTCAGTGATTAGCAGCAGGCCACTATCTACTCCTCAGACAGTGGTCACAGCTTTCATTTTAAGGAAATGATCTTTATTGGCCTTACGTGAAGGCAAAGATAGACAAGAAGGATCACTCCTCAAAGAAAAGGCCTTCTGCCCTGCATAAAATGACACCCTTGTGGCAGACATGGACAAAAACAGTGTCTGGGTACAGCAAGGTACAGGATCATTATAAGAGATACAAATGGCATCTTGAAGCATCAATTCAGCAGGTGGATTTTTCTGCCACCCCTACCCATGCTCCAATACTAGACAGGAGCAGCACCCTTGAAGTTTTTCTCAGGCCTACAGCTGCATGTCGGGCCTGACATTTGGAACCTTCTGGCACCACTGGCAGTCAGAAGGGCCTAATTCTATTGGAAGATCTTGGGAATTGCTGTAAAGCTCGAATCCAATTTTCAGCTGCCTTGCGCCCCCCCTCCCCGCCCCATGAAGATTCCCGGAACAAGCTACAGCACCATGTTATTTGGACACCTCTACTCTTGGGCACCCCAAATGTCCTGCCCAACGTGGATCCTACAGGCGCAGGCAAAACTCTACCCCCAGGGAAAGCCCCGGGAATACTTGGGCAAAGTGAAAGGGACAGAGACTTAGCAATTCAGGTCTCTGCTACTTTTTCCTGACCTTTGCACCTGAGAAACTGGATGTTCTGTGGGGGCAGAGATCTAGAAAATACGTCCTCAGATATCTTAATAGATCAACAAAGTCTCTAAGATCATCTTTGTCTGCGACATGGTTAGGTCTCTTTATACTTTGCAATGCAAAGAGGCTTACCCATGGAGAAGGAGAAGGCAAACTTGCAGACAAGGCCAGAGCACGATCAGGATTTGAGTGGGAGTCAATCTGAATTCAAGGGTCCTGAGTGATAAGAATTGACATGCAAAAATAAAAGGAAAAGAAATCAAAGTTGCAGGTGTTATGTCTGAATAAATGCTCAAATTGATGTGGTGATAGCTGGCTGCTTTTATTTCTAGACCCTCTAGAACATTCCGTTAAAGAATAACAAAGCAATATAAGAGATGACCTTGGAGTGTAATTGCTCTAATGTGCTTACTCCATCAGGGGCCCACCTAGCGTTCAGTTAATAATATGCAAATACCATACATATCAGCAATCGTGAGTCTACAGGCAAGTGACGACGCAGCCTGGCATCTGTTTGGTGACTGTTGAAGTGGAGGTGGTACTGCATGAGATGGTTGCTCGGAAAATGGTCCTCTTTGCCACTCTATGGCACCATCCTTATAGGTTGACTTTGCAGCATACTTACAAGGAGGTGGAGGCAGCTTGGAGGTCGCAGCTGATTGATACCGTGTTTGGCTGCTTCAACCCTCTGCTGCATGGTAGTCGCAGATGGCACAGGTCTGGACCTGCCTCTTTGCTGACCTAGAACCTGTGAAGACAGTCCCCCATGATCGATTACAGATAGGTGTAACAATACCAGCAGATATGGTTAGTTTCATGTTGGTGGGTGTGGCCAATCTAGTATACTGCCTGTTATACTGCCCTGGCATACCTTCTTTGATGCAGTCCCACTGATTGCATGACATTCTTTTAACAGGGTGCTTCTGAGGAAGCCTCCACCATTACGGTTAGTCAAGCAATCATATGACTTAGCATATGTCTTTGGACTTGCTTTCCCTGCTTGCCTTCGGAATAGGAGCCTCCACCTGCACTAATCATGTGTGAAAGTGAGATAGGATCACCTCCGCCTGCAGGTCTTAAAACTTCTTGTGTGGCCTGACCTGCTTGACTGTTGGTCCTCCTCTTCTTCTTCCAAACATATCAGGTCAGGGGAATGCCACCTAGGAAACCCATTGATGGGGGTAATGTTGGTGGAGGCCAAAATAAATTAGAACATTTAGTGCAACCTGAAACCTAAGTGCCAGCAGAAAACAAACAAGAACAACAAAAAAACAAAAACAGTCAACATGTGGCTTTAAAACTCTTGAATTAATTTACTTACCGTGCCCTTTAAATCAACAACAGCTCACAGCTGATTCTCTAGCAACCCTGGACGTCATTTTGAGCCACCCTTCAGCAGGCCAGGACATCAGGAAATGGCATACAAATATTAAATTAATATTCAAATTATGCTCCCACTCATTTGAGACAGGTGCTTCCACTGTCACTATTCCCTGCCCAGCGGAAACTCTGCGTAAAACACCAAGTGGGAAAAGATTTAGTGCGACGGAGCTCCACCCAGTTTTCCAACGGGGCCAAATAATTTATACTCATGAATTGGGCAGGTCCAATTGGAAAATTGAGGCTTTGGCCTTTACAGGTTGAAGTTATAGGACAAACAAACCCAGAGGGGATGATTTTTATCTCTTTACTACCCTAATTGCGCTCAAAAACAAGATGGTATCAGGCAGAAAATAAAACGCCAGTTCCTCCTGGACACTTACCGATGCTTTTGCAACTGGCTTGATTTTCCGGGGCTCCTGTCTAAATTGGGGTCAAGTGAGGTCATTATGACGCTGACGCCATTTTCCAACCTTACCGCCTAACATCACTTCCTGCTCACATCCACTGAATAAAATTCCTGATTTGAGTTCACTTGGCAGCTCCCCGCTCAGATCAGAGTAAAAATAACATTTGTGGCCTAACATAATTGGATTCCGATCTGCATATTGAAGGAAGGACCCCACCAGCTTCAGGAGGATGCCTTTGCCAGCTGCTCAGCAGCAGGTTAAGATCAAAGACGGTGGGACATCAGCAGGACATTGGCGGGTAAGGCAGCTGATCGATTTTTACTACCTAGCCACCCGGTTTCCATCAGCGGCTTAGTGGTAGCATTCCTGCCTCTGAGGCAGAAGGTGAAGGATTCACCCCAGATAGCCCCAGCAAGAGGAGTCTAGAATATCATCTCTAAATGATGGGTTGACATCCAGCGGCGCACTCACATGTGGATGGAGTGGCCACTGGCCCGGTGGCAGTATTTCCTCCTCTGAGTCAGAAGGGTTGGGTTGAGGCCCCAATCCAGACAACCCCAGCAAGCAGAGATCGGAATGCCAGCTCTGAATACTGGACTGACATCCAGCGAAGGTGTTTGCGTCCGATGGGTGTGGTTGTCCAGCCTCCCTCCACTGTATAGAGTAGATGGGACTCTTCAGTCTTGGTTGCAGCCCAAATAGGAGAAGATACTCTGAAGATAAAAACCACAAGGAAGACAATAGGAAACCACCCCAGATACCCTTCAGTGGCTCAAGAATCTCATATGTGAGACTTGATTTAGGACCTGCCCTAGGGTAGAGCACAATGGACAAATGGACATAAGATAATGACATTCACAAGCACTGGATAAATGCCAAAATCAAAGTAATTAAAACATTGTAAAAACATTAAAATGTGTATGTGGAAATTTGGCAATAAAATTATTGCTGTCACGCTAGTTCCACTTTTCTTTTAATGTAGCTCTGAGTAAGCAAAAACTCATTGACAAAGAGTGCCAGTCTGCAAAAAACTGAATTAATACAGCTTTATGATTTCTTCCAGATTGGAACACACAGCAGATGCCAGGATTCATCAGCCACAGACTGAAACCTGATACTTTCTGCTTATGCAGAATTTGCTTATCCACTAACTCCTGTGATATGGGGCCCGATATTAGGAGGGCGGTGGGTTCGCAGCGGGGGCTGACTGGGCGCGTGGGTAATGCGCCCAGTGAAATCGGGGTGCTCCGCACGGAATCGCAGGCTATTTGGATCCACCTACCTGTGCTTCCGGGTTTCGCGCTGGAAAGCTGCGCAGCGGGCGGACTGCGCATGCGCAGCATAGACTGTCAGCTGGAGGAGTCATATTTAAAGGGGCAGTCCTCCACTGACTGATGCTGCAGGAAATAGGAAAAATTACAGCATGGAGCAGCCCAGGGGGAAGACTGCTCCCAGGTTTAATGATGCCTCACTCCAGGTATTATTCCATGGGGTGAGGAGGAGGGGGAGGACAGAGATCTTCCCTCCAGCGGGCAGGAGGAAGCGGCCTGCCTCTGCCACCAAGAAGGCCTGGCTCGAGGTGGCAGAGGAGGTCACCTGCACCACCAACATATCGCGCACCTGCATACAGTGCAGGAGGCGCTCCAATCACCTAAGTAGGTCAGCCAAAGTGAGTACACTTACTCATTCGCCTACACTCCGTCTGCCACATCACCGCCCCCACCCCACATCTCCTTCTGCACTGCCAACACTACTCTATCACATCACTCCTCACACCCACTCAAAGCTCATCCTCATCTTACCTGCACTTACTCACCTCGCCAGTACTCATCCCGCCACTACCACTCAACCCAATCCTCATACAATCTCATGGCTCTATCTCATACTCACCCTCTCATGCATCTCTTTCACGGTCAGCCTCACTCAACCTGCCACTACCTGTGCTGCAGCCACAGGGCATGCATCACATATGTGCAGTAGGAAGCGTAAGGCAAACGTGTCGTGAGCATGAAGGGGATGCACAAGGGTGTTTGAGGGTTTGTCATGGTTTTTACTTAACATAAGAACATAAGAAATAGGAGCAGGAGTAGGCCAATCGGCCCCTCGAGCCTGCTCCGCCATTCAATAAGATCATGGCTGATCTGATCCTAACCTCAAATCTAAATTCATGTCCAATTTCCTGCCCGCTCCCCGTAACCCCTGATTCCCTTTACTTCTAGGAAACTGTCTATTTCTGTTTTAAATTTATTTAATGATGTAGCTTCCACAGCTTCCTGGGGCAGCAAATTCTACAGACCTACTACCCTCTGAGTGAAGAAGTTTCTCCTCATCTCAGTTTTGAAAGAGCAGCCCCTTATTCTAAGATTATGCCCCCTAGTTCTAGTTTCACCCATCCTTGGGAACATCCTTACCGCATCCACCCGATCAAGCCCCTTCACAATCTTATATGTTTCAATAAGATCGCCTCTCATTCTTCTGAACTCCAATGAGTAGAGTCCCAATCTACTCAACCTCTCCTCATATGTCCGCCCCCTCATTCCCGGGATTAACCGAGTGAACCTTCTTTGTACTGCCTCGAGAGCAAGTATGTCTTTTCTTAAGTATGGACACCAAAACTGTATGCAGTATTCCAGGTGCGGTCTCACCAATACCTTATGTAACTGCAGCAATACCTCCCTGTTTTTATATTCTATCCCCCTAGCAATAAAAGCCAACATTCCGTTGGCCTTCTTGATCACCTGCTGCACCTGCAAACTAACTTTTTGATTTTCTTGCACTAAATATTTGATTTCTGTTCAACTCACATTACATATTATATTGTCACCACTACTGCCACGTCTTTGTGAATCTTGTCTGGTTTGTGCAATAATGCTCTTTCCTGAAGATCATAATGAATACCCACAACTGATGCCACCCATTGTGTCACTGCAGAGTGGGTGTCGGTGTATTTGCAGGGCTCTTTTGTGCAGACGACTGAGAGACGTCGGCAATGTCCCCCGTGGCACCTTGGAAGGATGCAGAGGAGAAGTTGTTGAGGGCAGTGATGACTTTGACAGCGACAGGTAAGAAGATGGTGCTCGGGCCAGCCGGGAGCAGCTCAGCATGAAGGAGGCTGCAGATGTCCACGACTACATGTCGAGTGACTCTGAGCCTCTGTGTGCACTGCTGCTCAGAGAGGTCCAGGAAGCTGAGCCTCGGTCTGTGGACCCTGTGGCGAGGGTAGTGCCCTCTGCGACGCATCTCTCTCTGCGGTTGCCCTCCCTCCTGCTGTGCAGGTGGATGTGTCACAGCACTGTGTTGTGGAGCTCCACGTGTCAGAGGTGGACGCATGGCTGGTGAGGCTGGTGATGCTGTGCGCCCTCTGAGGAGGTCATGGCTGCAGCTACGGCGGCCCCCATTCGGAAGATGTACATCTGAGGGGGCCCGCAAGGTAGGTACATGTGTCTGGACACTGGGGTAAGTGTACAAGTTTGTGAATTTTGTTGTTAGGAGGAGGGTGGTGGAGGCCAAACTTTGTCCAAAGTGACAGAGTGGCCTCCTGCAATGAGTGAGGGTCTCCCCCCCCCGACCTGTCAAATGGACCTTTGCAGCTGCCACAGGCTGATGGCTGCAACACATCCATTTGAACTTGGAGTGTTTCCCCCAGTACGGGAAACAGTCCAGTTGTTTGCAAAATCCCACCCCTCCTAAAATGTTATGTTAATCAGGTCTCTAAACAACCTGAAATACCTTAATGATTTCCTTAAGTGGCATCCCGCTGGCTTTAATTGCTGGCGGGAGTCCTACATGCGGGGGCTGCGCGCACATGTTTGCGTGTCACTGGGGAACCCAGAAGTGGGCGGGTTGGAGCTGGGCTCCGGACCCGCCCCGGGAATCCCCGATTTTCGCAGCCCCCCCACCACGAACACTCCCGCTCGTGGGTGTGAAAATCGAGCCCATACATTACAATGGTAACATTTTTAGAAATATAGCAAATTTTATTTGATTAAGCTTTTGACAAAATGCGGGTAACGTGGCCAGGAAATGCGATTAACGCGGCGGTCCTGCCAAATTTAACAGCAGGACCTCATTTCAACTTTTCTGCTCCATTTCCCGGCCGGCAGCCAGCCAGATTGAGAGGGAAGGAAGGCCTGCACTGGATGGCCGCAGTTGGGGAGCAGGGAGGAGGGAGGGAGGGAGAAATCGCAGGTCGGGGTGGAGGGATTGAAAACATCGCAGGTCAGGGGTTCAGACCGCAGTTGGGGGGTGGGGTTGTCAGATCGCAGGGAGGGAGAGCGATCATGGCTGGTTGGGTTGGAGGCTGGGGGAAGCACTCCTGTTGTTCCTGGCCCACAAGCAGTGCTGGAAAAGCACTTACCTGCTGGATCCGGCAATTCTCGCCTCCCTTCAGCTGCTGGGTTTCCCGAGGGAAACCCGGCCCGCAGCTGTTGAATGTAAAAGTCTGTTAAAATTTGAGGCACGCAGCTTCTCCCGTTAACTCTGTTTCTCTCTCCACAGATGACCGCTTCCAGCATTTTCTGTTTTTATTTCAGATTTCCAGCATCCGCAGTATTTTGCTTTTGTGAGTGAATAAATACATATTTAGTCATCCTATTCCATCCCCACTGCATTATTCATCCCTTTGCGATGTTTTCCTAGGTTAAAGGAGCTGTATAAATACAAGTTGTTGTCATTCAGCTGTTTATTCTGCTTAATGGTGGATTGAAGTGGGCAATTTTTTGAGTACGGATTGGCAGCCGGGCAGTTCCCCTCCACCAGCTTGTGCTTGGAAAATTACACCCAAATTATCCCTCATTGATTCTGGCAATAAAACACATGGCTCCTTTGCAAGGGAAAAGAGATGTAATGCCAGTAATTCTTATTATAGTGCCCTTTTATCAGATGCCCAACTGAGATCTGACAAATCTTTTTGCATTGATTGAGCCAAGTAGTTTTTTTTAACTTCTACTTATTTGAGAACATAAAAATTTTGAAGTGGGTGCATTGGTCACTATATATATATGGATTTTTTTGTGGAGATTACAAATTACTTTTCAGTTTTTCTGTGATGGCAAATCCAAGAATGAAAGAAATAGTATTTATAAAGCACCTTAGCACAGCCTCAGGATGTCCCAAAGTGCTTCACAGCCAATTAATTACTTTTTGAAGTGCAGTCACTGTTTATTAGCAAAGGTGGCAGCCAATTTGTGCATAACAAAGTCCCACAGAGAGCAATAAGATAAATAAATCGATAATCTGCTTTTGGTGGTTTTGGTTGTTGGTCAAGACACCGGGAGAATTCCCTGCTCTTCCTCGAACAATGCAATGGGATCTTTAACGTCCACCTGAGCAGGTGGACAAGGCCTACGGAGGAAAATTTCACTTTCACCACTGGCGGATTAAATCACCCGCGTGATTTACATTTCAGTTGAAATCAGTGGAATTGAAAATTGGGCAGTTTGTGTAACAGGCAGGTGATCTGCTCCGCTGGTTTGCCGCACACGCGGTGAAGGTGAACATTACCCCTTTAGTTTAATGTCTCCTCTGAAAGACAACGGGACAGTTATCATTCCCATTTTTGAGTGGAAATGGGGCGATAGTAGGCCGAACATCGTGGTGCAACACTTAACGCCCTGTTACCGCTGATCTCTTTCCTGCCACAATTTTGGAGCAGGCTGGCAAACAGGTAAGCAGCGCTCCAGACTGAAAGAGTTGGGTGCATGCTTAGAATATGCCAATCAGGGTCCAACACCGTATTTAGGAAGCCAATGTAATTTTGGTCTTCTACTGAATGTAGTGTTGAGCGGAACTGAGTACAGAGTGGCGCCAAACCAGCAGTCCTTAAGGGCACACTGCAGGCTGCTCAGAAAACCACAAAAGTAAAGCAGTGCTATTGATTTTTGTGGGGCGGGAGGTGCTCCTGAGATCTTCCTACTCAATGCCAGTCCCTCTATGGCTCCCCATGGATTGCCTCTCCCCTTTAATGACTCACGTCTAGCTTGGTTCCATGGAAGTGAGTCATTAAAGAGGGGGAAGGCAATCCCCCAGCTCAGCCCCTTAAGATCGTCGAGTTGCCTGTTAGCAGTTATTCAGATATTATTATAATGAGGCTCGACCATGAAAATGGTCTAGGCCTCTCACTGATGCCAACAAACAGGCGGTATGATTGCTTCGTACGTCACTTGCCCTCTGTGCACCCAAAACAAAAATTACCCTCATCCTCTCCAATAAAGCGGCATTCCCTCAGTACTGCAGTGAAGGGTCAGTGTAGATTATTTGCTCAAGTCCTGCAGTCAGCCTTGAGACCACGACTTTCTGACTCAGAGGCGAGAATGATATCAGTTGAGCCCAACAGACATTTTTAATCCAGCTGCTTTGAAGAGTGGTTTTATTAAAACTATGTTTGGCACCTGTTATTAGGTTGGAAGAAATCTGAAGTTGTGAAATTGAGAGAGATACATAATTAAACGTTTTGTCTATTATGCATCACACTTGAAAAGGTAATTTTCCTGAATTCATGCTTCTGGAGAGGAGCTTTACCCACTGGGAACACGTATTTGGAAATCGTGGGTAACAGGTCTGCAGTTTCCCAATGTGCGCTCCCAGTGGGCAAAGCTCTTGTGGTGGGAGTGCACATTTAGATAACCGATGTTTAAAACTGTAGCAGATAAAAAAAAATCAATGTCATGCTCTTTTTACTGGCTTAAATAAGTATCTTAACTGTACTGATCCACCGAAATATACATCAGCAAAGATCCCACAACAATAAAGGTAACCATTTGAGAGGCTGCATTTTCAACCAACCACATTGTTTCAAGCATTTTTTCGAAGTGGCTCCAGCTACCATTTTTATTTCTGACTCAGCTGAATATAAGCCATCTAAGTAGCATCTACAAGACAACAAACAAACCAATTCCCCCTAAAATCATGAAATTTCTCCTCCATGCTATTCAACCTTCCTACGCTAACTAGAGGCCCACCCGTGTCTTGGGGCCTGAAACTCTTCCTCATTGTTTGCAGTTTGATTTCTTCACCGCCCTTTGCCTTACAGTCAGCTCTCTGATTGCATATGTGCAACTGAGCCGGATCTTAGGTAAGCTCTGCACATGTATACCCACATACTACCGTCCTACCGCACCCAGGAGGAACGCAGGTAGATGAATTCGTATTTTATTATTTTCTTGTGAAAGTGTGATTCATCCACATCTGAGTGAACAGCCTGATCTGTCAGTAGATCGCTGAACACGCCAATCTCTCATTTTCACAACCTTCAGACTTTTCCCAATCTAATAACAGGCACCAAAAATAGTTTTTAAAAAATCATTCCTTTCAAAGCAGTATTATGGAAAAGTATCAGCCTGGCAGTCAAAGAAATTACAAAGTCAAAGGAACAAGTATCGCTGGTAGCACTCTCGTCTCTGATTCAGAAGGTCATGGGTTCAAGCCTCATCCCAAAGACTTACGCACATAATCTAGGCTGGCACTTCAGTGCCGCACTGTCAAAGGTATCATGTTTCAGATGAGATATTAAACCGAGGCCCTTTCAGATAGGTGTAATAGATCCATGGCACTATTCGAAGAAGAGAAGGCAAGTTCTCCTGTTGTTCTGGACAACATTTATCCCTCAGCGAACACCTAAAATAATATGATCTGGTTATTTATTTAATTGCTGTTTGTGGGACCTTGCTGTGCACAAATTGGCTGCTATGTTTCCTACATTACAAGTGACTACACTTCAAAAGTACTTCATTGCCTGTAAAAGTACTTTGGGATGCCCTGAGGTTGTGAAAGATGCTATATAAATGCATGTCTTTTCTTCTTTCTTTAACCCGTATGTATTTTGTGAGTTGCTACCCCTTTCCCTGCTGTCAAAGCCTGCTGAAGACTCGTATCTTTGACAATTCAATCTCCCCAACTGAGTTCCTTCTCTTCCTGCTCGGTGTCCACCTACCCCTTGTAAGATGCTCTGAGGCATTCTTTTACATGAAAAGTGATACATATAAATGTAAGCTGCTGTTGAATTCTGAGCTGAAGCTATGAACTGAATTATTGTATTGAACGGAGTGACAGCTGGATAGCCTTGATTATCAAACATATATTATGGTACTTACTCGGGTCTGGCAGACTGCCTGGGAAGTATTGGTTGTGAATTTTTCTGACCATGTGAAATGCAGGTTTTAGACTCTAATTCTCCCCAATTAACTCAATAAATAAACCTAATCATTGTGTTAGCCTGACAATGTGAGGCATAGGAATTTGATAATTTCTCTAAAGTCTGCCACAGCTACAACCTGATTCTTGAAGTGGAGCTTTGATTTGCTTATAAAATATTTACAGTCTGTTAACCAACCATAATATAGTTTGCTTCATTTTGATGGAGTAGATGGAACCCAGGGGTTCACTGTCTTAAATCTAAAGCATTTCAGTCCGATTATAAAAACTTCGAACTTTCAATCTTCCTAACTCTATACAGGGAGGAAGTGATCTTGTCCGAATGATTAAGTATCGGCTTTAGATCAAATGGGGTAAAAGTGAAGTTTGAATATTCGTTCAGTGATGTCATGCATATATGGGCCACCAACTAATGTAATCCTTTAACTAGATGTAAGTAAATTCCTTGCCATTAACTGGAGTCCTAAATACAATCCAATACATGATTGGGAATAATTTTATTGTGCCCTTTGTTTAGTGTTGTTCCTATAGTTTCAAATATTCAGTGAAATAAAAATGCATGGAATAATTTCATGAATTCATGCTCCCTGTGTTGGAATCTTGCTTGCTGGGAATGCATACCCAAATGTTTGGAAAACTGTGGGAAGCGCGTGCCCAAATTCACAATATGCTCCAGTCAGGAGCAAGAATTCATAAATTTAGCCTTTAAATTTAAAAATTAGATTCATGTCAACACGAAAGAAAGAACTTGCATTTATATAGTACCTCATCACACCCTCAGGATGCCCGATTGCACTTCACAACCTATGAATTGCTTTTCAAGTGTAGCAGCTGTTTTTATGAAGGCCAACACTAGGCAATGAAACACATCTGACAAACAGTTTAATACCAAATGTAGGATCAATTTAGAAACAGATCAACAATAAAATTATTAGCTAAAGCAGCAAGTGATATACTGCAATGCCATAAAAAATTCCACCAAATGAAACCAGCAGTAATTCATGGACTCTCAGTACCAAAAAGCACACGGTTTTTGCTTCATGCAGTGGGCAAATTTAATTTTCAGCACCAAGTCACTAATCTTATTTTCAGCAGTAAATAGTCCCATTACTGAAAATCAGAGTAACAATCACCAAGTAAACGTTTCAAGTTTCCACTCCAGTAGCACAGAATTTTGCAAAGCAGAGCTGCCAATTTGAATAAGTAAATGTTCACTGAAAATTAAATGTGACGAACCACTAGGGATGAGCTTTTAAATCTTTAGCAGTAAAAAGGCAAATAGGGTAGTGGGCTGCATTGCAGAGGGAAAGAATACAAATTAAAAGAAGTTGCATTGTTATTACATAAGATGTTGGTCGGACACCTTCTGGAGTACGTTTTGTAGTTCTGATGACCTAATCATACAAAGGTTATTATTGCCCATGAGAGGACACATTGGTAAGCAGCCAAGACAATTTTCAGGTGCCAGTAACCTAAGTTATGAGAAAAGGTTTAAAAAGTTGGGCTTGCTCACTTTGGATAGGAGGAGATTTGAAAATGACCAAATTTAAGTTTCAAGATTGTGAAGGGTGTTTGCACTGTTGATCAGGCAAATTGTTCATAATTGTGAATGGTTCAAATACTAGTGGATGCAAGTTAAATAGAAGAAACTGAGGAGCAAGAAGGGAAGTTTTTACACAAATGGCGATAGGCTTGTGGAATAAGTTATCAAGGAAGGCCATTGATGTGATGTGAACAATATAAATTGGTTCAAGAGGGACATGGATATGTTTCTGGATAGAGAAGGGATTTAGACACATTGTGATTAGGCAGCTTGAGGGGCTTGAGCTCATTCAATATACTTAATGGGGTAGAATTTCATCTTCACCACCTGGGTGGTAATCTGCCAGAGCAGATCACCCGTCCATTATAGAACCAATCTAATTTTCATTCCATTGAAATCAAATTCTTTCACTGACAGGGATTCAGCCCTCCGTCTCTCCAATCCACTTTCCTCTCCTGCTCACCCTAAAGCCTTCTAAAATCATGTAGTAAAATGGAGGAAACTCCAGACTCAAGCATCCCCGCGAAGCTGGTCATGCACAATTATTATATCAGCAGCTGTGGTCGGAAGATACCAATTTGCCAATTTATAAATTACAACTGTATGCTTATTCCCTCAATTTTCAGTACTTCTTTCATCCTTTCTATGTTTTCTCGCTCTTAGTGGTCCTATGTGTCCTCCTGTAGCTCTTTCTAAGTCGATTGTCTAGGTTCTCTTTTACACCAAATGTGCATTTATGCCTTTTTAGAACTTATTTTCTGTAGTTAGTGTTGAAGAATCAGTTTGTGGCCATTGATAGGTAATTTTGATCAGTTCGGAAAAAAGTCATAGGCTTAGACTTTCTGACTGGTGCCTGGGGGTCAGTTGCACGCTGGAGGTGGACTCCCCAACGTCTGTGGCAAGCTACAGCCTGAAACTTACAGTGGTAGGACTGTGGCAGAGGGAGGAAGAGGATGCCAATATATTTTCTTCAAAGTTTTTGATGCCACTCCTGGGACCTGTGCATGGCAACACCCTGAAAGTTACTGGACAGGCTCCTCAATATTATATCTTTCAAACTCCCTTCATTTCCATTCAATGCTGGATAACAAGGCCCGACAGGTAAGCCTAGTGTCCAGCATTCCATCAGGGCAAATAACTGGTGTGTCTTAGGCCACTGGGCCTGCCTTCTGGAAAAGGGGTCGGGAGGTGCTTCCCGAGTACATTTCTGATCCCACCTGCTCTAGATCAATTGAAAAACCAGTGGGACGGGAGCCAGAAAGCAAAGTAACTTTAAAAATATCTTTCCAACACTGTCAATTTCATATTTTTTCTTCATTTGCATTAAGTCTGCATCAGCAGTCAATTCGAAATCAACCAATATCACTTAATGGCAAGTCAACAACAATTGTCCAGTTTGAGTTTCCACTCCAAACATTCCACTTCAGTTGCACACAAACCAATCAAATACCACTTCCTTAATCTAATCAGGCACCATGGGAAGAGTAGCTCATAAATCAACAAAAGTGCTTGACTCACTATTGCCAGCGTTTTCATGTTTTTGTCCCATAATGCAGTCAATCATTCAGTCACTCACGCACACATGAAATCAGTAAAAGCAGACATTTACAGTGTCACAATAGAATAATCACTGGGGTGCTTCGCAGCACTTCAACAAGAACATCATATATAAAAAGGATTCTAAAGCCACTGGAATTTATAAAGGCATTTGCACCATTTCTTTTTGGTCTTTGGCACTTAGCAGTATCAGTTTAGCAAGCCGGCCAGCAGGCATTTGTTTTAACAATCCCATCTATTAGTCAACCATTCAGGTCAGCATTTTTGTACGTGGTCTCTGCTGTTTGTTTCATTTTTCCTTTTTGCAGTGACTCTCCAGCAGTAAAATCAAGGAACAACAATAATGTGCACTTATATAATGCTCCTTACACGCAAAAGACATCTCATCAGGAGGAAAAGGAGAATGTGCACATCGGACATGGGGAAAAAGGAAAGGAATTGAGAGGCTGGATGAGGAACTGAAGACATAGTCGATGAGGAAAGCTTTGAGGAAATTTTTCAAAGCAGAGAGGAAGGTGGCAAGGTAGAATGGAATAGATAAAAAATTCCAGAGGGCAGAAGAGGCGGCCAATAGTAGAGCAGAGAAAGTGAGGGTGAGGAGAAGTCTGATGTTAAAGTAATGCAGAACACATATAGGGACGTAAATTATTAATGTAGAGTTGGGCGAGGGTGTGGAGTGGTTTGAGAACAAGCTTAAGAAATTTTGAAATTACTATACTGGAGCATGAGGAGCCAGTGGAGCTTGGAGAGGATGGAACTGCAGACTTAACGGGGTAGATTTTGACTTTTGGGCGGCCGACTAATGGAGTGCACTGGTCCCCCCAATTCCGGGGGCGAAGAGGTCCCCTTGATATTGAGGCTATGGCCTCATTTGAATTCTCTAGGTGAGCTGCAGGGCACCAAACAGGTGTCCCGATGCAACTCGCCAGATTGAAGACTGTAAATCAGCCCCCAGTAAGATAAATTGTTGGGGGGGCGGGCGCTGCGATTGCAGAGGGTGAGGGCAACAGCAACCCAGATTATGTTTTTGGGCCCCAGAGAAGCTGTTCCACCGAGGCCCACAAAAATAATTCAAAACTTACATTTAGAGGGCCTCTTCTCCTCCATCTCCTGTGGAATTGGTCGGAGTGTGCACTGTGCAGGATCTGACCAGTTCATACCTAAAATGGCAATTGGAGTCCTATTTACATCATAGGATCCCAATTTCCAATATTAAAAGGGGCCAACCGCCTGAATCAGGCAGGAGCTTTGGACAACTGGTGGTAAGCCCCTTTTAAAAGGGAGCCGGCTGTTAACAGGGCGGTATGGCCACCAACCCCATTTTGAGCCTGTTACCGCCTCGTTAACACCAGCCGAGGGCATTCAAAATCAACCCCAATGGGGGTGAGGACATGGACTGTGGCATTTTAATGAGCTGAAGCTTGTGGATGGTTGATGCGGGAGTTCAGATAAGAGAACATTGGAGAAGTCAAGTCTTAATGTGATGGATGCTTGGAATATATATTTTTTATTCATTCTCAGGATATTGGTGTCGCTGGCGAGGCTTTAGTGTGGGAGTGGAGTCATGTGTAGGGGTTGCAGGTTCTTTTTCCCTGAAGGATTTAAGTGAACCAGTTGAGTTATTAAGACAATCTGGAAGCTTTACTAGTTATTTTTCTGATTCTAGTGAACAATTTACCAGACTGCCATATTGTGAATTAAATTCACGACCTCTGGGTTGTTAATCCAATACCATTTTTTTTATCACTCTTCGGGATGAGGGCATCACAGGCAAGGCTGGCATTTATTGCCCATTCCTAGT
Source organism: Heptranchias perlo (assembly GCF_035084215.1). NCBI lineage: Eukaryota > Metazoa > Chordata > Chondrichthyes > Hexanchiformes > Hexanchidae > Heptranchias > Heptranchias perlo. The sequence continues at coordinate 133,393,498 of NC_090325.1, forward strand.
TACCCTTGAGAAGATGGTGATGGGCCTTCTTCTTGAACCGCTGCCGTACATGTGATGAAGGTACTCCCATAGTGCTGTTAGGTGGGGAGTTCTGGGAATTTGTCCCAGCGACAATGAAGGAACAGTGATATATGTCCAAGTCAGGATGGTGTGTGACTTGGAGGTGGTGATGTTCCCTGTCTTTGTCCTTCTAGGTGTGGTGGTTGCGGGTTTGGGAGGTGCTGCCAAAGAAGTCTTGGCAAGCTGCTGTAGCGTATCCTGTAGATAGTACACACTGTAGCCACAGTGTAGCAGTAGTGGAGGGAGTGGATGTTTAAGCCAGTGGATGAGGTGCTAATCAAGCAGACTGCTTTGTCTTGGATGGTATCAAGCGTCTTGAGCATTGTTGCAGCTGCACCCATCCAGGCAAGTAGAGAGTATTCCATCACACTCCTGACTTGGGCCATGTGAGTGAGCCACTCACTGCAGAATACCCAGCCTCTGACCTGCTCTAGCAGCCACAGCATTTACATGGCTGGTCCAGTTCAGGTTCTGGTCAATAGTGACCCCCAGGATGTTGATGGTGGGGGACTTGGCGATGGTGATGCCATTGAGTGTCAAGGGGAGATGATTATGCTCTCTCTTGTTAAAGATAGTCATTGCCTGACACTTGTGTGGTGCGAGTGTTACTTGCCACTTATCAGTTCAAGTCTTCCTGCATGCGAGCTGCTTCATTATCTGAGGAATTGTGAATTAAGAGTAGGCTGATAGGGCGGTAATATGCCGGATTGGATTTGTCCTGCTTTTTGTGGGTAGGACATATCTGAGCAACTTTCCACATTGTCGGGTAGATATCAGTGTTGTAGCTGTACTGGAACAGCTTGGTTAGAAGCGCAGCTAGTTCTGGAGCACAGGTCTTCAGCGCTACAGCTGGGATATTGTTGATGCCCATAGCCTTTGCTGTGTCTAGTGCACTCACCCATGGCAGGGGCTGTGCCCAGAATTGTGGGTGGAAATCCCGCCACTGCTTCAAGCCCAAGAAGCCTACAGCAGCGGTAATGGCCACAAGCTGCGGGTCTTCTGGCTGTTGTCCAGAAATAGCAGCCAAAAAGTCTACAATCCCAGGATCCTTGGGGACCTGTGACAAAAAGATTTGACTTATCTTTTGAAGTCTACCTGATCTTACTGCCTACCCCTCACTGATCCAAAGAGAGGGTCCGGATCCAAGGACAGGAAAATCTTCTTTGGCCACCCTTCTAAATGGGCAATCACCCAGCATACCTGAATGTTAATGAGGCAGAAAGGCCCCATAGAACTCCTCCCAACTCTTTCCATGGCTGCTCAAAGATTTCGCATGCACCAGGTTCAAGCACCTCCCCCCCTCCTTGGGGGTAACCTGGCAAATCCTCAGACAATGGGGAAAAAAGTCACACATGGGGTACACAGCAGAGGAAAATCAACCTTGACTATTCCATCACCCCACAAATAGACCATTGTTTATAAATTTCTGCTAAATGAATGCTGTTCAAAGACATTTTCCATGTTTGGTGTTCCTGATCTCACTGCTTTCCTCTTTGCATAATAAACTAAAATCTCCTTCCATATTTTTTGACAGATATTATTGTAAAACATTGGCCCAGAAATTGCTTGTAAAATAATGGGTGACGTAGGGCTCGATTTTCCGACGTCCAAGACGGCGGGTTTGTGGCGGGGGGGCTCCGAAAATCTGGGATTCCCGGGACGGGTCCGGAGCCCGGCTCCAACCCGCCCTCTTCCGGGTTCCCCAGTTACGCGCTTAGGTGCGCGCGCAGCCCCCGCATGTGGGACTCCTGCCGGCAATTAAAGCTTAAACCAATTAATTAGATAGTTCAGTTCGTTTGCAGACCTGATTTGTATGATATTTTAGGAGGGGTGGGATTTTCAACTCAACTGAGCGTGTTTCCCGTACTGGGCAGCTGCAAAGGTCCATTTGACAGGTGGGGGGGGGAGACCCTCACTCATTGCAGCAGACCACCCTGTCACTTTGGACAAAGTTTGGCCTCCACCACCCTCCTCCTAACAATAAAATTCACAAACTTGCAACCTCAACCCCCTCAAACGTACATCTTCCGGCTGGGGGCCGCCATAGCTGCAGTCATGACCTCCTCGGAGGATGAACAGCATCACCAGCCTCGCCGGCCACGCCGTCCACCTCTGACACATGGAGCTCCACAACACAGTGCTGTGACAAATCCACCTGCACAGCAGCAGGGAGGGCAACGGCAGAGAGAGATGCGTCACAGAAGGCACTACCCGCGCCACAGGGTCTACAGACCAAGGCTCAGCTTCCTGGACCTCTCTGAGCAGCAGAGCACACGGAGGCTCAGAGTCACTTGACATGTAGTCGTGGACATCTGCAGCCTCCTTCATGCCGAGCTGCTCCCGGCTGGCCCGAGCACCATCTTCTTACCTGTCGCTGTCAAAGTCACCACTGCCCTCAACAACTTCTCCTCCGCATTCTTCCAGGGTGCCACCAGGGACATCGCCAACGTCTCTCAGTCGTCTGCACAAAAGAGCCCTGCAAATACACCTAAACCCACTCTTCAGTGAGAGAACGGGTGGCATCAGGTGTGGGTCTTCATTGTGATCCTCAGGAAAGGGCATTATTGCACAAACCAGACAAGATTTGCAAAGACGTTGCAGTACTGGTGACAGTATATGTTATGTGAGTTGATCAGAAATCAAATATAAGTAAAAACCATGACAAATCCTCAAACACCCTTGTGCATCCTCTTCATGCTCACGACACGTTTGCCTTACGTTGCCTACTGCACATATGTGATGCATGCCCTGTGGCTGCAGCACAGGTAGTGGCAGGTTGGGTGAGGCTGACTGTGAAAGAGATGCATGAGAGGGTGAGTATGAGACAGAGCCATGAGATTGTATGAGGATTGGGTTGAGTGGTAGTGGCGGGATGAGTACTGGCGAGGTGAGTAAGTGCAGGTAAGATGAGGATGAGGTTTGAGTGGGTGTGAGGAGTGATGTGATAGAGTAGTGTTGGCTGTGCAGAAGGAGATGTGGGGTGGGGTGGTGATGTTGGCAGACGGAGTGTAGGGGAATGAGTAAGTGTACTCACTTTGGCTGACCTACTTAGGTCATTGAAGCGCCTCCTGCACTGTATGCAGGTGCGTGATATGTTGGTGGTGCAGGTGACCTCCTCTGCCACCTTGTGCCAGGCCTTCATGATGGCAGAGGCAGGCCACTTCCTCCCGTCTGCCGGGTGGAAGATCTCCCTCCTCCTCCTCCTCCTTCTCCTCACCCCATCCAGTAAGATCTGGAGTGAGGCATCATTAAACCTGGGAGCAGCCTTCCCCCTGGGCTGCTCCATGCTGTAATTTTGCCTATTTTCTGCAGCATCAGTCAGTGGAGGACTGCCCCTTTAAATAGGGCTCCTCCAGCTGACAGCCTATGATGTGGGTGCGCAGTCCGCCCACTGCGCAGCTTTCCAGCACGAAACCCGGAAGCCGAGGTAAGTGCCTTCAATTAGGCTGCGATCGCGTGCGGAGCACCCCGAATTCACTGGGCACGTTACCCACGCGCCCAGTCGACCCCCCGCTGCCAACCCGCCTCCCTCCTATAATCAAGCCCGTAGTTACTGCCGAGCGGCGGGCGACGTCCATTCACCATTCAGTACAATATCCGGCCCATTAGCTGTAAATGCGAAGCATTAGTTTAAGGTTGGGGGAAACTGCAGATGCAGTGCAGATTGGGGAATGTAACAGCCCAAGCTGCTGTTGAATTTAGAATCATTTTTTGCTTTCTTTGTAATCCTGAGATATAATTTTCACCTGTTGCATTATAATCCAAATATTATTTTGTTTACCACTCAGAAAATTTGGCACCACCCAAATTACCAGCTGTGCCTATCTCCCCCTCACCTTTGTCACTAATACTGACTAATAAATTTCCTAGATGGATGACTTTCAATTACCTATTCCAAAATAGACATACAATTGTGCTACATCTCCTGTATAACTTTGACTACAATTAAGAGCAATACTGAGTGGCTGTAATAAAGTCTAATACATTCTGAAATAGGGCATGCACCCAAAACATTAATTGGTACTTTCTCTTTACAGATGTTGGCCAGGGTTTTCCGTTTCTCCAGTTGCCAGCTTGTTATTTTCCTTCTAATCATTTTAATAGGTGGAAAATTGCAGGGTGGTGAGAACTGAAGCAGAAAAGCTGACTAACCTGCTGGATATTTCCAGCATTTTCAGCCTTTTATTCCTTGTCCACTGGGCAGCTTTATATAAGTATGGTCAGATAACATGTTGCATTCTGACCACGTTGCTCACAAATGTTATAATTTTTGTTTTAAAATTATTTTTTTTTGTTTTCATGTTTTGTATTAAATTACACTTGGCAATCTATTTCTCATAGAGTTCATTAGAAGTAGTATAACGGAAATGGCCCACTTTATGTCTAATCCCAAGTATTTAGGCCTCCATTCACTCACAGGTGTAACATGTGGCTTGAATATCGCCATGGTCATTCTATTCTGAATCACATAAACGACTTTGGATTTTTATGACAATCCAGCAGCCATTTTCTGGTATTAGCCCACAAGTAGGAACATAGGAACAGGAGTAGGCCATTCAGCCCCTCGTGCCTGCTCCGCCATTTGATAAGATCATGGCTGATCTGTGATCTAGCTCCATATACCTGCCTTTGGCCCATATCCCTTAATACCTTTGGTTGCCAAAAAGCTATCTATCTCACATTTAAATTTAGCAATTGTGCTAGTATCAAGTAGCCAGATTTATTGAATTCAGTTTCACAACTTGCCATGGTGGAATTTAAACACATGACGACTGGCTTGCTAGTCCAGTATCACAAACCACAGCACTAGTGTACCAGTAACTATTCTGGATGATGGCAAATTCTGCAGCAGTCTATTTATGGCTTCTGCAAAATATGAGTATATCTACTTGTCTAAAACAACACTTTTTTCACTCAGAAGAAACAAAATGGGCATTGATAGCAATGTATGATTATCTTCACAGTGAGATTCATAGATCTATATTAAAAGAAACATTGGTCACCACAAATTAAAGTTTACTTATAAAGGCTGATATTCCCAATATGGCCTCTGCGATTTTCCAATCCATGCCTGCAGCGATGCAGGTAGCACACCACAGGCAAGGATGCCGAATATAATTTTTGTCTTTTTATTGCCATTAATACATTTAGAAACTGCATTGTGCATTTGGAAAAAGAGTAAGAGCATTCCAAATATCTCAGTGTAATAAAGCCACCGAAAACAAAAGTGACAGCACTAGCAAAATAACAAATAAATAAAATTCTTGTACAAATATTCCGCAGTGAGTTCACAATTCAAATGCTCTTGCAAGTTATTAGCACCACAGTAAAAACTTTATTGCAAAACATACTGGCCACAATCTCATTGTTATCATTTTTTTAATTAAACTGTTATGCACCTAATGTGGATTGAAGTAATCAGTGCTAAGTGTGGACTTGCAACTGGAATGGAAAGTGAGAATTCTTTCAGAGGGAAAATGCAGAGAGCTAATTGTATGCAGTCTGTTGTATCATCAGTATTACTTGTCCCATTCTGCTTCTGATTGAGAGAAGCATTTTAACGCACACACAGCACAACATCTAAAACCCTCCAGTCCTGAAACCTGTAGTGATTCATACATTTTTAATTTCAGTGGTGCTTGTGAAATAAAAGGTTAATTTTCATCCAGACATTGACGATATTATTAATCCCTTTTGAGTATGTAGTTATTCAATTCAATCAGTTAATGTGCCTTAGCTCAGATCCTAACAATTTTAAAATGTTGAATATAGCCTCTCACTGTTGCCTCAGCTGAAATTCTGTCAAATTTACAAGCACACTTGTTTTACTTAGGATACATTTTATACTTCCTAGTGCCAATTGTGGACTCCACAGATTAATGCTAAAATCATTCTGCTACCTGTCTATAAAATAACTGCTGATGTTGTCTTTTATGATGTTGTCTTTTTAGCCATTTCTAAACAGTTTTTCTTCATTTATTTTTCCTGTATGCAATCACAAAGGGTGCAATTGTATTGCAGACTGATTCAACTGAACCACGCAACTCACTACAAATCCCAAAAACAAAGAGCTGGAGGCTAATAGAGATATAGAGATGACATTGAGAAAACGTGTGTGAGAGCCATAAAGAGTGTAAATAAACACAGGGACAGAGAGAAGGAAACACAAAGAACTTGAGAGTAAGAAAGAAGCAAAGGCTCAATTCCAAGAAGAAAGAACATACTTTTGTCTGCAAGCAATGCCATAAGAACTCAACATTTTTTTTATTCATTCATGGGACGTGAGCATCGCTGGCAAGGCCAGCATTTATTGCCCATCCCCAATTGCCCTTGAGAAGGTGGTGGTGAGCCGCCTTCTTGAACTGTTGCAGTCCATGTGGTGAAGGTTCTCCCACAGTGCTGTTAGGTAGGGAGTTCCAGGAATTTGACCCAGCGACGATGAAGGAACGCCGATATATTTACAAGTCGGGATGGTGTGTGACTTGGAGGGGAACGTGCAGGTGGTGTTGTTCCCATGTGCCTGCTGCCCTTGTCCTTCTAGGTGGTAGAGGTTGCAGGTTTTGGAGGTGCTGTTGAAGAAGCCTTGGCGAGTTGCTGCAGTGTATCTTGTAGATGGTACACACTGCAGCTATGGTGTGCCAGTGGTGAAGGGAGTGAATGTTTAAGGTGGTGGATGAGGTGCCAATCAAGCGGGCTGCTTTGTCCTGACTGGTGTCGAGCTTCTTGAGTGTTGTTGGAGCTGCACTCATCCAGGCAAGTGGAGAGTATTCCATCACACTCCTGACTTGTGCCTTGTAGATGGTGGAAAGGCTTTGGGGAGTCAGGAGGTGAGTCACTCACCGCAGAATACCCAGCCTCTGACCTGCTCTTGTAGCCACAGTATTTATATGGCTAGTCCAGTTAAGTTTTTGGTCAATGGCGACCCCCAGGCTGTTGATGGTGGGGGATTCGGTGATGGTAATGCCGTTGAATGTCAAGGAGAGTTGGTTAGACTCTCTCTTGTTGGAGATGGTCATTGCCTGGCACTTGTCTGGCGCAAATGTTGCTTGCCACTTATCAGCCCAAGCCTGGATGTTGTCCAGGTCTTGCTGCATGCGGGCACGGTCTGCTTCACTATCTGAGTGGTTGCGAATGGAACTGAACACTGTGCAATCATCAGCGAACATCCCCATTTCTGACCTTATGATGGAGGGAAGGTCATTGATGAAGCAGCTGAAGATGGTTGGGCCTCGGACACTGCCCTGAGGAACTCCTGCAGCAATGTCCTGGGGCTGAGATGATTGGCCTCCAACAACCACTACCACCTTCCTTTGTGCGAGGTATGACTCCAGCCACTGGAGAGTTTTCCAACTGATTCCCACTGCCTTTTGGCCATATTTCTTGTGGGCTTCTTGCCACCACCACCCCCCCCCGCCCCCCACTGCGGATATAGGATGTCCCTCTTTCTGTCCACCTTTTGCACCCAAGACCTCTTGTGCATCAGCAGTGAACCTTAATGCATGTACTCTCGCAGGCCTGGTACCAAATCAGATCAGCAGATTGGTGAGGTCTGGCATGCAGATTGGAGGATGTAGGATTTAGTAGTGCGCAACCTTTATTCAATGTTTTGACATAACTCATCAGTTTTTAAACATAGGGACGGGACCTGCATTTGTGTTTTATCTGTGCGATGCCTGATCTCCGTTCAGACTGTGTGCAGACAGCAGACTGCTATTTTTAGCAAATAACAGTACTGGCTACCTTTAAGAGATTTTAAGAGACATCCTCCCTTTAAGAGATTGGGGCTCCCCCTGCTGGTGGAAAGTGCGCATTTCCTTGAAACGTTGGGCCCGATATTACCATGGCAGCGGGTTCGCGGCGGGGGGGTCGATTGGGCGCGTGGGTAACGTGCACGGTGAAATCAGTCTGCCCCGCGCGCTATCGCAGGCTGATTGGATCCACTTACCTCTTGTTCCGGGTTCCCCGCTGCTGAGCTGCACGGCGGGCGGACTGAGCATGCGCAGTAAGGTCTGTCAGCTGGAGGAGCTCTATTTAAAGGGACAGTCCTCCACTGACTGATGCTGCAAGAAATAGGAAAAATTACAGCATGGAGCAGCCCAGGGGGAAGGCTGCTCCCAGGTTTAATGATGCCTCACTCCAGGTATCATTGGATGGGGTGAGGAGGAGGGGGAGGACAGAGATCTTCCCCCCAGCAGGCGGGAGGAAGCGGCCTGCCTCTGCCACCAAGAAGGCCTGGCTCAAGGTGGCAGAGGAGGTCACCAGCGCCACCAACATATCGCGCACCTGCATACAGTGCATGAGGCGCTCCAATGACCTAAGTAGGTCAGCCAAAGTGAGTACACTTACTCATTCCCCTACACTCCGTCTGCCACATCACCACCCCACCCCACATCTCCTTCTGCACAGCCAACACTACTCTGTCACATCACTCCTCACACCCACTCAAAGCTCATCCTCACCTTACCTGCACTTACTCACCTCGCCAGTACTCATCCCGCCACTACCACTCAACCCAATCCTCATACAATCTCATGGCTCCATCTCATACTCACCCTCTCGTGCATCTCTTTCACAATCAGGCTCACTCAACCTGCCACGACCTGTGCTGCAGCCACAGGGCATGCATCACATATGTGCAGTAGGCAGCGTAAGGCAAACGTGTCATGAGCATGAAGGGGATGCACAAGGGTGTTTGAGGGTTTGTCATGGTTTTTACTTATATTTGATTTCTGATCAACTCACATAACATATTATATTGTCACCAGTACTGCCACGTCTTTGCGAATCTTGTCTGGTTTGTGCAATAATGCCCTTTCCTGAGGATCACAATGAAGACCCACAACTGATGCCACCCATTGTGTCACTGCAGAGTGGGTGTAGATGTATTTGCAGGGCTCTTTTGTGCAGACGACTGAGAGACGTCGGCGATGTCCCCGGTGGCACCCTGGAAGGATGCGGAGGAGAAGTTGTTGAGGGCAGTGGTGACTTTGACAGCGACAGATAAGAAGATGGTGCTCGGGCCAGCTGGGAGCAGCTCGGCATGAAGGAGGCTGCAGATGTGTATGACTACATGTCGAGTGACTCTGAGTCTCCGTGTGCACTGCTGCTCAGAGAGGTCCAGGAAGCTGAGCCTCGGTCTGTGGACCCTGTGGCGAGGGTAGTGCCCTCTGCGATGCATCTCTCTCTGCGGTTGCCCTCCCTCCTGCTGTGCAGGTGGATGTGTCACAGCACTGTGTTGTGGAGCTCCACGTGTCAGAGGTGGACGCGTGGCTGGTGAGGCTGGTGATGCTGTTCGCCCTCCGAGGAGGTCATGACTGCAGGTACAGCGGCCCCCAGCCGGAAGATGGACATCTGAGGGGGTCTGCAAGGTAGGTAAATGTGTCTGGACACCGGGGTAAGTATGCAAGTTGGTGAATTTTGTGGTTAGGAGGAGGGTGGTGGAGGCCAAACTTTGTGCAAAGTGACAGAGTGGCCTCCTGCAATGAGTGAGGCTCTCCCCCCACCACCGTCAAATGGACCTTTGCAGCTGCCACAGGCTGATGGCTGTGTTTCCCCCAGTACGGGAAATAGTCCCAGTTGTTTGCAAAATCCCAACCCTCCTAAAATATCACGTTAATCAGGTCTCTAAACGACCTGAAATACCAAAATAAATACCTTAAGTGGCACCCTGCCGGCTTTAATTGCCGGCGGGAGTCCCACATGCGGGGGCTGCGCGCGCATGTCAGCGCGTCAGTGGGGAACCCGGAAATGGGGCGGGTTGGAGCCGGGATTTTGCTTACAATTTTCAGTTGAAAATTTTTCTTCAATTTTGTGCATATTCACTTTTTTTTCTTAAGAAGTGTTGGGTCATTTATAACTGCTGAAATTTTAGGCTTCAAATCTTAACCTATTATAAGTACTACAGCTCTCCTACTAGAGATTTCCAGTACTATTAAACTTGCCTTCCAACAGATTCACTTCAACTATTCAAAGTACTTTCACTGTAGACGTTCAGGCCTTAACATAAGAACATAAGAAATAGGTGCAGGAGTCGGCCATATGACCCCTTGAGCCTGCTCCGCCATTCAGTTAAATCATGGCTGATCTTCTACATCAACTCTATTTTCCTGCCCGATCCCCATATCCCTTGATTCCCTTATTGTCCAAAAATTTAAAGTGATATTTATTTCTTTGGGTGGCCAAAGACAGAATAACTCTATTGATGGAGTGTACAGTGTGGTGCTGGCTCATTGACTATGCATTTTTATTAGCCGGCAGCTGCAATGATGACTTGTGTGGTGCCATTCTGCAACCTGTTGCTATTCTTCTTCAGATTGCCACTTTTGCTAACGAGCTATGACCAACGTCACAGTTTGACTCCCCAGTGGGAACCATTTCTCACTTTTTTAAATGGTTATGCATTTGCATTAGTTAGCAGCTATGCTGGTTTCATGTGCTCTGAGACATACTGCACACACAAGGGAATTATGTAAATGCAGCTGTAGTCAATGGAAAGTAAAATCAGGCAGGGTGTAAAATGGGTGGCTGGTCCGATGCGGTCAGTTTCCCACCAGCAGTGTTAGGTTAAAATTACCACCTAAGACATTCCCTTGTCTATAGAACAATTATCTTGACTGTTTTCAGACCAGAGCAAGCAGGTAAATAAAGCTACAATTATCCATTAGCGTACTTGAGAACACCATATTACTAGTTTGATTCTCTGAGTGAATACACTGGCTGAATAAAATGTGCAGTCACCCGAGCTGAATTATTTTAACCCTGCGAATGCTGTAAAGAAAACAAAGAAAAATAATCCATCAAAAGCAAAATACTGCGGATGCTCGAATCATAGAATCGTTGGGTGCTAAATTGGGCCGTGTAGCACCCGTTGTTTCGGCGCTACACGGCGTCTCTGACAGCCAAGATGGTGACTTGGATGCGCACGCACGTTTCCAGCATGACATGCGCCGGACGCCATCTTGATATAGGAGTTAGCGCAGGCGCAGATAATGAACGCTGGAATCATGTAAAGTAGGGAGAAAATGGCTTCAATCAGTGTGCAATGCTAATTTAAAGTGATAGACACCATTTTGGGACTTAACGCTCAACTCAATGTACAGTCTTAACCCCGACTGTCTGATTGTGTCTTAGAGGGCCTGGAGAACCCCCTACCAGTGCTACTTAAAGGGTTCATGCAGGATTTACAGGTTAGTGGCTGGATTATTGCTTCTGGCTGCCCAGACATTTGTAACTGTTTTTGGAGGTCTCCTACACTTGAATACTAGAACGCAGGGACATATCCTAACATTTAGAGCCAGGACGTGCAGGAGTGAAGTTAGGAAATGCTTCTATACGCAAAGGGTGGGAGACGTTTGGAACGCTCTTCTGCAAACGGCGGTTGATGCTAGCTCACTTGTGAATGTTAAATCTGAGATTGTTAGATTTCTGTGAACCAAGGGATATGGGGCTAAGATGGGTATATGGAGTTAGGTCACAGGTCCATCATGATCTCATTGAATGGCGGAACAGGCTCGAGGGGCTAAATGCCATGGCCACTTGTTGCCCCCTGAAATGCACCACCTTCTCCTGAAAGAAAGCGGGACGTGTGTCTGGGTGATGTGCCTGTCATGGTTGAATAGATGCCAGTGTGTGTGGTTTGTGAGTTGTGGGTGGGCGGCTTGCAACAGTGGTAATGTGTAAGGGTGAGAGGAAGCATCTGGTTGGAAGAGTTGAGTACTGGTGGAAAGAGTTTATTGGTATGTGGGTGATGGGGGGTGTAGTGCGTGGTGCAGTTGGTATGCGACAGCACTTGCCAGATGACCTTACTCACCTTGACCACTCATGTCAAAGCATTGAACTTCTTCCTGCACTGCATCCATGTTCATGATGCTGTGCTCCTGGCATTGACTTCATCCCCCGCTGCCCCCCCCCCCCTCCCAGTGCCTTTTGGATATATGTCTGGTGGGCCTCTTGCTGCCTCCCCCCTCGTTTATAGGATGTCCCTCCTTCTGTCCACTTCTTGCACCAAGGTCTCTAGTGCATCAGCAGAGAACCTTGGTGCATGCGCTCTCGCAGGCCTGGTACCAACTCAGATCGACAGATTGGTGAGGTCTGGCGTGCAGATTGGAGGATGTGGGATTTAGTAGTGTGCAACCTTTATTCAATGTTTTAACATAACACATCAGTGTGTAAACATAGGGATGGGATCTGCATCTGTGTTTTACGTGTGCGATGTCTGATCTCCGTTCAGACTCCATGCAGACAGTAGACTGTTATTTTCAGCATATAACAGGTACCAGCTACCTTTAAGAGATCGAGCACCACCTGGTGGTGGTGAGTGTGAATTGCTTTGATTCCACCTGCAAGGCCTGGAATGGAACGCTGATTGCAGGCGAGTCCTTGGGTGGGCCGAAATTTGCGTCCTGCCTGCGCAGGGGTCATTGGGCGTGGGGTAATAGAACATCACGCTACCTGTGCCCAAAAACCGCCCCATCTAATTTTTCCCCATGTCGTCTGGTTCTTGACCCTTCCTCCAATTGGAACAGTTTCTCTCTATCTACTCTGTCTAGACCCTTCATGATCAAATCTCCTCTCAACCGTCTCTGTTCCAAGGAGAACAACCCCAGCTTCTCCAGTCTATCCACGTAACTAAAGTCCCTCATCCCTGGAATCGTTCTAGTAAATCTCTTTTGTACCCTCTCTAAAGCCTTCACATCTTTCCTAAAAATCTGAAGATCTGAAATCTGAAATAAAAACAGAAAATGCTGGAGAAGCTCAACAAGTCAGGCAGCATCTGTGGAGAAAAAATAATCCATCACAGATAAAAATCCTCCATTGTCATCACAGTGGACAGACTCTGTATTCAGCACTGTCTCTGTGCACTTTTCCACCAGTGTTACTATCAACGGATTATCTTATTATGGTAATATTGAACTCCTTCTTGTAGCTGCTGTGTCCTTTGTGGAGCATTTTACATCATCACATTTTTTTTTCCCCCTTGAGACCTTTCAAGACTTGTTTAGCTGGGGGATTTTGTTGAAGTGTTCAGCATTTTTTTGGAGGGAGCATCTCTAATGTCCCACCCATATTTTGTTCCTCTTGAGGATTACCTCTATCAAGATGTCCACTTTACTTCCTGTAAATTTATTTTTCTTGGTTACCTTTCCTCAGACCTGCAATTCCAACAATATTTGAATTTGCCCTTCTAAGTGCATAGGCAATTTGGTCTTTAATGGAGCCCAGAACATAATCAACATAGTGTTAGCAGGGGTTTCGCCTTACTTTCTGATAGGGAAAGTATTTTCCCAGCTGCATTTCATGGGATGAAATCACCAAAATTGCCCATGTGTATGGGCTACGCATACATACTGATACATACATGATTCTTAATGCAATTGCAGAGAAATAATAGGCCCAAAATGTTGTGTGGATCATGCTGTCATTTGATGCATTTAGGCCTCTTCTGAGTAAACTTAATACACAAAGTAAGGGCACTTCACAAAACTTTAATTAGGCCTTCCTAATTTTACACTATTGTAGTACAGTCAAGCACAAGAAGTTATTCCTAAAGCAAAACATAATATCTGCATCACATGTCGTTCCAGTTAGCAATATATGCAATTGCTGATTGATTGACTAATCAAACTGACCAACTAACCAGCCAGGGTTTGCTTTTTTGTTTCCCCGTGACTAAATGGTGTGACCAAAAACAAATCCTGTAGCTGAATAAAATTTATTTTGGACAGGCTATAGATTCTTCTTACAGTTAAAGATACATAGGCTCTGAAATTCCCCAGGGGTCCTGCTGTAACTCTGTTAGGAAACTGGTGGAAGCCCCAGGGAATTGGCAAAAGGAAGTGCCGGGTCTCCACTGTTTCCAGGGGTCTACATATTCCTTTGTAAGGGGCAGGATTTGTGTCCGCTCTTTACAAGGTAGATGACAGGCTAGGGGCAGGGGTGCTGGGGCTGGGGTTTCCTAAGCCAGGAGTTCCTACAGTTGGTCTACAGAAAGAACCCAGTGAAGTAGTGATGTCTGTTATGCCAAGTGAGGTGAGGAACATTTGGGCAACACTGGTAGGATCCAGGCCAGGAAAGCAGCCTGAACTCCCAAAGAGGAAGAGATATATATATATATCTTAAACTCCTGAATCGGCCCTCTTGCTCTGTGCCCCATGCAAATGAAATGTCTTTCCACTGACCCAGCAAATTCCAGCAGAACCCTCGAGGAATTTCAGGACCATTTTGTTTTTTCTATGAAGGACATGTCAATGTCTAAACTCTTTGTTACAGGGAACATTTCTGCAAAGGCCATGAATGTTCAAGTGACTTTTTTTTATAGCACACTACACCATGTTACGGATCAGCAGCTTTCTACAGTGCTAATAGCAGAAAGTATAGGGAGGTCAAGTCCAGGATTGATGTCATCATAACTATGTGTGTAGTGCTGCTGCAAAAGAACAGTGGCGATTTAGTACCACCACTCAAACTGAAAAATTGTTTTTTAATTTAATAAATGGCTACGAGGAGCCTAACATTTCTTCACAATATTTATGGCTGATACACAGATTATTCTGTTTTCCGTGATCATTTCCCTGTGAAACTTGATCATGCTGTTTCAGGTAAAATTGGCTGCATGGTTATATATATTGTTATTAAACTTGTGATGCATGTTCTTAATACACCAGCTGAAATATATTTTCAATATTTTTAGCAAACGGGCAAGTAGAAAAAGGAGTGCTTTCTTAGCATTGTACAGGCCTGGTACTTGTAATAGTCTATTGCTATTTTTGCATATTAATTCAATGCAGGTACACTAAGCAATTTACAACTCATAATATCAAAATTACACAAAAGGATAACTTTTTAGCATTCCTTCTTGTGACTATCATGCAGATTTTATTTTAACAAATTTTCTAGTGAGTTTTTCTTTAAGGTTATGTTACTAAGCCCTGTTGCAGCAAGCTTCTCATTGTACTTTGTGTAGCCTTAATAAGCCTTCAACTTGAACTTAAGTAATCACTTTGATTGCCCAGTATGCTGCAAACCACAACTAAAACTAATACACTTTGATTTTTAGATGAAATCAATTCTTGTGCTGTGTTATTTCAAAAGTTCTGCAATGGGATTGAACTAGAGATTCTCTATAATGGAAAAATTACATGACCTGTACCTAGGAAGTGGTTGTTCTGCTGTAACAATAAACTTGTGAAGATTGAATGGATGCTAGTTTGCGATTCTTTCTAATATTTGGGGATATTTGAGATTTTCTGTACTACAGGAATTTCTCTATGGATAATTACACTCACTATACATATTTAAATTAGGTAAAATGTAGGCAAAATGCATTCTAACTTGGAGTAAAGAGGTACGTCTAAGGTAGGTGTTTCATGAATAAATAGAGAATAGACCACAAATTAGTTTTAAAAAGGGAAGTATTATAAATATAAGGTGATAACACAGAAAAAAATAGAAATGAGACAGGTAGATCATGAACACTGGCGGAGTGCGAAGGAATACTGGTAGTCAAGGGAAAATAGCACTTTTTTTTAGTCAAAGTATGGGCAGGACCATTAAGAAATGAAAGGACTATCTTATACTAAAAGCGAGGGAGTAGCAGAGATAATTAAGAAGTATTCTGCACCAGTTTCTACAGAGGAAGGTGAAAACAGGGCCATTGGAGTACCCGAAGAGGATGTAGACAATCCATTATTGAAGATAAATATTCAAAAGGACACTATATTAAAAATGTAAATGACACTAAAAATAGAAAAGTCACCAGGTCCAGATGGTATGCATCCCAGTATACTGATGAAGTCTGGGGAGAAGGTAACGGAGGAGCTTTCCAAAAATCTTTGGAAATGGGTATTGTGCCAAACGAGTGGCCCATCACCACCCTCTCAGAGGAACTGGGGATGGGCAATAAATATCGGTCTTGCCAACGACAGCCACAAATAATGGCAGAAAATAATAAGCCAGGAAATTATCGGCCAATTAGTCTTGCTTTGGCTGTGAATAAACTCCTAGACATGGATTTTTCTCTGCCATTGGAAGTAGGCTAGGGCAGGACTTCGGCCTGCTGGACCACTCTGTGACCTCCACCCATTTTTCTGGGTCAGAGTCAATCAATCATGCAGGGCAGGCTCTCAGCGGTATCTCTTCGCTTGAGAGAGGAATCTGCTACTGCCGGGGAGGGAAATGAAACGGTGCTGCCGTGACGCACTCACTGCAGCAACTCAAAGGGGTGGGGCCATTGTTAAACGGGATGAAGCCCTCTAAATATTTCTAGAGGGGCTTGGAATGAGCCCAGTTTCAGTGGAAGTGCAATTGGGAAAGCTGAGGAGGCAGATGTGGTGGACACATTATACCTCCCAGCCTGTCCTCCTACCACCACAATCTCCCCACCGCCTTCTTTCTTCTGATCTCATTCTGCATCAGTGTTTCAGGGGTGGGAAGGAAGGGAAATCAGGTGCAGCCTCAAGTCCCATGCCCCTGCCATCTTTTACATGCAGCGGCACAGTGAATGTGTGGGTGGCCAACATCCATTGCAGTTGTAGGAGGAATTAACTGCCTTAAACTTGCCCTCAAAATGTAGTAAGTAGCCAGACTGAATGCTGGATAGGAAAGTGTTAATGCTAATTTAAATCATGAAGGCTTATACAAACTGAAAACGACCCCCAGGAGAATGTAGCTGTGTGTATAGCTAGATAGCAGATAGAAAGGTAGGAATGGATATAAAGTTTGCTGGTGATAAATTTGGGGCATGCCAAACTGCAAGAAGAATTCAGGAGATGGCTGGAAGACATAGTTATGTTAACAGGGTGGACAGATTGGTGACTGATGCAGTTTAATGAAGAGAAATGTGAAGTTGTACATTTTGTGGAAAAAACACAGTGAAAGGAAGTGTACCTTAAACTCCTTGTCATAAATCATCACCTTCAGGAGAGAAGAAATAAGGAGAAAATGTAAAAAAATAAGCAGGAATACAGCGGTCCTAATGAATCAATCAGTACAACATGTTTATGTGCACGTATATCTTGCAGCTTAATGGCAGTGTCCCGCTGTGAATTCCTATTCTAAACAATTATGCTTTTCAATAATTTAGTTGAGCGTTTCAGCAATGAAGGACAAGGAACATTTCTTTTGTACCTGCTTAGAATCTGCTTCATGAAAATGTTCCCACTGACTTGCATGTCTGCTAAGCTTTAGCTCCTGTCATGTGCTATTGCCCTGATTCTAACTCTGGGTGGCAGTCGTGCAGGGGGTCCGAGGAGCACGCCAAACCATCCCAACCTTGGCAGCGTGAGGCCTGGGAGATTTTAACTCCTGTCAATCTCCCACCCGAAACCGCAGGTGGCTGATGGGCGAGAGCAGAATGTTGGGCAGTAGGCAGCCGCCAGGGACTGAGGGAACGATCCCCAACACTCAGGTAAGCTACCAGGAGGGGGTTCAGGAGAGCCTTGTGATCAAGGGAGGGCAGGAAGTCCAGAGAAGGGGAGGCCTAAACTTGCCTTGTGGCGCCCGGTGGAGCACTCCTCCTCCTGGCCCCTCGAGGAAAGTCAAAAAAGGTAAAACCTCTTACCTTTTTGGCCTCAACTCCTTTCTCATTAGGTTGGACTTGCAGGAAAGCCACAGCAGCTTCCCCATGCAGGCCCTGGTTACAATAGTAGTTGGGCCCCAATGATGTCATCGGAGCCCGATCTGCATATTTAATGAGGGACCTTGCTGGTTTCTGGTGAGTGTCCTTCCCGCCTGCTCAGAAGAGCAGGTTAAAATTGGAATCTGCAGGAAGACAGCGAAACCTGAGCTGGTAAGTCCCATGGGTGATTTTAACTGCCTACCTCACCACCAACCCCCCCTCCCAACCACTGTTTCTGCCTTAGGGGCCGGGTTAAAATCTCCCCAATCAAATATAAATACAAAAATGACTTGAAAAATTGGAGCTTTTTTCATTAGAACAAAGCAGATTACAGGGCAATCTGATACAAGTGTTTAAAACTATTGAAGGATGGGGCAGGGTAGATAGAAGCAGAATCCTTCCAGTAGTTGAGGGGTCCAGAACAAGGGGCCATACATACCAGATTAACTGTAGGAGATTTAGAACAGACAGCAAGAAAAATGTCTTTATACAAAGAGTAATGAGGCTGTGGAATTTACTTGCAGGGTTAGCAGTTGAGGACAGGTGGATTTTAACTTGCAGCAGGTTTCTGGTGGGAAACTGCGCTGAAGAGTTAATCTCCTGCCCACCCACGGCAGAATGAGGCCATGGCGATTTTAACCACATTAACTTGCCATCAGCTGACATCGTGCTCTTGACCACCCGATTTCCACAGGCCAGCCGTTCCAGGTGGGAAGTCAGCAGGCAGCATGTTAATGAGGCCCGACAGTTAAATCGCTGCATCCTCATTCTGTTGCGAGCGGTCGGGAAATTAACTCACCGGTCGGAGTCTTGCTGCAAATTAAAATCCACCCCAGGGTTTCGGTTTAAGGTTTTATTTGAAAGAGGGAACATTGCAAAATGCAGCATTCCTTCAGTACCAGACTGAAGTATCAACCTAGATTATGTTCTCAAAAACCATTGTGGGCCTTGCTTCCAAAACTCAGGCAAGAGTGCTACCAATTGAGCCACGCTGACACTTCAAACCCACTCTGGGACTTGAGCACATGAGCTCTAGTATAATTCTGAATGCGTGCAGCATTCTTGGAAGTGTCATCCTTCGGGTGAAGTGTGAAGCCAAGGTGGGCATTAAAAAGCAAAAAGGAAAGGAGTTCTTCTTGTGTCCTCATCCACCACCATAATTCATCCTTTCGCTGCCTATAAGATCTTGCAGTGTGCAAAATGGCTGCAGAAGCGATTGCCCAGATGACAATAGTTACTGCTTTTGAAAGTCATTCATTGTGAGATATTTCTACAAGACCTGATAAATGCAATGTGACTTCTCAATGGGGGGGGGAGGGTTGAAAATGTGTCACGTGATCACACTAAAGGGCTAAAACATGCTAATAATATGCGATCATGCAGCTGGTGTTTCACCAAGTCACAAAGAACAGTTGCTAACAGGACAAGATATATTTTATTCCCTTTATAAGTAAGGATGGTCTTTTCTTCCTTTTCTCACTAATTTCTGCCTCCCCTACTCTCTTGCAGGAATTGACTCTTTCTCTGGGATATAGCTCGACGAGCACCAATCACCCTTCAGTACTTCACCAAGGTGGTCACCTTTTCCTTTGTGGGCAGGGGAAGGCCGAGGCCAATTGTAGCACGACTACCTGCACCTCGCTGAATTAGCACAGACTGCAGTTTGAACTTGGGGCCTTCCTGGTCTGTAAGGGTCAGCAACTCACTGGATAAACTTGTTAAGCTACCTGATTTTAAATAGCTACATGAGATAGGAACAGGCATTGGCCCATCGCTAACCAAAAAAAGGTTGTCACATGTCTTTTAGAGACCAAGAATTCTGAAGATAACATAAGACCTGATTTTACTGCTTTTGAAAGTCATTCATTGTGAGATATTTCTACAAGACCTGATAAATGCAATGTGACTTCCACAATGGGGGGGGGGGTTTGAAAATGTGTCACGTGATCACACTAAAGGGCTAAAACATGCTAATAATATGTGATCATGCAGCTAGTATTTCACCAAGTCACAAAGAACAGTTGCTAACAGGACAAGATATATTTTATTCCCTTTATAAGTAAGGATGGTCTTTTCTTCCTTTTCTCACTAATTTCTGCCTCCCCTACTCTCTTTCAGGAATTGACTCTTTGGGCTCGATTTTAGCACCCGCTATCAGGTGCGTTCTCGGCGGGGGGGCCCCGAAAATCGCGAAATCCAGGAGCGGGACCGGATCGCGCCTCGATCCCGCCCACTTCCGGGTTCCCTACTGACGCGCCGGCGTGCGCGCGCAGCCCCCGCTGGTGGGAATCCCGCAGGCAATTAAAGCCAGCGGGATGCCATTTGACAATATTTAGTTTGGTATTTCAGGTCATTAACTGACCTGATTAAGGGACTGTGTGTGATTTTTGATCAACGTGGGACTGTTTCCCACACTGGGGGAAACACTCCCAGATCGAATGGACGTGTTGCAGCTGTCAGCCTGTGGCAGCTGCAAAGGTCCATTTGACAGGTGGGGGGGGGGAGACCCTCACCCATTGCAGGAGGCCACTCTGTCACTTGGGACAAAGTTTGGCCTCCACCAACCTCCTCCTGATGGTCAAAGTCACCAACCTGCACACTTACCCCGGGGTCCGGAGACATGTACCTCCCTTGCGGACCCCCTCAGATGTACATCTTGCGGATGGGGGCCGCCGTAGCTGCAGTCATGACCTCCTCGGAGGGCGAACAGTATCACCAGCCTCACCAGCCTCGCCATCCACGCCGTCCACCTCTGACACATGGAGCTCCACAACAGAGTGCTGTGACACATCCACCTGTACAGCAGGAGGGAGGGCTACCGCAGAGAGAGATGCGTCGCAGAGGGCACTACCCTCGCCACACGTTCCACAGACCGAGGCTCAGCCTCCTGGACCTCTCTGAGCAGCAGTGCACACGGAGGCTCAGAGTCACTCGACATGTAGCCGTGGACATCTGCAGCCTCTTTCATGCCGAGCTGCTCCTGGCTGGCCCGTGCACCATCTTCCTACCTGTCGCTGTCAAAGTCACCACTGCCCTCCCGAACTTCTCCTCCGCAGCCTTCAAGGGTGCAACCGGGGACATCGCCGATGTCTCTCAGTCGTCTGCGCAGAAGAGCCCTGCAAATACACCTACACCCACTCTGCAGTGACACAATGGGTGGCATCAGTGGTGGGTCCTCATAGTGATACCCAGGAGCGGGCATTATTGCACAAACCGGACAGGATTCGCGAAGACATGGCAGTAGTGGTGCCAATATAATGTGTGATGTGAGTTGTTCTGAAATTCAATATAAGTAAAAACCATGACAAACCCTCAAACACCCTTGTGCATCCCCTTCATGCTCACGACACGTTTGCCTTACGCTGCCTATTGCACATATGTGATGCATGCCCTGTGGCTGCAGCACAGGTGGTGGCAGGTTGAGTGAGGCTGGCCGTGAGAGAGATGCATGAGAGGGTGAGTATGAGATAGAGCCATGAGATTGTATGAGGATTGGGTTGCGTGGTCGTGGCGGGATGAGTACTGGCGAGGTGAGTAGGTGCAGGTAAGGTGAGGATGGGGTTTGAGTGGGTATGAGGGGTGATGTGACAGAGTAGTGTTGGCAGTGCCGAAGGAGATGTGGGGTGGGGCAGTGATGTGGCAGACGGAGTGTAGGGGAAAGACTACGTGTACTCACTTTGGCTGACCTACTAAGGTCATTGGAGCGCCTCCTGCACTGTATGCAGGTGGGCGATATGTTGGTGGCGCAGGTGACCCCCTCTGCCACTTCGAGCCAGGCCTTCCTGGTGGCAGAGGCGGGCAGCTTCCTCCCGCCCGCCGGGTGGAAGATCTCTGTCCTCCCCCTCCTCCTCACCACATGTATTGATACCTGGGGTGAGGCATCATTGAACTGGGAGCAGCCTTCCCCCTGGGCTGCTCCATGCAGTCATCTTTGCTATTGGTTGCAGCATCTGTCAGTGGAGGACTGCCCCTTTAAATAGAGCGCCTCCAGCTGACAGATCTTACTGCGCATGCGCAGCCCGCCCGACGCGCAGATCAGCAGCGGGGAACCCGGAGGAGCAGGTAAGTGAATCCAATTAGTGGGTTTCCTGCTACATCGCGCGGGAAACCCACTAATTTCACCGGGCGCGCCACCCGCCGAGAACCCGCACCCCTGGTAAAATCGGGCCCTTTCTCTGGGATATAGCTCAATGAGCACCAATCACCCTTCAGTACTTCACCAAGGTAGTCACCTTTTCCTTTGTGGGCAGGGGAAGGCCGAGGCCAATTGTAGCACGACTACCTGCACCTCGCTGAATTAGCAGACTGCAGTTTGAACTTGGGGCCTTCCTGGTGTGTAAGGGTCAGCAACTCACTGGATAAACTTGTTAAGCTACCTGATTTTAAATAGCTACATGAGATAGGAACAGGCATTGCCCCATCGCTAACCAAAAAAAGGTTGTCACATGTCTTTTAGAGACCAAGAATTCTGAAGATAACATAAGACCTGATTTTAACTCAGGCTGTTAAGTGCAGCTTGTGGCCTGGGAAATTTTAGCTCCTGGGCCTCATTGAAATGATCCAACTCAGACTCCCGCCTGAACCCAATGGGAAACTCTGCCTGGCCAGTGGGTTGGAGTAGGATATCACAAGGCAGCAGGCTTCTGGGGACCCGAAGTAACTGTTCCCGGCATAAGGTAAGCGGTCGGGGGAAGGGAAGGGGAATGGAAGCCTGGGGAAGAAGAGGCCCAAGGTTTCCCTGTGGGGCCTGTAGGAGCACTCCTGGTCCGCCTGGCCCACAAAGGAAAAAAATTAAATATTTCAGCTTACCAGGGCCTCTTCTGGCCACGGTCCAGATTGCACCAGCTTTTACTGGCGGCACCGACACTGGATATTACTGCCACAATCGGCAGTTAAAATCAGGGTCTGAATGATGTCATCAGACCCTACAATTTAAATATTAATGAGGTCACCGCCTGCCTGCAATGGGCAGCCTTAACACTGCCAAAAACCTGGTGGTTAAAATGGTGGTGGGCATGAAAGCCTCAGAAAAGCACTGGAAGATGCTGACTGCCATTTTAACCACCCACCCGCAAGGGGCAGGCAGGGTTGAAATTGGGCCAATATCTTGTACATCAAATTCATTTAACAGTCTATCAGTACAGAGATACATCTATTTGGTGCTGGACTGTGTAAAGCCATACTATTTTTATACATCCTTAATTTGAGAGCTGCATTAAATATTTGAGAAGATAATGGTAGGTAGCAGATTCTGCAAAGAAAAATAAGTGAATGTTGAATGCTTCATTAGCCTTGTGTATAAACACTGCAGCGTAGTAATTCTATTTCAATCTAGTTGTCAAATGATCTGTAAATTAAGAAATCAAACTCTAATAGACATATGACTGGAAAAGAGATTCTCATACAAGTCTTTAATGTGTTTAGTACACTTTTAGCTGCAGGCATCTTTTAGCTGAATGCACAGCTGGTGTTAAAGTCTTATGAGAATTACAAAGTACATGTATTGCGACCTATCTTTTACTTCTCAGAGAAGTCTTTGAAGACTCATTTTCCGAAATGGTTTCTTTTAATCAGATCCCTGTTACGGCATTTAGAAGTCCAAAGATTTTGATGTTTAACAGCCAGATTACAAGGATTAGTAATTCGGCACACCCGCAACATGATTCGGCAATCGAGTTCAATTCAGATTGTGTTGACCTAGTTCGATTTACAGGTTATGAAGGAAAGGAAAGCCGTGTGTCTCTGTAATTCAAAGAGACTGCAGGTGGCATATTAATGAGACAGTAAAGTGGCATTCAAAACATTACAAGACTGCATGTAAAATAGAATCCGCTTTATCAAAACTGATAGGTAGCAAAATGATTTTTTAAAAATTCCAAAGAAAACTCTGCAGGGTAAGATATCAACTATTTCAAATTGCAATACATTCCTTATCTCGTTTTTCGTGTATTCTCCACATTTGCACATGCCAGCCATTTGCCACAAATTCGTAAATGGCAGGAACAGCCACTGTGCCAACTATTTAAGTACTTGAGTTTAGGGCACATTTCTTTACAGCACATTTCTTTACAGCAATTACAGAGTAGTATCTGAAATTGCCAAGACACATAGATACTACTGATTCACTGTGAAGGCTATAAATGGCCAATTTTTGTCCTTGTATGGGAATAGGCTCAAACACAAACAAATTGATTGAGACCATTAATATTTTTGGATTACCCAGTGCTGACTAGGCTATAAAAAGTGAAGAAAGTTTGATGGTGGTGTGACTAACTGTGTAGACTTGGTTTGAAATTGATTCCAGAGATTGGTAATAAATATTACTTCCAGTGTCAAAACCAGACTCATTCAAAGTTCACCATGGATCTAAAAGTACTACACAAGGAACAGACATCACAATACTATGGAAACGCACAAATGAGTTTTCAGCTCACGAACTGTTGTGCTAAAAGTAACACTAATATTACAGTAGTAAAGCTACTCAATGATCAGTAGTAACCCTATTAAAATAACAATCTTTATGCTCGTATATGGGGTTCCCGCCGAACTTCTGCCAAAGAGGGAAAATCTCTGAGAGAATTCACCCCCTTTAAGTCTGCATGTCCTGCTGTCACTATTCCCTTCCCCATTCTCTCTTCTTTAATTTCTCTATTTATCCTATTTTATTTGTTAAAACTTATTTTAAATGTAATCTATCTTATCTTTCCTAATCTTGACCTTCAAAAAAAAATTACTTTTGACTTGTTCTTTCTTTCTCCTGACTCAGACCATCTATTTTGGGGTGGGAGGAGGTTAATAAAAGCTGAATTTTCATTGGTTGGCAACCAACTTTAAAGGACAATTTTTCAGTCAATCAAAAGCTTAGAGTTGGAAGATTGACAAGGTCACACAATAGATTTAACCAGATCAACCACCAACCTAATTTTCATGTTAAACCAGGAAGAGGACTGTAAAATGAGTTTATTTGTCTATGGGTTAATACTCATAAAAGGGCTAATACTCTTTAAAAGTACAGTTAAGGGATTGTTACAATTTGATGTTACGAGTTGCATTTCTTTATAAATCAACCAAGTACCAGGGCTGATAACTAAAATATTAATAGTAAGTAGAAATAATCATTTCAAACCCATAACAGGAGGTAATAATATCTGCTCAACGTTTTGTGGAATGTAAGTGTACATTAAATTTTAATTTCATTGCTGCAGCCTGGCATTCGCAGACACCATAAATGACAACTACACATGTCTATTCCATACTATCTCTTCTCAATTCAGTGCCAAAACAGTACTTGACACCTGTCCCATCCATTCTGTCTCCACAACTTATTTATAACCTTAACCCCTTTGCCTCTGAAGAAGGGTTCTCAGTTCAGTAACAGACTTTAGCTTCTCCTAGCCTTTTCTAATTCCAATAAGTACACATTAAACATATTTGGTTGGAATGGAACATCGTTTGACTACAATGAAAACAAATATCGGACGGAGTGTCAAACGGGTTTCCGAATTACTAGCGCCCCTTTCACACTGCCACCTGACACGAACTCCACCCCAATTTATGTCATCATGGCCCAGAATTTCCTGCCATGGCGAGATCAGTGGCGTGCGCCAAAAATTTAGCTGTTTTGCCTGGCGATTTCTACTCCAAAATTTCCTGAGAAAGTAATAATACGCCACAGAGAGCATAGTGGTGAATCAGAAGTGGCACAGCCAATGGCCAATGTAAAAACCCATTACAATGAATGCGTTGCTACTCTGATAGACAAAGAGATATGATTACTAACAAAGTTAGGAATAATTGATTCGTGTAACCAAAGATTGCAAGCAATTCATCAACAATCTACCATGACATATATTCTTTAATTGGCAGCTATCTCAGCACTCAATGTGAAGCATCAGCGGAATGAGCCTATCGTATTTCCAACTTCTGCCCTTATTTTATCAAGATTTGTTTCTTCCTTTCACCTTTCGCCTAGTAATCTTACCATTCTTCCCTTAACAATGGCTGCTTTTTTTTTCCACTTTTAAGTGGATTAAAGCTTGTTCTTTGACCCTCGTCACTCTCTGTGCATTCTTGAAAGACAGATGTTGCTTCTTCTTTGCTCAGTTAGAATTAACTGTCAACACGGTTTTATGAAAGCAAAATCGTGTTTGACAAATCTATTTGAGTTTTTTGAGGGTGTAACTAGCAGGGTAGATAAAGGGGAACCAGTGGATGTAATATATTTAGATTTTCAAAAGGCATTTGATAAGGTGCCACACAAGAAGTTGTTACACAAGATTAGGGCTCATGGGATTGGGGGTAACGTATCAGTATGGATTGAAGATTGGTTAACAGACAGAAAACAGAGTAGGAATAAATGGGCCATTTTTGAGTTGGCAGGTTGTAACTAATGGGGTGCTGCAAGGATCGGTGCTTGGGCCTCAGCTGTTTACGATATATACCAAGTTTGCCAATGATACAAAGCTAGGTGGGAAAGTAAGCTGTGAGGAGGACGCAAAGAGGCTGCAAAGTGATATAGACAGGTTAAGTGAGTGGGCGAGAAGTTGGGAGATGGAGTATAATCTGGGGAAATGTGAAATTATCCACTTTGGTAGGAAGAAAAAGCAGAATATTTTTTAAAAGGTGAGAGACTAAGAAACGTTAGTAGCCAGAGAGATTTGGGTGTCTTTGTACACAAATCACAAAAAGTTAACATGCAGGTACAGCAAGCAATTAGGAAGGCAAATGGTATGTTAACCTTTATTGCAAGGGGGTTGGAATATAAGAGTAAGGAGGTCTTCCTGCAATTATATAGGGCTCTGGTGAGACCACACCTGGAGTACTGTGTACAGTTTTGGTCTCCTTACCTAAGGAAGGATGTACTTGCCTTAGAGGGGATGCAATGAAGGTTCACTAGATTGATTCCTGGGATGAGAAGGTTGTCTTATGAGGGGTGATTGTGTAGAATGGGCCTATATTCTATGCAGTTTCGAAGAATGAGAGGTGAACTCATTCAATCGTCTTAAATTCTTAGAGGGTTTGACAGGATGGATACTGAGAGGCTGTTTCCCGTGGCTGGAAAGTCTAGAACTAGGGATCATAGTCTCAAGATAAGGGGTCAGCCATTTAGGACCGAGATGAGGAAAAATTTCTTCACCCAGAGGGTTGTGAATCTTTGATATTTTCTACCCCGGAGGGCTGTGGATGCTCAGTCATTGAGAATATTTAAGACTGAGATCGACAGATTTTTGGATGCTAAGGGAATGAAGGGATATGAGGATCGGGCAGGAAAGTGGAGTTGAGGTCAAAGATCTGCCGTGATCTTAATGAATGGCGGAGCAGGCTCGAGGGGCCATATGGCCTACTCCTGCTCCTATTTCTTATGTTCGTATGTTCTTAACAGGTCAATGTACCTCGGATTCATGCTGGGATATTGACACCTCGCCGTCAGTTTTACAATTCACGTATTGAACCATGAATACATTTTCTGCAAGTTTTTTTTAAGTCATTCTCTGTCAGAGCGAAAGTGCCATCTCCAACCTTTCTGGCTTCTTTTACGATGATGTAAAAAGCAAGTTCCACTCAGCGGTTACTGACAGACTTCAATAAGTCAATTTCAAACAAAATGCTTAAAGCTGATCATTTGTGGAGGAGCCCTTACACTACCCGTGCGTTAAGGCAACTGATGGATTTTTGAAGGTGGTAGGAAATTCCTAGCGTTTTATCCCAAGCCTGTCTTCCTGAGTACTCTTTTGCAGTCATTTGCTTGAATGTTTTTAATACTTTTCTGACAAACAAGAAATGAAGGGGTTGGTTATATCTGCGTTAATATCTTATTCTTATGCAGTTATAAACTATTCATTGTGTAAAAGAAAGTATTGAGATTAATCTTTAATAGTAATCGGCATTTCTCTGAGTGGGAATTTTTGTGCATTTTTAATGGTCCTCCTGTTGCCTGGCTGATGTTGCTAGTGTTAAATATAAGTGTTTAAAATAAGAAATGTCAGAAGAATTTCATGCAGAGAGGGAAAAGAATGAATAACGGTATTGTAGGCCATATCTGTTCTGCGAGGATTGAGTGATCTCCAGATTCCGCAAAGTGTTGGTTTGTCTTTAATTTTGTTGATTATTGATAGTAATGCAAATTTCATGCAATTTAAACAACCTAGGAAGTCTAAACACCAAAACCATAACTGATTGCATGTGTTTGAATGAATCGCAGCAGTATTAACTAAAGTTGGAACGCCCACCAGCACCAATTTTTAATGATGTAAGTGGAAGTGGGGATAAAGGTAGCATTCATTCAGTAAATTCTCGATCGCCATTGATTTTAATTGGAGCAGAGCTGTCATAATTAACTGTTCACTGTTTTGGCAATGGCAATGGTGGAGCAGCGCAAAAGTTCCAGGAAATTATGGTGTGGCTTGAGTAATTCCTTAATCACTTACGCCATAATTTCCTGGGACATTTGCGCCGATCAACGGGACCATTACACTGGTGCAAGTTTCTTTACTATTACATCTTTACTACAACAGCCTGCAACCTCACCCCAAATTTGTTTTCACATTTTAATGTCCTCTTTATAACACAAGATTGCCTTCAGTGACAAGAAGGCTGCCAGAGACAGCCCTATAGTACAAATGGCCTGATACATCTACCATTCAAGGTGGTGGAACCTTCCTGGAATGAGGGTATAACCCTGCCTGTAACTGAAAGTGTCATCTACAGCAAATGTACACAGTGTGCGCTGATAGAATGTGCAATCAGGGCATCATTTTGGAGGCTAACCTTGGGTGGGCTTAAGATTAGCGCATGCACAGTAAAGTTGAAGTCATGTTTATGACCTCAGAGCGACTGCGCTTGTGTGAATGTTGTCTGTGCACAATTCCTTGTTCTTGACCAATCCAGTTATGGTATAAACAAAGGACAATTGGCACAACCGAATCCAGCACATATTACTAAACCGGTATTGCAAACAGCATATTAGAGATCTTTCTTGCAGCAAGTTGTAATGTGGTGACCTAATGTTGCTACTTAAATACTGCAATCTTCATGCATAGAAGTTTTCATTAATTCTCTCTGCAAATACCTACCAATAGGCCTATTAAAAGTAAATAATTAAGAGAAATGGACCCAAAACTTAGCTTTAGTTACATTATCTCCAGTTTAACTAACTGAAGAGGACTATTGAATCAACATGAATAAAACATACCCTGGCAACAGAGTTTATTTCCGCCATATAGAGATACTTATTATTAGATTACTAAAAACATGAAAGAAGATTGTTACATTTATCATCCAGTACTTTTAAATTCATAAATGGCTCTGTGAAAGCACAGATTTTGAGTTCTGCATCTCCTTCTTAGCATGTGGGCAGCGTACCATGTTTCAATGAGCCATTGTTATTTCCTGTATTGTGAAAATGATGAGCAAACTAATACAACATGTATTCATTTTAACAGTTTACACCAAACTGGCAAAAAATCCTGATGTGCTAAAGACTCAAATCCCTTTGTTCAAATCAAAGTAAGGAGCAGGATATTGCATTAGTGTCTGGTTCAACAGTTCATCAATCTACTAAAATATGAGAATAATCCCATGACACTGCACAAGAAAACTCTCCATTAAAGTACTGCAGTCTTCCTTGAGGCTTATGTGCAAAACGCTCACTCATTTTCTTCTGAACATTGTGCTGAAGTTATTATGATTAATAATAAGGCATTATTCAACATGTGATAGCAGCCACCAAGTAAAGAATATGATAAACGTAATAGGAACACCACCTTCCCCCTCCTTATTAAAGATGTGGAGATGCCGGTGATGGACTGGGGTTGACAATTGTAAACAATTTTACAACACCAAGTTATAGTCCAGCAATTTTATTTTAAATTCACAAGCTTTCGGAGGCTACCTCCTTCCTCCACATCGTTCACCTGAGGAAGGAGGTAGCCTCCGAAAGCTTGTGAATTTAAAATAAAATTGCTGGACTATAACTTGGTGTTGTAAAATTGTTTACAACTCCTTATTAAAAGTAATGGATCTTTTTTGGTGAAATTTTATGGTCATCAAGATGAGGGGTCAGAGCACAGGAGAATGGAACAGGTCTGGACACCTGGACACCAAGTCCAGATTTCACGATCGGTGTATCGACATCTCTCTACTTAATTTTCTTTTGTGTACTGTGCCCAGCTGATCCAATATGCTCAGGCACAAGAAAAGGAAACTATGTTTCTCTGTATACCCCACTATAAATATTCTCTGCGGCTGCTGTTGAGCGAATTAGAGCCAAAGAGATAAAGGTATATGTGCTTTTTATAACAATCTATGTTAACGTTGTGAGGAAGAGATCTGCGGTGGTTGATAGACATCCACACAATCCCTAATAATGTGCGCAGAGAGCAATTGATGGAATTGATCCCTGATGTAGATATAGAATTTAAAACCTTGCAGCAGCAGTGAATTTGTATAAGGCTTGTTAGTCTAAGCAATGGAAGGTGTGCAGTATTGTGTTTGTCCTTAATAATTATACCTAAGTTGTACTTGTATAAGGAAATTCAGTTGGTTATAAAATATTAGCCGATAATTCAAAAAACTAAAGACATTGTTCACTTTATATTCGATTAAAAATGGAAACTACTAATTGCTGTCGCATTTCAACTTATGCTTACACCACTTTGTTTACAAGTTATCTTACCTTTATTCACACACCATCCCGACTTGGAAATATAACGTTGTTCCTTCATCGTCGTTGGGTCAAAATCCTGGAACTCCTTACCTAACAGTACTGTGGGAGAACCTTCACCACACGGACCGCAGTGGTTCAAGAAGGTGGCTCACCACCACCTTCTCAAGGGCAATTAGGGATGGGCAATAAATGCTGGCCTTGCCAGCAACGTCCACATCCCATGAACAAATAAAAAAAACCTTCTAAATCACAGTTCACCTAAATTTGATGGAAGAAAGTTCTGGATGACATGAAAATAAATTAGGCATTTAGCCTAAAAATAACAGCAAGGTATGACAGCTGATGCAATATAACAATACTGGGGAAGATGTCCTCTGTGCAGTATGTGTAACAAAGTCATAAATGCATTTATAAACAATGGACTTACAATTTTTTTACTCACCATGCAGAGAGGAAGTCAATAAACTATGTTTATGTAATGCCCCTCATGTGAAAGGACATCTCAGAGCATTTTACAAGAGAGAAGAGGAGGAGAATGAGCAGCAGACAGGAAAACAAGGTATGCGGGAAGGGATTGAAAGCACTATAAAAGTGTTCGGTTTTTAAGAGGCTTTTGAAGAAATGAAGGGTGGGTGGGTGGTAAGGTAAAGTGATTGTAGTTGAGGGTTCCAAAGATGGTGATATAATATTTAATGATGGAGTGGAGGAGTAGAGGACAGGCAGTAATCCAGTGTTAGAACAGCAAAGGTTGCAAGTCTGGGTCATGTGGTGGGAGATGATCACGTAGAGAAGGCAAAGCGAAACTGTAGAGGGATTCCAAAATGAGATCCATGTCCTTGAATTAGATACAGTGTGGCAGTGGGGTTTCCAAAGGAGGGGGTAATGGGTTTGCAGAACTTTGTGCAAGCAAAGATTCAGAACAAAGAGTTCCAGATTAGTTATAGTTTGTAAAAGCTGGAAGTAGGGACCCTTGTGAGGAGAATATTCAAAAAATTAATCCTTCAGGTCATTAAGGTGTGAATTTGTTGATCTCTGGTTGTTATCGATACACAATACATATGGTATTTATTATTATATGTTTTATTCCCTAAAAATACGATGGAGGGTGACTTCCTCTGTGCATGATGAGTAACAAAATTGTACGTCCATTGTTTATAAATACATTTATGATTTTGTTACACATACTGCACAGAGGAAATCATCCCCAATCTTGTTATTTTTTTTATTCTTTCATGGGATGTGGATGTCGCTGGCGAGGCCAGCATTTATTGCCCATCCCTAATTGCCCTTGAGAAGGTGGTGGTGAGCTGCTTCCTTGAACCGCTGCAGTCCGTGTGGTGAAGGTTCTCCCACAGTGCTGTTAGGTAGGGAGTTCCAGGATTTTGACCCAGCGATGATGAAGGAACGGCGATATATTTTCAAGTCGGGATGGTGAGTGACTTGGAGGGGAACGTGCAGGTGGTGTTGTTCCCATGTGTCTGCTGTCCTTGTCCTTCTAGGTGGTAGAGGGCGCGGATTTGGGAGGTGCTGTCGAAGAAGCATAGGTGAGTTGCTGCAGTGTATCCTGTAGATGGTACACACTGCAGCCACGGTGCACCAGTGGTGAAGGGAGTGAATGTTTAGGGTGGTGGATGCGGTGCTAATCAAGCGGGCTGCTTTGTCCTGGATGGTGTCGAGCTTCTTGAGTGTTGTTGGAGCTGCACTCATCCAGGCAAGTGGAGAGTATTCCATCACACTCCTGACTTGTGCCTTGTAGATGGTGGAAAGGCATTGGGGAGTTGGGAGGTGAGTCACTCGCCATAGAATGCCCAGCCTCTGACCTGCTCTTGTAGCCACAGTATTTATGTGGCTGGTCCAGTTTAGTTTCTGGTCAATGGTGACCCCCAGGATGTTGATGGTGGGGGATTCGGCAATGGTAATGCCATTGAATGTCAAGGGGAGGTGGTTAGACTCTCTTGTTGGAGATAGTCATTGCCTGGCACTTGTCTGGCATGAATGTTACTTGCCGCTTATCACCCCAAGCCTGGATGTTGTCCAGGTCTTGCTGCATGCGGGCATGGACTGCTTCATTATCTGAGGGGTTGCGAATGGAACTGAACACTATGCAATCATCAGTGAACATCCCCATTGCTGACCTTATAT
Source organism: Heptranchias perlo (assembly GCF_035084215.1). NCBI lineage: Eukaryota > Metazoa > Chordata > Chondrichthyes > Hexanchiformes > Hexanchidae > Heptranchias > Heptranchias perlo. The sequence goes on from NC_090325.1 coordinate 133,425,978, forward strand.
ATAGGTATACCCAATATACCTATATTGCATCAGCTGTCATACATTGATATTGTTATTTAGGCTAAATGCCTTCAATTGCTGTCTCACTTTCATCCCTATCTCATTTCTGCTCAACATTTATCTTTCAAATTCTATTGAGAAAAGCTACTTCATCTACATAATTAACGAGAAACACCAAAATATGGAAAAATACCATTGGAAACATTGGGGGAAAAATTGGTTAAGGGTCCATTCTTGGCGATGTGCTAATACCCGGCGCCCGACGGAGCCTGAGCAGGCAAGACGCAAGTTTGGTCCCAAGGGAGCACTTACCTGCAATCGGCTTTCCTTTCCAGGCCTTGCATGTGGAATGAATGCAATTTACTTTCCACCACCAGAGGGAGTGCCATCTCTTAAAGGGAAGATGCTTCTTAGAAATCTCTTTAAGGTAGCTTGTACCTGTTATTTGCTGAAAATAACGGTCTACTGTCTGCATGGAGTCTGAACAGAGATCAGACATCACACACATAAAATACAGATGCAGATCCCATCCCTATGTTTACACACTGATGAGTTTTGTTAAAACATTGCATAAAGGTTGCGTATTACTAAATCCCACATCCTCCAATCTGCACACCAGACCTCCCCAATCTGCCGATCTGAGTTGGTACCAGGCCTGCGAGAGCGCATGCACCAAGGTTCACTGATGCACTAGAGAACTTGGGTGCAAGAAGTGGACAGAAGGAGGGACATCCTATATCCGCAGTGGGGGGGTGGGCGGGGTGGGGCAAGAGGCCCTCCAGACATATACTCAAAAGACAGTGGGAGGCTGCAGGGGACGAAGTCAATGCCAGGCGCACAGCATCATGAACATGGATGCAGTGCAGGAAGAAATTCAATGCTTTGGCATGAGTGGGCAAGGTGAGTGAGGTCAACTGTCAAGTGGCGTCTCCTACCAACTGCACCACGCACTACACCCCCCATCACCTACATACCAACAAACTTTTTCCATCAGTACTCAACTCTTCCAATTAGATGCTTCCTCCCGCCCTTACGCATTACCACTGTTTCAAGCCGCCCACCCCCAACTCACAGGCTATACACACTGGCAGCTATTCAACCATGACAGGCAGATCACCCAGGCACATGCCTTGCTTTCTTGCAGGAGAAGGTGGTGCATATCAAGAGGCAGCAAGTGGCAGTGGCATTTAGCCCCTTGAGCCTGTTCCACCATTCAGTGAGATCATGGTGGACCTGTGACCTAACTCCATATACCCGTGTTAGCCCCATATGCCTTAATACCCTTGGTTCACAGAAATCTATCAATCTTAGATTTAACATTCACAAGTGAGCTAGCATCAACTACCATCTGTAGAAGAGCGTTCCAAACGCCTCCCACCGTTTGCGTGTAGAAGCATTTTCTAACTTCACTCCTGCACGTCCTGGCTCTAAATGTTAGGCTATGTCCCCACGTCCTAGTATTGAAGTCTAGGAGACCTCCAAAAACGGTTACAAATGTCTCGGCACCCAGAGGCAATAATCCAGCCACTAACCTGTAAATTCTGCATGGTCCCTTTAAATAGCACCGTTGGGGGGTCCTCCAGGCACTCTAAGACACATTCAGATGGTCGGGGTTAAGACTGTGCGTTGATTTAAGCGTTAAGTCCCAAAATGTTGTCTATCACTTTAAATCAGCATTGCACACTGGTGGAAGCCATTTTCTCCCTACTTTACATGATTCCAGCTTTTCTTATCTGCGCCTGCGCAAACTCCTATACCAAGATGGCGTCTGGCGCACGTCATGCAGGAAAGGTGCGTGCGCCTCCAAGACGCCATCTTGGATGTCGGAGAGGCCGTACAGGCCAAAACAACAGGCACTACACGGCCCATCATGTCCTTAGCGCCCATCATGTCCTTCATCGAATTTCTTACTCGAATAAAAAAAAAGTCTTCTAAACACCCATCTGATCTTTTAACTGCCAAGCCACAAGGCTAAAGTATTGATCCACTGATATCCCTGGCACACACTCACCTGCAGCTGTGGTACCCCCATTGTCTGGCAAGAAAGAAATGTCACTAATGAATAACACTTATTGGATGAAATCACACTATTGCCATATTAGCATATGAATATTGGAACATAGGAACAGGAATAGGCCAGTCAGCCCCTCAAGCCTGTTCCGCCATTCAATCAGATCATGGCTGATCTGTATCTTAACTCCATCTAAACCTAAATAACCTTGCCTAACAAAAATCTAGCAATCTTGTTAATGCTTTGTATGCTAATGTTGCACTGCAATTTCACTTCAGTACAATATAGGCTAAATTTGGTTACTTTGCGAACCAGACGGGAGCCATGCTCGAAGGGAACGCAAGTCAGAAAATCAGCACTGCAGCGTTGTAGCCCTATCTTTGACACGGTCTGCCTTCCAGCATAGCTCCCTGCTAAGAAGGTGGGAACACTAAATTTACCTTTTTGTGTGCCACCAAACTGAAAAAGTGCTAGGGTTCCTCAAGTATAATAATTCGACATCAGCATCCACATGATGTTCAGATGTCACTTAACAACAACAACTTCCATTTATATCGTGCCTTCAACGTAGTAAAACATCCCAAGGTGCTTCACAGGAGCGTTATCAAACAAAATTTGACACTGAACCACAAAAGGAGATATTAGGACAGGTGACCAAAAGTTTGGTCAAAGAGGTCGGTTTTAAGGACTGTCTTAAAGGAGGAGAGGTGGAGAGGTTTATCATAGTCACAGTATCATAGTAGGTACAGCACAGGAGGAGGATATTCAGCCCATTGTGCCTGTGCTGGCTCTTCGAAACAGCTATCCAATTAGTTCCATTCCCCTGCTCTTTCCCCATAGCCCTGTAAATTTTTTCCCTTCAAATATTTATCTAATTTAATTTTGAAAGTTACAATTGAATCTGCTTCCACCACCCTTTCAGGCACTACATTCCAGATCATTACAACTCGCTGCGTAAAAAAATGCTTCCTCATGTTGTCTCTGACTCTTTTGCCGATCACCGTAAAATTTTAGGAGGTAATTCCAGAGTTTAGGGCCTAGGTAGTTGAAGGCTTGGCCGCCAATGGTGGAGTGATTAAAATCAGGGATGCGTAAGAGGCCAGAATTGGAGGAGCGCAGAGATCTCGGAGGGTTGCACAGGAGGAGGTTACATAGATAAGGAGGGGTGAGGCCATGGAGCGATTTGAAAACAAGGATGAGAATTTTTAAACCTAAGTGTTGCCGGACATGGAGCCAATGTAGATCAGCGAGCACAAAGATGATAGGTGAATGGGAATTAGTTTGAGTTTGGATATGGGCAGAAGAGTTTTGAATAAGCTCTCTCTCTCTCTCTCTCTCTCTCTATATATATATATATATATATAAAAGCCAGGTGATACATGGCCCAAATTGAAACCTGTATCAATGTACTAGATATATGATATTGATGAAGTTGTGGACATTTGTCATACTATCACACATAAAAACTGTTACAATCTTCAAATGATCATTAACATATGTGACATGCCAGAATAGATTACTTCACACAACACAATTTTGACAGTGGTAGACTCCAGAGCCCTCGGAATATAGAAGCAATTCAGTCAATGTCTGAATCTTCCCACCAACAATGAAAACTGTATATACTGATTATACACTGTCATTGGGCCTACTTTAAAACCTGTAATGCAATCTCAGGTATAATAACTGAAATATTTGAGGTTCACTCTCATAGTTTATGGCATCATTAAAATCCCAAAGTCATACTACAGCCTTGTAAAATACTGCAACCAACTGCTATATTATATGATTTATGGTTTGAATTAGTAAGTCAAGCATGTGACTTGAAGTCTCCCAGTGCGGAGCCTCACCCACCGGGAGCACAGATCAGGAAGTCATGGTTACACGCTTCACTATTTTGCTTCCATTTATTTTAATGGATGGAAAATCATAGAGAGGGCATCCATAATTTCCTGACATGTGCACTTGATGTGATGGGCTCTGTGCAGGAATGCACATTAGTAAAATTAGTCTGATATATGTCGTGTTTGGGTTAGTGATGAGGATTGTAGCATTTTAGGATTTTTTTTGGATGAGGGGAATTGAAAAAGGTTTTGTTTAGTTAGCATGATTTGGTCGGGAGGTCTAAAGTAGAAGCATTTTACTCATTTCTACTAGGAACCCTGAGTGTAATTAAAGTGTTGTTATATTTATTGCATGCTGACCTTAAATTGAGTCACTAAGGTCCAATCCTTAGATTTATGCTAGAAAAGAAATTCTATGAAACAAGATGACTGAAAAGTGTGGGTTTTTTCTGTTTCATTCTGTAATAAAAGCATTAATATTATACCAGTCCTTGAAGTATGAACAAATAAAATAATTCTAAATATTTAATGAAATTTCTCATTAAAACTTTTACTTAAATGAGTAAACATGAAAAATTAACATCGGTCCTTGCCAAATAATTTTGAATTTGTCTTCAGATTGATATTATTATCTGTATTTAATTTATTTTACTCCCTACAGATTTGTTTATTTATATTCTTAGTTATTCTTCATTTCTATTGCTACCAGTCCCTGGTCTCTAATTTTATTTGTTCTGAATTATATATAGGCCCCAAAAATCCATGGGCGGTGCACCTCGGGATAAGTGCTGAGGAATCCCTACCCCGCACCTCTGCCGTTTACGGGGTCAGGTGAAATCTCATGATTTACCTACCTTCAGCAGGCATATCTGGGGCACCCTCCTCATGAAGAGGCTGAAAAGTCTGACTAAAGAGTCCTGGGCTCACGGGAGCCTTCCCAGAAGAAACATATAGGTGACCCTGTGAGCCCCATTCTAAAACTTGTAAAAATAAAATCAGCTGGCCAATCTTCAGGGGTCCAAGCCATGATCCTGGTCTGGAGCTGCAGGTGGGCCTCACATCTGCCTCTTGCTCAGCTGATACGCTTGGTCTTACCGGACATACCTGCAATGACCATGTCCCGGGTCACAGAAGAAGGCCTAAGGTGTGTGAATTCTAGCTTTAGGAGTTCCTCCCACAACCCCCTACACCCCCCCCCCCCATTTTAATTGCCTTGTAAATGGTGGGCAGAGGCTCCAGACTCATAAGGGCATCCCAGAAGCAAGACTGGGAAACAGCATATACAGGTCCCGGTCTAGTTTCTGGTTGTACAAGGCGACTCCCGCCAAAATTACAGTGGAAGTCTGCTGGAACAGCCATGAATTTTTGGGGCCATCATTTTTCTTCCTAAGTTAAATGATGGCGTCGTTGTCTAATAAAGCACCAGTGCTTATGACTAAGTGGATATTCTTGTTATGTCATTTACTTAAATAACATACATGTAGGAGTACCATTGTGTATAATTAAGAGAAGGCAGCTTGATTGAAGGGAAAAGCTGCTCGGTCAAGTCCTTCAGTCAAACTGCCTATTCTCAATTATAGCCTCTGTACTCCCACACATCCATTATTACTAGTCAGTTACATTTTTATTTTAAAATTTTGACAGTTTCATTGTTGAGAGCAATACATAGGTTTCTGTTGAAGGTCAGTGCAGTCAGAACTGTTCAGAGGCAATTAAGTAACGTCAGAGAACTATTATTTAGATAACATATTAAAATAGAGGCAAAAATAATGCAAAGTATTTATTTTAATGGATTTATGAAGTATTATTTTAGCAGAAAATTGCAACATTGGTTCCTTGCATTATGCCAAAGATGTTAAACAGTTTGGGGCATTTGACAAATAGAGGCCGAGCTAGGTTACCCTAAACTTTCCAAATTTCCAATCATTGAAAACTGAAAATTACAAAAAAAAGTCTGGGTTCAAAATTGGCTTTGTAGCTGCACGGGGTTTCCCGGTTTATTGTGGCATCAATATCCCATAAATTGTGTCACTTCCATTTCAGTCTTGATTGCGTGATGCCGATGTTGCAATCAGGCAATGCCGCAATCGGTTAATGTAAGGAATCTTACAACACCAGGTTATAGCCCAAATGTTTTATTTGAAAATCACAAGCTCTCGGAGGCTTTCTCCTTCGTCAGGTGAGTGTGGGATTCAGATTCCATGGAAGGTTGCCGCATTTATAGTCAGAGAACAATACCTGGTGATTACAGTTAATCTTTCCAACTGCCCGTTGTCAAGGCAATCAAAGTGTTCAGACAGAGAGATGTTACCTACAGGACCACCGAATACACAAACGGCCGTTTGTGTATTCGGTGGTCCTGTAGGTAACATCTCTCTGTCTGAACACTTTGATTGCCTTGACAACGGGCAGTTGGAAAGATTATCTGTAATCACCAGGTATTGTTCTCTGACTATAAATGCGGCAACCTTCCATGGAATCCAAATCCCACACTCACCTGACGAAGGAGAAAGCCTCCGAAAGCTTGTGATTTTCAAATAAAACAGTTGGACTATAACCTGGTGTTGTAAGATTCCTTACATTTGTCAACCCCAGTCCATCACCGGCATCTCCACATCATGGCAATCGGTTAAATCAACTCTGCAAACAGGTTTATGCTTAAGTCAAAGGGCAGGAATGCTTAAAATCCAACAGACATAACATACAGGATAAACTCATGCCAATGCTACACTAGCTACAGTAGATTTTATCAACTTCTGCTCCTGACACAAAGTTTCACACGTTGGGCATGAATTTTGGGAATTCAGGTGCAAAGGTTAGTGCCCTCACAAGATTTTTCATCCATTGTAATCCAGCAACAAAAATTAGACAAATCTACTTGTTACAATTGCTGTAGCCCAACAAGGTATACCAACATTGGATATATAGGTCACCTTTGGCTCTTGCTTGGGATATTTGCATCTTTTTAGTCTGGAAGTTGTGTATTTGCAGTTTGGCATGGCAGCCAGTGTTATACTGGCTGTGTTTAGTGTCTAGGACGAGGATAAATCTGAGAATGGTTTGGATGAAAGGCCTGTTTTGCTCCAGGCTCTGAGACAACCAGAAACACCATCATATTGTATGAAAATACGAACGGTATATTTCTCTTTCTGGTTGTCTAGGTTACGCATTGTAGCATCATCTCTCATCCCCTTTAGCAGATGTTTTATCTCAGCTTGTAATGTGGTTCTCTCAGCCTCATTGTCATGCATAAGGCTTTCCAACTTGCTCATCAGTGTTCCATCCAGGTTTATGAACTTGACGTTTTCTGATCTCTACCTTCATGTCCTGAATGATCACTCAAAAGTTCTTATTGACCTTTCTAATTGCTGCCACCAGGTCTGGGTAATGAGTTATGGTTTGTCTGTCCTTGGGCCCTAGGGCTGTCTCAGTGTCTCAGATCAAATTTTTGATCAGCAAGGGAATCAAAGGATATGGGGAAAGGGCAGGAAAGTGGAGTTGAGGTAAAAATCAGATCAGCCATGATCTCATTAAATGGCGGAGCAGGCCCGAGGGGCCGAATGGCCTACTCCTGCTCCTATCTCTTATGGTCTTATGTCTTATGGTGTCTCTTTTTGACTCATGGTGGAGGTCCATGTTAGCAGTACCTTGAGAGGTCAAACATTAGTTGGGTAAACAGAGCCCTGGCCGCTATCACTGTGGCCGTGAGCTCTTCTCTGCAGTTGCAAACCTATTCATGTCGTCCATGTCTCTGCAGCAACTGTCATTAGTTCTTGTGTACTGCATTGGAGGGTGGATGAGCTTGGAAAAGGGACACTGCCCCACAACTGTATTGTCTAGCGTCTGGCAGTATGGTCCACCGAGGGTGCAGTCTCGGATTTTTGACTTTGAAGTTCCTTTTCTACCAAGAAGCTCTGTGGTTTGGGAAGAGACATTAAAGTGGGCATAAAAAATTCCATGGTAGAGCAGTGTTCTGGCCAACATTTCACTCAACCAACACCACGAACACAGATTATCTGATCAATTACCTCATTGCTGTTTCTGATACCTTGTTGTGCGCACATTGGCTGCTCCTTTACAATAGTGACTACACTCCAAAGATACTTCATTGGATGTGAAACACTTTTGGATGTCCTGAGGTTATGAAAGGTGCTATATAAATGCACATTCTTACTCTCTCAGAGGCTGCTGACAGGAAGGGATAGATGCTGAGAGGATGTTTCCCCTTGTGGGAGAGACTAGAACTAGGGGACACAATTTAAAAATAAGGGGTCTCCCAATGAAGATGGAGATGAAGAGAATTTTTTTCTCTCAGAGGGTTGTGAGTCTGTGGAACTCCCTTCCCCAGAGAGCGGTGGAAGCAGGGTCATTGAATATTTTTAAGGCTGAGTTAGATAGATTCCTGATTAATAAGGGAGTCAAAGGTTATAGTAGGTAGATGGGAAAGTAGGGTTGAGATCACAATCAGATCAGCCATGATCTTATCAAATAGCAGAGCAGGCTCGAGGGGTCAACTGGCCTACTCCTGCTCTTAATTCATATGTTCGTATCACTGGAGATGAGCTCATGTAGTCTTCAGCATTTAAGGGGGCAATCTTTTCCATATAATTTTTTTAGAGTGAGAGCTTTTTCAGCACTACTATAGGGCAGTGCAGATTCAAGAAATCATAGTCTGGCCCTTGGGTTCTCGGCAAACCATATGACTAAGAATGGGGACTGGAGACTCCCTATCAACAGCCTACCTTTTATAGAGTGGTAGAAAAGACTGGCAGGGGTCCAAAAGTACCCCATTGTCACTGCAACCCTCTCAACCTGGAGAGAGATCTGCACCTCGCTGAAGATCCTTTTGGGCCATTCAACTCTTTTTCCAATCTGATGCAATGAGGAGATCCCAGAAACACTTCTCTCAAATGGATTCAGAGCCTGGCATGAGGAAGAGATCACCAGACTAGGCCTAGTCTTCCACCAGTGCCAAATTATAACCTTCCACCTGTTAACCAACAAAATACACTTCATCCAATACAACTAATACTACTACTTCTAATTTTGACACTCCCTCAGGAGCCCAGTAATATGCCAAAGACTCCAGCCTGAGACAGCTCCTTTGGAACACTCCATTCCCCAGTAAAGAACTGTAATAATGGGCTCGATTTTCAAATGGTGGCGGGATGGCAGTGCGAGGGGTCAATGGGCGTGCGGCAAACCCGGATAATAAAGTCTTACCCTTCCCCACGCGATCACAAGGTAATTGATGCTCGTTACTCTTGTTTCCAGGTTTTGCGCCCGATTGACAGGCTGGCTGCCGACAGGAGCTGCAACACTGAGTGGAGGTGGGGGGTGGGCAGAAAAAGAGAGAGAGAGACGTCATCCGGCGCTGGAACAGAGAGTGGGGGAGGGGACAAAGATCGGGGGAGGGGCACAAAGATCGGGAGGAGCACAAAGATCGAGGTGGGGACGTCGGACATCATCGGAGGTGGGGAGGAGACATCGGGAGACATCGGAGTGTGAGACGTCGGAGAAGAGACATCAGAGGGTGAGACATCGAACATCGGAATGGCGGGGGGGGGGTGCAAATGAGATTGTTTGAAAGGTAGGTTTATTTATTTTTTTAACTTGGTGAAATGTTATTTTATTTAATTTATTTTGTTTATTTTTACCTGATCCGGCCCTGAATCGGAGGCCGTGGGAAAGCCGCCCAGGTAAGTTGAAAATCGTTGCAACTACCTACTATGTAACAAATAAAGTACCTTAAGTACCTCAATGAGGTACATTTGCTTCTTTAAATATCGTCCCACTGGCTTTAATTGCTGGCGGGACTTCCGGATTCCAGACCACGCGCGCACACAGATGCATCTGTGTGAGACGTGGAAGTCAGCAGGTTGGAGCCGGGTTCCATACCCACTTGGGATTTTCCTAATTTTCGCTGCCCACCCCCCCTGCCCCCGGACTTTGATTTGAAAATCAAGCCCAATATCTCTACATTGCACACCATGCTCACTTCCATGACAAAAGACAGCACAGAAAAGCTGAAGGTGTCTTAGGAATAAGACTTAGGCTGTTAGCTAACAAGAATTGCAAGATGTCTGAATACTGGCAGCAACATGCATGAGGACCAACTCAAGATCACACGCTGTACATACCATACCCCACACAAGGTCTTGAAATTTCACCCCTCCATATTGGAATGGCTGTTCTCTGGGTTATGCAGGAAGGGAACCTATCTACACATATTTTATTTATGCTCCCACAAGGACCATGACAGGTTTTAATCTTCCAGAGCTTCCCGCCTAGTACCTGCTGGGCCTATTCATTAGAGGGGGAAGGCTCTTAATACAGACAAGCTCACCTCTCCCTATTAGCTGCAATAAGGTACATCCCACCTGTGGTGGAGTGCAGCCTTCCCACAACAAACATCTGTGCGGCATATCTCAATCCAAACGAATAACATTCACCTTCCGCCTAGAACTGGAGAAAAAACATGTGGTCTTGGAATCTATCTCAGCACAATCACAATGAAACGCCCATATCACCTTTCAGGAGGAGAAAGCAGACTAGCAGTAATAAATTACCACAGGCGGGCAAATACAATGGGCCCAATCAACATAAGTACCAGCAGGCAGGACCCCCCCCCCCACCATCCTCGGTCCCTAACATAATGTTACCACAGAAACCAAGACCAAATTGCTTAAACACTTAAGCCTGCATAACCCCCAAAACAGGAGCCTTAATGCATCAACGTCCTGATGCTGTGTGCACAATGGAATGAAAATTTACAATGCATTCATTAAATATGTGAATATAAGCTAAAAAAAAGATTAAAATTAACTAAAACTTTCTGTTAGTACAAGGGGTAAGAAAGGTCCAAGGTCTACTATGCGTCTGATGGGATCAGTAGAGGGTCGTGCGAGTGGGAGGCAGTTAGCTCATTAACAAATTAAAATTAAAATTCTTCTCCTGGGAGGCGCTCTCTTTGTAACAGGGCCACCCTGCAGTTACGCCCCTGCATTTTCTTGACCTTCAATGGCCAATTCTTGAAAGGGGTCTCTGTGTCACAAGGGACCATAAAAATGGCAAGGCTTTAAGGTTAGTCAGCAGCCCCTTCCCTAGCTGCAGGTGTGTGACATTCTGCGCTCCAACCTCTGTAGCACTCCCAGTGCATCACACATTAAGTACCAGAGATGCCACACAAATATATAAATGAGCTGACTTTACAATATTGTGGAAGATCAGTTCGCTGGGCTTCAGGATTGAATTGCCAGGATTACATTATCCATCCCATGGTTTCTAACAATAATGCTGAAAAAGAATAGAATCAACATTTTGTTTGTTTTACCATTCTAGGTCAGACTTGTGGAGCAAGAGACAGGATTCTGCCAGCTCGGCCTTTTCTGCTTTTTATTTTGTCCTGTTACGTTCTCCATATGGAAAAATTATTAGAGGTCATCAAAGAATGCAAAATACTGTAAGATACTCGTAGGACATCTTTAAATGAGCAACTGAGACAGTGACTCTTGTGCAATGACAACCTTAGTTATCACACTCTAGAGGAACATCTCAATCAAAGTAAATGGCAAAACCTTTGATCTTCCTCTTTGGAGAGTGTGGAATTACGGAGTCAGAGGATGTATTCTGGGAGAACAAACACTTCTCTTTTGACAGCCTCCTTCAAAGATATATGCTGCCTTGACAACTGTGTTCATCATTATTTTCATCATTGTTCGGACAGCGTTCTCGTGCTTTTCTGAAATAGGAGGCCACAGTTAACTGATGCTTGATTCATTTGAAGTATATTGTAGGTATCAAGAAGGTATGGAAAATACAATGTAATATGGACACTGTGATCTCAGGAGAAAATAGACATGGTCATTTTGTTACTTCTCTTATCTTCTCATCTCATCTTCCACATTGTTTTCATTGAGGTAGGGTCCATCCAAATTGACTACTAAGTTCTTTACAGTGTCTATTTGAGGAGTAACGTGGAAAGTAAATCCAGAAATGTGTGACTGTTGTGTACAATGGAACCAGCCTGAGGAACATTGGCTGGGAATTTGCCATAACAGTGTTATTCCTACATTACAACAGTGACTACACTTCAAAAGCACTTCATTGGCTGTAAAGCACTTTGGGATGTCCTGAGGTAATGAAAGGCAATATAGAAATGCAAGTCTTCCTTGTTCTTTATTGGCAACAAACGCCAAAAGTAGGATCGTTGTCCGCTCTAGCCCTCCAGCACCGATCTACAGCCAAGATTTGCTGGGAAACTCTTTACCATGTGCCACAGCCATGATAGTGGTGATCCAAGGAGCTTTGAAGCAGCACTACCGCTCAGAAGTGTCATTTACTCAATTTTTAATAGTGAGGCACGTCCATAAGAAAGACTCTCGGAAGTTACATCCACAATTTTAAAAGAAATTTTATACACAATGTTTAACTTATGAATTTAAAACTTTTCATGGAGGCGAACCAATGTATATATATATACAGCATAATCATGTGGCATGGCAAAACATGGCAACTGAGACCTGCATGAGGTAACTGTGCACTACTGGCTGGGAGATTTAGCAGATAATGTCAGTTGATCTTTGAAGGACCCAGTGATGTACAAGTTCATGACAAACATTACTGTAACAGCCACTGACAGAGTTGGTGCTATCCTGGAATTGCTTTCTAGATCTGGTATCAGGAGTGTCCACAGTTTTGCAACAGTTGTCTTTGGGACTTGTATGGCATAATTTTCCAAGTTCATGCTGCCGGTGGGGAGCAAACTTGGAAAATCGGTTTTCTACTCTCCACGTGCAAGGTTTAGGTACAGACAGGTGATGGTCTAAGATCTGATTCCCTAAGGTGCTTTCATAGCATCCCCCTCTGAATATCTTCTTGTGAGACTACAAATCCTTGGGAAAGATTTGCTCCAGTTGCTATTTCTAATGAAATTGGAAATACTCTTGGAATGTGTTTACTTTTTCATTATAAACACCGAAGCGAGGAAACCTTCATGAATGCATTTAAAAATGTCTGTGCAATTTGAAAGTACATTCACTTTTAGCTATAATTTAATGGAGGCCTCCCACAAAATGGCCACATGATTGGAACATTATGATGACATGAAAGTCATCATGGCATCTATGTTAATTAGAAGAGTATGCCTGTGCTTTGCTTTTACTAGTGAAACAGAGCTGAAAATGTCACATCTGGTTAAACTGAATTCAGCCTGATGTTTCCTAACGTGATCTCCCTTAGGCTGTATGTCATTTATTCACTTCACAGTTCATCTTACTTAATATAACTCAGTATATAGTTGTATAATACAGATGAGTGTGCATCTACTCAGTGCAAGATGATTCATACAGGCATTTTAAAGAACTTGGGCCAGTAGCAAGAACTTTTGTGTAAAATTAAAGATATGTGCAGCAATATCCCTATTCATCCCTTAATACTGTTAATTCCATGTAATTCAAAATAATCTTCTGCATATAGCTGTGCTATTTTTCGGCCAGAATAACTTTTTGTGAATTAAGACTTGCTAAAAGCATTATTATGATGACCCAGAATTTCCTGCAATGGCAAGATTGGTGACGTATGCCATGATTTTTGCCATTTTGCACACCATTCTCACTGTTGTGAATTTACTCCAGTATTTGCTGGATTTGTAATTTGAATACACCGCAGACAGCATAGCGGCCAATTAGAATATATGCAGCCAACAACCAACGTACTTTCAGGAATAAGATACAATCAACTTGATCCGAAACCAGACACATAGCTCTGACTTTCATTTTGAACTCAGTTCCTGTTTCTGATTAAAAAGAGGGTTTGTAAAAGGGTTTCAACTTTATTTCACACCCCTTGATAAGGTTCTAATTATAGAAGAGTCCCTAAGTAATTGATTAATCGCTCATTCTGTACATGGTGGCTGTAGTAATGCCACACGTCAGCACAGTGACCAGGTAAACATCCATTAAACCTGTGGTCAGGTAAACATCCATTAACCTTTTTGACACAAAACAAGGTTAACACTCCGCAGTTAACAAACTCTTCTATAAAACATGCCTTAAAAAAAGATGCAGATCCATACAGAATCAAGCTATCTATCACGCAAAGGATGCTGCATCGCAAAATATTCCATGTTGAGGTTTCCAAGACATTGTCTATGGAGCAGGTTTTGCCAGGCTTTTGTGGTGTATGAAATACCCGTACACCTAAACACTAGCCTTTTAAGTCATTGTGCCAGATTTTGCAGTAGCAGGGTATCAAAGCGCATCAGCTATTAGTTAGACTAGCCCCTGCATCCTTCAGCTCAAAAAAGTTTTGCCCACCAAGTTGCTGAAAGTGCGAGCTGATAATGGCACAGTGAGCGAAACAGGGCATCTGAGACCTGAATGAACAGGGCAACCAACCAATCAATGAGATTTAAGGATTGGAAAATAAACAGCGGAAGGACTGAGAAGGAGGGTGAATTAAAGGAAGCGAGTTCAATATCAAATGAGGTACAGGAAGAGCACCATTAACCTCACCGTTATTTTGACAGCAAAATCTGGCCCAATGTCTTGAAAGGGCCATGAGTCAGGCTCATCCAATGATCTCAGTTGCAATGAATTAAGGACGTTGATGGGGTTGCATCACCACACTCTCTCTCTCCGTGGGTCTCAGTAATGTTTTAAAGAATGCAATACTATAGGGAGCCGAAGCAATCAAAGGCGCTTCCAACTCAGTGTTTTATCAGCCAAATACCTTACTGGTCCTATTGTCTCAACTGCCTCGTTGGCCATAGTGAAAAGGTTTGTCATTTTACTGAGTACAGCTGAAATACTTCCAAACTCTCGGTGGCTTTTATTCTGCCCCCAGCTATGTGGACGAAAGTAAAGCTTTTAAGCCAATGTTTTATGGGTCAGCTATTCTTAGCTACACTGAATATTTCTGAAAATTCAATTCAATATATTAGCAACTTTCTGGACACATTTTAACTATAACACACAAATGGGAAGCAATGGGTCCAGTGTCAAAAATAAAGGTGTCTTTCCAACTGTTGTTTGTTGAGTGTTTCACGTTCTATGTTTGTTTGTGAATTCACCTGCCTGTAAAGGTGCCAAGTGGATGTGTGTACACTGAGGCTTGTGTGTATAATATATATATATATATATATGTTTCCAATAGTTATACTGGCACCTGGTTACTGATATTTGGGTTGGGAGAAGTGGATTAAAAAGTGACAAAGGACAGTGTTATGCCAGTTTCCATCCATTGACCGAATGTGTGCTGGCTTGTGAGAGTGTTTTCCTTTCAGAATATATGTGAGCTACATGCTGTTCCTATCCATTTTAGGGAAGGAAACCGGCCATCCTTACCCGATCTGGCCTATATGTGACTCCAGACCCACAGCAATGTGGTTGATTCTTAACTGCTCTCTGAAATGGCCTAGCAAGCCACTCAGTTGTACAATCTCGCTACAAAAAGTCAAAATAAGAATAAAACTGGATGGACCACCCGGCATCGGACCATGATGCACCAGACACGACAAAGGCAAACTAAGCCCAGTCGACCCTGCAAAGTCCTCCTCACTAACATCTGGGGACGAGTGCCAAAATTGGGAGAGCTGTCCCCCAGACTAGTCAAGCAACAGCCTGACATAGCCATACTCACAGAATCATACCTTTCAGCCAACGTCCCAGACTCTTCCATCACCATCCCTGGGTATGTCCTGTCCCACCGGCAGGACAGACCCACCAGAGGTGGCGGTACAGTGATATACAGTCAGGAGGGAGTGGCCCTGGGAGTCCTCAACATTGACTCCGGACCTCATGAAATCTCATGGCATCAGGTCAAATATGGCCAAGGAAACCTCCTGCTGATTACCACCTACCGCCCTCCCTCAGCTGATGAATCAGTCCTCCTCCATGTTGAGCACCACTTGGAGGAAGCACTGAGGGCAGCAAGGGCACAGAATGTACTCTGGGTGGGGACGTCAATGTCCATCACCAAGAGTGGCTCGGTAGCACCACTACTGACCGAGCTGGCTGAGTCCTGAAGGACATAGCTGCCAGACTGGAGCTGCGACAGGTGGAGAGCGAACCAACACGAGGGAAAAACTTACTTGACCTCGTCCTCACCAATCTACCTGTCACAGATGCATCTGTCCATGATAGTATTGGTCCGCACAGTCCTCGTGGAGACGAAGTCCCGTCTTCGCACTGAGGACACCATACAACGTGTTGTGTGGCACTATCACCGTGCTAAATGGGATAGATTCAGAACAGATCTAGCAGCTCAAAACTGGGCATCCATGAGGCGCTGTGGGCCATCAGCAGCAGCAGAATTGTATTCCAGCACAATCTGTAAACTCATGGCCCAGCATATTCCTCACTCCAGCATCACCAACAAGCCAGGGGATCAACCCTGGTTCAATGAGGAGTGTAAAAGAGCATGCCAGGAGCAACACCAGGCATATCTAAAAATGAGGTGCCAACCTGGTGAAGCTACAACTCAGGACTACATGCATGCTAAACAGCAGAAGCAACATGCTATAGACAGAGCTAAGCGATTCCACAACCAACGGATCAGATCAAAGCTCTGCAGTCCTGCCACATCCAGTCGTGAATGGTGGTGGACAATTAAACAACTAATGGGAGGAGGAGGCTCCGTGAACATCCCCATTCTCAATGATGGCAGAGTCCAGCACATGAGTGCAAAAGACAAGGCTGAAGCGTTTGCAACCATCTTCAGCTAGAAGTGCCGAGTGGATGATCCATCTCGACCTCCTCCCGATATTCCCACCATCACTGAAGCCAGTCTTCAGCCAATTCGATTCACTCCACGTGATATCAAGAAATGACTGAGTGCACTGGATACAGCAAAGGCTATGGGCCCCGACAACATCCCAGCTATAGTGCTGAAGGCTTGTGCTCCAGAACTAGCTGTGCCTCTAGCCAAGCTGTTCCAGTACAGCTACAACACTGGCATCTACCCGACAATGTGGAAAATTATCCAGGTATGTCCTGTCCACAAAAAGCGGGACAAATCCAATCCGGTCAATTACCACCCCATCAGTCTACTCTCAATCATCAGTAAAGTGATGGAAGGTGTTGTCGACAGTGCTATCAAGCGGCACTTACTCACCAATAACCTGCTCACTGATGCTCAGTTTGGGTTCCGCCAGGACCACTCGGCTCCAGACCTCATTACAGCCTTGGTCCAAACATGGACAAAAGAGCTGAATTCCAGAGATGAGGTGAGAGTGACTGCCCTTGACATCAAGGCAGCATTTGACCGAGTGTGGCACCAAGCAGCCCTAGTAAAATTGAAGTCAATGGGAATCACGGGGAAAACTCTCCAGTGGCTGGAGTCATACCTGGCACAAAGGAAGATGGTAGTGGTTGTTGGAGGCCAATCATCTCAGCCCCAGGACATTGCTGCAGGAGTTCCTCAGGGCAGTGTCCAAGGCCCAACCATCTTCAGCTGCTTCATCAATTACCTTCCCTCCATCATAAGGTCAGAAATAGAGACGTTCGCTGATGATTGCACAGTGTTCAGTTCCATTCGCAACCCTACAGATAATGAAGCAGTCCATGCCCGCATGCAGCAAGACCTGGACAACATTCAAGAAGCTCGACACCATCCAGGACAAAGCAGTACGCTTGATTGACACCCCATCCACCACCCTAAACATTTACTCCCTTCACCACCAGCGCACCATTGCTGCAGTGTGTACCATCTACAGAATGCGCTGCAGCAGCTCGCCAAGGCTTCTTCCACAGCACTTCCCAGACCCGTGACCTCTACCACCTGGAAAGACAAGGGCAGCAGGCACATGGGAACACCACGTTCCCCTCCAAGTCACACACCATCCCGACTTGGCAATACATTGCCGTTCCTTCATCATCACTGGATCAAAATCCTGGAACTCCCTACCTAACAGCACTGTGGGAGAACCTTCACCACACAGACTGCAGCGGTTCAAGAAGGCGGCTCACCACCACCTTCTCAAGGGCAATTAGGGATGGGCAATAAATGCTGGCCTTGCCAGCGACGCCCACATCCCATGAACGAATAATAAAAAAATAACACTTACTTTGTCAATAACCATGATGTGGAGATGCCGGTGATGGACTCGGGTGGACAAATGTAAGCAATCATACAAGACCAGGTTATAGTCCAACAGTTTTATTTGAAAATCACAAGCTTTCGGAGCTTACCTCCTTCGTCAGGTGAGTGAGGTTCTAAAATCGCATAGCATATATTAGGCTGGGAGACGGTCACAGCAATCAAAGGTGCCGTTGGTGTTCAGACAGGTTAGCCACGGAAACCATTACATCCCATTATACTGAATCCACAATGGGTCAGATTACACAGACAAAGAGAGAAAGAGACCCGAAAGGCAGAAAGAGAGAGAGAGAATGTCCAGTTGTATTAAAAACAGATAACTTTTTTTTCCGCTGGTGGGGTTACGTGTAGCGTGACATGAACCCAAGATCCAGGTTGAGGACGTCCTCATGGGTGCGGAACTTGGCTATCAATTTCTGCTCAACGATTTTGCGTTGTCGTGTGTCTCGAAGGCCGCCTTGGAGAACGCTTACCCGAAGATCGGTGGCTGAATGTCCTTGACTGCTAAAGTGTTCCCCGACTGGGAGGGAACCCTCCTGTCTGGCGATTGTTGCGCGGTGTCCGTTCATCCGTTGTCGCAGTGTCTGCATGGTCTCGCCAATGTACCATGCTCCGGGGCATCCTTTCCTGCAACGTATGAGGTAGACAACGTTGGCCGAGTCACAGGAGTATGAACCATGTACCTGTTGGGTGGTGTCCTCTCGTGTGATGGTGGTATCTGTGTCGATGATCTGGCATGTCTTGCAGAGGTTGCCGTGGCAGGGTTGTGTGGTGTCGTGGACGCTGTTCTCCTGAAAGCTGGGTAATTTGCTGCGAACGATGGTCTGTTTGAGGTTGGGTGGCTGTTTGAAGGCGAGTAGTGCAGGCATGGGGATGGCCTTAGCGAGGTGTTCGTCGTCATCGATGACATGTTGAAGGCTGCGGAGAACATGGCGTAGTTTCTCTGCTCCGGGGAAGTACTGGACGACGAAGGGTACTCTGTTGGTTGCGTCACGTGATTGTCTTCTGAGGAGGTCTATGCGATTCTTCGCTGTGGCCCGTCGGAACTGTCGATCGACGAGTCGAGCGTCATATCCCGTTCTTACTAGGGCGTCTTTCAGCGTCTGTAGGTGTCCATCGCGTTCCTCCTCGTCTGAGCAGATCCTGTGTATTCGCAGGGCCTGTCCATAGGGGATGGCCTCTTTGACGTGGTTGGGGTGGAAGCTGGAAAAGTAGAGCATCGTGAGGTTGTCCGTGGGCTTGCGGTAGAGTGAGGTGCTGAGGTGCCCGTCTTTGATGGAGATTCGTGTGTCCAAGAAAGAAACCGATTCTGAGAAGTAGTCCATGGTGAGTTTGATGGTTGTAAACAATTTTACAACACCAAGTTATAGTTCATCGATTTTATTTTTAATCCCACAAGCTTTCGGGGGCTTTCCCCCTCCTCACACCGCCTGAGGAAGGGGAAAGCCCCCGAAAGCTTGTGGGATTAAAAATAAAATCGTTGGACTATAACTTGGTGTTGTAAAATTGTTTACAATTGTTAACCCCAGTCCATCACCGGCATCTCCACATCAGAGTTTGATGGTGGGATGGAACTTGTTGATGTTATCGTGTAGTCTCTTCAGTGATTCTTCGCCGTGGGTCCATAGGAAGAAAATGTCGTCGATGTATCTGGTGTGTAGGGTTGGTTGGAGGTCCTGTACAGTGAAGGAGTCGTGCTCGAACTTGTGCATGAAAATGTTGGCATATTGGGGTGCGAATTTGGTCCCCATGGCTGTTCCGTGTGTTTGGGTAAAGAACTGGTTCTCGAAGGTGAAGACATTGTGATCCAGGATGAAGCGGATGAGTTGTAGGATGGCGTCTGGAGATTGGCTGTTGTTGGTGTTGAGTACTGAGGCTGTTGCTGCAATGCCGTCATCGTGGGGGATGCTTCTCTGGCTTGGATCCCCACCTCCCTGGTGGGGCCCACTTGCTCCCTTCTGGAGTCGAATACATCTCATCTGACTAGACATGCCACTCTCCAAACTTTCATTGGGCCCCATATGGGCTACAGAATCAGGAACATCCAGCGTTGGTGGTTCCTGGCCGCCCCCCCCCCCCCTCCACCCTCACCACCCCCTCTCCTCTGCATCAGCAGCTTAATAAGGATTGGGTGGAAACTCCTCCCCTTCCAAGGCCGTTCCAATTCAGGTTGAGACCTGGCATATCCTTGTTCTGGCCTTTTTTCGAGCTGGAGTTAAGGCAGGATTCCACCAGAATGGCTGACCAAATCTGGCCCTTATATGTTCAAAATTAGAGATTTACCTCAGGGAGAAGCACAGCTACAAACATGTATCCTGTGTTGCATCAGTGTACATGCTGCACTGTTCAGCCTTTTTCAAAAACTCTTGCTCTTCTTTCTCCAATTTTACTTCTCTCTATTTTTTTCTTTCTCTTTCTAACAACAGTTTCCACTTACCAGGAAGTGACATTTTGCCACTGCGCTGACGTAACTTCGCTGGAAGTGCAGTGGATGCCCCATTTATGCACGTAAACGGGGTTTCCACCGCACTTTCAACGAAGTCACGGTGGTGCGGCAGCAGGATCATAGAATCATAGAAAATTTACGGCACAGAAGGAGGCCATTCGGCCCATCGTGTCCGCGCCGGCTGAGAAACGAGCCACCCAGCCTAATCCCACTTTCCCGCATTTGGTCCGTAGCCTTACAGGTCACGGCTCTTCAGGTGCACATCCAGTGTATAACTAGTGTTTTATACAGTTCCAGCATAACATCCCTGCTTTTATATTCTCTGCCTCGGCTAATAAAGGAAAGCATTCCATTTGCCTTCTTAACCACCTTATCTCCCTGTCCTGCTACCTTCAGGAATCTGTGGACATGCACTCCAAGGTCCCTCATTTCCTCTACACCTTTCAGTATCCTCCCATTTATTGTGTATCCCTTGCCTTGTTTGCTCTCCCCAAATGCATTACCTCACACTTTCCCCGGATTGAACTCCATTTGCCACTTTTCTGCCCATCTGGCCAGTCCATTGATATCTTCCTGCAGTCTACAGCTTTCCTCCTCACTATCAACCACATGGCCTATCTTTGCATCATCCGCAAATTTCTTAATCATGCCCCCTACATTTAAGTCCAAATCGTTAATGTATACCACAAAAAGCAAAGGACCTAGTACCGAGCCTTGTGGCATCCCACTGGAAACAGCCTTCCAGTCGCAAAAACACCAAAAAAGTCCAAAAAAATTCAGGGCCAATGTCATATCTAGTAATACCTTTGATTTGCATATAAGACAAAGAAAGGGCCCAAAATTTTATTAAATAGTGGGGCAGATTTCAAATTTGGGAGCAAACCAGGTGGGCAGCTTGCTGAGTGAGCTCATCACCCATCCATTGTTGCTGCTGTGAGGACTGAGCCATTTTGTGGCCCATAGACCTGGTGGGTCGCATGTGCCAAACCAGCATTGATGGAGCCTGTTGGTTGGGGAGGGTGGAAAACCAACCAGTTCTTATGCAAGTCCAGTCTTGTGGAGGGGATCAAGTGGGGAGGACTGCCCACAGGCCAGGAACGAGCTCCAGTATTTTTGTAGGACTAGGAGGAGCACTCTTGCTCCTCCTGGGCCCACAAAATCAAAAGATGAAAATGGCTTTGGGCCATTTGTTAAGCAGCCTCCAGCAGTCCCTCTAAGGACAGCTGGTTAGGCCACTTAATGCCAGTATAAATGGGCAGATTTGTCCCTCAAAATTGCAATCAGGGTCCTATGAGCATCATTAGGCCTCAATTTGCCTATTTAAAGTGGCTTCCCACCTGAAACAGCCAGGCACTCAGCCCACTAATCTAAAAGCCCCCTACCAAGTTGGCGGCGGCCAGACCGTCAGTATAAAAGAGGCAGTAAGTGACCCAATGCCTTTTCCATACCATCACTGTTCCATTTGTGCCACAGTTAAAGTCACCCTCAGTAACTCTTCTAGAGCCTGAACATTATTGTCTAATATTGGAGGGGGATAACTCATCAGTTTGTAAACATTGGGATGGGAGCTCCAATCTCTTGAAGGCAGGCTGTCTCTTAAAAATCTCTTAAAGGTAGCTGGTATCTGCTTTTTGCTGAAAATAACAGTCTGCTGTCCGCATGGAGTCTGAATGGAAATCAGACATCGCACACGCAAAACGCAGATACATCCCACGTCCCTATGTTTACAAACTGATGAGTTATGTTTAAACAATGAATAAAGGACGCGGACTACTAAATCCCACATCCTCCAATTTGCATGCCAGGCCTCACCAATCTGCCGATCTGAGTTTGTGCCAGGCCTGCGAGAGTGCATGCACCAAGGTTCTCTGCTGATGCACCAGAGGCCTTGGTGCAAGAGGTGGACAGAAGGAGGGACATCCTATATCCGCGGTTGGGGGGGGGGGTGCAAGAGGCCCTCCAGACAGAAACCTAAAAGGCAGTGGGAGGCAGCGGGGGGGGCGAAGTCAATGCCAGGCGCACAGTATCATGAACATGGATGCAGTGCAGGAAGAAGTTCAATGCTTTGACATGAGTGGTCAAGGTGAGTGAGTCAACTGTCAAGTGGCGTCTCCTACCAACTGCACCACACACTACACCCCCCATCACCCACATACCAACAAACTCTTTCCATCAGTACACAACTCTTCCAATCAGATGCTTCCTCTCACCCTTACACATTACCACTGTTGCAAGCCGCTCACCCACAACTCACAGGCCACACACATTGGCAGCTATTCAACCATGACAGGCAGATCACCCAGACACATGTCCCGCTTTCTTGCAGTAGAAGGTGGTGCATTTCAGGAGGCAGCAAGTGGCAGTGGCATTTAGCCCCTCGAACCTGTACCACCAGTCAATGAGATCATGGTGGACCTGTTACCTAAGTCCATATACCCGCCTTAGCCCCATATCCCTTAATACCCTTGGTTCACAGAAATCTATCAATTGCAGATTTAGAATTCACAATTGAGCTAGCATCAACTGCCATTTGCAGAAGAGCGTTCCAAACTTCTCCAACCCTTTGAGTGTAGCAGCGTTTCCTAACTTCACTCCTGCACGTCCTGGCTCTAAATGTCAGGTTATGTCCCTTAGAACTAGTATTCAAATATAGGAGATCTCCAAAAACAGTTACAAATGTCTTGGCAGCCAGAAGCAATAATCCAGCAACTAACCTGTAAATCCTGCATGGTCCCTTTAAATAGCACTGGTGGGAGTTCTTCCAGGCACTCTAAGACATGTTCAGATGGTTGAGGTTAAGACTGTGTATTGAGTTGAGCGTTAAGTTCCAAAATAGTGTCTATCACTTTAAATTAGCGTTGCACACTGATTGTATCCATTTTCTCCCTACTTTACATGCTTCCAGCGTTCGTTATCTGCGCCTGCGTTAACTCCTGTACCAAGATGGTGTCCAGCACACGTCACGCAGGAAACGTGTGTGCGCAGCCAAGATGCCATCTTGGCACTTCGGGATTTTGCATAGTGCCGAAACAACGGGTGCTACACGGCCCAATTTAGCGCCCAATGTCTTTTCTAAATTCAGAATTCTTTGCGCTGTCAAGTAGTCCAAAACCTACGCATTTTCATTTTGAATATTGGCTGCAATAAAACAAGGTCGGTCAAAATTGGAAACCTTTGTTTGCAGAAGATCACTGAATTAGTAATCAGAGATAATTATAAGCATCTCTCCAGAAATCCTGGCCTAAGGTACAATCATTTGTTCTTTGTATATTTATCATCGGCTATTGGCTTTACGCAGGCGACTTATCAAATTTGTAATTGAAATCACAGGGAAAGGATCAAATTGCAGTGGTTTTTGCAGAATTTAGCAATCTTGCTGCCTCCCCTCTGTTTGATCCTGTGGGCTACTTTCTAATCTTAATCTTTAATGCTGGGTCTGATAGGGAAATTATATCAGACTGTACCTTCTTACCTAGGATTAACCTGCCAGTTAGATCATGGCTTAGATACTGGATCTATCCTTAGCTCCCTCCTTTTTCTCACCTCTATGCTGTCCCTCGGCGATATCATCCAAAAGACAATGTCAGGTTGCACATGTATGCTGACAACACCCAGCTCTACCTCACCACCACATCCCTCGACCCCTCCACTGTCATTGATTTGTCACACTCCTTGTCCGACATCCAGTATAGGACGAGCAAAAATTTCCTCCAACTAAATATTGAGAAGACCGAAGCCATTGTCTTCAGTCCCCGCCACAAACTCTGTTCCCTAGTCACAAACTCTATCCCTCTTCCTGGCCACTGTCTGAGGCTGAACCAGACCGTTTACAACCTTGCCGTCCTATTTGTTACCTCTAGACTTGACTATATCAATGCTCTCCTGGCCGGCCTCCCATCTACCACCCTCCATTACCTTTAACTCATCCAAAACTCTGCTGCCCATATCCTAACTTGCACCAAGTCAGTTCATCCAATGCCCATGTGCTCACTGACCTACATTGGCTCCCGGTCCGGGAATGCCTCGATTTTAAAATTCTCATCCTTGGTTTCAAATCCCTCAATGGCCTCGCCCCTCCCTATCTCTGTAACCTCCTCCAGCCCTATAACCTTCTGAGATCTCTGCACTCCTCCAATTCTTGCCTCTCGCACATCCCTGATTTTAATTGCTCCACCATTGGCAGCCGTGCCTTCAGCTGCCTAGGCCCTAAGCTCTGGAATTCCCTCCCTAAACCTTTCTGCCTCTCTACTTCTCTCTCCTCCTTTGAGACGCTCCTTAAAACTGACCTCTTTGACCAAGCTTTTGGTCACCTGTCCTAATATCTCCTATTATGGGTCGGTGTCAAATTTTATCTTATTACTCTCCTGTGAAGCGCCTTGGGACATTTTACTTTGTTAAAGGTGCTATATATAAATACAAGTTGTTGATGTTATGGGTCAGACAGGCCTTATGCCTGCCCTTCATGGCTCAAGTCGCTGATCCTGTTACTGCTTGGAGCCAGCAGTTCAGTGAGAACTAATTTTACCACTGAACAGGTACTTCTGGGCTCAGTTATATTTAAGCCATATTCAATTTTATTTAAACCTTGGCCCAGATCTTAATCTATCCTGCCCAGTGGGAACGGAGTGGGTTTGGGTTGGAAGCTCGTTTGCACCCTGCTCAATTTTACTCTCTATTGAGGTCAACGGATTACAAAATCGGGCGTGGTGTTAAATGAGCGTCCAGCCAGTAGCAGCCTGATTGCCCTGTGGACCACCAGGAGCCTCGTCTGCCTTATCTCCTAATACTTCCACTTCTTCTCTGGCTGCTCCACTTCTTGCAACTCCAAGGGCTCGAATTTAGCAGGCCTGCGGGTTCCCAGCGGATGGTCCTCCGGGAGCGTCGAAAACGCGGACGGCGAAATTAGTGGGTTGCCCACGCGATCGTAGCAGGCAACACACTAATCGGAATCAATTACCTGCTCCTCCGGGGTCCACGGCGCTGGCCTGCGCGTCGGTCGGGCTGCGCATGCGCAGTACGATCTGTCAGCTGGAGGCTCTCTAGTTAAAGGGGCAGTCCTCCACTGACAGATGCTGCAACCAATGGGACAAATTGCAGCATGGAGCAGCCCAGGGGGAAGGCTGCTCCCAGTTTAATGATGCCTCACCCCAGCTATCATCAGATGGGGTGAGGAGGAGGGGGAGGACACAGATCTTCCCCCCGGCGGGCGGGAGGAAGCGGCCTGCCTCTGCCACCAAGAAGGCCTGGCTCGAGGTGGCAGAGGGGGTCACCTGCGCCACCAACATATGGCCCACCTGCATACAGTGCAGGAGGCGCTGCAATGACCTCAGTAGGTCCGCCACAGTGAGAACACGAAGTCTTTCCCCTACACTCCGTCTGCCACAACACCGCCCCCACCCCAAATCTCCTTCGGCACCGCCAACACTACTCTGTCACATCACCCTTCATACCCACTCACACCCCGTCCTCATCTTACCTCCACCTACTCACCTCGCCAGTACTCACCCTGCCACTAACACGCAACCCACTCCTCATACAATCTCATTGCTCCATCCCATACTCACCCTCTCGTTCATCTCCCTCACGGCCAGCCTCACTCAACCTGCCACCACCTGTGCTGCAGCCACAGGGCATGCATCACATATGTGCAGTAGGCAGCGTAAGGCAAACGTCTCGTCAGCATGAAGGGGGTGCACAAGGGTGTCTGAGGGTTTGTCATGGGTGTTACCCATATTGAATTTCAGAGCAACAAACAGCACACATTATATTGACACCACCACTGCCATGTCTCCGCGAATCCTGTCCATTGTGTCCAATAATGCCCGCTCCTGGGTATCACTATGAGGACCCACCACTGATGCCACCCATCGTGTTACTGCAGAGTAGGTGCAGGTGTATTTGCAGGGCTCGTCCGCGCAGATGACTGAGAGACATCGGCGGTGTAGCCGGCTGCACCCTGGAAGGATGCGGAGGAGAAGGTGTGGAGGGCAGTGGTGACTTTGCCAGCGACAGGTAAGCAGTTGGTGCTGGGGCCAGCCAGGAGCAGCTCGGCATGAAAGAGGCTGCAGATCTCCACGACTACATGTCGAGCGAATCTGCGCCTCCCTGTGCACTGCTGCTCGGAGAGGTCCGGGGAGCTGCGCCTCGGTCTGTGGACCCTGTGGCGAGGGTAGTGCCCTCTGCGACACGTCTCTCTCTGCGGTAGCCCTCCCTCCTGCTGTGCAGGTGGGCGTGCAACAACACCGTGTTGGGGGGATCCACGTCTCTGCGGCGGACGGCGTGGACTGCGAGGCTGCTGGTGCTGGTCATGCTCTTCGTCCTCCGAGGGTGTCCACACACCACCCAACTGGCAGGTGTTGGTCTGAGGGGTTGTGCAGGGTAGGTGTGTGGTTCCTCGGACTGGGGCTGCGGTTTCGTGTCGGTCTGTCCTCTGGCTTGGCGGGGGGTGGTGGAGGGCAGGGGTTGCCCTATGTGACGCGGTGGCCTCCTGCGTGGGTGAGGGCTCTCCCCCGTGGAGCGCACCTTGGCACCTGCCACAGGCTGCTGGCTGCAACACGCCTGGTTGGAGGGAGTCTGTTTCCCCCAGTGTGGGAAACTCACTGCCTTGAACCTAAAATCCCACACTTCTTCTTTTGACAGCTGCTTCAGCTCATTAACTGACCACAACGAGCAAGTTAAGTACTCTCAAGTGGAACCCCGCTGGCTTTAATTGCCTGCGGGAGTCCCACCAGCGGGGCTTGCGCACGCAGCCCCGCACGTCAGCGCGGTACCCGGAAGTGGCCGGGATTTCGTCGCGATCCGGTCACGTGACCGGAGATCGGGATTTTCGGGGCCACCCCGCTGGTAACCCGCCGGAAACCCGACCCTAAAATCGAGCCCCAAGTGTATGCTCCTGCCAATGACTAGGTTGTGAAGTACACAGGATGCCACTATGATCCGAGATACCTTCCCCAGATGATATTGCAGGACACCCCAGAACAAATGGGCATCAGAATCTCTGCTTCGGAATGCCATTGGTATTCTCGGTGGTTACTTTAGTAGAAGCGTGAGCTTCTTTCTATCTCCACGTCATTAGATTGAGCCTGCAGGGGTGTCATTAACCACAAAAAGGGGTCGCCAAGGTTCCCTAGTAAGCAGTCTTCAATCCTCGCCCTTCTTCAAACAAAGGGTTGAATGTGAATTGTCTGAGAAAGAAAGCATTATTACCTAAGTAATATGGATAAAGTGCTGGGATCTGATGGGATAGATCCAAGGATCACAAGGGAAATTGGGGAAGAAATGATGGAGGCCCTATTTCAGAGTCCGATTGAGAGCGAATGTGTGCTGGAGGACTGGAGAGTGGCCCATTTTCAAAAGTGAGCCAGAGGTAATCTGTATAATTACAGGCCTGTTAATTTCATATCTGGGTAGGAAAAATGTTGTATTATTAATTAAAGACGAAATTAATGAACATTTAGATGAAGTGCAAATAATTAGAAGCAGCCAACATGGACTTTGGAAAGGAAAATCAAGCTTGACAAATCTGAGAGAGTTCTTTGAGGAGATGATATGGTGGATGGGAGAAATGCAACGAATGTTTAGAAATCCTTTTATAAATTACCACACAGGAGACTATTGGAAAAGATTGAGGGGTATGGAATTAGGGGAAGGATAGCAAATTGGATCAAAAACTGGTTAGAAGGAAGGAAACAGAGTAGAAGTTAAGGGCAGTTTCTTAGAGTGATTGGAAGTGGGTGGCAATGTCCCACAGGGTTCTGTTCTGGGAATGCTTCTGTTTACAGTATACATCAGTGATTTGGTATTGGCTAGAGGCAGTGGTGTCTATATTTGCAGAAAGTATTAATATAGGAGGCACAGTAAACAATTCTAGGACCAAAAAAAGTTGCAAGGGGATATTGACAAGATTGGCAAAAAGGCGACGAATGGATTTCAATGTCAGGAAGTGTGATATTATACATTTTTGGTTAAAAAAATGCAATAATTATACTTTCAATGGGGAAAGGGTGGGTGATGTGAAAGAGCAGAGGAATTTGGTTGTTCGGGTTCACAAGACCGTAAAAGCAGTACTCCAAATGGACAAGGCCATAAATAGCTAATGGAATACCGAATTTTATGGTAATAGGCAGAGAATATAAAAGCCGAGATGTAATGATGAATCATATTACAACAGTGACTACACTTCAAATGTACTTCATTGGCTGTAAAGCACTTTGGGACATCCTGAGGTCATGAAAGGCGCTATATAAATGCAAGTTCTTTCTTTCTATATAAAAGCTTCGTAAGATCACAGTTGGGGTACTGTTTGCAGTTGTAGGCTTCAGACTATAGGAAAGTTGTTGAGGCAATAGAGAGGGTACAGTGCAGGTTCACTAGCTTGCTAACTGGCATGAGGAAATACATATATGAAGAAAGACTTGGAAAAAGTGGGACTGTTTTCATTAGACAGAGATTATGGGGTGATTTTATTTAAGTATTTAAAGTAATGAAGAGATGGGACAGCATAGATCAAAACAGATTGGAGGAAATTTTAACACCCTAGGACGGGCGGGAGAGACGCGGAGGGGGGGTGGGGGTAAATTCTTAAAAATATAAAACCTGACCCCAACCCACTGTGAACGTTCCTACTTCTGGTTTAACCAGGGCAGTTTGGAGGGCAGGCAAGAAATCTGCTCTCGAGAAGTGGGACAGTTATTTAAATATGTTAATGAGGCCGCACGCCTTGGATTTTAGCAGCCATTTAGATTTAATGGCTGCGAGCCGAGTTTCCCAGGGCTCTGGAAATCCGGCAGCTAAAGGGAGGGGACAATTGCAGGATCCAGCAAGTAAGTGCTTTTCCAGCACTGCTTGTGGGCCAGGAGGAGCAAGAGTGCTTCCCCCTGGCTCCCCCAAGCTAACCTGCTTCCCTCCCTGCGATCTGCTGACCCCCTCCCCGTAATCTCCAGACCCCCTCCCCGCAATCCCCATCATTCGGCTTTTACAGTTGTCCTCACTGCAGCGAAAACTTTTAAGAGATACTATCCTTTTAAAATCTAGACTTACAACAAAGCAGTGAAGTTTTCTCAGTAACTAAATTTCCCAGAACTCAAAATTTGTGCTGACGTAGGCCTCACAATGCTAAAAGAGTTCTTTACTTTTTGCTAGCGCCCCTTTTTTGTGTGGGCAGCAAACACATGAACTGCAACCGGTGCTGAGATAAGAAATCGGGTCACATCCTGTCTGCCAAAATGACAACTTGGCACAAGTGATATCACAGCTGCAAGCCATAATGGTACCATTCTGTGATGCAGCAGGTTGGAACACCAACTCATAGGGTTAGAAATTGGTTGAGGCCCATTTTTGGGCCCAAAAGCCAGAGGCCTGAGACTTATTGGAAATCAGGCCTCAGGCCTCATCTGCATAATTCCAGCGAGCTGCGGATGCCAATCGAGCATCAAGAGGTAATTCGCCGTTTGGCTCCCCATCAGGGGAGGGCTGCGAACAGGAGGGGGGGGGCAAGTGTGGGCCAGCGGCAGCCCTTAGATTTACTGTGGAACCAGGAGGCGCGTTCCTGCTCCTCCTGGCTCCACATAAAGGTAAGTTAAAAAGAAGAAACTTACTTTTTTGCTAGTGGCCTCCAGCGGCCCCTTTCAAGACCTCTGGTTAGGCATAGAAAAACCTGAGCAGACCATGCCCAGTGTATGCTGTGCTCAGTGCTAACCAATTTCCAAGAAGGCTCCTTGAACAGGCTCCTCATTAGCATATGCCAGGGGCCTACCGCTGATTTAAGGTGGCCTCCAGGGACGCCTGATTATCGTCCGAGCCAAAATGCCAATGGATGCAATTCAGATGCCCTTGGGGCATGGGACATAGCATAACAGGTGCAAAAGGTCCAATTTATCTCCCCATAATGTCATCGCACTGTCCAAAATTGTGTTACAACTTTTATATAAAAATTGATTTTCAATATTTCATATAATTTTCTGCACATAATGACTGTTGTTTAACAGATATCAAAGGTTTGCCTGCAACTCACAACAGGGCTGATTTTCCAAGTTCTTGCTGCCGACGGGCGAGGCTCCTGTCAGCAGCATGAGCTCAGAAATTAGGGACAAATGTGCAATTATTTCATCTGTCCTACTATCTCCTTACATGGGTCGGTGTCAAATTTTGTCTTATTATGCACATATGAAGCGCCTTGAGATGTTTTACTATGTTAAAGGCACTATATAAATGTGAGGAGGAGTTGTTGTTGTTGTTGTTGTTGTTGTTGTTGTTGTGATTTGAGAATGAGTGCCGACTGGAAGTTCTATCGTGGGTGCATCTCAGCCAAGCTTGGTTCTGTGCTCAGCAAACATCCACACCTGCAAACCTCTACCAGGGGTCACTGGGTAGGGATTAGTTGCAGGAACCCTGGATGATTTTTCGCTTCCCTAAACCTGAGCCCCAGTGTAGTGCCCCTCCTTCCACTCCAGAATTCAGCACAGCCTGTACATCAAACTCAAGATCCTCCTGGTCTGTATAGCTCAGCTCAGCACTGGATGAACTCACTGAATTATTGGGGGAGACCCAATTGCACATCTTGATTTCATCAAATGTTAGTAACCATCGCATTGGCTTACTTAGGCATATGACTTAGTGGAGTAATTTTCCAACTACTCAATGGTGATGGGAAATTGCAGAGAACCCCAGCAGTGCAGATCAAGAATTACCGCTATTAATGAACAATTTTTATGCTTGTTTATTTCGCACGGGAGTTATCTCAATTTATAAATCTTTTGTAGTTGAACAGCTTGCTGCAAAGAGGTTTGGGAAATTCTGTGTCGAGTTAAAATATGGTGGAAAATTTATGAGACATTTAAGCTACTGTATCCCAAGGTCATCTGCAAAGCTTTCCCTGAACATACTGGAGCTTACAGTAAGTCTGCATAGTAGTTTTCTTCTGCGCTTGTGTTAACCTTTACCCCTGAAAACTGCCTGAGCTGTAGTGTCTGCAGTTTTCCCTTTAGATACGATACTGAAATCATGTCCATAACAGTGGTGGCAGTGGCTTCATTTAGATAATGAATAATGTTTTTCTGCGCTCCATCAGGGAGTGGGGACTGAAGTTAGATAATGAATAACAGTTTTATGCCCCTGGGAGAGATGGGTAATTTGTGCACTCAGAATTCAATCTCCTGTTGCAAGCTCTGTGCAGACAGCATCTAAAAGTCAAACTAAGAACCGACCACATACACATAGGATATCTAACAGTCCTGGCAATATTATGTACTGTTGCAGCCAGCGGGGGTATGAAGTGCCATCTGGAATACCTGATAAAATGATACATCACTTCTGAGACCTAATTTCCAAAGTGACTACAGGGGATGGGTGACAAAGTCTTAGCTCAGATTTTGGAATAACTTTCACTTAAGCGAACTCAAACTCAAACCCATAGCCAAAACATTAGCATTCTAAAGCCATAGGCAGCATTAGCAAAGGCCTACGTCAAAAATTTCTCTCAGTCCTGAGTTATTTTAGGGTAGAAATTACTGTTGGTGATGTTATCATACAAATACTTAAAATACTCATATCAAATTCCTCTCTCCACTATGGATTAACATATTCGTTAAAATATCAGGGCAATTTCATGCAACTTGTTTGCAACGAATGTTGCATTTCGACCCATTAATGCTGTTGTCACTTGCTGACATGCACATTTGTGTAGAGATAATGGTATGTAAGCCAAAGACATTGT
Organism: Heptranchias perlo; assembly: GCF_035084215.1. Taxonomy (NCBI): domain Eukaryota; kingdom Metazoa; phylum Chordata; class Chondrichthyes; order Hexanchiformes; family Hexanchidae; genus Heptranchias; species Heptranchias perlo. The sequence continues at coordinate 133,458,089 of NC_090325.1, forward strand.
AGCAGAGCTAGAGGGTAAACACATGATCCTTTAATAAAACCACACATCTGCGACCATACTAATGGAAATATACACATGAATGTCACAGCCAGTATTGTCTTAGTGCTTTCAAAAGAAAAGAAGATGTTTTCTCTCTAGATGTTAGCCATGGTTCTCGCCTCTAAGTCAGAAGGTTATGAATTCAAGTCCCACTCCGGGGGCTTGAGCACATAAACCAGGCTGACACTCCAAGTGCTACACTGTCGGAGCTGTCATCTTTTGGATGAGACGTTAAACTGAGGCCCCGCCAGCCCTCTCAGGTGGACGTAAAAGATCCCACAGCATTATTTGAAGAAGAGCAGGGGAGTTCTCCCCGGTGTTCTGACCAATATTTATCCCTCAACCAACATCACTAAAACAGTTTATCTGGTCATTATCACATGCTGTGTTCAAATTGGCTGTCAGTTTCCCACATTATAACAGTGGCTACACTTCAAAAGTATTTAATTGGCTATAAAGTGCTTTGGAACATCCTGAGGTCGTGAAAGGCACTACAAAAACGCAAGCTCTTTTTCTTTCTTTCTATGTGCTTGGAATCATCCAGAAGTATTTCCCAAAGTGAAATAAAGTAATTGGTCTTGAAGTTCTGCAGGGGTTCTCCTAATCTCCCCCCATAACATCAGTGGGCGACCAGCAGAACCTCCATTTCTCTGGTGGGGGGGCGGCTGCTGGTCCCCCATTGAGGTTACGACAGGATATTGGGAGAACCCCCAAGGAATTTCCAGGCCATTATTTGTAATAATGAATTACAGCAAAGGAAATGATTTTGTGAATATTTACTACTGTGCTAAAGGACACAATGGACAGCTCTCAGTGTGTAGGGAACAGATTTATTTTTCCACAGTTCAGAGTGCAGCACTGATATTAGTTGACAGAAGGATAGTGGACGGAAGTCAAAATTAAAATTCCTGCGAGGTGCACTGACCTTCATGTCTGAATTGCCAATATGCACTCCTGACACATAAAGCTCTGGGATGTAAATTTGTAAAATCAACCATCAAGTTTCCTCTGTTAAGACAAGAATGCACAGTTTTGATTGAACTAACACTCCTCAGCTTGCAGCTTTTCCATAATATCTGTATGGGTTCACATGGAATGGGATTGTGTCCCCATTTTGGATGTCCAATGCATTGTGACATGGCATGTCAGGGTGTGAGATCACATCCATGTGGTAAATTTTCAATCAGCTGTGCACTGTAGGGATATACCCCATTAAAGCAGCAGCTTTACCACAGAGAGGGAGGAAGAGCATTTTTTGATGATAAGATACAGCAGCCTTAGTAAAGTCCTAAAAGCGCGAAACATGTCTGTTTTCTAGGTTCCACAAGGAGAGCAGGAGAGAGGAAAGGAAGCAAATTTTAAAAAATCATTGAAAAATCTTATTGGTGTCAACTCCAACATACGAAAACCTTTGTACATGAAAAGAAAAGCGTAATCAATGCAACCCCTGATTTATGAATGTGAAACGGAAAAGGTTATGGTATTTGTTTTATATCCTTAAAAGAGTAAAGATTAAGGTATTTGTTGTATATCCTTAAAATCAAGAAGATTAAGGTATTTGTTTCATTTCCTCAAAGCTCATAGAATTGTGTCTTGATGGTGTCTGACAGACCAACTTGCCAAATATGCGATGAATGGTTTGTTCTATCAGAACTCAGCTTGGTCTCTGTAAAGCATTCCATTCCACTTCAGCAAACACTCAAATCAGTCTGTCTTAGACCATAGAATTACCACTCCTTACATATTACATATATAGAATTACATAGAATATACAGCACAGAAACAGGCCATTCGGCCCAACTAGGGCAGTGTCCTAGGCCCAACCATCTTCAGCTGTTTCATCAATGACCTTCCCTCCAACATAAGGTCAGAAGTGGGGATGTTCACTGATGATTGCACAGTGTTCAGTTCCATTCGCAACCCCTCAGATAATGAAGCAGTCCGTGCGCGCATGCAGCAAGACCTGGACAACATCCAGGCTTGGGATGATAAGTGACAAGTAACATTCGCGCCAGACAAGTGCCAGGCAATGACCATCTCCAACGAGAGAGTCCAACCGCTTCCCCTTGGCATTCAATGGCATTACCATTGCCGAATCCCCCACCATCAACATCCTGGGGGGTCACCATTGACCAGGAACTTAACTGGACAAGCCACATAAATACTGTGGCTACGAGAGCAGGTCAGAGGCTGGGTATTCTGCGGCCAGTGACTCACCTCCTGACTCCCCAAAGCTTTTCCACCATCTACAAGGCACAAATCAGGAGTGTGATGGAATACTCTCCACTTGCCTGGATGAGTGCAGCTGCAACAACACTCAAGAAGCGCGACACCATCCAGGACAAATCGGCCCACTTGATTGGCACCCCATCCACCACCTTAAACATACACTCCCTCCACCGCCGGCGCACGTGGCTGCAGTGTGTACCATCCACAGGATGCACTGCAGCAACTCACCAAGGCTTCTTTGACAGCATCTCCCAAACCCATGACCTCTACCACCTAGAAGGACAAGAGCAGCAGGTACATGGGAACAACACCACCTGCACGTTCCCCTCCAAGTCACTCACCATCCAGACTTGGAAATTTATCACCGTCCTTCATTGTCGCTGGGTCAAAATCCTGGAACTCCCTTCCTAACAGCACTGTGGGAGAACCTTCACCGCACGGATTGCAGTGGTTTAGGAAGGCGGCTCACCAACACCTTCTCAAGGGCAATTACGGATGCACAATAAATGCTGACCTTGCCAACAAGGCCCACATCCCAGCCTCCTCCCGATATCCCCACCATCACGGAAGCCAGTCTTCGGCCAATTCGATTCACTCCACGTGATATCAAGAAACGGCTGAGTGCACTGGATACAGCAAAGGCTATGGGCCCCGACAACATCCCAGCTGTAGTGCTGAAGTCTTGTGCTCCAGAACTAGCTGCGCCTCTAGCCAAGCTGTTCCAGTACAGCTACAACACTGGCATCCACCCGAAAATGTGGAAAATTGCCCAGGTATGTCCTGTCCACAAAAAGCAGGACAAATCCAATCCGGCCAATTACCGCCCCATCAGTCCACTATCAATCATCAGCAAAGTGATGGAAGGTGTCGTCGACAGTGCTATCAAGCGGCACTTACTCATCAATAACCTGCTCACCGATGCTCAGTTTGGGTTCCGCCAGGACCACTCGGCTCCAGACCTCATTACAGCCTTGGTCCAAACGTGGACAAAAGAGCTGAATTCCAGAGGTGAGGTGAGAGTGACTGCCCTTGACATCAAGGCAGCATTTGACCGAGTGTGGCACCAAGGAGCCCTCGTAAAATTGAAGTCAATGGGAATCAGGGGGAAAACTCTCCAGTGGCTGGAGTCATACCTAGCACAAAGGAAGATGGTAGTGGTTGTGGAGGCCAATCATCTCAGCCCCAGGGCATTGCTGCAGGAGTTCCTCAGGGCAGTGTCCTAGGCCCAACCATCTTCAGCTGCTTCATCAATGACCTTCCCTCCATCATAAGGTCAGAAATGGGGATGTTCGCTGATGACTGCACAGTGTTCAGTTCCATTCGCAACCCCACAGATAATGAAGCAGTCCGAGCCTGCATGCAGCAAAACCTGGACAACATCCAGGCTTGGGCTGATAAGTGGCAAGTAACATTCACGCCAGATAAGTGCCAGGCAATGACAATCTCCAACAAGAGAGAGTCTAACCACCTCCCCTTGACATTCAACGGCATTACCATCGCCGAATCCCCCACCATCAACATCCTGGGGGTCACCATTGACCAGAAACTTAACTGGACCAGCCATATAAATACTGTGGCTACGAGAGCAGGTCAGAGGCTGGGTATTCTGCGGCGAGTGACTCACCTCCTGACTCCCCAAAGCCTTTCCACCATCTACAAGGCACAAGTCAGGAGTGTGATGGAATACTCTCCACTTGCCTGGATGAGTGCAGCTCCAACGACACTCAAGAAGCTCGACACCATCCAAGATAAAGCAGCCCGCTTGATTGGCACCCCATCCACCACCCTAAACATTCACTCCCTTCACCACCGGCGCACTGTGGCTGCAGTGTGCACCATCCACAGGATGCACTGCAGCAACTCGCCAAGGCTTCTTCGACAGCACCTCCCAAACCCACGACCTCTACCACCTAGAAGGACAAGGGCAGCAGGCGCATGGGAACAACACCACCTGCACGTTCCCCTCCAAGTCACACACCATCCCGACTTGGAAATATATCGCCGTTCGTTCATTGTCGCTGGGTCAAAATCCTGGAACTCCCTTCCTAACAGCACTGTGGGAGAACCGTCACCACACGGACTGCAGCGGTTCAAGAAGGCGGCTCACCACCACCTTCTCGAGGGCAATTAGGGATGGGCAATAAATGCTGACCTTGCCAACAAGGCCCACATCCCAGCCTCCTCCCGATATCCCCACCATCACGGAAGCCAGTCTTCGGCCAATTCGATTCACTCCACGTGATATCAAGAAACGGCTGAGTGCACTGGATACAGCAAAGGCTATGGGCCCCGACAACATCCCAGCTGTAGTGCTGAAGTCTTGTGCTCCAGAACTAGCTGCGCCTCTAGCCAAGCTGTTCCAGTACAGCTACAACACTGGCATCCACCCGAAAATGTGGAAAATTGCCCAGGTATGTCCTGTCCACAAAAAGCAGGACAAATCCAATCCGGCCAATTACCGCCCCATCAGTCCACTATCAATCATCAGCAAAGTGATGGAAGGTGTCGTCGACAGTGCTATCAAGCGGCACTTACTCATCAATAACCTGCTCACCGATGCTCAGTTTGGGTTCCGCCAGGACCACTCGGCTCCAGACCTCATTACAGCCTTGGTCCAAACGTGGACAAAAGAGCTGAATTCCAGAGGTGAGGTGAGAGTGACTGCCCTTGACATCAAGGCAGCATTTGACCGAGTGTGGCACCAAGGAGCCCTCGTAAAATTGAAGTCAATGGGAATCAGGGGGAAAACTCTCCAGTGGCTGGAGTCATACCTAGCACAAAGGAAGATGGTAGTGGTTGTGGAGGCCAATCATCTCAGCCCCAGGGCATTGCTGCAGGAGTTCCTCAGGGCAGTGTCCTAGGCCCAACCATCTTCAGCTGCTTCATCAATGACCTTCCCTCCATCATAAGGTCAGAAATGGGGATGTTCGCTGATGACTGCACAGTGTTCAGTTCCATTCGCAACCCCACAGATAATGAAGCAGTCCGAGCCTGCATGCAGCAAAACCTGGACAACATCCAGGCTTGGGCTGATAAGTGGCAAGTAACATTCACGCCAGATAAGTGCCAGGCAATGACAATCTCCAACAAGAGAGAGTCTAACCACCTCCCCTTGACATTCAACGGCATTACCATCGCCGAATCCCCCACCATCAACATCCTGGGGGTCACCATTGACCAGAAACTTAACTGGACCAGCCATATAAATACTGTGGCTACGAGAGCAGGTCAGAGGCTGGGTATTCTGCGGCGAGTGACTCACCTCCTGACTCCCCAAAGCCTTTCCACCATCTACAAGGCACAAGTCAGGAGTGTGATGGAATACTCTCCACTTGCCTGGATGAGTGCAGCTCCAACGACACTCAAGAAGCTCGACACCATCCAAGATAAAGCAGCCCGCTTGATTGGCACCCCATCCACCACCCTAAACATTCACTCCCTTCACCACCGGCGCACTGTGGCTGCAGTGTGCACCATCCACAGGATGCACTGCAGCAACTCGCCAAGGCTTCTTCGACAGCACCTCCCAAACCCACGACCTCTACCACCTAGAAGGACAAGGGCAGCAGGCGCATGGGAACAACACCACCTGCACGTTCCCCTCCAAGTCACACACCATCCCGACTTGGAAATATATCGCCGTTCGTTCATTGTCGCTGGGTCAAAATCCTGGAACTCCCTTCCTAACAGCACTGTGGGAGAACCGTCACCACACGGACTGCAGCGGTTCAAGAAGGCGGCTCACCACCACCTTCTCGAGGGCAATTAGGGATGGGCAATAAATGCCGGCCTTGCCAGCGACGCCCACATCCCGTGAACGAATAAAAAAAAATTTTAAAAATTTTTAAAAACTGGTCTGTGCCGGTGTTTATGCTCCACACGAGCCTCCTCCCACCCCTCTTCATCTAACCCTATCAGCATAACCTTCTATTTTTTTTTATTCGTTCATGGGATGTGGGCATTGCTGGCGAGGCCGGCATTTATTGCCCATCCCTAATTGCCCTTGAGAAGGTGGTGGTGAGCCGCCTTCTTGAACCGCTGCATTCCGTGTGGTGAAGGTTCTCCCACAGTGCTGTTAGGAAGGGAGTTCCAGGATTTTGACCCAGCAACGATGAAGGAACGGCGATATATTTCCAAGTCGGGATGATGTGTGACTTGGAGGGGAACGTGCAGGTGGTGTTGTTCCCATGTACCTGCTGCTCTTGTCCTTCTAGGTGATAGAGGTCGCGGGTTTGGGAGGTGCTGTTGAAGAAGCCTTGGTGAGTTGCTGCAGTGCATCCTGTGGATTGTACACACTGCAGCCACTGTGCGCCGGTGGTGGAGGGAGTGAATGTTTAGGGTGGTGGATGTGGTGGCAATCAAACGGGCTGCTTTGTCCTGGATGGTGTCGAGCTTCTTGAGTTTTGTTGGAGCTGCACTCATGCAAGCAAGTGGAGAGTATTCCATCACACTCCTGACTTGTTCCTTGTAGATGGTGGAAAGGCTCTGGGGAGTCAGGAGGTGAGTCACTCACCGCAGAATACCCAGCCTCTGACCTGCTCTTGTAGCCACAGTATTTATATGGCTGGTCCAGTTAAGTTTCTAGTCAATGTTGACCCCCAGGATGTTAATTGTGGGGGATTCGGCGATGGTAATGCTGTTGAATGTCAAGGGGAGGTGGTTAGACTCTCTCTTGTTGGAGATGGTCATTGCCTGGCACTTGTCTGGCGCAAATGTTACTTGCCACTTATAAGCCCAATCCTGGATGTTGTCCAGGTCTTGCTGCATGCGGGCTCGGACTGCTTCATTATTCCTTGTGTGTTTATCTAGCTTTTCCTTAAATGCATCTGTGCTATTCGCCTCATCTATTCCTTGTGGTAGCGAGTTTCACATTCTAACCACTCTGTGCATAAAGAAGTTTCTCCTGAATTCTCTACTGGATTTATTGGAAAATTCAGGCGGTGATTTATCTATCCGAGATTTCCATCTCCGTAGAAAAAGTAGAGCCTTTATGCAAGATCACAGAATGTTGTGAGGCTCTGGGGAACCCCACTTCCTTTGCTTTCATTGATTTTTATAAGGCTTTTGACCTAGTGCCTCTTATGGCCCTCATGACGATGTTACAAACTAAGGGAGTATAAATCTAAATTTTGGATTTCATCCACGATGTGAACTCCAGCTCCCAGACCCCATGCAAGGGAAGATGGGAGACTCACAGAACCTGTCTCTCCCTAAATAGAGTAAGGCAAAATTGTCCACTGTCATTAACCTTATTCATTGTCTTCAATGTGTTGAATAGTATCATAGAGGACAACAACTTGCAAGTATATAGTTTATTTAATGTAGTAAGACATCCCAAGGTGCTTCACAGAAGAGTTATCAAACAAAATTTGACACCAAGCCACTTAAGGAAATATTAGGACAGGTGACCAAAAGCTTGGTCAAAGAGGTAGGTTTTAAGAGAAAGGATAGGGAAGAAAAAGGGGGGAAGAATAGCTGTACTAATTGGGAATAACATAATTGCAGTAGAAAAAAGGGACAGAAGGATGGAAATAGAATCCATATGCATTGAAATAAAAGATAAGAAGGGATCAGTCACACTAATAGGGATATACTACAGACCACCAAATAGTGGAAAGGAGGTAGAGGAAGAAATATGTAAGCAAATACGTGAAATGAGTAAAGGCATAGAATAATAATCATGGGAGATTTTAACTACCCCCAAATAAACTGGCAAGAAGAGGATGGTAAAGGGGTACAGGGAATAGAGTTTTTACAATGTGTGCAGTATTCATTTCTCACCCTGTATGCAAAAAATCGAACAAGAGAAGAAGCACTGCTGGATCTAATAATGGGAAATGAACCAGAACAGATAAGAGAAGTAAGTGTAGGGGAACATCTAGGCCATAGCAATCACAACATAATAAGGTTTAACATAAAGATTGAGACAGACATAAGTAAGACAAAGACCAAAGTAATAAATTGGAAAAAAGCTGATTATGAGGAGATGAGAATGGAACTCGGAAAAATAAACTGGAAACATATACTGACAAACAAAGAAGTAGAACAGCGGTGGGAAACATTTAAAACGGTCATCAAAAGAGTCCAGGAGAAATATATCCCACTAAAAAGCAAGAACAAACTAGCCAGAAATGACACACCATGGATGAATAAAGAAATAAGGGCAAAATTGAAACTGAAGAAAAAGACGTACACTAAGTACATAGACAATAAAGGAAAGAATGACAAAGGGGAATATGAAAAGGTAGGAAAGAAGTTAAAAAAACAATTAGGAAGTCAAAAAGATACCACAAAATTAAATTATCAAGGAATATCAAAATAAATAGTAAAGTATTCTACAGACACATAAATGACAAAAGAAATATCAGGATAGGGATAGGGCCACTATGGGATACACATGATAAACTCACAGCGAAATGGCAGAAATATTAAATAATTACTTTGCTTCAGTTTTTACCAGGGGGACTAATATGGTGGGCATGACATTAGAAGAAAAGGTCAAAAAAGATGTAAATACACTAAAGATAGAAAGGGGGGCGATAATTGAAAACTAATCAAACTTAGAGATGATAAAACCCCTAATCAGGATGGATTGCATCCACGCATACTAAAAGAAGTTAGGCAAGAGATAGCAGAGGCATTATTACATATATATAAAAATTCATTAGGAAAGGGAATAGTGCCAGAGGGCTAGCGGAAATCTAATGGGATTCCTATATTTAAAAAGGGAGATAGAACAAATCCACAGAACTATTGACCAATTAGCTTAACGTTGGTGGTAGGATAGATCATGGAATCCATACTCAAAGATGTAATCGAGAAACATCTAGAAACCAAAAACATAATAAAGAATAGTCAGGATGGATTGCAAAAGGGACCAAACTTATTGAATTCTTTGAAGAAGTAACAGAAAGTGCAGACAAGGGCAATGCAATAGATGTAATATATTTGGCTTTTCAAAAGATCTTCGACAAGGTACCGCATAGTAAACTCATGACTAAGGTCAGAGCATGTGGAGTCAGGGGACAAGTAGCAGTATGGATAGCAAGCTGGCTACAAAACAGAAAACAGAGAGTAGGAATTAAAGGTACTCAAACTGGCAAAACATGGGAAGTGGTGTTCCACAAGGATCGGTGCTGGGACCATTGTTTTCACCATATACATAAATGATTTGGACTCGGGAATCGGAAGCACAATTTCAAAATTTGCGGACAACACCAAATTAGGGGGTATGGTTAATATTCAGGAGGACTGCGACAAAATATAAGAGGATATTAATAAACTTGCAGATTGGGCGTCTAACTGGCAAATGAATTTCAATATAGATAAGTGTGAGGTGGAGCATTTTGTTAGGAATAATAAGTAGGTCACATATTCCTTGGAAAATAAAAATCAAAATGGGGTAGAGGAGCAGAGGGATTTAGGGATACAGATACTCAAATCACTAAAGGTAGCGACGTAGGTTAATAAGACCATAAAAAAAGCAAACCAAGCACTGGGATTCATTTCTAGAGGGATAGAACTGAAAAGCAGAGAAGTTATGCTAAACTTGTACAGAACCTTGGTTAGACCATACTTGGAGTAATTTGAGCAGTTCTGGTCTCCACACTATAAAAACGATATAGAGGCACTGGTGAGGGTGCAAAAATGATTTATTAGGATGATTCCAGAAATGAGAGGATATACATATCAGGAAAGATTGAATAGGCTGGGTCTCTTTTCTCTAGAAAAGTGAAGACTGAAGGGTGATCTGATAGTGGTCTTTAAGATCATGAAAGGGTTTAATAGAGTTAGACAAAGAGAAGATATTTCCACTTACAGGGGAGACCAGAACTAGGGGCCATAAATATAGTCGCTAACAAATCCAATAGGGAATTCAGGAGAAACTTTTTTCACCCAGAGAGAGATAAGAATATAGAACTTGTTACCACAAGGAGTAATTGAGGCAACTAGCATAGATGCATTTAAGGGGAAGCTTGGTATCCATTCTGCTACTTGTCCCCAGACTCCACATGCTCTGACCTTCCCTTTTGAAATCCATGCTGACTATTCTTTATTATATTTTCAGTTTCTAGATGTTTCTCTATTACATCTTTGAGTAAGGATTCCATTATCTTTCCTATCACCAATGTTAAGCTAATTGGTCTATAGTTCCCTGGACTAGTTCTATCTCCCTTTTTAAATAATAGAATCATATTAGCTGTCTGCCAGCCCTCTGGCACTATTTCCTTTCCTCATGAATTTTTATATATGTGTAATAATGCCTCTGCTATCTCTTCTCTAACATATTTTAGTATGCATGCATGTAATCCATCTGGACCTGGGGTTTTATCCCCATTAAGTTTGATTAGTTTTCAATTATCTCCCCCCTTTCTATCTTAAATGTCTTTACATCTTTTTTGATCTCTTCTTCTAATGTCATGCCCACCATATTAGTCACCCTGGTAAATACCGAAGCAAATTAATTATTTAATGTTTCTGCCATTTTGCAGTCATTGCCTATGAGTTTATTGTGTGTATCCCTATCCTGTTTTTTTTTTGTCATGTATGTGTCTGTAGAATACTTTACTATTTATTTTGATATTCCTTGATAATTTAATTTTGTGGTTTCTTTTTGACTTCCTAGTTGTTTTTTTAACTTCTCTCCTAACCTTTTCATATTTTCTTTTGTCATCCTTTTCTTTGTTGTGTACGTACTTAGTGTATGTTTTTATCTTTAGTTTCAATTTTGTCCTTAATTCTTTATTCATCCATGGTGTATCATTACTGGCTAGTTTGTTCTTGCTTTTTATTGGGATATATTTCTCCTGGACTCCATTGATGACCGTTTTAAATGTTTCCCACCGCTGTTCTACTTCTTTGTTTGTCAGTAAATGTTTCCAGTTTATTTTTCCTAGTTCCATTCTCATTCCCTCATAATCATTTTTTCCCCCAATTTATTACTTTGGTCTTTGTCTTACTTATGTCCTTCTGAATCTTTATCTTAAAACTTTTTATGTTGTGATCACTATTGCCTAGATGTTCCCCTACCCTTACTTCTCTCATCTGTTCTGATTCATTTTTCATTACTAGATCCAGCAGTGCTTCTTCTCTTGTGCTTTTTATATACTGGAAGAGAAATGAGTGCTGCACACATTGTAAAACTCTACTCCCTCTATCCCTTTATCTACCTCTTCTTACCAGTTTATTTGGGGGTCGTTAAAATCTCCCATGATTATTATTATTTTATACCCTTTACTCATTTGACATATTTGTCTATATATTTCTTCCTCTACCTCCTTCCCACTATTAAGTGGTCTGTATTATACCCCTATTAGTGTGATCGAACCCTTCTTATCTTTTATTTCAATCCAAATGTATTCTGTTTCTATCCTTCTGTTAGTTATGTCACTTTTTTCTACCGCCATTATGTTATCTCTAATTAGTACAGCTACCCCACTCCCCCTTCTTCCTTCCCTATCCTTTTTGATTATGTTATAACCTGCAATATTTAGTTGCTAGTCCTGTCATTTATGGTAACCATGTTTCAGTTAGTCCTACTCTATCTGGTTCCTCGCTTCGGATTATTGCTTCCAGTTCCCCCTTTTTATTTCAGTGCTGTGTACATTGCTGTACAGACAGTTTAAATCATCTTTAGTAGTTGTTACTTTTACTTTTACACTTTTACCTTATCATTTTTCGTATTTGTCACTCCCGCTGTGTTTATTTCAGTTATTTTATTGTTTCCCAGACCTGGAATATTTAGGGTTTCTATAACATTGGCCTGGACTTTACTCTGGTCCCCCTCTTTTCTTACTCTTGTTTTATCATTTTTGCTAATATTTTTGCCTGAACCCTCCCCCCCCCCCCACCCTTTGTCGGTTTAATGTCTCATTAACCACCCTATTTATCCTTTCTGCTAGAACCTTGGTCCCAGCTTGGTTCACGTGCAGCCGGTCCCAATGGTACAGCTCCTTCCTGCCCCAGTACTGGTGGCAGTGCCCCTGAAAAGGAACATCTTTCCCACACCAATCCTTCATCCACCTGTTTACTTTCCTGATATGTTTGTCCTTATGCCAATTCGCATATGCTCAGGTAATAAATCGTCAAATTACTAACCTGGAGGTCCTACTTTTCCATTTAGTTACTAACTCCTGATATTCCATTAGCAGGACCTCCTCCCAATTCTTTCCCAGGTCATTGGTTCCGGTGTGGATCACAACAACTGGACCCTCCCCCTCCCTTTCCAGATTCCTTTCCAGCCATTTCGAGATGTCCCTTACCCTAGCACTAGATAGGCAACACACCCTTTGGGACTCTCGATCGTGACTGCAAATAATCGTTTCCATACCTCTAACTACCACCTTTCCACTCTGCACCTCTTCCCCTTGGATAGCCTCCTGGTCCAGGATGCCTTGGTTAGCATTCTGGCTGTCCTTCCCACAGTCTTTTTCCTTATCCTCACAGGTATCAAGTGTGTTGTACCTGTTGGACAGGACTACAGTCTGTGGGACCTTCTCCTCTATCTCCCCTCTGTTCCCACTACCCTGCTGACTACCAGTCACACTCTCCCTCTCCTGTACCTGTGCTACCCTCTGAGGTATGACTGGATTCTGGAGAAAACTGTTCACATATTCCTTCCCCTTCCTTATGTGTCGAAGTGTCTCTAACTCGTACTCCAGCTCAAATACTCTGAGCCAGATTGTCTCAAGCCAGAGACATTTACTGCAGATATGGCAATCCAGCACAGTCTTGCTGTCCACAAACTGCCAAATACTGAAATCCCGACACATAACCTGCACTGCAATTTCTAGTTTTTATTTGTTTATTTATTTAGTTAGTCTAGTTATTTCATTTATTTAATTATTATTATTTTTTAACATGTCTTAAATAATTTTTTAAGAGTACCCTAGATCTTTATTCTAGTTCTTTATCCTAAATCCTTATCCTAGATCCTTACTTCAATACTTAACCGCGATACTTATCTTAATTCCCTCAGGTTCCGCCGTTCCTTTCTCTGCACTGATTCTGACGTCACTATGACGTCACTTTTTCAAATTTCTATCTGTGGTTGAGTTGGTCTCGCTCTCACTGTGCTCTCTCTGCTGCTCCTTTATACCCGAGTCTCCACTGCCACCATGCTTTGTATCCCCGTCACTCTCACTGTACTCTCTCCGCTGCTCCTTTATACCCGAGTCTCCACTGCCACATGCTTTGTATCCCCGTCACTCTCGCTGTGCTCTCTCCGCTGCTCCTTTATACCCGAGTCTCCACTGCCACCGCGCTTTGTATCCCCGTCACTCTCGCTGTGCTCTCTCTGCTGCTCCTTTATACCCGAGTCTCCACTGCCACCATGCTTTGTATCCCCGTCACTCTCACTGTACTCTCTCCGCTGCTCCTTTATACCCGAGTCTCCACTGCCACATGCTTTGTATCCCCGTCACTCTCGCTGTGCTCTCTCTGCTGCTCCTTTATACCCGAGTCTCCACTGCCATCGCGCTTTGTATCCCCGTCACTCTCACTGTGCTCTCTCCGCTGCTCCTTTATACCCGAGTCTCCACTGCCACCATGCTTTGTATCCCCGTCACTCTCGCTGTGCTCTCTCTGCTGTTCCTTTATACCCGAGTCTCCACTGCCACACGCTTTGTATCCCCATCACTCTCACTGTGCTCTCTCCGCTGCTCCTTTATACCCGAGTCTCCACTGCCACACGCTTTGTATCCCTGTCACTCTCGCTGTGCTCTCTCCGCTGCTCCTTTATACCCGAGTCTCCACTGCCACACGCTTTGTATCCCCGTGACTCTCGCTATGCTCTCTCCGCTGCTCCTTTATACCCGAGAGTCTCCAATGCCACCATGCTTTGTATCCCTGTCACTCTCACTGTGCTCTCTCCGCTGCTCCTTTATACCCGAGTCTCCACTGCCATCGCGCTTTGTATCCCCGTCACTCTCACTGTGCTCTCTCCGCTGCTCCTTTATACCCGAATCTCCACTGCCACCACGCTTTGTATCCCTGTCACTCTCGCTGTGCTCTCTCTGCTGCTCCTTTATACCCGAGTCTCCACTGCCACCGCGCTTTGTATCCCCGTCACTCTCGCTGTGCTCTCTCCGCTTTTAATCTCGGGCCTCCGCTGTCGCTATGCTTTATATGTAGTGCAGTGAATGGCTTTGTAGGTCACTGTAAGCAGCACAGAAGTTGAAAGTGATTTATTTAGTGACTACTAATGTGGGGTGATGCAGTTTTAAAAGCAACAGCAAGGGCTGCAGGTTCATTACTTGGGCTGGGAAGCAATTCTTGCAGTGGGTGAAAGGATTATCCTCAAATGATTAGAGAAGCGAAGACAATATCAACCCATCATTAGTTTTCATCCATCTAGTTTCCGAAGATTATTAGAATAGCAAGCAATCCACTATAGTCTGAATTTAAGGAATACAGCTACGTCTGCCAATTAGGTTTTGATGATGTGAGACACAGTTATTATGACCCAGGAGTTGTATTTTGAGAGCATCTAAATTCTAGCACAGTACATACAATATCAAAGGTGACACTGATGATAGTATCATGTGGGAGCTGTACACCATTTAAACAGAAGATGCATGCAATTTATAACGCTGCTGTTCACAGATAAAATGGCAGAGAAATACCAACTCCTCCTTCACCAACACAGCCTGTACTGATCCCAGTATAATTGTATATAAGTATACATGTATTTTCACACAGACATACATTGCTTCCTTTGCAACAAATACTGCCAGGTGCAACTAAATTGTTACTTAACTTGTGTATTCTCTTTTTGCACATCAGTTTTAAAGAACATTGGAGGTTAAATTAACCTTCAGTGGGGATGAAAGTGGCTGGTTGTGGATCGGCCACCTGTTGTATACAGCACCTGATTTTCCTTTCCATTGATCAGAGGGCTTCCTGCTCCATCGTACTTGCGTCGGTGGAATAAACCCTCAGATCTCAGGCCCAAAATGTTCAGTAAATCACTCAATGTGAAGAAGATAAATATGTATAAATATATATAAATATGTATAAATATATATAAAAATGTATAAATATATATAACTATATATGGCGCCTTTAATGTAGCAAAATGTCGTAAGGTCAGCGTTGATTTCAAAATGAAACACACAGCCACTTTGAAACCAATTGCATTCACAGTTTGACTCTGAAATAGTCCCCTTCAGACAGCCTATCCTTTCACTATGATCAAAGACAAAAATTTGATTGCTGTGAGGACACTGCTCAAAATTGGTTGTTCATTTATCAGTTAAAATGCTCTTATTGTTGCTTAGATCTTTTACAAGGAAGAGAAGAGGAGCCAACTGAGTGACTATAGCTTTGAACTAAGAAGCAGCTTGTCTCCAGGAGGATTATTGACTTGGGGTTGATCAGCATTCGTCTACTTAGTTCCTGGAACCAATACAAATTTCAGTCTCCATATGCGTCTGGGTTGCCAGTCACAGAAGTTTGATGGATTTGTTATAGTGCTAGGTAATAGCTGCATCATTGTGATTGTGTTCAGCCTATCTCCATGATACTCCAGACGAATGATTTCCAAAGTTGGCCAAGAATAACTATAAAAAGTAAAAATAAAAGTAAAAGTGCATTCAGATACAGCATTGAAATTGGACATGGCTTTTAGTTTTTAAGTGACTTATCACTGTAACGTAAAGATAGCTAGAATGGTATTATAATTCCACTGATAATAATTAGGGACAGTATGACGCAATGGATTAAGTTGCTTTTATACTCCAACCCAGATCTTGTCCAGCCCAGGTCTTGGGACAGCAAGCAAGCTGTGCCTCTGTCCCACATTTAGATTTCTAATGTGCAGTCAGTCTTCATGTTAGCTGCCAGCATTGTGGTTGCCCACCATTCCACAGGTGCACAGACTGGCCATGACATTATGGCCAATGCGCACGAGTGGAGTAGTGACATACTAACATACAAATTAAGAACAGGAGTAGACCATTCGGCCCCTCGAGCCTGCTCTGCCATTTGATAAGATCATGGCTGATCTGATTGTGACCTCAATCCTACTTTCCCGTCTACCTACCACAACCTTTGACTCCCTTGTTAATTGGGAATCTAACTAACTCAGCCTTAAAAATATTCAATAACCCTGCATCCACCGCTCTCTGGGGGAGGGAGTTCTGTAGACTCACAACCCTCAGAGAAAAAATGTCTCCTCATCTCCTGCTTAAGTGGGAGACCCCTTACTTTTAAACTACAGCCCCTAGTTCTAGTCTCTCCCACAAGTGGAAACATCCTCTCAGCATCTACCCCTTCTAGTCCTCTCAGGATTATATGTTTCAACAAGATCACCTCTCATTCTTCTAAACTCCAGTGTATGCAGGCCCAACTTGTCCAACCTTTCCTCATAAGATAACCCCCTCATCCCAGGAATCAGTCGAGTGAACCTTCTCTGAACTGCCTCCAAAGCAATTATGTCCGTTCTTAAATAAGGACAGCAAAACTGCGCAGGGTATTCTAGATGTGGTCTCACCAATGCCCTGTACAACTGTACTTCTGTCCTCTTGTACATCTCTACTTTTATATTCCATTCCCCTTGCAATAAATGACAACATTCCATTTGCCTTCCTAATCACTTGCTTTACTTGCATACTAACTTCTTGTGATTCATGTACTAGGACACCCAGATCCCTCTGTAACCCAGAGTTCTGCAATCTCTCTCCATTTAAATAATATACTGCTTTTCTATTCCACCTGCCAAAGTGGACAAGTTTACATTTTCTCACATTATACTCCATCTGCAATTTTTCTGCCCATTCACTTAACCTATCTATATTCGTTTGCATACTCCTTATGTCCTCTTCACAACTTACTTTCCTAATTCTGACATTGCATCATGATATCACTACAGAGAGACTAGCAATGTCCATGTTGGTACCAAGTTACCGACCTCTCTTAATGAGGCCACAAAAGGATGGGTGCTGGTGAAAATGGAGACAATTCTTTTGGTTCACTAAGCTGGTGGAGGTCTTTGTTCACAAGACAACAGGCATTTTGCAGAGGGATTTAGAGAGGATGGGTTGCTGAGACCTGCTGGGGTAATAGAAGGAGCATGGAGAGATTCACTGCTAGGATCAAAAGGGGCAGGGAAGGTGGAGAGGATGGTAGAGATGTTGATCCACGAAGATCCCATCAGATGAGACAAGCTCAGGGAGAGGGGAATAAGGCAGCTCAGGTGGTTG
Source organism: Heptranchias perlo (assembly GCF_035084215.1). NCBI lineage: Eukaryota > Metazoa > Chordata > Chondrichthyes > Hexanchiformes > Hexanchidae > Heptranchias > Heptranchias perlo. Next base: position 133,475,557 of record NC_090325.1, read on the forward strand.
CTTGGGAATAGCCAGCAGCTTCTGTCAGCTCCAACAGTGCAGGTTGGAGTACAGAAAAGGGCATGAGCCTACCCAGGAGAGACAAGAATTCAACTGAGGAGTAGTGGCAGATGGGGTAGGGAATTGATGGGGATATGTTGCTGTGAACTAGGGAGGAGGAAGGAGAAATATGAATAGTGCAGACCAGGAACAACAAAATATTGTATAGTTAAATAATTAAACAACTAACAGGAGGAGGAGGCTCTGCAAACATCCCCATCCTCAATGATGGCGGAGTCCAGCACGTGAGTGCAAAAGACAAGGCTGAAGCGTTTGCAAACATCTTCAGCCAGAAGTGCAGAGTAGATGATCCATCTCGGCCTCCTCCCGATATCCCCACCATCACAGAAGACAGACTTCAGCCAATTCGATTCACTCCACGTGATATCAAGAAACGGCTGAGTGCACTGGATACAGCAAAGTCTATGGGCCCCGACAACATCCCGGCTGTAGTGCTGAAGACTTGTGCTCCAGAACTAGCTGCGCCTCTAGCCAAGCTGTTCCATTACAGCTACAACACTGGCATCTACCCGACAATGTGGAAAATTGCCCAGGTATGTCCTGTCCACAAAAAGCAGGACAAATCCAACCCGGCCAATTACCGCCCCATCACTCTCCTCCCAATCATCAGCAAAGTGATGGAAGGTCATCGACAGTGCTATCAAGCGGCACTTACTCACCAATAACCTGCTCACCGATGCTCAGTTTGGGTTCCGCCAGGACCACTCGGCACCAGACCTCATTACAGCCTTGGTCCAAACATGGACAAAAGAGCTGAATTCCAGAGGTGAGGTGAGAGTGACTGCCTTTGACATCAAGGCAGCATTTGACCGAGTGTGGCACCAAGGAGCCCTAGTCAATTTGAAGTCAATGGGAATCAGTGGGAAAACTCTCCAGTGGCTGGAGTCATACTTAGCACAAAGGAAGATGGTAGTGGTTGTTGGAGGCCAATCATCTCAGCCCCAGGGCATTGCTGCAGGAGTTCCTCAGGGCAGTGTCCTAGGCCTTCAGCTGCTTCATCAATGACCTTCCCTCCATCATAAGGTCAGAAATGGGGATGTTCGCTGATGACTGCACAGTGTTCAGATCCATTCGCAACCCCTCAGATAATGAAGCAGTCCGAGCCTGCATGCAGCAAGACCTGGACAACATCCAGGCTTGGGCTCATAAGTGGCAAGTAACAATCGTGCCAGACAAGTGCCAGGCAATGACCATCTCCAACAAGAGAAAGTCTAACCATCTCCCCTTGACATTCAACGGCATTACCATCGCCGAATCCCCGACCATCAACATCCTGGGAGTCACCGTTGACCAGAAACTTAACTGGACCAGCCATATAAATACTGTGGCTACAAGAGCAGGTCAGAGGCTGGGTATTCTGCGACGAGTGACTCACCTCCTGACTCCCCAAAGCCTTTCCACCATCTACAAGGCACAAGTCAGGAGTGTGATGGAATACTCTCCACTTGCCTGGATGAGTGCAGCTCCAACAACATTCAAGAAGCTCGATACCATCCAGGACAAAGCAGCCCGTTTGATTGCCACCCCATCCACCACCCTAAACATTCACTCCCTTCACCACCGGCGCACTGTGGCTGCAGTGTGCACCATCCACAGGATGCACTGCAGCAACTCGCCAAGGCTTCTTCGACAGCATCTCCCAAACCTGTGACATCTACCACCTAGAAGGACAAGAGCAGCAGGCACATGGGAACACCACCTGCACGTTCCCCTCCAAGTCACACACCATCCCGACTTGGAAATATATCGCCGTTCCTTCATCGTCGCTGGGTCAAAATCCTGGAACTCCCTTCCTAACAGCACTGTGGGAGAACCTTCACCACACGGACTGCAGCGGTTCAAGAAGGCGGCTCACCACCACCTTCTCAAGGGCAACTAGGGATGGACAATAAATGCCGGCCTCGCCAGCGACACCCACATCCCATGAACGAATAAAAAAAAGTATTTCGATAGCACGCCTCATGTGAAGGAACATGTCTCAAAGCACTTTACATTAAGGAGAGAAAACCTAATGGTTGCTAAACAGGAGGGAGACGGGAAAACAGAAATGGTTAGGATGAAGAGGGCTGAAAGCAGGGTTGAAGAAAAATGTTATTGAAAAAAAGGGTTTTGAGTATATTTTTGAAAGCAGGAAAGGAGGTGGCAAGGAAGATGAAGCTAGGCAGGGAGTTCCAGAGGAGAAGAGCGTAATACAATGAAAGAAAGACATGCATTTATTATAGCGCCTTCCATGACACCAGGACGTTCCAAAGCGCTTTTCAGCCAATGTAGAACTTTTGAAGTGTAGTCACTGTTGTAATGTAGGAAACGCAGCAGCCAAATTGCACACAAAAAGGTCCCACAATTAGCAATGTGAAAATGACCAAATCATCTGTTTTAGTGATTTTGGTTGAGGAATCAATATTGGCCAGGGCACCAGGGAGAACTCCTCTGCTCTTCTTCGAAATAGTGCCACGGGAACTGTTGTGTCCAACTGAGAGGGCAGACGTTTAACGTTTCAGTTTAACGTTTCATCTGAAAGATGGCACCTCCGATAGTGCAGCACTCCCTCAGTACTGCACTGAAGTATCAGCCTAGATTATGTGCTCAAGTTTCTGGAGTGGGACTTTAACCCAGAACCTTCTGACTCAGAGGCAAGAGTGCTACCACTGAGCCACGGCTAATACCTAATGATGTAATAAGTAGCTACCAATAGTGGAGCAGAGGCAGCAGGAGATGAAGTAGGGAAGCAAAATGGGGCAAAGAAGAGCAGGCAGAGAGGTAGAGGAGCCCGGTTCTGGAACAGCAACCAACATACACAAACAAGTGAACTGTGATCTACAGTAGCGATAACATTCAACCAGGAAACAAAGACACGAAGCTCAGTTCATTGAAAATATTAGACAATACCATGCAGGTTAAGAAGGGGGAATCACTGAAATTCTTGCATACAGGATGCTGCCAGGTTGGGCTCCCACGAGTTTCACACAGGTAATTCATAATTAAGATATCTGATTAAAACAGTCCAGTTGCAGTGTCCTTAAATCAATGCATTCAGCTGTTTTAAGTATCAAATGGCTGGTTTCATTATCTGCCCAAGGAGCCAGATGTCACTTCTCCTTTTCCTTCTCCCATAGTGTTCTGGTTTCATTTTGCGTTCTTTTTAATGTGTTTTCTATTTGTTTTCTTCCTTTCTTCCTGCTTGCTGTACTTTTCTTTTTACTCATTCTTGTTTCCAGCAGTTGAGCACTGCCACATGGAGAGGCTGCAGGAGATAGAAGGGGTGCCATTGAGAGCTGGAGGGGATCATTTACTAACCAAAACTCACCTGGCACAATAACTGGAATACAGACCCTATAATGCTGAGAGATAGTTCAGGAGAAATAGAGCAAATTCCTCCTTCTTTGCTCTGTTGCATACTCTAATCTCATTGTGGTGGGAGATACCAGCCACCAACAAGCTGTGTGTCGAACCATCATTAATACCCACTTAAAGTTGGCCCAGACAATATAACAAAATATTGCAGGAGATCAGTATCAAAATTGGAGTGGTCTCCCAGGTCAAAGGTCAATGTAAAAGACAGCAAAAATACTTCAAGTTAATCTGAACAAGCTATTTTGAGGAGGTGCACCATCCCCGGAAGAACAATAGGGAAATAGGGAAACAAAAGAGAACAGAAAACGGGAAAAATATTAAATAACAGAAATATAAGGTGACAGAACTGATTTTGGCAACCTATGACTTTGTCCAAGACAGCTGAGAGATAATTCAGCATTACTATGAAGTAGCTGACAACATGCTTCGTGTTATTCCCCAACAGATAGGACAGGCAGATGACCTGCATTCTGACTTCTGTCAAAATAACTTAGAAGGTACTAGATAATATGTGAGTTAGAAGGCCTCCAGCACAGATAAAATTGCAGCAGCATTTTTGGGTCCACTTATCTGAATCACCCAAATACCATGACTGTGACATCGATGAGGACGAAATAGTTGTGTTCAGTGAGGCAGAGATTACACCACATACTATTTGTAATAAAAACAGAAAATGCTGAAAAACACACAGCAGGTCAGGCAGCATCTGTGGAGAGAGAAACTGAGTTAACGGGCCCGATAATAACGCAGAGACGGGGGAGGGAGTGCAATAGTGGGCGTGAAACCCGGAAGATCGGGGGACACGTGGGAATGTCCAATTTCAACATGGATACTTCATTATCATTCTACTTCCAGGTTTTGCATCTCCAATGTGTGTGAGCTGGCGTGATGTGACCCCTGCATGACACGATTTCAACTCGACTATTTAAAGGGCTAATACAAGGATGGAATTTGGAGGAGTTGGGAGCATTTGGAAAGACATGGAAAAGTTAGAATATGGAGTCAGGACATTCAAAGGCTGTGCCGCGTTTCAATGATTCCTCACTTGATGTACTGCTGGGTACAATAAGGAGCATGAAGGAGGTACTGTTCCCCAGCAACTATAGGAAGAAACCTTACCAAGTAGGCACAGTTAGAGGTGGCAGAAGAGGTCAGCAGGAGTATTGTGCCCCGTACCGGGATCATTGCTGGAAGCAGTTTAATGATCATACCAGGTCAGGAAAGGTGAGTACAGTTGCAGATTCACCTACATCCTGTCATGCAACCTCCCCCCTTCACTCTGTCTTGTCAAGCGTACTCTGTCACATCATTCATCACAGCCACGTAAGTTTCACGAGTACCTATCATTCACTTTCTATGCACTTCCTCACATCCCCATTTATCCACCACTGCCACTCACCCCAACCCTTAAGCAATATGATGCCACCTCAGTCAGCTCACCAGATTGTAAACATACTAGGGGAAAAATTGGATAAGGGTCCGTTCTGGGCGGTGTTAGCGAAATGTGCTAACACCCCGCGTCCAATGGACCCTGGGCAGGCAAGACGCAAGTTTGGACCCAAGGGAGCACTTACCTGCAATCGGCTTTCCTTCCCAGGCCTTGCACATGGAATCAATGCAATTTGCACTTTCCACCACCAGAGGGAGCTCCATCTCTTAAAGGGTGGATGTTTCTTAGAAATCTCTTAAAGGTAGTTTGTGCCTGTTATTTGCTGAAAATAACAGTCTACTGTCTGCATGGAGTCTGAATGGAGATCAGACCACGCACACTTAAAACACAGATACAGATCCCATCCCTATGTTTACACACTGATGAGTTATGTTAAAACATTGAATAAAGGTTGGGGACTACTAAATCCCACATCCTCCAATCTGCACGCCAGACCTCACCAATCTGCCGATCTGAGTTGGTACCAGGTGTGCGAGAGTGCGTGCACCAAGGTTCTCTGCTGATGCACTAGAGCCCTTGATGCAAGAAGTGGACAGAAGGAGGGACATCCTATATCCGCGATGGGGGCAAGAGGCCCTCCAGACAGATATTCAAAAGGCAGCGGGGGATGAAGTCAATGCCAGGAGCACAGCATCATGAACATGGATGCAGTGCAGGAAGAGGTTCAATGCTTTGACATGAGTGGTCAAGGTGAGTGAGGTCAACTGTCAAGTGGCATCTCCTACCAACTGCACCACGCACTACACCCCCCCATCACCCACATACCAACAAACTCTTTCCATCAGTACTCAACTCTTCCAATCAGATGCTTCCTCTCACCCTTACACATTACCACTGTTTCAAGCCTCCCACCCACAACTCACAGGCCAAACACACTGGCAGCTATTCATCCATGACAGGCACATCACCCAGGCACACGTCCCGCTTTCTTTCAGGAGAAGGTGGTGCATATCAAGAGGCAGCAAGTGGCAGTGGCATTTAGCCCCTCGAGCCTGTTCCACCATTCAATGAGATCATGTGACCTAACTCGATATACCCATGTTAGCCCATATCCCTTAATACCCTTGGTTCACGGAAATCTATCAATCTCAGATTTAACATTCACAAGTGAGCTAGCATCAACTGCCGTCTGCAGAAGAGCGTTTCAAACGTCTCCCACCCTTTGCGTGTAGAAGCATTTCCTAACTTCACTCCTGCACTTCCTGGCTCTAAATGTTAGGCTATGTCCCCGCGTCCTAGTATTGAAGTCTACGAAATCTCCAAAAACAGTTACAAATGTCTCGGCAGCCATAGGTAATAATCCAGCCACTAACCTGTAAATCCTGCATGGTCCCTTTAAATAGCGCCGAAGGGGGGTTCCCCAAGCACTCTAAGACACATTCAGATGTTCGGGGTTAAGACTGTGCGTCGACTGGTAGTTGAATTGAGCGTTAAGCCCCAAAATGTTATCTATCACTTTAAATCAGCGTTGCACACTGATTGAAGCCATTTCTCCCTACTTTACATGATTCCAGCGTTCATTATCTGCGCCTGCGCAAACTCCAATACCAAGATGGTGTCTGGCGCACGTCACGCAGGAAACGTGCGTGTGCATCCAAGACGCCATCTTGGATGTCGGAGAGGCTTTGTAGCGCCGAAACAATGGGCGCTACACGGCCCAATTTAGCGCCCATGTTCTCAAATGCATACCAGTGGCAATCGTGATGCACCTGCATCGGGTGAACACATGACTTACAGACACTCATAGGTCTGTCATTCCCCCTTGTAGGAGAAGCGAGCACAAAATACAAGGGAGATGGAGAGGACTGGAGGTGGCCCGTCACAGATCGTGCCCCTGACATCTGCAGAGGAAGAGGCCATGGAGATCAGTGGAGTTTCTGTGTCCCTGACCATTGGAGATGGAGAGACCGGGACTTTGCAGCTGCCTGGTGACAGAATTAAATATCTCCAACCCACATCTCATACAAAACTCAGTCACGTTGACTTGATTTCAGCACCAAGCGAAATATGATCATCTTAATTATGCTAAACAGCAACATTTTTACATTGCCATTACTAATTCATATCCGTCTTTTCTCTCCTCCAGGGCCTTCACACGAAGAACAGTAGTCCGTGGATCTTCTGAGTGACAATTCCTCAGAGGAGCTGATTCCTTCTGAAGGTGCTCCATCACAGGACACATACTCACCAGGCACCAGTGCGGATACGAGCACGTCGGTGGGTCCTCTTAGACAGTTAGGTGGGTTTTCATCTGGTGAGTCACAGTTCACAAGTGAGCACGAGCAGAGAGTGGTGGTAGGGACAGCTGTGGAGAGTTCATGTCGGAGGGCACCGTCCTCTCTAAGCTCTGCTCAGCTGAACATAGATGCTGAACCCCGGGGGCCATTGATGAAAAGGAGAATCATAGAGGGTCAGCAGCAAATTTGCGAAGTACTGGCAGTCGTCGCACGCACACTGTTCACAACAGCAGAGAGGATGGAGGAGTCCAGCTCAAGCATTTGTGGATTCATGTTGCTGGCCATCGCGAGGATATCTTCCATGGATAGAGTGGTCTCCTCCATGAAAATTCAATTGTGGCAATCAAATCAGTCCCTGACCATGGCCATGCAGACTAACAGGATGAGAGATACCTCTACCACCTTAAACAGGATGAGAGATACCTCTACCACCTTAAACAGGATGAGAGATACCATAGCCATGGCCTTACAATGCCTCACTGATATGCTCCAAGCTGCTCCCCCACAGAATGGTGAGAGTGATGTGCTGCTGGCCCAGGAGAAGGATGATGGCGAAAGGGGACATGGAAGTGGGAACTCCACTCAAAGTGCTCCCACGTCTCATCCGTTGCCCCTCCCCCCCTCAACCAGTACCCAACATGCTGCTTCCTCACCCGATGGCCTAGTCCGCCCCTGCACAGATGAAGGTGGAGCAGTCTTTGGCGGGGCCCTCACAGGCTCCAACACCCAGAGGTCGTAGGCCAAGAGCATCTCAAAAGTCAGAACAGGGATCTGAGCAGCCTGCCTCCACCTCTACTGAGGCCATAGGGTTTGCAGCACATAGGAGAGGTAGGCAAAGGAAAAGAAAAACTTTGTAGTTCATCAAGGATATGCACATGGGTGTTTGTGAAAATGTTATGTCAATAAGTTCCCTTTTTTTTAATCAAATCAGATAAAATTTATGAATTTGCACCACTTTCTCATGTTGCCCATTAAGAGCATAAGAACATAGGAAATAGGAGCAGGAGTAGGCCATACGGCCCCTTGAGCCTGCTCCACCATTCAATCAGATCATGGCTGATCTTCGACCTCAACTCCACTTTCCTGCCTGAGCCCCATATCCCTTGATTCCCCTAGAATCTAAAAATCTATCGATCTCAGCCTTGAATATATTCAATGACTCAGCATCCACAGCCCTCTGGGGTGGAGAATTCCAAAGATTCACAACCCTCTGCATGAAGAAATTTCTCCTCATCTGAGTCTTGAATGGCCGACCCCGTTTCCTGTGATTAAGCCCCCTAGTTCTAGACTCTCTAGCTAGGGGAAACAATCTCTCAGTATCTACCCTGTCAAGCCCCCTCATAATTTATATGTTTCAATGAGATCCCCTCTCATTCTTCTGGACTCCAGAGAGTATAGGCCCATTCTACACAACCTCTCTTCATAGGACAACCCTCTCATCCCAGGAATTAATCTAGTGAATTTTTGTTGCACCGTCTCTAAGGCAAGTATATCCTTCCTTAGATAAAGTACTCCAGGTGAGGTCTCACCAATGCCCTGTACAACCATTGCAAGGAATCTTACAACACCAGGTTATAGTCCAACAATTTTATTTTAAAATCACAAGCTTTCGGAGATTGTCCCCTTCGTCAGGTGAGTAGTGAATGAGAAGCTCTCATTCACTACTCACCTGACGAAGGGGACAATCTCCAAAAGCTTGTGATTTTAAAATAAAATTGTTGGACTATAACCTGGTGTTGTAAGATTCCTTACATTTGTCCACCCCAGTCCATCACCGGCATCTCCACATCATCTGTACAACCATAGTAAGACTTCATTACTCTTGTACTCCAACCTCCTTGCAATAAAGGCCAACATGCCATTTGTCTTCCTACTTGCCTGCTGTACCTGCATACTAACTTTTTGTGTTTCTTGTCAAGGACACCCAAGTCTCTCTGAACACCAACATTGAATAGTTTCTCACCATTTAAAAAATATTCAGTTTTTCTATTTGTCCGACCAAAGTGAATAACCTCACATTTCCCCACATCATATTCCATCTGCCACCCAATCACTTAACCCATCTATATTCCTTTGCAGACTCTTTGTGTCCTCCTCACAGCTTACTTTCCCACCTAGCTTTGTATCGTCAGCAAACTTGGATACATTACACTCGGTCCCTTCATCTAAGTCATTAATATAGATTGTAAATAGCTGAGGCCCAAGCACCGATCCTTGCGGTACCCCACTAGTTACAGCCTGCCAACCTGAGAATTACCTGTTTATCCCTACTCTCTGTTTTCTGTCCTTCAACAATCCTCTATCCATGCTAATATATTACCCCCAAACCCATGAGCCCTTACCTCATGTATCAACCTTTTATGTGGCACCTCATTAAATGCATTTTGAAAATCCAAATATACTACATCCATTGGTTCTTCTTTATCTACCCTGCTAGTTACATCCTCAAAAAACTTTAATGAATTTGTCAAACACAATTTCCCTTTCATAAAACCATGTTGACTCTGCTTAATCATATTATGATTTTCTCAGTGCCCTATTACCACTTCCTTAATAATGGATTCCAGCATTTTCCCGACGACCGATGACAGGCTAACTGGCCTTTTTCAAAATTTATTCATGGGAAGTGGGCGTCGCTGGAGAGGCCGGCATTTATTGCCCATCCCTAATTGCCCTTGAGAAGGTGGTGGTGAGCCGCCTTCTTGAACCGCTGCAGTCTGTGTGGTGAAGGTTCTCCCACAGTGCTGTAAGGAAGGGAGTTCCAGGATTTTGACCCAGCGACGATGAAGGAACAGTGATATATTTCCAAGTCGGAATGGTGTGTGACTTGGAGGGGAACGTGCAGGTGGTGTTGTTCCCGTGTACCTGCTGCTCTTGTCCTTCTAGTTGGTAGAGGTCACGGGTTTGGGAGGTGCTGTCGAAGAAGCCTTGGCGAGTTGCTGCAGTGCATCCTGTAGATGGTACACACTACAGCCACTGTGCACCAGTGGTGAAGGGAGTGAATGTTTAGGGTGGTGGATAGGGGTGCCAATCAAGCGGGCTGCTTTGTCCTGGATGGTGTCAAGCTTCTTGAGTGTTGTTGGAGCTGCACTCATCCAAGCAAGTGGAGAGTATTCCATCACACTCCTGACTTGTGCCTTGTAGATAGTGGAAAGGCTTTGGGGAGTCAGGAGGTGAGTCACTCGCCGCAGAATATCCAGCCTCTGACCTGCTCTTGTAGCCACAGTATTTATATGGCTGGTCCAGTTAAGTTTCTGGTCAACGGTGACTCCCAGGATGTTGATGGTGGGGGATTCGATGATGGTAATGCCGTTGAATGTCAAGTGGAGGTGGTTAGACTCTCTCTTGTTGGAGATGGTGATTGCCTAGCACGAATGTTACTTGCCACTTATGAGCCCAAGCCTGGATGTTGTCCAGGTCTTGCTGCATGCGGGCTCGGACTGCTTCATTATCTGAGGGGTTGCGAATGGAACTGAACACTGTGCAATCATCAGCGAACATCCCTATTTCTGACCTTATGATGGAGGGAAAGTCATTCGTGAAGCAGCTGAAGATGGTTGGGCCTAGGACACTGCCTTGAGGAATGCCTGCAGCAATGTCCTGGGGCTGAGATGATTGGACTCCAACAACCACTACCATCTTCCTTTGTGCTATGTATGATTCCAGCCACTGGAGAGTTTTCCCCCTGATTCCCATTGACTTCAATTTACTAGGGCTCCTTGGTGCCACACTCGGTCAAATGCTGCCTTGATGTCAAGGGCAGTCACTCTCACCTCATCTCTGGAAGTCAGCTCTTTTGTCCATGTTTGGACCAAGGCTGTAATGAGGTCTGGAGCCGAGTGGTTCTGGCGGCACCCAAACTGAGCATCAGTGAGCAGGTTATTGGTGAGTAAGTGCTGCTTGATAGCACTGTCGACGACACCTTCCATCACTTTGCTGATGATTGAGAGTAAACTGATGGGGCGGTAATTGGCCGGATTGGATTTGTTTTGCTTTTTGTGGATAGGACATACCTGGGCAATTTTCCACATTGTCAGGTAGATGCCAGTGTTGTAGCTGTACTGGAACAGCTTGGCTAGAGGCACAGCTAGTTCTGGAGCACAAGTCTTCAGCACTACAGCCGGGATGTTGTCGGGGCCAATAACCTTTGCTGTATCCAGTGCACTCAGCCGTTTCTTGATATCACGTGGGGTGAATCGAATTGGCTGAAGACTGGCTTCTGTGATGGTGGGGATATCGGGAGGCGGCCGAGATGAATCATCCACTCGGCACTTCTGGCTGAAGATGTTTGCATACGCTTCAGCCTTGTCTTTTGCACTCACATGCTGGACTGTGCCATCATTGAGGATGGGGATGTTTACAGAACCTCCTCCTCCCGTTAGTTGTTTAATTGTCCACCACCATTCACGACTGGATGTGGCAGGACTGCAGAGCTTTGATCTGATCCGTTGGTTGTGGAATCGCTTAGCTCTGTCTATAGCATGTTGCTTCCGCTGTTTAGCACGCATGTAGTCCTGAGTTGTAGCTTCACCAGGTTGGCACCTCATTTTTAGGTACGCCTGGTGCTGCTCCTGGCATGCTCATCTACACTCCTCATTGAACCAGGGTTGATCCCCTGGCTTGTTGGTAATGGTAGAGTGAGGAATATGCCGGGCCATGAGGTTACAGATTGTGCTGGAATACAATTCTGCTGCTGCTGATGGCCCACAGCGCCTCATGGATGCCCAGTTTTGACCTGCTAGATCTGTTCTGAATCTATCCCATTTAGCACGGTGGTAGTACCACGCAATACGTTGGATGGTGTCCTCAGTGCGAAGACGGGACTTCGTCTCCACGAGGACTGTGCGGTGGTCACTCCTACCAATACTGTCATGGACAGATGCATTTGTGACAGGTAGATTGGTGAGGACGAGGTCAAGTAAGTTTTTCCCTCGTGTTGGTTCGCTCACCACCTGCCGCAGGCCCAGTCTGGCAGCTATGTCCTTCAGGGCTCGGCCAGCTCGGTCAGTAGTGGTGCTACCGAGCCACTCTTGGTGATGGGCAATGAAGTCCCCCACCCAGAGTACATTCTGTGCCCTTGCTACCCTCAATGCTTCCTCCAAGTGGTGTTCAACATGGAGGAGGACTGATTCATCAGCTGAGGGAGGGCAGTAGGTGGTAATCAGCAGGAGGTTTCCTTGCCCATGTTTGACCTGATGCCATGAGATTTCATGGGGCCCAGAGTCAATGTTGAGGACTCCCAGGGCCACTCCCTCCTGACTGTATATCACTGTACCGCCACCTCTGGTGGGTCTGTCCTGCCGGTGGGACAGGACATACCCAGGGATTGTGATGGAAGAGTCTGGGATGTTGGCTGAAAGGTATGATTCTGTGAATATGGCTATGTCAAGCTGTTGCTTGACTAGCTTGTGGGACAGCTCTCACATTTTGGCACAAGTCCCCAGATGTTAGTGAGGAGGACTTTGCAGCGTCGACTAGTCTTGATTTGCCTTTGTCGTGTCCGGTGCCTAGTGGTCTGATGCCGGGTGGTCTGTCTGGTTTTATTCTTATTGTGACTTTTTTAGCGAGATTTTACAACTGAGTGGCTTGTAGTTCCCTGTTTTCTCTCTCTCTCCCTTCTTGAAAAGTGGGGTAGCATTTGCTACCTTCCAATCCACTGGGACCATTTCAAAATCTAGAGAATTTTGGAAGATCATAACCAATGCATCCACTATCTCTGCAGCCATCTCTTTTAGAACCCTTGGATGTAGGCCATCAGGTCGGCTTTTAGTCCCATTAGTTTGTCCACTACTTTTCCTCTAGTGATATTAATTGTTTTAAGTTCCTCACTCACATTTACCCCTTGGTTCCCAACTATTTCTGGTATGCTTTTCTGTCTTCTACTGTGAAGACAGATACAAAATATTTGTTTAACGCATCTGCCATTTCCTGATTCCCCATTATAATTTCTCCTATCTCAGCCTCTAAGGGACCAACGTTTACTTTTGCTACTCTCTTCCTTTTTACATACTTGTAGAAGCTCTTACAATCCATTTTTATATTTCTTGACTTTCATATTCTATTTTCTCCCTTTTTATCAATTTTTTGGTCATTGTTTGTTGGTTTCTAAAGCTCTCCCAATCCCCAGGTTTATTTCTCTTCTTGGCAACATTATAGGCCTCTTCTTTCAATCTAATACTCTCCTTAACTTCTTTAGATAGCCACGGGTGGATCACTCTTCCCGTGGAGTTTTTATTTCTCAATGGAATGTATGTTTCTTGAGAATATTGAAATATTTCTTTAAATGTTTGCCATTGCTTTTCAACTGTCAAACCCTAATTTAATTTCCCAATCTACCTTTGACAACTTGTCCCTCATACTTATGTAATTGGCTTTATTTAAGTTTAAGGCTCTAGTTTCTGACTTAAGTACGTTACTCTCAAACTCAATGTGAAATTCTGTCATATTATGATCGCTCTTCCCCAGAGGTTCTTTTACTGTGAGATTACTAATTAACCCTGTCTCACTACACAATACAAGATCTAAAATAGCCTGTTCCCTTGCTGGTTCCATTATGTATTGTTCTGGGAAACTGTCTCAAATACATTCCATGAACCCATCTTCCAAACTATCTATGCCAATTTGATTTGCCTGGTCTATATGCAGATTAAAGTCCCCCATGATTACTGCATTCCCTTTGTTACAAGCTCCTATTATTTCATGATTAATACTCTGTCCAATGGTATAGCTACTATTAGGGGGCCTATAAAATACTCCCACCAGTGTTTTCTGCTCCTTGTTATTTCTTATTTCCACCTGTACTGATTCTACTTCCTGATCCTCCGAGCCAAGGTCCTTTCTCACTGCTGCCCTTATGTCATCCTTTATTATTAGAGCTACACCCCCTTCTTTTCCATTCTGCCTGTCTTTTCTAAATGTCTTGTATCCTGGAATATTTAGTTCCCAACCTTGGTCATTTACCTACCATGTCTCTGTAATGGCTATTAGGTCAAACCCATTTATCACTATTTGTGCAATTAATTCATCTATTTTGTTACGAATGCTCCATGCATTCAGATAAAGAGCCTTTAATTTTAACATTTTTTCCATTTTTTCCTGCTTTGACCTTACTTGTTGTTGCACTATTATTGGTAAACTCTCTGTCCCTTCCTGTCACACTCTGCTTATCTTTACCCAAGTCATTACACTGTTCTATTGTCTTAACTTTTCTCGTTAGATTTCTAAATTTCCCCTGATTCCTTCCCCCCACCCTTTTTTAGTTTAAAGCCCTATCCACAACCCTAGTTGTTCGATTCGACAAGACGCTGGTCCCAGCCCGGTTTAAGTGGAGCCCGTCCCATTGGAACAGCTCCCTCTTTCCCCAGTACTGGTGTCAGTGCCCCATGAATCGAAACCCCTTCCTCCCACACCACTCTTTGAACCACTTATTTAACTCTCTGATCTGTTTGTCCCTATGCCTATTTGCACGTGGTTCAGGTAGCAATCCAGAAATTCTTACCTTTGAGTACCATTCTTATGTGCAACTCACCTTTTCAATTGGTTGGTGATGAATGTGAAGACATCAATTAACTGGGACCAATTGGGGGATGTGCAATTGGTGAGTGGTTGGTTACAGGACTGCTTCGTGTGAGTGGGGGTGGTCAGGGATATGATAATTACTTTGGTCCAGTGTGAGTGACTAACTGAACCTGCGAGCTATTAGGGAATCCCTGGCATCCCGAACAGCAATGTGAGCAGGTAGTCTGGCATTGGGTGCCCCATCGTCATCCTCCTCCTCTTCCTCCTCCTCATCCTTCTCTTCTCCATCGGAATCCTCATCAGATGATGAGTGATGAGCAATTTGTTCCTCCTCCACCTCAAGTCCTCACTGCTGCACTATGTTGTGCAGAACGCAGCACACAACAAGCACCCTGGAGACCCTTGCTGGCGAGTACTGAAGGGTGCCCCAGACCTGTCCAAGCATCTGAAGTGCATCTTGAACATGCCAATGGCTTGCTTGGTGACACATCTGGATGTCATAATGGCTCGCGTTGTAGCGCTCTTGGTGTTCATTGGTGGGGTTCTTCAGAGGTGCCCTCAGCCCAAGTTTGAATAGAGTATTCTTTGCCACATAGCAGCCACCCCTTAAATCTGCTTCCAGGTATGAAGAGGTTGGGGATTTTGGATTGCCGCCGGATGAAAGCATCATGGCAGCTCCCAGGGAATCTGGTGCAGACCTGCATGAACCTTTTCTTGTGGTTGCTCACCAGCTGCACATTGATGGAATGAAATCCCCTGTGGTTGACGAATGCCCCTGGTTGATCTGGTGGTGCTCGGATTGCCGTGTGTGTGCAATCGATGGCATCCTGCATTTGTGGGAAGCCAGCCAGAAACATGAATCCGAGTGCCTGCTCATTCTCGCTATTGTCACAGGGGAAGTTTACATAACTCCCAGTCCTGGCAAACCATCCATCCATCACCTGCCTTATGCATTTACGTGCAGCTGACTGCAAGATCCTCAATATGTTTCCAGTAACGCCCCGGAAGGAACCAGAGGCAAAAATTGAGGGAGGTGGTGATTTTCACAGCTTTTTGTAATGTGTGGCCACCAGGTCCAGCAGGGAGCAGCTCTTCTTCTAGGAGGCTGCAAATGTCTGCGACCACCTGACGTGACAATCTCAGCCTTCAGAAGCACTGCTGTTCCAAGTGGTCAAGGAAGCTGAGCCTCTGTGTATAGACACTATTTGGTGGGCAGTGCCTCCTGTGAATTCGACCCCTCTGTGCTCCCCTCTCTGTTGATTACCTGCAGTTCCCACCGCAGCAAGTCCTTGCTGCTGCTGCTGCTGATTGTCTTCCTCATCCGAAGTCCAATTTAAAGCAGCTATGGCGCTAACCATCCTGATGTTCTCCGTGTGAACACTTCCAAACTGTACAAATAACTCTCACAAGAAGTACCCTCAGCAAACCGTTTCCCAGAGGGAACTGAGAAAGCAGCTGTGAGCATTGAGACTTTATTCATATCGGGACACCTGACCTTCAACCATCCCCATGAAGTGTTGCTCACTCTGGCCTCTGTTTTACTGCCAAGTTTCCTGAGGCCCGGGAAACCCGTGCTGGAGGCGTTAATTTCAAATCGCTGCCAAAATCTCATGAAAGTACCCTCATTAACATATTATAATCACTGACCCACCTCTCCAGAGCAGGTTACTCGGCTGCTCCCAAACCCGTCACGTTTAAAACCGGAAGTAGGCGCGTTCGAGGTGGGTTGGGATTGCGTTTCAGACTTTTGCAATTTTAACCAACCCCCTGCCACTGTCCCGCCCTTTGTGGGGGAGTTAAAATTCCCCCCAATGTTTCAGGTCGATGACTTTTCACCTATTAAAGGTGTTGGAGTATGGAACTTTTTGTAACATTTTGAAAACACACTTAATTTCTGTTGGTTATTTTGCTGCAGTTTGTGGGGAAAGCAATATAAAATAAGGGGGGGGGGTTAATTTCAATGGGGGTTCTCCTGCTTATCCTCCATAACTTCAGCCCCTATGTAAATTCACCCTCAAAGTGAATGGTTTCAAAATTACATTAATCTTTGATCAAAATAAAACATAACTTGCATCCGAAAACATAATGCAAGCCTGTCATTATTTTTATTATCTCAATCTGTAAAAGTTTACCTTTCCACTGGACTCACTCCATAACTCAGCGGGGGCTAGCAGAACTGCTCAGAAAAAGACTGGGACTTGGATACATTGGGTATGATTTTAATATGGTGGCGGGAAGTCGGCTGGTTGGTGAATAGTCGCGTGGGAAACCCGGAAAAAATTTCTACACGTTGGTTGGAGCAATCACAACTAAATTGAAGGCCCTGAATGTGACTTCCAGGTTTTGCGTCTCCAAGCTGTGCAGTGGGCGTATTGCGCACCCGAATGACATGCTGTGAATTGGAGTATTTAAAGGGCCATTGCAACCATAGATTTTGAAGAAGAAAGGAAGAAACTTTAGAAATGCAGCATCATAGGTCTAAGGCAGCATCCCGTTTTAGCGACTCCTCTCTTGAGTTGCTATTGGCTGGTGTCAGGAGCAGGAGGGAGATACTGTACTCGGCTGACTGGAGGAAGTGCCCTGCTTCTGCTGCCAAAAAGGCATGGCGGGAGGTGGCAGAGGAACTGAGCAGCATGAGCAAGATGGCAAGGTCGCAGGAAGCGCTTAAATGACCTAACCAGGTCAGGGAAAGTGAGTACAGCTACTGATTCACCTACATCCTGTGGTGTATATTACCGCACCCCCCCCTCACTCTATCCTGCCAAGTCTACTCCATCGCATCACTCCGCACACCCACTTAAGTCTCATCATCAACTTACCTACACTTTTTGTGCAATTCTTCACCTCCCCATTTGTGAATCCACCACTCCCACTCACTCCAATCCTGAAACAATGTGATGAACCTGTCTGTTAGTCACCCTTTGATGCATCCGTTTCATTGTCAGTCTCACCCAAAGCAATGCATCCATCGGTGACCACGTCATCTTCACTCACTCACATGTCTGTTTTTTCTCCCCTTCTAGGAGAAGAGAGCGCAAAATGCATGGGAGAGGAGTAGGACTGGAGGGGGGCCATCACAAATAATGCCCCTGACAGATGAGGAGGAGGAGGCGTTGGATCTCAGCTGCACGGATGATTGCCTGTCCGTTGGAGATGGCGAGACTGGCAACCCGCAAACGGCTGGTGACGGAATTTTAATGTACTTCACACATATCATGAATTGATGTTATCAATGATTGACCTGTTGCACATCTCAGTATGCTATTTGCAATATCACTTCGGCAATGATTCTTAACATTGCTTTATGTTCTCTTCCAGTGCCTACAAGGATTGATAACGAGGCAAGCGCCATGAAAGAAGGTGATTCCTCAGAAGAACGCATGCATCCAAACACGTCTGGGTCAATGCCGGAAGTGGACGGGGCACATTGGAGCCGGGATGCGGTCCTGCTGCAATTTTTTGGAATTTTCACTGCCCTCCCGCCCCCAACCCACCCGTTCTTGGGGGTTAAAAATACCCCCATTGTGTCCTGACCTCATTTAGGAAATCCCAGTTGGTCTTGTAAGAGGCATAGCCTCCGGTAGCTTTTTACAAGGCCATCCGTCAAAGTGGATGTTCCCACTTCCCTGGCCCATAAAGGATGTGGCATATGACAGGTGGCTGATACACTAGCCCTGATATTTACTTGGGGTCGTGAAGAAAGTGGGGGTGGGAGGATTTCTGAACCGGAAAGCCGGAAGAATGGATTTCCCTGACTTCCTGACGACTTTGATGTCAGGACGTCTTTTAAATTTTTTCAACAGGTTTCCTGCCCGACAGGCAGCCAGATTGACAGGCCAGCTACCTGTTTAGATGGGAAAGCAGCGGCAGGGAGCAGATGCCAAGTAAGTGGGACTTTGGGGGGGGGGGGGGGCGGGGGCACGGGGTTGGGGCCGGACATCGGGAGGGGGGTCGATCATCAGGAGTGGGATGTTGGAGATTGTGGGGGGACGGTGGAAACCATTGTCGGGGGGGGGGGGCACTTGGACATTGGGGGTAGGTGGTCGGACACGGGAAGGGGGTCAGCCGATCATGTATGTCGGATTGTGACAGGTAAGCTTGTTGGGCCTGGAGGAAACACTCCTGCTCCTCCTGGCCCACAATCGGTGCAATAAAGGCACTTACCTGTTGATTCGGGCCTTCTCACTCCCTCGTACGTGATGTGAATCAGAAGGCCCACGATTCCTGGCCCCCAGGAATTAAAAATTAAAAATCTATTAAAATGGAGGCTACAGCTTCCTTAAAAGATTTTACTGACCAACCCACCTCCTGATAGCAGGTTGGTCACCCACTCCCCAACCCGCCTCTGTTAAAACCGGATGTGGGCGGGTTGGAGGCGAGATGGGGTCGGGTTTTACATATTTACAATTTTTACCTTCCCACCCCCGCACTGAGTCAGATGAAGCATATCGGCCTCCGGAAGAATCGAGGTGGTCTCTACCAGAAGGAGTCCATACCAGGGAAGTGGCCTGGACCCCCAAATATGGAGAAAGTTTTCTCCTTAGTTTTGGTTGAAGTCGGGACAGAATGAGGTATCTGGCAGGGTGGTGTCTGGTGATGCACCCTTTCAGATAGCTTGGCAGATGCCAGTGTTTCTGACAGAATGGGCGAAGCTGGTGCCAGTGATGCACCCAAATAATACAAATAAGCTATCTCCCTGCTGACTCCGCAAACACCGGCAGGGTCAGAGATGGAGAAACTGGATTGTGGCCCATAGATTTTTGGTCTCTAAAACAGGATTAAAAAAAATCTCATTTATTTCTGAGAAACTCTCACTAGTTGGACATAACAGTCTAGATTTTTCTCTGTGGTGGCTATGTTGCCATAAGTGTGGTATAGCCTGCACAACACCCTGGTGAATTTCCAGGGGTCAGTTTAATTACATTTTTTTGGCAGGGTTTCTATCTGCACTAGGAGCCCAGCAGAGGAGAGAAAGACAATACCTGCTGTTGCAGGACTCTACTGTCTGCAGTAATTTAACAGGGCCGTCTTCCTCCTCCAGGCCAGGGAACATGTTTGGCCTCTGACAGATCCTGTGTGAAGTGCCCTTTGATGGACTGCAGTGTCCATGCATTCCAGCAGAAATGGAAGAACAGGAGGGCATCTGTCAGGTTGCGTCCCCAACCAATTTTCTACGTCCTTCACCAAGTTACCTCAGCAAACTGGCACAACTTCAGTGGAAATAAACTCTCTGGCGTATCGTGAGGCAAGAGATTCCACAGACCTTTCTGAGAGGGCAGAAGTACAATGGGACCGGTCTTCCGGTCTATTATTGTTCCTTGCCCGTGATCCTGTCCCAAATCCCAGGGAATACTTGGTGCACAGAGGTGCCAGACCTCCTTAAGAGACGGAAGTCAGAGTGGCATCCCGCTACTGCAAAAGGGAATGCTAGAGGTCTAAAATGGATTGAAGAGGCGAGGAGATTGGCCACCCCTGGGATTGATTGAAATCTTTTCTAAGTAGCAGGGACTTTCCCTAAACCTGTGTTAGACTTTGAGGTGTCTCGCAAGGAAGTTTACCAAGCTCTTCAATATTTGGAAGCACTGCTGGATGAAACAAGGCATCCTGGTTTGATGGGGAAGCAGTGAAGATGATCTTGGATGCTGTAGGGAGTTGGATGGAGGCTCTCTTCTCCTACCATGGCCGCAGACACACAAAGACAATGCTATACAGAGCTTGGCAGATGGTGGCTGGCAGGATGAATGCCTCAAGCACAGTTCAAAACCGTGGCAGATTGATTTCAATGCAGGTAAGTGTAAGGTCATCCATTTTGGACCAAAAAAGGATAGATCCAAGTAGTTTTAAATGGTGGAAAGATAGGAACAGTGGAGGTCCAAAGAAAGAGACTTATGGGTCCATGTACACAGGGTCCATGTACCTGACCACTAAAATGTAGTGGTCAGGTACAAAATATAATCAAACAGGCTAATGGAATGCTAGCCTTTATATCTAGAGGCTAGAATATAAAAGGGAAGAAGTTTTGCTACAGCTATACAAAGCCCTAGTTAGACCACATCTGCCGTACTGTGTACAGTTCGAGGTACCACACCTTAGAAAGGATATTTTGGCCTTTGAAGACTTGTTGAGAGATGCTGCATTACGTGATGAGAGATTAGGTGCTGTGGAGCAGCAAAAGGATTTAAGTGTCCATGTACACAAATCACTAAAAGCTAATGTACAGGTACAAAAAGCAATTAAAAAGGCTAATGGAATGCTGTCATTTTTCTCAAGGGGGTTGGAATTCAAAAGTGAGAAAGTGATGTTTCAGTTGTACAGAGCCTTGGTCAGACCTCATCTGGAGTACTGCATTCAACTTTGGGCACCGAAACTCAGCAAAGGTATTTGCTGAGGTTTAGTGCCCTTGGAAGGGATACAGCACAGATTCACCAGAATGATAACAGGGCTTAAAGGGTTAAATTATAAACACAGTTTGCATAAACTTGGCTTGCATTCCCTAAAGTTACGAGGCCTCCAAGGGTTAAATTATGAGGCGAGATTAGATAAACTAGGTTTGTGGTCCTTGGAAAATAGAAGGTTAAGGGGTGATTTGATTGAGGTTTTAGGATTTTGAAAGGAATTGATAGGGAGATAGAGAGAAACTTTTTCCGCTAGTGGGGGAGTCTAGGACAAGGGGACATAACCTTAAAATCTGAGCCAGACCATTCAGGAGAGAAGTTAGGAAACACGTCTTCACACAAAGGGTGGTAGAAGTGTGGAACTCTCTCCCACAAAAAGCAGTAGATGCTGGCTCAATTAATAATTTTAAATCGGAGATCGATAGATTTTTGCTAGCCAAGGGTATTAAGGAATATGGAGCTAAGGCAAGTAAATGGAGTTAGGATACAGATCAATCATGATCTCATTGAATGGCAGAACAGGCTCGAGGGACTGAATGGCCTACCTGGAGTCAATGCTGGAAGAAATTCCATTACCTCAACAGGAGCAGAGCAGCAAGGTCGGTGGGCAACACTTTACTCTTTTGTTTCTGCTGTGCACCAACTGCTACTAACATCATCTCAGTGCTCTTACTCATCCTTCCCTTTCTTTTCAGCCATCCATGACTGCCCATGAAGCTGGCCCACGAACTTGCCACTACCTTTCTTGCCCTCTCTCATGTCTTTCTTCACACATTTCTTTCTTTGACCTCTGCCTGAATCTTTCTGCCCTCACCATCCCCATGGAATGCATCTTCATACATGGGGGAGGTAAGCACTATAGTTGACCTGACCCCATTTGAGGAACATGCCTTGGAGTCACAGGGCCAGAAATATGATGAGAAGAAAATGGCTCCCTTGAATCCCCCCCCCCCCACCTATTCCCCAAGACAAAGCAATTCAAGGCATTGGTCATATTCACCTTGACAAACAATGCCAGGCCAGTCCTGCATCATGGCTCCAAATCAGCATGATCTCTGTATGAACCTTCGCCTCACTGCTCCTGGGCAAGATCCAAGAAACTCCTGCAGGAATGGTAAATGCAACCAACAAGATAGGGACAGGAAGATGCCATCCTCTGCCTGTTGTACCTGCACTCCCTGTCATCAAGACAAGCTTCCCACATATCCTCATCATCTTCCTCTCCATGGGTCGAATATAATGGCACACTCATTCTGGTGCTATAGACAGAGCTGGTTAGAATTCCAGAAGCTGAATACGAAGCAAAAAGTTTCAAAAAGTCCAATTTTAGTAATACAGCACTTCAACCACTGCTGTCAAAATCAACTTAAAATGTGGCCTTAGGAATGAAATGTCTCTTTTTTGCCTCTATTTTTGTATGAGCAGTCTGCACCTGTCAAGCACATGACCTGCACCCAGTGTAAGTGGAGGAATGTTAGGAGCAGGCGCTGATGATGTCATCAAATTCTATTTTAATCTCATTTAAACAGAAACATCTGACTCAGTGACAGTGGAATTTCTGAAGCCAAAGCAAACAGCAAGGCAGCACAAAACCAGAGTAAACTGGGTTTAATAGCTCTGTGCTAATTTTTCCTCAAAATTACACCTAAAAATAACTGGTCCAAAATAGGGAACACTAAAAAATATCAGGGCCAATGTTTTTATCAAAAATAATACAAATTATATTTCCTCTTAAAGACTTGTTGAGAGATGCTGCATTACGTGATGAGAGATTAGGTGCTGTGGAGCAGCAAAAGGATTTAAGTGTCCATGTACACAAATCACTAAAAGCTAATGTACAGGTACAAAAAGCAATTAAAAAGGCTAATGGAATGCTGTCATTTTTCTCAAGGGGGTTGGAATTCAAAAGTGAGAAAGTGATGTTTCAGTTGTACAGAGCCTTGGTCAGACCCCATCTGGAGTACTGCATTCAACTTTGGGCACCGAAACTCAGCAAAGATATTTGCTGAGGTTTTCTGCCCTTGGAAGGGATACAGCACAGATTCACCAGAATGATAACAGGGCTTAAAGGGTTAAATTATAAAGACAGTTTGCATAAACTTGGCTTGCATTCCCTAGAGTTTCGAAGGTTGAGGAGTGATCTGATCGAGGTATTTAAAATGATTAAGATATTTGAAAGAGTTGATACAGAGAAACCATTGGTGGGGAAAATATGGAACAAGAGCTCATAATCTTCAAATTAGAGCTAGGCTATTTAGGAGTGAAATCAGGAAGCATTCCTGTCTTTGGATTTTTAAACTCACCTTCCCTCACAAATCACTTATGCAGCTGTTCCTCTTAGACAATAAGTATTGTCAAAACTATCGAATTTAAACTTTTTTTGGATCGGGACCCTCCAAAAAACTCTCAGCCTCTCGAAACCTCTAGCTATAGATACTGCTGCTGATAAGTCTGCAGAAAGTCTTTCTTTCTCCTCCTTTACTTATTTCCCTTTCTCTTCTTCACTTTTGTGTATCTCCGTCCTTCACCACGTCATTTTATCTGTCTCTCTCTCCATTTCTGTCTGTCTCCCTCCATTTTTTTTCTTCAGCTCTGTTTTTGTTTCTCTCCTCTACCACTTCCAGCTCTCACTCTCCCGCTTCATTCTCACCCTCTCCCCTCCTTTACTTCTGGATCTCTTGTTCTCAGTCTTCATTTCTTGCTTGCTCTCATTCTCTCACTTCTTGCTCTTTTGCTCTCCGTCTTCACCTCTCATTCTCCTCTTTCACTGCTCGGCAGGCCAGCAAACACTTGGGCAGGTAAGTGATCCAGGAAACTCTTCCGAAGGGTAGGTAAGTAGGCAAATCAGGAAGCACTCGGGGCAGATGAACTGGGAAGCATTTGGGATAAGTTGGCAGGTGACTGGGTGGGCTGATAATTACTTGGGTCAGGCAGACAGGCAGGCAACCGAGATAGCAGGCCAGAAATGGAGAGAGGCAGACAGAACCCACGACCTCTACCACCTAGAAGGACAAGGGCAGCAGGCACATGGGAACAACACCACCTGCATGTTCCCCTCCAAGTCACACACCATCCCAACTTGGAAATATATCGCCATTCCTTCATCGTCGCTGGGTCAAAATCCTTTCCTAACAGCACTGTGGGAGAACCTTCACCACACGGACTGCAGCGGTTCAAGAAGGCGGCTCACCACCACCTTCTCAAGGGCAATTAGGGATGGGCAATAAATGCTGGCCTTACCAGCGACGCCCACATCCCATGAACGAATATAAAAAAAGAAAGATATGGCCAGGAATTGTCTGGTCTGGGGGAGAGAGTACTCAGTACAGGAAATCGAACAGGTGGACCAAGAAGCAGTCAGGGTGGATGAGCAAGCAAGTCAGCAGATGCGCTGGGAAGCATTCAGTTCAGATGGACAACGAACATTTGCAACCTGGTTGACCCCAGCCTGACCTGAGGTGTTCTCAATCCTCCATGCTGGTTTTCTGTTCAGCTGTATCAGGATTATTCACAACTAATTCTTCTGTGCAGTAAAGTGGTGCAGTGGATGGGGCAAAGTGATGGCATGTTCAATTGATGATCAGGATTCGAAAGAACTTAGGAGAGCCCAGACGACCCGGACCCCTAAATCCAGGCCTACACGTTTGGAGTAAAAACCGAATCAGTAGCATTCTTGACAGAGAGTAACTGGGGAGTGGGAGAAGTCTGCCTCAGGATCAGTAAATAAACACATGGCTGCTTTAATAAACATAAATTTGATTAACAAATAATTATTTGTAGCAATTACTTCATCACTCACCTCAGATAAAGTCCAAAACCTCCATAAGTTACATTATCTTGATATTTTTAAGCAAATAAGAACTTTCAGTTACTTCACAGGCTTCTGGGCTTTTCCTATAGTGGACAAGGAAATGACGGGTTGCGTCTTATGAACAGTAACTCCTAGCATTCTCTGTAAATTGCTAGTTTTTCTGTCATGAACAAACTCCCTCCTCTTCAGCTTCAATGTATGGTCATTACACTGAGAAGGAAGGATTCTTACATAGAATTACGTAGAACCTGCAGCACAGAAACAGGCCATTCGGCCCAACTGGTCTATACCGGCATTTATGCTCCACAGAAGCCTCCCCCCACCCTTCTTCATCAAACCCTATCAGCATATCTTTCTATTCCTTTCACCCTCATGTGCTTATCTTGCTCCCCCTTAAATGCATCTAAGCTATTCGCTTTAACTACTCCTTGTGGTAGTGAGTTCCACATTCTTACCACATTTAATATCCTAAGGTGTGACACCCCAAGGTGTTACACTTTCAGATGTGACACCTTTGAAAGGTGTGATCCGACAGATATGTGCTGGACATAAAACTTTTATATAGACAGATATGCTGTGTACCATATGTCATATCAACATGCTGCTTCACAATGTGCATAAGTAATTCACACTTCATGTAAAGAAAGCTCAATACCCAAATGGACAAGATGTACCATCTGCTGTCTTAACAGAATATGAGAATGCAGTCAGGGTTGGAGCATAACAGAAGAGGAGCAATTATCACTGTACCATCACTATGTCATCACCCACACTTTCATGAATCAGCAGCTCTGATACAAACACTTTGCATCCATCATTTAATGATGAGGAAGAGGCAGCAAATTGTGCAGTACTGGTTACTTGTAGTGAAGGTTTAGTAGAGATGGTTGCTAACGAGAGCTGGCAGGTATAGGGTGATATCCAGGAACATTCAGAATTCCCCTCACGAGTTGCCCCAGTAAATGGACATCAATGGGCTTACGTTCCAACAGAGGAGGCTTTGATTCATGAGTCATAGAATCATAGAATCATTGAAAGGTTACAGCGCGGAAGGAGGCCATTCAGTCCATCGAGTCCATGCCGGCTCTATGCAAGAGTAATCCAGCTAGTCCCACTCTTCCTCCCTTTCATCGTAGCCCTGCAATTTTTTTCCTTGCAAGTACTTAACCAGCTCCCTTTTGAAGGCCACGATTGAATCCAGTTCCACCACCCCCTCGGGCAGTGCATTCCAGATCCCAACCACTCGCTGTGTAAAAAAGCTTTTCCTCATGTCACCTTTGGTTCTTTTGCCAATCATCTTAAATCTATGTCCTGTGGTTCTTGACCCTTCTGCCAATGGGAACAGTTTCTCTCTATCGACTCTGTCTAGGCCCTTCATGATTTTAAATACTTCTATCAAATCTCCTCACAACTTCTCTTTTCCAAGAAGAAAAACCCCAACTTCTCCAGTCTATCCACGTAACTAAAGTCCCTCATCCCTGGAATCATTCTAGTAAATCTCTTCTGCACCCACTCTAAGGCCTTCACGTCTCTCCTGAATGCTGTGCCCAGAACTGGACACAATACTCCAGTTGTGGCCAAACCAGTGTTTCCATACTTTTGTACTCTATGCCTCTTTTTATAAAGCCCAGGATCCCGTATGCTTTTTTAACTGCTTTCTCAACCTGTCCTGCCACCTTCAACGATTTATACACATATACCCCAGATCTCTCTGTTCCTTTTCCCCTTTTAGAGTTGTACCCTCTAATTTATATTGCCTCTCCTCATTCTTCCTATCGAAATGTATCACTTTGCATTTTTCTGCATTAAATTTCATCTGTCACCATGCCACCAGCCTGTCTATATCCTCTTGAAGTCTATCATTATCCTCCTCACTGTTTACTACCCTTCCAAGTTTTGTGTCATCTGCAAATTTTGAAACTGTGCCCTGTACTCCCAAGTCCAAGTCATTAATATATATCAAGAAAAGCAGTGGTTCCAGCATTGACCCCTGGGGAACACCACTGTACACTTCCCTCCAGTCTGTAAAACAACCATTCACCACTACACTCGCAGGCCTGGTACCAACTCAGATCGGCAGATTGGTGAGATCTGGCATGCAGATTGAAGGATGTGAGATTTAGTAGTGTGCAACCTTTATTCAATGTTTTAACATAACTTATCAGTGTGTAAGCATATAGTAGACTGTTATTTTCAGCAAATAACAGGTATCAGCTACCTTTAAGAGATCTTCCAGGAAGCATCCTCCCTTTAAGAGATTGCGCTCTCTCTGGTGGTGGAAAGTGCAAATTGCATTGATTCCATGTGCAAGGCCTGGAAAGGAAGGCTGACTGCAGGTTAGTCCTCGGGTGGGTCCAAACTTGCGTCCTGCCTGCCTAGGGTCCATCGGGCGCGGGGTACTAGCGCACTGCGCTACCCCAGCCCGAAACAGACCCCTATCCAATTTTTTTTTATGCGTTCATGGGATGCGGGTGTCACTGGCGAGGCTGGCATTTATTGCCCATCCCTAGTTGCCCTTGAGAAGGTGGTGGTGAGCCGCCTTCTTGAACCGCAGCAGTCCATGTGATGAAGGTTCTCCCACAGTGCTGTTAGGAAGGGAGTTCCAGGATTTTGACCCAGCGATGATGAAGGAACAGCGATATATTTCCAAGTCGGGATGGTGTGTGACTTGGAGGGGAACGTGCAGGTGGTGTTGTTCCCATGTGTCTGCTGCTCTTGTCCTTCTAGGTGGTAGAGGTCGCAGGTTTGGGAGGTGCTATCGAAGAACCCTTGGCGAGTTGCTGCAGTGCATCCTGTGGATGGTACACATTGCAGCCACTCTGCGCCGGTGGTGAAGGGAGTGAATGTTTAGGGTGGTGGACGGGGTGCCAATCAAGCGGGCTGCTTTGTCCTGGATGGTGTCGAGCTTCTTGAGTGTTGTTGGAGTTGCACTCATCCAGGCAAGTGGAGAGTATTCCATCACACTCCTGACTTGTGCCTTGTAGATGGTGGAAAGGCTTTGGGGAGTTAGGAGGTGAGTCACTCGCCACAGAATACCCAGCCTCTGACCTGCTCTTGTAGCCACAGCATTTATATGGCTGGTCCAGTTTAGTTTCTGGTCAATGGTGACCCCCAGGATGTTGATGGTGGGGGATTTGGCGATGGTAATGTCGTTGAATGTCAAGGGGAGGTGGTTAGACCCTCTCTTGTTGGAGATGATCATTGCCTGGCACTTGTCTGGCCCGAATGTTCTTGCCACTTATCAGCTGGATGTTGTCTAGGTCTTGCTGCATGCGGGCTCGGACTGCTTCATTATTTGAGGGGTTGCGAATGGAACTGAACACTGTGCAATCATCAGCGAACATCCCATTTCTGACCTTATGATGGAAGAAAGGTCATTGATGAAGCAGCTGAAGATGTTTGGACCAAGGCTGTAATGAGGTCTGGAGTCGAGTGGTCCTGACGGAAGCCAAACTGAGCATCGGTGAGCAGGTTATTGGTGAGTAAGTGCCGCTTGATAGCACTGTCGACAACACCTTCCATCACTTTGCTGATGATTGAGAGTAGACTGATGGGGTGGCAAATGGCCAGATTGGATTTGTCCTGCTTTTTGTGAACATGACATGCCTGGGCAATTTTCCTCATTGTCGGGTTGATGCCAGTGTTGCAGCTGTACAGGAACAGCTTAGCTAGAGGCGCAGCTAGTTCTGGAGCACAAGTCTTCAGCACTACAATCGGGATGTTGTCGGGGCCCATAGCCTTTGCTGTATCCAGTGCACTCAGCCATTTCTTGATATCACGTGGAGTGAATCGAATTGGCTGAAGACTGGCTTCTGTGATGGTGAGGATATCGGGAGGAGGCCGAGATAGATCATCCACTCAGCACTTCTGGCTGAAGATGATTGCAAACGCTTCAGCCTTGTCTTTTGCACTCACGTGCTGGACTCCTCCATCATTGAGGATGGGGATGTTTACAGAGCTTCCTCCTCCCATTTATTCTATGTTTTAACATAACTCATCCGTGTGTAAGCGTATGGATGGGACCTGCATCTGTATTTTACACGTGCGATGTCTGATCTCTGTTCAGACTCCGTGCAGACAGTAGACTGTTATTTTCAGCAAATAACAGGTACCAGCTACCTTTAAGAGATCTTCCAGGAAGCATCCTCCCTTTAAGAGATTGCGCTCTCTCTGGTGGTGGAAAGTGCAAATTGCATTGATTCCATGTGCGAGGCCTGGAAAGGAAGGCTGACTGCAGGTTAGTCCTCGGGTGGGTCCAAACTTGCGTCCTGCCTGCCTAGGGTCCCAAGCCTCTATTAATAAAGCTCAGGATCCCATATGCTTTTTTAACAGCCTTCTCAACTTATCCTGCCACTTCAAAGATTTGTGTATCTGCACTCCCAGGTCTCTCTGTTCCTGCACCCTTTTAAAATTGTACTATTTAGTTTATATTGCCACTCCTCATTCTTCCTATCAAAATGTATCACTTCACACTCATCTGCCATGTGTCTGCCCGTTTCACCAGTTTGTCTGTGTCTTCCTGAAGTCTGTTACTATCCGCCATATTGTTTACTACATTTGCGAGTTCCGTGTCTTCTGCAAACTTTGAAATTATACCCTCCATGCCCAAATCCAGGTCATTAACAAAAATCAAAAAGAGCAGTGGTCCTAATACTGACCCCTGGGGAACACCACCGTATACTTCCCTCCAGTCTGAAAAACAACCGTTCACCACTACTCCCTGCTTTCTGTCCCTTAGTCATTTTGTATTCACGCTGCCACTGTCCCTTTAATCCCATGGGCTTCAATTTTGCTAACAAGTCTGTAATGCAAGCCATTGATATGAGAGTGGGAGTATCACTCACTAATACTCTTACTGTTGTTAAATTTAACTCCAAGCAGTAATGAAAACTGGCTTGGATAATAATTACAGACAACCATTCAAAGGCCTCACATAGGCCCACTGTTCCATGTTCAGCTGGATCACTGGGCCTCGGAAAGAGGCTCCCTCCAACAATAGCATGCATGGAAAATCACAGGAGCAGTCGAGTACAGCAATGTCAGTAGCAGTTCTGGGTCACTACCTAGCCTTACACCAGTGGCTGCGGACACTACATCCAGAATCAATGAGCTCCCAGTAGTTACAGCACAGGGAATTCCTGACAGATATATCAGAGTCACAGCGGTAGGCAGCAGACCTTTTCAATCACAGGCAACTTGCTAGCTGGTTCATCAGTCGATCCCTACTGCTACTATTTCAGCTAAGGGAGCACTTTGGAGTAAGGCACTTCGACAATAATGTAGAGAAGTACATTAATCACAAGGGATTATTTAAAACACCTTAG
The DNA here is from genome assembly GCF_035084215.1 of Heptranchias perlo. Taxonomy (NCBI): domain Eukaryota; kingdom Metazoa; phylum Chordata; class Chondrichthyes; order Hexanchiformes; family Hexanchidae; genus Heptranchias; species Heptranchias perlo. The sequence goes on from NC_090325.1 coordinate 133,505,706, forward strand.
AAAAACAGATTGTAAACTCATGTCAGATGCATTCAAATGCCATTTGCACTTCTTCACTAAATAATATTATGTCGCTTTGACTATATCCTGTAGTTTATCATTCTTTTATTTTTAAGAAAATGAAGCACCATTTTTCAAAAGTAAATGAATCTGAATGTATCCAGTTCCTAGACACAAACAGGTAAAGCAGCTAGCAGTTCCCTGACTGCAAATATGTTCAGAAAAAAACAACAAGGGTTGATTCCGCAATTCTGTGCTTTCAGCAGGCAAACATACTTGCAGGGAGTGCATCTTGGGAATCGCAGACACACCGCTTGTGATTTTCCATTCCTTAAAAATTACTTCTTAGCCCTACATCAGTTGCTGCACTTTGGCCGAGCAATTGGTCCGTGCTGCACTTTTCGATTGAGCCATGACCTGCTGCAAGCACGGGATTGTGGGATCACCCCTGTAATGTTCAATAGCAGATCTTAGTATGAGATCCAGGCATGAGACTCTTATGCACCTGGCTTCCTGCCTACAGTGGCTGGTTTTTGTTCAGATGTTTCTTGCATGATGTGTGGCAACTCGTGGATTCAAGCACCTTCTCAATGGAGCAGTACGTGACAAAGTGGCGGACTTCTGAGATGTCCCCTGTAGACATCTGAATGGTCCCTGTAGTACAACAGTTGAGATCAATGGTGAGCTTCATTATCACTGGATGGTTGACTGTCCTTATAGATCATCATGCATCAAATGATCTAAGTGAATCACAGCCTCTCCCCTGATCCCAAGCCTCTGTGTTTTCCAGGCACTTGACTCTGTTGCAGTACATTTGCTGCCTAGGGCAGCTTGTTCTGTAACTAATGCACTTCCTAGGCCTTCTGTGCTCCTGGGCTACACGTTCCTTGTGCTCCTGCTGCACTATAAGATAATTAGTAATGGTGGTAATAAAATACTGTTATACTAATTATTTTCTGTTCAGGAGCAGATTTGGAAACTTCTGAACGAGGATGCAAATATTGAAACTTAAGTTTGATCTTCTAGGGAAGTCCACGCGCATGCAACCCAAAAATAAGTTTGATTTTGACACTTTTGCCTAGAAATTGGTCTGCACAGCACCCGTTTTTCGGGCACTATTCGGAAGTGCATCCTTTGCCCAGGCATAAAATAGGTGTTAGGCCTTTTGCATATTAAAGTAAAAGGCCTAACACTTGTTTAAGGCCTCCTGTCCAAGATTAGTTTACCCTGAAACCAGGCCTCGTGCACTTTTTTTATTATTTGTTCATGGGATGTGGGCATCGCTGGTGAGGCCGGCATTTATTGCCCATCCCTAATTGCCCTTGAGAAGGTGGTGGTGAGCCGCCTTCTTGAACCGCTGCAGTCCGTGTGGTGAAGGTTCTCCCACAGTGCTGTTAGGAAGGGAGTTCCAGGATTTTGACCCAGCGACGATGAAGGAACGGCAATATATTTTCAAGTCAGGATGGTGTGTGACTTAGAGGGAAACGTGCAGGTGGTGTTGTTCCCATGTGCCTGCTGCTCTTGTCCTTCTAGGTGGTAGAGGTCGTGGGTTTGGGAGGGGCTGTCAAAGAAGCCTTGGTGAGTTGCTGCAGTGCATCCTGTGGATGGTACTCACTGCAGCCACTGTGCACCGGTGGTGAAGGGAGTAAATGTTTAGGGTGGTGGATGGGGTGCCAATCAAGCGGGCTGCTTTGTCCTGGATGGTGTTGAGCTTCTTGAGTGTTGTTGGAGCTGCACTCATCCAGGCAAGTGGAGAGTACTCCATCACACTCCTGACTTGTGCCTTGTAGATAGTGGAAAGGCTTTGGGGAGTCAGGAGGTGAGTCACTCACCACAGAATACCCAGCCTCTGACCTGCTCTTGTAGCCACAGTATTTATATGGCTGGTCCAGTTAAGTTTCTGGTCAATGGTGACCCCCAGGATGTTGATTGTGGGGGATTCGGCGATGGCAATGCCATTGAATGTCAAGGGGAGGTGGTTAGACTCTTTCTTGTTGGAGATGGTCATTGCCTGGCACTTGTCCGGTGTGAATGTTACTTGCCACTTATGAGCCCAAGCCTGGATGTTGTCCAGGTCTTGCTGCATGCGGGCTCGGACTGCTTCATTATTTGAGGGGTTGCGAATGGAACTGAACACTGTGCAATCATCAGCGAACATCCCCATTTCTGACCTTGTGATGGAGGGAAGGTCATTGATGAAGCAGCTGAAGATGGTTGGGCCTAGGACACTGCCCCGAGGAACTCCTGCAGCAATGCTCTGGGGCTGAGATGATTGGCCTCCAACAACCACTACCATCTTCCTTTGTGCTAGATATGACTCCAGCCACCAGAGAGTTTTCCCCCTGATTCCCATTGAATCATAGAATCATAGAATCATAGAAGTTACAACTTGGAAACAGGCCCTTCGGCCCAACATGTCCATGTCGCCCAGTTTATACCACTAAGCTAGTCCCAATTGTCTGCACTTGGCCCATATCCCTCTCCACCCATCTTACCCATGTAACTGTCCAAATGCTTTTTAAAAGACAAAATTGTACCCGCCTCTACTACTGCCTCTGGCAGCTCGTTCCAGACACTCACCACCCTTTGAGTGAAAAAATTTACCCTCTGGACTCTTTTGTATCTCTCCCCTCTCACCTTAAATCTATGTCCCCTTGTTATAGACTCCCCTACCTTCAATTTTACTAGGGCTCCTTGGTGCCACACTCGGTCAAATGCTGCCTTGATGTCAAGGGCAGTCACTCTCACCTCACCTCTGGAATTCAGCTCTTTTGTCCATGTTTGGACCAAGGCTGTAATGAGGTCTGGAGCCAAGTGGTCCGGGCGGAACCCAAACTGAGCATCGGTGAGCAGGTTATTGGCAAGTAAGTGTCGCTTAATAGCACTGTCGACGACACCTTCCATCACTTTGCTGATGATTGACAGTAGACTGATGGGGCGGTAATTGGCCGGATTGGATTTGTCCTGCTTTTTGTGGACAGGACATACCTGGGCAATTTTCCACATTGTCGGGTAGATGCCAGTGTTGTAGCTGTACTGGAACAGCTTAGCTCGAGGTGCAGCTAGTTCTGGAGCACAAGACTTCAGCACTACAGCTGGGATGTTGTCGGGACCCATAGCCTTTGCTGTATCCAGTGCACTCAGCCGTTTCTTGATATCACGTGGAGTGAATCGAATTGGCTGAAGACTGGCTTCTATGATGGTGGAGATATCGGGAGGAGGCCGAGATGGATCATCCACTCGGCACTTCTGGCTGAAGATGGTTGCAAACGCTTCAGCCTTTCCTTTTGCACTCACGTGCTGGACTCCGTCATCATTGAGGATGGGGATGTTTGCAGAGTCTCCTCCTCCCGTTAGTTGTTTAATTGTCCACCATCATTCACGACTGGATGTGGCAGGACTGCAGAGCTTTGATCTGATCCGTTGGTTGTGGTTCGCTCACCACCTGCCGCAGGCCCAGTCTGGCAGCTATGTCCTTCAGGACTCGGCCAGCTCGGTCAGTAGTGGTGCTACCGAGCCACTCTTGGTGATGGACATTGAAGTCCCCCACCCAGAGTACATTTTGTGCCCTTGCTACCCTCAGTGCTTCCTCCAAGTAGTGCTCAACATGGAGGAGGACTGATTCATCAGCTGCGGGAGGACAGTAGGTGGTAATCAGCAGGAGGTTTCCTTGCTCAGGATGTCCAAAGTGCTTCACAGCCAATGAAGTACTTTTCAAATGTAATCATTGGTGTTGTGTCGACAAATACACAGCAAGGTCCCACAAACAGCAATGGAATAAGTGACCAGATAACATGTTTTTTTATGATTTTGGTCAATATTAAGCAAATGTACTGCACTGAGCTGGTGCAGAAAAAACTACAATGGTGAAAAGTCAATAAGGTTTAGTATGATTATCATCTGGGTGGCTGAAGGTGAAGAGTGAAAATTTACACATGGTTCGCCTGATCTCACGCTGAAGGAAATTCCAGGCAAAGTTATCTTCTGGCATGGAATGATTGAGATGTTTTGAAGAAATTACAGTTTTATATGTTTTCTAGGAACTCCTATTTCCAACACAAACATATTCAAGTTGGAAGTTTGAAGAGACTACTTTTAATTGTGCAACTGTACAATTGCAGTAAACACAGTAGAGTGCCAATTGTGCATGTGGAGTAGACAGATAATTACATATCTGATGCACTTCAGATTCAGTGAGAGTCAGGTCAAGTTGGATCAGGTCAGGAAGGGGCTGCCAGCAGGAGTGAGATGCATTTGCACTCACGCACTCACTTACTCCCTCCCTCCATTGGCTTCATCAATGCTCTGCTGAAACCTAGAAAGCTTGCTCTTTCTTTGTGCAACTAACTCACATATTGTAAGTAGTTATTTTTTTTTATCTTTCCTCCTTTTCCCAAACTCAGCCATATACTTTTTTCCTGATTGATTTTTAATAAAGGACTTAATAGTCTTTAACAAGCAAACATTTTGCTTTTGTTTTATGGGTTAACTTTCATAACCATATTTTGGAATAGGAGTATCTTCAGTGGTGCTAAAAATGTGTTGGCGGGGACGGGGTGGGTGGGGGATGTATTATTACTTTCTGCTAGTTGTATAAATCCATTTACTCACATCTTTTTTGTTACAATTCATGGAAAGAGGACAATATGGCTCTAAATCTCAGGACTGAATGATCTTCACTTCTCAGTTATATGTTTCTTTTCTAGAAATAGTATTAATGACTGTCTGCTGGAATCAAGGTAAGGTGCAATTCTCTCATGTGTTTTATATAGTGTTCTTGTTCATATTTTATTTCAAGAGGTTGTTTGTTTCTTGTAAATTATTCTCTCTTTGCCCTGACCCTGACATCACAACTGATTACATTCTCTTACTTTCACAGATGTAGCTCTCGATCTGGGTTGTGGGTAGAGATATCACCCTCTCAGAAAAGAAGGAAAGGTCACCCTTTAGCATTGAACAGATCTCTTGCAGGAATATAAAATTCATTCACACAAGAATTTTGGATCTCTTCCATGAGAGTGTCAGTAGCCTTTAATGATCACAGGCATTCACGTTCAATTGAGTGTGAATAGATAAATCAGGAATTCAAACTGAGTCTCCCATGTGAATTGTTTTAGGGGAATGAAATGTAACAAGGAAAGATGATCACTGGAGTAACAAATTTCCAGTGCCAGAACGAGTACTGAATATCTGCCTTCACTCTGCCTCAGCTACTCATAATTTGTTATTTTTGTACCACATGTACCGTCACACGAGCTCTTAGTGGAACCCCAAACAATAAGTACTTTTCATTGTTCAAATCTAAAGTTTCAGAATGATTGTTCAGTGGCCTACATAGATATTCAGGAAAGGAAACTGACATTATGCATCCTGGTGCATTTATTTTTAGCTTCACAGCTTTAGACAAGAATAAAAGGGAATTGCCAGTCACTGAGCTATTTGATAATATTTGAATCATAGGTAGAAACTAAAGCATAAATTAAAGGGTAATGGAACTTTTTGCCATTTTAAAAGAAATAGGTTGATGCCTCAGTTAAAAAGTGGAAAAGAATTTGGTACAAATGCATTAAGCAATCACACAACATTGTCAATAGTAATTTCCAACTTAAATTGTCCAAACCTAAACCGGGATTTTCGACCCACCCCTCTGAATCCACACCAATCCAGAACCATTTCCTTGGGTCTTGGCTTGCCATAGATGCACAGCAGCAGGGTTCCTGCTGCCCAGGGGAACCCGCCAGTGTGAGACCACAAATTCCTGACAGTAGTCCTGACAGACAGTCCTGGTGTAGTGGAAATTCCACTGCAGTACCAGAAGAGGTGGCAAGGGATCTTAAAAGGTCAGAAGTATCTTGAAGGAGGTATCAAGGCTCCCACTGATGGCTTAGAATCAATCATAGAATCATAGAAAGGTTACAGCACGGAAGGAGGCCATTTGGCCCATCGAGTCCACGCCGGATCTATGCAAGAGCAATCTAGCTAGTCCCACTCCCCCGCCCTATTCCCGTAGCCCTGAATTTTTTTTACTTTCAAGTACTTAACCAGTTCCCTTTTGAAGGCTACGATTGAATCTGCCTCCACCACCGCACCGCCCTCCCCCCCCAACCTTGGCAGTGCATTCCCGATCCTAACCACTCGCTGTGTAAAAAAGTTTTTCCTCATGTCATCTTTGGTTCTTTTGCCAATCACCTTAAATCCATGTCCTCTGGTTCTTGACCCTTCCACCAATAGGAACAGTTTCTCTCTATCTACTCTGTCTCGACCCTTCATGATTTTGAATACCTCTATCAAATCTCCTCGCAACTGTCTCTGTTCCCTCACTGACACTTGCTTCACTTGACCCACCTCGTCCCCCAGACCCAAGTCCAGCAATGCCTCCTTCCTCATTGGGCCGGAAACATACTGGTCAAAAAAGTTCTCCTGAACACACTTCAAAAATTCCTCCCCCTCTTTGCTCCTTATATTATTACTATCCCAGTATATATTAGGATAATTGAAGTCCCCCATCATCACAGCTCTATAGCTTTTTCACCTCTCTGTAATTTCCCTGCAAATTTGTTCCTCTATCTCCTTCCCACTAGTTGGTGGCCTATAGAATACACCCAGCAGTGTAATGGCGCCTCTAATGTTTCTTAACTCTAACCAAATAGATTCTGTCCTTGACCCCTCAAGGACATCCTCCCTCTCCAGCAATGCAATATTTTCCTTAATCAATACTACCATCCCCCCTCCTTCCTTCCCTTCCCTATCTGTCCTGAATTCCTTGTATCCAGGAATATTTAGTACCCAATCCTGCCCTTTTTTGAGCCAGGTCTCCGTTATTGCCACAGCATCATATTCCCATGTGGCTAATTGTGCCTGCAGCTCTCCAACCTTATTTACCACGTTTGTGCATTTTCACATGTACTGTAAACCTACCTTAGACTTTCTTGTCCTCTCTCTTCGTCTGGTCCTATCTAATACCTGTACTATTTCTTGCTCTATGTATCTTTCTCTCCCAATCCTTTGTGCACCTTCTTTCTTCTTTCCAATGCTACATCCTGGTGCCCATCCCCCAGCCAAATTAGTTTAAACCCTCCTCCCCACAGCACTAGCGAACCTCCCTGCGAGGACATTGGTCCCAGCTCCCTTGAGGTGGAACCCATCCGGCCTGTACACCTCCCCCAGAACTGGTCTTAATGCCCCAGGAATCTAAAGCCCTCCCTCCTGCACCATCTCTCCAGCCATTCATTCATCTGCCCTATCCTCCTATTTCTATACTCGCTAGCACGTGGCACTGGGAGTAATCCAGAGATTACTACCTTTGAGGTCCTGCTTCTTAATCTCTTTCCTAACTTCTTAAAATCTGCCTGCAGTACCTCATCCCTCTTTCTACCTATATTGTTTGTACCAATATAGACCACGACCTCTGGCTGTTCACCCTCCCCCTCCAGAATGTTCTGCAACCGCTCAGTGACATCCTTGACCCTGGCACTAGGGAGACAACATACCAACCTGGAATCACGTCTGCAGCCGTAGAAATGCCTGTCTGTTCCTCTATCTATTGAATCCCCTATCACTATTGCTCTCCTGACCTTTCTCCTCCCCCCCTGTACAGCTGAGCCACCCATGATGCTATGGTCTTGGCTCTGGCTGCACTCCCCAGACGAACTCTCTCCCTCACTAGTATTCAGAATCGAATATTGATTAGAGAGTGAGATGCCCTCAGGGGACTCCTGCATTACCTGCATGGTCCTCCGTGTCTGTCTGGCTTTGGCCAAGACTGAGGCCTTCAGCGGTTAAGTGCTGAGCCTGAAAGAGAGGGCGGGGTGAATGCTACAATGCCTTCTCCCTTTATTGGAGGAACTCAGGGCCTACTGCCACCTTCGATATGGTGGCCCTGGGTAGCGGCTGTAAGTGGGGGGTGGACAGGAGGGAAATCCTCCGGGTCCTGAGTCATGCACCCCCGCCTCCATTTACATGAGGCAGGCAAAGAAGAAGTGACCAGTGGTGGTCCCGGTGCGGGTGGTGGGGAGGGAAATCCTGGGCAGGGCGGTGAGGTGGTGGTCGGCCTCATCCCACCCGAATTTTCCGTCATTCTCTGCCACAGGGAAATCTTTATGCATTGAAGACTCTAATTATTTGTTTGACTGCTTATACGCTGCAAGAAGGAGGCAATACTGGCTGAGATCACAGCAATCTGTGCCTTGAGGACCTCTTGTTAGCTGTCGGCGGGCTACTTTCTCTAGTGCCTTTACACTTTAATAATAGAACATAAACTGACTGTGACATAGATAATTCCACTTAGAGCTGTAAACATAAGCACTGATACAAGATGTGATGCAGTGTTCCAATATTATAGGCATGATTAAGAAAGCAAATTAACTTTCATTACAGTTTCTTATGTAAATTAATGTTATATATCTTTATATTTGCTACCATGAAAATATTACTATTTCTGTACTTATGTAAAAAAAGAAACCTTTTGGAGCATCAAATACAGGACTTAACACATTCATTCCACAGTTCTAACATGAAACAAATTAAATTATCTAAACACAATAGCCTCAATTTTGGTCTTCACCAGATATTGGGTGGGTAATTGGCGGAGAGATCAGAACCCCCTCCGGGTTGTGTGAGAGAGAGGTCCAAGCCATTTTAATGGTTAGGCTGTGATTGCATTCCATTAGTGAATTGCCTGCACATTTTCACCACTGATGGGCAGCTCACCTTTTGGGAGGGCAGGATATCTGGCGGCCCTAATGCATATTTAAAGCGAGCTTGCACCTCTTAAAGCAGTGGTATTTTTTCATTAATCATGTTTATGAGGCACCATTTTTGAAGTTTTCTGAGAAAAATGACTACTTCCAGGACACCCCATTACTGTGATGCTGCTAATGGAGCAGGTCAGGGCCAGGAAGGGTGCCCTCTATGCTTCAGATGGTGGGCAGTTGCCTAGAAACCTCAGTCAACAGACATAGAAAGAAATGGCTGAGCCTGTGAATGCCGGCAGCATAATTCCAAGGACCTGATTGCAGTGAAGCAAAAAATTCAATGACCTTGCATGGACAGGAAAGGTGAGAATGTTTTCTTTATCTGTGTTTTTCTCTGAACGAAGCCTTGCGTCACCACACTTTACCCCCAGCACTTCCAATCCTTCCATCCCCCGCTGCACATGCTTCTACTCCAATCACAATGCATCACTGCTCCACACCTCCTTTGGCTTACAATCACATACTCAATGCCTGATACTGCCTTCAAAATGGGCACAAACAACATTCTGCTATTAACTATTTACAACTGGAGTGCATTTCACTGTTCTGCTAACTGCTTTCACACTTCACACTGGAGGCACATTCTTGCACACAATCATCTCCCCCTCTCTCAGCATGCACACTATCTGAAGCTGCCTCACACATCTGTACAACCTTTTCACCAGCCACACACCAACTCACTCACGCTCTTCTTTCACAACAAGCTGGTCGGTAACAATAGGGAGAGGACCAAAACTGGGAGAGGTGCAGCCAACATTCAGAAGGGTTAATCAGATGGTACTTCTATTGATTTCTTTTATATTAATTTCTTGATGGTAACTGTTCAATAAATGCTTAATTAAGTGAGTTTCTGTTAGCAATGTGCAGTTAGTCTGTGGCAATTAAAAGTTACTGCACAGAACAGGCAGAGACGGTTTCTTAGCTGATAAGAGATTTGGCAGAGGCAAAATAGGCTTTCTTTGTTAGGAGATGATTGCTTCGAGCCCCATAGATCTCTCAGCTGTGAGTTAGTGACATCTTTATGGACATGTTTTGACCATCAAGCCGAGAAGTTATAACTTTAATAGTTAGAAATAGCGACTCCCCCGAGGACACTGTTTAAAGAATGTGGTCAAGTGATAACATTGCCTGTCGGGGAGCCTTTGTTCAGTAATATCTCTGTCATTCTCTAGTTGAATGACTTGACTGACAGTTCAGTCGTGGTAAAGCCATGATAAAACTTGGGGAGTTATTCTTGTTAAGACTGAAGTTATTGATAAAGGGAAACAACTAATTGAATGAGGTAATGCTATGAAACATGTGGATTCTCACGTAGCCGAGTTGGAAAAAAGGTATAATCGAAGGAATGTTAGGAGAGATATCTCAGAATTCGATGAGGCCTGATCAGCCATGAAACCCCCTCGAGCTCGAGAACTGTAACATGTGAATTCTCCTGTGAACTCGCAAGGTATTGCCGTAAGTGTGCTGTTAAGTGTATGTCTAATTATTATCAAGAATAGTTATCACTATGTGCTTAATACTCAGTGTATATCAACATTAAAAGCTTTTGAACCCTATTATTTTGAGGAGTAACTTATAAACTTAGATAAGAACGCCCATCCTCTAACAATTCAAGCCGTCCCTCCCATGGAGGAAGTTGCCATGCATATAATAGACAGAGGGAAGATGTATAGTGTCAGAGAGGCCAAGTGCAGCAAAGTATTTAGCTATTTCCCTTACCTTTTCACTTTCCTCAGACAATTCCACATACAGACAGCATGATAACCTGATGCTGCATTGTGCTATCATTCATCTGCTACTACCTACCCTTGCCATTATGTGCTAACCTTTATCCCTCTGCCCTTTCTCTAGGTCTTTCAGGCAACTCAGGTCCTGCAGGTGCATAGGCTGAGGGGGAAACCCCTCCCGAAGGTGCACCGCCACACGTGCTCACCCTTCCAAGCACTAGCAAAAAAATCGGCACCCAACATGGTACAGTGCATTAGTAGGGTCTGCACTGGATGATTCACTGAACACAAGTGAGCAGGTCCACGTGGAAAGGACTGCCCAGGAAACAGCTCACAGGAGGGCAAGCTTCGGTCTTAACTCTGCTGAAGAAAACAGAGGTGCAGATTTTAGGCGCCCAACCTTTAAAAAATGGTTTTCTCTGCACCAGCAATTGCTCAGTTTCTTTGGACTGTCTGCCAGAGAGCTTCGGCAACATGTCGGAGAGTGTGAAGAAGGCCAGACTTCTGTTGGGTATTGGCACATAGCATCGGCACTCTGCAGTCAACCATGGAGCATGTGATCACCTTAATGTAGTTGCGCCCTCTTTGCAGGAGTCTCTGGAACCAGTAGTACCATCTATGGGGGTTTCTCATACTGACCCAAGTAGGCTTTGGACTCCACCATCTGCTCCACTTTGGACAGGCTGGGGGATCGAATGGATAGGGGCTTCAGTTGCGTCACAAATTTCCTGCCATCTGCTCTCTTGCAGATTAGTGGGAGTACTGAACCGCAGCCCATGGCAGTAGCAGTGGCGCAATGGGAGTAGCAAATGTTGCTCTCTCTCAGGATGACAGCACATCTGCTCCCTCACCACGCCCTCAACCAATACCCAAACTGGTGCCTGAAATACAGCTGGGCCAGACTGCCCCGGCAGCAGCCGAGATGCTGCAGCCTGAAGGTGGGGCCTCTCAGGCCCTAAGTTCTAGAGGTCAGTGACGATGAGCATTTCACCAACTCTCATTTGAGCATCAGCAGCCTTCCAGCTCCTTTCATAGGAGTAGTTGAGTGCCCAAAAATTATGTAAGAAAGGCACCAGGAGCTATTGCCACGGTGAGAATTTTGTGTTATGGCATTTGTGCAAGATATTAAAATGCCACACCACATTTCTAGCAGGAATGCTGGCGGCCAAAATTGAGGCCCCCATCAAAACTGACAGTGAGCGGGCCTCATTGGAAAGTTGGCAGTGAATGTTTCTTCGTAATTTTGGCCTTGCCAACGCCCCGTTCTTGCTGAATAATGGGGCGGTAGAGAGATCCAAAATCGGGGCCTATGTTGGTATAAGATTACAGGAAAGTATAGGACTGGAAAAGATTCTGCAGTCCCTTTGGGTGGTTCCAAAAACAGATACCTCTCAATCACCCATTCCCTCAAATAACTAGCCAGTTCTTTAAGTTTTTACACACTATCTGACTCCACTGAGCTCATACGAACATACGAATTAAGAGCAGGAGTAGGCCATTCGGCCCCTCGAGCCTGCTCTGCCATTTGATAAGCGTGATGTGGAGATGCCGGTGATGGACTGGGGTTGACAATTGTAAACAATTTTACAACACCAAGTTATAGTCCAGCAATTTTATTTTAAATTCACAAGCTTTCGGAGATTTTCTCCTTCCTCAGGCAAATGTTTCGAGATCTTGAAACATTTGCCTGAGGAAGGAGAAAATCTCCGAAAGCTTGTGAATTTAAAATAAAATTGCTGGACTATAACTTGGTGTTGTAAAATTGTTTACATTTGATAAGCGAACAGACTACCTGGACCATAAGAAACACATATACGATGCCATGCGTGCCAAAGGGGATTTTCCTGCATTGTACATGTTCTGCCAAAGCCATTTCCATTTCCGTTTAAGCACTGCCTGAGCCCATTTGGAATAGTGTACATCACATGAGCATCACAGAAGTATTACATTGCTTAACTCAACAATAACTGGAACAATCTCATAACGTACATTTGTATATACAATTTGGCAGGTGGGCTGAGCCACTAACTGTCTGCTTGTAAACACAGCACCATCAGTTTACACATCTTAGACGTCTGGTAGCGGTTCCTTTCTCACAGGATGTTCCACAAAGTCCAACAGGGGAAGTGGACATTGATGAGGCTTCCCCTGATTTAAAGCAGCTGAGGGAGAAAGGTGGTCTTTTTGGGAGTAATATCGAGCCACCATTCCATAAATAAGTCGACGAAAACTGCACACAATATTCTAGATTTGGTCTCACCAATGCCCTGTGCAATTGCAGCAAAACATCTCTACTTTTATATTCCATTCCCCTTGCAATAAATGACAACATTCCATTTGTCTTCCTAATCACTTGTTGTACCTGCATACTAATGTTTTGTGATTCATGTACTAGGACACCCAGATCCCTCTGTACCTCAGATTTCTACAATCTCTCCATTTAAACAATATATTGCTTTTCTATTCCTCCTGCCAAAGTGGACAGGTTCACATTTTCCCACATTATACTCCATCTGCCAAATTTTTGCCCGCTCACTTAACCTATTTGTATCCCTTTGCAGACTCCTTATGTCCTCTTCACAATTTACTTTCCTACCCACCTTTGTGTCATCAGCAAATTTAGCAACCATACATTCAGTCCCTTCATCCAAGTCATTGATATAGATTGTAAATAGTTGAGGCCCCAGCACTGATCCCTGTGGCATTCCACTCGTTACATCTTGCCAACCTGAAAAAGACCCATTTATGCCTACTCTCTGTTTCTTGTTAGCGAATCAATCCTTTATCCATGCTAATATGTTACCCCCTACACCATGAGCTCTTATTTTGTGTAGTAGCCTTTGATGTGGCACCTTGTCAAAAGCCTTCTGGAAATCCAAGTACACCACATCCACAGGATCCCCTTTATCCACTTTGCTTGTTACTTCCTCAAAGAACGCTAATAAATTAGTCATGCACGATTTCCCTTTCACAAAGCTGTGTTGACTCTGCCTGATTGCATTGAGATTTTCCAAGTGCCCTGCTATAACCTCCTTAATAATAGATTCTAGCATTTTCCCTATGACAGATGTTAAGGTAACTGGCCTGTAGTTTCCTGCTTTCTGACTCTCCCTCCTTTCTTGAATAGAGGAATTTGCTATTTTCCAATCTGTTGGGATGCTTTCAGAATCTAGCGAATTTTGGAAAATTAGTACCAATCCATCTACTATCTCTGCAGCCACTTCTTTTAAGACCCTGGGATGAAGTCTGTCAGGACCTGGGGACTTGTCAGCTTTTAGTTCTAATAATTTTTTCAGAACGCTTTCCCTGGTGATTGTAAATGTTTTAAGTTCCTCCCTCCATTTCACCTCTTGATTCACAATTATTTCTGGGATGATATTTGTATCCTCCACAGTGAAGACGGATGCAAAATATCTGTTCAATTCATCCGCCATTTCCTTGTTCTCCAGTATTAATTCCCCAGACTCACTCTCTAGAGGACCAATGCTCACTTTACTTACTCTTTCCCTTTTTAAATACCTGTAGAAACTCTTATTATCTGTTTTTATATTTCTAGCTAGCTTTCTCTTGTATTCTAATTTCTCCCTCCTTATTATTCTTTTAGTCATTCTTTGCTGTTTTTTATATTCTGTCCAATCTTCTGACCTGCCACTAATCTTTGCGGAATTGTGTGCTTTTTCTTTCAATTTGATACTATCTTTAACTTCCTTAGTTAGCCACAGATGGTACATCCTTCCCCTAGAGTCTTTCTTTCTCACTGGAATGTATCTTTGCTGAGTGTTATATAATATTTCACTAAATGTCTGCCACTGCATCTCCACTGACATATCCCTTAACCTAAGTTCCCAGTTGACTTTAGACAGCTCTGTCTTCATTCCCTCATAATTGCCCTTATTTAAGTTTAAAACATTAGCCTTAGACTTACTCTTCTCTCCCGCAAACTGAATGCAAAATTCAATCATATTATGATCACTGCTACCTAGAGGCTTCTTTACAATGTGGTCATTAATTAATCCTGTCTCATTAAACATTACCAGATCTAGAATAGCCTGCTGTCTGATTGGCTCTAGAATGTGCTGCTCTAAGAAACTGTCCCGAAAGCACTCTATGAACTCATCTTCCAAGCTACCTTTGTCAATTGGATTCTTCCAATCTATATGTAGATTAAAATCACCCATGACTATCGCTGTTCCTTTCTCACAAGCCCCCATTATTTCTTCCTGTATACCCTGTCCTACAGTGTGGTTACTGTTAGGGGGCCTTTAAACTACTCCCACAAGTGACTTCTTGCCGTTGCTATTTCTTATCTCCACCCAAACTGATTCTACATCTTGGTCTTTAGAACTAAGGTCATTGCTCTCTATTATATTCATGTTGTCCTTAATTAACAGAGCTACCCCTCCACCTTTTCCTAGCTTCCTGTTCTTCCGAAATGTCAAGTACCCTTGAATATTCAGGTTCCAGCCTTTGTCATCTTGCAGCCACGTCTCTGTAATGGTTATCAGATCGTACATATTTATTTCTATTTGAGCTGTTAATTCATCCATTTTGTTACGAATGCTATGCGCATTCAGATAAAAAGCCTTCAGTGCTGTCTTTTTACTATTTTTGCAACCTCTAGCCTTATTTGCTGGCGCACTCTTAAGTTTGCATGCTCTGTCCCTTCCTGCCACTCTCTGATTATCAGTTCCCTTATTGCTACCTTGCTGTCTTGCCTTGTTTTCTTTCTTTAATTTATCACATCTTCCCTTACTTGATCCCTCGCCCCCACTATTTAGTTTAAAGCCCTCTCTACCGCCCTAGTTATACGATTCGCCAGAACACTGGCCCCAGCACGGTTCAGATACAGCTCCCACTTTGCCTGGTACTGGTGCCAGTGCCACATGAATCAAAACCCATTTCTCCCACACCAATCTTTGAGCCACGAATTTAACTCTCTAATCTTATTTACCCTATGCCAATTTGCTCATGGCTCAGGTAATAATCCAGAGATTATTACCTTTGAGTTTCTCTTTTTTAATTTAGCCCCTAGCTGCTCATACTCCCTAAGCAGAGCCTCTTCCCTCATCCTACCTATGTCGTTGGTACCTATGTGAACCATAACAACTGGATCCTCCTCCTCCCACTGCAAGTTCCTCTCCAGCCCAGAGCACATGTCCCGAACCCTGGTACCGGGCAGGCAACACAGCCTTCTGGACTCTCGTTCTCAGCTGCAGAGAACTGTGTCCATCCCCCTGACTATATTGTCCCCTACTACCACTACATTCCTACAACTCTTCCCGCTTGAATGCCTTCCTGTACCATGGTGCGGTCAGTTTGCTCATCCACCCTGCAGCCCCCGCTTTCGTCCGTACAAGCTGCAAGCACCTCAAACCTGTTGGACAATTGCAAAGGCTGAGGCTCCTCTACTTCTACCTTCTCGATTTCCTTACCCGCCTCGATCGTAGTCACACCCTCCTGTCCCTGGCCACTGACAAATTCAGACGACCTTATCCTAGGGGGTGTGACCGCCTCCTGGAACCCAGTGTCCAGGTATTTTTTCCCCTGCCTAATGGTGTTGCAGTGTCTGCAGCTCGACCTCCAGTTCAATGACTCTGAGCCGAAGCTCCTCAAGCCGCAGACACTTACTGCAAACATCACTCAGTTTCTTTTGCACAGCTTCTCTCACAAGCACCATTATGGTTACTATTACTATCAGAAGATGGTAAAGCTCCTCCGCTCCCATCCCGTCAAGAAACTGTTTCCTACCCCCAACATTAGGTTGCGATCCATGAGTGTCCGGAGTGTTCAAACCCCTCAAAAGAACTCGTCACAGTCAGGATCATGCTACCAGTGGCCAGATTTGATCCTGACACCTTATGGGTGGTGACAAGATTCTTTATTGAGGTGATCAAACCAAGCACAAATTAAGACACTTACAACACTCGAACGATAGTTATAAAAACAGAACTCTGCTAATGATATTACCCTGTTCTTCCCCGCCCAAAAAAGTTGCAGCTGTAATTGGTGTTCGACTGTCCTTTGTAAGAGAATCAGTCAAGAAGATTTTCAGGATCTTCTAGGCAATGAACCCAGCCTGGAGTGCCTGGTGGGCCCTACTGCCCTCACAACAATGTCCTAAATGCCAGATTCTTCCCAGTATCCAGATCACTGGGCAGAAAGGAAATTGGAGCCCTGAGAATTTTGATGGGTGAAGCCATCGACAACACATCTTCATGATATCAGGGTTCTTGTATGAGGCAGACGGAACATCTATCCACCAAACACTATATACAAAACAGTCAATGACTGTTCAGGGCAGAGTCTTGAGCGTTTCCCGGTCCTGCCCGATTTTCCTGCCTCTACTTGCCTGATTGATGCCGGCAGTGGACTCTGTACCCCAAGGAAATTCTGGACCATTAGCAAAGTTCAATTTGTCTATTCCAATATAAATGTTTGCTGAAACATGTCATGGATAATATTGGCTATAATGCAGTTCTGTAACAGATATTAAATAAAAACTTTCTATGTAACAGAAAGTAAATTTCACAAGATGATATTTCAGGTAATGCATAAGTATTCAAATTACAGTAATTTAAGGTTACTTAAACTCTTCCTTAATTTGCAGTGATAAGACCTTTCTTGCGCATTGATGATTAAGTTTAATTATGCTTAATCTAGGCTCAAGAGACCATAATTGAATCCAGCATCAAATTATTTTATTTTTGGTATAAATCATTGTCATGGTTAATTGATTGAAATTAGACCAGAAGATTCATCACTACAGGATAGCTCTTCAAACATCCTTTGGATATTAAACGTCATAAATGGTGTACAAAGGAGTGCAATTTCTACAATTGATCTAATGTTTGATTGCATTAATGAGTTATAGAAATTAGATGAGGTTGCCATTACAAATGTATTGCACTTTCACATGATACTGCTAGATTTAAAATAAGCCAACAAAATGTGGCACCTTCTAGTTAGAATAAATAAAATTGTTGGGGATGAATTCTCATCCACTGTAACTTCGGCAGAAGAGTCACGGAAATCCCAGGAAAAAAGGCACATGCACCGTTTACACCATTTTTCCTGGGTTTCCCTGAAGTTACAACAGAGATGCGGGAGAATCCCAGCGGTAATTCACCTTCATAATTTCTTGGGTGCCATGAAAAGACAGAACATGGATTTACGGATGAAATTTCCGATGTGAGTTTCTAATTTAAGGAACCCTTTGGGAATCAAGCGTTTCTATGGAGCAAAATACAGGGTCAACTTTGAACAATTTAGAGTCCAATGATGATTTAATCATTCAAGAAATATTGCTTGGCTAGCAAATACCTTTTGTATCCATCTAAAGCTGCAAAACTATAAATAAGCGCATCACTTTTCTGAAGATTTCAGGAGGCCACTGAATACTTTAATCATGCTTTCAGTCGGAGCCAAAGAGAAACTCAGGGATTTCGACAAATGGATGAAGGCAAACATTAGAGGATAAATCATTCCAGGTTACTCTCACCTACCTCCCAACAGCCAGCTCAAGAGTAGCATTGACAGAGATCTGTCATTTATTGAGTTTCCTCTTCTTAGCGAGGAAATAGACAGGTGACAGGTCCCAGAGGCAAGAAAAAGACAGAAAACATTTCTTCTTGAATGAACAAAACATTTTAATACATTGAAGAAAATAGATGGCACACAAAGGGACTCGTGACAAACATCAGGGCTTGCGGAGTGAGGTGCCAGGTATCAGAATGGATTGAAAGATAGCTCCAACATGACCAGCAGAAAGTGGGAAACGGTGTCCTGCAGGGATCTGTGCTGGGACCACTGTTCTTCACCATACAGATCAATGGTTTGGATTCAGAAATTCAAGGTACGAGGGGTGAAATTTGTCATGGGCTGCAGTGCAAAATGGGCAACAGCGAATCAGCAGCTCATTTTACTGGGTGATTTTTTTTTTGATTCATGGGATGTGGGCGTTACTGGCGAGGCTGGCATTTATTGCGCATCCCTAATTGCCCTTGAGAAGGTGGTGGTGAGCCGCCTTCTTGAACCGCTGCAGTCCGTGTGGTGAAGGTTCTCCCACAGTGCTGTTAGGTCGAGAGTTCCAGGATATTGATCCAACGACAATGAAGGAACGGCGATATATTTCCAAGTCGGGATGGTGTGTGACTTAGAGGGAAACGTGCAGGTGGTGTTGTTCCCATGTGCCTGCTGCCCTTCACCTTCCAGGTGTTAGAGGTCGCGGGTTTAGGAGGTGCTGTCGAAGAAGCCTTGGCGAGTTGCTGCAGTGCATCCTGTGGATGGTACACACTGCAGCCATGGTGCACCGGTGGTGGAGGGAGTGAATGTTTAGGGTGGTGGATGGGGTGCCAATCAACCAAACTGCTTTGTCCTGGATGCTGTCAAGCTTCTTGAGTGTTGTTGCAGCTGCACTCATCCAGGCAAGTGGAGAGTATTCCATCACACTCCTGACTTGTGCGTTGTAGTTGGTGGAAAGGCTTTGGGGAGTCAGGAGGTGAGTCACTCGCCTCATGGATGCCCAGTTTTGAGCAGCTAGATCTGTTCTGAATCTATCCCATTTAGCACGGTGGTAGTGCCACACAACACGTTGCATGGTGTCCTCTTTGTGAAGACAGGACTTTGTCTCCACAAGGACTGTGCAGTGGTCACTCCTATCAATACTGTCATGGACAGATGCATCTGCGACAGGTAGATTGGTGAGGACGAGGCCAAGTAGATTTTTCCCTTGTGTTGGTTCGATCACCACCTGTCGCAGGCCCATTCTGGCAGCTATGTCCTTCAGGGCTCGGCCAGCACAGTCAGTAGTGGTGCTACCGAGTCACTCTTGGTGATAGACATTGTAGTCCCCCACCCAGAGTACATTCTGTGCCCATGTTATCCTCAGTGCTTCCGCCAAGTGGTGTTCAACATGGAGGAGGACTGATTCAGCCTCTGACCTGCTGTTATAGCCACAGTATTTTTATGGCTGGTTCAGTTAAGTTTCTGGTCAATGGTGACCCCCAGGATGTTGATGGTGGGGGATTCGGTGATAGTAATGCCATTGAATGTCAAGGGGAGGTGTTTAGACTCTCTCTTGTTGGCGATGATCAATGCCTGGCACTTGTCTGGTGCGAATGTTACTTGCCACTTATCAGCCCAAGCCTGGATGTTGTCCAGGTCTTGCTGCATGCGGGCTCGGACTGCTTCATTATCTGAGGGGTTGCGAATGGAACTGAACACTGTGCAATCATCAGCAAACGTCCCCATTTCTGACCTGATAATGGAGGGAAGGTCATTGATGAAGCAGCTGAAGATGATTGGGCCTAGGACGCTGTCCTGTGGAACTCCTGCAGCAATGTCCTGGTGCTGAGATGATTGGCCTCCAACAACCACTACCATCTTCCTTTGTGCTAGGTATGACTCCAGCCACTGGAGGATTTTCCCCCTGATTCCCATTGACTTCAATTTTACTAGGGCTCCTTGGTGCCACACTCAGTCAAATGCTGCCTTGATGTCAAGGGCAGTCACTCTCACCTCACCTCTGGAATTCAGCTCTTTTGTCCATGTTTGGACAAAGGCTGTAATGAAGCCTGGAGCCAAGTGGTCCTGGTGGAAACCAAACTGAGCATCAGTGAGCAGGTTATTGGTGAGTAAGTGCTGCTTGATAGCACTGTCGACGACACCTTCCATCACTTTGCTGATGATTGAGAGTAGACTGATGGGGCGGTAATTGGCCAGATTGGATTCGTCCTGCTTTTTGTGAACAGGACATAGCCTGGGCAATTTTCAACATTGTTGGGTGGATGCCAGTGTTGTGGCTGTAGTGGAACAGCTTGGCTAGAGGCGCGGCTAGTTCTGGAGCACAAGTTCCAGCACTACAGCTGGGATGTTGTCGGGGCCCATAGCCTTTGCTGTGTCCAATGCACTCAGCCGTTTCTTGATATCACATGGAGCGAATCGAATTGGCTGAAGACTGACTTCTGGGATGGTGGGATTATCAGGAGGAGGCCAAGATGGATCATCCACTCGGCACTTCTGGCTGAAGATGGTTGCAAACACTTCAGCCTTGTCTTTTGCACTCACGTGCTGGACTCTGCCATCATTGAGGATGAGGATGTTTACAGAGCCTCCTCCTCCTGTTAGTCATTTAATTGTCCAGCACCATTCACGACTGGATGTGGCAGGACTGCAGAGCTTTGATCTGACCATTGGTTGTGGAATTGCTTAACTCTGTCTATAGCATGTTTCTTCCACTGTTTAGCATGCATGTCGTCCTGTGTTGTAGCTTCACCAGGTTGGCACTTCATTTTTAGGTACACCTAGTGCTGCTCCTGGCATGCTCTTCTACACTCCTCATTGAACTAGGATTGATACCCTGGCTTGTTGGTAATGGTAGAGTGAGGAATATGCCGGGCCATGAGGTTACAGATTGTGCTAGAATACAATTCTGCTGCTGCTGATGGCCCACAGCGCCTCATGGATGCCCAGTTTTGAGCAGCTAGATCTGTTCTGAATCTATCCCATTTAGCACGGTGGTAGTGCCACACAACACGTTGCATGGTGTCCTCTTTGTGAAGACAGGACTTTGTCTCCACAAGGACTGTGCAGTGGTCACTCCTATCAATACTGTCATGGACAGATGCATCTGCGACAGGTAGATTGGTGAGGACGAGGCCAAGTAGATTTTTCCCTTGTGTTGGTTCGATCACCACCTGTCGCAGGCCCATTCTGGCAGCTATGTCCTTCAGGGCTCGGCCAGCACAGTCAGTAGTGGTGCTACCGAGTCACTCTTGGTGATAGACATTGTAGTCCCCCACCCAGAGTACATTCTGTGCCCATGTTATCCTCAGTGCTTCCGCCAAGTGGTGTTCAACATGGAGGAGGACTGATTCATCAGCTGAGGGAGGGCGGTAGGTGGTAATCAGCAGCAGGTTTCTTTGCCCATGTTTGACCTGATGCCATGAGATTTCATGGGGTCCGGAGTCAATGTTGAGGACTCCCAGGGCCACTCCCTCCTGACTGTATGCCACTGTACCAGCACCTCTGGTGGGTCTGTCCTGCTGGTGCTTCAGGACATACCCAGGGATGGTGATGGAAGACTCTGGGACGTTGACTGAAAGGTATGATTCTGTGAGTATGGCTATGTCAGGCTGTTGCTTGACTGGTCTGAGGGACAGCTCTCCCAATTTTGGCACAAGTCCTCAGATGTTAGTGAGGAGGACTTTGCAGGGTCAACTGGGCTTGGTTTGCCTTTGTCGTGTCCGGCGCCTAGTGGTCCGATGCCGGGTGATCCATCCGGTTTTATTCTTATTATGACTTTTTGTAGCGAGATTGTACAACTGAGTGGCTTGCTAGACCATTTCAGAGGGCAATTAAGAATCAACCACATTGCTGTAGGTTTGGAGTCACATTTAGGCCAGACCGGGTAAGGACAGCAGGTTTCCTTCCCTAAAGGACATTAGTGAACCAGATGGGTTTTTATGACAATCCGGTAGTTTCATGGCCACCATTACTGATACTTGTTTTTTCTTTTCCTGACCCAAGCATTCTCCTCTTTTTTTGTCTTTTCCTCCCCCTTCTTTGTCACATGGACAAGTGTACATAGAACCACAAAACTTTCAAGTACAATAAACGTCATGTGCTGCGTCCTGCACAACATAGCGCAGCAGAGAGGGTTACAGGTGGGGGAGGTCGAATGCGCTCATCAAGCATCCTCATCTGGCGACAACATTGAAGAAGAGAAAGAGGAAGAGAATGTGGAAGGGGAGGAGAAGGAGGAAAATGAAGATGGGGAATCCATCACCAGAGCAACGGTGCACATTGTTGCCTGTGCTGCCAGGGATTCCCTCATCTCTAACAGGTTCTCATAATGAGATGTGCAACTTGAAGTTTTGAGCTACTCAGGATGTCTGGAACAGTCACCACCACCAATAATCGCTCCCCCCGCCCTTTGCACAAAACTGTCCTTCAACCACGTGTACACCCATTGCACACCCGCCCAATGGGTGCCATCATGCTCTGCCATTCATGGTCAAGTAAATGAAATGGCGATTTCACACATGCGACGCAATAATGGCCAAGATGAGGCCATGGTGATAATGATTAAATTTAATGTGCCATAACAAACAAAATATATAAATGAACAACATGACACCTTGTCACACACCCTTGTGCATACCCTTGGTGAACTGCAATTGCTTAAACTTTCTCTTTCTACCGCTTCTACGCGGTGCATCCCATATAGCTTCAGCAGAGGTAGTGGCAGGTTGCTCAGATACCTGCCCTGACTGCTGACATGCTTTTGGCCTACGATCTCTGGGTTTTGGAACCTGCGAGGGCCCCGCCAAAGACTGCTCCACCTGCACTTGCACAGGGGAAAACACGGCCTTCAGGTGAGGAAGCAGCATTGCGGGTACTGGTTGGTGGGGGCGGGGGGGACAACGGGTGAAACGTGGGAGAACTTTGAGTGAAGTCCCCGCTTCCATGTCCCCTTTCACCATCGTCCCTCTCCCGGACCAGCACAACATAATTCCTACCTGGACAGCGGGTTGGTGAGCTGATGCGCCGTGTTGTAAGGCCACAGATAAGGTATCTGTCAGCCTGTTTAAGGTGGCAGACATGTTGGCATCCAGAGTCTGCATGGCCGTTGTCATTGCCTGCATGGACTCATTTAAGACCCGTGCTTGAAGCTCAATGAAGACTGCCACTCTCTCCATCGCAGACAGTCTCGCACTTACCTGCGCCAACAATCCACTAGCGATGGAGTTGGTCTCCTCCATCCTCTCCGCTATTGTGGAGTGTATGCGTGGCACATTTTCCAGTACCTCGCAAAGGTGCACCTGTACCTCAATCACTCTCATTCTCAACGATGGTCCCTGGGGTTCAGCACCTGTGTCCAGCTGAGCAGAGCTTGGAGAGGAGTGCGCCCCCCGAGGCGGACTCTCCACTGCTGCCCCTGCCACCAATGTCCGCTCGTGCTCACTTGTGAGTGATGAATCACCAGGTGACAACCCAACTAACTGTCTAACATGACCCACCAAAGTGCCAGTATCTGCATTGGTGCGTGGCTGGATGTGATGTGATGGTGCACCCTCAGAAGGAATGAGATCCTCTGTGGAATCGATTTCTTCCACTTCAACACTTTCCTTTTGAAGGCGCAAAGGCCCTGCGAGACAACAGAAGCCAATAATAATTATTCATTAGAAAAATGACAATCTAAAGGCACTGTATCTGAATGCACGAAGCAGTAATAAGGTAGACAAATCAACAGCGCAAATAGATGTAAACGGATATGATATAATTGCAATTACACAGACATGGCTGTAGGGTGAGCAAGGCTGGGAGCTGAATATCCAAAGGTATTCGATATTTAGGAAGGACAGGCAAAAAGGAAAAAGGAGGTGGGGTGGCGTTCTTAGTAAAGGATGAAATCAGTGCACTAGTGAGAAAAGATATTGGCTCAGAAAATCAAGATGCAGAATCAGTCTGGGTGGAATTAAGAAGCACGACGGGGCAGAAAACACTGGTGGGAGTTGTCTATAGGCCTCCAAACAGTAGTGGTAATGTAGGGGATGGGATCAAACAGGAAATGAGAGATGCATGTAACAATGGTACTACAGTAATCATGGGTGACTTTAATCTACATATAGACTGGCCAAACCAAATTAGCAATAATACTGTGGAGGATGAATTCCTGGAGTGCGTACAAGATGGTTTTTTAGACCAGTATGTTGAGGAGCCAACCAGGGAACAGGCTATCCTAGATTGGGTATTGTGCAATGAGAAGGGTTAATTAATAATCTTGTTGTGCAGGGTCCTTTAGGGAAGAGTGACCATAACATAATAGAATTCTTCATTAAGATGGAAAGTGAAGTAGTCCAATCCGAAACTCGGATCCTATATCTAAACAAAGGAAACTACGAAGGTATGAGGAGTGAGTTGGCTATGATAGATTGGAAGCTTCATTAAAAGCCATGAGGTTGGATGGGAAATGGCTAAAATTTAAGGAACGAATGCATGAATTGTAACAATTATACATTCCTTTCTGGCGCAAAAACACAAAAGGAAAAGCGGCCCAACCATGGCTAACAAAAGAAATTAAGGATAGTATTCGATCCAAAGAGGAGTCATATAAAGTTGCCAGAAAAAGTAGCAAGCCTGAGGATTGGGAACAGTTTAGAATTCAGCAAAAAAGGACCAAGAGATTGATTAAGAGGGGAAAAATAGAGTATGAGAGTAAACTTGCAAGGAACATAAAAATGGACTGTAAAAGCTTCTACAAGTATGTAAAAAGAAAAAGATTAGTGAAGACAAATATAGGTCCCTTACAGTCAGAAACAGGAAAATTTATAATGGGGAACAAGAAAATGGCAGAGCAATTAAACAAATACTTTGGTTCTGTCTTCACAGAAGAGGACACAAATAACTTCCCAGAAATGCGATGGAACCAAGGGACTAGTGAGAAGGAGGAATTAAAGGAAATTAGTATTAGTAAAAAAATAGTGCCGGAGAAATTAATGGGACTGAAAGCCGATAAATCCCCAGGGCCTGATAATCTGCATCCCAGAGTACTAAAAGAGGTGGCCATGGAAATAATGGATGCATTAGTTGTCATCTTCCAAAATTCTATAGATTATGGAACAGTTCCTGCAGATTGGAGGGTGGCAAATGTAACCCCACTATTTAAAAAAGGAGGGAGAGAAAACAGGGAACAACAGACTGGTTAGCCTAACATCAGTAATAGGGAAAATGCTAGAGTTCATTATAAAGGATGTAATAACACGACACTTAAAAAATATCAACGGGATTAGACGAAGTTAACATGGATTTATGAAAGGGAAATCGTGTTTGACAAACCTACTGGAGTTTTTTGAGGATGTAACTGGTAGAATAGATAAGGGAGAACCAGTGGATGTGGTTTACTTGGATTTTCAGAAGGCCATTGATAAAATCCCACATAAAAGGTTAGTCTGCAAAATTAAAGCATATGGAATTGGTGGTAATATACGGGCATGGATTGAAATTTGGTTAACAGACAGGAAACAGAGAGTAGGAATAAATGGGTCTTTTTCGGGGTGACAGACAGTGAATAGTGGGGTACCGCAGCGATCAGTGCTTGGGCCCCAGCTATTCACAATATATATCAATGATTTGGATGAGGGAACCAAATCTCTCCTGGCAGATTGGAAAATTGCTAATGTAACACCCTTATTTAAAAAGGGTAGTAGGCAGAAGGCTGGAAATTATAGACCAGTTAGCCTAACATTTGTGGTGGGTAAAATTTTAGAGTCTATTATTAAGGAGACAGTAGCGGAACATTTGGATAAACATAATTTAATAGGACAAAGTCAGCATGGCTTTATGAAGGGGAAGTCATGTCTGACAAATTTGCTTGAGTTCTTTGAGGACATAACTTACAGCGTGGATAAAGGGGAACCAGTGGACGTAGTGTATTTAAACTTCCAGAAGGCATTCGACAAGGTGCCACATAAAAGATTATTGCTCAAGATAAAGAATCACTGGATTGGGGGTAATATTCTGGCATGGGTGGAGGATTGGTTATCTAACAGGAAGCAGAGAGTTGGGATAAATGGTTCATTCTCGGACTGGCAACCAGTAGCCAGTGGTGTTCCGCAGGGGTCTGTGCTGGGTCCCCAACTCTTTACAATCTATATTAACGATTTGGAGGAGGGGACCGAGTGTAACGTATCAAAGTTTTCAGATGATACAAAGATGGGAGGGAAAGTAGAGAGTGAGGAGGACATAAAAAACCTGCAAGGGGATATAGACAGGCTGGGTGAGTGGGCGGAGATTTGGCAGATGCAATACAATATTGGAAAATGTGAGGTTATGCACTTTGGCAGGAAAAATCAGAGAGCAAGTTATTATCTTAATGGCGAGAAACTGGAAAGTACTGCAGTACAAAGGGGTCTGGGGGTCCTCGTGCAAGAAAATCAAAAGGTTAGTATGCAGGTGCAGCAGGTGATCAAGAAGGCCAATGGAATGTTGGCTTTTATTGCTCGGGGGATAGAATATAAAAACAGGGAGGTATTGCTGCAGTTATATAAGGTATTGGTGAGACCGCACCTGGAATACTGCATACAGTTTTGGTGTCCATACTTAAGAAAAGACATACTTGCTCTCGAGGCAGTACAAAGAAGGTTCACTCGGTTAATCCCGGGGATGAGGGGGCGGACATTTGAGGAGAGGTTGAGTAGATTGGGACTCTACTCATTGGAGTTCAGAAGAATGAGAGGCGATCTTATTGAAACATATAAGATTGTGAAGGGGCTTGATCGGGTGGATGTGGTAAGGATGTTCCCAAGGATGGGTGAAACGAACGAGGGGGCATAATCTTAGAATAAGTGGCTGCTCTTTCAAAACTGAGATGAGGAGAAACTTCTTCACTCAGAGGGTAGTAGGTCTGTGGAATTTGTTGCCCCAGGAAGCTGTGGAAGCTACATCATTAAATAAATTTAAAACAGAAATAGACAGTTTCCTAGAAGTAAAGGGAATTAGGGGTTACAGGGAGCGGGCAGGAAATTGGACATGAATTTAGATTTGAGGTTAGGATCAGATCAGCCATGATCTTATTGAATGGCGGAGCAGGCTCGAGGGGCCGATTGGCCTACTCCTGCTCCTATTTCTTATGTTCTCTTATGTTCTTATGTAATATTTCCAAGTTTGCTGATGACACAAAACTAGGTGGGATTGTGAGGAGGATGCAACGAGGCTTCAAGGCCATTTAGACAAGTTGCGTGACTGGGCAAATACATGGCAGATGCAGCAAAATGTGGATAAATGTGAAGTTATCCACTTCAGAAGGAAAAATAGAAAGGCAGAGTATTATTTAAATGGTGATAGATTGGGAAATGTTGATGTACAAAGGGACCTGGGTGTCCTTGTACACCAGTCACTGAAAGCAAACATGCAGGTGCAGCAAGCAGTTGGGAGGACAAATCGTATGTTGGCCTTCATTGCAAGAGAATTAGGGTACAGGAGCAAGGATTTCTTACTGCAGTTATACAGGGCCTTGGTGAGACCACACCTGGAGTATTGTGTGCAGTTTTGGTCTCCTTACCTAAGAAAGGATATACTTGCCATGGATGGAGTGCAGCGAAGGTTCACCAGACTGATTCCTGGGATGGCAGGACTGTCGTATGAGGAGAGATTGGGTCAACTCGGCCTGTATTCATTCGAGTTTAGAAGAACGAGAGGGGATCTCATTGAAACATATAAAATTCTGACAAGGCTGGACAGACTGGATGCAGGGAGGATGTTTCCCCTGGCTGGGAGGGCCCAGAACGAGCGGTCACAGTCTCAGGATATGGGGTAGGACATTTAGGTCTGAGATGAGGAGAAATTTCTTTACTCAGAGGGTTATGAACCTGTGGAATTCTCTACCACAGAAGGCTGTGGAGGCCAAGTCACTGAATATATTTAAGATGTGGAGATGCCGATGATGGACTGGGGTTGACAATTGTAAACAATTTTACAACACCAAGTTATAGTCCAGCAATTTTATTTTAAATTCACAAGCTTTCGGAGGCTTCCTCCTTCGTCAGGTGAACGATTTTTCACATCGTTCACCTGACGAAGGAGGAAGCCTCCGAAAGCTTGTGAATTTAAAATAAAATTGCTGGACTATAACTTGGTGTTGTAAAATTGTTTACGAATATATTTAAGAAGGAGCTGGATAGATTTCTAGACACAAAAGGCATCAAGGGGTATGGGGAGAGAGCGGGAATATGGTATTGAGATAGAGGATCAGCCATGATCATATTGAATGGCGGAGCAGGCTCAAAGGGACGAATGGCCTACTCCTGCTCCTATTTTTTATGTTTCTATGTTTCCACTGACCATACTGACCATACAGTTCAATCATTGATAAAATCAATTCATCATGTGTGTGAAAGATGTTAAAGTTCTGTCACCAGCAATCTGCGGGTTGCCAGTCTCTCCACCTCCAATGGATAGGCATTCAATCGTGCGACTTATTTCCACGGCCTCCTGCTCTGAATTTGTGAGCTGGACTATTTGTGGTGGTCCAGCTCCAATCCTCGTCCTCTCCCTTGCGTTCTGTGCTCTCTTCTTCTACAAGAGGAGAAAGAACAGACCTGTGAGTGACTGAAGGTGACGACTTTACCCAATGGATGCATTGCTTTGGGTGAGGCTGTCAATGAAACGGATGCATCAAAGGGTGACTAACAGACAAATTCATCACATTGCATCAGGATTGGGGTGAGTGGCAGTGGTGGGTGCATAAATGGGGAGGTGAGGATGTGCATAGAAAGTGAAGAATGGTTGATGCTGAAAATTAAATGGGTGTGAGGAGTGATGTGATGGAGTAGGTGTGCCAACACAGAATGAGGGACGGCAGGGCGGGGCGGGTGGTCTTGCACAACACAGGATGTGGGTGAATCAGTAGATGTAGGCACTTTTCCTCACCTGGCTAAGTCATTAAAACGCTTCTTGCACTGCAGCCAGGACCTGGGCACTGTGTTCCTGCTGCTCACCTCTGCTGCCACCTCCAGCCATGCCTTCTTGGTGGCAGAATCGGGTTTCTTCCTCCGATCATTTAGGTAGATTACCTCCCTCCTGCTTCTGGCAGTACCCAGCAGTCCTTCAAGTGACGCATCCGAGAACCTGGGTGCTGCCTTTCCCCTAAGTGTATCCATCACTTCACTTCCTTCTCCAAAAACGATTTTGCATTGGCCCTTTAAATAGTGAACTTCATATCGTGCCATGTGGGTGTGCAATACACCCGCTCTGCAGCTTAGAGACACAAAACCCAGAAGTAAAATGAAGTGCCTTCAATTTAGTTGTGATCGCAGATTCCGACACGCTCACTTTACTTTTGGGTTTCCACACGATTATCTACCCACTCACTGAGCTCCCGCCTCCAGGTAAAAATCATGCCATATTGTCAGGGTTTGTAGGGAGCATTTAAGTGACATAATGGTCACTGTAGGTAGCCAGGATCTGTTACACGCTGATCTCCCTGGTATATCTCCTTCCATCTTGTACCACTCCAATCATGAAATACTGCAATTGGAGCAGCTTAAAGGCAACCCTCATCATTAATTTTGACAAACAGCAAGTCAATGTAAAAAGGGGTGCCTTTAAAGTTTGCAGTTCGGTTTCCTGTCACACTTTCACTCCCTGAGTTTGTTTCTGACAGAGGCCATTTGACAGATCTCTTTAAGAATCTTGCTGAACTCTTGCAAATGCTTTTTATTTTACAATCGGCTTTCCGATGATTTTTAGAGACAACACGATTCAGCTGATTTTTTATTGATGTAAATATTTGATACATGTTCAGATCAATAAAACAAACCAAAAAAAGCAAAAAAACCCCCCCCGTAATTGAAAGGTCAGAAACAAGCAGTAGTTACTGTCAAATTGTGGGTCACGCCCAAATTATGTGCTTTTGGTGCTTCCCACGGGAGCACCCCTTACATTCCAGTTTAAATGGTTACAACTAACACCGAATGGGTCTACTGTCTGAAGACTGGTAAATCTTTTAAAGCTGCTTCAGGCCCTCATTTGCATAAACATTTTGCACAAGAGCAGATACGTTAAAGCCCAGTTGCAAAATCGCCTGCAGGGGATGTTCCAGCAGAGACCAGGCAACGTCTCAAGGCATCTAATTTCTTGATCCCTGCACCTCTAAATTGAGAACTGTTGGAGAATATATATTTGCGCCTTTTGCAATTTTTTCTGTGACACCAAGGCCGAACAGCTAATGCAAGCATTATGGGTAGGATAAAGTGTAGCACCATTGGTAATGATAGTTAGCCTAAGAAAACAGTGTGAAGTTCTGCACATCACCTTTAGAAGCTCCTAGCCTCAAGGTAATACATCTTCAGCAAACAAGATAGAAAGCAGAAGTTTAACATTTTAAATAGTTTACTTTACCAGCTGCGCAGGAAGGTATTTCGGGAGAGACATGTGTAATGGAAGGTGGTTGACCACTCTCTTAAAAAAGATGATAACTTTAGATAATGGAGCAGGATCTGATAAGGATAAGGCCCCTATAGTTGGGCATGTTCAGCAATCAAATTGACCTAAAAGTTATAATCTAACTGAAGAAGTTGAACTCTATGGGCTAGAAATTCGGCCGCCTAGCGCCTGTTGTTTCAGCGCTGCGTGGCCTCCCGAAGTGCCAAGATGGTGTCTTGGCTGCGCACGCACGTTTCCAGCGTGACGTGCGCCGGATGCCATCTTGGTATAGGTATTAGCGCATGCGCTTATACCGAACGCCGGCAGCATGTAAAGTAAGGAGAAAATGGATACAATCAGAGCGCAAAGCTGATTTAAAATGATAGACATTATTTTGGAACTTAATGCTCAACTCAAGGCACAGTCTTAACCCCAACCATCTGAACGTGTCTTGGAGTGCCTGGAGGACCTCCACCAGTGCTATTTAAAGGGACCATGCTGGATTTACAGGTTAGTTGCTGGATTATTGCTTCTGCCTGCCAATACATTTGTAATTATTTTTTCAGGTCTCCTATACTTGAATACTAGGATGCCGGGACATAGCCTAAAAATTAGAGCCGGGACATGCAGGAGTGAAGTTAGGAAACGCTGCTACATGCAAAGGGTGGGAGAACTTTGGAACGCTCTTCTGCAAATGGCAGTTGATGCTAGCTCAATTGTGAATTCTAAAGCTGAAATTGATAGATTTCTGTGACCCAATGGATTTAAGGGATATGGGGCTAAGGTGGGTATATGGAGTTAGGCCCCAGGTCCACCATGATCTCATTTAATGGCAGAACAGGCTCAAGGGGCTAAATGCCACTGTCACTTGCTGCCTCCTGTTATGCGCCACCTTCTCCTGCAAGCAAGCGGGACTTGTGTCTGGGTGATGTGCCTGTCATGGTTGAATAGCTGCCAGTGTGTATGGCCTGTGAGCTGTGGGTGGGCGGCTTACAACAAAGGTAATGTGTAAGGGTGAGAGGAAGCTTCTGGTTGGAAGAGTTGAGTACTGATGGAAAGAGTTTGTTGGTATGTGGGGGATGGGGGTGTGTAATGCGTGGTGCAGTTGGTGGGAGACGCCACTTGACAGTTAACCTCACTCACCTTGACCACTGCCTTTTGGCCATATGAACGTCTTCCTGCACTGCATCCATGTTCATGATGCTGTGTGCCCAGCATTGACTTCGTCCGTCACTGCCTCCCACTGCCTTTTGGCCATATGTCTGGAGGGCTTCTTGCCACCACCCCCCCCCCCCCACTGTGGATATAGGATGTCCCTCCTTCTGTCCATCTCTTGCACCAAGGCCTCCAATGCATCACCAGAGAACCTTGGTGCATGCACTCTCGCAGGCCTGGTACAAACACAGATCGGCAAATTGGTGAGGTTTGGCATTCAGATCGGAGGATGTGGGATTTAGTAGTGTGCAATCTTTATTCAATGTTTTAACATAACACATCAGTTTGTAAACATAGGGATGGGAGCTGCATCTGTGTTTTACGTGTGCGATGTCTGATCTCCGTTCAGACTCCATGCAGATAGCAGACTGTTACTTTCAGCAAATAATCGGTACCGGCCACCTTTACGAGATTTTAAGAGACAGCCTGCTGTTAAGAGATTCGGGTGGAAATTGCGAATTGCATTGAATCCTCGTGTCATCGCTGATTTCCAACGCAGCTTGAAGGTAAGTCCACAGGCTGGACCAAAGTCTCGTCCTACCTGCGCAGAAAGCACCGGGCATGGGTTAATAGTGGATCGCGCTACCCGTGCATGGTTTTTGGGGTTATCCAATTTAACCCCCAATGACGTCAGGGTCACAAGCTAAGCTTGGTGACGTAAGTGACACAATAGAATTGTAAAAGTTAAAAATCTTATATGGGCAATGAAATGACTATAAAGGGTAGAAAAGTAGACTTGTTATGTCACTTCGGGTGAACGGGAAATAGCATTCAAACCCAGCCAAATGTCCCAAGCATGTAAGTCTTTAGTCAACTACTTAATTGCAGCTTGTATTAGGATAGATCTGATAGACTCTTGTTAACTGCTTATTAATGTAGTGTCTAACTGAGTTCGCATGCACTTTAACTAATAAAGTAATATGTCAAACTAATGTCTCATTAAACCTTAACAAGAACAATCCCATCAGACCGAAAATGAGTCCTATACTTACAATCGCAGGCTGTCTTTTAAAAAGATATTTTTCTCCAATTCATCTTCTTGCAAGAGAAGATTGTGACGGTTATATTTTCCTTTTTTTTTGAAAAATGGGAGAAATGCATTTTTTATTGTAATTTATGATTGACTAACAAAAGTGGAGGAATGTACATTTTGAAAATTATGCACCTGGAATAATGTTTCTTTAATGCTTTTCAAACAGGTTCTCAGATACTTTAAATGTCAAAAAATATAAATGTCAAGAAATTTGTTAATGGGGTTACAGCCTGTGCAATATTTATGGACAACAGTTCAATGAAAATTGAGAAAAGCTCAGTTTAGCAACAGTTCCCTGCATGTAGTGATAACATCTGCAATGGAACATCACAATCAGCTATTTGGTCGTGAAAGATGCCCTACAAATATGTAAGGAGGTAACAGGCATAATGTTAACTGCTTGGAGACTTGGCAGGATGTCCAGAAGAAGTACTACAAATTGAAAAAGACAACAAAGAAATATTACTGTAAAGCAATAGCAAGGATGTAAATGTGAAAGATGTTGGGCCATAATTTGCTGTAGTAGGACATCTAATGGCGTCTGCAGTTAATTAGACTTACCCTTGCACGTATAGGTTTTAAACATTTTTGCATGGCAAGTTGCTGAAAGTGTGAGCTGATAACAGTGCAGTGAGGGAAACTGGGCATCCGGGACCTGAGTGAACAGAGTATCTCCTTAACCAGTCAGATTGAAGGATTGTGAAATTAACAGCACAAGGACTGAGGAGGAAGTGTAAATTAGAGCAGGTGAATTCAATGTCAAATCAAGTACAGAAAGAGAAATAGAGAGAGGGAAAGAAAGATTAGATTAAGAGAGAGAGAAAAAAGAGACAGAAAGGAAAAGTAAAAAAAATGTAAAACATTTAAATTTGACATTATTATAATCTTCAACAACAATTAACACCTGAAGGAATGAGACTCCAGACTTGTAATTGTTAATTTTCAGTGCCAGTGAGGTTGACTGGCAGTAATTAACTATTACCACATTGTTAAAAGGGTACTTGTTAATGGTTTCAGGCAGCAATTTACAACCAGCTCCAATTACTTGGATTGGCCTATTTAGAGCAGTGGTCTTGAAGGAACAGCAGTTCAGTTACCATTTGAATAGACCGACACTGGGAATTTTCTTAAGTCTCTACCATGCCTTGTTACACTCCTATCTATATTCACATTCATTGGATCTATGTCTCGTCATCACTTCACTGATAATCTTTCATATTATCTGGCGGCTTTCTATTAGGCAGTTTACTGGTCACTCAACCCATTTACTCCCTCCCTGTAATTGGTGTATCTATTAATTCTCTCCCTTCTCCTTTAATTTTGTATTTTTTCTAATCTTACTAACATATGTGCTTATCTTTTATTGTTCAGTACCGATGAAAGGTATGCACTCAAAATGTCATAACTCTTTCAAAGAGCTGTCTCAGGCATAATGGGTTGAATGGCCTCGTTCTGTGTTGTATGATTCTATGAGGGGAATTTTAACCCCTCCATGACGGGTGGGAGAGGGTCGAGGGAGTGGTGGGGGGGGGGTTTAAAATTAAAAATTGCGTAACTCGCCGCATTTGTGCTTGCTGCCACTTTTATGGTGGCGGGTTGCGAGGCGTTTCTGTGTCCTGCTCTCGAGAGGTGGGACACCTTATTATAATATTTAAATCAGGCTCCCACAGTGCAGTTGGGAGCCTGATTTAAATTTAATGGCTGCTGGACGGGCTTCCCGAGCCTGGGAAACCGCGCAGCAAAATGGAGACAGTAGCAGCCGTATCAAGCAGGTAAGTGCTTTTCAGAGCACTGCTTGTGAGCCAGGAGGAGCAGGAGTGCTTCTCCTGGCCCCTCAAGCAAATCTGCCGAGCCCACCCTCCAAACCCACGATCCCGAGCCTGTCCCCCCTCCTTCCCAATTGCTGGTCCAAACCCCCACCTTCTGCTCCGCGATCTCTCCCAGTCCCCACTCTCTCCCGATTGTAAGTCCAACTCCCCCCCCACCAATCCCCAATCATCCCCAATGGTCCCCGGCTATACCCTTCTACCGTTGGCTTTCCCGCCCGGCAGCTGGTCAGCCTGTCAACCTGGCCAGCTGCTGGGTGGGAAACGGAGCAAAGAAATGATAATGAGGTCCTGCCGTTAAATTCGGCAGGTCCTCCGCCTTCCTGGGATTTCCGGGTTTCCTCCCCGCAAACACACTCCCCCATTCCCTTCCCGCCTCCCCAGAGATATCGGGGTCACTGATTCTGTCTTCTCTCTTTACTGGTGCTGACCAACCTGCTGTGCATTTACATCATTTTAATGTGTTCATGCATACTAATTGCATATTAGTGCATGAGAGTGCATGATAGTAATATATTTACAACACAGGGGGTGAAATTGGTCTTCGACGGTAACACAAAACGGGCGGTACCAAATCGACAGCCCCTTTTACACCTCGCTCAATTTTCTTTTCCATTGAATTCACATAAGTACCAACCATCACTACCCTCACCTGAAGCAAGATCCAGCACAGATACCCACAGTGTGGAAAAGGATCTTAGTGATGTTAAAGATGAAGCACAGCTAAAGGAAGGAAGGAAGAATGACTTACATATTTATGGTGCCTTATCACATCAAAAATGTCCCTAAGTGCTTTACATAAAATGCACTACTTTGAAGTGCAGTAATTGCTGTTATTTAGGTAAACAGCACGAGGCATTGAGCACTTTTGATTAATGGGTAGGAACAGTATAATTTGATGAGAAGCCAGGAGACACAGAACCGACATCCAGGTGGTTTTATGATGGGGCAGATCTCCACCCGCCACATGACTCCAGCAATGGACTGCTCAAGTTTCCTTAGAAGGGCCCCATTATTTATGCGGGGTGAGATGGCAGCAATAAAACTAATTGTTATCTGTTTACCGCTGCTAATAAGGAGGCAAGTAGATTTCTGCTGCAGTGTTTAAAATACTGCATCTAATTTAAGAGCCACACGTTCTTTATGAGTGGAGCAGCTGTAAAGGGCGACAATGACTGAGGATAGAGCTGCATGGGGGAGTGGGACGGAGTTTAAGTAATGCCACGCCCAATTTTCCAAGGTACTAGCGCAAGCCTTATTGAAAAGTGACTTTCATTTGAATTAGGTCCCACACCAAATTTCCCAACTTCGGGCAAGGTTTTACCCATTGTGCACAACTTACCCATATAAAATGGGTGCATCGGGGAACCTGGGATCTGGTCTGGCCAAGTAAGCTTCTTAAAGGTATATTACTGATACAGAATTGTTATGAAGAGTTTTTTTTGTATTTTCCGTTAAATGCTGCTTCATATATTGGCTGGTTTTGCTGGGTGCTACACCATTTTTACAGTTTTTGATTTTTCCTCCTGCCAATATCCATTATTCATGGTTGCTGTTGCCTTTTAGATCATACCATACAAAGTGGTGAAGATGGGAATTCATTTGGGTGTTCTGATACTGTTGCATGATTCAGATAAGGAAGGTGAATTCGATGAGACAAGAAATGTAGATGCAATAACACATATTTATAGAATCTGGCGCACCAAGCTGGACATGTCAGGCCTGAGCATATCGTCCAGCACACCTACCTTTGCAAAAGGAGGCTGCCTTAGAAATGGACCTTCTCACAAGATTACATTTGAGGAAGGCCATTCAACCCATCTTGGTTCATCCATCCAGGGAGAAAGAACCTGCACCGCCCTCATTTCAGCATCTAATTGTTTTTAAATAATCCCAGGGTTTTCTGCTGTAGGATGACCTGCAGATAATAGCCCTGAATTTCTGAGGGGGTTGTCCTGATCTCCTGTCATAACTTCGGCTACCGATCAGCGGAACCCTTGAAGAAACAGCCTAACTGGCTATAAACGGCCATTTGCATTGTTTCTCTAGGGGTTCAGTCGATCTTTCACCAGGAGATTGGACAGCACTTCACAGGGCCAACATTTGGAACAGGAACAGCTCTTAACGCAGATGGGAATGTCACCACAGCATGAAGCGTTCATGCTGCTGGACCCTTCCAATCCACTGCAGAGAACATCTGCCACATCAGGCAGTCTGTAGTGCACACCTGTATCAAGTATGGGATAATATTATTTGCAAAGGCAATACCTTCATCCTTTGGTGCACCTCCTGCAGTAGAATGTCTAACTTTTCAGTATCAAAAGAGGCAGTACTTCCCCCACATCTCAAATGTAATGTTGTGAACAATCAGTCAACTTTTCTGTCACCATCACAAGTTACCTTTTAAGGCCATGCTAGAGCGCTTTAAGAGCTGCTGCTTCACCAGTCAAGTGTGCAACAGGCTAAGCTCTTTGGGCAAGCTTTCCATTTGGCAGTAGCCTATTCAAATTTGAGGAAGGGACTCCAATTGGAAAATCCAGTGTAGCCTGCCCTCTGAGCTGCCAGCTCAACTGACCCTGCCCCATGGGCCAGTTTATGACTATTATTGCTATTCTTGGAAAATCAGGGCTCAAATATCCAAAAGCTAACCAAGCAAAAGTGCTGTCAGTAAATTTGTTATTACAAGGAGAATCTTCTCTATTTAATTATGCAGGCCTTAACAGAATGGCCGAAACAAAGAAGAGAAAATGTTTTCACTTTTCCCTAATCATTAATCGATTTTTGGTGGGATAGGAATCATCAGGGCGGTGCGAAACA
Organism: Heptranchias perlo; assembly: GCF_035084215.1. Lineage (NCBI taxonomy): Eukaryota > Metazoa > Chordata > Chondrichthyes > Hexanchiformes > Hexanchidae > Heptranchias > Heptranchias perlo. Next base: position 133,543,000 of record NC_090325.1, read on the forward strand.
CTGATGTTTCTCACCGCCCTGATGATTCCTATTTTCTAATTCATATTTTCTATTTTCAAATTCATATTTTCTAAGGACATTCCACATGTTTTACTTTTGTCTACTTTTTCATTAAAATTAGCAGAGTTGAAAATATGGTCCTAAATGAGCGCTGAGGGGGTGAAATTGGTTTTCAGCGAAAGCACGAAACAGGCGAAACTGGCGGAGTCTAGGCCAGGGAAGCGGCCTGAGCCCCCAAAGATATGGGCACTTTTTTTAAAAAAGCAGATTGTCCGCTTATACCGGGAGCTGATGTGGACATGAACAAGGTCAAAGGGCCTGGGCAATTCCCCAGCCCATCATGGGCAGGTCTCGGAGTTTCCAGCTGCATGGGGCAGATGAGCACCTGAATGTGCCTGTAATGTCACTTGCGCCTACCTGACCCATTTAAATTAGGTGCTCCCCCACTGACTCCACAAACTCTGGTGGCCAGTGCCAATTGCGCAGCTGAACTCACGGGAACTGGCTGCAAAGCCAATTCTGATCTATAATGCATGCACAGTTTGGCCATAACAGTTTCACCAGTGCACATGCATAAAGTAATGGCATCATGATGTCAACAAGAAGTGATGTCATGATGTCCAAACATTCAAGGTTTGTGTCTTGATGTCACCACAGGAAATCACGCTGTCATCAGAACAACACATTTACTGGGGTCAGATCGACCTGTTGGCAGCATGGAAGACATATTAAAAATGGATCTTACTGACCGCTGGTATTAACTAATCTACGCCGACTGCATAAGATTCATGCATCGGGCACCAGCTGCACAAAAGCAATATAACAGCTTATCATAGAACATAGGAGCATCAATAGGCCATTTGGCCCATCGAGTCTGCACCGCCACTGTGTTAATTGTCTTTCTAATTCCAAATACCACCCCTTCACTACATCCCTGCATACTTTTAGTTCCTAAGTAAATATGAACGTGAGAAGTAACCATAACAGTGTTAACAGTAGAGTGCAGAAAACTGGGGTTCAATTTGTTTATACTTTTAGCAATACATTCCCTACCCTCCAAAAAAAATGTTCAATAAATAGCATTTAAAATCTATTGTTATATTTTCTGCAGCCAATGCATTTCATTGCCAAAAGGAAATTTAAAACTCCTGGTGCAGGACAATGTTGGTGAAAGTGAATTCGCTTTAACTTCAGCTTGCTCCATCACAGTGGCAGTATAACAGATGCTGGTAAAAAGCCTACTTTTCAATACACATTTTTTTTAAAGAATGTTGTTGAAACTCTTGGGTCTAGAAATTGCATGGCACAGCGTCTGTTTTTTGTGCACTGCGTGGAAACCTAAGGCCCCAAAATGACGGGCAGGAAACACACACATACTTCCAACTGGAAGTGCGCCTCCCGCCACATTGGGTAAGGACAAATAAGAGGCGTCCTTTATCACACCTGAACCAGGCATTAGGCCCTTCGCATATACAAACACAGGGCCTAATGCCTACTTGAGGTCCCCTCTCCAAGATTGGTTTGCCCTGAAGCAGCCACACCATCGCCCCAATCTCCCTACCCCCGGCCCCGAACCCCGAACTTGCACGCTCCCAGTTCTCTAACCCACGGCCCCACGTTGTCTCACCTCCTCCATCCCCGACCCGACCCGACCCCCAGACCTACTTACCTGAGGGCCACTGTGACGCTAGCAGCGGCCCCATTTCTCACCACTCCTCTCTAGTCTTCACCATGCACCACGCCAGCTCTATTACAATGAGGTCCGAAGTCCAAAATCAGGGACGCCTCAGACCTCACCATTCTGGTGTAAGGTATTGGTATTTACCCAAAAATGGGCATGTCCGAATTTCTGGACATAGCAGTGCAGCAGGATGCCCTTCAACTTCTTCCACTTAAGAACAGCTAAGAACTTCTCAATCGGAAAAAAGTGACCTGAGTCAAAGGCTGGTAAATGCATGTACTTGAGTGTGCATGTGCAAAGGTCTGCCTTTCCCAACTCCCCAGTATTGCAAGTAGGCTGTTAATCATGGCTGTCCACTCACATTATTGCAAAACTGTTGTTGGTGCAATAAAAATAGCATTAGTTTTGCTGCCTTTTAATTGCTTTTCCGTAGTCACAAAGACACACAAGGGAATGCAATGGGACAGATCTCTGATGAATTTAGAAGCTGTTCTTCCAAACAGAGCTCCGCAGGTGACTCTTTCTTTATTTAGCCTTACTCAAGTTTCATTACAGTCACGTTAATTTAAATAAAACACCAGCAAAGTAAATTAGTACAATATTAAGCTTATTCAGCTGTCACTGTTTCCTTTAAGCTATGTTTAAAATGACTGTGGTGTGTGAATGCATAGGCTCTGTTCTCAAGTAAGGAACTGAAGGCATGAAATTCCTCTATTGTTATTTAATACTCACAAGGACTTTTTCTGTAAAATTATTGTCAAGAGGAATTTCAACCCCAGAGAGTTGATTAAAATGCAATGCTGGAATAAAGCCAGCACAAAACCTAATGAATTAATTTATTCATAATAGATGATTCAGAGTGTGCAATCTCCAAAATTTGCACAGTGATCAGATTACTGTATATTAATTCTAGTGATTGCCAATAAAGTAGAAAAAAATAGAACAAATCCTGGAAAAGAACTGATAAAAATGTTTTGAACAATTAATCATTCCATGAGGACATGAGTATATATGTAAATGTAATTTGCCCAGTCTGGTGTATTCTTCCATAATTCACAATACTACACCAATGTTAAAAAATAATTCCAGAATAATTTTACCATTCCAATTTTAATTTCTTTCAGTTAAAATCTTGAAATTCTCCATTCATACCTGTATTTGTAACTCTATTTATATGTTTCTGCAATGCTTTTAAAAATTCTATGAGCATTCTACCAAACAGACCACCGACAATTGTTTTCATATATCAGCTATGACCTGAGAGAAGATGGTTTTCCTAAACTACTGATTGACCTTTCCTAGAACAGTACAGTAATATCAGTGCAGATGCCAAGCATTGTGCCATAAAATGACTTGGCTTCACTACTGATGTCATGTGATACAATAATACTATATAATTTTATCTCTCCCCAGATAAACTTGGACCATCTGGAATCCAAGAACACCCAGTACAATAGACTGTATCACAACCAACACAAATATGACTGAAGTAGATACCAGCACAGAGACTGGGGCACCTACATGTGGTACTGGATCATCACCACATGGGCATTCATGTGGAATAGAGGTATTGGCACTTCCTTATCTATTGTGGGTCACGAGAGATGCAGGACTGTGGCAATGGTGGACTAGGGTATAGAGATCAGTGGGCAGTTTTCATAGTAAGAATGTTGGAATGATAGTGGAATATCATTAATGCTACTGGTCAGGTGTAAATTATCATGGATCAGTGGTTGTGGTGCTGGCCCCTCAAGTGCTATACAGCAGCCCACACAAACACTTACAAGATGTAAAGAAAGACTTGCATTTATATAGCACCTTTCATGACCTCAGGACGACCTAAAGTGCTTTACAGCCAATGAAGTACAGTCATTGTTGTAATGTAGGAAACGCAGCAGCCAATTTGCACACAGCAAGCTCCCACAAACATCAATATGATAATGACCAGATAATCTATTTTAGTGGTATTGGTTGAGGGATAAATATTGGCCAGGGAGAACTCCCCTGCTCTTCTTCAAAATAGTGCTATGGGATCTTTTAAGTCCATGTGAGAGGGCAGACAGGGCCTCAGTTTAACATCTCATCTGAAAGACAGTACCTCAGTGGAGTATTAGCCTGGATTTTATGCTCAAGTCCCTGGAGTGAGACTTGAACCCACAACCTTCTGTGTTAAAAGCAAGAGTGCTACCCATGTGCCACAGCTGACACCCGTAGATATGGGCAAACATTAATTCAAAGTGTTGACTATTGCTATCTCTGACATGGGGTCAACTATCCAAGAAAATCTTCTAGCAGGTATTGGGCAGAAATGTCACTCCTCCATGGGAAGAGGTTTTGTAGATTTTGGAGATAGACTGCAGTTAGCTAGGAAGTAAGAATTGCTGGGGCTTAATGATGTTCATTGACTGTCCAAAACCAGAATGACGGCTGCCTGGAATAATTATATTTGGCATTGGGAAAATAGCATGACATCATACTCATTATATCAGTCTCATACTACTTCAGCCTGATTATTGATATTTTTCACACGAACCTCTGAACCACCGTTAATCTGAAATTAATGATGCATGTGTTTACACACACACAGGAATCAATTGGTTTGTGCCCAGTTTCAGGCATGGAAGAGGCCAGACCGAGGACTGCCTGAAATTGGTTAGAAGCAGCCTGCAGTAGTGCTAAGGAGCATGCAGTAATGCTAAAGAGCATGCAGTAATGACAAGGAGCCTGCAGTAATGCTAAGGAGCATGCAGTAATGCTAAGGAGCATGCAGTGCTGCTAAGGAGCATGCAGTAGTGCTAAGGAGCATGCAGTAGTGCTCGGGAGCATGCAGTGGTGCTAAGGAGCATGCAGTAGTGCTAAGGAGCATGCAGTAGTGATGGGGAGCATGCAGTAGTGATGGGGAGCATGCAGTAGTGCTAAGGAGCATGCAATTGTGCTAAGGAGCATGCCTGCTCTTCCCAGCTCCACATTAAGGTAAGTATTTTTTTAAAACTTTGGTGGCTACTTCCAGCAGTCCCTTTAAGGACTGCTGGTTGGGCTGCGATTAGACCAGGTAAACCTGAGCACAGCAGGGCTGATGCCTGCTCCGCTCAGGGTAAACAAATTTCCGGGATGGGTCAGAAGGTTGTGGGTTCAGTCCAGTTACTTGAGAACATAATCTAGGCTGACACTTCAGTGCAGTGCTGAGGGAGTTGCCGTCTTTTGGATGAGATGTTAAACCGAGGCCCCATCTGCCCTTTCAAGTGGATGTGAAAGATCCTGTGGCACTGTTCGAAGAAGAGTAGGGGAATTCTTCCGATGTCCCGGACAATATTTATCCCTCAACCAACAGCTAAAAAAGAGATGATGTGGTCATTTATTTCATTTATTTCATTTGCTAAGGTAAAATCAGTAACCTGATATAGAAGCTTTGCATTGCTGTTCAAAGAAGCATTCACTTGTGATAGTTTATCTTGCTAGTTGTGGCAGTGTAAGGTGCAGGTTGTGGGTGGTCTTTGGGATGTCCCTTTACACGTGTTAAATAGAAGAGGATGAGGAGGATGAGGAGGGAGCACCACCAAATGTGAGGATGGTGAGATAGCAAAGGAGGAGGAGGGTGATGACTTGGAGGTACCCAACAGAGCAGAACAGATGATGGTGAGACACGGTGGAAGCCCCTAATTGACTGGTCTGAAATTTAACTTGTGTCAGAGAAAAAAATTGTAGTCGTTGGAGATGAGAACGTATAATTTCTATTCATTCCCTATCTTGAAAAGAGTTCATATTTCCTGCCTTAGTCCAGGAGCAGTGCTTAAGGAGGCTCCAGTTTAGCAGGGGTTTAGTACAAGAGCTCTGTCACTTGCTGGAAGAGGACCTGAGGCCAAGCCCCCAAGCCTCCACAACTCTGTCGGTGCCTGTAAGAGTAAGAACAGCATTCAACCTTTTTTTTAACCACTGGAGGGTTTCAAGCACCATAGGTGACATTGCCCCCACCCCCATCCCCAAACCTAAAAAAAACGATGTTCCTAATACAGACAAGTTGCACACATGACCAAGCCTAAGTTGCTTCCATGACTCAAGGACAACAGAAATATCCACAAATTATGTTTGGCATTTGTCTTATTTTATCCTTGAGCTGATGGTGCATTATTTAAACAAAATTTCCAATTTCTCCTACTGTGGATTATGCTTTGTGTCAGTTGGAAAACTGATTTGTATTCCAAACTTATGAAAAGACAAAAAACATTCTTGGGTCATATGGCAATATTATAATTTCCCACAATCATAATGCCATTTGTCACGAGTGTACTGCATATCATGCTAAGTCTGTTACATCTGTAACTGTGTCTTGCCCTCAGCCACTATTTACCACAGTACTGTTTTAATCAGTGTCTTGGGTTTGTTAAGTCTACGGTGAGGGGACGTAACCAGTCATAGTTCACAGTTAGCTTTTATTAATGTACACAAGATGAAGCCCCTAATTGACTGGTCTGAAATTTAAGTTGTGTCAGAGAAAAAAATTGTAATAGTTGGAGATGAGTACATATAATTTCTAGTCATTCCCTACATCGAAAACAGTTCACAGTTCCATTATTAAGATTACATTTTTAATTAGTACATTCACAGTTCATTTTCTATAGATTACTTTTTTCTCAATTTGTAACAATAACATTTCAGTTAATTATCTTAATGTATCTATGAACTGTAAAAACATTACTACAGCATTTATTTCAGAATATGAGATTGTTTATTGCTACAGGCAAGAGCATCAGGAATTGTTCGCTAACAACCCACAGACTGACTGCTCCTTAAACATAAGCATGTATAAAAAGATTATTCTTACATGCTTTGTCAATAAAGTGGTTGAATTTTTAACAGTAATCGCAAATGACATTTGATAATAAAGGTTCCCTGAAGGTAAGAATATTACAATAGCAATTTGATAGAATACAATTCATCTGGCTTTGTTGAAATTCAAAGCTCCGATTTTAACAGTGTGAGCTTCACCCTGGCTTGGCTGTGCCCCTGTGAGGCCTGTGCCATTTTAATTTCTGGGCCTCATTTCCAAACCCAGCCGAAATCACAACCTGGTCTGCAGGCAGGAGACAGATTTCTGGCAGCAGGAGGCCACCAAGGAAATGGTTGGGGTGGTGGTGAGGGGGGGTTCTGGAGCCGATCGTGGTCAGGGGTGGGGGGATGTCTGGGAAAGGGGTGGCCCAAGGTTTCGATTTGGCAGCCAGAGGAGTGCTCCTGCTCCTCCTGGCCCACAAGGAAAGCATAAAAAATATTTTAAAAACTATCTTCCTGGGCCTCTTCCAGCATTCCGTCAATTTTCTCTGTCGGGTCTGAATGACATCATCAAACCTTGACTTTTGAATATTTACGAGGCCCTTAGCTGCCTGCAGCGAGTGTCTCGTAGACCTTCCGAAACCAGAGATTTGAAATGGTGGCAGGCATAAGTGTGTACGAACACGGAGGTATGGGCGCTGCATCGATTTTAACCCACCTTGTGCCTCATTCTTGTTGGGCACGGGGGTAGGGGTTAAAATCACGGTTAATGATTCTGGTTATAGGCTGAATTTATATCAAAATCAATCATAAAAAAGAACTTTCAATTAGACAAGAGACTACATATACTTGTTTAGATAACAGTTCATTTTCATTTGTTAAAACATAAACACAAACAGAAAACAACAAATAATATGCAAAACTAGCAGAGTGACAATAAGCAGAGTGATGCCAGTCAATGAAAAGTGATATACAGAATGTTATGGTGCGTTTCTAGGTCTCAAGTAGCATGACATATAACCTTATTTGCAATTTACATTCTTATCTTTTACTGTCAGCTGTAATTCTATAGTTGCGCCACAAAATGCAGCAAAACCACTGTGTAGGAGAGCAAGATGATTACAGGTTGGCTCAATTAGTTGGAAGCTACATTTTTTCCCTGCCTGCTTGTAAAACAATCCTAGCATAGATACCATATAAAATATGCATCGAACTGTCACTATAAGATTTGAATACAAAAGCAGAGAGATGATGATGAATCTGTATGAGATGTTGGTTAGACCACAGTTGATGTATTGTGTGAAGTTTTTGGGCATCCCATTACCGCAAAGATATTGGAGCCATGGAAAGGTGCAGTATAGATTTACTAGGCTGATATCATTAATGAGAGGATAGAAGGGAAAATTAAGCAGAGTTGTGCTTCCAGGGTGGACCCTCACTAGATGGGAGCGCAAGTTGGACAATCAGAACTATCGTGTTCAAGCGCTAACTCCAACTCGTGCTCTTTTCTCGTTAGGCTGCACCCCCAGAAGCACAGCCTTGCTGAATTTGCCCTATGATGAAAGACTTGAAACATTAGGACTGTACTCACCAGAGCAGAAAAGAATAAGGGAGGGTCTATCAGAGGTGTTCAAAATTTTGAAAGGGCTCAAGAATGTAAATAGTGGACAATTATTTCCACTGGTTGGTGAGTCAGTGACAGTGTGGCATAAATTTAGGATTAGTAATGGAAGCATTAAGGGAAGGATAGAAGATTTACTTTCCATGCAAAGAGTCATTAGAAGATGGAATTGATTACCACAGTGGTTTTGAAACTGTATCAATCATAGCATTTAAAAGAGAATTAGATAAATGCTTGAAGAATAAAACTATTAAAGGATACTGGAAAAAAACAGAGGAAATAGGCTTGGAGTAGACAGCTCCAGTGTAGAGTTGGTACTAACGCATGCATGATGGCGAAATGGCTGCCTTCTTTACATAGAATTACATAGAATTTACAGCACATCATCAAAGCCTACCAGCTGAGTAAGAAAGTTTCTCCTGAATTCTTTATTGGATTTATTAGTGACTATCTTATATTTATGGTCTCTAGTTTTGGACTCCCCCACAAGTGAAAACATCTTCTCTACATCCCTGAAGGTAGATAAGGTGGTTAAGAAGGCAAATGGGATACTTTCCTTTATTAGCTGAGGCATTGAATATAAGAGCAGGGAGGTTATGCTAGAACTGTATAAAACATTAGTTAGGCTACAGCTTGAGTACTGCGCGTAGTTCTGGTCACCACATTACAGGAAAGATGTGATTGCACTAGAGAGGGTACAGAGGAGATTTACGAGGATGTTGCCAAGTCTGGAGAATTTTAGGTATGAGGAAAGATTGGATAGGCTGGGGTTATTTTCTTTGGAACAGAGGAGGCTGAGGGAGATTTAATTGAGGTGTATAAAGTTATGAGGGACCAAGATAGAGTGGACAGGGAGGACTTATTTCCCTTAGCAGAGAGGTCAATAACCAGGTGGTATGGATTTAAAGTAATTGGTAGAAGGATTAGAGGAGAGCTGAGGAGAATTTTTTTCACCCAGAGGGTGGTGGGGGTCTGGAACACACTGCCTGAAAGGGTGGTAGATGCAGAAACCCTCATCACATTTAAAAAGTACATGGATATGCACTTGAAGTGCCGTAACCTACAAGGCTATGGACCAAGTGCTGGAAAGTGGGAATAGGCTGGGTAGCTTTTTTTCACCTGGCACAGACTCGATGGGCTGAATGGCCTCCTTCTGTGCCATAAATTTTCCTATGTTTCTATGTTCTATCTACCCTATCGAACCCCTTCATAATTTTAAAGAACTGTATTAAGTCATATCTCAGTATTCTAGGGAAAATAGCCCAAGCCAGTTCAGTCTGTACTGATAGTTGTACCCTCTCAGTTCTGGTATCATCCTTGTAAATCTTTTTTGCACTTTCTCCAGAGCTTCTATATCTTTTTTGTAATATGGAGGCCAGAATAGTGCACAGTACTCTAAGTGCTGACATTTCCAAAACAATATCTGCACATACATAAATTTTAGAAACAAATTTAGGACTATTTATAGTCCTAAAACTATATTCAATATTGTACAAGCATATTGAAATTTTATGAATCAACACTTTGTGCTATAGAAGTTATGCAATCCCAAAACACGTAGGAGCATATCTCAAGGAAAACAAGAATACAGATAATCTCTCACAGGGGCATTTCTGACTCTTCGAACTTTGCAAACATAAAAAGGTGAATAACATGATTACATTTTCTGTTATAAATTGAAAGATACTGATGTCAGCCAGCAGACACTCAAGATTATCTGCTAATTTGCTAAACTCAAACTGTGAGATGTTAATTTTTTTCAGCAGTCACAACTGATGAAATATTGATGATCTTGCCATTTAGAAAATGGAACACATCACTGGAGTAATTAGCACCCTGCCACTTCTGCCCATCATTTTAATGTATCACTAGAGTGCTTACAGTTGGAAGCTTTCTGTGTGTTTAAATGATTAGCATTATCTTGTGGAGTCATTTTAAATATTCAGATGATATCATTCACAAAAATGGTATAGCTCATTGGCCCAGGGTTCCACTGAATGGTGGTAATGCTTTAGAAGCATCTATTACTACACTTCTTTTATAAGAAATAATAAGAGGTTGTTAATACAAAGATCAACCATCTTTATCAATCTATGCAAGAGTTCAATCTCTGTATTTGTATGTGTGTGTGTGTGTGTGTGTGTGTGTGGTGCGCGTGCGTGTATACACTTATACAAATACATAGCCAATTGGAAAAAGTGCTAATCCAGAATATAGAGCGTGTAAAAGCAAATATAAATTCGAGGATAGGTAGCTATCTGACAACTATAATTTCCATAGGCTTAAGATTGTGTAACATTCATATAAATGTCCAAGCTTTAACAAAAGCAAGGAAGTTATGCTAAACCTTTATAAAATACTGGTTAGGCTTCAGCTGGAGTATTGTGTTCAATTCTGGGCACCACACTTTAGGAAGGATGTCAAGGCCTTTGAGAAAGTGCAGATTAAATTTACTAAAATGGTACCAGGGATGAGGGACTTCAGTTATGTGGAGAGACTGGAGAAGCTGGGGTTGTTTTCCTCAGAACAGAGAAGGTTAAGGGGAGATTTGATACTGGTGTTCAAGATTTTGATAGAGTAAATAAGGAGAAACTGTTTCCAGTGGCAGAAGGGTCAGTAACCAAAAGACACAGGGCTCGATGTTAGCAGGGCTGCGAGTTCGCGGCGGGGGGGCTATTGGGCGCGTGGGTAACGCGCCCAGTGCAATTAGTCTGCCCCCCGCGCGATCGCAGCCTAATTGGATCCACTTACCTTGTCTTCCGGGTTCCCCACTGCTGATCTGCACGTCGGGCAGACTGCGCATGCGCAGTAAGATCTGTCAGCTGGAGGAGCTCTATTTAAAGGGGCAGTCCTCCACTGACAGATGCTGCAACAAATAGAAAAAATTACAGCATGGAGCAGCCCAGGGGGAAGGCTGATCCCAGTTTAATGATGCCTCACTCCAGGTATCATTAGATGGGGTGAGGAGGAGGGGGAGGACAGAGATCTTCCCCCTGGCGGGCGGGAGGAAGCGGCCTGCCTCTGCCACCAGGAAGGCCTTGCTTGAGGTGGCAGAGGAGGTCACCTGCACCACCAACATATCGCACACCTGCAGTCAGGAGGGAGTGGCCCTGGGAGTCCTCAACATTGACTCTGGACCCCATGAAATCTCATGGCATCAGGTCAAACATGGGCAAGGAAACCTCCTGCTGATTACCACCTACCGTCCTCCCTCAGCTGATGAATCAGTCCTCCTCCATGTTGAACACCACTTGGAGGAAGCACTGAGGGTAGCAAGGGCACAAAATGTACTCTGGGTGGGGGACTTCAATGTCCATCACCAAGAGTGGCTCGGTAGCACCACTACTGACCGAGCTGGCCAAGTCCTGAAGGACATAGCTGCTAGACTGGGCCTGCAGCAGGTGGTGAGCGAACCAACACGAGGGAAAAACTTACTTGACCTCGTCCTCACCAATCTACCTGTCGCAAATGCATCTGTCCATGACAGTATTGGTAGGAGTGACCACTGCACAGTCCTCGTGGAGATGAAATCCCGTCTTCGCACTGAGGACACCATCCAACGTGTTGTGTGGCACTACCACCGTGCTAAATGGGATAGATTCAGAACAGATCTAGCAGCTCAAAACTGGGCATCCATGAGGCGCTGTGGGCCATCAGCAGCAGCAGAATTGTATTCCAGCACAATCTGTAACCTCATGGCCCGGCATATTCCTCACTCTACCATTACCAACAAGCCAGGGGATCAACCCTGGTTCAATGAGGAGTGTAGAAGAGCATGCCAGGAGCAGCACCAGGCGTACCGAAAAATGAGGTGCCAACCTGGTGAAGCTACAACTCAGGACTACATGCATGCTAAACAGCGGAAGCAACATGCTATAGACAGAGCTAAGCGATTCCACAACCAACGGATCAGATCAAAGCTCTGCAGTCCTGCCACATCCAGTCGTGAATGGTGGTGGACGATTAAACAACTAACGGGAGGAGGAGGCTCTGCAAACATCCCCATTCTCAATGATGGCGGAGTCCAGCACGTGAGTGCAAAAGACAAGGCTGAAGCGTTTGCAACCATCTTCAGCCAGAAGTGCCGAGTGGATAATCCATCTCAGCCTCCTCCCGATATCCCCACCATCACGGAAGCCAGTCTTCGGCCAATTCGATTCACTCCACGTGATATCAAGAAACGGCTGAGTGCACTGGATACAGCAAAGGCTATGGGCCCCGAAAACATCCCAGCTGTAGTGCTGAAGACTTGTGCTCCAGAACTAGCTGCGCCTCCAGCCAAGCTGTTCCAGTACAGCTACAACACTGGCATCCACCCGACAATGTGGAAAATTGCCCAGGTATGTCCTGTCCACAAAAAGCAGGACAAATCCAATCCGGCCAATTACCGCCCCATCAGTCTACTCTCAATCATCAGCAAAGTGATGGAAGGTGTCGTCGACAGTGCTATCAAGCGGCACTTACTCACCAATAACCTGCTCACCGATGCTCAGTTTGCGTTCCGCCAGGACCACTCGGCTACAGACCTCATTACAGCCTTGGTCCAAACATGGACAAAAGAGCTGAATTCCAGAGGTGAGGTGAGAGTGACTGCCCTTGACATCAAGGCAGCATTTGACCGAGTGTGGCACCAAGGAGCCCTAGTAAAATTGAAGTCAATGGGAATCAGGGGGAAAACTCTCCAGTGGCTGGAGTCATACGTAGCACAAAGGAAGATGGTAGTGGTTGTTGGAGGCCAATCATCTCAGCCCCAGGGCATTGCTGCAGGAGTTCCTCAGGGCAGTGTCCTTGGCCCAACCATCTTCAGCTGCTTCATCAATGACCTTCCCTCCATCATAAGGTCAGAGATGGGGATGTTCGCTGATGACTGCACAGTGTTCAGTTCCATTCGCAACCCCTCAGATAATGAAGCAGTCCGAGCCTGCATGCAGCAAGACCTGGACAACATCCAGGCTTGGGCTCATAAGTGGCAAGTAACATTCGCGCCAGATAAGTGCCAGGCAATGACCATCTCCAACAAGAGAGAGTCTAACCACCTCCCCTTGACATTCAACGGCATTACCATCGCCGAATCCCCTACCATCAACATCCTGGGGGTCACCATTGACCAGAAACTTAACTGGACCAGCCATATAAATACTGTGGCTACGAGAGCAGGTCAGAGGCTGGGTATTCTGCGGCGAGTGACTCACCTCCTGACTCCCCAAAGCCTTTCCACCATCTACAAGGCACAAGTCAGGAGTGTGATGGAATACTCTCCACTTGCCTGGATGAGTGCAGCTCCAACAACACTCAAGAAGCTCAACACCATCCAAGATAAAGCAGCCCGCTTGATTGGCACCCCATCCACCACCCTAAACATTCACTCCCTTCACCACCGGCGCACTGTGGCTGCAGTGTGCACCATCCACAGGATGCACTGCAGCAACTCACCAAGGCTTCTTCGACAGCACCTCCCAAACCCGTGACCTCTACCAACTAGAAGGACAAGGGCAGCAGGCGCATGGGAACAACACCACCTGCACGTTCCCCTCCAAGTCACACACCATCCCGACTTGGAAATATATCGCCGTTCCTTCATTGTCGCTGGGTCAAAATCCTGGAACTCCCTTCCTAACAGCACTGTGGGAGAACCGTCACCACACGGACTGCAGCGGTTCAAGAAGGCGGCTCACCACCACCTTCTCGAGGGCAATTTGGGATGGGCAATAAATGCCGGCATTGCCAGCGACGCCCACATCCCGTGAACGAATAAAAAAATATACAGTGCAGGAGGCGCTCCAATGACCTAAGTAGGTCAGCCAAAGTGAGTACACTTACTCATTCCCCTACACTCCATCTGCCACATCACAGCCCCCACCCCACATCTCCTTCTGCACTGCCAACACGACTCTGTCACATCACCCCTCATACCCACTCAAACCTCATCCTCATCTTACCTGCACCTACTCACCTCGCCAGTACTCATCCCGCCACTACCACTCAACCCAATCCTCATACAATCTCATGGCTCTGTCTCATACTCACCCTCTCGTGCATCTCTTTCACAGTCAGCCTCACTCAACCTGCCACTACCTGTGCTGCAGCCACAGGGCATGCATCAGATCTGTGCAGTAGGCAGCGTAAGGCAAACGTGTCGTGAGCATGAAGGGGATGCACAAGGGTGTTTGAGGGTTTGGCATGGTTTTTACTTATATTAAATTTCTGACCAACTCACATTACATATTACATTGGCACCACTACTGCCACGTCTTTACGAATCTTGTCTGGTTTGTGCAATAATGCCCTTTCCTGAGGATCACAATGAAGACCCACAACTGATGCCACCCATTGTGTCACTGCAGAGTGGTGTAGGTGTATTTGCAGGGCTCTTTTGTGGAGACGTCGGCGATGTCCCCGGTTGCACCCTGGAAGGTTGCGGAGGAGAAGTTGTTGAGGGCATTGGTGACTTTGACAGCGACAGGTAAGAAGATGGTGCTCGGGCCAACTGGGAGCAGCTCGGCATGAAGGAGGCTGCAGATGTCCATGACTACATGTCGAGTGACTCTGAGTGTGCACTGCTGCTCAGAGAGGTCCAGGAAGCTGAGCCTCGGTCTGTGGACCCTGTGGCGAGGGTAGTGCCCTCTGCGACGCATCTCTCTCTGCGGTTGCTCTCCCTCCTGCTGTGCAGGTGGATGTGTCACAGCACTCTGTTGTGGAGCTCCGCGTGTCAGAGGTGGACGGCGTGGCTGGCGAGGCTGGTGATGCTGTTCGCCCTCCGAGGAGGTCATGACTGCAGCTACGGCGGCCCCCATCTGGAAGATGTACATCTGAGGGGGTCCGCAAGGTAGGTACATGTCTCTGGACCCCGGGGTAAGTGTGCAAGTTGGTGAATTTTCTTGTCAGGAAGAGGTTGGTGAAGGCCAAACTTTGTCCCAAGCGACAGAGTGGCCTCCTGCAATGAGTGAGGGTCTCCCCCCCCCAACACCTGTCAAATGGACCTTTGCAGCTGCCACAGGCTGACAGCTGCAACACGTCCATTTCAACTGGGAGCGTTTCCCCCTGTATGGGAAACAGTCCCAGTTGTCTATAACTCCCACCCCTCCTCACATATTCACTTAATCAGGTCAGTTAATGACCTGAAATACCTACGTAAATACTTTTAAGTGGCATCCCGCTGGCTTTAATTGCCTGCGGGAGTCCCACATGCGGGGGCTGCGCGCGCACATCGGCGCGTCTGTGGGGAACCCGGAAGTGGGTGGGTTGGAGCCGGGCTCCCGACCCGCTCCGGGATTCCCCGATTTTCGGAGCCCCCCTCAGCCAGGAACGCACCCAATAGCGGGTGCTAAAATGAAGCCCGCAGATTTGAGGTGATCGGCAAAAGAGCCAGAGGCAACATGAGGAAACATTTTTTTATGCAGCGAACTGTAATGATCTGGAATGCACTGCCTGAAAGTGTGGTGGAAGCAGGTTCAATAGTAACTTTCAAAATGGAATTGGATAAATATTGAAGGGAAAAATGCACAGGACTATGGGGAAAGAGCAGGGGAATGGGACTAATTGGATAGCTCTTTCAAAAATCCAGCACAGGCACAATGGGCCGAATGGCCTCCTCCTGTGCTGTACCTATTATGATATGATGAAACGTTAAAGTTGAATGAATAGGAAAAAAAGCACCAAATATTTATTACTTGATTCCAGTGTTGCATATTTATTCAAAGTATAAGCACTTAACAAAGAAACAAACCATAACCCAATAGACCCGAGAGTGCTCAGTTTGTGGATTCTTACGGCAACTTAGATTTCAATTTTTGTTGTTTTTATTTTGAATACAGAAATGCACAGTCATGTGGAATACACCAAACTCATATAATAATGGTAAATAATTATAGTCATGGGCACATACCCTGATACATTCACATAATTTGGATTTCACTAAATAAAGATATATGAGGAAACTGCACGAAGATTGAACAGACTAGATGATCTTTTATTCTTTTGCTTGTAACAATGGAGGAATAGCTCTTTTATTCTGTGAACAAACAATTATGGATCCTAAAATCAGTTCTGTTATTGCAATAAGAATTGTTGGCCTTTAATAGCTTCAGATGATGCACCTAATGCAAGTACAGGTTCATCTTTTTCTTCTTGTTGATAACTTCTTCACTAACACATCCCAGTGTTAAATATGCCTTAAGTGGATTAGCTATTTTAATGCAGTTCTTAATATACACGAGTAGACCCATGAGCCATGATTTAAAACATTCACTGGTCATTAAAGAATAAACGTGAGGCAAAAATATTTAGAGGATTCAACACCCTGGGATAATAGCAAACACATTGGGGTAGAATTTCCGCAGGGATTCTCCCATTGTAACTTTGATGGAAGATTGGCAGAAACCTCGGAAAATGGTCCATATTTACAATGGGTTCACTACGTAAGCTCGTCACCTTATGGCTGTGCAATCTGACAAGCTGGTTCCCACAATTCGCTTAAAATGCATTCTGAATTTTTTTCAACTGAGATGAGTGGCAGCAATGAGAAGAGGAGGATATGGGGTTGGGCAAACGGGAAGAAATGAGGTAGTGATGGAAGTGAGGAGGTGGTAGTAAGGGGAGGGGATGGTGGGAAGGTGAAGAGGTGGGGGACATGATGGGAGCAAGGAGGCATTTGAGAAGCATAAGTGATTGAGGGAAGGGCTTGGAAGGCAGCCAGTGAGGGCTGGTTTCAGACTACTCCAAAGAAAGATTTTTAAGCACACTTTAATCAGATGTCAGTGCACACTTACATTTAGAAGCATGGAACCATGTTCCCAGCACAGAAGGAGGCCATTTAGCCCATTGTGTCTGTGTTGGCTCTTTGCTAGAACAATCCAACACTAATCCTCCTATTATAATTCCCTTCTTTCAAATAGTTTTTTTTAATTGAAACTGAAACTGAAAACATTAAAGTCTGGAGTTTCCTATGATTTCCGTCCAGATAACAGCTTAATCTGGGCAGAATCAAATCAAATAGTGCAAAAGATTTTAAGCGTAAGTGAGTTGCGTCCATAACTACTTTACGTGCGAGTATCTTTTACGATCCTTTACATTAGTTCAATAGACCCTTCGCCTCAAGCAGTCGCCGCCCACAAAACTGGCCACACCCCCAGGTCGGAAAGGCGAGTTTCCGCCGATTGCACTCGTTCGGGGGTGTTCATCACATTGCGCCCAGAGTCTCGGGCGCGCAGACACCCGTGGTCACATGAATCCAATGTTAATCACCTGACCAGCAGTGACCAGCAGTCAATTGAAGCCAATTAAAAAATAAGACCAAGAGCATTAAATCTGTCAATTGACCTGCCCTGCTCTGCTGCAGATGAATTAGTTTAAAAAGTTGAAGAATAGCTCATTTCCTGGCAATCCCACTCCTCTTTGTGATGCTGCAGGATGCCCTGTTCCAGTCATGAATCCCGTTACGATCGATTACGTTGCTTGAGTGCGCTGATTCCTGGGAGATTTTATGTTCAGGCCACTGCTAAAGAGTTTGCGCAGAAACTTCAGTGTAATTTCACTGTGGCAAAACTGACGCAGTGTCCAGAACATTCTGGCCGCATTTTACACCTAACTGTCTTTCCTAAAGAGTTTTGCTATTGGGTTTGCTTCATTCCTCCACATACCCATCCCCCCCCCCACCCCCTACCCAAAAAATAATTGGGTTAGAGGAATTAAATGGAATAATAACAAATCTTGGAAAAAGTACTATTCTGAATGATAACATAGCTGGAGCAATTAATTTTGATAAACTTAATTCACAACTCCCTCAGCAGGCAAAATGTACCATAGCAACACGAGGTAGAGATACCAGGAGTACAGGGATGGGGTAAATAAGTTATTAGAATACCAGCTAATACTAGTGAAAAATGTGAACATTGCTTCAGCTGTCTGTAAAATGTAGGTATAATACTAAACATATCCCATAGGCCCAGGGGATTGCTATTAGGTCTTTAATGAAAATCTTTATCACTCCAAAACTCAAGGTATATGAAAGGTAGAAAGCTTTTAGGAATGATCATCAATCCCAAAATTAAATCATTAAGCTATAGGTGAACATGTCACCTTGAGTGAATTGCAAGTTTTAGAGGATATGATGACAAACATCACCATGGGCTGATGGGTGTGCAGTCGAATTCCGTTTTCATTTTCTTTCCTTTCTCAGCATACGATTCTTAAAAAAACTTGAGTCAAAAAAAATTCATGGATGGCATGCTTTCCAGTTTAATTTCAACAACCAGAAATTCCCACTCAATCCGGCGTTAAAATAGCTGTCGGAGCCTGATAACGAAATCGGACCCTGATCTGCATCTGTCAATGAGGAACCCGCCAGCTGAGCTGCCCATCCAGAAGCTTGAGTCAAAAATCACAGACAGCGGGATCCCAGCAACTGGAGTGCGGGTAAGTAACCCGGGCGATTTTAACTGCTCACCTGCCCGATTGCTGCCGGGCAGTTAGGGTTAAAATGATAGCCCTAGATTCAGATGATAAAATCTTAAAAGATTTACTTAATGAAAAGGCTGCTGTGATCCACAACACAGCTCAAGTATACTTCCAAAGAATTCAGAGAGGACTTTCTGATGCAAACATTCACTATCAGCCTAAAAACTGGCGCTAGTAGATTAGCTAGTGGATTTTCTAATGGGTTCAATGCATAGCGGACCCACTGACACTGCGATGAGACCTTATAATCAGCCCTCACATTCCTTGAGATACTATGTCACCTTTGTAAGAGTTCAATTGAAACTAATGCAGTGCAGCACACTATTTGCATATTTGCAGGCCAATTATATTTGAAAGTGCCTACAGTATTACTGACTCTGTCACTTCGATAATGTCTATTAGCAATAAGAAACATATTCATATTCTGCTTTTTGTGTCAGATGCCAAATAGTCATAGCATGAAAATTTTGACAGCACTCAGCAATTACTTTTGCTACTCAGCAAACATCAGAGACCGTTTTGCTGTTAATATGATTAGCTGGTAGGCTCTCTTAAATTGAGATATATCTATTGCCGGATTATTATTAATATAATATCCTGTGTTTAGAAAATGCCCCAGATTTTCCAAGCTTTTTACACCATTTTTGGCAGATTTCTACGTGGGCCAAGGCTAGGCCATATGATGGTGAGTGATTTTGCCAGCTCCCCACCCTCTACTGCCACTTCTGGGATTTTCCGCAAGCCGTGGACGCTCCCCACCCCACACCCATGGTAGGAAAAACAGCATCAATGGAAATACCATTGGGCGCCCACCACAGTTAATATAATTAGCCTGATCCCCAAAGGTCCAGTGGGGTCAGGGTGGAATGAGATGGGTGAGTGCAAAGCCTGCCCTGCCACCGATCTGGCAGGATTCCTGCTGGATCAGAAAATCCAGGCCAATGTTTGCTAAATAACTCTATGTTAAAAAAAAACTTGCTATAAAAAGTACTGAGTAATTTTGCAAATTATTGCAGTTTTCTTTTTATTTTATCTTGGTAAAATTCAGGGAAGCAATAAGACACGAGTGTATCCTAAAGAAAGACTTGCTTTCATGAAAGGCCTTTTCACATCTGTCAGAAACATCTCAGAGCACTTCACAGACAATGAAACTCTTTGAAATGCAATGACTGTTACATAGGAAAATATAACAGCCAATTTGTCACAAAGCAAGACCCCACCAGGAGCAGTGAAATCAATAACCAATTAATCTTTCTTTTTGGTAGCATTGGTTGTCAAAGGATTGTTAGCCAGAACACCAAGGGGACTCCTTTCCCTTCTTCAAATACTGCTGTGGAATATTTAACATCTGTCTGAACAGATAAACAAGGTTTCAGTTTATGTGCCATCTAATAATCCAGTGCTCCCTCAATACTTATTGAAAAATACTGCACAGAGAAATTGCAGTAACAAAATTCTGAAAAATTCTAAATAATAAAAAAAACTTACCACAATGTTGAAAAACATACTGGCCCTAAAATTCCTGGAATGTTAGAGGCTGTAAGTCAACAGTTATACCTTTTTGGTGTCAAGAATTTCTAACAGGGCTAAAGTTTGCCAGAGTTCTGCTGGAGAAGCGCCCAGCATAAATTCTGTGGTGTTTTAGGGCAAATTGAGAAAATGCCCTCCCTCCCAGTGGCAGAAATTTGCGAATGACCGAGTTAGGATGGGATGATGTCACCTATCCTAAGTTCCATAACTTCCGTCTTCCTATCCACCCTTGAGAATATGCGCCATTTTTTAGAAGACGAGGTTGTCAGTACCCATTCATTAAGGCAGAAGGACTTGCCTAAAAGGGCACTATTCAATTGAGGTTGCTTGTGGAGCTTTTTGGACATATCCTAGAACTTACTGCAGGTATTAGATTTGTTTTCCCATTCTTATACTCAGGAAGCCTTCATCTTCATTCTGTGTTGCCCTTGGAAAGCATTGTATTTCAAGATAATTATTGAACTAGGATCTGAGGCCTGTACAATGGACTTCCCAATGGGAATCCCACGTTACATAAACTATTTGCTGGAAGAAGAGGAGGAAGAGAAGCAGTAGAAAGCTGTAAGGAAAAGAGATTAATCAAGCAGTGAGGAGCTAGATCATCCTGACACTTCTCATCCAGCAGGATGTATAAACCCAGGTGCACTTTCTGAGACCTTTCCCAGGAGCTCTGTTTCAGAAGGTTGTGCTTCAGTCATGACGATTTGGAGGCACTCTGTTCATTGCTGCAACCAGATTTGCAACCAAGGTCTCCAGCGTGCACAATGCTCACTGTATTAGAGAATGTGACCACAGTTCTCAATGCATAAGTAACAAGCTCATTCCAGGAAGCCACAGGGGGCTTTTGTCAGATCAGTCAATTTGTTGTGTACTCCTCCATAACACAAGCAACCAATTCCGTCTTTGCCAGGGTAGCGCAGTATATACAACTCTCCCAGACAGTGGGAGAACACACTTCATTGGAATCAGAAAAATACTAAAATCCCTGAGAAAGAGTCAACCAAATATCCTTTAATCCCTCTGAGATGCTGCCTTGTATACTTTGCAATCCGGTTGACACTGAACTCGCCAGTGGTCTCCCAAGACCTGCAAACCTTCATTCAGTGCCTCCACACTGAAGTGACTGACTTGCCTGGATCTTTCACAAAGTAGAAGAAGATTTGCAGATGCTCCTGCAGTTATCACTTTCTCCAGGCTGCTCTGCATTGAGTTGAACCCCTCCTGCATGTTGGTGCATAGCAGGGCAGTGGACTCCACTGCTATCCCAGCCATTTGCCGCACATCTTAGGAGAAGCCATGCAGAATACCCATATGTATCTGATGCTCTGTGAACATTCTTCTCTTCATGGCAGGACCATTGAGATTATCATCTGTTTGTTCTGCAGCCTGGGCCTGACATGTATTACACCTCCACTCAACTACATCAGGCTCCATTTCCACATCTGCATCCTCAGGCTCCATTATGCTCTGCATCTCACCATGTGTGTCAATTCCTCATTTACACTATCTGTACCCACTTGAGTTAGTGTCTTTGGACTGGAGTGCAAGGGAGATGGTTGACAACTAGGGTGGGGAGAGGGGGTGATTGGTCGCCAGTGTTGCCAGAAGCAGAGGGGACTGCATGCTCTTGCTTTTCAGTAATCTTCTCTGCTCTATCCTGGCTTGCAGCCTCCAGAAGGAAAAAAACAGCACTCTTAATTTTCGTCTGCTTTAACAGCATTCTATCATTATCAGCTACACTGTGGATCTCTTATGAGGAAAGCTGGTTGACAGATTGAAAGGTGCATGGAAACATTAAATTAAAAAATACATTCTCACAAACTCACTGAAGGCACAGAGGGCGCTAAATTGGGCTGTGTAGTGCCCGTTGTTTCAGTGCTACACGGCCTCTCCAACATCCAAGTTGGTGTCTTGGATGCGCACGCACGTTTCCAGCGTGATGTGCGCCGGACGCCATCTTGGTATAGGAGTTAGCCCATGCGCAAATACGAGGAAGAGGCTGAGGAGGAGGAGGAGGAGGAGGGGGTGGAGCCGGAACAGGAAGTGGAGGAAGACGCAAGGGTGCAACAGAAACCACATGCCTTGTTGTGCTCGCCTGTTCCATGCCCGCTATTATTAATGTCATCTACATCCCCAAATTCACCAACAGTCCTACATTCCCCACATTCCACTCCCACAAGACAATCAAATCGCCCTCCGTCTGATTACTCGTTGGTTTCCTTCTCATCTCATTGCATGAATAAAAACCACTGCCAAATGCAAAATCAAAATCTCATTTATCAATGAATAAATGAAATTATGCAAACATAACAGAACTATTCACCCTTGTGCATTCCCTTGGTGCCTTTTGTTCGTGTGCCTTTACCTATCCCAGTGCTCCTATGAGGTGCTTCCCCAGTGGCTGGAGCATAGGTGGTGGGAGGTTGCTGGCCTTCAATGCAGGAGCATGCAGATGGCCTTGGAGGACGACCTCGAGCAGCTCTGGGCTGGGAGGGCCCGGCTTCAGACTGCACCATTCAGTATGGGCTGCAGCAGTCTGGCCTGGCTGGCCGATAGGCAACAACAGGGGCACTGGCAGAGTGGCAGGGGTGGGAGCAGGAAGGCTGTCGTCCTGAGAGAGGGCAGCAGGTCCGACTGCCAAGGCGTCAATGCCACTCGCATGGGGCGGTGCCTCAGCAATCCTGGTGATCAGCTGGAGAACGGATTGCTGGAGTGCTGTGATGCCCTGGAAGCCCCGTCCCCAGACCCATGATAGCAGCAGTCTGAGCTTCCAAGGCAGCAGTCAGACTTTGGATGGCAGATGTTTGTGCTGCAATGGAAGCTGTGACATCAGTCATCAGACGCTGCATTATGGTGGGTTCCACAGGTGTGCTGATGGAGGTGACCACCCGTTCCATGTTGGAAAGGATGGGCTGCAAGCTCTGCGTAAAGCCCTGTGCCAAGTTGGAGCTGGACTCCTGCATGCCCCTTGTGCGCAGGCTTTCTGGTAGGCTTTCCAGTGCCCCAAGCATTTGTTAGTGTACGCCCATCAGCCGTCTTCTGTAGCCTGGACCATCGAAGTCCTCATCTGACTCCTCTGCAGCAGAACTAGTGAGCGACCGCACCCTCCGGCAAGCTGGCACCTGTGGTATCCGTTCCCCTCGCCCTGGCTCCTGCGCACTTGTGCTCAGTGTCTCACCACATGCAGATCCCTCCTCTAACCTAACCTCTAAAGGACGCGCAGTGTCAGTCTCTGAGCTGGTGGAAGCAAGTGTCAGATCGAGTGATGGTGTGGCTTCAGTGTCCTCCTCCTTCTCCTCCTCCTCCTCCTCCTCCTCCTCCTCCTCGGACTGTGCCGCCATGTGTTCTTGGGTATCTGTAATGACAAAGGGAAACAGGTTGAGTTGTGGAGTGGGGAGAGGAGCAAGTAAGACGTGCGTGCTGACGGCATCCGCAGCACGTGAGTCAGAAAAGATTATGGGAGAAGGGAGATGTGGGAAAGGAGTAGGAGCATTAGATATGTAGAGACCCCTTCATCGGGACCTCCAGTGCAGCATGTTGGTCACAGCTGCAGCGATGGCCTGCCCAATGATCCAAATCACTGTCTCCTCGAGGGGGGTGAGGATGTATAAACATGCCCGTCCACGCTCAGGTCCCTCCTGCTGGGGGCTGTTATGTGCCACCTTCTCCTGCAAGACAATGGACAGTGTGTCAGTGACTATCCTGCAAGGTGTCTGGGTGATGTGCCTGTTGTGGTTGAATAGCTGCCAATTTGTGTGACCTGTGAGTGGTGGTTGTGTGGCCTGCAAGTATGGTACTATGTGCGGGTGAGATGCAGCATGCCGAGTGCAGCATTGGGTTTGTATCGGCAGTGTTTGTTGGTGGGTGGGTGACGGGGAGTGTGATGCGTGGAGCAGTGGTGCAGTTGGTAGGATGTGCCACTTGACACTTGCATTCACTCACCTCGACCACTTGTGTCAAATCATTGAACTTCTTCCGGCACTGCACCCACATGCGTGGTGCAATGCTCCTGGCATTGACTTCCTGCGCCACAGCGGCCAATACCTGCAGAGCTGCAGTCTGGAGGGTCTCCTGCCACCCTGCGGGTACATGTTGGCCCTCCTTTCATCCACTCCTTCCACCAAGGCCTCCAGTGCATCATCAGAGAAGTGTGGAGTCCTCTCTCGTGCCGGTCCTGCTATCCTCATGGCCATCTTTCCCTTCTCCTAGTAAGCTGTGTACCTGCCATTTGAAATGTGCACCTGCACCTTTAAGAGATGTAGGCTGCTGATGACGTGCGCTGTGCACGCCTCATTTTCAACTTCCTCATTCTCAGCAGCACGGGTAGCGCTGGCTGGACAGAGATATTATAGTAAGTAGCAGGCAGCACGAAGTTCATGTACTGCCTGCGTAGGAGCCATCGGGCGCGGGGTACTAGCGCATCATGCTACCCCCACCCGAAAATGGCCCTTATCAAATTTTTCCCCCAGAGACTCCTACATCTCCATCTCCTACTGCAAGACCAGTGTTGAAGCCAATTATTGCTATTGCTTCCTCTTCATGTGCGGTTAAATGCCAGATGCTGGCATGTCCTCCTCCTGATGCCTGGTATTGCATGCTCTCTTTCTCTGCAGGAGGAATGTATAGCATTAACTGGCTGTTGCAATCTCCAGATCCTGCAACAAATCAGTCAGGATTTGTGGAATGAATGGTAATAAGACATAAGGGAGCAAAGATCTAAGAGTTGAGACTTCAATGTACTAGTATGCATTACAGGATGTGAGACTAGTAATGCATTACAGAACACAAGACATGAGCGCTGTCAAATAACTTTTCTTCTGGGATAGGAACATGGTACCATGTGATACCCCGAAGGGCAATGTTT
This sequence comes from Heptranchias perlo, assembly GCF_035084215.1. NCBI lineage: Eukaryota > Metazoa > Chordata > Chondrichthyes > Hexanchiformes > Hexanchidae > Heptranchias > Heptranchias perlo. The sequence goes on from NC_090325.1 coordinate 133,567,918, forward strand.
GACTACCGTGCTTGAGAATACCCATGTGATTCTCTGTGATTTAAATATCTCCCTTGTTATTCATTTAAAGACACTCTTACCTTTGCTAATCTAGTGAGGTCATTAAAATTATTTTGACACTGTAAACAGGCCCTTGGGGTTATGGAGTCCCACTCACGGCTAAACCACACACCTCCTTCTACATGGCCCCATGCTGCTACATTTGATGGCTTCTTCCATATCAGCATCAGAGGAGTTATCCTTCTTTAGCACCAGTCATTTCAGTCCAAGAGCCTGCTCAACTCTTTGGTGTCAGGCTCCTCTGATTTCAGCGGGCATAAACCCCAATCCGTTACACTTATATCGCCATATTAGGGACCCAGGAATTTCCAGGCCACTGAGCTGGAAATTCTGAGATTTTTGAAATGAAGAAGTGGTGTAGTTCTGGTCTAGGGGTAGGAATTTGGGATGTAAGTCAGTTAAGACAGCATTACACTCACTCTAATATACAGGCTAAATTCCAGTAGAACTGAATAATGCCCCCAAAATGATGCATGTATGCAAATCACAGGATAACAAGGACAAAAGCTGCTGTCCCAGAAATTGAACATTTACACCAGAATTGCACCTGACTTGACATAGAAATTACAACTGCAAACAAGCCGTTCAGCCTAATTAGTCTGTGTTGCCATTTATCCTCCAAACGAGCAGTAGTCAGTTGTGTCAGTTTTTGCTCAGTGAACATCGGAACATAGGAACATAGGAACAGGAGTAGGCCATTCAGCCCCTCGTGCCTGCTCCGCCATTTGATAAGATCATGGCTGATCTGTGATCTAACTCCATATACCTGCCTTTGGCCCATATCCCTTAATACCTTTGGTTGCCAAAAAGCTATCTATCTCACATTTAAATTTAGCAATTGAGCTAGTATCAATTGCCGTTTGCGGAAGAGAGTTCCAAACTTCTACCACCCTTTGTGTGTAGAAATGTTTTCTAATCTCACTCCTGAAAGGTCTGGCTCTAATTTTTAGACTGTGCCCCCTACTTCTAGAATCCCCAACCAGCAGAAATAGTTTCTCTCTATCCACCCTATCCGTTCCCCTTAATATCTTATAAACTTCGAACAGATCACCCTTAACCTTCTAAACTCTAGAGAATACAACCCCAATTTGTGTAATCTCTCCTTGTAATTTAATCCTTGAAGTTCGGGTATCATTCTAGTAAACCTATACTGCACTCCCTCCAAGGCCAATATGTCCTTCCGAAGGTTCGGTGCCCAGAACTGCTCACAGTACTCCAGGTGCGGTCTAACCAGGGTTTTGTATAGCTGCAGCATAACTTCTGCCCCCTTGTACTCCAGTCCTCTAGATATAAAGGCCAGCATTCCATTTGCCTTATTGATTATTTTCTGAACCTGTTCATGACACTTCAATGATCTATGTACCTGAATCCCTAAGTCCCTTTGGACATCCACTGTTTTTAACTTTTTACCATTTAGAAAGTACCCTGTTCTATCCTTTTTTGATCCAAAGTGGATGACCTCACATTTGTCTACATTGAATTCCATTTGCCACAGTTTTGCCCATTCACCTAATCTATCAATATTGCTTTGTAATTTTATGTTTTCATCTACACTGCTTACAATGCCACTAATCTTTGTGTCATTGGCAAACTTAGATATGAGACTTTCTATGCCTTCATCTAAGTCGTCAATAAATATTGTGAATAATTGAGGCCCCAAGACAGATCCCTGCGGGACTCCACTAGTCACATCCTGCCAATGTGAATACTTACCCATTATGCCTACTCTCTGTCGCCTTTCACTCAGCCAACTTCCTAACCAAGTCCGTACTTTTCCCTCGATTCCATGGGCTTCTATCTTAGCTAACAGTCTCTTATGTGGGACCTTATCAAATGCCTTCTGGAAGTCCATATAAATAACATCCATTGACATTCCCCTGTCCACTACTTTAGTCACCTCTTCAAAAAATTCAATCAGGTTTGTCAGGCACGACCTACCTTTCACAAATCCACGCTGGCTCTCCCTGACTAACTGAAAATTCTCGAGGTGTTCATTCACCCTATCCTTAATTATAGACTCCAGCAATTTCCCCACAACAGATGTTAGGCTAACTGGTCTATAATTCCCCAGTTTTCCTCTCTCTCTTTTCTTAAAAAGCGGAGTGACATGTGCAATTTTCCAATCTAGAGGGACAGTTCCTGAATCTAGAGAACTTTGAAAGATTATAGTTAGGGCATCTGCAATCTGCTCACCTACTTCCTTTAAAACCCTGGGATGGAAACCATCTGGCCCTGGGGATTTGTCACTCTTTAGTGCTCTTATTTTCTTCATTACTGTTGCTTTACTTATATTAATTTTATCAAGTCCCTGTCCCCGATTCAATATTAGTTTTCTTGGGATTTCCGGCATGCTATCCTCTCACTTCTGAGTCAAAAAGTTGTAGGTTCAAGCCCCACTCCAGAGACTTAAGTACATAAGCTAGGCTGACACTTCAGTGCAGTACTGAGGGAATGCTGCATTGTTAGAAATGCCATCTTTTGCCCTCTCATGTAAACGTAAGAGATCCCATGGCACCATTTGAAGAAGAGCAGGAAAGTTGTCCCAGTGTCCTGGCCAACATTAATCCTTCAACCAACACCACTAAAAACAGATTAATTTGTCATCTATCCCATTGCTGTTTGTGGAACTTTGCTATGTGCAAATGGACTGTTGTGTTTGCCTATATTACATCAATAACTATACTTTAAAATTACTTCATTGGCTCTGAAACGCTTTGGAACATCCTGATGACATAATAGACAGTATACAGCTGCAAGTTTGTTCTTCAGTGTCCATCCTGTTCCCATATCCCTTTATGCGCTATTCCTTCAACCATCTATCTAACTTCTTTTAAAATGTTGACATGGGGGAGATTTTGAGGCCTCCCATCCAGCAGAAATAGGGCGATAGTGCAATAGAAAATTTGCAGCAATTTACTGTCCCATTCCTGCCGTCGCCATTTTCCCAGGGTCTTTGGAATAGGCAACCTACTCCAGGGTACAGTAGCATAGTGGTTATGATTACTGGACTAGTAATCCAGAGTCATGAGTTCAAATCCCACCACTGCAATTGGGGAATTTAAATTCAATTAATTGAATAAAATCTGGAATAAAAAGCTAGTATCAGTAATGGTGACCATGAAACTACCGGATTGTTGTAAAAACCCATCTGGTTCACTAATGTCCTTTAGGGAAGGAAACCTGCTGTCCTTACCCAATCTGGCCTATATGTAACTCCAGACCCATAGCAATGTGGTTGATTCTTAATTGCTCTCTGAAATGGCTTAGTAAGCCACTCAGTTGTACAATCTTGCTACGCATGGACTGCAGCAGTTCATAGAAGGCAGCTCACCACCACCTTCTCAAGGGCAATGAGAGATGGGCAATAAATGCTGGCCTTGCCAGCGATGCCCACATCCCATGAACAAATAAAAAAAAAGCCTAGGCAGCTGCCTGCAGGAAGCACACTGCTAATTTAGATATTTAAATGGGGCTCCTAGGAAATCAATAGGACCCCAATACCATTTTAGAACTCACAGTGCATGCTTTGCTGGTGGTCCTGTTAAAGAGAAGCCCAAAGGTAAAACGTTTATTTTTGTGGAGCCAAGAGGAGCCAGGCGTACTGGGCTCCACAAAAATAACCTGAGCCGTTACTGCACTGGGTCCCTCCCCCTCCATGCATCGGAGCTCATCCCTACTTACATTCTTCCGGGCCCAATAGCTAGCCAGGCCACCTGATACTGCAGCGGCCTGGACTTGGTGAGCTGTCCGGTGGCATTTGTTTTCCGCCCACCAGCTGTATATTAATGAGTCCCAGCCCTCAAAATGGACCTGACCTCCCATCGGCATTATTGGGCAACTCTTTGTTTTTGAAGAATTGCTGATGGAAAGGCCTCTGTGACAATATAATGTGTTGTTCACCTAGTCAACGGCAACAAAGCCCAATAGATTTTGGTTTTGAAAATACTAATTGTGATAGGTGTACCAGTTACTGCAGTGTCCTCGGCCCAACCATCTTCAGCTGCTTCATCAATGACCTTCCCTCCATCATAAGGTCAGAAATGGGGATGTTCGCTGATGATTGCACAGTGTTCAGTTCCATTTGCAACCCCTCAAATAATGAAGCAGTCCGAGCCCACATGCAGCAAGACCTGGACAACATCCAGGCTTGGGCTTATAAGTGGCAAGTAACATTCGCGCCAGATAAGTGCCAGGCAATGACCATCTCCAACAAGAGAGAGTCTAACCACCTCCCCTTGACATTCAACGGCATTACCATTGCCGAATCCCCCACAATCAACATCCTGGGGGTCACCATTGACCAGAAACTTAACTGGACCAGCCAGATAAATACTGTGGCTACGAGAGCAGGTCAGAGGCTGGGTATTCTGCGGCGAGTGACTCACCTCCTGACTCCCCAAAGCCTTTCCACCATCTACAAGGCACAAGTCAGGAGTGTGGTGAAATAGTCTCCACTTGCTTGGATGAGTGCAGCTCCAACAACACTCAAGAAGCTCGACACCATCCAAGATAAAGCAGCCCGCTTGATTGGCACTCCATCCACCACCCTAAACATTCACTCCCTTCACCATTGGCACACAATGGCTGCAGTGTGTACCATCCACAGGATGCACTGCAGCAACTCGCCAAGGCATCTTTGACAGCACCTCCCAAACCCGCGAACTCTACCTCCTAGAAGGACAAGAGCAGCAGACACATGGGAACAACACCACCTGCACGTTCCCCTCCAAGTCACACATCATCCCGACTTGGAAATATATCGCCGTTCCTTCATCGTCGCTGGGTCAAAATCCTGGAACTTCCTTCCTAACAGCACTGTGGGAGAACCGTCACCACACAGACTGCAGTGGTTCAAGAAGGCGGCTCACCACCGCCTTCTCAAGGGCAATTAGGGATGGGCAATAAATGCCGGCCTCTCCAGCGACGCCCACATCCCATGAACGAATAAAAAAAAGGTGCATGGTATCACAGGGTTGAATGAAACAAACCACAAGTCCTCACACCAAATCACCACACATTATTTTAGACTTAAAAGCTACCTACTGAATACTATGAAATCAAGAGGGTGAATTTCTGCCGACATTCTCCCGCTCGTCTGCTGCAACCTAAGTGTAAAAGCTGCAGCAACCCAGGGAAAACAGTGTAATTAACGTTCACTTTGTTATTCTGGGGTTCCTGTGGCTCTTCCTCCAAAGTTGTGGTGGACGAGTGGGAGACCCTGATAAAAATTCACTGCTAAATTTCCCAAATGCTTTCAAATGTAGGAATAAAAGAATGCATTTGCAAGGATTTTCAGATGCTTTCTTGAATAAATTTGAAATGAGGATTTTTTTTCTTTCTCAACAATTTTCTCCTCTTTCCTGATAGCATTGATTTCTTGCTGATGTACAAATCCATAGGCACCAGTTAACCTCCATTGCCTCACTCAAGTGGTCGATGTTCATGTATGAGCCTTGAAGGGAATGTCAGTAGGTTATTCAATCACAGGGGACATCACACCCAAGCTTGATCCTCTCCTCACCCCGGGAATGATAATATGGTCTAAGCATTGTGCCATCGGTGTCAGTGCTGCACAGATGCTATCTGTGCCTGTGCATAAGTGAGCTGATCTGACAATAATGCAAGATCATCCATCTGCATAATTTACTGTTGATCTCGGTGCGTCTCTGACAATGTGCCTGCAGTGCCAGGGCCATATTGTGGGAACCAGCAGCCAGTAAATGGCTGCTGGCTACCCATTATGCACTCGGCACTTTCCCAATAGAGGGAGAGGCATCAGGCCATCAGGAGAAAGATGCAGGGGAGGCACAGAGAAAAGAAGAAGAGGTGCCAGAAGGCAGAGGCAAGGGGTGCCTGAATTTATTTAAATTCTTACTGCTTTCTCCCCCCTACAGTCCAAGGCACTCCAGACATATTATGGAGCAGCTGACTCAGTTAAAAAGAACTCAGGAGACCTATGAACACAGTGCGCAACTCGTACGCTGCCTCCCAGCCCACTTTGCACTTCCCGCCTGCATTGAACTGTGCAGAATGCTTTGGGTGCATTACAGGCCACAGGCCTCTACACCTCGGTTTGCCAACCCTCCAGATTGCCCTGGAGTCTCCAGGAATTGAAGGTTAATCTCCTGGACACTGCTGCAAGAAACCCGAGAGAAAAATCATAGGAGCATTGGAATAAATTATGTGCTTTTGTCATTTCCTTTGAACATTTTTGTTTATTGGTTGTAGAAATATTGGAAATGGGAAAAAAGGCTATTTGACTATTAAGGGCCGTTGAAGGTGGGAGGTCATGTGATGAAACTTCCAGGAATATGTCCAACCAGAATTGTCAATACTATCTGCACCTGATTTTCTTGGTGAGTTGGTGCCCAATTGCTGCAATGCATCAAGGTCCCGCCATGATAGTATTGGTCCCCTTACGTCTATTTGTGCACAATTCTAGCAGGGGATGTTGGAAGGTGATTGGAAACATTGCTTCCTTTCCTATCTGGGTAACTGAGGTCAACTGTAGCATCCCTACTACTATCTTAGATGAGATCAGCTAATTAAGCACAGACTAGGCATAGAATCTAGAACTTTTCTGACCTGCATAGCTGTGCTACTCTCTAACCAGCTAAGCCTTTGGGGAAATCACAGAAACAGGCATTCAATGGATGCAAAGCTAGGCCCCCTCTGTGCAGTGTTGAACTTTTTATAAACAACTTTCAGGGGGTTTATATAGATATCTACTAAGAAAATGGTTCCCCCACCCCTTAAAAACTCCACAGTTAAAGGAAAAATTTTAATTTCAGATGGCTATAGTTCAAAAACACAGTTCATCATTTTCAATGGATAGATCTATCGTCAGTCAAAAAAAATCCAAAGACTAGGAAAGCTTAATAATGCTCACAAGCAGAATGCATGCTTACCACAGTAAATCTTTCAGCATTGCAAGAAAGTTTAAATACAGCTGTTAATACTTGTATAGAAAAGGCTTTTTGATCCAACAAATGTGAATTGTTTGATCCATACTGAGGACATCGGTTATTGTCTGAGCAAGTGCCCAATGTCTTTACTTTTACTATTTCTGCAGCACATGCAGAGGCAGCTAAGGTGAATGAAGAAACATTCAATACATTGTCTATTCCAACGTTGTTGGTGTGATCGAACAATCTTTGAGCTTCTTTTGCAAAATTCAAGATGAATATCACATGGTACACTCCAGGTTTGCAAGCTCAATATTGCACAATTTAACAAGGACATCAGAGAAAAGAAACTTTGCTGACATTTTGAGAAAAACATGGAAGCTATTGACAGCATTGGATATGTTAAATACATCGAATGTTTTAACAGTTATTTCAAGTGGATAAGCAGGAAATTGGTAGAAGTCTCCTTTCTATATTTGAAGTTCGAGAGCTGCATTGAGACAAGAAAGATACTTGACCTTTGTAGTGAGATAAAAAGAGCTATTTATTTTTTAAAATGGTGTACTTGTAAAGGAACAAATGGAATGATAATGAAAGTGAATTTTTCTCTCATCAGTACTACACGCACAACCTCATACCATCATAAACACATTCCCATCAGAGTAGGTAAATCTTTCATTCAGTAACACATCAAAGAAACTCTGATAACATTACACAAACCTTACTAAAAGACAATTTAAATCATAGTGAGCTTGAAGCAAACAGTAAAGGGACATTAGTTGCAGTGTCAGAGGAACATAGAAACTTACGAACAGGAGACGGACATTCGGCTCCTCGAGCCTGTTCCACCATTCAGTTTGGTCATGGCTGATATTTACCTCAATTCCATTTCCCCACCTTTGCTCCATATCCCTTGATACCCTTAGCTAACAAAAGTCTATCGACCTCAGTCTTGAAAATTTCAATTGACCAAGCAATCACAGCCTTTTGGGGGAGAGAGTTCCAGATTTCCACTAACCTTTGTGTACAGAAGTGCTTCCTGATTTCACTCCTAAAAGGCTTAGCTCTAATTTTAAAATTGTGCCCCCTTGTTCCAGATTCCACCACCAGTGGAAATAGTTTATCTGTATCTACCCTATCTAATCCCATTATCATTTTAAAACTTTGATTTGATCACTCCTCAATCTTCTAAACTCAAGAGAATATAAACCAAGTTTATACAATCTGTCCTCATAATTTAACCCTTTAAGCCCCGGTATCATTCTGGTGAATCTGTGCTGTATCCCCACCAAAGCCAATATATCTTTCCTGAGGTTCGGTGCCCAAAACTGAACGCAGTACTCCAGGTCAGGTCTGACCAAGGCTATGTACAACTCAAGCATCACATCCTCACCTTTGTATTCCAGCCCCCTTGAGATAAAGGCCAACATTCTATTAGCCTTTTTGATTACTTTGAGAAAAGATTCCTACAATCCTCTGAGGATCTTTTTCAATTATTATTTTTTGGCTTGAAGAAAAGGAAAGTATGCATTCTCTCTGTGGCCATTTTCCATGTTTAGACAACAAATGTATGCAAAGACAAGCAAGTGCATACATCTAATTAATGTATGCATAATTTCCTACTATGTTTTGATCACACAGAATTACGTTTTATGCAGTCTGCAGAGAATGTCAGGACCAGCAAATTTAATTCATTATTATCAATATACTGTTTGACTGATGAGCTTAAATAAACCTTAAAAAAAAACTTCAGAAATTAGCTACTGAGATTTACCTGCAATTCATGGTTATCTTACATGTAAAATAAAAATGCATCAATATTTTAAATATATCTAATCAACTTTTTCCCCTCCCCACAGCTAATCTCCAGATTTATATTGGAAATAGTTGTTTTGTCACTAATTAACACGCAAATAATAAAAAAATTGTGGCACTAGATCAAACTGAAGTCTCTCTGCCACCACGCCCCCCCCCACCCCAACACACACACCACACACACACATGGGGTGAGGGGTGACACTACTTTATTAAAGAAATTATATTTTCTCTTTATCCCTTCTGTTGGTCAATCTGCAGCATATACCATCCCTCCCAACATTGCTCTGCAATCTACACTGGGAGGTGGCTCAGAGTTGCGTGAGGTGACTGTCCCTTCAATTTTCCAGCCTTCCCTATGGAAAGCACTTGTTGGTCTCTGCTTGGTACCTCACCAAGATGTTACAGTAAAGATTAGCAATTCAATATATGAGGAATCACTGCAATTTACATCCTACAATTCTATGGTGCAGTATATTGGCACTCCAATGCACTCCACTCTGCTGCTAGATACAAAATTGCTTTTCAATGAACAGCTTGACAGTAACAATAATTGATCAGCTCATTCTTTTCATCAACCTGCTTAAACCTATTAGGATTTCTTTTTACTGAAATGCCTACCCACACACATATCATTTTTTCTTTTTGTCAGTTTTCACTTTATGTCTACCATAAAGGTAGTGGTTGGGGAATGTTGATTGATGAGTACAATGATAAGATGGGATAGATTGATAAAAATGGTGCTATCTCCCTTTAAGGAGAGAAACCACAGCTTGTGTTACATTAGAATTTTTTAATAGAAATCAGCTCATGGCAATGTTTTTTCCCAGTTTGTTCACAGTTCTTTTACTGAACTGCACACCGGAATAATCCAGGACTGCTTTTTATGTCTGTTTTGGTCACATTTTCAATGAACTATTTCATATTACACAGGGGACTAGAATGATGAATAACAATTTCTTTTGATCAGTTGCATGTGCCAGTTTTTTCCTTATGTTACAATGAAAACAATTTCATTTTTTTCTAACTAAAGTCAATGTTTAAAATTTGATTAGTCTTGAAAAAATACAGTGATTCAGATTTGAGATGTTTTGAAAGAAACTACCACAACAATGAGAAAAAAATATATTTTTATTTTTAACCTTGGTTTAAATACATGATAATTTCTTGGATCTAAAAATATCAATTGTGGAAATATCAAACAAACATTGTTTAAAATGGTGAATTTGGCCACAGTCTCCCCCCTCCGACAAAACTTTATCTTGAGATTAAAGGGCTCATGATAAAATTTTATTTCCCTTTATGCTTTCCTTGCAGGGTGTTTTAACTTTGAAAAATGCATGGAATATTAAACTGAAGGCAACAACTTAGATTTTTCTTGTAAATCTAGCAATGCATTCAGGTGTCAATTGTATCACCGTTCAATATATATAATGGTGATAGAAGTAACTTGAACTCAGAGAAACACTCCAGAAAGTAAATTTTACTAATTGCTGCCACATTAGTGGAAGGTAATAACTGTATAACTGCCTTCACTATCAATAAGAAGAATTGCAAAAAGCTTTAGAATCATCATAATTAAATGGTTTGGCAAACAAGTGAAATAAGATGTCCACAAAGTATAAAGAATTGGTACCAAAATGTCTTGGGGGTTGAATTGGGCCGCTTAGCGTCCGTTTTTTAGACACTACATGGCCACCTAAGGTTTCAGAGTGGAGTCCAAGATGCACACCCGCACTTCCGAAGGGAAATGTGCTGGGTGCCATCTTGGTAAAGGGGTTTGCGCGTGCATGCCTAACGATCGCCAGCAGCCTACAGAGCAGTGAGCAACGCTGATTTGAAGCCACTGCTGCCATTTTGGAACTCCACTGAACATGACATTAAACTGCATGAAGGATCTCCCACCAATGCAATTTAAAGGGATCATGAAGTACTTACAGGTCAGTTGCTGGATTATTTCCTCTGGCTGCTGGTGCAATTGGACATCATTTTGGAGGTTTTCTATACTTGGCTAAAATTTCAATAATCCACAGGGAGTGGTCTGGCTAGTCTTGCAGTCCTTTTGTTGTCATTTAAAATGTACTGGAATAAGTTGCTTCCAGAAATGGGTGGCCTGGTAGGGCTTCCTCTGGGAATTGAGCATGACTGGGAGAAGGAAGGGAGGCCACGCAGAGCAGGACAAGCTGCTAGAAGAGGGAGGAGGAGCAGAGTACTCATCAGGAGGGTCTTTAGGGAGCAATTCTCTTACCTCAGCTTCGGCGACAACCAGTGCATAAGACGTCTTCGGTTCACATAAGGCGTCGTGACTGAAATCTGTCAACTGCTGCAGCCACAAGTGTGGGAGAGCCTTCACCACACAGACTGCAGCGGTTCAAGAAGGCAGCTCACCACCACCTTCTCAAAGGCAAATAGGGATGGGAATAAATACTGGCCTTACCAGTAACACCCACATCCCATGAACGAATAAAAAAAAAACTGCTGCAGCCACAACTGCAGCATCAAAGCAGAGCAAGGACAGCATTGTCTGCGGCTGTCAAGGTGACCGTGGCTCTTAATTTTTATGCATTTGGTTCCTTTCAGGCTGCTGCTGGAGATATAAGCAACATCTCACATTTTGCAGTGCACCGCTGCATAAGGGATGTCACTGAGGCTCTCTAAACAATGAGAAACACATATATCTCATTCCCTCTTGTCAGAGACAAGCAGCATGAGCAAACACAAGGTTTTGCATGGATTGCAGGCTTCCCCTTGATGCAGGGTGCCATTGACTGCACGCACATTGCCTTGTGTGCTCCTCATTTGAACTCGTCCATATTTATCAATAGAAAGGGATTCCACTCCCTCAATGTGCAGCTGATGTGCAACCACAGGCAGCACATCATGCAGGTCAATACCCGCTATCCTGGCAGCAGTCATGATTCTTTCATTCTGTGGCAGTCCTCTGTTCCACCTGTATTTGAACCAGCACGGCAAGCCAAAGGCTGGCTACTGGGCAACAAGGTTTGTCCCCTCATGACATGGCTCATGTCTCTGGTCAGAAACACATGCACACCTGCACAGCAGGCCTATAATGAAAGCCATGCTACACAAGGAACATCGGATCAGAAATTCCTTTCAAAATAACGGTGAGCATTGTTGGTGAAATTGAAGAGCAAGTTCCAGCAACCGCACATGCGCAATCAAATGCAAAAATCTGGAACTTGCTCTTCATGGTTCACTGGTGAGCTGACAACTTTGCATTAAAGAGACATTGGCGGCTGCAATCGTCAGAATCAAAGGACCAGCGCCAACTTGTTCTCCGGCCCAGCTGAAAACTTACTAATCTCACCACAAAACAGGTACACTCCGTTTTTTAAGTCTAAACTAAGTTTTAGCAGTGTGGTAAGTCTTAGTGACTGCCAAACAACCTCTCTGGCACTAAAAATTAACTTTTAAAAATATGGTGTCTCACTACTCCTGATTTTAACAGTCATCGGACATTTAAAAAAAAGTTTTAAAATAAAAATCAAAAATTTTTTTTTACTTTTTCCTTCTGTCTCTTTTATCTGAGCCTTTTAATCTTATCCTCTTTTTATTTCACTTTCTCTATGTCATTTTATAATTCCTTATCAAGCACATCTGGGTTTTTAGTCTGCGTTGTTTGTGAATGAACTGCACGTCTCAGCTTGCTTCAAGCTGATTGGCTGAGGGGCTTCAGAAACCCTTTCACCACTCACACAGCCCGGGAAAGAACGCTGATGTTATTTCAACTTGCAGTTCAAGGAAGTTGCCACCAAAAAGAACGTGGTAACTTAGTGAATGAATTTAAATCTAATGAGTGGCGAGCACTGCTGGTTCGCCGCTCAGAGCAATTTATGGGCCATTATAGAGCGGACTATCCCCGTCCTCAAGCAATGCTTCCACTACCTGGAGGAGCCCTGCTGAGCAGGTATCGAGATTTATGGGAGTATGCTGCACCTGCACAGCCTGGCCATTATGAGAGAACAGCCCTTGCCATCACCTATCAGGTGAGAAGCTGAGGATGAGGATCATGAGGAGGGGGAGGAGAAGGAAGTGGAAGAGGAGGAAGTGCATGAGGAAGTGGAGGTAGAGGAAGAGGGAAGGAGGCTACAACATAGACAGGCCCTGTCTGCCAGGGCTCTACATGGTCAGATTATTCATGAGCCACACAAGTAACCTCAACTACACCTCCCCATTCACCGACAGTTCCACACTCCTTACCTTTCCTCTATCACTGACCATCACATCGTCCTCTTTCTGACAATACATATTGGTTCCTCCTTCAGTGCACTGTGGAAATAAAAACCACCACCAAATGCAAATTCAAAACCGCATTTATCAATTCAATCATTAAATAATTCATACAAAATTAAACTAGCCACCCTCTTGCGCATCCCCGATTTTAATTCTTGCCTCTTGCGCCACTATTGGTGGCCATGCCTTCAGCTGCCTGGACCCTAAGCTCTGGAATTGCCTCCCTAAACCTCTCGGCCTCTTCACCTCTCTCTCCTCCTTTAAGACACTCCTTAAAACCTACCTCCCAGCTGTTCTAATACCGCCTTATGTGGCACGGTGTCAAATTTTGTTTAATAACGCTCCTGTGAAGCGCCTTGGGATGTTTTACTACGTTAAAGGCACTATATAAATGTAAGTTGTTGTTGTTGGGCATTCCCTCAGTGCCTGTTGTCTGTGTGCCTTTACCTTTCCTAGCGCTCCTAAGAAGTGCTTCCCCTATGTTCATATGTTCCCTGTGGCTCCAGCATGGAAGGTGGAAGGCTGCTGACCTTCAATTGAGAAGAATGCAGATGGTCTTCAAGGATGACCTCAAGCAGCTTGGGGCCTAGAGGGCCCGACTTCAGACTGCACCATTATGGCTTGGGCTGCATCAGTCTGGCCTGGCTGGCTGACAGGCAACAGCAAGGGCACTGGTGGAGTGGCAGGGGTGGGAACAAGAATGCTGTCAGCCTGAGAGAGGACAGCAGGTTCTTGTTCCATGGAGCCACTTCCACTCTCCCGGGACATCGTCTCAGAAATCCTGGTGATCTGTTGAGAACAGATTGTTGGACTGCTGTGACATCCTGGAAGCTTCTTTCAACAGTGATACCCCGAGCCATTGTGGCATCAGTCTGAGTTTCCAATGCAGCAGCCAGAGCTTTGATAGAGGCTGTTTGTGCTGCAATGGAAGCTTTTTGTGCTGCAATGGAAGCTGTGACATCAGTCATCAGTCGCTGCATCATGGTGGGTTCCACAGGTGTGCTGATGGAGATGACTATCAGTTCCATGTAGGAAAGGATGGGCTCCAAGCCCGGTGCAAAACCCTGTGCCAAGTTGGAGCTGGACTCCTCCATGCCAGTTGACATTATGCGCAGGCTTTCTGGCAGGCTTTCCAGTACACTAAGCATTTGGTTGCCTTCTTCTGTAGCCTGGGCCATGAAAGTCCTCATCTGTGTCCTCTGCAACAGAGCTAGTGTGCGCTCTCGCCCTCTGACAAGCTGGCACTTGCGGTATCCTTTCCCCCCACCCTGGCTCCTGCCCACTTGTGCCCGTTTTCTCACCACACGCAGATCCCTCCTCTACCTAGCCTCTAAAGTATGTGCAGTGTCAGTCAGCTGGTGGCTGTGAGTGTAAGATTGAGTAACGGTGTCTCTTCATCATCGCTGTCTTCTTTCTCTTCTTCCTCTGACTGGGAGGGTTCCAGTTCTTGGGTGTCTGAATTGAAAAAGGGACAAGGGTTTGGTTTTGGTGAGTGGAGAGGAGAAAGTAAGACATGCAAGCTTACACCATCTGCAGCTTGTGAGTCAGAAATGATTATGGGATGAGGGGGAAATGGGAAGAGAGAAGGAGGATTAGGAATGCAGAGACCCTCATCATTGATCCCTCCAGCATCGCCAGTGGCCACAGCCTCAGCGATGCCCCTTCCCCGATAACCAGCACTGTTTCTTCCAACGGGGGTTAAAATGTGCAGGTGTGCTTGTCATCCTCCAGTTTTTTGCTGCTGCCTCCTGTTATGCGCCACCTTCTCCTGCAAGAAAGAGGCAAGAGTGTCCTGTAATATGTTTGGGTGATGTGACTATCATGGTTGAATAGCTGCCAGCATGCGTGAGCTGTGAGTTGTGGGTTTGAGGCTTGCAACAGTGCTTAGTGTGTCAGGGTGAGATAAAGAATATGAATTGAAGGGTTGAGTACTGATTGATAGAGATTGTTGGTAGGTGGGTGATGGGGGTGTAGTGAATTGAGCAGTGGATGAGGCTAGTGGTGCAGTTGGTAGGAGATGCCATTTGAAGACTGAACTCACTCACTTTGACAACTCATGTCAGATCATTAAACTTCTTCCTGCACTGCATCCATGATCTTGGAGCTATACTCCTGGCATTGACCTCCACCGTTACTTCCTCCCGCTGCCTCCTGAGCATATGCCTCGAGGGCCTCCTGCTCCCTTGCAGATACAGCCTGACTCTCCTTCTCTCTACCTCTTGCACCAAAGCCTTGGAAAACCTTGGTGCATGCTCTCTCACATGTTCAGCCATTCCTCAAAGTATCACCGTACAAATTCAGTTTTCAAATGACTCCCACCACTTCTTGCAACCACAATGCATCTCCCCTTTAATAGGTGCAAGCTGCCTTTAAGTAGCGCTAGCCACTTGCGATATCGGGCTCGCTGCTGATGCGTGCAGCCAATGAACAGCGCAGATAGCCCTGGCTGCACAAAGCAATTATGTAAAACAGCAGGCAGCACAAATTTAATGTGCTGCCTGCAACACAATGAACGGGTGCGAACCACAATCCCCGCACCCGCTTTTGGGGTTTATCCAATTGATATTGCATGACTGAAGACTGACACAAGTAATTTGAATGGTACTAGAACACTGGGGGGCAAGTAGCCTTAATACTCACAACAGAATCCTTTGTTTTACACTTTTTCATACTTTTCTTCTTTAGTTTGTAAAGGGAACTTAACCTTAGCAGTAAAGGGATTCATCTTATTATGTTACTCTGCATGTCTTGAAAGTAATCTACTCCCAGTTGTTTCTCATTCCTCTGATTAGAGCATATTGCAGTAATGATGACACAACAAATTCATAGTTCTTGTGTGAAGTCCACCACCATTACATCATTCTCATTTTCTCATTTTAGTAACGCATCTGATGTATGTGGATGAGGGACAGTCTGCGCACTTGGAAGAGTAGGGTAGATTTTACAAATTCACACTGCCGGCACAAAGCTTTGTCACCAGGAGACATACTGGGAATTCAGACATGGGTATTAGTGGACCCTGCAGGATTTTCTATTCATTATTTTAATGGACAGAAAATTCTGCAGGACTTGCTGACCTCTATGCCCGACTATATGCATTGCTGACGTGCAAAGCTCTATACCAGGAACACAAATTTGTGGAAGGTACCAACAACAACTTGAATTTGTATTGCCCAAGGAAAAATAACCGAAGGAGCTTCACAGAGCTGTAATGAAAAAAATGGAAACTGAGCCAAAGAAGGAGATATTAAGAGGGGGTGAACAAAAGGTCTTTTTTTTATTCGTTCATGGGATGTGGGCGTCGCTGGCAAGGCCAGCATTTATTGCCCATCCCTAATT
Source organism: Heptranchias perlo (assembly GCF_035084215.1). Classification (NCBI taxonomy): domain Eukaryota; kingdom Metazoa; phylum Chordata; class Chondrichthyes; order Hexanchiformes; family Hexanchidae; genus Heptranchias; species Heptranchias perlo. The sequence goes on from NC_090325.1 coordinate 133,584,291, forward strand.
TTTTTTTTATTCGTTCATGGGATGTGGGCGTCGCTGGCTAGGCCGGCATTTATTGCCCATCCCTAATTGCCCTCGAGAAGGTGGTGGTGAGCCGCCTTCTTGAACTGCTGCAGTCCGTGTGGTGAAGGTTCTCCCACAGTGCTGTCAGGAAGGGAGTTCCAGGATTTTGACCCAGCGACGATGAAGGAATGGCGATATATTTCCAAGTCGGGATGGTGTGTGACTTGGAGGGGAACGTGCAGGTGGTGTTGTTCCCATGTACCTGCTGCTCTTGGCGAGTTGTGGCAATGCATCCTGTGGATGGTACACACTGCAGCCAGTGGTGAAGGGAGTGAATGTTTAGGGTGGTGGATGGGGTGCCAATCAAGTGGGCTGCATTGTCCTGGATGGTGTCGAGCTTCTTGAGTGTTGCTGGAGCTGCACTCATCCAGGCAAGTGGAGAGTATTCCATCACACTCCTGACTTGTGCCTTGTAGATGGTGGAAAGGCTTTGGGGAGTCAGGAGGTGAGTCACTCGCCGCAGAATACCCAGCCTCTGACCTGCTCTTGTAGCCACAGTATTTATATAAGAACATAAGAACATAAGAAATTGGAGCAGGAGTAGGCCAATCGGCCCCTCGAGCCTGCTCCGCCATTCAATAAGATCATGGCTGATCTGATCCCAACCACAAATCTAAAGAACACAAGAAGTCGGAGCAGGACCCGGCCACATAGCCCCTGGGCCCTCTCCGCCACCCACAGGGCATTGACCGATCCGAACTCAGCTTCATGTCCAATTTCCTGCCCGCTCCCCATAACCCCTAATTCCCTTTACTTCTATGGCTGGTCCAGTTAAGTTTCTGGTCAATGGTGACCCCCAGGATGTTGATGGTGGGGGATTCGGCGATGGTAATGCCGTTGAATGTCAAGGGGAGATGGTTAGACTCTCTCTTGTTGGAGATGGTCATTGCCTGGCACTTATCTAGCGCGAATGTTACTTGTCACTTATCAGCCCAAGCCTGGATGTTGTTCAGGTCTTGCTGCATGTGGGCTCGGACTGCTTCATTATTTGAGGGTTTGTGAATGGAACTGAACACTGTGCAATCATCAGCGAACATCCCCATTTCTGACCTTATGATGGAGGGAAGGCCATTGATGAAGCAGCTGAAGATGGTTGGGCCTAGGACACTGCCCTGAGGAACTCCTGCAGCAATGCCCTGGGGCTGAGATGATTGGCCTCCAACAACCACTACCATTTTCCTTTGCCCTTGAGAAGGTGGTGGTGAGCCACCTTCTTGAACCGCTGCAGTTCGTGTGGTGAAGGTTCTCCCACAGTGCCGTTAGGTAGGGCGTTCCAGGGTTTTGACCCAGCGACGACGAAGGAACGGCGATATATTTCCAAGTCGGGATGGTGTGTGACTTGGAGGGGAACGTGCAGGTGGTGTTGTCCCATGTGCCTGCTGCCCTTGTCCTTCTAGGTGGTAGAGGTCGTGCCCAGAATGCTTTGGTCAAAGGTGTAGGTTTCAGTGATCTTCTTAAAGAAGCAAAGGGACATGGAGAGGCAGAGTAATTTAGGAAGAGAATTCCAGAGCATGGGCCTAGACGGCTGCAGGCACAGCCTCTAATGAAGGGGTGAAGGAAGGTGGATTGCACAAAAGGTAAGATTAAGAGGAACGGAGAATTCTGGAGGATTATTGGGCTGCAGAAAGGGAGGGACAAGGTCATAAAGGGATTTTGATCCTTGCAAGGCTTCAATTGTATAAGTTAACCAGAATTTCTATGAAAATGACTGGCCTAAATAAGTGAACACAGAGTGGGAAAAATTGGATGAGGACTGTTTTCGGGTGAGGGTAGCGTGATGCGCTAATACCCCGTGCCCGATGGCCCCTACGCAGGCAGCATGTGAACTTCGTGCTGCCTGCTAATTATCATGATATCTCCGTGCAGCCTCTCACCACCAAATGCTTGGGGCGCTGGAAAACCTGCCAGGAAGCCTGCGCACAATGAGAAGGGGCATGGAGGAGTCCAGGTCCAACTTAGCACAAGGCTTTGGGCAGAGCTTGGAGCCCATCCTTTCCAACATGGAATGGGTGGTCACTCCATCTGCACACCTGTGGAACCCACCATGATGCAGTGTCTGATGACTGATATCACAGCTTCCATTGCAGCACAAACATCTGCCATCCAAGGTCTGACTGCTGCATTTGGAGCTCAGGCTGCTGCTATCGTGGGACTGGGGACCACTGTGGGATGGGGCTTCCAGGGCGTCACATCACTCCAGCAATCCATTCTCCAGCTGATCACCAGGATTACTGAGGCGCTGCCCCGTGCGAGTGGCAGTGAAACCATGGCATTCGGACCTGCTGTCCTCTCTCAGGACGACAGCCTTCCTGCTCCCACCCCTGCCACTCCGCCAGTGCCCCTGTTGTTGCCTCTCGGCCAGCCAGGCCAGACTGCTGCAGCCCATGGTGAGATGGTGCAGTCTGAAGCTGGGCTCTCCCGGCCCAGAGCTGCTCGAGGTCATCCTCCAAGGCCATCTGCACGCTCCTCCATTGAAGGCCAACAACCTCCCACCGCCCATGCTCCAGCCACTGGGGAAGCACCTTGCAGGAACACTGGGATACGTAAAGGCACAGAAACAAAAGGCACTAAGGGAATGCACAAGGATGAATAGTTCTGTTATGTTCGCATAATTTAATTTACTCATTGATAAATGAGACTTTGATTTTGCATTTGGTGGTGGTTTTTATTTATGCAATTAGGTGAGCGGGAAACCAACGTGTGATCAGATGGAGGGCAATTTGATTGTCTTGTGGGAGTGGAAAGGTGGAGAGTGTAGGACTGTTGGTGAGTTAGGGGATGTAGTTGACTTTGTGGATAGAGGGCACGGATCAGGCGAGCACGCAGAGCCCTTGCAGACAAGGCGTGTGGTTTCTGTTGCACCCTTGCGTCTTCCTCCACTTCCTGATCCGGCTCCACCCCCTCCTCCTCCTCCTCCTCACCCTCTTCCTTTTCAACCTCCTCCTTCTCCACCTCTGGCTCAGGGTCTTCTCCAGTCATTGGTGGCAAAGGCTGGTCCCTCATGATGGCGAGGTTGTGCAGCATGCAGTATACCACAACAATTCTGCCCACCCACTCGGGGGAGTACTGCAGGGCTCCTCCAGACCTGTCCAGGCACTGGAAGCGTTGTTTGAGGAGGCCTATGGTGTGCTTCACGATGTTGCCTCTCATTATAGGCCTGGTGTGCGTGGGTACCTGACTGGTGTCATGAGCCACGGCGTGAGGGGATAGCCCTTGTCACCCAGTAGCCAGCCTTTGACTTGCTGAGTCAGGTGAAAGATAGCTGGTACGTTGGACTGCCGCATGACGAAGGCATCGTGACTGCTCCCAGGGTAGCAGGCATCGACCTCCATGATTCGACACGTGTGGTCACACACCAGCTGCACGTTGAGGGAGTGGAAGCCCTTTTAGTTGATGAAGATGGCTGAGTTGATATCAGGGGCACATAGGGCAATATGCATGCAGTCAATGGCACCCTGCACTATGGGAAAGCCAGCAATGCGAGCGAACCCCCATGCTCGCTCGTTCTGATTGTCTCTGTTGAGAGGGAAAGGTGATGAACCTGTTCCTCATGTGGTACAGTGTATCTGTGACCTCCCTTATGCAGCAGTGCACTGCATACTGCGAGATGTTGCACATATCACCAGCAAAGGCCTGAAATGATCCTGACCCGTAGAAATTCAGCACCACGGTGACCTTCACAGCCACAGGCAATGCTGTCCTTGCCCTGATGTGAGGCTGCAGTTGTGGCCGTATCTGTTGACAGATCTCGGTTACGGCTTCCTTTGTGAACCTCAGGCATCGGATGCAATGCTCCTCGGTCATGTTGAGGTATGCTCCCAGTCGTGCTCAATGCCTAGCGGGAGCCCTAGCAGACTGCCCATGGTTACCAGGAATGTCGTTCAACCACAGTTGTAACTTTCCGAACCGTAAGGCAGTACCTGCCAAATCACTCTCAAATGTACTCTTGGGAACTCTCAGTAAGATCAGGGAGCTTCAAAAAACACTTCTTACTCCTCCAGCAGCCAGAAGCAATAATCCAGCAACTAACCTGCAACATCTGCATGGCCCCTTTAAATAGCGCTGGTCATGGGTTGGGGGGGGGGTCCTCCAGACACTGTAAGACACTTTCAGATGTTCGAGGTTAAGACTGTGTGTTGAGTTGAGCGTTAAGGTCCAAAATGGTGACGATCACTTTAAATCAGTATTGCACACTGCACGCATTTTCTCCCTACTTTACTTGCTTCCGGCGTTCGGTATTTGCACATGAGCTAATTTCTATACCAAGATGGTGTCCGGCGCACGTCATGCTGGAAACGTGCATGTGCATCCAAGATACCATCTTGGATGTCAGAGAGGCCGTGTAGCGCCGAAACAACGGGCGCTATACAACCCAATTTAGCGCCCAGAAAGCTTTGACTAGAGAGATTAGAGATAAATCGCCAAAACGCATTCACAGGTGCTAGATTAAGAAAATAGTGATGAATGTGCTGAACTAGATTACTGACCAACTAGAGTTTAGATGCTCTTAGCGACAACAATTTAAATGTTATTCGCAGCTGGGATTCGAAATCAAGAACAATGGACATTTGTGGTTCAATGTTCTGTTGTTAGGACTGTTAGTTTAAATTCAGCACACATTATCCACACTGAGTGAGATCCTATGGTCCAGAAATTAGGACAGCCAACAGGACAATATTATAGATAAAGTGCAACTAAATCCCAGTGTTGAAGGCGCTCTTTCATTCTTCATTGCTCTCAATTTCATTATTGTGTTTTTAAAAAATCTACCAGTGGCCTCTTGTGGCATTGCTGATGGTGAGGTGGAGAATATGCTGTATTCTAATATTGACCCAAAAATCTCAGATAGCAGTTGTTCTTCCCACTCTCACCAGGGTCAGAGTTACATTGCCCTCCTCACAAAAGGTATCTTACTCTCTCTCTCTCTCTCTCTCCTCCCTCTCTCTCTCTCTTTTTCTCTCCCCCCTTTCAAAAGGGCCTCATCCGAACATACGAATTAAGAGCAGGAGCCCCTCGAGCCTGCTCTGCCATTTGATAAGATCATGGCTGATCTGATTGTGACCTGAACCCTACTTTCCCATCTACCTACTATAACCTTTGACTCTCTTGTTAATCAGGAATCTATCTAACTCTGCCTTAAAATATTCAATGACCCTGCCTCCACCGCTCTCTGGGGAAGGGAGTTCCACAGACTCACGACCCTCTGAGAGAAAAAAATTCTCCTCATCTCCGTCTTAAATGGGAGACCCCTTATTTTTAAACTGTGGCCCCTAGTTCTAGTCTCTCCCACAACTGGAAACATCCTCTCAGCATCTACCCCTTCTAGTCCCCTCAGGATCTTATATGTTTCAATAAGATCACCTTTCATTCTTCTAAACTCCAGTGTATCTGGCCCAACTTGTCCAACCTCACTTAACATATTCGTTATCTCTAAGCTCCACAACATGATAATAGAACCATAGAACCATCGAACGATAGAAAAGATACAGCACAGAAGGGGGCCATTTGGCCCATCGTGTCCGCGCCACCTGGAAGAACAACCAGGTGCCCATTCTAATCCCACCTTCCAGCACCCGGTCCATAGCCCTGCAGCTTACAGCACTTTAGGTGCAGGTCCAGGTACTTTTTAAAAGAGTTGAGGGTCCCTGTCTCTACCATCAATTCAGGCAGTGAATTCCATACACCCACCACCCTCTGGGTAAAAAAGTTTTTCCTCATGTCCCCTCTAATCCTTCCGCCAATCAGCTTAAATCTATGACCTCTAGTTCTTGAACTCTCCGCTAGGGAAACAGATACTTCCTGTCTACTCTATCTAGGCCCCTCATAATTTTGTACACCTCAATCAAGTCACCCCTCAGCCTCCTCTGCTCCAAGGAAAACAACCTCAGCCTATCCAATCTCTCCTCGTAGCTGCAATTTTCAAGTCCTGGCAACATTCTTGTAAACCTTCTCTGCACTCTCTCCAGAGCAATTACGTCCTTCCTGTGATGTGGTGACCAGAACTGCGCACAAAACTCCAGCTGTGGCCTTACCATCATTTTATACAGTTCCATCATTACATCCCTGCTTTTGTATTCTATACCTCAGCTAATAATGGAGAGCATTCCATATGCCTTCTTCACAACCTTATCTACCTTCACTACCACCTTCAGGGACCTGTGCACATGCACTCCAAGGTCTCTCACTTCCTCTAACACTCTCAATATATTCCCGTTTACTGCGTATTCCCTTTTAGTGTTTGCCCTCCCTAAGTGCATTCCCTCACAATTCTCCAGGTTGAACTCCATTTGCCACTTTTCCGCCCACTCCACCAACCCATTGATATCTTCTTGGAGTCCACAGCTATCCTCTTCACTATCAACTACACGGCCAATTTTTGTGTCGTCTGCAAATTTGCCATTCATGCCCCCTACATTCAAGTTCAAATCATTAATATATACCACAAACAGCAAGGGACCCAACACTGAGCCCGGTGGCACACCCCTGGAAATGGATTTCCATTCGCAAAGATATCCATCAACTTTTACCCTTTGTTTCCTGTTACTGAGCCAATTTTGGATCCAATTCACCACATTTCCCTGTATCCCATGGGCTTTTACCTTTCTGACCAGTCTGCCATGTGGGACCTTGTCAAATGCCTTACTAAAATCCATGTAGACAATATCAAATGCACTACCCTCATCAATCCTCCTTGTCACTTCCTCAAAGAATTTAAACAGATTTGTAAGGCATGACCTTCCCTGAACAAATCCATGCTGACTTTCCCTGATTAAACCATACCTTTCCAAGTGACAGTTCATCCTATCTCTCAGTATTGATTCTAATAGTTTGCCCACCACCGAGGTAAGACTGACCAGCCTATAATTGTTCGGCCTTTCTCTCGTACCCTTTTTAAACAATGGTACTATGTTTGCAGTCTTCCAGTCCTCCGGTACCTCCCCTGTATCTAGTGAGGATTGGAAAATGATCCTCAGAGCATCCACTATTTCCTCCCTGGCTTCCTTCAATAGCCTTGGAAACAATCCATCCGGCCCTGGTGACTTATCAACTTTCAAGGATTCCAATCCCTCTAGTACTGCCTCTCTCGTTATGTTTACCTTATCCAATATTTCACACCTCTCCTCTTTAATTACTATGTCTGGATCATCCCTTTCCTTTGTGAATATGGAGACAAAATATTCATTTAAAACCCTACCCACATCCTCTGCTTCTACACATAAGTTACCCTTATAATCCCTGATAGGACCCACCTTTTCCTTAGCTATCCTTTTGTTCTTAATGTACTGATAAAGCATCTTGGATTTTCTGTAATCTTATTAGCTAATATTTTTTCATACCCTCTCTTTTCTTTCCTTATTTCCTTTTTTACATCATCCCTGTACTTTCTATACTCCTCTAGGCTTTTTGCAGTATTTAGTTTTCTGTGACAGTCATAAGCTTTCTTTTTCTGCTTTATCTTGCCCCGTATACTTCTAGACAACCAGGGGGCTCTAAATTTGGCAGTGCCACCCTTTTTCTTTGAGGGGACGTGTCTGCATTGTACCTGTAGAATTTCACTTTAGAGTGCCTCCCACTGGCTTGCCACTGATTTCTCCTCAAGTAGTTGTGTCCAGTCCACTTCTGCCAAATCACCTCTTAGTTCTGTAAAATTTGCCTTCCCCCAATTTAAAACATTTACTCCTGATTTAACTCTGTCCTTTTCCATAATAATGCTAAAACTAACTGAATTGTGGTCACTATCCCCAATATGGTCACCCACTGTCACTTCAACCAATTGACCATCTTCATTTCCCAGGATTAAATCTAGAATTGCATCCCCTCTTGTTGGGCTTGTCACGTACTGGCTAAAAAAGTTCTCCTGGACACCGATCAAGAATTTTGCGCCCTCTGTGCCCCTCACACTGTTTGAATCCCAGTTGATGTTAGGGTAGTTGAAGTCCCCTACTATTATTGCCCTCTTATTTTTGCACTCAGAAATTTGCCTACATATTTGTTCTTCTATCTCCCTTTCGCTATTTGGGGGTCTGTAGTACACTCCTAGTAGTGTGACTGCCCCTTTTTTATTTCTTAGCTCAACCCATATGGCCTTGATTGATGATCCATTGAGCATATCAAACCTACTCACAAATGTAATTGATTCTTTAGCCAATAATGCTACCCTCCTTTTTTATCACCCACTCTATCCTACCTGAAAACTCTATATCCAGGGATATTGAGCTGCCAATTATCCCCCTCTTTAAGCCAGGTTTCTGTTATAGCAATGATATCATGCTGCCATGTGTCTATCTGTGCCCTTAGCTCATCTGCTTTGTTTGTAATACTCCTTGCATTGAAGTATATACCCTTTAACCTCGTCAAATTCCTGTGCTGAATACTGTTTAATCTTTGCTTCTTTAGCCTTTCTGAGTCGCTAACTACATCACTAACTGCTTTTCTACTTCCCGTTTCCTGGTCTGAATTTGTCCTATCTGTACCTGCCCTTTGGTTCCCATCCCCCTGCTATACTAGTTTAAACCCTCTCCAACAGAACTAGCAAATGCCCCCGCGAGGATATTGGTCCCGGTTCTGCTTGGGTGCAACTTGTACAGGTCCCGTCTTTCCCAGAATCGGTCCCAATGCCTCAGGAATTTAAACCCCTCCCTCCTACACCATCTTTCAAGCCAAGCATTCATCTGATCTATTCTCCTATTTCTGCTCTCACTAGCACGTGGCATTGGGAGTAATCCTGAGATTACTACCTTAGAGGTCCTGCTTTTTAATTTATTTCCTAACTCCCTATATTCTGCTTGCAGGACCTCATCCCTTTTTTTACCGATGTCGTTGGTACCAATATGGACCACAACCTCTGGTTGTTCACTCTCCCCCTTCATAATGTATGCAATGGCCTGCTACACTTTATTATTTGGCTCCACATAGTGCACAAACTGAACATAGTGTTGCTATTGTTGGTGATGACTCAAATAGTTGAGCCTTTTCAGTTTTGTCCACTTCCACCAGTCACTTTACTAACTGCTTCACTAGTTGCTACAGCTCCTCCAGGATCAGCTCCATGTCTTTTACAAAGGCACCTTTGAGCTGTACTCGCATAATAGCAATTGGGGCAATCCTCTCCAATGTGCGTTAATATGCAAGTTTTTCATTAAAAATTGCCCTTAGATGTCAACTGATAGCTCGGTTATGCCTTCAATTTGTTTAATGACTGTCCTTCCCCATTCTCCCAGTTAAAGTAGACATGGTTATTGATTTTTTGCCACATCGTCTGGTATTTTGGAAGATATAGCCTATTTTTATTCCTTAAAAGCAAATCAAATTGGTTTGTTAAGTAAAATAGAGTTTGAAATTTAAATTAACCAGCAAGTCTGTCAACAATTGGTAAAAAAGAGAATTAGCTATACCTGTCAGTGGCTTTAGAATGGGAACAAAACACTTGACTGTTACATTAACAGGAAAGACAACGTCAAAATTGATCTTAGTGTCACCTTGGCTAAGTTGGTGGCATTCTTTCCTCCAAGTCACAAGAATGTGGATTCAAGCCCCACAGCATCACTGCAGTGTATCCATGAAGCTGAGAGCTACGTGGGTAGCACGTTTCAGGAGGTGGTCACCCCACAGCTTAAGAGAGTGCAGGCAGAGGGGGACTGGGTGACGGCCAGACAGACAAGGAGGACCGGGTAGGTAGCGCAGGAGTCCCCTGAGTGCCTTTCACTCTCTAACCAGTATTCAGTTCTGAATACTGGTGAGGGAGAGGGTTCCTCTGGGAGGTGCAGCCAGAGCAAAGTCCACAGCATCATGAATGGTTCAGCTGTACAGAGGGAGAGGAGAAAGGACAGGAGAGCAATAGTGATAGGGGATTCTATAGTTAGGGAAGCAGACAGGCATTTCTGCAGCCACAGATGTGATTCCAGGATGGTATATTGCCTCCCTGGTGCGAGGGTCAGGGATGTCACTGAGCGGTTGCAGAACATTCTGAGGGGGGAGGGTGAACAGCCAGAGGTCGTGGTCCATATCGGTACCAAGGGTACCGATATGGACATAGGTAGAAAGAGGGATGAGGTCCTGCAGGCAGATTTTAAGGAGTTAGGAAAGAGATTAAAAAGCAGGACCTGAAAGGTAGTAATCTCCAGATTACTCCCAGTGCCACGCGCTTGTGAGTATAGAAATAGAAGGATAGAGCAGATGAATGCATGGCTGGAGAGATAGTGCAGGAGGGAGGGTTTTAGATTCCTGGGGCATTGGGACCAGTTCTGGGGAAGATGGGACCTGTACAGGCTGGATGGGTTGCACCTCAACGGAGCTGGGACCAATGTCCTCACAGGGAGGTTCGCTAGTGCAGTGAGGGGTAGGTTTAAACTAATTTGGGGGATGGGCACCAGGATGTAGCAATGGAAACGAGAAACAAGGGACACAAAGGATTGGGAGAGAAAGATAGCACTAGAGCAAGCAACAGTACAGTACTAGGTGGGATTGGACTAAGAGAGAGCACAAGAAAGTCGAAGACTGGTTTGCAATGCATGTGTGTAAACGCACGAAGCATGTTAAACAAGGTTAGTGAGCTGCAAGCACAAATAGCCACATGGGAATACGATGTCATGGCAATAATGAAGACCTGGCTCAAAAGAGGGCAGGATTGGGTACTAAATATTCCTGGATACAAGGTATTCAGGAAAGATAGGGAAGGAAAGAAAGGAGGGGGGTGGCAGTATTGATTAAGGAGAATATTGCAGTACTGGAGAGAGAGGATGTCATGGAGGGGTCAAGGACAGAATCTATTTGGTTACGGTTAAGAAATAAAAAAGGTGCCATTACACTGCTGGGTGTATTCTATAGACCATTAACTAGTGGGAAGGATATAGAGGAGCAAATTTGCAGGGAAATTACAGAGAGGTGCAAAAACTATAGAGAAGTGATAACTGGGGACTTCAACTATCTTAATATAGACTGGGATAACAATAATAATATAAGGGGCAAAGACGGGGAGGAATTTTTGAATTGTGTTCAGGATAACTTTCTTAACCAGTACGTTTCTGGCCCAATGTGGAAGGAGGCATTGCTGGACTTGGTTCTAGGGAATGAGGCGGGCCAAGTGGAGCAAGTGTCAATAGGGGAGCACTTAGGGAACAGCGATCATAGTATTATAAGCTTTGAAATAGCTATGGAAAAGGACACGGACCACTCTAAAGTAAAAATACTGAATTGGAGGAGGGCCCATTTCAATGGGATGAGGACAGGTCTGGCCTGGGTAAATTGGAATCAAAGATTGGCAGGCAAAACTGTAATTGAACAGTGGGCGGCCTTTGGGTACAGTCTAGGCACATTCTCACGAGGCAGAAAGATAGGGCAACTAAAGCCAGAGCTCCCTGGATGACAAAAGAGATAGTGAGTAAAATGAAATGGAAAAAAAGGGCATATGACAGATGTCAGGTTGATAACACAAGTGAGAATAAGGCAGAATATAGAAAGTTCAGAGGAGAATTGAAAAAGGAAGTAAGAGGGGCAAAGAGAGAGTATGAGAATAGATTGGCAGCTAACATAAAAGGGAATCCAAAAGTTTTCTACAGGCATGTAAACTGTAAATGGGTAGTAAGAGGAGGGGTGGGGCCGATTAGGGACCATAAAGGAGAGCCACTCATGGAGGCAGAGGGGATGGCTGAGGTACTAAATGAGTACATTGCATCTGTCTTTACCAAGGAAGAAGATGCTGCCAGAGTCTCAGTAAAGGGAGATATAGTTGAGATACTGGATGGGCTAAAAATTGATAAAGAAGAGGTACTTGAAAGGCCAGCTGTACTTAAAGTAGATAAGTCACCCGGTCTGGATGGGATGCATCCAAGGTTGCTGAGGGAAGTAAGGGTGGAGGAACTGGCCATAATCTTCCAAACATCCGTAGATGTAGTGCCAGAGGACTGGAGAATTGCAAATGTTACACCCTTGTTCAATAAAGGGTGCACAGATAAATCCAGCAACTATAGGCCAGTCAGTTTCACCTCAGTGGTGGGGGAACTTTTAGAAATGATAGAATCATAGAATCATAGAAAATTTACAGCACAGAAGGAGGCCATTTGGCCCATTGTGTCTGCGCCGGCCGAAAAAGAGCCATCCAGCCTAATCCCACTTTCCAGCACTTGGTCCGTAGCCTTGTAGGTCACGGCACTTCGGGTGCACATCCAGGTACTTTTTAAATGAGTCGAGGGTTTCTGCCTCTACCATCCTTTCAGGCAGTGAGTTCCAGACCCATACCACCCTCTGGGTGAAAATATTTTTCCTCAGCACCCCTCTAATCCTTCTACCAATCACATTAAATCTATGCCCCCTGGTTATTGACCTCTCTACTAAGGGAAATAGGTCCTTCCTATCCACTCTATTTAGGCCCCTCATAATTTTGTGCACCTCAATTAAATCACCCATCAGCCTCTTCTGTTCCAAGGAGAACAGCCCCAGCCTATCTAATCTTTCCTTATAGCTAAAATTCTCCAGTCCTGGCAATACCCTCATAAATCTCCTCTGTATCCTCTCTAGTACAATTACATCCTTCCTGTAATGTGGTGACCAAAATTGTACACAGTACTCAATCTGTGGCCTAACCAGTGAATTTACACCGTTCCAGCATAACCTCCCTGCTCTTATATTCTATGCCTTGGCTAATAAAGGAAAATATTCCATATGCCTTCTTAACTGCCTAATCAACCTGACCTGCTCCCTTCAGGGATCTGTGGACATGCACTACAAGGTCCCTCACTTCCTCTACACCTTTCAGTGTCCTCCCATTTATTGTGTATTCCCTTATCTTGTTTGCCCTCCCCAAATGCATTACCTTACATTTCTCTGGATTGAACTCCATTTGCCACTTTTCTGCCCACCTGACCAGTCCATTGATATCTTTCTGCATTCTACAGCTTTCCTCCTCACTATCAACCACACGGCCAATTTTTGTATCATCTGCAAACTTCTTAATCATGTCCCCTACATTTAAGTCCAAATCATTAATTTATATAACAAAAATCAAGGGACCTAGTACTGAGCCCTATGGAACCCCACTGGAAACAGCCTTCCAGTCACAAAGACACCCATCGACCATTACCCTTTGCTTTCTGCCACTGAGCCAATTTTGGATCCAACTTGCCATGCTCCCTTGGATCCCATGGGCTTGTACTTTTTTGACCAGACTTCCATGTGGGACCTTATCAAAAGCGTTGCTAAAATCCATGTAGACTACATCAAATGCATTACCCTCATCGACCCTCCTTGTTACCTCCTCAAAAAATTCAATCAAGTTAGTCAGACACAACCTTCCCTTTACAAATCCATGCTGACTGTCCTTGATTATTCCATGCCTCTCCAGGTAACAATTTATTCTGTCCCTCAGAATAGATTCCAATAATTTGCCCACCATCAGGTGGAATAATGTGGGACATAATTAACAGTTTAGATTGATTAGAGAAAGCCAGCACGGATTTGTTAAAGGCAAATTGTGTTTAACTGACCTGATAGAGTTTTTTGACGAGGTAAGAGAGCGAGTAGATGAGGGCAATGCAGTTGATGTGGTTAAGCATGGACTTTCAAAAGGCGTTTGAAAAAGTGCTGCATGGTAGGCTTATCATGAAGATTGTGGCCCATGGAATAAAGGGGGCAGTTGCAACATGGATACAGAATTGGCTAAGTAACAGGAAACAGAGAATAGTGGTGAACGGTTGTTTTTCGGACTGGAGGGAGATGTACAGTGGTGTTCCCCAGGGGTCATTGCTGGGACCACTGCTTTTCTTGATATATATTAATGACTTGGACTTGGGTGTACAGGGCACAATTTCAAAATTTGCAGAAAGCACAAAGTTTGGAAGGATAGTAAACAGTGAGGAGGATAGTGATAGACTTCAAGAGGATATAGACATGCTGGTGGCATGGGCGGACACATGACAGATGAAATTTAGCACAGAAAAATGCAAAGTGATACATTTTGGTAGGAAGAACAAGGAGAGGCAATATAAACTAAAGGGCACAATTCTAAAAGGGGTACAGGAACCGAGAGATCTGGGGTATATGTGCATAAATCGTTGAAGGTGGCAGGGCAGGTTGAGAAAGCAGTTAAAAAAGCATACGGGATCCTGGGCTTTATAAATAGAGGCATCGAGTACAAAAGTATGGAAGTCATGATGAACCTTTATAAAACACTGTTTCGGCCATAACTGGAGTATTGTGTCCAGTTCTGGGAACGCACTTTAGGAAAGATGTGAAGGCCTTAGAGAGGGTGCAGAAGAGATTTACTAGAATGATTCCAGGGATGTGTGACTTTAGTTACGTGGATAGACTGGAGAAGCTGGGGTTGTGTTCCTTGGAACAGAGACAGTTGCGAGGAGATTTGATAGAGGTATTCAAAATCATGAAGGGCCTAGACAGAGTAGATGGAGAAAAACTGTTCCCATTGGTGGAAGCATCAAGAACCAGAGGACATAGATTTAAGATGATTGGCAAAAGAACCAAAGATGACATGAGGAAAAACCTTTTTACACAGCGAGTGGTTAGGATCTGGAATGCACTGCCCGAGAGAGTGGTGGAGGCAGATTCAATCATGGCCTTCAAAAAGGAACTGGATAAGTTCTTGAAAGTAAAAAATTTGCAGGGCTACAGTGATAGAGCAGGGGAGTGGGACTTGCCAGGTTGCTCTTGTATAGAGCCGGCGCAGACTCGATGGGCCGAATGGCCTCCTTCTGTGCTGTAACCTTTCTATGAGTCTATGATTCTATGATTCTATGGTCTTGAACACGTAATATAAACTGGTAGTTCAGTGCACTATTGAGGGTTTCCTGTATTGTTGGAAGTTCTGACTTTCAGATGAAATGTTAAATTGAGACTTTTTCTGTCTGGTCAGGTGGATGTAAAAGATTGCTTGGCATTATTTGAAGACGAACAATATTCTTCATTCCTTCAACCAATATCCACAAAATAGATTAGCTGGTCATTCATTCAATTGATGTTTATGGGGCCTTGCTGTGTACAAATCAGCTGCCACATTTACCTGAATAAACAGTGACTGCACTTCAAAAATTATTCATTGGTTCTAAAGTGCTTGGCACACTAGGGATGGAAAAGATGATTTATAAATACAAATATCTTATGTGCATGGAACTGTGGAATTATCATAGTATCATATTATAATAGTAGGTACAGCACAGGAGGAGGCCATTTGGCCCAGATCTTTGAAAGAGCTATCCAATTAGTTCCATTCCCCTGCTCTTTCCCCATAGCCCTGTAAATTTTTATCCAATTCCCTTTTGAAAGTTACTATTGAATCTGCTTCCACCACCCTTTCATGTAGTGCATTCCAGATCATTACAACTCACTGCATAAAATAATATTCCTCATGTCACCTCTGGCTCTTTTGCCAATCACCTTAAATCTGAGTCCTGTGGTGACTGACCCTTCTGCCACTGGAAACAGTTTCTCCTTATTTACTCTAGCAAAACCCTTCATGATTTTGAACACCTCTATCAAATCTCCCCTTAACCTTCTCTGTTCTAAGGAAAACAATCCCGGCTTCTCCAATCGCTCTACATAACTGAAGTACCTCATCCCTGGTACCATTCTAGTAAATCTCTTCTGCACCCTCTCTAAAGCCTTGATATCTTCCATAAGTGTGGTGCCCAGAATTGAACACAATACTCCAGCTGAGGCCTAACCAGTGTTTTCCAAAGGTTTAGCATAACTTCCTTGCTTTTGTACACTATGCCTCTATTAATAAAGCCCAGGATCTCAAATGCTTTTTTAACAACCTTCCAAACTTGTCCTGCCACCTTCAAAGATTTGTGTATGTGTACCCCCAGGTCTCTCTGTTCCCGCACCCCCTTTAAAATTGTACCATTTAGTTTATATTGCTTCTCCTCATCCTTCCTACCAAAATGGATCACTTCACACTTCTCTGCGTTAAATTTAATCTGCCATGTGTCCGCCCATTTCACCAGTCTACGTCCTCCTGAAGTCTGATACTATCCTCCACATTGTTTACTACATTTCCTAGTTTTGTGTCATCAGCAAATTTTGAAATTATACCCTCTATACCCAAGTCCAGGTCATTAATATATATTAAAAAGAGCAGTGGCCCGAATATTGACCCCTGAGGAACACCACTGTGTACTTCCCTCCATTTCGTAAAACAACCATTCACCGCTATACTCTGCTTTCTGCCCCTTAGCCAATTTTGTATCCACACTGCCACTGTCCTTTTAATTCCATGGGCTTTAATTTTGCTAACAAGTCTATTATGTGGTACTTCATCAAATGCCTTTTGAAAGTCCATATACACAACATCAACCGTAATACCTTCACCAACCCTCTCCGTTACTTCATCAAAGAACTCAATCAAGTTAGTCAAACATGATTTGCCTTTATCACATCCGTGCTGGCTTTCAATTATTAGCCCATACTTTTCCAAGTGCCAGTTAATTTTGTCTCGGATTATTGTTTCTAAAAGTTTCCCCACCAGCGATATTAGGCTGACTGGCCTGTAATTGCCGCGTTTATCCCTCTCCCCTTTTTTAAACGGGGTGTAACATTTGCAATCCTCCAGTCCTCCGGCACCATCCCCATATCTAAGGAGGATTGGAAGATTGTGGCCAGAGCCTCCGCAATTTCCACCCTTACTTCCCTCAGTAGCCTAGGATGTATCCCATCTGGACCGTGTGACTTTTCTACTTTGAGTACTGCCAATCTTTTAAGTATCTCCTCTTTATTTATTTTTATTCTATCCAATATCACTACTACCTCCTCCTTTATTGCTACAATGGCAGCATCCTCTTCTCTGGTGAAGACGGATGCGAAGTATTCATTTAGTACCTCAGCCATGCCCTCTGCCTCCGCAAGAAATTCATTGATATTTTGCAATTAGAGTTCATTCAATTCTTTCAACGCTGTGGAAATTGGAAAGAAACTAGTTGGGAATGTAGGGGGTGGTGGTGTGTGTCAGCTTCACCTCTGACTTCTGAGCGGTCCGAATCGCTCTCACTCCCTGGGTTCGAGACCTTGGACTTATTTGGGGGTTGTGACAAAGTGCAGCAGACAACTGGTTTTGGTGCAAGAAACTTTGACCTTTATTCAAGAGAGAAAATACAACACAACAATCTTAACAATCTATTAAAATGGGGAACACTTTGGTACACACGAGGGAAATTACAGTAGAAAGATACCTCACCCCTCCCAATCCCACTGTATTAGCTAAGTTGGACTCTAAAGGGCCAGAGATAATGCTCACCAAACGAATCTTTGACAGTAATTCACCCAGAGGTAAGTCAGAAATAGATTGTAGAGTGGAAACTTTGCGGATCTTCGGTTTTCTCCCGATTTGGTTTTCTTTGGTCGCGGTGGCCCAATATTACCCGGTTAGTTGCTGGTAATATTCGGTTGGTTGTTTCGTAAGGCCCTTGTTGCCGTGAGGTGTCTGATGGACACTGGGACTGTTGCTCTGGTTTCTTCTTGTGTGTCGGCCTGCTCCTAGAGCTGCTGACCTTCCCTGTCGAACTGCTTTCCTTGTTGTTCGCTGGAAGCTGCTCTCCCTTCCAGAGAGCGGCAGAACCAAGACAAGCAGCCAGCAAGAGCCAGAGAGAGAGAGAGAGAGAGAGCGAGCGGTTTCGAGTTTCCACTGGTGTATCCCTCTCTTACAAATGGTCTTCGACACTTTAAAAAAAAGAACACTTCATGTCTGTTTAAACAGTTCTTACAAGTCCTTAAGAATCTTTGATGGCTTTTTGATGGTCCCTCATCATGTTGCAATTGCTTCTCCCGATGGGTCATTGTTAATTCCGATTTTTTAGAGCTTGTCACACAATGCTTCCTTTTGTATCCAACGTCCTAGGTGTTGCTTTAAAACAAAGGCATGGCCCCACCATGTCTGGAGCAGTTACCTCTTTCAATGGCCTTGAGTGTTGACTCCCTGCTGTCGGTTTTGCATTAAAACAGAGACATGTCTGAAGCAGTAATTCTCCCACCTTCCATGTGTGTGTTGTGGATTCATCTGGTGACCTCTCACCTATCCTTGCATCTTAGGATTTCAGTCAATGGCCAAAGTTTTTCCATACTCAGGGAAAAGGTGAATTTCTTTAGGGTTTTTCTCCGAGTTTTGGGGGATCTGTGAATTTTGAGAATCTTACAGGAACTATACATGTTTCTACATAACAGACTATTAAACAAAAGTCCATTTTGCTCCACTATAAGTAAATCCACCAATGAATAACAAAGAAGCTTCACTAGATGAGCAATAGAGAAGCCTGAGTGAAGGACATAAGATGAATTGGATGGAGAAACATCGGATCTCCATTGATTATTTTTTTATAGCTATCTGCATGCATTTGTAATTAGCTAATAAGACATGATAAAATGAATTGTCAATATTATTAAAAATCACATATTGCAAAACGAAAGCACAAAAGATGAAACATTGCTTTAGCACTGAAGCCCTGCCAAAATTCTCCCCAGACAGTACTGGGTTTGCTTGCAGCGCACAATTTTCATTTCCATCTCAGAACCAAGAGTATCCTTGCCAAATAATTTGTTCCTCAACTACTGTGTAGCTGTGTAAGCAGACAGTTCATATTGCTGAGGATATGCATTTTAAATGACAGTCATGACATCTGAGGTATGAGTCAACCAATTTGATCTAAATTCTCTTATACATAATCTCTTTTTTGTCTTTCCTTGCATGGAGGTAGCCAGCCAATGACATGCAAGCAGAGACACAATTCAAATTTGCATTTTTCTCGTAACTATTGTATGGTTAAGTTGATTACAATTTACACAATGGAACCCAAGATTTAAAGTTTACACATGCATAGTTTACTATCTTCTATTGCATACATAAACACATGTAAAATTATCAGTGAAATGTGGTTCAGAGTTTTAATTTCATTAGTCATAGGAAAAATCTTGCTCTATTAACTCTTCTAGCAACCGAGAGGAATGATTTCCTCTGTGCTATGTTCAATCATTATAAAAGAGTTTATGATTTCATTATACATAGCGCACAGAGATGTTCTCTCTTTTGTGATGTGTCAGATTTAATTTTTTTACCATAAGCTTAATGCTAACATATACTAACACATGCTATTACAAAACATCAACACAAAATATTCCTTCTGCACATAGTTCCCAATGAAATCCCAGCATTCACATTAGCTGCAAACCACTTCATATTATAAGTGACTGCTCGACCAGCCTTATTAGCAATTGAGAGTGTACAGTTAGACTTTATAACAATCTTTGGTGACTTCAGAATTTTCTGTTTCTGTCTTTATTCCTTTTGTGCAAATAAATTGAAAGCAGAACACATGGATAATTTGGAAAATAGCTGTAATGCAGTAAACACAGAGGCTCTGGTGGGAATGTTTTTGTTTTCCTCGGAATGTTAATTTAGGCAAAAGGTGCAGGTGCATAAGCAGGGAAGCAAAACTGATGGAAAGTGACAGCAGAATTTGCTCCCTTTGTACTGCTACTCTGAATCCTGCTGTCTCTTAAAATCTGTTAATAGAGATTAGCAAAAAAGACAAAAAAGAAGGTTTGTTAAGGATGATTAAGGTCTTGTTAAAGGCCAGTCATGAGAAATTTGTGCAATGTAACAAAGGAGGATAGAAACAAAAATTGATTCCTGAACTCAGAACTGGCATTAAACAGATGAATGAAGGGCAATATTTTAAAATGTCACAACAACACTGACAGAAGTGAATAGTACAGAGGAGTTTTCAGCACATAGCATGGCTATTGTTGGCTACTGCAGCAGAAGGGGAGGGCAGCCCGGAAACGTAGAGGTCATAGGAGGCACATCATTTCCAGGACAAACTACCCCAGGCAGCGCATTTAGCACACAAGAGTCAGCAATGGATGAGTAGGCTCAGGGACAGCAGGGAGGCTGTGACTGAGGTATACCCAATTGGTCCGCAAAGACCTGTAGACAGTCAGCCATCCACACTGAGTGAAGGTCACTACAGTCATCAATTTTTATGTAAGTGTCCTGTAACAAAATCACACTCATCTACTTTTTGATTAAAGGGATAAAAGAGGGCACTTAACTTTTCTTCAAAAAAGGAGGAAAGTGTGCCCCTGGATTTGTAAATTCAGGACTCCTATGACATTCAATATTTAAAAAAAAAATTTGATAAAAATGGTACCAAATTAAAATAATAAAACAGAATAGTGAAGTGTCTAAGCCGGATTTAGAAATTTGCAATACCGTTATATCACAGGTACACAGTGGAACAGTTTTAGCAGCTGTTGTAAATAGCCTCTTTCTTTATCCCTGACAGTATTTATTTGCAAACACTTGATCAATTTATCCCAATGCGTTCCAATATTTCAATATTTCACTTACAGATTATTGGATAGATTTGCTAGGAAATGTGGGAAAAAGTACAAGAATATCCACCAGCTCTTTCCAGTTATTATTTTTGAATCTTTTCCGTGCACATACACAAGTAGATGGATCTAAGATTAATGTCTCATTTGAAAGATGACGGTCTAGAAATTCGAGCGCGCCCAATAATGGGGAAATGGGGAACGAACCCTGCGCCTGAATGGATAAGCCTGAGGAACACATAATATTGGGCCTCGGCCCTCATTATCAACGAACCGTCAAGCTGCAGACACCTAATGGACATCCTCAGGCAGCTCGCCAAAGAAGAGGATTCGAAGATCGGGCCACTGCTTTGCTTGCAGGGGCCCTTGGGTAAGTCCTTACAGGGGACCAGGAGAGGGGGGGGGGTGATCAGGTTCTGCGGGATGACCGGGAAGGTGGGTAGCAGTTAGCAGTGATCGGAGAGGGTAGTGGCCGGGATCATAATGGTAGCGGTCGGGATCAGGAGGATGGTGGCGGAAATCAGGAAGGTGGCTGCGGCAAGCAAAGGAGTTGAGGTCGCAAATGGCGGAGAAAGCAGTGGCCGGTTCCACATTCAGGTAAGTATATTTTTAACACTTACTTTGTTGGTTGTGACCTGCAGCGCTCACTTTAAGGACTGCCTGTAAAGCTGCATGTAGTCCTGACTTTTCTAAACACAGTCAGCCCAGCGCTGGCTGCATTCAGGGCAATTCAGTATTGCAGACTGGGCCTCAAACAGGCGTTAGGCCCCTTACTTGAATGTGCAAAGGGCCCAACTCCTGTTTCTGGCATGGGCCCTAGATACCTATATTTTTTTACCAACACCAACAAATGGCGGTTGGCGTACTTACAGCTCGTAACGATCAAGCCCTTCCTGCCCGTCATATTGGAGGTTTAGACACCAGTTTAGCACCTGTAAAATGGCGCCATTCAATTTCTAGGCCGACATCTCTAGTAATGTAAGCCTTGTATTATTGTTCTTAGGATGTCAGTCTCAAATTCTCCAAACAGAGCTTAAAGCCAAGTCCTGTGGTTGAGAGAAAAGAGCATAATTAACACTCTATATGATTCCTGAATGTAATTGATCTGGGTTAGGTTGTTACCTCAAATGTAATGCAGCACACCTTTCCTAACCGAAGTTGTCACTTGGAGCAAGATGTAGTCACAAGTTACAGACAACACCAATTCAAGTCACCCAGCTGTATAAATTAAGTGGTGTCAATTTGGATTAAATAGACTTGGTAACCTTTGAAGTATAATTTTCACAAAACAAATGTTAACCTAGAGAATGTGCTAAGGAGCATTCCAGTGCATTTTGATATTTTCCCCACGTACACAAACAGCAAGGAGAGCTCATTGACATTAAATTGGAACACACCTGTGTGGAATGAAGAAAGATTTGCAACTGTGGCTGCTGCAAGTGACATGAAAGCCAATTAGGAGATTACAAAATACAGATAATAACAATTGTCGATCTGCTTAATAACTAGCACAAGATGTTCATGAGTACATGATGGAAACGACTATTTTATTTTAGATTACACCACAAATGATTTTTCTTAATTAATTAAGTGATGACTAAGGGCCAGAAAGGATCATAGCTGCATTTCAGAATATTAATCCATGTTGCTAATAATTAAATTAACCTTTCTCAAGCTGCTCAACCTTCATCATTCATGATTCGTCAACAGTGAACTTGACAATTTACTAACTTTAAACTTTCCTTGAAAGAGTTATGAGCAATGTTTCAAGCTTTATATGCTTAGTAGGACTGCACAATTCAGTCGTGAGCTTTCTGATTCCAAGTTTTATTACAATATCTGACCCCAAATTGGTTTACCCAAGCTGTCAGCTTGGCTCAGTTGGTAATACTCATGCCTTGTGTTCCACACCAAGACTGAGTGTGTAATTTAGCTGACATTCCAGCACAGCACTGAAGGAACACTGTATTGTCAGAGGTGCCATCCTTCAGATGAGAGGTTAAACTGAGGTCCTATCTCTTAGTTCAGATGGATGTTATAAGATCTCATGCCACTATTAAAAGAAGAGCAGAGAGTTCTCCTACTGCCCTGGCAAACATTCATCCCTTAACCAATAAGACCAAAAACAGGTTATCTAGTCATTCATCTCATTGCTGTTTGTGATGCAGAATTGCTACTGCATTCACCTACATAACTGTGGCCACTGCTCTCCCCAAGTAGTTAATTATGTATGAATTGTTTTGATGTGATTAGGCACCAGATCAATACAAGAGTTATAATTTGTATTACAATCTCAATACAGGCATAAATTTGCTTTTGTAATGCCTAGTCAAGCTTATCCCAACTCCAAACCAGTTTACTCTTGTTCCAGGTCAGAATCTTACAGCTTCAGTTGACTTCTATCAGCTCTCATTACAGACATCCATGTCACACACTATTCTGACTTGAACACATATTGCTATTCCTGCATTGTCACTTTCAAAGGAATCATTTCATTACTTTAAAGACCTCAATCAAATCTCCTCAAAGTCTACACTTTTCTGGGGTAAAAAGTCCGAGCTCTCTAAGCCTATCATAGCAATTAATGCCCTTTAAACTAAATATCAGTGGCCCTCCTCTGAATCTTTTCCAGTTTTCCAGATTACCCACCACGTGAGGGGACCAAAACCAAACACAATATGCTAAATGAAGCTGAACAAAAGCCATGTACAAAGACAGTATAGTGGCAAAAAGGACAAAGTGAAAGAAGGAAAAAAGACAGACAAGATGAGCAGAAGGAAAAGAGGAAGCGCAGGTAATCAGGATTTTAAAATAAATTAACTCGGAAATGCAAGTGGAAGAACACAAACATATAGGTCATAAGTAGAACGTAAGAGTCAGCAGGGAGAAGCAGAGATCGAGTAGAGAGAAACATTGGCCGTATTATTACATAAGAACAATAAGGACATAAGAAATAGGAGCAGGAGCAAGCCCCACGAGCCTGCTCCACCATCTAACAAGATCATGGCTGATCTTCTACCTCGACTCCACTTTCCTGCCCTATCCCCATATCCCTTGATTCCCTCAGTATCCAAAAATCTATCGATCCCAATCTTGAATATTCTCAACGACTGAGCATCCATAGCCCTCTGGGATGGAGAATTTCAAAGATTCACAACCCTCTGAGTGAAGAAATTTTTCCTAATCTCAGTCCTAAATGGCCGACCTCTTATCTTGAGGCTATGACCCCTAGTTCTAGACTTTCCAGCCAGGGGAAACAGCCTCTCAGCATCTACCTTGTCCAGCCCTCTTGAGGATATTAATTCCTCCACAACGGGCAGGAGAAAGTTGTGAGGGGTTAAACCCTAAAAAACACGGAACGCAACCCCAACCCGACGCATAGGGGCCTGTCGCTATTTTTACAGCGGCGGGTAGCGTGCCATGAGAATATCCCGTCTTGGAGAGCTGGGACTATTTAAATCAGGCTCCCACAGAGCAATTGAAACATAGAAACATAGAAAATAGGAGCAGGAGTAGGCCATTCGGCCCTTCAAGCCTGCTCCACCATTCAATATGATCATGGCTGATCCTCTATCTCAATACCATATTCCCACTCTCTCCCCATACCCCTTGATGCCTTTTGTGTCTAGAAATCTATCTACCTCCTTCTTAAATATATTCAGTGACTTGTCCTCCACAGCCTTCTGTGGTACAGAATTCCACAGGTTCACCACCCTCTGAGTGAAGATATTTCTCCTCATCTCAGTCCTAAATGTCCTACCCCGTATTCTGAGACTGTGACCCCTTGTTCTGGATCCCCCAGCCAGGGGAAACATCCTCCCTGCATCCAGTCTGTCCAGCCCTGTCAGAATTTTATATGTTTCAATGAGATCCCCTCTCGTTCTTCTAAACTTGAGTGAATACAGGCCGAGTCGACCCAATTTCTCCTCATACGACAGTCCTGCCATCCCAGGAGCCTGATTTAAATTTAACTGCTGCCGCGCATGTTTCCCAAGGCTCGGGAAACCCGGCAGTGAAAGGGGGGCGGGAGCTGCCAGTTCCAGAAGGTACGTGCCTTTTATAGCACTCCTTGTGGGCCAGGAGGAGCAGGAGTGCTCCCCCAGGGCCCTCAAGGAAGCCTTCAATCTCCCTTCTACCGATCGCGGCCTTTCTCTAGCCTCTGCCGCAATCGCCGACCAATGGCTCTCTCTCCATTCTGCGGGTGGCAAACTCCTCTCCCTCCAGCCCCAATGCGCAGCCTGCCCTGCGGTCATGATTGCCGTGGACAGTCCTAAAGGGTCCCTGGCTACGGCCTCCTGCTGCTAGTTTTCCCGCCCGGCAGCCATCTAGCCTGTCAATTTGGCTGGCTGCTGGACAGGAAATGGAATTAAAAAATGATAATGAGGTCCTGCCGATGAATTGGGCAGGATATCCAAGTCCCGGCCTCACCGGGGTTTTTGTCTGCTTTCGGCCTCCCTCGCACCCTTTCTGTCACCCGGTAAATATCGGGGCCAATGTGAAAATAAACATGAGCTACAAGTATTACGATATTCACTGTCTAGCATCATTCACAACCCAAACTACTTAGCAAAGCTACAGCTACCATGAACATTCTGCACTATGAATATAATGTTGTCAACATATTGTAATCAAAAAACAATTGCAATAATATATTATTGAATCATCTTAGATTTCTAGAAAAAAGCTGTAGGTATGTTAACATACAGAAAGAAAGGTATAGATAAAGTTTTATCATTTCTGTACTTTTCTAGGTGTAATTAATCATGTGAATTGAATACATAGGAACATATACCGGGAAAAATCTAATTAAAAACATGAGGAAAATTCTGGGGAAAGGATAAAAGTGCAATATGAATTGCGACATTAAAGAACAAAGAGAAGAAAATCAGGGTCAACAATTATCACAGCATTTGGATCTGCTGGATTGGTTGTGATTAAACACAAATCTATTTGATACTAGCTGCAAAAATTGGATCAGTTTGTTAGTCCTTTTTTAAGATGAAAGTGCCCTGTGAGAATGTTTTTGCTCCACAATAATCTGGAACACATCTCCAATTATATGGGCAAAAGTTGCACTGGTGCAAAATCCCTGTTTATATTTATAAGTCTGAGCATGAGTGTGGAACAGTCGACTAGCCATATCTGTACAGTGATAAAGGAAGGGAAGGAATATCAGCGGTACAGATTCTGAGCCCAATCAGAGTACCTCTTGTGAATGTCCAGACTGCTGGTATAGAGGTCTTTGGCTCTGAAATACTGTATTATTCAGCTTCAATATGCCCTGAGGCAGAGTTTCACAGCTCTCATTGATACCCACATGTTTGCTTTTATGCTGATCAGTGGACACAGTGATGGAATGCTCAGCACCGAGGATAGGCGTGGATGTCGCTGATGTCTCTCATATGTTCCGGGCAATGACCATTTCCAACAAGAAAAGGCCAAACCACCTCCCTGACATTCAACGACACTATGGTTGGCGGTGTTCCCTCACCACCAACATTCTGTCGTCACCATTGATTAGTAGCTTAACTTGACCAACCATATTCACAACGTGGCTTCAAGAGCAGGATAGAAGCTGGATACTCTGCTCATCTTCTGACTACTCAAAGTCTCTCCACCATCTACAAGGCTCAAGCCAAAAGTGTGATGGAATACTCACTGCTTGCCTGGAAGGACTGCAGCTGCAAGAAAATTCAAGAAGCTTAACACCATCCAAGACAGAGCAGTCTGTTTGACAATTCTACTGCCACTCGACTCAATAGTCATCCTCCACAACCACCGCTGGGCTATGGCTGCATTATATATTATCTACAGGATGCACTACAGTAACTCAGCAAACTTAGTTGGACAGCATCTCCGATCCCTGCCATCTTTACCACCAAGAAGGACAAGAGCAGCAAGATGCTTGGAAACACCATTGCTTCCAAATGGCCCTCCAAGCAGTAGTAGCGGCCAATTTGCTTTGCATAGATATATCAAAGAACTTTACATTAGTGTTGGTCTGTTGTGTACGACGTTTAACTCTTAGTCAGTAACTTCAACTGAGCGATTCCTCAGTGGAAGGAGTAGGTGTACTGGCTGGCTGATCATTTTCACTGGGAGCTAGTTGAGATTAATGTGGCCCTGAACCTCCTTGTGTTGATTCTTGATTTAGGCACATCTGTTTGCTGTGGCTAACTGGGCTGCCACTTTCTGCCATATCTGCTGTAACTTCCACAAGGTGTTGGATAGCCCAGGTGTGTTTCATTCCATTTTTAAAAAATGTATTCTTAGGATGTGATTTATTGGCATTTATTGGCCATCCTTCGGTATCCCGAGAAACTGGTTGTGGGCTTTCTACTTGATCTGCTGCAGTCCTTATTCTGATGGTGCTCCCACAATAGTGTCAGGTAGACAATTCCAGGATTTTGACCCAGTGATGTATATGTACAAGTTAGAATGTTGTGTGACTTGGAGGGCCATATTGGTAGTATATTGGTGGATGCTTTAAGTTTGCGTCTGGTGCCACCTGATGTCTCTGGTTTTCCTTCTTTGTTCTTCCTCTTTGTTCTTTTTCAAGTAAGCAGGAAGCACGGACAATAATCTCCATTTCTTACAAATGTCTGGCAGATAAAACAAATTAACATTGCTAGTTTTAAATTTTAGTCCCTAGCATGCAAGAACTTGGCTGGCTTTCAATGCTCATTTGAAATGGACCAGGTTAGTGCACCGCAAGTGTGGTGATGAAAACAGAAAAAATTGCGGGCTTCCATTAACTAGTATTCATGAGAATATTTGAATTGATAATGAGGTGAGCGTACAGTCCGTATGAGAAAATGCACCACCAACATGCAATCCTTATAGGAATTTTCAGAACTGCACTCAGTGGGCAGGAAGCGCGACGTCAGGAACTTATAAAATGATTGTCCCCACCTGCATGATTGCCAATGGTGCAGGAAATTAAACCAAGAGCAATTTCCAGGCTATAAAGAGATCTATATGAAGGTGAATCAATACCAAATATGTTACTTTTACGTATTAATTTAGTTCCAAGAAGAACTATCGGCCTGCAGCGATAAGACTAGAATATTAAATAGGCTTTTTCTTGGGTTTTTGATTTATTTCTCCTCTATTTAACTTTAATATATTATCAGGTACACTAGGGATAGCACCTCATGTGTAACGTAGGCTGATTTGATGAGACATAAATAATGCACAAGGTGCAGTATTTCCTGTCTAAAATATATAAAAATCAGTCATCAATCAGCAACTCATCTGTGTGATGGAACAATATTTAAAAAGTAATACATAATCACAAGAGAATGATTTAAATTATCCTTGAAATATAACCAGTAACATAAAACATTTATAAGGAGAGAGGGTCCTTTCTGTCAGTTGGATAAACTTACCATGAATGATAACATGGGGTAGATTTTCATCTTTACTGCCTGGGCAGAGCACAGAGAGGAAAATCTGGCAGGGAGGATCACACATTTCTTATGGAAACTGCCAGATTGTCCTTCAATTAATTTCAATGGAAAGAAAATCCAGCAGATTCTTTAAGGGGGTGTGTGATCTGTTAGTTATGAGATTTTAACAGTGCTATACTTAAGGTGATCGAAATACAGTGGAATAGAGAAATAGTGGCTGATTTGACAAATAGCACAAATGATCACATAGGATAAATTTGTCAACCATATGCTCCCAGCCAACTAAACATCTGAACAAAGCACAAATCAAGATGGTAGTGGTTGATGGAGGCCAATTATCTCAGCCCCAGGACATTGCTGCAGGAGTTCCTCAGGGCAGTGTCCTAGGCCCAGCCATCTCCAGCTGCTTCATCAATGACTTTCCCTCTATCATAAGGTCAGAAGTGGGGATGTTTGCTGATGATTACACAGTGTTCAGCTCCATTCACAACCCCTCAGATGACGAAGCAATTCGTGCCAGCATGAAGTAAGACCTGGACGACATTCAGGCTTGGGCTGATAAGTGACAAGTAACATATGCGCCAGACAAGTGCCAGGCAATGACCGTCTCCAAAAGAGAGTCTAACCACCTCCCCTTGACATTCAACGGCATTACCATTGCCAAATCCCCCACCATAAACATCCTGGGGGTCACCATTGTCCAGAAACTTAACTGGACCAGCCACATAAATAATGTGGCTACAAGAGCAGGTGAGAGGCTGGATATTCTGTGGTGAGTGACTCACCTCCAGACTCCCCAAAGTCTTTCCACCATCTGCAAGGCACAAGTCAGGAGTGTGATGGAATGCTCTCCACTTGCCTGGATGAGTACAGCTTCAAAAACACTCAAGAAGCTCGACACCATCCAGAATAAAGCAGCCCACTTGACTGGCACCCCATCCACCACCTTAAACATTCACTCCCTCCACCATCGGCACACTGTGGCTGCAGTGTGTACCATCCACAGGATGCACTGCAGCAACTCGCCAAGGCTTTATTGACAGCATCTCCCAATCCTGCGACCTCTACCGCCTAAAAGGACAATGGTAGCAGGCGCACGGGAACACCACCACCTGCACGTTCCCGCCCAAGTCACGCACCATCCTGACTTGGAAATATATCACTGTTCCTTCATCATCATTGGGTCAAAATCCTGGCACTCCCTACCTAACAGTACCATGGGAGAACTTCACCACATGGACTGCAGCGGTTCAAGAAGGCTGCTCACCACCACTTTCTCAAGGGCAATTAGGGATGGGCAATAAATGCTGGCCTTGCCAGCGACGCCCACATCCCATGTATGAATGAAAAAAACACAGATCTCCAAAAAATGTGAAACAAGGTAGTCAGAGGAGGAAGGAGCGAACTAGAAATAAGCACAGCTGTAAAAGTCAAATGTGACAATATTCCAACACCAGTTGGGTTAATAAAATTCATCTTTTTGGAAATGCAGGTCAGAGATAGGCCTACAACACTAGTGTCAGTTCTCTGACCCAGCTTGCCTTTGAGAGTATAGGATCCGTGAAACTTACCTTTATATCTGACATAGCACTACAACAGCAATCAGGTGTCCAGCGCCCATTCATAAATCACCATTCATAAAGAAGCCCCTTAATTTTGCAAAGAACTTAGTGAGGAATCCAGATCACACTCTCCCCAGAGTTAAAAAGGGGGACTGAAACATTGACTTTGAGTTTGTGTTGAATTTTACTGCTGATACAAAGGATTTTTATGGACAGAGGATTTTGTGTTGTTCATTTAAGAGAATTTGCATGTTAGTGATATCAAAGAAGTTTAGTTGTAAAACTTCTTATGATGGGGTCATACTATTAGAATCTTCTCTACTGAACACTTGCAGGAAGTAATTATTTACTAGATTAGCTATTTTTAATGCATCCTCGGTTTCAATCTCATATGCATCCTTAAGGGAGCTCAATTATCAGGATATTTAAGATAAAAAAGGGGGAGATAATAGATAAACTAGTCAAACTTAGAGAGGATAAAACTGTTGGTTCGGATGGATTGTATCCCCACATGCTAGAAGAAGCAAGGGACGAGATAGCAGAGGCACTATTATATATATATAAAAATTCATTAGAAAAGGGAATAGTGCCAGAGGACAGGCCGACAGCTAATGTTATTCCTATATTTAAAAAGAGAGATAGAACATCTCCAGGAAACCATAAACCAGTTAGTGTCAGTGGTAGGAAAGATAACAAAATCTTTACTCAAAGATGTAATAGAAAAGCATCTAGAAACTGAAAATATAATAAAGAATAGTCAGCACAAATTCCAAAAGTGAAGGACATTTTTGACCAACATTATTGAATTCTTTGAAAAAGTAACTGAAAGAGTAGATAAGGGTAATGTAGTAGATGTAATATACTTAGATTTTCAAAAGGCCTTTGATAAGGTACCACAATGTAGACTCATAACTAAGGTCAGAGCATATGGAGTCAGGGGGCAAGTAGCAGAATGGATAGCAAGCCGTTACAAAACAGAAAACTGAGAGTAGGGGTTATAGGTTTTTATTCAAACTGCAGAAGGTAGGAAGTGGTGTTCTACAGGGATCGGTGATGGGACCACTGTTGTTCGGTATTTACATAAATGCTTTGGATTTGTGAATCTGAAGTATAATATCAAAATTTGTGGATGACACCAAATTGGGGGTATCGTTAATACTGAGGAAGACTGTGACAAAATTCAAGAAGATGTTAATAATCTTGCAGAATGGGTGTGTACATGGCAAATGAATTTTAATATAGATAAGTGTGAGGTGGTGCATTTTGGTAGGAGGAATAAGAAGGCCACATACTCCTTAGAAAATAAGAGTCTATATGGGGTAGAGAAGCAAAGGGATCTAGGGGTACAGAATCACAAATCATTAAAAGTAGCAATGCAGGTTAACAAGGCCATAAAAATGCAAACAAAACACTGGGGTTCAGTTCTAGAGGGATAGAATTGAAAAGCAGAGAAGTTATGTTAGTTATATAGAAGCTTGGTTAGACCACACTTAGTATACTGTGCACAGTTATTGACTCAGTATTACAAAAAGGCACTAGAGAAGATGACAAAAAGATTGGCAAGGATGATACCAGAACTGAGAGGTTATAATATCATAAAAGACTGATCAGGCTGGGGCACTTTTCTCCAGAAAAGAGAAGGCTGTGGGTGACCTAATAGAGGTCTTTAAAATTATGAAGGGGTTTGATAGACTAGATGTAGAGAAGATGTTTCCACTTATGGGGGAGTCTAAAACTAGGGTTCATAAATATAAGATAGTCAATAATAAACCCAATAAGGAATTCAGGAGAAACTTCTTTACCCAGAGAGTGGGTAGAATGTGGAACTTGCTACCACAGGGAGTAGTTGAAGCGAATATCATAGATGCATTTAAGGGGAAGCTAGATAAGTATATGAGAGAGAAAGGAATAGAAGGATATGCTGATAGGGGTAGATGAAGTGCAATGGAAGGAGGCTCGTGTGGAGCATTGACAAGTTGGTCCGAATGGCCTGTTTCTGTGCAGTAAATTCTATGTAATTCATTTTTTCTTTGATAATCCTAGTGGTGTTAGGGACAAAGAAAAATCAAAGGTGAAAATACCCAACTGGAAGAGAGCCGATTTCAGTGATTTGAGAAGGGATCCAGCACAGGTGAACTGGAAACAAAGAATGGCCAGAAAAACAGTAAATGAGCAATGGCAGGCCTTCAAGGCGGAGATAGTTTGGGTAAAAACCAAGCATATTCCCATAAGGAAGAAAGATGGGGCATCCAAAGCTAGAGATCCCTGGATGACAAAGGAAATAGGGGTTAAAAGAAAACAGAAAAAGGAGGTTTATGACAAATGTCAGGTACAGAATACAATAGAACACCAGGCAGAATACAGAGAGTGCAGGGGGAAATTGAAAAAGGATATAAGAAGGGCAAAGAGAGAATATGTGAAAAGATTAGGGGATAACATAAAAGGGATCCCAGAAATCTTTTATAAACGTATAAAAAGTAAATGGCTGGTTAAAAGAATGATGGGATTGATTTGGGACAAAAAAGGAAATCATCTTGTAGATGCAAAGGGCATGATTGAGGTACTTTGCATCTGTCTTCACAAAAGAAGAGAATGAAGTTAATGTCGCAGTAGAGGAGGGGGAAGTAGATATATTGGATAGCATAAAAATAGATAGAAAGGAGGTATTAAATAGTTTGGCATCACTCAAAGTTAACATGTCACCCAGTCCAGATGGGATGCATCCTAGGTTGTTGAGGGAAGCAAGGGTGGAGATATCAGAAGCTCTGACCACAACCTTTCAATGCTCCTTGGATATGGGAGTGGTGCCAGAGGACAGGAGGATTGCAAATGTTACACTCCTGTTCAAAAAAGGAGAGAGGGATAAACCTGGTAACTACAGAGCAGTCAGCCTAACGTCAGTGGTGGGAAAACTACTAGAGACCATGGTCAGGGACAAAATTAATCCTCCCTCGGAGAAGCATGGGTTAATAATGGGACAGCCAGCGCAGATTTGTTAAAGGCAAATCGTGTCTGACTAACCTGATTGAGTTCTTTGATGAAGTAACAGAGAGAGTTGATGAAGGTAATGCAGTAGATGTTGTATATATGGACTTTCAAAAGGCATTTGATAACATACTACATAACAGAATTATTCGGAAAATAGAAGCACATGGGATTAAAGGGACAGAGATAACTTAGGTACATAATTGGCTAAGGATTAGGAGGCAGAGAGTAGTGGTGAAGGGATGATTTTCTGACTGAAGAGAAGTATGTAGTGGGGTTCCCCAGGGGTCGGCATTAGGACCATTGTTTTTTTTATATATAAACGACCTGGACTTGAGTATAGGGAGTGCAATTTTGAAGTTCGCAGATGATACAAAACTTGGCAACATAGTAAATAGTGAGGAGGATAGTCACAGATTCAGGAGGAAATAGACAGACAAATTAAAAGAAAACAGAAAAAGGAGGTCCATGACAAATGTCAGGTACAGAATACAATAGAAAACCAAGCAGAATACAGAGAGTGCAGGGGGATGCAATTTAGTCTGGATAAGTGTGAAGTGAACCACTTTGGAAGGAACAACGTGGAGAGGCAGTATAATCTAAATGGTATTATTTTGAGAGGGGTGCAAGTGCAGAGGGACCTGGAGGTGCACATTCACAAATCTTTGAAAGTGGCAGAGCATGTTGATAAGGGGGTTAAGAAAGTGTATGGGATACTTGGCTTTGTAAATAGGGGCATTGAATACAAAAACAAGGAAGTCATGCTAAACCTTTATAAATCACTAGCTAGGCCTCAGCTGGAATATTGTGTACAGCTCTGAGCACCACACTTTAGGAAGGATGTCAGGGCCTTGGAGAGAGTGCAGAGGAGGTTTACCAGGATGATACCAGGGATGAGGGACTTCAGTTATGTGGAGAGATTGGAGAATCTGGGATTGTTCTCCTTAGAGCAGAGAAGGTTAAGGGGAGACCTAATAGAGGTATTCAAAATTATGAGGGGTTTTGATGGAACAAATAGGGAGAAACAGTTTCCTTTGGCAAGTGGGTCAGAAATCAGAGGTCACAGATTTATAATAATTGGCAAAAGAACGAGAGGGGAAATGAAGAGAAATTTTTTCACACAGAGGGTTGTTAAGATCAGGAACGCACTACCTGAAAGGGTGGTGGAAGCAGATTCCATAGAAACTTTCAAAAGGCAATTGGACATGTACTTGAAGAGGACTAATTTGCAGGGTTCTGGGGAAAAAGCTGAGGTGTGGAACTAAATTGGACAGCTCTTTCAAAGAGCCGGCACAGGCACAACGGGCCAAATGGCCTCTATCTGTGCCGTAAGATTCCATGATTCTATGAATCTAAAACGCATGCCAATTTCTAAATCATTTTCTTCAAGTTGACTTTAAAAGTTATATACCTCAGTAATAGTTTGTGGTATTGGTTTATCCCAAATCACGTAAAATGTTATCATTGTTATAGTCGCTGTCACCCAGGGATGATACTACTTTGATTCCCAGTATGCTATCTGGGTCACTGGTCATTATCAGGTCAAGGTGCAGGCTTCTTTTATAGCATCCCTGACATACTGGATCAGAAAGCAATCATGAAAATATTTACTCGTCCAAGGTACTAGACAGCTTAGGCATTTCCAGTTTACATGTGGTGAGCTAAAGTCCCCATTAGCATAAACTTTCTTTTTGCACATATCTACAATACCTTTTCATGGAGTAATCTGTCCTCTTTTTTGTTTTGACCCAAGAGACAGTGAAGTAATTGGGCCAGAATTCCTTCTCTGTCACAATAGTAGTGGATCCTCAGACTTTTACCTGCATATTATTTGACGCCTGATCCCAGTCCACTTTCTAGTGCCAAAGGCACTTTCATATACCAGGTGGGCGTCCAAGGGTAGGGGAGTGGAAACTTGGTATGAATTTGGGTCTGTTGTAGACACCTCCTCAGATTCAGTGGCATTCGTTGCTCCTGTAAGCAGTCTCAGCATCTTGCCTTATAGGAACACAAAGTAAAAACAACTGCAGATACTAGAAATCTGAAACAAAAACAAAAAATGCTGCTGGAAACACTCATTAAGTCAATCAGCATCTGTGAGAGAAAGGTTGTGATAAAAAGTCTACACTTGAAAAGTTAACCCATCTGCTTTCTGCACAGATGTTGACTGACCTGCTAAGTTTCCCGCATTTTCTGTTCTTATTTTTACTTTTATGGGAGTAGATTCACACTGCCGTATAATTACTTGTATAGCATAACCTCGGAGCATAACAATAGTACCATCTTGTGATCTGAACTAGATATTTTTGTATTTCGTACATGTACTCCTTCAATCTCTTTGAAGGCGGAGCAAGCAAACACTTGGTGAGCTGAGGCTGCATTATTTAACAGTGAGTGAACATATAGCACAGCAGTTGTCATCAAATCCACTTAAATTCAAGCAGTACATCCTATCTTCATGTAGTAATACAAGATAAAGAACACCCCATGCTTGCCCACGTAAGTGAGTCATCTTACTTCACTTAAGAAAGATCATTCTTTACTATTCTCTGCTGCACTCCAACTGTCTTGTAGCTTTTGCTGCCTATCTTGCAGCATTCTGTTTAAAAAAAAACCTGCCTGACTTTGCAACCTTTTCTGAATCTCCTTACTTGTCTATGTCTGGGTCTCTAGCCCCGATTTTAGCTCAGGGCGTGAATCGAGCGGGCAGGGAGCAGGGCGAGCGGCGAGCCCCCTCCCCCTCCCCTGCCAATGATGTTGCCAGAGTGAGGCCAGGGCAATATTAACTCCCTGGCCTTATTTTAATATAATTGACAGGTTGCCCACCCGATCGCGTTGGAAATGGGCATCCCATCCATTTTCTCTGCTTAATTTCCATAGGGCCGCCCGAGGCCTATTTAGAGTGGGAATGCACCTCTTAAAATGAGGTCGCAGTCTCTGCTTTGACATTTCACTGTTATACTGCTGCAAGTGTGCAGTCAGTGATGCAATGGACACGAGGGAAGCCAGCCACTGTTGCAAATCCTTGAGCTCTCTCATGTTGTCTATTGAGATCAATGGGGAAGGTGATATACTGGTTAGACCTGGTGAACAGGTATGGTTGCCAACCCTCCCAAAGTGCCCTGGAGTCTCCTGGAATGAGACACGGATCTCCCGGGTGCTGCTGCTAGCAGCCCAGGAAATCTTAATGCTTTAAATTACCCGCCACAGCAGTGCCCCCCCCTCCCCGATTCTTGATATCACCAGCTGGCTCTGCACTGCCACCGCGGAGAGCCAGAATTGGGAGGGTGCTGGGGACAATCGGGAGTTTATGTGGGGCTCAGGAGTCAGGGGGAGAGAGGGAGAATGTGGGATGGGAGTGTCAAGAGACAAGAATGATGCTGGGGTCAGTAGGATTGGGGCTCCGGCAGGGAGAGAGAGAGAATAGAGTGGGTGTGGGGACCAGCATTTCTGCAGAGCCGGGATCAGCCACAAGTGACCTCCACCATTACCCCCTGGAAAATGCGAGCGCAGGGGAGATCAACTAATTCAATTATCCTCTATTGATGCCACTAGAGGTGCATCTGAGGCACCTTCCTTTCCTCTGAGGCCGCAAGCTGTGGTGAATGGTGCTTGTTCTTGGGAGGTGGTGAGGGGGTTTGTAAGGGGGCCAATATAAAAAATTTGGCAACTCTATGTTCAGGGGTCTAGACCATGGTCCTCAGCCTAGATCCCCAGGGTGGATCTCACAACGACCATTCCGCACACCTCTTCTGACTGACCTACTCTTAGGTCAGGGAAGCAGCAATTACCCAACGTAGGGAGTCCCCGACTCCTGTCTAGCCTTACCCTCAGCCGCTCTGCATCAACAGCCTTGTTTGTGGCTTACATCAGAAGGGCTGAGGATTTTTGGCCTCATTGCGTTTTCCTTACTCAATGCAAGTAGCTAAATAAATACTACAGTTACATAAATAAAGCTCTACATGTAATATGAGAAAGCAGCTCTTTACTGTCCATATCTTTAGGATTTAGCTTCTTTAAAAAAATATAAAATTTTAGTCTGGTGTTGTCTTATTTGCCTCTTTCATCCTCAACCAAATATCTCTGCAATAGCACTTAGTGTATTGAAGCAGCATCTTTTAGTAACATATTTTAAAGTCAGGACTTATTTCACACCTCTACAAATAATGTACAGTCCTTCCAGACGTGTTAGCTATGCATATGAACAATTGTTGTTCTTCAATTATCAATATCAATATATGCAAAAGCAGCTGCTTTAACTTTGTTTTTGGTCTATTGTATGAAGAAAACAATATCTTGTTCTTCTTTCACTTCACTAAATAAATATTTTCCATTGGGGTTTTTGTTCTCAGTCATTTTTCACGACATCGGAGTGGAAGAGGGGCGGGGCTTGCAAAAACCAAGCTCTGGCACTTTTTGTCAACAACCAGTCTTGCTGTCAATCGTACAAATTTCTAGACATGTGGACATGAGTACATGCTGGGAATTGTTAGGATTAATTTCTTGATGTTGCACTCAGGGTGCAGCCCCCTATGGATTGTGGATCCTACAGAATCAAGAAGGTGGAGATCAGCACACTTGGCACTGAACTCCCTATTCCATGTTAGAAGAAGTTTTTCTAGCCACGCTATGTGAGTGCACTGGCCTCATTAGACCTGACAAAATTATTTAAATTGTTGCAAATTGGTCCCACAACAAATTCCCTGTGCTGTTCTGCAGCACAGGTCCTAATTTGCTGGAAGGCATACAAGCTGTTCACTCCAGAACTCCACCAGTTAAACATAGGCTACCACCTTTGTACTATTTGCCTTTAGACTGCTGCTCTTGACATGGCAAACAGAAACACATGCATTACAACTTGGGCATATTTTTCTTTTGCTGTGTCTTGCTGTTTCTCTGTATTTTGGTACTCTTTTGGTACAGACATCCCATGGTAGCTTGTTTGCTGCCACAAATTGGGCCCCACCACTGAAAGTACAGTGCACAGCATGGGTATTCTATTTGGCCTGCCAACGGCTGCTTTACTATTGGAGGAAGAAGAGGAAGGGAAGACAGATGTGTTGGCACTTCAGGTGCCCGGCACCCACCTGCAGGGGCCTAGGAATTAAGTGATACCAGCACAACTACTTGGCATGTCAGAAGAGACCTTCCTTCACTACCTGCAGT
The DNA here is from genome assembly GCF_035084215.1 of Heptranchias perlo. Lineage (NCBI taxonomy): Eukaryota > Metazoa > Chordata > Chondrichthyes > Hexanchiformes > Hexanchidae > Heptranchias > Heptranchias perlo. The sequence continues at coordinate 133,621,801 of NC_090325.1, forward strand.
TCAACAGAGAGACAGTTACCAAGTTGTGATGTCTATTGGAGCCTGAACTTCAGACTATATCCAGCACAGGGACAGCTTTGCTCATTGCGGACAAAGTCACCACTGCATTGAACTTTTATGCCACTAGCTTATATCAAGCCACCACTGCTGACATTTGCCAGATCAGTCAGTTATCTATACATCCATGCATCAAGTAGGTCCCGAAGGAAGATGACTCCCAGGCTGGCAGCTCCCGACTGAGCTTCTCTCCTCCACAACTCCATCCATGGCCATCCATTGCCATCCTTTGCTCTCCACCTCCCAAATGTCCTCTCCTCCACTGCTTAAGTCTATCTGTTCCTAATAGTGGGTATATTTTAGTTCAATCTACAAATTCAAGCTAAAAGTTCAAATTCCCTGTACAGAGCACATTGCCTGTCCCCCATTCCTGCTTGCTTTGTGTTTTTACCTGTGCTCTTTTTAATGTCACGAACTCTGCTGACATTTGATTTCCTGGACTCCTGTGCCATTAGGACTATGCTGCTCTGATGGTCTACGCTGTATGCCTGAGCTGTCATGACTCTGCTCTGCCACTCAATCTCTTCAAGCTTAAGGCAACCTTTTCAAGCTTACATTTCCTGCTGTTGTTACCTGCTGGGCTTCAGAACTGTACTTCAGTGCTGGCTTCTCAGCTGTACTCTTCTATTGTGTTGGGTCCTGGACACAAAGCTGCTTTCTCCTGGGCTGAATTCCACTTTTCTCATGGCTTCTCATCTTTAGAATGACCTCCACCTTCACTGCCGTTTTCTACTGAGGCTGTATTCTCTGCTGACCTGCCTCTACTCCAATACCTGGCCCGCTTCTGTGGGCTCAATTTGCTGCTCCTATGGCGGGACTTTTCACTCAACCCTGAACTACCTCTGATCTGTTACTGTTGGTTCCCATCCCTCTCTGGACTCTGCTGTCTTGCTGTTGAATGATCTTTGCTTTGCTGCAAAATGCTGGCTTCCCATGCCGCTGGCTCTGCTGTACTCATCCATCAGAATTCTTCAAAGATCTTTGTTGCTGGACTGGGTTGGACCATCTCCTCAAGGTCCTGCTGTTGCTGCTGATCTTGTGTGCTCTTCACCTCCCTACCTCCTCGGACCAGCTCCTTCATCTGCAATAACTCTGTGGATTTGCCTTTCACCCTCCCCTGGCTCCCTGGACTTCACTGCTCTTGGTCCTTTGGTTTCATTCCCTCTGCTCCTTGCTCCTGCGTTGGTATATTGGATCTGCCGGCGTACACTGCGAACACCTGAGGCCAATATGCACCTCCGCAGGACTCGTGGTCTGACCTTTGCTGGCTCATGGTCAACTCGCTACTCCTCCTCAGCCCTCCGGTTCCACTAGACAACAGAAAGAAAGAAAGAATTGTGTTTATATAGCACCTTTCATGACGTCAGGACATCCCAAATGCTTTACAACCAATGAAGTACTTTTGAAGTGTGGTCACGGCTGTTGTAATGCAGGAAACATGGCAGCTAATTTGCACACAGCATGCTCCCACAAACAGCAATGAAATAAATGACCAGATTATCTGTTTTAGGTGCTGGTTGAGGGATAAACGTCGGCCAAGATACTGGCGAAAACTCCCCTGCTCTTAGTGCCATGGAATCTTTTATGTTCACCTGAGGGGGCAGATGGGCTACTCTAGCTCTCAAACAGCTCCAGCGTCCACTACCTCTCTGCAACTGTCTCTGACCCTGGACATTGGTTAGTTGATGCTCCAAGCTGACTCCACCTTGTCTATAAGTAAACTCCATTCCCCACAGGACCTTAGACTTTAACTTTTGACTCTTTCATCTAGGCTGGTAGTTTCATCGGAGATGCTCTTACACCGCTGTTGTAACTTTGCTGGAAGAGCAGTGGAAACCCCATTTATGCAGGTAAGTGGGATATCCACCAACTTCCGGCGAAGTTACGGCAGCGGCATGGGTGCAATTTCAAGAAAGTTCCAGGCCATTGGCTACTTTCCAATCATATGGCACAATTTGCATATTTAAAAAGGGTTGAAAAATTGTGATCAGTCTTCTCTAACTTCTTACAAATCCCAGTGTGCACGCCATCCGGGTCCAGACACTAATCTACCTAAAGTTCTGCATTTGTTTTCAAAACTAGCTCCTTTTCTGCAGTTATCTAGAACAATTGTTCCGTATCCTCCTCTAGTACACCTCCATTCTCACTTCCATCATCATTTGCAAAAAGTGATGCAGAATATTTACCTTCATCGCCCACAATTAGACTTCCCTTTCATCCCTGAACAGCTCTACCTTCTCTAACTATTCCTTTACTCTTTATTTGCTCATAAAAGCCCATTATTTCCTTTTATTTTAACTCCTAACTATTTTACATATTCCTTTTAGCCCCTGTAATCTCTCTTTTAACCTCACAAACAACACTTGCTATGTTCCTCATGACTTTGTTTCGTATTATTGACCATAGTATCTTGGCCAATGTTTATCTCTCAACCAGCACCTAAAACAGATAATCTGGTCATTTATTTCATTGCTGTTTGTGGGAGCTTGCTGTGCGCAGCATTCCTACATTATAACAGCAGTGACTACACTTCAAAAGTACTTCATTTTATCATATGCTCCTCTTTCAAGTTTCAGTTTAGTTTTAACCTGTTTATCCAGAGAGCTCTATTATTTGATGCATTCCCTTTTTACCTTATAGGAATATATTTATTTCATACACTATGCATCTCATATTTGACGATTGACCTGTTTGCTAACCTTTCTGCCCAGTTATTTTGCACTGGATCTCTTCTTGTCTCACTGAACTTTGCCCTTTTCTAGGCCAGTGCCTTATCTTTGACTCATTGGGCCGGATTTTGCTCTGAGCTTCGAACAAACAGCACCCGCTGTTCAGTAGACTTGCACTTTCCAATAGAATTTGCATGGGCTTTTGAATGGCAAGACCCCTCTACAGGGATCTGGGACTGTCTATCTCCTTAACCAATCAGATTGAAGCATGTTAACAAGCCACACAGAATCAGAACCAGGCAGTGTAAGTTAGAATAGTAAATTCAATGTAAAATCAGTTACAGAAAGCTAAATAAAGAGAGGGTAAGAAATATTGAATTAAGGGACAGAGATAAAAGAGGAAGAAAAAGTAAAAAATAAAAATTTTAATTTTCTTTCAAATGACCAACAACAATTAAAATCAGAAGGAATGAGACTTCACACTTCTAAAAGTTAATTTTAAGTGACAGAGAGGTTGTTTGGCAGTCATTAAGACTTACAACGGCGTTAAAAAGGGTACTTAGACTAAAATAACTTGAAACACCTTTTTTTGGCACCATTACTTTGTATACATCAGGGCAGTGCAGGATCTTCAAGCCGTTCCATTCATTTTTTTTTATTCGTTCATGGGATGTGAACGTCGCTGGCGAGGCCAGCATTTATTGCCCATCCGTAATTGCCCTTCAGAAGGTGGTGGAGAGCCGCCTTCTTGAACCGCTGCAGTCCGTGTGGTGACGGTTCTCCCACAGTGTTGTTAGGAAGGGAGTTCCAGGATTTTGACCCAGCGACGATGAAGGAACGGCGACATATTTCAAAGTCGGAATGGTGTGTAACTTGGAGGGGAATGTGCAGGTGGTGGTGTTCCCATGTGCCTGCTGCTCTTGTCCTTCTAGGTGGTAGAGGTCGCGGGTTTGGGAGGTGCTGTCAAAGAAGCCTTGGCGAGTTGCTGCAGTGCATCCTGTGGATGGTACACACTGCAGCCACTGTGCGCCGGTGATGAAGGGAGCGAATGTTTAGGGTGGTGGATGGGGTGCCAATCAAGCAGGCTGCTTTGTCCTGGATGGTGTCGAGCTTCTTGAGTGTTGTTGGAGTTGCACTCATCCAGGCAAGTGTAGAGTATTCCATCACAATCCTGACTTGTGCCTTGTAGATGGTGGAAAGGCTTTGGGGAGTCAGGAGGTGAGTCACTCGCCGCAGAATACCCAGCCTCTGACCTGCTCTCGTAGCCACAGTATTTATATGGCTGGTCCAGTTAAGTTTCTGGTCAATGGTGACCCCCAGAATGTTGATGGTGGGGGAGTCGGCGATGGTAATGTCGTTGAATGTCAAGGAGAGGTGGTTAGACTCTTTCTCGTCGGAGATGGTCATTGCCTGGCACTTGTCTGGCGCGAATGTTACTTGCCACTTATCAGCCCAAGCCTGGATGTTGTCCAGGTCTTGCTGCATGCAGGCTCGGACTGCTTCATTATTTGAGGGGTTGTGAATGGAACTGAACACTGTGCAATCATCAGCGAACATCTCCATTTCTGAACTTATGATGGAGGGAAGGTCATTGATGAAGCAGCTGAAGATGGTCGGGCCTAGGACACTGCCCTGAGGAACTCCTGCAGCAATGTCCTGGGGCTGAGATGATTGGCCTCCAACAACCACTACCATCTTCCTTTGTGCTAGGTATGACTCCAGCCACTCGAGAGTTTTCCCCCTGATTCCCATTGACTTCAATTTTACTAGGGCTCCTTGGTGCCACACTCGGTCAAATGCTGCCTTGATGTCAAGGGCAGTCACTCTCACCTCACCTCTGGAATTCAGCTCTTTTGTCCATGTTTGGACCAAGGCTGTAATGAGGTCTGGAGCCGATTGGTCCTGGTGGAACCCAAACTGAGCATCGGTGAGCAGGTTATTGGTGAGTAAGTGCTGCTTGATAGCACTGTCGACGACACCTTCCATCACTTTGTTGATGATTGAGAGTAGACTGACGGGCAGTAATTGGCCGGATTGGATTTGTCCTTCTTTTTGTGGACAGGACATACCTGGGCAATTTTCCACATTGTCGGGTAGGTTCATCTGAATGGTGAGTCAGCCGGCAAGATGTCCTTCCCGTAAAGCTTACGGAGGAGCAGGGCATCTAGTACAGCAACTTCCGGATTTCCACATTTAACTGCGAATATGTGGTTGCTGGAAGTTGCTGTACCAGATGCACTGAAATAATGGTGAGCATCGATAGGCTTACCATTATTTTCCGAGCAAAATCCGGCCCATTATTCTTTTTGTTTTTACATTGTACCCAACAATTTCCTTACTCTCATCATTTATTTGTTCCACTCTATTATCCATAACTAAATTAAGCAATGCCTTTTTCCTTGCTGGACTGGACACAGAGGGGGTGATTTTAAACCCCAAGAAAGGGTAGTTTGGGGGCGGGTGGGAGTTGATAATAGTTGTTTTTTGGGTAGCGCCCGCAACCCGGCTTTATTTCCAGGTTTAACGTCGGCACCTAAAAGTACAGACATCCCACTGGGAATGCAAAGTCAGAAAATTTCGTGGTTGCGACCCATAAAAACAACTATTTTCAACTCCCACCTGCCCCCAACCCACCCGTTCTTGGGGTTTAAAATCACCCCCACAGGGTGTGAATTTCTGTGGGTGTTCTCCTGATCATCCACCATAACTTCGGGGCAAGATCCATGGAAAATGGTGTTTGCAACATTTCTGCAAATCCTGCAGATCCTTCACCAAAGATATGGCAGATGATCGGGAGAACCCCCATGGAAATTCAAACCCATTGTGATCTGAAAAGCAGTCCTGGATGCATTCAAAACACATTTCCCACTTTGGCCACATGCATTACCTTTATCCCAGTCTATCATAGGATAGCTAAAATCACCCAATATTATTGTCTTCTTGTTCTTAGATGTTTCTCTGATAGAGCAAATCTCCTCCTCTATCTCATCACTGTTTGTAATATAAACAATAACAACAACTCAAATTTATATCATGCCTTTAACGTAGTAAAATGTCCCAGGGCACTTCACAGGAGCATTATCAAACAAAATTTGATACCGAGCCACATAAGGAGGTATTGGGACAGATGACCAAAAGCTTGGTCAAAGCAGTAAGTTTTAAGGATCATCTTAAGGAAGGAGAGAGAAGTAGAGAGGCAGAAAGGTTTAGAGAGAGAATTCCAGAACATAGGGCCTAGGGAGCTGAAGGCACAACCGCCAATGGTGGAGCGATTAAAATTGGGGATGCGCAAGAGGCAAGAATTGGAGGAGCACAGAAACCTAGGAGGGTTGTAGGGCTGGAGGAGGTTACAGGGATGGGGAGGGGTGAGGCCATAGGGGGATTTGAAAACAAGGATGAGAATTTTAAAGATGAGACGTTGCCGGAAAGGAGCCAATGTAGGTCAGCAAGCACAGGGGTGATGGGTAAATCGGACTTAGTGTGAGTTAGGATATGGGCACAGAATTTTGGCTGAGCTCAAGTTTATGGAGGGTGGAAGATGGGAGGCTAGCCAAGAGAGCATTGGAATAGTCAAGTCTAAAGGTAACAAAGACATGGATGAGTGTTTCAGCAGCAGGTGAGCTGAGGCAGGGGCAGAGACAGGTGATATTACAGAGGTGGAAGTAGGCGGTCTTGATGATGCAACAGATATGTGGTCGGAAGCTCATCTCAGGGTCAAATAGGACCCCAGGTTGTGAACGTCTGGTTCAGTTTCAAACAGTGGCCAGGGAGAGGGATGGAGTCAGTGGCTAAAGAACAGAGTTTGCGGCGAGGACCAAAGACAATGGCTTCAGTCTTCCCAGTATTTAGTTGGAGGAAATTTTTGCTCATTCAGTGTCGGACAAGCAGTGTGACAAATCAGAGACAATAGAGGGGTCGAGAGAGGTGGCAGTGAGGTAGAGCTGGGTGTCATCAGCGTAAATGTAGAATCTGACGTGTTTTCGGATGATGTCGCTGAGGGGCAGCATGTAGATGAAAAATAGGAGGGGGCCAAGGATAGACCCTTGGGGAACTTCAGAGGTAGGAGCGGGAAGGGAAACCAATGCAGGTGATTGTCTGGCTACGACTGTATAGATAAGAATAGAACCAGGCGAGCACAGTCCTACCCAGCTGGACGACAGAGGAGAGGCAAAGGAGGAAGATGGTGTGGTTAACTCTCTCAAAGGCTGCAGACAGGTCGAGAAGGATGAAGAGAGCTAGTGCACCGTGGTCACAGTCACATGGGATGTCATTTGTGACTTTGATAAGGGCTGTTTCAGTACTGTGGCAGGGGTGGAAACCTAGTTGGAGGGGTTCAAACATGGAGTTGCGGGAGAGATGGGCATGGATTTGGGAGGCGACAACATATTCAAGGCTTTGGAGAGGAAAGGGAGGTTGGAAATGAGGCAGTAGTTTGCAAGGATAGAGGGGTCAAGGGTGAGTTTTTTGAGGAGGTGGGTGATGACGGCAGATTTGAAGGAGAGGGTGACAGTACCTGAGGAGAGGGAACCGTTAACAATATCAGCTAACATGGAGGCCAGTAGTTTGGTGGGAATAGGTTCAAGGGAGCAGGAAGTGGGTCTTATGGTCAAGATGAGCTCAGAGAGGGCAGGAGAGGAGATAGGAGAGAAACTAGAGAAAGATGCGAGTTCAGAACTGGGGCAGGGCGGAACTGTAGGGTTAGTTTGGTTTTGTGGGCTAGGGGAAGGGAGGTAAGCAGCGGAAGCAGCTAAATGGATGATCTCAATCTTAGTGACAAGGAAGTCCACGAGCTCCTCGCATTTTTCGTTGGAGGTGAGGGTGGAGGGGGCAGGGGAAAGAGGTTTATGAAGATGGTTTGTAGTGGCAAAGAGAAGCTGAAGGTTATCTTTGCATTCCAGGATGATCCTGGAATAGTGAACACCAAGAATTGTAAAATTTCTCTTTCTATTTCTTAACTGTTTCCACATAGATTCTGTCTTAATGTAACCCTTACACTATGATCAAGATTTTTATTAACACTGTCACCCCACTTTGTCTTTTGTCTTGCTTTATATAGTGCAGTTAGACTGCTGGTGAAGAAGCAGCACCAGGGAAATACCCGGCCAATGCAACAACTCCAAGAAGGGAGAGAAGGATGAAATGGGCAACTATAGATCAGTTAGTCTAACATCAGTTATGGGCGAACTCTTAGGCCCCGTATTTACAGGGGGCATAGTAGTTTCGGGGGGGGGGGGGGAAGGGAGGGATGGGGAAACCCAGAAATACTGGGGATGCAGAGGTCCTGCCAAATTTAAGGGCAGGATCTCATTATCATTTTCTTCTCTCATTTCCCGCCTGGTTGCCAGGCTGGCCCGCTGCCATCGAGGACTGTTAGGGACAGCCTCGAGCGATCGGGAAAGAACAAGGCTTGGTGGTGGGGGGGGGGAGGGGGTGGGGAGGTCTGAGCCTGGCAATCAGGAAGGAGGCAGTGCTCGGGATTGGGGCTTGGTGGGTGGGGGGGGGGGTGTCTTGGTGGGGGTGGTCAGAGCCCGGTAATGGTGAGGGAGGGAGGGAAAGAATGAGGTTGGGGGGGTGGGAGTGGGGTTGGCCGATCGTGGGGCAGGCCGGAGATTGGGGGTTGGAGGAGGGGGGTACGACCAATCGTGGGTCAGGCCGGAGTTGGGGGGTTGGGGGAGGGGGGAAAAGACTGATTTTGGGGCAGCGAGGAGAGGCCATGATCGGCAGAAGGGAGGCTGAAGGTTTGCTTGAGGGGCCGGAGGGGAGCACTCCTGCTCCTCCTGGCCCATAATGAGTGCTCTAAAAATGATTTACTTGCTGGAGCCGGCTGCTTTCGTCTCCATTTTGCTGCCGGGTTTCCCAAGCCCTGGGAAACCTGACTGGGAGCGGTTAAATTTAAATCAGGCTCCCAACTGCTCTGTGCCTCTCCAAGACGGGAAACATGCATGCCTTGCAACCCTGCCGCTCTAAAAATGGCGGCATGCACTTCTGCGGTGGGTTGGGGATGCATTTCCCGATTTTTATTTTTTAATTCCCCCCCCCACCAACCCTCCCCAGTGAAGGGGCATTAATATCAACCACTCAGAATCCACAACTTGAGATAACTTTGTAAGCGTTTAGAAATGCATGGGTTAAGATTTGTTGAAAGCAAGCTGTATTTGACTAACTTTATGGAGTTTTTTAAAGAAGTGACAATTTGGATATTGGATAAAAGGAATGTGGCAAATATAGTTTATTTGGAGTTTTAGAAGGCATTTGATAAGGTGTTTAACAAGAGGCTTATATGAAAAATTCAGCCAAAAGGTAGGAGGAAAATGTAATAATATGAAGAGGTTGATATTGGTTGACAGCCAGGAAACAAAAAGTTACGGTAAATGGGTATTGCTTGGTTTGGAGAAAGGATGGAAGTGGTATATCCTTGGGGTCAGCATTAGATTCATTTTTGTTCTTGGTATAAATCGACGATTTTAACTTGGGCATAGGACACACAATCCCAAAATGTGCTGATGACGCAAAAGTAGGGGTTTTGGCAAACAGGAAGGAAGACAGTAAAATATTTCAGGAAGACGTAGATAGGTTAGTGGAATGGGCAGACAGGTAGCAGATGCAAATGAATGCAGATAAGTCTGAGGTAATACATTTTTGGAGGAAAAACAGTGAATGGGAGTATATACTTTATGGGTGGAGAAACTATAGTTAAGAGGAGAGATCTGAGATACTGGGATTATTTTTAGTGAAGCAGATTTAATAAAGATTTTTTTTAAATTGAAGGAGTGATTAGGGTGTCAGTGAATTGGAGGTGTCATCAATTTAGAATTGTAATAGAGGTTAGAAGAAATGTATTAGTGTGGCTGCAACATGGAATGCTTTGTCAGAGGAAATGGTCGAGGGAGTAATTATTGCATAATTTGAGGGATAAATATTTGAAGCAGAGGGAGATACATGGCTATGGGAAGGGTGCAAGGCAGTAGGGTTAGTTTTGGATTGCTTTAGCAAATTGCTAGCTCAGACACAATTAGCTGATTGGCTTCCTTTTGTGCTGTAAACTTCTATAGCTTTATGATTCTACTAGAATGTCAGATGACATGTAATACTCTGTCCACACCAGCCATATGTCACTTTGTATCTACATGCCCAGACATAAATGTCTGATAATGACTGGGTGGGGGTGGGGGGGGTAATGTCTCTGGAGGCTCAGGTTTGGCAGGAAGTCAGTTACAGAGCTGTGCCATTTGCTTCAAGAAAACCCACTTTAAACTGGGACATATCGGATGGCAGTTACCATAGTTCTCATTTTTTATACTTTTAGCTCCTTCCAGGTTAGCTCATGGGGCATCAGCAATGTCTTTCAGGGAAGGAAATCTGCCATCCCTACCCAGTCTGGCCTATGTCACTTCAGTCCCACATTGTGGCTCACTCTTAATGCCCTCAGGGCAACTAGAGATAACCAATATATGTGCCTTACCCACCTCCCCCCAAAAATATAAAGCTGTCCATGCTTATTTGAAGGCGAAGAAAGTCTGGAAGGATGGCCTCTCCAAGACCAAGGCTACTCTTTTTAGTCCTGGCAAATGGCACCCTAATGGCGGTCACAGAGAATCAGAGTACATGCAACTACCATGATCATTATTGAGTATATCATTGGCAACTTGAAGCAGCACTTCAAAATGCCTGGACAGACCAAGGGATACCCCAAGGTTTCCAATGTCATTGCTGTCTACTGCATGCTTCAGAGATCTAACCATAAATGAGGAGGAGGTTAACCTGGAATTGAGATCAGAGTTGAATGCAGACACTGACTGAGGATATAGCTGCAGAAACACCAATGTAGCCACAAAGACAAGTGTGCCAAGCGTTCAACAAGATACATTTAGCTGTTCCTTTAAAAGACCCTCTTATCTACATGCCATCAAGAAAGTGGCTCCAAGCACCTTCTGGAACATTGTCCATGGCACTCCCTTAGTGCATAACATTGTCCATATTTTGCCGTGTTGCTACCTTATTGTCCACAATCAGAACAGAACTCCCTTGACAATGTTTGAATACAGTGCAACAAATTTCTTACCTTATTTGGTGATATGTGAATGATATCAGTAAGTTTTACCATGCTGCTTCCACCTTGGTGCTGGGGTATATGGTGTGCACCATCCAACCCCTAACCTGTGACTTCTAAGTTATTGCCCAGCGGAAGAAGTAAGTTTGGTGGCTGGCTGCTGGGTTTCAGTGGAAGTTGATTGGTATTCAGGTAACTCTGTACTTCCCTGTGCTGGTTCCTGAGATGGCATATAATAGATTCAGCCATGTCCGCTATTGCTATGGCTACCTGGTCCTGCCTGCTTTCTGGCTTATCTTTGTGACTTACACAGGGATGCCGTATGTGTCCAATGTGGCATCTCATTGGTACCTACTCCAGCCATGTCTCTGCTGCTGGGAATTCCCTCATTATACCCATCAATCTATGGGTAGAGTTGAGGGGGGTGGGGGGGTAAACCTGTGGGCAGCAATGAGGCCCGTGTACTCCTGCCTCAAGGTTTGCTCAATCCAAGTAGTCCGAGCATTCCAATTGTGCTTCAGACTTGTGCCACTAAGAAATGCACTGGAGATGCCCCTGATGTGCCCATGTGCTCTGTGGCAGACTATACAACAACAACAACAACAACAACAACAACTTGCATTTATATATTGCCCTTAACATAGTAAATCGTCCTAAGGAGCTTCACAGGAGTGATTATCAAACAAAATTTGACAACGAGCCTCATAAGGATATATTAGGTGACCATAAGCTTGGTCAAAGAGGTATGTTTTAAGGAGTGTCTTAAAGGTGGAGAGAGAGGTTTAGGGAGGGAAATCCAGAGCTTAGGGCCTAGGCAGCTGAAGGCACAGCTGCCAATGGTGGAGCAATTAAAATCGGGGATGCACAAGAGGCGAGAATTGGAGGAGCGCAGAGATCTCGGAGGGTTGTAGGGCTAGAGGAGGTTACAGAGATAGGGAGGGGTGAGGCCATTGAAACCAAGGATGAGAATTTTAAAATCGAGGCTTTCCCGGACCGGGAGCCAATGTAGGTCAGCAAGCTCAGGGGTAATGGGAGAATTGACTTGGTGCAAGTTAGGATATGGGCAGCAGAGTTTTGGATGAGTTCAAGTTTATGGAGGGTGGAAGATGGGAGGCCGGCCAGGAGAGCATTGGAATAGTCAAGTCTAGAGATAACAAAGGCATGGATGAGGGTTTCAGCAGAAGATAAGCTGAGGCAGAGGCAGAGACGGGTGATGTTACGGAGGTGGAAGTAGGCGGTCTTGGTGATGGTGCGGCTATGTGGTTGGAAGCTCATCTCAGGGTCAAATAAGACGCCAAGGTTGCGCACGGTCTTGCTCAGCCTCAGACAGTGGCCAGGGAGAGGGATGGAGTCAGTGGCTGGGGAACAGAGCTTATGGCGAGGAACAAAGACAATGGCTTGGGTTTTCCCAATATCTCGTTGGAGGAAATTTTTGCTCATCCAATACTGGATGTCGGACATGCAGTGGAACAAATCAGAGACAGTGGAGGGGTCGAGGGAGGTAGTGGTGAGGTGGAGTTGAGTGTCATCAGCGTACATGTGGAACCTGATGTTGTGATTTCGGATGATATTGCTGAGGGGCAGCCTGTAGTTGAGAAATAGGATGGGGCCAGGGATAAATGGTACACATAACCATTCTTCCACCATTGCATTGTTTTGGTTAGTGGATTGCCCCACACTCGTAGTCAGAGCTTGCAGGATATTTTGCATAGACCCAACTGACTGGTAGATGAACCTGTTCAGACAACAATCACCTTTTATTATAAGGACTAGTGAGGTCAGAATCCCTAGACACTAGAGCTGAGGAAGGGACTGTGCTGACCCTCTGCCCTGCAACTGGGTGGAGGCCTGGTGAAAACAGGTCCTGTCCCAATTTATACCCCTGCTAACCTCCATCTGCCCTGATAATGGCACCAGTGTGCCCAAACCCTTGAGGAAATTCGGGATGACCAATTCCTCCAATTTATGAACAAAGCTATAGATGATTCACTAGTAGTTCCTAAAAATAAAATGAACATTTTCAAATTGGTTATGTACTATAAATATATTCTTGGAGCATTTCTATTCTGTTTTGTCTGACTTTAAATTTCTTATTCCAATGATGCAGTGAGTTTTTCTGAAAAAAAGGTGTGCCCAAAATACCAGTCTGCTATTTTTTTGGTAGTGTGTTTTATAATTATTCTCGGGATAAAGTTTAAATCATGTTGTGCGTATAATATCTATCTTTAGTGGCGATAATTAATATGACCAAGATGTCATTCTTGTGATAAGTTACACATCTGAGAAGCAACTTTCAGCTGTGTATGGCGAATACATTTTCAACAAAGTTCATTGATCTACTCATCTGAAGTATGACTGGTTTAAAAACTGATGTGGGTACAGATAGCGGATGTTGTATTGTGAAGGTTATAATATAGCGACAGCAGAGAATTACGCAACAGTGTTTTGGAAAGTGGGCAAACAATGAATAGATATTTTGCAATGAAAACAGTAAATGCTGGAAAACACTCAGCAGATCAGGCAGCATCTGTGGAGAGAGAAACAGAGTTAACACTTCAGGTCAATGACCTTGCATCAGAATTGGAAGATGTTCCAGAGTAATACTTAGTTTGCATTTGCTCGGGCTAGTTCCTCCCTCTATCTGCATTTTAAAATAAAAGGGATTATTCCACAATCCAGAACTCCCACATGCACTTCCTCAATTTCCCAAGATATAGGGGAGAATTTTAACCCCAGCAGGTTTGGGGGGTCCGAGTAACCCAATCTGGAGAGGCAAGTCCGTCATTATAATATGTAAATGAGACTCTGTTCCTGCTATTTTGGCAGTCATTTAAATTTAATGCTGGCCGGCCGGGTTTCCTAGGGCTCGGGAAACCTGGCAACTAAAGGGAGGTGGGAGCAGCCGGATCCAGGGGGTAAGTGCTTTTTATAGCACTGCTCGTGGGCCAGGAAGAGCAGGAGTGCTTTCCTCAGGCCCCTAAAGCAAATCTCCTTCCGTGATCGGCCAACCCTGTCCCTCCAAACCCGCGATGTTTCAAGATCCCCCCTCTCTCCCGATTGCCAGTCCGACTCACCCCTACCAACCTGCAATGTTTCCCGGACCCCACCGCCTCCCAATTGCTGGTCCAACTCCCACGCCACCCCCCCCACCAACCCACAATGTTTTCCAGTTTTGGGGACGCAGCGGCTTTCTACTGCTATCTTTCCCTCCCAGCAGCCGGCCAGTCTGTCAACCTGACCGGCTACCAGGTGGGAAATGGAATAAAAATATGATAATGAGCTCCAGCCGTTAAATTTGGCAGGACCTCTGTGTTCCCGGCATTTCCGGGATCCCCCCACCTCCTCAAACACTCTCCCCCATTCCCTCCCCTTAAATATTGGGTCCATGATCTCTATTAGCACTATTCCCCATTTGCAGCACCAGATAAGAATATAAGAAATAGGAACAGGAATAGGCCATATGTCCCGTCGAACCTGCTCCGCCATTAAATAAGATCATGGCTGATCTTCTACCTCAACTCTACTTTCTCACCCTATCTCCATGTCCCTTGATTCCCTTAGTGTCCAAAAATCTATCAATCTCAGTTTTGAATATATTCAACGACTGAGCATCCACAGCCCTCTGGGGTAGAGAATTCCAAAGATTCACAACCCTCTGAGTGAAGACATTTTTCCTCATCTCAGTCCTAAATGGCTGACCTCTTGTCTTGATACTATGATGCCTAGTTCTAGACTCTCCAGCCAGGGGAAACAGCCTTTCAGCATCTACCCTGTCAAGCCCTCTAAAAATTTTAGATGTTTCAATGAGATCACCTCTCATTCTTCTATACTCCAGAGAATATAGGCCCATTCTATTCAATCTCTCCTCATAAGACAACCCTCTCATCCCAGTAGTCAATTTAATGAACTTTTGTTGCACCCCCTCTAAGGCAAATATATACTTCCCTAGGTAAGGAGACCAAAACTGTACACAGTACTCCAAGTGTAGTCTCACCAGAGCCCTAGATAATTGCAGCAAGACTTCCTTACTCTTATATTCCAACCCCCTTGAAATAAAGGCTAATATACCATTTGCCTTTCTAATTGCTTACTGTACTTGCATGTTAACTTTCTGTGATTCGTACAAAAGGGCACCGAAATCCCTATGAATACCAACATTTCTTAGTCTCTCACCTTTTAAAAAATGTTCTACTTTTCTATTCTTCCTACGAAAGTGGATAATTTCACATTTCCCCACATTATACTCCATCTGCCACCATCTTGCCTAATCACTTAACCTGTTGAGATCCCTTTGCAGCCTCTTTACATCTTCCTCACAGCTTACTTTGTATCGTCAGCAAATTTGGATACATTACACTCAGTCCCCTTATCTAAGTCATTGATATATATTGTAAGCAGCTGAGGTCCAAGCGCTGATCCTTGCGGCACCCCACGAGTTACAGCCTGCCAACCCGAAAATGACCCGTTTATTCCTACTCTCTGTTTTCTCTCTGTTAACCAATCCTCTATCCATGATAATATATTACCCCCAATGCCATGAACCCTAATCTTGTGTAACATCCTCTTGTGTGGCACCTTATCGAAAGCCTTTTGAAAATCCAAATATACTACATCCACTGGTTCCCCCCTTATCTACCCTGCTAGTTACATCCTCAAAAAACTCTTAATAGATTGCCAAACATGATTTCCCTTTCATAAAATCGTGTTATCTCTGCCTAATCATATTATGATTTTCTAAGTGTCCTGTTACTACGTCCTTAATAATAGATTGTAGCATTTTCCCTACTATTGATGTCAAGCCAACTAGCCTATAATTCCCTGTTTTCTCTCTCCATCCTTTCTTGAATAGCAGGGTTACATTTCCTACCTTCCAATCGACGTGGACCATTCTAGAATCTAGAGAATTCTGAAAGAGCAAAACCAATGCATCCATTATCTCTGCAGCCGCCTCTTTTAAAACCCTAGGATGCATGCCATCAGGTCCAGGGGATTTGTCGGATTTTAATCCCATTAATTTCTCCAGTACTTTTTCTTTACTAATCTTAATTACTTTAAGTTTCTCACTCTCATTAGCTCCTTGGTTCCCCACTATTTCCGGTATGTTTTTTGTGTCTTCGACTGTGAAGACAGATACAAAATATTTGTAGCAATACTTACTACTTCTTAGGTCTTCAGGGTAATAGTTCAAATTGTTCTTTGTCTTGGTGCACAAGCTTCATTGCGTGCCATTGATCCTCTATAATGTTACATATAATGTTGAATATGAATGAACAGATCTTTTTTTTATTTGTTCATGGGATGTGGGCGTCGCTGGCAAGGTCAGCATTTATTGCCTATCTGTAATTGCCCTTGAGAAGGTGATGGTGAGCTACCTTCTTGAACCGCTGCAGTCTGTATGATGAAGGTTCTCCTACAGTGCTGTTAGGTAGGGAGTTGGAGGATTTTGACCCAGTGACGATGAAGGAACGGCGATATATTTCCAAGTCGGGATGGTACGCGACTTGGAGGGGAACATGCAGGTGGTGTCGTTCCTATGTGCCTGTTGCGCTTGTCCTTCTAGGTGGTAGAGGTGGTACAGAATGTACTTTGGGTGGGGGACTTCAATGTCCATCACCAAGAGTGGCTCGGTAGCACCACTACTGACCGAGTTGCCCGAGTCCTGCCAGACTGGGCCTACGGCAAGTGGTGAGCGAACCAACACGAGGGAAAAATTTACTTGACCTCATCCTCACCAATCTACCTGTCGCAAATGCATCTGTCCATGACAGTATTGGCAGCAGTGACCACCGCACAGTCCTCGTGGAGACAAAGTCCTGTCTTCACACTGAGGACACCATCCAACGTGTTAAAAGGGATAGATTCAGAACAGATTCAGCAGTTCAAAACTGGGGATCCCAAGAGGCGCTGTGGGACATCAGCAGCAGCAGAGTTATATTCCAGCACAATCTGTAACCTCATGGCCTGGCATATTCCTCACTCTACCATTACCAACAAGCCAGGAGATCAACCCTGGTTCAATGAGGTGTGTAGAAGAGCATGCCAGGAGCAGCACCAGGCGTACCTAAAAATGAGGTGCCAACCTGGTGAAGCTAAAACTCAGGACTACATGCATGCTAAACAGCGGAAACAACATGCTATAGACAGAGCTAAGCGATTCCACAACCAATGGATCAGATCAAAGCTCTGCAGTCCTGCCACATCCAGTCGTGAATGGTGGTGGACAATTAAACAACTAATGGGAGGAGGAGGCTCTGCAAACATCCCCATCCTCAACGATGATGAAGTCCAGTACGTGAGTCCAAAAGACAAGGCTGAAGCGTTTGCAACCATCTTCAGCCAGAAGTGCCGAGTGGATGATCCATCTCGGCCTCCTCCCGATAACCCCACCATCACAGAAGCCAGTCTTCAGCCAATTCGATTCACTCCACGTGATATCAAGAAACGGCTGAGTACACTGGATACAGCAAAGGCTATGGGCCCCGAAAACATCCCAGTTGTGGTGCTGAAGACTGGTGCTCCAGAACTAGCTGTGCCTCTAGCCAAGCTGTTTCAGTACAGTTACAACATTGGCATCTACCCGACAATGTGGAAAATTGCCCAGGCATGTCCTGTCCACAAAAAGCAGGACAAATCCAATCCGGCCAATTACCTCCCCATCAGTCTACTCTCAATCATCAGCAAAGTGATGGAAGGTGTTGTCGACAGTGCTATCAAGCGGCACTTACTCACCAATAACCTGCTCACCGATGCTCAGTTTGGGTTCCACCAGGACCACTCGGCTTCAGACATCATTACAGCCTGGGTCCAAACATGGACAAAAGAGCTGAATTGCAATGGTGAGGTGAGAGTGACTGCCCTTGACATCAAGGCAGCATTTGACCGAGTGTGGCACCAAGGAGCCCTAGTAAAATTGAAGTCAATGGGAATCGGGGGAAAACTCTCCAGTGGCTGGAGTCATACCTGGCACAAAGGAAGATGGTAGTGGCTGTTGGAGGCCAATCATCTCGGCCCCAGGATTTTGCTGCAGGAGTTCCTCAGGGCAGTGTCCTAGGCCCAACCATCTTCAGCTGCTTCATCAATGACCTTCCCTCCATCATAAGTTTCAGAAATGGGGATGTTCACTGATGATTGCACAGTGTTCAGTTCCATTCGCAACCCCTCTGATAATGAAACAGTCCATGCCCGCATGCAGCAAGACCTGGACAACAACCAGGCTTGGGCTGATATGTGGCAAGTAACATTCGCGCCAGACAAGTGCCAGGCAATGACCATCTCCAACAAGAGGGAGTCTAACCACCTCCCCTTGACATTCAACGACATTACCATTGCCGAATTCCCCACCATCAACATCCTGGGGGCCACCATTGACCAGAAACTTAACTGGGCCAGCCACATAAATACTTTGGCTACAAAAGCAGGTCAAAGGCTGGGTATCCTGCGGTGAGTGATTCGCCTCCTGACTCCCCAAAGCCTTTCCACCATCTACAAGGCACAAGTCAGGAGTGTGATGGAATACTCTCCACTTGCCTGGATGAGTCCAGCTCCAACAACACTCAAAAAGTTCAACACTATCCAGCACAAAGCAGCCCGATTGATTGGCACCCCATCCACCACCCTAAACGTTTACTCCCTTCATCACCGGCGCACAGTGGCTGAAGTGTGTACCATCCACAGGATGCACTGCAGCAACTCGCTAAGGCTTCTTCAACAGCATCTCCCAAACCCACGACCTCTACCACCTAGAAGGACAAGAGCAGCAGGCACATGGGAACAACACCACCTGCATGTTCCCCTCCAAGTCACACACCATTCCGACTTGGAAATATATCGCCGTTGCTTCATCATCACTGGGTCAAAATCCTGGAACTCCCTTCCTAACAGGCTCCTAACAGCACTGTGGGAGAACCTTCACCACACAAACTGCAAGGGTTCAAGAAGGCGGCTCACAACCACCCTCTCAAGGTCAATTAGGGATGGGAAATAAATGCTGCAGTGACGTCCACATCCCATGAACGAATAAAAAAAAAAGATTGTGGGTTTGGGAGGTGCTGTTGAAGAAGCCTTGGTGAGTTGCTGCAGTGCATCCTGCAGATGGTACACATTGCAGCCACGTTGCGCCGGTGGTGAAGGGAGTGAATGTTTAAGGTGGTGGATGGGGTGCCAATCAAGCGGGCTGCTTTGTCCTGGATAGTGTCGAGTTGCTTGAGTGTTGTTGGAGCTTCGCTCATCCAGGCAAGTGGAGAGTATTCCATCACACTCCTGACTTGTGCCTTGTAGATGGCGGAAAGGCTTTGGGGAGTCAGGCGATGAGTCACTCGCTGCAGGATACCCAGCCTCTGACCTGTTCTTGTAGCCACAGTATTTATGTGGCTGGTCCAGTTAAGTTTTTGGTCAATGGTGACCCCCAGGATGTTGATGGTGGGGTATTTGGCCATGGTAATCCCATTGAATGTCAAGGGGAGTTGGTTAGACTCTCTCTTGTTGGAGATGGTCATTGCCTAGCACTTGTGTGGCACAATGTTACTAGTCACTTATCAGCCCAAGCCTTGATGTTATCCAGGTCTTGCTGTATGCGGGAACGGTCTGCTTCATTATCTGAGGGGTTGCGAATGGAACTGAACAGTGTTCAGCTCCATTCGCAATCTTCTACTAGTTCTACCTATTATTTACATTATAATAGTGACTGCACTTCAAGAAAATAATTTATTGGCTATGAAACACTTTGGGACAACTTGAGGTCATGAAAGCCTCTTTATAAATTCAAGTTCTTCGACCAGCAGAGGGTAGTCTCATGAGTTACAAACATGACAACTTGGTACTCATTGAGAAGAAATACTCAGGTTTCACAGGACAAAACTTCAAAATACAAACAATATGAGTGCATATTTAGTTACATAAAAACTACTTATCATATACCTTACCCAATTTGTTTCATTTGTTGATAATATATTGATTGGATGCAAGTCACCATCTCCAACCCTGCCTCAGCGCATCTGCTGCTGAAACCATCATCCATGCCTTTGTTACCCGTAGACTCAACTATTCCAATGCTCTCCTGGCCGGCCTCCCATCTTGCTCCCTCTGTGAACTTGAGCTTATCCAAAACTCTGCTGCCTGTATCCTAACTTGTAGCAAGTCCAATTTACCCATCACCCCTGTGCTCGCTGATCTACATTGGCTCCCGGTCCTGCAATGCCTCATTTTTAAAATTCTTAGAATTGTTTTCAAATCCCTCCATGGCCTTGTCCTTCCCTATCTCTGTAACCTCCTCCAGCCCTACAACCCTCTGAGATCTCTGCCTCCTCCAATTCTGGCCTCTTGTACATCCCCAATTTTAATCGCCCCACCATTGGCGGCCGTGCTTTCAGCTGCCTAGGCCCCAAGCTCTGGAATTCCCTCCCTAAACCTCTCCGCCTCTCTACTTCTCTCTCCGCCTTTAAGACGCTCCTTAAAACCTACCTCTTTGACCAAGCTTTTGGTCACCTGTCTTAATATCTCCTTATGTCCTTGGTGTCAATTTTGTTTGATGATGTTCCTGTGAAGTGCTTTTGGGACATTTTATTATGTTAGAGGTGCTATATAAATGCAAGTTGTTGTAGTTGTTGTTGATATTGGTCATAGGTTAAACAGCATTAGCACGCTATTTAGGAACTGTGGATGGCTCATTCTGCAAAGCACCACCTGAGGGATAAATGCACCCAAATCAGTACTTAAACAGGTCAAATGTATATTCAACAATAGACCATACACATTATGAGCCGAATTACAGTTTTGTTTTTATGGCATTTAGAAATGGTGTAGTGAGATCATGAGCCATGATTTCAAATCATTCCTGTGGCTCCCCAGGAGCCATGCTTGGAATTGGTTATCCTGTCCAAATGAAGTAGGCATAAGTGATGGTAAGGATGATGGTGATGTAGATTGACAACTTTGCAGTCACATGCGTAATTAGACTTCTGGAATTGCGGACCATTTATATATTAAGGAAATGAAAAATTACTGCTAGTATATGTTCATACGGCTTCAAGATTTTTGTCTATTTGGCCTAGGAGAAATTTCATGCTAATTTATATTAATATATTATTATTAAGTTAAATTCAGCACCACAGGTACAGTAGGCTAGTGGCTATGGCACTGAACTAGCAACCCAGTTCAAATTCCACAATGGCAAGTTGTGAAAATGAATTCAATCTATCTAGAAATGACCATGAAAGCTGCCGGATTGTTGTAAAAATCCCACTTTTCACTAATGCGCGTCAGGGAAGAGATCCTGCCAACCCTACCTGATCCGGCCTCATGTGCCTCTAGTTTCACACAATATGGTTGATTTATAATACTGTCAGGGCAACTAAGGATGGGCAATAAGTGCTGCCTTGCCAGAGCTGCCCATAACCAGAGAACAAATAAAAAATACAAGTGTTTAACTCCCCCACAACACACTGGCTATCTGGAGATGTGGATTAGATCCAGGACCTGGGACCAGATGAAGTGGCTAACAGAACTGTGTTTCTTGCATGCCATATTAGTTTGAGGCAATGCGGTTTGTTAGTACATTCTAGAGAGAAACTGGAGTTAATGTTAGAATAGCTTCCTTTTATTAAGCTCAGCAGGAATCCTAGTGGGCCAGACAATGTATTGCCATGAATCTCACACAAAGAGAGTGGCCCAAATGGTAGTTTCGATTGGCAGTGCAATGAGCCAATCTTTGACATAGGGAGCTGAGGAAGGGATCAAACTTCAAGTCTTTGGCTTCCTATAGCTGGAAAAGAAGGCAGTTTGCTAAAGTTAGTGCCTGTTCAGTTAGTACAGATTTGTAAAACAAAGTTAGGCCTAGGTTTGCATAATTTATTATTTTTAACGTTACAAGGAGTGGTAAGAATTAGATTGAATTTCACTGAAAGCTACGTTCGGTTTGTTCATACATTATTTGTAAAATAAACCAGTCTGTTGATTTTGGGCCTCATCTCACTATAGTGCTCATCAATCCCCACCCCCCCCCCCCGCTTCCAGAAGATAGGAGAAATTAATAACATATTTACAGATTTGTTCAAACTAATATTAAAAAATGGCACTGATATGCAGTGACATTTGCTGAAGCTGTGGTATTTTTGTTTGATACGAAATCCTTTATAACTTTTAAGTAACTTGGAAAGGGAACTTTTAGACTGTTGGTAATTTTCCCACCCACTTAACACTAATTTTAAAATATTGCTTTGGACAGTAGGTGTATTTTTAGTGGTATTGATGCTGTTCTGCAATTCACTGTGTAAATAGCAAAAAATAATCTCAACTAGTAAACTAAAATATCATTTTAGCCAGTTATTAAAGAGATGATCATATAGACTTTTGTTAGTCTGCTGTTTTTCAATAGCCTAAAACCTTTATCCAATAGCAAAGTAAATCATAGTCCAACCAGGTTTCAATCTTGCCACCAAAGCAAATGCAGAATTTCTAGTCATTTGTAAATTATATTTCCTTGCAGTAGTGCCAATCATCATTTTCAATGAGTAGAAGCAGAACAAATTCAAAATATGAGCACATAGGAAGAGGATGTTAGGAGAAGGCCATATGCAAATGAAAGCTGTATGGGTCAGGGTTGATAATTTAGTATTTGTTGAGCAACAATATCCAAGATGATATAATCTAATCAGGGATTCATAGATGTAAGCCAAATGCTACCTCAGGGACTTTCTGTAATTCTTCCAATAATCTAAGAACAATAGCAGTCATTAATTGCTTCCGTACAGAGCCTTTCCAGGCACCTGCAAGAGATTACAGTCCTATTGCTCTAAGTAGCATGTTCATCTGCTCTCAGGTGGTGTTTGGGAGGCTTGGCAGGTTATGCATTTCTCTTGAAGTGTGAAGAAACAGTTGGCCACACAGTGACGATTTTCTGGCACTGCAGGTTTTTTCAGAGTGCTGAATGTGGGTGTCGACAGATAATCCAATGGCACTCTTCCAAATTTTGGATCTACACTAGATATTCGCTTGACTTCATTGTCACTGGATTCTCCTGTAAGTGAATCTCAAGCCCCCTACACTCAGGGGTTTACCTTTACTACCCAATAATGTGATAGTATGACCAGGGTGCTGTAACAAAAAGATCCCTCATTATCTATGATACTGTGATCTTGCATGTACATGCCCCAATTAATGGTTACAGATTAATTAAAACTAATGCTTAGATGAAAATATTCGAGTCCATGTTTTCTACAGATTTCACTGTAAAGGATCCTATCTTCAAATATTCAACAAACACACAGTTGGCTATTGCCTAACTGAATATTTCCCAAACGACAATTGCTGTCATGTCTTCAACTATTAAGAAATATTAAGCAGAGCCAGTAGTTTAGAGTCACTGAATAGTCATTTCTGTTCTCATTACATGGGATACTGGAATTTTCCAGGAATTTTATCAGCATTTAGGGATAGTATTCTGTGATTCTGTCCATTTTTCTGTGAAAACCCCAAACCATTGGCATACAGTAATATACCTTGTATGATAAGAAGGTAAGATACTGAGAGCTGAACCTATTCAAATCTTTGGTAGTGAAATTGGTCTACGCCAGTAGTGCAAAATGGGCTCATAGTGAATGTTCAACCTGTTTTACACTGTGCCCAATTTTCTTTTCCAGTCAATGGAAAAAACAAATTAGGTGTGGTGTAAAATGGACTGACTTTCTTTCTCCTTTTAAATTTTTTTTAATGATCATTCAGTTGAAGAGCAATGTTTGAAGTGCATTAGGTTTGTTCTAAGCTCAGGACTTTTACATGTATAGATTATTTTTGTCAAGTGCATGATGGGAAAATTGTAAAGAGAGATGAATTCTGTCTCCTTACATTTAATTTTGTATCTAAACTTGGCTGAACAAGAAAGATAGCTAACAAAGGTAAGTACATACACCTGTGTTGGCAGCATTCCAAAGGCACCGCTCATGGAATGGTTCGAAAATGTCAATTTCCACCATCTGTCAAACATCATTAGTCAAACGTCAAACATCAAACAGCTTTCCTATGCTGTTCAACTTTGATTACTTGATAAATTTGGTAGATTATAATGTAGCATTCAATGTTCCTTTTAATCGATGACTTAGTTATCAAGTCTTAAAAAAGTCCTTGAATGTCAAGGCATGGTCTTATAATCTCCTTATGCATGCTTCCTGACAACAAAAATTGCCACGAATTTTCTTCACCAATCTCACCCAATTTCCAATCATTAGAAGAGTAACAGTAAATTGATAGTTTAGTGTGGAGTATGTTGGCTATATTCAGTCATCACTCCCTTTCTTATCTTACCAAATTTCAGGTAACTTTTAATTCTCTACATATGCAGTCATTTGCACTACATTTTTATCTTTATAATGCTCATTTTAATTATCTGCAGATCCTGCATCAGTTCCAAAAATACTGCAGTAAAAATTAATTAACGTTTCTTCTTGGTCAGTGTAACTGCAGTTTTCATAACTTATAATGGGGAATTTGTCATTGAATTGTTTTACCTTAGTCACATTGAAGCTTAAAATCAATTCAAATGAACTTACTAGAATGCTTTTCCTGTTGTTATCTACCTGTTCTTTTGTTTAGATGCTATCATCTATGATAATGGTAATGAGTTTTTTGCTATGTAAAGCCTAGACTTCATAACCTAGTCTACTGTCAGTTAATCCCTCTTAGTAGTTATGCATTGCTTTTCTGCAGAAGTTGGTGCTTGGATGAAATGAACAATTACCTTAAATTCATAATTTTTATTCTTTTACAATGTTGCTCTCAAGCTTAAATTACTTGCCGCTGACAACCATGAAAGTTTTGAGAAATTATATTTTTATACCAATGGAGTTTGGTCAGGTACTCTTTTAAAATCTTGAAAATTTAACTATAGCATTATTGTTCTTGAATAAAACCACAAAAATCTGCAGCTCGTCCAGCTCAGTCTTTGCCAGAAGGATTGTGGTTAGCCCAGGACCTAGGTGAGGTAGGTCTTAGCCATGCACAGCAACTTCCAGGATGGTTTTGTGGGGCTAGAAGTGGGTAATCCTTACATCAGGAGTTTCTGCTTTCCTGACCCTCAGAAGGGTCTGGTGTAGGGTCAGTAGAGGTATGTCTGGTAAGACCGAAGGGTTAAATGGTACCCACCAAGGGGTTCAGGCCAGAATCATGGACTGGAACCTCAAAAATATTTCCAATTATTTATTTTTAATATTTTAAAATGGTAGGGGGCAGGTAGAAGTTCTTTCCATAGGGAGAAATCGGCATTCCATTCTAGCCAGGCACTCCTTTGCTGGATATTCCAGACCTTGTAACATGTGAGGAACTGTGGATACATCCCTAATGGTACAGGTGCCCACCATTCCCATGCAAACAGACAACTCCTCCTGACTCCGCAAACTTTGGTGGGGTCAGCGGCAGAGGTCCTGGGTGGTCACATTTTAGCAGGAGGAGCCATGGCTTTCCGTGTGTAGTCCAGAGGAGCACTCCTGCTCATTCAGATTCCACAAAGGAAGGTTTTAGACTTACCAGAAGGGTCTCTTCTCTATTCAAACCAGCTGAAGACCAGTTTCTGCCCAGGACCTTGATTTGCAGAAATTTATGAGGCTCCTGCTTGTTTTAGGTGGGCACCTCATCTGCCTGCAAAACCTTGCAGGTTAACATCTTTTAACTGCCCACCTGTCCCAGTTTTCACTGGGCGTTTGGAGTTAAAATCGACCCAATAGTCTTTATCTCCCTCTGTTCCTGAGTAACACAAACAAACGCTATCACAGGTTAAGTTGGTCTTATAACCCAGGTGACTTAATAAAATGCTATAACAGACTGACAAATTTTAATCTCCGATCTGGGCAAGCAGAAATATTGGAAGTTATCCTGGACTAATCAATATAACAAAGGAGAAAGGTGTTGCTAGCATTAGTTATGAGTAACAACATAGGTCAGGTAGATGAGTAAAATGTAGGTGAGCATCTTGGCACTAGTGATCATAATATGATATGGTTTAAGGTCTAAGTAGAAGGAGAAACATTTGTACAAAAACACGGGCATCAGATTGGAATAAGGCAGATTTTAGAGAAATGAGGAGTGTGCTAGCTGAGGTGAGGTAGAGAAATTGGTACACATTACTGTAGAACAACAAGAAAGAAAGGAAAGTTAAGAGAGGGTAACAAAAGCAAGAAAGGAGTGTGAGGAGGGAATCTCAAAATACTAAAAAGAACATTAAAGTATTCTAGAAATATAACAGTAAAAGGAGAATTGTGAGGTGTGATCCCTGATTGGAGAGGATAGTGAATTAGTAGTGGATAAATGAAAATTGTCAGGGTTACTTAAAAAGTACTTCACATTAGTGTTTACTGTGCAACATTCCACAGCTGAACAGTCAAATTGAAACATGAGTATTTTGCTTCAGGTCAGGTGTAGGATTAGTGAGATTACCAAAGAGGAAGATTTCAAAGTATTGCTACTGCAGTGCCAGAAAGAAACAGGAGGGGCCTGTTTGGGATATGGCAGAGTGGTGGCTGAATAAACTTTCTGAATTGGTAATAGTGTGAGTTCAAAAGGCTTAAATTTGCTGGTACTGGAACAGTTTATACATGTTAGATTGAGAATGAGCAACAACATTAAATTTTAAGAACGCCATATGCTACTTTAGTACTTAGCATATTATGCATAATTTTGTAAAATGCATTTTCCATTAAATGAGATTCCAAACCATAATAAATCTGCACCTTAAGTTTGCAAATCGGTTACGAAACATGCAAAGCTGTGAATTTATAAAGTGTGTGTAAAGATTTATAAGTGCATTAGTTTGTGATAGCCCATTAATTTCAAGATTATAATTTTTGATGTGCTGTATCTGCATGATGTATTATTGAAAATGAACTCAAGGATTTTGGGTCCACTTTGTAGTTTCCAGAAATGTTGGATGCAAACAAAATATATATTCTTAAATTTTGGATAATAACATATCAATTGGACTTGGAGACTTATATAAACTTTTCCTAGGTTATGATTTACTTAGTATCAGCAGCAGAAGTGTTTTGTGTTGCAGTTTAGCTCTCAACTTGCATTATTCTGTATTAAGTAATCCTGTATTATTATGAAATAAAAATAAAGATGTAGGGCTAAAATTTACATTGGCATTCGCCGACCTCCCGCTGTAATTTTGGCAGAAACCCCAGAGAAAATGCCATTTCTCCAGGGTTTTATATGATATTAGATAGTATTTACAGCACAGAAACAGGCCATTCAGCCCAACAGGTCTATGGCAGTGTTTATGCTCCACACAAGCCTCCTCCCACCTTACTTCATCTCACCCTATCATCATTTTTGTTGATGGTTTCTGCTGATCAGGAAACACCAAGGAAATTCTAGCCTGTCGTTATTTGCTATGTACATTTTATAAATCTATTGAAAATGTTGATTTCACTGGATCAGTGCAGATTAGGGAGATAGTCTAAAGAATAGCTGCAGGGCAGTGAA
The DNA here is from genome assembly GCF_035084215.1 of Heptranchias perlo. Lineage (NCBI taxonomy): Eukaryota > Metazoa > Chordata > Chondrichthyes > Hexanchiformes > Hexanchidae > Heptranchias > Heptranchias perlo. The sequence goes on from NC_090325.1 coordinate 133,649,044, forward strand.
GAGCACACAAGATTGGAAGCAGCAACAGGAACTTGAAGAGCTAGTCCAACCCAATCCAACGAGGAGTGACGGAAGAGTTCTGTAGGACGAGTAGAGCAGAGACAAAGTCAAAGTCAAAAACCACAGGAAGCAAGCAGATAGCAGAATAGCAGAGATCATTCAGTAGCACGGGAGAAGAATCCAGAACACGATAGGAACTAGCAGGTGCAGATCAGATTTACTCCAGCATAGAGTGAAAAGTCCCAGTGGAGGAGCAGAATCTGAGTCAGCAGAAGCAGACCACATAGTGGAATAGAGATAGTTCAGCAGAGAATATAGCCTCAGTAGAAAGTGGCACTGAAAGGTTACAGTAGAGCCCAGAAGCCAGTGGAGAAATGGGATTCTGCACAGGACCCAACACAGCAGCAGAGTAAAGCAAAGAAGCCAGCAGTGTTCTGATGTATCATTTTAAGTTTCATTTTGACAGGATGTCTTTTAGTTATATATAATTTTATTAAATACATTGAACATGGGTTTAATTAACAATGCTTTGAAAAAGATTTGCATTGTTATAGCGCCTTTCATATCCATAAGATGTCCAAAACAATTCAATGAACATTCATTTCCTTTGCAATGACAGTAATGATTTTAATTTCTTCTGTACATCTTTTTGCTTAACTCTTCCATGTCAAAATCTTGTTTGCATTATTTTAACTGAGATCTTAGCTAAGTTAAAATAAATGACATGTTTCAAAGCTGTGCATCCTGATGCTCACTAGCAGGTTGTTAATTATGAGAAAAAAATTGTATTTTACGCATTTTTTAATAAAAGAGGAAAATCTAACTCCTAGTGGTGAACACTTGGAAAAGTATGACCTGAAAAAAGGCAATTGGCATGGATTCAGGAAAGGGGGGAATTCATGTTTACTAACCTGTTGGAGTTTTTGAAAACATTACTTACATGAACAGGGGATTCTACATCAATGATTAATGACTAAGGTGATGAGTACAAAATTGGCTTAAAAACATAAAACAGAGAACTGCCATAAAATGGGAACCTTCTGGCTGAAAATAGGTTACAAGCAGAGAAGCCCCATGGATCAACCTGGGAACCCTAAATATTTTGTATTTAGGTGAAAGGACTCATATTGTAAAGGAAAGAAAGAACTTGCATTTATATAGCACCTTTCATGACTCGGATGGCCCAAAGCACCTCACAGCCAATGAAGTACCGTTTCTTTTGAAGTGTAGTCACTGTTGTCATGCAGGCACATACGGCGGACAATTTGTACACAGCGAGGTCCCTCAAACAGCAATGAAATAAATGGCCAGATAACATTTTAATGATGTTGGTTGAGGGATAAATGTTGGCTAGGACACCGGGCGAACTCCCCTGCACTTCTTCAAATAGAGCAGTGGGATCCTTTACGTTCAACTAAGAGGGCAGATGGGGCCTTGATTTAATGTCTCATCCAAAAGACGGTATCCCTGAAAGTACAGCCCTCCCTCAGCACTACATTGAAGTATCAGCAACTCAGATTATATGCTCAAGTCTCTGAAGTAGGGCTTAGAACCCATGCCCTTCTAAGTCAGAGGGTGCTACTGCTGAACCATGGCTGAGGCCTAAATTCTATCTTTCTTCTCTTGCTTAGTGGACTTATTAATAAATAAATCACTTTTGTTGACCAGATTTCCAGTTAACCTATTGTCATAAAATTCCACCAGTGAAAAATATTGAACATTTGGTCATTATATCCTTTTATTGGCTTTCCTACTTTCAAAGTAAATACAGCATGGAGTCCATCTACTACGCTATATTAATTTAATTTATCACTGGTCCTTTTGACATAATCTTTTTCATATCTTACTGTCTGCTATCTTTGTGTCTCGGTCACAATGAAAGACAGAACTGCTCTCTCGATCTCTTCCAAGTACTTAGGCTGGCCTCTTGAAGATGAGTTAAGCATGGCCTGATTTCCATACCTTATGGAACTACTAGCTTGAAGGCTTACTTAAACTATTTTATAAACCATGCCAAAAGGCATGATTTGAAATTTTCATGGCGAGTCACAAACAGTTACAGCTTACATCTTTAAGTATTTTTCATTGGCTAGGATCTAGGTTTCTGTATGTTTCCCTTCTTGTCTCTTCTGCTATATATTTTGTGATAAACTACATTTGTGCCACAAAAAAAATTGAAGTTTTCAGAATCATCTTTACAACTTCTCTCCTCATTGCTTCAAAATCAATCAATTACTAATCGCTGTAGCAGAATTTTAGAGTATCTTTAGTTGCTCGGGTGTCCACGGGATGAATAATTTTACCCACACATCAGCACCAGATGTTCATACAGCAAATCTCCTTTATAATTAGAAATTTGGCAATCAACTGCCATATTCCACTTTGCCACTATTTCCTACATAAATGGAAGACTTCTTATACTCAAGACTATCCTAATATCTGGACAGATTCCTGAACCTATTGAGAGAAAGATGCAGATTTGTTATAAACAGTTTATCATCTAGTTGAAATTGACCTAAGAATACAACTCCTAGAATCATCTCCAGGCTTCTACATCCTTGGGTTTTTATCAATAAGCTTTTGTTCCTGCTTTAACTTGCTGAGAAGCATGTAATGGTTAGTACAGTATTAGCCGTGGCTCAGTGGTAGCACAATTGCCTCTGAGTCATGAAGGTTGTGTTCATAGTGCCATTCCAGAAACTAGAACACAAAATCTAGGCTGACACTCCAGTGCAGTACTGCGTGGGTGTTGCACTATTGGAGGTGCCATCTTTTGGATGAGATGTTAAATCGAGGCCCCGTCTGTCCTCTCAAGTGGATGTAAAAGATCGCATGGCATTTTTTGAAGAAGAGCATGGGAGCTTTCCCTGGTGTTATGGCCAACATTTATCCCTCAACCAACATCTAAAACAGATGATCTGGTCATTATCACATTGCTGTTTGTGGGAGCTTGCTGTGTGCAAATTGGCTGCTGGGTTTGCTATATTACAACAGTGACTACAATTCAAAAAGTACTTAATAGGCTGTAAATTGCTTTGGGACATCATGAAGGGCACTATATAAACACAAGTCTTTCTTTTTATCATGCAAGTAACCAAAAGATAAAGAATAGGCTTTACGTTTGCCTAATTAATTGAATCACACAGCCCTGCTGACAAATCAGGGTTAACATGCACCAAACTATAAGTTCACTTGCAAGCAATTCTATGCTTCTATTGCAACATCATTTCTGATTGTAACTGATCTATTTGTTGAAGTAGATTTCAGAGTGTTATTCTACAATGAATAACTTACCAAATAAAAATACATTTATATTATTACAAATCTAGTGTAATATTATATGATTTCAATATTACGTGATTTTATTATTGTAGTGAGCCTTTAAAGTTGCTGATACGTCATTAGCATGGACCAGACACTATAGACTAACCAGAATATAGAGGAAAAAGAAATCAACCATTTTCAGCAGCCATAATAATTCTCTATTCCCCATTCAGCCCTCTGTTAATTCTGCATCCCAGTCATTTTATTCACTTTGCCCCATCCCTGCTTCACTCCTGCACAGGCTTTCCCCAAGAACATCCGGTTCTGACTCATTTCTTTCCTTACCACTGAAGCCCACCAAAGTACTCCAGTTCCTTTCCTTAACTCCATTACAAGAGTTTTGGGAGCACCCGAATGTTTTATGTCCCACTCCTACCACTCTCTATTGCTCAGTATTCTGCTCCCTTTCATCATACTGGACTCACCAGCGCTCTGCTCTTCTCCTGAGCCCCATACTCCTTCATTCTTGGCCACTCTGACAGTGCAGACACCCCCACCTCCATTAGATGTTAACAGTTTCAAGCAGGAGAAGACCTTCAATCCATCTAGCCCACCTATCCACAGTATTCCCTTGGTGCAGTTTTGATAACCCTGAATCTGATTTGTTGACAAGAACTTGGCAAATTCTTCCTTGATATTAAAGCTTCTTGTTCCACCACCCTTTTAGTAAAAAAAAAACTGCTTTCCATGTGCCCCACTGACAGGCCAACACATGCTGGGTGTCTGCTACCTCCCCACCCAGCCTGACTCCCTCCCAATCCCAATCCCAACTTAAAGTCCTACCCCAGGTCCCATTACCTTCTACACCCTTCTATGCCCAGGCCCTGCCCTGCTCCCTCTCAGTCCTCGCCTCAGACCTTCCTGATTCTTTTCCCCACTGAGCCCAGGCATCCAGAAGGCTCACTATTTCCTCTCAGTTCCAGGCTCAGGCTCAACTGCTTCTCCACCTCCACCCTCCCCCCGCCCAGGACTTAGCCCCTTTCTCCAAACCAGCCACACCCTCTCTGGCTTGTGTGCCTAACTTCCTGTAGGGTAGCCTCCCTGGTCCTTCCCAATCTCTGCTTTCCTTAACCCAGATGTGGCGATGCCGGTGGATGGACTGGGGTTGACAATTGTAAACAATTTTACAACACCAAGTTATAGTCCAGCAATTTTATTTTAAATTCACAAGCTTTCGGAGGCTACCTCCTGAGCCCCATAAATTGTGAATTTAAAATAAAATTGCTGGACTATAACTTGGTGTTGTAAAATTGTTTACAATTCCTTAACCCAAACCTGTTCCCCACTCAGACTTCAAGACTTTGCATTCTGACAGGTTTGAGCCCTAAAATGTTTCTCTCACTAATTTCTAGACATACCAATACTGTTGGGGGTCACAGTTCCAGATCTATCGTGGCAGCATCGTGAAAGCCATTTATCTCTGATCCTTCCTCCCTCTCGTGCAAAATGTTACGAGGTTTGCAAACGCAAGAGACCAACAACATAAGTATCGTGATGATGTAATTGAATCTTTAATTGTGTCTGCTGCATTTTAAAATTTAATTAAAAAACCATTACAAAAGTTTACAATCCAGTATATGCCATAGGTGATATCATACCAGCAGTAACGGTTATCGTGGGATAAGAATTCTGTTTGCCATATGTAGTGACGTCTGAAATACATTGAGAGAGAATGTACGGTTTTGTTACAGACATCAGATCAGTTTTTCCTCCTGCTGGTATTTTGCAGGGAGCTTACAGGATGCACTTCAGAAATTTAGCACCCTTCAAAACTCTTTATTGTAGTATTGGCTGTTAATATTTATCAGGGATTCACACAAATGGTTAATTAATTGTATGAGAAATATTCGTGTGTCCCAGATGCCCAATAAATTGTCACTAATTGCCGATAGATTCTGTTTTTGGAATGTTTTTACTAAAGGATCAAGATACTTAGCCTTTCTGTGAAGATCCCACGATCCAAGTCCTATATTCACGTCGCCGCACACACGACACACAGCCTATTTTAATAGGGTGTTCTAAACTATCATCCATAATTTCTGAACAAAACCTCTTGTAATCTATAAAGTTTATATATGAAATATATGTGATAGAGGCATTTGCATGTCAATGCACATTTTGCAAATAGTTAATGCGACACAATTTAAATTCGAAAATTAAATTCTAAAAATGCCGATTTGAGGCTGGAAACAGAGTTAACTTAGATAAACCGCAAGGAGGCGCTCATGGACCTTGCCTCCACTGTGCGCCTGATTCTCATTCGTGAGCAAAGTCCAGAGAGAAGCCTGGTTCCCCACTGAGTTTAAACAAAAAATCCGGCCCTTCAGTTATTGGCAGGCATCATATGCATCATAGTCCGTTAGTTTGTGTCAACAAGATGAGGTCGTTGTTAATCATCAATTTAAAAATAAAACTAGCAATGGGGAATCGGATAAGATTGCTCATTTTCAAATCCCATGTATACTTTACGATCGTTAAATTGTTTTAATTGCTGCATTATTGAAGGCAATAAAGGTATGTAAATAAAAAAAATAAATTGGAGGTGGTGGTTAAGCTTTTGTAACTGGACACCGTTACATTGGTCAATTTTAGGTAACGGATGTGTGCCCAGGGTCTCGCGTACGACGGCGCCGAGCTGTCTTTGATTCCGATTTTACAACTCGTGGAGGCTGCGAATAAACGGTTCATGATCGATGTGGCTAGGGGTCTTCAACGCAAACAATTTGGCTAATATACTTGCTGTCACTGATACAGATTTCCAGCGTGTGTTCTGAATATTTTCACTGATCAAGCGCCTTTTGCAAGCTCTGAATTTGTTGGCATAATGCATGCTTTTTAAAATAGCCCTTGAATACTTTAAACGTTGCCAACCTTTTGAAACTCAAGTAAGCATCATTAGTTTGCGATTTGGAAATTACACTGTTGCCTTAGTACCGCACACTGCGTAAGGTCAAGTTAAATCCCTTTCTGGGACAAACCTGCTGAATTATTAATTATCTTCAATGAACTCCTTGCACTCATAGGCGCTTATAATGGGTCTGTGGTGTTGATACAGGAGTGCAACAATGTTATTGGTTTGTGTTAGAAACGCCAGGAGGGATTTTACCCACCTCCTTGGCTCTATAGTCTTCACATAAACTGCATCTGTGCTATCTCCATTTATCCATCAACAGGTATCATAAGGATCACCCCAAAGCTGTAACCCACACCCCAGTGTTTAGATAAAACACGAACAAGAAATTGAACGGTCAGGTCGTGTTTTAATAAAAAAGCGGTTTCAATTTATTTTCAACATGACAACGAATACGTCAACGTCTCAACGCCTGTACTTTCCAGGTCAAATAAAATACTACAGTTGTGTCAATTAACCCTTATTTTAAGAACCTGGCAATATTTGAAATGTTATTGTATCAATGGAATCAATGTATAGAATTTGAAACAAATTTTAGGGTACTTAAATCAGCTTAATTGGGACTTTGTTTTAAATAATTCTATTTTTTCCTGCTGGTCTTGCCAATCATAACGCAGGCTCTGGAGTAGCCGGAGTGAGACTGGGGTGCGTGCGAGTGTATTCCATGCTGCCCTCGAAATGGGGTCACACTGCAGGTGGTCGGAAATGTGCAGCTGCAGTCGAGTGAGCCTGCGAAATGGTTAGCCGGGGTAGCAGGAGTTCGACTCTGCTTGTAATTAATTAAAACAACTAAATGTTTTATTTAGCAAATCATTCATGGTACAATTACAATAATAGCAATTCCAGCACCAGCAATGACAATTAAATCCTACAGTAAAATGTTAATGGTTATTATTTAAGATAAGTGTAGAGGGTGCCAGGAATTCATAGCAGGCCAATTAGCATCCGCGAGAGAGAGGTCAGCGTTCTTGAGTGTGACCGTACAGCAGGATTGACCAGTTCTGATGGCACATCCTAATGTTGGGAAATGGTTTTATTTCGAGGGGTAATCGACGGTCGGGCGTTTTCTATTCGTAATTCAATTTTCGACATTCTTTGTATTATGATTTTAAAACTATTTTGAAAAGATTGCGCGATGATTATATTGAAAACTCCCCAAAAAGTGGCATTATATCAATAATCACACCGAGTATAATAATGCGCACAACGAGAAACTGGAACTTTATTGCATTGATATATGATGCCGCACTTTGCCTGGTCCGATATACATTTCCCACATTATAATGTGCTTTTTTGTCACCGTCAATACACTTATGGCTCACTGATTACAGTTAAGCAGTAAGAACGCTTCTCATTTCACAAAGTGGCCAGTGGATTTGCGATGTTTTGTACATTTATATCAAGCATTTACAAATCCACGTACTACATCTGTGCCTCCTTGGTGGAATAAGCAATATGTTAGGGGCAAATGAACTTAGTCTCAGTTCAGACGACCTTCAAGATGATTTGACTTTCGTGACTTAGCGGGGAAGCATAGAACACTACTGACGTTAAAACAAAATACTATTCACATACGTTGTGTTAAAAAAAAAGAAAACGCAGCGGGGGACCAGTTAAATGCTCCATATTATTTCACTCACGAAGAAAGTCCTTGCAATTTACTCCTGAGCTTGGGTCACTCTAAAGTTACCAGACTGTGACTTGGCCCGTTGGTGCACCGAGTGTCTCCGGAATCAGAGTTTAACGTGCATGGTAGTAGTTTATCAAAACCGCATTATCATTCCATCCAGCAACTTTAACAATATTTATATATATATAAATAAAACACTAAGCCCTGATCACCGCGGCTGCCAGTTGGGCTCGCGCCCGTGCCTGGAACGCGGCGGGCCCCCGCTCACGCGCATGTCGCGCGCGCTCGCCTGCCTTCAACTGACGGCGCTCGAGACAGTCGCGTGCGGAGGGAGAGGAGCTGGAGGGTGCACAGAGCACGCAGTTGCAGCGGAAAGCAAGGTGAATGTGATCCATTCTCGCCCCAACATTCACAATTTTTTTTTCCCGAACAGTATTTTTTTTTTAAAAAAAACTTGCTTTCGTACGTCGGGGTTTTTTTTTTCTGTACTGAATGCAGCGTTTCTTTTTCTCTATCTCTTGCAGATGATAAAGGTCCTGATATGTGTTGTTGCTGTAGCCTTTCTGCAAATAGAAGGCAGACAACGAGCGACATCGGACAGCGGCAATTTTCTGGATGATAAACAATGGCTGACTACTATCTCGCAGTATGATAAGGAACCCGGGCACTGGAACAAATTTCGAGACGTATGTACCTGTTTTAGTGCTGTTTAAGGTTGTAAACGGAGCTTCATGCCCGTTTTGCCTGTGATTGTAGCAGGAGTGTGTGAGATGCTCAGAGCGCCCGTTTGGCGTTGTGACTGAGACGGAGCTCCTGAACTCTGGGCAATCCGTGCACTGCGCTAACTGTTCCCATCACCTGGCATTTCTGTCGTCAAACTCCAAACAGTTAGGGTGAAATATCCATCTGATTTATGCTGCGTTGATTACGTTTCTTGTATTTAGCGTTTCCTTCTACAATAATCACATTGGAAACTAATTTTGCCAAATATCGAAATCAGACAGGTTTAGGAACTGGTACTGTTATTCAGTTACACTGACCTCCGACTGCAAATACATATCTATCAATGTACATTAAAAGCCCGGGACTGATATGTTATGAAAGCTTTCTGAACGTATTGTGCGTTAGGAGCGGGGTCTCCTCATTCTGAGCAGATACGCGAGGTGTTCAAAAACAGATGGAAAAATTGGGATCGCATATTTCGGCAAATACCCTACTTGACCTGGTCGGACCAAGACCGTTTAATATTCCCAGTGCACAGCACTACTTGACCGTAACATCTTTGTTGATCTCAATCGATTGGCTTGTTTCACTTGTTTGGACGGTCTGTAATCAGTTTTCTGTCGACATTCCGATTGAAAAAAACAGATGCATTATACTGGGATGAATATATCTGTACCGAAGTAACTGAATTAAGTGGCATAATGTTTTTCGCTCGTGTGCGTTGGCAGGAGGGCGTCCAAAGAAATTCAGCTACAGTGTGATGATCGGACTAAACACATAAACCATTTCCACAGGGATAGGTGTAATTTTTTTGCAGATTAATAACGAGTCAATGGAAACCAGTAAACATTAGAAACGAGACACGTGAGACAGAGATGAGCAACAGCCTCAGGCTAAATGGCACTTGTTTTTGAAGGGCACTGGTGGACAAAAAGAAATTGCATTATTTTCTTAGGTGTAACATATAACTTGGGTGTATAATCACGTCCACCCGCTTGCAGGTACAATATACCTGTTATTTATGTTGGTGCACTTAATGACCCACATACAGAATAAGCACAAAACCAACTAGGGACCTGATCCAAGACCACCTACATTGATAGAGAGATAAATTAGGTGTGCATGTTGTGTTTTACGTTGTGTCCATTGTGATACATGGCTTGGTTCTAGTGACTAAATATATTGACATATCTAGCAGGAAATGCCATGATAGACGTTTTCTTGGACAAAAAAAAGTTTTTTCAAGACTATAGAATTCTACAGGGCTATGCTTACCCTGAATGGTAACATTATTTATAAGCCAAAAACATTGATTAATAACTCTTTAATAGTCAGTTTTAAATGCCCATTTGTTATATATGTCAAATATCCAGATACACCAAGACTGAGAAACAATGGTAAAAATAAACTATAAAACAAAAGCAAAATACTGCAGATGCTGGAAATCTGAAATGAAAACAAGAAAATGCTGGAAACACTCAGCAGGTTAGGCAGCATCTGTGGAGAGAGGAAGAGTTAATGTATCAGGTTGATGATCTTTCATCAGAACTGAAAAAAGGTAAAAATAAACTAACTAGAATTTAAAATAATGTGATTTTTAAAACAAAAGACAATTGATAAAATTATACAGTAACAGAAGGTACAATTCCTCCTAGTCATATAATGTTTCAGTATCACCATTGATTTTTTTTCTTTTAAGTCCATTATTAAAATGTGAGTAGATGTACATTTTTATATACATGTATTACTATAACAAAATAATCATTTTTTTTTAGAAAACAGAATGTGCCATTTCATCCAAACAAGACCATGGGGGTAATTTTCAACTTTGTCACCTTGTGGAGCAGAATGGATCACCTGCTCTATTTTCATCCCATTGAAATCAATAGGATGAAAATTGGATGGATTCTACAATGGGTGGGCGATCCGCTCCTCCACATTACCGCCAATGAGGCACAAGTTGAAAATTATCCCCATCTCTTTTTCACAAATCAAATCCATCTAGTGGCCTTCTCACCATATCACTCAGTCCCTTCTCCAAAATGGCAACCAATTGTCTCAATATCATTTATAACATTTGTGTCAATTGCCTTCCTTGGTTAACATTATTCCACAACTCTATTATTCTCGGTGAAAAAGTTTTGATTGACTTCTCTTACTCCTAACTTAATTTTTAACTTGTGTCACCTGGCATTTAAACCTTTAACCATAGTAAGAATTTACCTGGATGAATTTCCATTCCCTTCGTAATCTGGAAAACATATGTTAAATTACCTCTTCTCCAAAGAAAAATAGCACAACTTCCTTAACTTTACCTCAATTTAATGTTGCAGAGGCACATCATCAGTGCCTCACCTAGAATTTTGTCTGTGTGTTCGCGCGAGCAGGGAATCGGTGTTGCTGTTGGCGGCAGCTTGAGTCACGGGTGAGCAGGATGGAGCCGACTAGTGGGGCTGTGCTCCACATCGTGGTAGTGGGATGCCACAAGAAGGGCTGTCACATGATCAGCAAGCCAGCTTGGAGCAGGAGCTGGGGTTGGAGAGAGCCTGGGCTGCGAGAGTAAAGAGAGGGATGGAGGCTTACGGTGTGCATATCAGGAAGAATGTGTTCAAGGAAAGTAGCTGGCTTTACCAAAGTAATTATTGGCTTCATCTTCTCTATCTGTTTTCTGGTTCTCCTCTTACTCTTTTCTTTCACCTTGTTTTCTTCTTGTCAAAGTTTGCTATGGACAAAAAAAAATGCTTTGCACTTATGTTCAGGGCTCATTGCTATGGTAACATGCTAGTTTGGTTAGGCATGTGTAGCTGTGCCTTACCTGCCAAAATGGTCACCAGCTGCCACTGCTTTGTTGATTGGCTCTCTACCCTCTCAAGAGCGATAATATCCTTCCTATGATTCAGTGACCAGAATTCCACTCAATACTTCAGGCGGAATCTGACTAGTGTCTTATGCCACAACAGTACAAACTTTTTAGATTTGTATTTTATCCTTCTGTGAATGCAATACCATGCCTTACATACTGCAACGAACAAGATACTGGCAGTGTCATAGATTTATGCACTCTAAAATCCTAGATTTCTTTCTTGATCAGCATACAGTGCCAAAGACCCATTCAATACATACTGGCCCGGTAAATCTGCGGGCCGTGATTCCAGCAGCATCCTCTAGCACTGACCTTACCAGAGTTTGTGGGGTAGGGGAAGAGCACAATGTGGCTGACAGGCATCCATATCTCCATAGGTGCATCTTGGTGCCTGCTTCACCCACCACCCCCTCCCCTGAGACTGCATTCGGCCCAAATATAAGGGGGCCAATTCTATACATTTTTAAAATTTACCTAATTTTCAGGGTTCCCTGGCCTGGTTCTACCCCTCCCTCCCAGTGGAACCTACTTCTGCCCTTCCGGTATCGCTCAGCATACTGGCCTCTAATACTACACTGAGTGCCTCAGAGGATGGGGAAGTGGGAAGCCTGAACATAGGGAGTCTCTCCTCTATGTCTTACCCATTTTGACATGACTGTCCTTGTAAGGGGAAAGCAGAGGTTCTGCTCCTTGTGCACCTATAGGGATTTCCTAACTAAGGCTGGGACCCAGTATATCTGGTTCCTGACCTTTTTCCAAATGGTTCCACCAGATTCCCATTGGAATTATGGAGGAAACCCACTTTCCCTTTTAGCGCCTTGCTCCTATATGAACTATTTTACAATTGTGCAAATTGTTAACCATGGCTCAGTGGTAGTACTCTTGCCTCTCAGTTAACAGGTTATGGGTTCAAGCCCCACTTCAGGCCCTTGAGCACATAATCTAAGCTGATACTTCAGCGCAGTACTGAGGGAGTGCTGCATTGTCAGGTGCCATTTTTCGATAAGAATTGAAACCAGAGGCCCATCTGCCCTTTCAAGTGGGCATAAATGATCCCAGAGCACTATTCGAAGAAGAGCAGGGGAGTTCTCCCTGTTGTTCCGGCTAACATTTATCCCTCAATCAACATCACTAAAACAGATTATCTGGTCATTATCACATTGTTGTTTGTGGGACCATGCTGTAAACAAATTGGCTGCTGTGTTTCCTACATTACAACAGTGACTACACTTCAAAAATATACTTAATTGGCTGTAAAGTGCTTTGGGACATCCTGAACTTGTGAAAGGCACTATATAAAAGCAAGTCCTTCCTTTTATTGAAATGTATCTGCTACTTACAGGTCCACCTACCTAAAAGATTTAAGTTCCTCTGAACCTGGTTACATTATACCCCATTGTTTGCTTCCTATTTTGGTAATATAGAATCATAGAAATTTACTGCACAGAAGGAGGCCATTTGGCCCATCATGTCTGTGTTGGCTGAAAAAGAGCTATCCAGCCTAATCCCACTTTCCAGCTCTTGGTCCATAGCCTTGTAGGTTACGGCACTTCATGTGCATAACCAAGTACTTATTAAATGTGATGAGGGTTTCTGCCTCCCGCCCTTTCAGGCAGTGATTTCCAGACCTCCACCACCCGCTGGGTGAAAAAATTTCTCCTCAACTCCCCTCTAATCCTTCTACCATTTACTTTAAATCTATGCCCCCTGGTTATTGATCTCTCTGCTAAGGGAAATAGGTCCTTCCTATCCACTCTTTCTAGACCCCTCATAATTTTATACAACTCAATTAAATCTCCCCTCAGCCTCCCCTATTCCAAAGAAAACAACCCCAGCCTATCCAATCTTTCTTCATAGTTAAAATTTTCCAGTTCTGGCAACATCCTCGTAAATCTCCTTTGTACCCTCTCTAGTGCAATCACATCTTTCCTGTAACGTGGAGACCAGAACTCTAGCTTTGCAGTACTCTAGCTGTGGCCTAACTAGAGTTTTATACAGTTCGAGCATAACCTCCCTGCTCTTATATTCTGTTTCTCAGCTAATAAAGGAAAGTATCCTGTATGCCTTCTTAACCACCTTGTCTACCTGTCCTGCTACCTCCAGGTATGTGTGGACATGCACTCCAAGGTCCCTCCTCAGTACATTTCTACACTTCTCAGTTTCCTACCATTTATTGTGTATTCCCTTACCTTGTTTGCCCTCCCCAAATACATTACCTCACTTCTCCGGATTGAATTCCATTTGCCACTTTTCTGCCCACCTGACCAGTCGATTAATGTCTTCCTGCAGCTTACAGCTTTCTTCCTCACTGTCCACCACTCGGCCAATTTTTATATCATCTGCAAACTTCTTATTCATGCCCCCTACATTTAAGTATAAATCATTGATATATACCACTAAAAGCAAGGGACCTAGTACTGAGCCCTGCAGAACCCTGCTGGAAACAGCCCTCCAGTCAGAAAAACACTCGTCGACCGTTACCCTTTGCTTCCTATCACTGAGCCAATTTTGGATCCAACTTGCCACTTTCCCTTGGATTCCATGGGCTTTTACTTCTCTGACCAGTCTTCCCTGTTGGACCTTGTCAAAAGCCCTGCTAAAATCCATGTAGACTACATCAAACGCGCTATCCTCATCAACCCTCCTTGTTGCCTCCTCAAAAAATTCAATTTAGTTAGTCAGACACGACCTTTCCTTACCAAATCCATGCTGACTGTCCTTGATTAATCCATGCCTTACTACAGCATCTGCAACCCTAGATCATTTGTCAGTCTATTTACCTATCTGTCTATAAAGCTTCAACCTATTTTTTTGCTGCCATGATAGGTCCCCATTTTTTTCTCTCTTTTTCAATCCTCCACCTCAGGCAATTTACCCAGTGTGCTTGCTTTGCTACCTCCCTGGCATGACCCAATCTCCTCCTTGCCCACAAAACCCCACCTTGATTGCTCTGGCTCTGCTCTGCTCTCTTCCATGCCAACTCCAACGCTCTGGTTCAATTCCATTCCATGCCTCCCATCCACCTTGCTCCATCTTTGCTCCCTTTTAATAGTTGTAGGAGTAGCTTCACTCCACACACCTCTCCTCTGCTCCATGCACCCTCCCTTTGCATTCTTGATCTATGCTCTGCTCTCCAAAATAAAGGCACACTGGGATGTTGTTGCAGATCAGAAGCATAATTTTTTAGGCAGGAGGACAGTGTTTCTCAATGTTGGTACTATTAGATCAGCTGACTTGCCAAGTACTGTACCTACTACTAAAAATTAAAAGTGCATCAGCTGGTTCAGTGCTCAGAAAATCAACTTATCTGGTAGTCCTGATGCTGACTAAACCCATGTATCCTCTTAAAACATGAGCTGCCAGTCTACAGTAGTATCTTGCTTTGTCCTTGACTCAGATGCAGGCAATGTTTTCCTATCCCACAAACACAAAGCGTAGCAAAAGATTCCCTCTCTCCCCCTTCTAGCTATTGTCCTTGTGCCCTTCTCTGTTCCCTCGCTGCTGCTGCATCAGAATCGCTGGCCTTTGTTCTAATTCCTCCCCAATCCAAGGTTGAGCCCTACTGCACTCCCTCCCCCTTCGAAGTTCTAGATAACATCTTCTTGCTTGGCTCATATCTCCCCTCTGGCCATGTATATTTTGTCTCTCTTCTTGCTTCATGAACTATGTAAAAGGTGGAAATTCAGTAAATCAGAAAAGGAAAACATGATAGAAACATATAGGTACAGTGAGAAATATACAGGATAGAGCTGGGACCAAAAGAAAGGACAGACTTAGGGCGAGAGTAAGAAAAAGTAGGAGACAATTGAGGTATAGACCCAATAAAAAGAGAAAGTGTGTCAGTGCCATAGTGGGGGGGGGGGGGGGAGGGGAGGAGAGAGAGAGAGAGAGAGACTGGAAAACAAACAAAAGATACAAGAATAATACAGAAATAATTGAAGTGTTGGAGTGAAACAGGGACACAATTTTTGTCTTTATTTTTCTGTGAGTAATGTCTGGGAAATCACTTAAGAGTATATTAAAAATAGCAAGGGTTGTGAGGCATGCCACTCAAACCCTCTTGTGAGAAAAATTAACATTTATGGCTATCTTTTTCTTGATTTTAAGCTAATTTTCTATCTATTATATATATATATATATATAATCTTGTGTCTGTGTATCCTTTCTGTTTAGCACTTCCTATAACGTCTTCTGTTATGTTTTTGTGTTGTGTCTTTTCTGTCACTGTCACATTTTCTCCATCACACAATGTCCATCAAGATTTTCTGCCATATTTTTCTGTTTTGCTGTTGATAATAGTTGTCACCTGAATCCTGCATTACTTGATCTCCATTGTAGGTGGTGCTGTTCCCTATTTACCTTTTGAAACCTCCTATGTCTGTTTCCTGCTTCAGCGACACTGGGGGGACCAGTTTGAGGCAATCAAGTAGATTTTGGAGTTTTAAACTTTGTTATATTTAATTTTTAAAAATATTTTTAACACGTTCCTGCTTGGTCCCACCACCACCAGGGCAGCCACCAGTTCTTCACCCCCGTCTGTTTCTGCCACCACTGGTGTGTTTCCACTACTGTTCTTGGGCCTTTTCTTCTTTGATCCTGGATGCAGATGCCCCTCATCCCCGACTAATGATTGAGCCTCGGTTCTCATACCTCCTCCCTCAGGTTCAAGCTGACGCATGCCCCCGCTTCATATTTGGGCCTAGGCCTGCTGAACCTCCCCTAGTCTGTCTTCTGATCGTTGCCTGAAATCATGCTGACTTTTAACAAGTTTTGTTTTTTGTAAGTGTTCACCCACTAGATCTCTTAAAATCATTGCAAAGGTTTTCCGAACCATAGATGTTAATTTGTTTTTTGATCCACAGTTTTGACATCTTGCTTGATCCTTTTTTAAATAACTAGCGAATCTCCTGTGCCTTTGCTCACAGATAATGGGAGGATTCCCTGTTTTATAATCTTTTCAACACAGAGCAGAGGCTGGATTTGGAGTGGGAGGGGTCACTGATTTATTTTTTTAAATTCTGGAGCAGGAAATCAATTTTTAAGATTAATGGGACTGTATTGCAAAGCTAGAGGGAGGAGTAATTCTTTTTGCAGGTGTTAGGGCATCTGGGAACAGGGGCCATAGTAACAGTAGGGAAGTGATTATTCTTTTATACAGCAGCACCACAACAGTATTTCTGTTTTAAATGAAAAGTTCTCTCCCTCACAAAAGTGCTAGCAGGTCACAAGTGGAGCAGTTGTTCAGGAAAAACAAAGTTCCCAAACAGCAGTATGTATTTGAATATTCCTCTCTAAATCTCTACAAATATAAGTTGGATGCTTATGTCTCAAACTTTCAATAATAAAAACGAGCTTATAGCTAAGTAGCAACTTGTAACCTTCACCAGAGCACAAGTTTACATGGCATTCACCTCAAGAAAGGCTACAGGAAATGACTTGCACTACAGTCAGAAATTATTGTGACAGCTAAAATGTGACACAAGTACTATAGGCAGCACAGGAAAAGGATTACATGCAAATGTTACAGGGTAAATGTGGACACACTTAACAAGGCAAAAGTCCATAGCAAAGGAGGTCATCACAGACATACTGGGCTTGATTTTAAAAGAAATCTGCATGTGCCTTGGGGGCAGGGCAATTAAAGCTGGCGGGATGATATTTAAACCACTAAATCAAGTACTTAAAGTACTTGAAATGTCCATGAATCCAATTAACAATGAAGGCAAGCGATTTTAACGCTGCCTCTACGTGTTCTTGTGCTGTGTGAAACACGGCATTGGAAAGTAGTCGGGTTTCAGCCGGCAAACATTTGGACATTTAAATCCCTGTTTGACAGATGGGGATAAAAGGTCAGTTATTGCAGCAGGGCACTCAATTCTGTCAGGCAAACCTTTGGCTGGAAGATCTTTGTGTTTTGACTGAAAATTCTTGGTTTCCACTCAGAATTGTCCTGTTTGCACATATTTACCAGCTTTTCGGACCCCCTCAAACTGACGCCATCAGGATGGGAGGGGCGCAATGGCTGCACTCACCAGTACATCCGAGGGTGAAGAACATCACCATCCTCGCCAGGCACAGCGTGCTCGTCTGCCACTTGCAGCTCCACAACACAGTGCTGCGCCACAGGCACCTGCACAACAGCGGGACCGACGTCGCCTGAGGCACTACCCTCATCAGAGGGTCTACAGACCGAGGCTCAGCTTCCTGGGCCTCTCTGAGGAGCAGTGTGTACAGAGGCTGAGAGTAAGTCGCCATGTGGTCGCAGACATCTGCAGCTTTCTTCATGCTGAGCTGCTCCCGGCTGGGCCTGGCAGCATCTCAATACCCGTCGCTGTTAAAGTGACCACTGCCCTCAAATTCTTCACCTCCGGATCATTCTAGGCTTTGCGGGCACTGGTTGAGAGAGGGGGCAGTGGGGTGAAGTGGGACACTTTGAGTGGCATCCCCACTTCCATGTCCTCTTTCACCATCATCCCTCTCCTGGACCAGGCCCACATCACTCCTACCACCCTGCTGGAGAACAGTTTGGACGACATGTATGATGCCTTGTAAGCCCAGTTGTAAAGTTTCTGCCTGTCTGTTTAAGGTGGCAGAATGTTGTTCACCATGAGTCCGAATGGCTGTTGTCAGGGCCTGAATGGACTCATTTGTGGAGCTGTGCTTGAAGCTTAATGGAGGCTAGCCTTCTCTCCATTGCAGACATTCCACAGTTGCCTCCGACACTATCTCAGACAGTTCCTCACGTCCCTGTGACACTGTCTCTGAGATTCCTTCACATACCTGTGTCACCATTCCACTAATGCAGGAGTTGGACTCCTCCATCCTCTGCGCTATTGTGGAGAGTGCGCATGGCACCTGTTTCATTACCTCACAAATGTGCTGCTGTCCCTCAATCATTTGCCTTTTAAAGGATGGCCCGCGGTATCCAGCTAAGCAGAGCCTGGAGAGGAGTGCGCCCACCGACGCGGACTCTCCACAGCTGCCCCTGCCGCCAGTGTCTGCTCGAGCTCAATTGTGCGTGGTGACTCACCAAGTGCCAACCCAACTAGCTGACTACTAGGACCCACTGAGATGTGAGTATCTGCGCCGGTGGATGGGTCACTAAGATGTGACGGTGCACAAAGAGGCCGGGAGCTCCTCTGAGGAATCATGTTCTCCCTTCAATCCAGTCGTTGAATGGCCTGTAAGAAAACAGGGCCTCCTCCTCCGCCTCTGTGAGGACCACTATTTGTTGTGGCCCCCCTCCAGCCCTCACCACCTTGCATGTATTTTGCGCTCTCTTCTCCTAGAAGGGGAGAAAGTACAGATGTGAGTGAGGGTGAAGTGGTCAGCCGATGGATGCATTGCTTTGGGTGAGGCTGACCATGAAATCAGAGGGTGCATCAGAGGGTGAGTATCAGACAGAGACATCACATTGGATCAGGATTGGGGTGAGTGGCAGTGGTGGGTTCACACATGGGGAGGTGAGGAAGTGCTCAGGAAGTGAAGGTAAGTTGAGGATCCTTGGGTGTGAGGAATGATGTGATGGAGTAGTCTTGGCAGTGCAGAATAATTTGTAAGGTGGGAGGGGGGTAGTGATGTGCAACACAGAATGCAGGAGAATCAGTAAATGTACCCACTTTTGCTGACCTAGTTAGATCATTGTAATGCTTCCTGCACTGGACCCAAGTGCGGAATATGTTGCTCCTGCTCGTGACCGCCTCTGTCACCTTGAGCCAGGTCGTCTTGGTGGCAGAGGCAGGGTGCTTCCTCCTATCGGCCGGGTAAAATGGTTCCCTCCTCCTCACCCCGGAGCAGCCTTACCCCTGTGCTGCTCCATTGTGTCTTCTTGCTCCTTGCTCCAGCAAAATGTGTTGGAGCAATGGCCCTTTAAATCTAGACACTCCAGCCGACAGCCTGTCATGCGAGTGTGCAGTTCGCCCGCTGCACAGCTTTTGAACGGCAAACCAGGAAACAAGATTAGTGGCCACCAATTAAGTCGCATTTGCGTGGGGAACGGTAAGTTTTTATTATTCGCATTTGCCGCGCCCCCGTTGATGCCCCCACTCTTCCCCCCCCCCCCCCCCCCCTCTGCTGCCATCCCGTCGCCTTATTAAAATCGTGTCCACTGAGTTTAATATCATTAGATAGATGGAGTTATGTTAGTCACTTTTCAGTCCTCAAGAATTTTTCCTGAATTGATTCTTTATATCTGTATTTGAGAAAGTAATTAATAACCTCATCCTACCTGAGGGCACTTTTGTGTCTTTACTTAATTAGATTGTAGGTAGGGAGCAATGTATAGCTGCAGTCTATCCAATTTATCACTTTAAATTGCAGTGTTGAAAGCATGGTAGGTGGGCTACAATTTTTGAAGTTACTCTAAAATATTTTCAACCGATATTTTATATCACTGATCATTGATAGTAGAATCAGAATATTAATGATTCTACTTGCCATCAATGCATTTTTGGGGCAAAATAATTTCAATCCAATCTGCTTCCCCAGGTAGGTTGTTAAAGAAAAGAAAATTGTTTTAAGTAATAGATTCTGGTATCTTGCCATGCCCTCGCTCCCATACCCTCGGATCATCCTCCTGACACTACATAGTGCCCTAACTCCCCAGGACTGTTACTCACCTCCTGCCTATTTCCTCTGTATCCTAGGCTTTAGAAAAAGTCAAAGTTAAAATTAACTACCATGGTTAAAATGAACATTCAACAGTAATCAAAGCGACTGATTTTCAGTTTCCACATAAATATGCATATAATCATGGGATTTGAGCTTGAATTATCATTCGCATTCCTATAAATAGGCCCACAGTGGAAACTACGCCTATTCTCCGCAATCTTGGGTCCTTTTTTTTTTATATTCGTTCACGGGATGTGGGCGTCGCTGGCTGTAATTGGCTAGGTAGAAAATGGGTGAACAAGTGCTAGATATGGGTTAACTCCATTTTCTGACCCTTTCTGCCAGAATTTCCCTGAAATTTGCTGAAAAGGATTGCTGAATTTCTGGGCTATTATTTATTAAATATATTACATCTATATAATATATTAAAAGTCTTGCATATAGCACACACTTCCTGCAGCACTTTCCTATCACTTTTTCTGCCATACTTTTTTATCTCACATTTCTGTCGTACATTGTTTGGCTCAATGTAAAACGGCAGTAAAGCACAACTGAAGAGGTAGGGAATATACAAATCCAAAGTGAGGAAAGTGGCTAGAAAGTTACCAATAAGAAAATATTGAATACCTATAATCCAACCAACCTGGATGACCAGTCAGGAGAACCTATGAATAAATGAAAGGAGAAGGTGATTGAATCAAATTGCTGAAAGAAAATCTAAGTCTTTTCATCACCATTATTTTTCTCAATAACTAAAATCTTGGATGTACGAAGTAAGATTTTGTAAGTAGAAACCTTTCACAATAACATTATTAAATTTACACATAGAATTATCTTTTAATACCTTCAGTAAGATTTTTCCTTCAAGGCCTCAGCCTATCTTTAAAAACCTGAGCTTGCAGTCAATCACTTTCCTACAGTTTTCTGTCTGTGCCTAAAATCCCTGGATGCTGCAGGTTAAGCATGTGCAGAGTGCAGAATGTTTAACCTTGCATCAGGATGATTCTGTCACTATACAATGCAAAAACTGTCTTCCTTTATCCTGTAACAGATTTTCTGAGATACTTTATTTTTCCAAATTATATGAAAATGAGTTGGGGAATAAATTTTAATAGCTTTATTCATGTAATCCTTTGTTTATAAAGTACTTTGGGATATCCTAAGGACTTGATAAAGTACTATATGAATGCACATTTTTGCATTCTTTATAAGTTTTCACATTCAAGCTATTATCAAGTTTTTAACTTTTATTTCAGAGAGTGCCTGTATGCCAACATCTGTCTTTTAAGCCTGTATTCTTACAGTATTGTAGAAAACTGTGAAGTAATTGATTTTTTTAATGTAAAAATCTGGTAAAAGAAAATACATTCATATTTTTCAGTACATGCAACCTCGGAACATAGGAACTGCTGGATGAAAAAAGACCACGGTCCATCTAGTTTGCCTTCTACCATCCTGGTAGTTGCATGATGTGATAATGGAGTTGTTGACTATTCATAGAAATTAATCTCCATCAATTAGTCTACAACAGACCCAGACATGACGTGAGGAAAACCTCAGTGGTGGGGAGCTTTGTGAACCATAGGTCCAAACTCACCTGTTGCTCCCAAGCATGTTATATTTACCTGAAATTACTCATATACTATATCCCAAATGTTATTCTCTGAAAGAAATCCATCTAATTTGCATTTGAATGAATCAACGCTGACTACTTCCACCATCTCCCTAGGGAGCCTGTTCTGTAGATTGACCACTCACTAACTGAAATATTTTTTCTGCAGTTTAGTTTTGAATTTATTTCCCTTTAACTGCAGGCCAAGTCCTCTGGTTCTACTGTTCTGGACAAGGTGAAATAGCTTGTCATGGTCTAAATTATTTAGTTCTTTTAAAATCCTAAAATCTGCAATCACATCATATCTCAACCTCTTTTCCACTGTGAACATGCCCAATTTATATATTTGCTCCGCATAATTCAATCCCTCCATCCCCTTAATCATTCTAGTTGCTCTCTTCTGTATTCTTTCAATTGATGCAATATTCTTTCTATACTGCAGTGACCAGAACTGTACATAATATTCTAAGTGCGGCTGCACCAATGATTTATAAATTGGCAGGATTATCTTGCTATTTCAGCTCAATATTGACCTTTTTAATACATCCCAACATCTAATTTGCTTTCTTCACTGCCACTGAGCATTTTTGCGATAGCTTTAGTTTATTGTCAATCAGCACCCCCAGATCTCTTTCATTTTCCATGCACGTTATTTTCTTTTCATTTTACTAATAATCCCTTCCTGGATTTTTTTGTCCCCTTGTGAAGCACATTGCATTTCTCTACATTGAATTTCATTTGCCACCAATTTGCCCAATTCCCAAGTATATTCAAAAACTGCTGTAGCTTATCCTGCTCAGCTTTGAAGTTCATCACCTCCATTAGCTTTGTATCATCTGAAAATTTGGCCACTATGCTTGTAACTCCCAGCTCCAGATCATTTATGAGTATATTAAACAAAAGAGGTCCCAAAACAGACCCTTGTGGGGCCCCACTGGTGATATTCTCCCAGGCTGATGGCAACCACTGTTCCGCCACCCTCTGGGTTCTATTGGTCAACTAATTATGTATCCATTGTAAAATATTCCACTGATTCCCACTTTCTTCATTTTCAGTACCAACCTTTACAGAGGTACAAATGCCAAACTGTGTCTTTGCTCTTTCTTTAATTATTTTAATTGCTTTTCCAAAATATGTGAAAACAAAGTGAACTTAAGAAGCTTTAAGTTTCACATGAAAGCTATTAACTTATATTTATTTCCGAAAGATAATCTAGCTGAGACAGAAAAGCACTTGATGAGAGCATGTGTTCTGTTTTGTTCTGGAATTCTTAAATATAAACAGTTACGATTTACTTAAATCTTGTTATATACAGCTTCAGTTGTTAAGAGGAGCACTAATTAATTATTTTTAAAATTCTTCACCAGTTACATGCACTCTTCTTCCAATTCCAGACCCCAGCCCCTAAGTAGAAGCAAAGTACTTTTGAATATTTTATCAGGTAATTTTTGATGTGCTAGGGGTCGTATCTATATACAATTTACATTTGTCACAGTAGCCATGTGTTTATTTACTGCCGGCTTCTGAAAATACTACTAAATTCATCAATCAAGGAAGAACTTACTTCACTATCTCTTTTTCAAATTCTTCTTCTCCCCATCCTCCCCCCACCTCCAGCAGTGCTGCAAAACCCCCATATTCACCTCTGAGTGCTCCCAAACTCAAGGACCCCACTCCACTCCTGTCAAAACCAAGAACCATCCCCTTAATGCTAGCCACCTTTAGGGCCCCCACCCCAACTGTAAAACCTCAGGATGCCTACATGAATACCGCCAATCCCAGGGCCATACCCTTAATGTTGCTGAAGCACAGATCCCCTCTCAGTTGCTACCAAGCCCCAAGTCACTCGTAATGCTGCAAAATCTCAGGGCACCACAGCAGTATTGCCAAAACCTAGGACCCTTTCCCAGTGTTGTAAAACCCCAGGAGTTCCACCTAGTGCTCAAAATCCCAGGTCCCCCCAAGTACTTCTAAACCCATCACCCACTGTAGTGTTGCTGAGCCCCAGTGCCCCCAACCCAGTTCTGTCAATTTCTAAGACCCCCGCTTGTCAAATTACTGGACCACCCATTCAACTTTACTAAACCCAAGATTCCTCCTAACTGCTAAACCCCAGGAAAGCTCCCAAATGCTGTCCGACACCGGAGCCCTCTCCTTGAGCTGCTAGACTCTGCAATGGCACAAGAGATACTATAATACCACTAGTGCGAGCGTGTGTGTGCTAGATTTTTGTTATTAAGGGTTACAGATCCAAGGTGGGAAAATGGAGTTAAGATACAGATTAGCCATGATCTAATTGAATGCAGAACAGGCTCGATGGGCTGAATGGCCTACTCTTGTTCCTATGACAGCAATTTGCTAAACAACTTGAGACTGCAATCACTATTTGTCATTTCTGGTCTTTAAAGCTAGTTTTTTATTGCAAAAAAAATGTTTTCACCCATTTTGGGAAAGCTGCAGTACATTTTGTAATCTCAGCAGTAGTAACAGGCAAAAGTAGAATTTGAGCCTCCTGAGAGGGCAAAGTTGCATTTTAGAAGGCAATTCTTTACCACATGATTGCTCTTCAATCAATATTCAGTGTTTTGGTTCAAAGTTTTAATAGGAATATATACATTAACTGATTTCAGCAGTCAGTTGAACAGAGAACATTTTCCATTAATGCTCCATAAAAGAAAAGGTATCCTGCATGAGTGCTCACCAGAAATAATTAGAAAAAATGTCTACCCATTTTAAAATTAATGTAGCCTAAGCAGACAATAAAGCAAATACAGATGGCAGCTTTGGGTTCTGAGATAAACTGTGTTTCAAGTTGTAGAAATGAACTCAACTGTGCAACTGTGTGCCCTTGTCATTGACCTTTGGGTATTACAAACACTATATCACTTCTCTAACCCTTGAGGCAATAGTTTACCACCATGATCAACAACTGCAGCCTATGTACCCGCATACACACAAAGACATTGAAACTCAACCAACAAAAACTGAACCGAACTTGTCATTCATTCATCAGTTTGAACTTCATGCCTTCTAATTTAAAAAAAATCAGCTGTGCATATGACAGAGTAGGAAGACTTAAAAAAAAAGACTTATCTGCGTGAGTAGATATTAGGACTGATTTCTGAGCTGTTTCTGAGGAGAAGCAGTGCTTGCTGGGAGAGCAGTAATCGGAAAATTGCTGAACAGCAGCCCATGATTTACTGTACATTTAAATTAAATTAGTGGATGGAAAATCAAGGGCTGCAGGCCCATGAGTTCCAGATCAGTGTTCTCTGCGAGTGCTAACATCACGTCTGGAGCGCCCGATCGGGAAGTCAGCCCTATTATGAAATTGTTGATTGTTGCTACAATAGGTATTATGTTGTTAACTGGAGCAATCCATTTGGAGTAGGGGGTTGAGAGCCAACAGATTAAAAATCTGTTTTCCTTTCTCTTTTCCCCCTTCTCCCTTCCTGGATTAAAGATTCACTATATATAACATATACTAAAAATAACTTCCTGTTAATCAGTTACGCATCATTTCTTAATAACCCTGCAATAATGACAGTGCAGTAAAAAATTTCTCTTTGGTAAAGGACACACATCAGGGACATGAGGGTAAATTTTATGAATTTGTGTTCAAGGCGAGGAAGTTTACTCAGTGGTGGAAGTGTCTTTGGAGGGCTTGGTATGGAGGTCAGCAGGCTGTGTGGGAATTTCTATCCATTAAATCGCAGGATCTGATACTGGGTTGGGGGGGGTGGTGCTTTCAGTGTGTGAGCAGTGAGAGTGGGATCCTGGGGTCTAGGAGCATTGGGAGGGCAGTCTAGGGGTTTGTATGCGCCGGGAGGGATCTCAACATCTGTGACCAAGTGAGGAGATGTTCTGGGGAGGCAGACCTGGGGTTAGGAGATCTGGAGAAGGGGGGCTGGAAAAACTGGGGGAGTCAGAGTCTGGCAAGGGTTCTTGCCTTACTGTGGGTGCAAGATCTAGCAACCTTAAATTGTCTTTTGCCTCTTTTGGGCCAACAGGCATTCCCTCCCCCTTCCCCTACCCTACTGCTTTCCCCATTGTCACCTGGTTCTCACCTTTAAATTCCTGCACTAAAGCACTGAGGTCACTATTAGTGAATTTTATGAAGTATACAATCTTTAATGAACAAATTTCCATGAAAAAAAAATTAAAAGACCTCATGAAATGCTCATAAGTTTATTGTTTGCACAGTCTTTAGACAAAAAATATTTTTTAAGCTTCAAAAATGGTTTACTGTCTTTCTCAGTAGAGAAAGAACTTTTTAAACTGAATTTAGAGTCAAAATAAAGGTGTTAGGGGCTTGGATTGTTTGGATTCCATGTCCATCAAGAGGTATCCAGTGATTCAATATCATCTTCACTGGGATTTGCTAGACAGATGACAGTGGTCTTTTCTGGTTCTGTACATTGCTATGTTCCATTTAGGTTTAAATCATATAAAAAACAATAATTGATAAATAATCTTTCTAACTGGTTCAAACAAAGAAACCAAGAATGTAGTTAATCACAGGCTTTATCTGTTTGTGAGCAGTTCATAATAGAAAATGAGCAGTTGTTAAAATTCTAAATGTGAAACTTGCTGAAAATAAAGCTTTAAGGATTCAATCTTCAGCTTGTTTCTAAAGTCTTTTGGGAAAATCAGTGGGACTCTCAGATCCTCACAGGATAAAGGGATACACCTTTGTGCTTCAACTGGGAGAAATCTACTGATAAATGTTGGGAAATTCTCCAAACTGTACATTCTCCGATGTGGTTAATAACTTACTTTAACTATTCTGGAGAAAAATATTCAGTATGCTTTAATAGATTTCTGTCAGTTGAAGCAAATCCCCTCTTGCTGTGAGTTCCCTTGCTTTTTCTAAAATACTTTTGAAACAGATTAGAGTTTAAATTCTCAAAGCTTTATTTCAGGCAGATTTCACATTTAAAATTTTGAGACATGCTGAGACACAAAACACAATTCAGTGGGTAGATTTAATTATTTTGTTGCAATAGAAAAGTTGGCAGCTGATTTTTTTTTCAAAAAAGCATTTTGAGTGATTCAATGAAGTTACCTTTTCTATATACAAAAAATATTGGTGGGTTATTCTGACTGGTCATTCAGGATTGGTTGTTTTCATAAGGCTTCAGTTTTTTAATTGACTTTCTAGCCACTAGTCTCGCATTTGATTTGCACATTCTATACATTTCAGTTCTGATTTGCTTATGTTTTACTTTGAGCTAATCAACAAAGTGTGACAACAGGAAGTAAGCATGATAAAAAGGAAATGGACACTAGTTGTAAAAGTTCTAGAGAATCTCCCCTGTGCTGCCTAATGTTAGTAAGAGGAAATGGTATGTCTTTTAGCTGTGTTTGTTGTAACAAGCTGAGAAGTTATAGCACTGCCTCTGGAGCAAGCAAGAATAATAGGCAAGTAAATAGGAATAGGACAGCACTACCTATGGACAAAGTGGGCTCGAATTTAGCAGGCCTGCGGGTTCCCAGCGGGTGGTCCTCTGGGAGTGTCGAAAACGCGAACGGCGAAATTAGTGGGTTGCCCACGCGATCGTAGCAGGCAATCCACTAATAGGATCCAATTACCTGCTCCTCCGGGGTCCACGGCGCTGGCCTGCGCGTCGGTCGGGCTGCGCATGCGCAGTACGATCTGTCAGCTGGAGGCTCTCTAGTTAAAGGGGCAGTCCTCCACTGACAGATGCTGCAACCAATGGGACAAATTCCAGCATGGAGCAGCCCAGGGGGAAGGCTGCTCCCAGTTTAATGATGCCTCACCCCAGCTATCATCAGATGGGGTGAGGAGGAGGGGGAGGACACAGATCTTCCCCCCGGCGGGCGGGAGGAAGCGGCCTGCCTCTGCCACCAAGAAGGCCTGGCTCGAGGTGGCAGAGGGGGTCACCTGCGCCACCAACATATGGCCCACCTGCATACAGTGCAGGAGGCGCTGCAATGACCGCAGTAGGTCCGCCACAGTGAGAACACGAAGTCTTTCCCCTACACTCCGTCTGCCACAACACTGCCCCCACCCCAAATCTCCTTCGGCACCGCCAACACTATTCTGTCACATCACCCTTCATGCCCACTCACACCCCATCCTCATCTTACCTCCACCTACTCACCTCGCCAGTACTCATCCTGCCACTAACACGCGACCCAATCCTCATACAATCTCATGGCTCCATCCCATACTCACCCTCTTGTGCATCTCCCTCACGGCCAGCCTCACTCAACCTGCCACCACCTGTGCTGCAGCCACAGGGCATGCATCACATATGTGCAGTAGGCAGGGTAAGGCAAACGTCTCGTCAGCATGAAGGGGGTGCACAAGGGTGTCTGAGGGTTTGTCATGGGTGTTACCCATATTGAATTTCAGAGCCACAAACAGCACACATTATATTGACACCACCACTGCCATGTCTCCGCGAATCCTGTCCATTGTGTCCAATTATGCCCGCTCCTGGGTATCACTATGAGGACCCACCACTGATGCCACCCATCGTGTTACTGCAGAGTAGGTGCAGGTGTATTTGCAGGGCTCGTCCGCGCAGACGACTGAGAGACATCGGCGGTGTAGCCGGCTGCACCCTGGAAGGATGCGGAGGAGAAGGTGTGGAAGTCAGTGGTGACTTTGCCAGCGACAGGTAAGCAGTTGGTGCTGGGGCCAGCCAGGAGCAGCTCGGCATGAAAGAGGCTGCAGATCTCCACGACTACATGTTGACCGAATCTGCGCCTCCCTGTGCACTGCTGCTCGGAGAGGTCCGGGGAGCTGCGCCTCGGTCTGTGGACCCTGTGGCGAGGGTAGTGCCCTCTGCGACGCGTCTCTCTCTGCGGTAGCCCTCCCTCCTGCTGTGCAGGTGGCCGTGCAACCACACCGTGTTGGCGGGATCCACGTCTCTGCGGCGGACGGCGTGGACTGCGAGGCTGCTGGTGCTGGTCATGCTCTTCGTCCTCCGAGGGTGTCCACACACCACCCAACTGGCAGGTGTTGGTCTGAGGGGTTGTGCAGGGTAGGTGTGTGGGTCCTCGGACTGGGGCTGCGGTTTCATGTCGGTCTGTCCTCTGGCTTGGCCGGGGGGTGGTGGGGGGCAGGGGTTGCCCTATGTGACGCGGTGGCCTCCTGCGTGGGTGAGGGCTCTCCCCCGTGGAGCGCACCTTGGCACCTGCCACAGGCTGCTGGCTGCAACACGCCTGGTTTGAAGGGTCCTGTTTCCCCCAGTGTGGGAAACTGACTGCTTTGAACGTAAAATCCCACACTTCCTCTTTTGACAGCTGCTTCAGCTCATTAACTGACCACAACGAGCAAGTTAAGTGCTCTCAAGTGGAACCCCGCTGGCTTTAATTGCCTGCGGGATTCCCACCAGCGGGGCTTTTGCGCGCAGCCCCGCACGTCAGCGCGGTACCCGGAAGTGGCCGGGATTTCGTCCGAATCCGGTCACGTGATCGGAGATCGGGATTTTCGGGGCCCCCCCGCTGGAAACCCGCAGGTAACCCGACCCTAAAATCGAGCCCAGTATGTTTTGCAGACATTAGTATTCATGCAACCTATTGATTTCAATGGACAGGCATTCGATAGGCAATACTCAAGTATTACCAGTGTCACAGAATTACTGAATTGTGACAACTGGAAACAGGTGTGACACAGGAAGTCTTTTATGTATGTGTGTATGGATGTACGTATATATGTGTATGTATATTTATATATATTTATGTATATAACTTTATAATGGAAGTGGAGCCTCATGCACTTCAGAAATGTTGGCATGATGCCTCAAATTTTTATAGTTCCAGAGAGAAGTTGAATAATACAGTACCTCTTGCTACTGCAGTCAAGTTATATTGTAGATAAATGAGCGAGTGCAGGAATAGGATGTATAATTCTCTGACTGCTTTGTTTGCTTTCAGGCTTTTTCTTTTTCAAGTTAGATCATCCTGGCATTGGGTCTCCACCACTTTGTGTTGCATTAAGATTCCCGGGGTTTCTCCAGAGAGGGTACAGAGTGCTTTTAGATGAAGCAGGCACAAGCATTCAAATTGGATTTAAATTAAGTCAGAGCAATGCCATGACACCTCCTGTCTCATTTTCCTCCCACAACACTGGAAAGGAAACCCATTAGAATGAGTGCTTAGAAGTAGCTGGCCTTTGTCTGCAGGTCTTGAGCCTGGTGTCTCGCTTTCCCTGCACCCCCCCCCCAACCTCGCTCAAGACTGGAGAAACTGAGACTGACTGGGAGGACCTGAGAAGGCAAGTGCTGCACTTTTTCAGATCTCTCATTGATCTTTTGAGGTGGTGACTTTCCAAGCACTACTTTTGGATAAAAGCAGTCAGCTGCTGGCCATTCCTGCTACTGCCTCTTAGGTTGGACTTCGGCCCCATTTGCAGGTGCAAGGTCATGGGACAGAGTTGTGCTTGAGTTGCTTTGGATGTAGGAAGATGCTCTGAATCTGCAAATACGGGCAGGTTTATGTCTGATCAGGCAGAGCACAATGCACTCGCACTGACCTGTGTATGGAGGTGGGGGTTGGTGGAGGAAAGAAAATCAGTCCTTTTTGTTTGTTTTCTCTTAAGTACTGATCTTTTAGAAGCACTCAATTGGTGCACACTGAAACTGTGTGTTAGGAAGTGCTCAAGATTGGTCAGTTTACCTTCTCTGCAGGGAATACCTGGCCTCTGCTGGGTATCCTTCTATAACAGCACACCTGAAATCAGCAACACAGTAGAGTATGGAAAGTTAATTCGCATTTCACTATTTTGTGGCAGTGTATATTACTATTCTGGTGGTACATTTTTAAATTAATTCCAACAAATTAATTCACAAATTGCTACAATTTACTAATACTTTTAAAAATATTATATTATGCATATATTGTATTATGCTACAATACTCTTTAGAAGCAGAATGGTTGTAACAGTGGAACAGAATCACCAGAATTTAGGGTTTATACTTTATAGGAAACCTACAGTAAGAACTCCCAATCTTTTAACATCAAATATTGAGTTACCCTTTTTCCCCTTCTGCTACACAGATGAATAATTAAATAGTGAGACGTTGTATAATTACCTAACAACATCCTCAATAGTGACTTCAGTGTTTCAAAGTATCCTGATTATCATATTGCCTCTTACCAAGTGTGGAATTGGATACTTTGTTTGAGAATTTATATTTTGTTACGAACTTGTCGGCTATTTTGTTGCTATAGTAGAACTGTAAACTGATAGTGTGTATACTGTTTCCATTTTATATTTTAATTTTTGGATTTTCACATTAACATACTAAACAGTCAATGCAATGAGAGCCTACAATACATCTTGCTGATGCATTCTTTTCCCTGTAAATGCTCTCAGCCTTCCCTGGCAGAATCTGAAAACTGTCAGGCACCTCCCTATTCACTAACTCAAGGGTACCATAAAATCGTTCAGTACATTTTGAATGTCAATATCTGTTGTTTAATGGCAGGGTGCTGTAGTAAATGTGAATTTCAGTTAAATAGATTGCAGAGAAATGTAGTACAGCCAGGTCACATTGTTTCAAACCCATGAGAAAGAAAGAACATGCATTTATATAAAACCTTTCACGACCTTAGGACTTCCCGAACTGCTTCACAGTTAATAAATTATTTTGAAGTGTAGTCACTGTTGTTGCATAGATAGACATGGCAGCCAATTTGTGCACAGCAAGGTTCCAGAAACAGCAGAGATAAATGACTAGATTTTTTTTTTAAGTCATGTTGGTTGAGGGATAAATGTTGGTCAAGACACCAAGAGAACTCCCCTGGCTCCTTTTCAAATAGGACCGCCTGCAAAGACAGGGCCTCAGTTTAGCATCTCATCTGAGAGACGGCACCTCCGACAGTGCTGCAATCATTCAGTTCTACACTGGAGTGTCAGCTAGATTATGTGCTCAAGTACCTGGAGTGGGCCTTGAAACCACAACCATCTGTCTTAGAGGTGAAAGTGCTACCAACCTTTTGGCAAGTTCTTGGGCCTAAAATTCCTGGAGACTCACTCCACATTCAACTACCAGTCTTCTGCTAACCTAAATCTGGCCCAAATCCTGTGGTCAGTGTATTTTGTTGTGCCGGGGTTTGGGGGGAGGGGGAGGGTGCTGCCCACACCATTTCTAGCATTACTGGGGCAGCCATCCAGTGGTGGGCCAGAAATTTTACAGTGGCAGCTTGCCATTACGCTTTAAGATGGGCTGCTGTGGCAAAAGATGCTTCAAAATTGTAAAATAATTTACAAATTTAAAGTTGCCATCTTCTCTGGATTAGGATTTTAAAATCATTTTTGAGTCAGTGCCAAAAATGCAACTATGTCAAACTAATCTGACTATTTACTGTAGCTAAACATGGTCTTGCTGCTTTCTCTGTTTTCCACAGTTTGTCTGTAATTCTAAGTCAACTGATTCCTAGGCCTAGATTTCCCTACCTATTCATAGTCAATAAAAATTTAAAGTGACATTTTGCAGGAAAACTTGTTTCATTATAAAATGTTGTTGTCTTTGTCTTTTGTATTACTGTCTCATTAAATTAATATATTTTAATAATGTACACTTTTGAAACCCATTGGGAATTTGAATTAAAATAGTGTTTTGAGTAAATGGTTAATGGTAATGTAAGTTTGTAACCTGCTGAAAGTGAGTGAAGTGTAAGGGTGATTCCACAACTGGCGATTCCAATGGGGTGTGGTGCTCACAAGGGGCATATCTCAGGAAATTGTGGGCGTTCAGCCTGTGATTTTCTAATCAAATGGATGGAAAATCAAGGGCTGCATGCCTGCATTTTCATGAGGTGTGTTCCTTGTCGTACATGCCAGGTTGTGGAATCATCCCTTTGGCAGTTTATATCTATCACATCCAGTTTCCAGGTGGGCTCGCAACCATTTGGGGCCACAGCCATAGCAAATGCAAAACTGTTTTGTGGATGGGAAGTACAGACTGGTGTTTGTATAACAATTAGGGTCATAGTATACGTAACCAGTTCACCAGGCTAAGAATACTGAATGAGTTATCTTAGTGCAGCTATACCATGCATATTGTGTTCTTTGACTGCAGTTGAACCAATGTTAGTTTAACACTTCGTATTGGATGTGAGACCATTTGCAGGACATCATTTTACACCATTTTTGCTTTGCTTTGTGGTACAATTGCAATTGGTGCAAATTTAACATTTTAAGCTTTAAAAATGAAGGCTTACAAAAAGGTTGCATTATGGTTTTAATGTTAGAAATTTCGCTACCATACGAAATGGTGTGCACAGAGCTCTCCTTTCACTGACCTAAAGAATGAAGCACACAGGACAGTGTAACTCTGTGCTATCTCCTTGCACTGCTGTAAAAGCAAATACTGGTGTCAAATCTATACTAACAATGGAATTGTTTTATTAAAAATAATCGTCTGTTAACCTATCCATCTGTTAGCACATGGCACTGGCTGTGCAGCCAAGTGCATGAGTCCTGAAGGCTGTTTTGCCTACCCAGTACCAGGGTTAAGGACATCTCCTCCGGGCTGGAGAGGAACTTGGAGTAAGAGGGGGAGGATCCAGTTGTCGTGGTCCACATAGGTACCAACGACAGAGGTATGACTAAGAAAGAGGTTCTGCTGAGAAAGTATGAGCATTTAGGGTCTAAATTAAAAAGCAGATCCACAAAGGTAATAATCTTGGGATTGTTACCTGAGCCACGAGCAAATTGGCATAGGGTAAATAAAATCAGAGAGATGAATGCGTGGCTCAAAGATTGGTGTGGGAGAAGTGGGTTTCGATTTATTGGGAACTGGCACCAGTACTGGGGAAAGAGAGAGCTGTTCCGTCAAGATGAGCTTCACTTGAACCATGCTGGGATCAGTATTCTGGCGAATTGAAAAACTAGGGCTATAGATAGGGCTTTAAACTAAATGGGGGGGGAAGGGGAGAGGGAGAGGGAGAGTTAGGGTGGGGGGAAGTTTAGAATGTTGAAAAGAAAGGACAAGGAAGCAGTACAGGGAAGAGATAGGGGTAATGATAACCAGAGTGTGACAGGAAGGGACAGAGCGAACAAATATTAGAGTGCACCAGCAAATGGGGTCAGAGTAGGAAAAAATGGTAAAAAGAAAAATTAAAGGTTCTTTATCTGAATGCGTGCAGCATTCATAATAAGATAGATGAATTGATAGCACAAATAGAAACAAATGGGTATGATCTCATTGCCAATACAAAGACGTGGTTGCAAGGTGACCAAGGTTGGGAACTGAATATTCAGTGGTATCTGACATTTCGGAAGTTTAGGAAGAAAGGAAAGGGTGGTGGGGTAGGTCTGTTATTAAAGGATGAAATTAGTACAAAAGTGAGAAATGATCTTGGCTCAGAAGATCAAGATGTAGAATCAATTTGGGTGGAGGTAAGAAATAGCAAGGATAAGAAATCACTGGTGGGAGTAGTCTATAGGCCCCCTAACAGTAGCTACATTGCAGGGCAAAATATAAATAAGGAAATAAGGGGGGGGGGCTTGTAAAAAAAGGTAACTCAATAATCATGGGTGATTTTAACTTTCATATAGATTGGACAAATCAAAATGGCAAAAGTAGCCCTGAGGTCAAGTTCATAGAATGTATTCGGGGCTGTTTCTTAGAACAATTCATTGTGGAACCAACCAGGGAACCGGCCATTTTAGATCTGGGAATGGGTAATGAGACAGGATTAATTAATGACCTCCAGTAAAGGATCCCTTAGGAAACAGTGATCATAATATGGTAGAATTTCACATCCTGTTTGAGAGTGAGGATCTTGGATCTGAAACTACTATATTTAACCTAAATAAGGGCAATTACAATGGTATGAGGACAAAGTTGGCTAAAGTGGACTGGGAAAACAAAGTAGAAAATATGACAGTGGATAAGCAGTGGTAGATAAAAGGATATTTTATGACTCTCAACAAAAATATATCTCAGTAAGGAGGAAGGACTCCACGAGATGGGTGTACCAACTATGGCTAACTAAGGAAGTTAAGGATGGTATCAAGTTAAAAGTAAAGGCATACAATGTGGTAAAGATTAGTGGTAAGCCTGAATATTGGGAAAACTTTAGAAACCAGCAAAGGAGGACTAAAAAAATAATAGAGGGAGAAAATAGATTGAGAGTAAACTAGCAAGAAATATAAAAACTGACATTAAGAGCTTTTACAAGTATATAAAAAGGAAGAGAGTAGCTAAAGTAAGTATAGGTCCCCTAGAGGATGAAGCTGGGGAAATAATAATGGAAAATAAGGAAATGGCAGAGGCATTGAACAGATATTTTGTATCTGTCTTCACAGTAGAAGACACTAAAATCTTACCAATAATAGTAGAGAATCAAGGGGCAAAGGGGAGGGAGGATTTAAAAACAATCACTATCACTAGAGAAAAAGTAATAGGCAAACTAATGGGTCTGCAGGCTGACAAGTCCTCTGGATCCGATGGCTTGCATTCAAGGGTCTTAAAAGAAGTGGCTACAGAGATAGTGGATGCATTGGTTGTAATCTTCCAAAATTCACTAGATTCTGGAAAGGTCCCAGCAGATTTGAAAACCGCAAATGCAATGCCCCTATTCAAGAAAGGAGGAAGACAGGAAGCAGGTAACTATAGGCCAATTAGCCTAACATCTGACATTGGAAAAATGCTAGAATTGATTATTAAGGAAGTAGTAGCAGGATATTTAGAGACTCAAAATAAAGGAGAGTCAACATGGTTTTATGAACGGGAAATCGTGCTTGATAAATTTATTATGGTTTTGTTGAGGAAGTAACGAGCAGGCTGGATAAATGGGAACCAGTAGATGTAGTGTATTTGGATTTCCAAAAGGCATTCGATAAGGTGCCACATAAAAGGTTACTGCACAAGGTAAGAGCTCATGGTGTTGGGGGTAATATATTAATATGGATAGAGGATTGGCTAACTAACAGAAAACAGAGAGTTTAGATAAAGGGATCATTTTCAGGATGGCAATCTGTAACTAGTGGGGTGCCGCAGGGATCAATGCTGGGGCCTCAACTATTTACAATCTATATTACTGACTTGGATGAAGGAAGCGAGTGTACTGTGGCCAAATTTGCTGATGATACAAAGATAGGTGGAAAAGTAAGTTGTGAAGAGGACACAAAGGGCTCGATTTTCTTGGGAAAATATGGGTGCACTGGGGGTGGTGGGGGCTCCGAAAATCGCAGAAATCCCGTTCAGGTTCGGAGCACGGCTTCAACCCGCCAACTTCCGGGTTCCCCACCGATGCACCTGTGTGCTCAAGGGCGTCCCGAGAGTGTAAGTCGGATAGTTAGAGACAAATGTACCTCACTGAAGTACTTAAGGCTTTACTTGTGACAGATTACATACTTAGAACGATTTTTAACTTACCTGGGCGGCTTTCCCACGGCTTCTGATTCATGCCTGGTTAAACCAGGCGTGAAGGGCCGGATCAGGCAAATAGAAACAATATAAGTTACATGAAAAACCATTGCATGAAGTTAAAACACAAAATCAACCTACCTTTCCACTTTGCTCTGATGTCCAATGTCTCCCTCTTCGATCTCCCCCTCTTCACCCCCCTCCGATGTCCCCCCGATCCACCTTTCTTCACCCCCCTCCGATGCCCCCCCGATCTTCTATTCCAGTGCCGGATGACGTTTCGCTCTCCTTCTCATTACCCCCCATCGCATTGCAGCTCCTGACCGCAGCTAGCCTGTCAATCAGGCTGGCTGCCGGGGGCGAAACCCGGAGAACACGTTAATTACCATCAATTACGATGCGATCACGTCGGAAATGGTAAGGTTTGTTTATTTGGGTTTGCCATGGGCACATTCACACCACCCTCCCCCAGCTCCCAACATGCCACCATTTCAAAATTGAGCTCAAAGTGTCTGCAAAGGGATATAGATAGGTTAAGGGAGTGGGCAAAAAATTGGCAGATGGAGTATAATGTGGGAAAATGTGAAGTCATCCACTTTGGTAGGAAGAATAAAAAAGCAAAATATTATATAAATGGAGAAAGAATGCTATGGTACAGAGGGATTTGGGTGCCCTAGTACGTGAAACACAAAAAGTTAACATACAGGTGCAGCAGTTAATTGGGAAGGCAAATGGAATATTGACCTTTATTTCAAAGGGGATGGAGTATAAAAACAGAAAAGTCTTGCTGCAACTGTACTGGGTGCTGGTGAGACCACACCTAGAGTACTGCATACAGTTTTGGTCCCCTTATTTAAGGAATGATATACTTGCATTGGAGGCGGTTCAGAGAAGGTTCGCTAGGTTGATTCCGGGTATGGAAGGGTTTTCTTATGAGGGAAGATTGAGCAGGTTGGGCCTATACTCCCTGGAGTTTAGAGGAATGAGAGGAGATCTTATTGAAACATATAAGATTCTGAGGGCGCTAGACAGGGTAAGTGCTGAGAGGATGTTTCCCCTCATAGGGGAATCTAGAACTCGGGGGCATAGTCTCAGAATAAGGGGTCACCCATTTAAGACAAGGCGATGAGGAGAAATTTCTTCTGAGGGTTGTGAACCTTTGGAATTCTTTACCCCAAAGAGTGGTGGAGGGTGAGTCATTGAATATATTCAAGGCTGAGTTAGACAAATTTTTGATCAGCAAGGGAGTCACAGTATATGGGGAACAGGCAGGAAAGTGGAATTGAGGCCAGAATCAGATCAGCCATGATCTCATTGAATGGAAGAGCAGGCTTGAAGGGCCAAATGGCCTGCTCCTGCTCCTATCTCTTATGTTCTTAAGTGAAGAATAATAGGTGCGTATGTCAATTAAGTTTACACGGCTACTTCTGTTTCTATGTATTAGCTGAACTAAATATATAAGTATATGTGCACTAAATGTGGTATGTCTTGCCCTTCTGGGGTATGAATATTGCCATGGCACATACAATGTGCATAGTTCACTCAGTTAAAGTGGTTAGTGGATAACAGTATAGTAAACAGTAATATAGCACGTTATACATTATACTTTATTGCAATATGTAGAGAAGTGTTTTCCCTATGTAAAGCAAAGTGTTATTTTTCTGTGAAAACCTCTCCCCATGTCAGTTACTATAACTCTGGTCTAATGTCACTATGATGTAAAATATCTTACTTAAGTTTCACCCTCAAAGCTTGGCACCATTGATGCTCCTTGAATGTGTTATGACCTTGTAACACATTCCCATCATTTGTACTCGTTTTGCATCATAGGCAAAGAATTTTGGCATGCTGTTCACTATAGCTGCCTCACTAGAGGTGATGTGGAGATGCCGGTGATGGACTGGGGTTGACAATTGTAAACAATTTTACAACACCAAGTTATAGTCCAGCAATTTTATTTTAAATTCACAAGCTTTCGGAGGCTTCCTCCTTCGTCAGGTGAACGATGTGAAAATGAAATCCTCGAAATGAAATCGCATTTATAATTCACAGAACAATGCTTGGTGAGTACAGACAGTTTTTTCAACTGCCCGTTGCCAAGGCAATAGAGGTGAGCAAATCTGCACCTGGATGTTGTGCTAGCCACTTCTTTATCCATATAGACTTTGGAAAAAGTGCAGCAATTTTTTCCACCCATATCTGTAATTGCATTTCTGTACTTGGCCATATGCCTTTAAATTCACATGAAAGCCTTTAAGGGCTTCTATTGTATGCAACCCCCCCACCGCCCCCATTCACGTTAGCAAGCTCCAGTGGCTTGGGAGCTCACTATTCATTAGGGCTGACCCCAGAAAATCCTGGGACGTCACTTTAGTGCCAGGCCAGAAAATGTATTTCTCTTATGTCCCTTGAAGTATAATGCAGCGATTTGAGGAAAAAAAAACATGATTAACAATTAAACCTTTTTTTACTCAACCTACCTCTAGTGGTTCATACATTGATAGACTAAACACTTGGAAAGTGCTACAATTAGGAAAAATTAATGAGCAGCATCTAAGCAAAATAAAACAGGAATCTGGCAGATTTGCTGAAAATCAACCCTTGAATAAATTTCATATAGTTTAGCTAATCAGCCTCTATCACACTGATGAAATGAAAATGTTACTGCTTGTTTGTAAACATGAGATGAACAGGAACATAATGCTATGGTGACATTATTGCATCACTTTAAAAAATGTGATTTTAAAGTTTCTTGTAAAAAACCTAAAACTGCACTGTGAAAATTGAGTTGCAATAGTTTACACTGCAGTATAAGTGTCACATCTGCCGCAATGAAAACCTTACCAGTGAACAAAAATGGCAGAGGGAGTTTTTAGAGCTGCTATACCAAGAGTTGAACCTATCCAAAAAAAATCCATAAAAGAGTAAGAATGACCTTTTTAAAATTAATATAGAGATCATTTCTAAACTGTAAATCTTGCAGATATTTAATTATGAAAAAATATTGGATATATATTACTTGTCTCATTTAAATTATTGAAAGTACATAAAATTAAATATACAAATGTAACAGATGTATTTTTTGTTTGGTTCTCACATAATTTACTTGGTGTGAAGAGTAACATTCGTGTAAACAACTTTGTGTTTATTTCACTCTCTTTCCTCCATCTCTTCCTTTTTTCTTTCTCTATCTCTGCCATTGCTATGTCACTGCAAATGATTCCACTGCTACATCAATGGAAATGTCAGTGTAACTCGAGAGTCAGATCAATGATATGACTCCACAACATATTAAATAGGAAGAGTGAAAACTCGGCAGTTCGGGATTTCAAATCCATTTTCTAATTCACAGACAATAGTTCCTGAAGTTCAAATATTAGATGAATGCCTAATTCCCACACAAAACCAGTGCACATTCAAAAATCTCAGTCAGCAAGCCCACTGTTTTCTGATTATGTGCTGGAAGATGAGATACCCCTATTCAAGAAGGGAGTGAGACAGAAAGCAGGTAACTATAGACCAGTTAGCTTAACATCTGTCATTGGGAAAATGTTAGAATCCATTATTAAGGAAGTAGTAGCAGGACATTTGGAGACTCATAATACAATCAAGGAGAGCCAACATGGTTTTATGAAGGGGAAATCGTGTCTGACAAGTTGATTAAGTTCTTTGAGGAAGTAACGGGCAGGGTGGATAAAGGGGAACCAATGGATGCAGTATATTTGGATTTCCAAAAGGCATTCGATAAGGTGCCACATAAAAGATTACTGCACAAGGTAAGAGCTCATGGTGTTGGGGGTAATATACTGGCATGGATAGAGGATTGGCTAACTAACAGAAAACAAAGAGTCGGGACAAAAGGGTCAATTTCAAAATGGCAATCTGTAATTAGTGGGGTGCCGCAGGGCTCAGTGCTGGGGCCTCAACTATTTACAATATATATCAAGGAACAGAGTGTCTTGTGGCCAAATTTGCTGATGATACAAAGATAGGTGGAAAAGCAAGTTGCGATGAGGATACAAAGTGTCTGCAAAGGGATATTGACAGGTTAGGTGAATGGGCAAAAATTTGGCAGATGGAATATAATGTGGGAAAATGTGAAGTCATCCACTTTGGGAGGAAAAATAAAAAATCAAAATATTATTTGAATGGAGAAATACTACAAAATGCTGCGGTACAGAGGGATCTGGGTGTCCTCGTACATGAAACACAAAAAGTCAACATACAGGTGCAGCAGGTAATCCGGAAGGCAAACGGAATATTGGCCTTTATTTCTAGGGGGATGGTGTATAAAAGCAGGGAAGTCATGCTACAACTGTACAGGGTGCTGGTGAGACCACACCTGGAGTACTGCGTACAGTTCTGGTGCCCTTATTTATGGAAGGACATACTTGCATTGGAGGCAGTTCAAAGAAGGTTCACTAGGTTGATTCCGGGTATGGAAGGGTTGTCTCATGAGGAAAGATTGAACAGGTTGGGTCTATACTCATTGGAGTTTAGAAGAATGAGAGGAGATCTTATTGAAATATACAAGATTCTGAGGGGACTCGATAGGGTAGATGCTGAGAGGATGTTACTCCTCATGGGGGAATCTGAAACTAGGGGGCATAGTCTCAGAATATGAGGTCACCCATTTAAGACGGAAATGAGGAGGAATTTCTTCTCCCAAAGGGTCGTGAGTCTTTGGAATTCCTTACCCCAAAAAGCTATGGAGGCTGAGTCATTGAATACATTCAAGGCTGAGTTAGACAAATTTTTGATCAGCAAGGGAGTCAAAGGATATGGGGAAAGGGTGGGAAAGTGGAGTTGAGGTAAAAATCAGCTCAGCCATGATTTCATTGAATGGCGGAGCAGGCTCGAGGGGCTGAATGGCCTACTCTTGCTCCTATCTCTTATGGTCTTATGGAGATTATTATTATTTTTTTTTTATTCGTTCACGGGATGTGGGCGTCGCTGGCAAGGCCGGCATTTATTGCCCATCCCTAATTGCCCTCGAGAAGGTGGTGGTGAGCCGCCTTCTTGAACCGCTGCAATCTGTGTGGTGACGGTTCTCCCACAGTGCTGTTAGGAAGGGAGTTCCAGTATTTTGACCCAGCGACAATGAAGGAACGGCGATATATTTCCAAGTCGGGATGGTGTGTGACTTGGAGGGGAACGTGCAGGTGGTGTTGTTCCCATGCGCCTGCTGCTCTTGTCCTTCTAGGTGGTAGAGGTCGCGGGCTTGGGAGGTGCTGTCGAAGAAGCCTTGGCGAGTTGCTGCAGTGCATCCTGTGGATGGTGCACACTGCAGCCACAGTGCGCCGGTGGTGAAGGGAGTGAATGTTTAGGGTGGTGGATGGGGTGCCAATCAAGCGGGCTGCTTTATCTTGGATGGTGTCGAGCTTCTTGAGTGTTGTTGGAGCTGCACTCATCCAGGCAAGTGGAGAGTATTCCATCCCTTGTAGATGGTGGAAAGGCTTTGGGGAGTCAGGAGGTGAGTCACTCGCCGCAGAATACCCAGCCTCTGACCTGCTCTCGTAGCCACAGTATTTATATGGCTGGTCCAGTTAAGTTTCTGGTCAATGGTGACCCCCAGGATGTTGATGGTGGGGGATTCGGCGATGGTAATGCCGTTGAATGTCAACGGGAGGTGGTTAGACTCTCTCTTGTTGGAGATGGTCTTTGCCTGGCACTTATCTGGCGCGAATGTTACTTGCCACTTATGAGCCCAAGCCTGGATGTTGTCCAGGTCTTGCTGCATGCAGGCTTGGACTGCTTCATTATCTGAGGACTGCTCCATTATCTTGTTACCAGCATATGGTCAGAAAATTTAGGCTACCATGTACAATCAGTTTAGCCATTTGATTAAAAGCATACAAACTATGAAATAGGTCACATAGCAATTACATAATCATTGAATGATTTTCGATATGTACCGAACTCACAACTTAAAGGAGAAAACAACAATGAAAATCTATAACTTAATTTTACCACATATTAAATGACACAGTAGAATTTCATTGTACAATAATTGAGTGACTAGAAAACAGGGTCAAAAATTCCATCGGTTTGAGTCCCCATTTCTAAATTTGTGAATTGCTCCAAATTTGCTATTTTATGCTGTTTAAACTCCTATAAAATCTGGTGTTGGGATGAAAGGATAGTACATATTTCTGGTAGTTACACCCAATGAAGTACAGTATTTCCTCTTTGTTTATCTTAAACATTAATCTTGATTTGTTTTATGTGCATTAGTGTGTTAATGTGAAAATACCCACTATTCAGATTTCAGCATATTCCTAAATCTTGTAGAGATGTAGCATGTGCCATCTATTAACATTATGATATGACACTTGCTGGTGGCAATCTGCTCATCATCCATGAAAAATAAAAATGCTTATCTCGTATCACTGACCAGCAAATTGGTGGATGATTGCTAGTAGGAATATTGACACACATGATGTTCATATTTGCATTTTGGAAAACAGTTGTAAAATTAATAATTTAGAAGTACTTTTCAAAATTAATACTTTTTTTGTGAAAACAACTACTTAAGAAATTTCAGACGTCAATTTTCAGTCCCCACTCATTAATCTGAAATAATAACTATTTGGGCTCCAAATATCCATGGGACATTGCATCTCAGTGTAAGTTCCAGGCAAAGAATTCTGCTGCTCCTCTGCTACTACCATTTAGTCCTCCTCACATAACCACTGTGGCTCACTCAATCCTACACCCTGAAGCTCATTAATTGCATTACCTGGGCTATATCGCTGTGTTGGTGCTTGCAGATGTTGACGCGAATGACCCAGGGCGTTGCAAGGTTTTGCCTTGTATTGGGCTTCTGGCAGTTGCTGCAGGCAACTCTTCCAGGCCTACTAGGACAGAAGAAGGACAAATGTTAGAATACTGGCTTCAAATCTCATCTTCAAGACTCCAATTATAAGATACTATGTGAGTGTGATGTTTGTGTTATGTAAACCTCTGTGGGAGTGAGTTGAGAAGGGAAACTAGGCATTAAGATCTGAATGGTACTAGCCATATGTTTGGGGGATGCCTGCAGCTTCCCCTTCTGAAGGCCTCTGTCAGGCTTATAATTTCTGACCTC
Organism: Heptranchias perlo; assembly: GCF_035084215.1. Taxonomy (NCBI): domain Eukaryota; kingdom Metazoa; phylum Chordata; class Chondrichthyes; order Hexanchiformes; family Hexanchidae; genus Heptranchias; species Heptranchias perlo. The sequence continues at coordinate 133,692,158 of NC_090325.1, forward strand.
CCTTTCAGTTCAGATCTGTTCTCTTGTATTCCGTGCCATCTGGGATAATTTTTTAGGAGAGATGTAAAATAGGTTACCGATTTGCTATCACCCATTTTACACTAAAAAAGTCAAAATTACTCCCATCTTTTCATGCAACCATTGAAGCAATCTTCAGATGTTGTAAGTTGAATGAACACATGTACAGAGACAGACACATATCCTGCCTGCAGCTGTCTTGTATGTCAGTAAGTTATCACATCATGTAGAGTGTGTTAGTGATTTAATGTATGAAACCATATGAAAATGTCTGTGTGCCAAGGGTTTCAATTGTAATTTGCAGCTTGAATGTGTGTACTGCTGGAGTTTGGGTGTGTGTAGTCAGCAACAGTGTGTAGGGCAGTGTCCTAGGCCCAACCATCTTCAGCTGCTTCATCAATGACCTTCCTTCCATCATAAGGTCAGAAATGGGGATGTTCGCTGATGATTGCACAGTGTTCAGTTCCATTTGCGACCCCTCAAATAATGAAGCAGTCCGAGCCCGCATGCAGCAAGATCTTGACAACATCCAGGCTTGGGCTCATAAGTAACATTCGTGCCAGGCAATGACCATCTCCAACAAGAGAGAGACTAACCACCTCCCCTTGACATTCAATGGTATTACCATCACCGAATCCCCCACCATCAACATTCTGGGGGTCACCATTGACCAGAAACTTAACTGGACCAGCCACATAAATACTGTGGCTACAAGAGCAGGTCAGAGGCTGGGTATTCTGCGGCGAGTGACTCACCTCCTGACTCCCCAAAGCCTTTCCACCATCTACAAGGCACAAGTCAGGAGTGTGATGGAATACTCTCCACTTGCTTGGATGAGTGCAGCTCCAACAACACTCAAGAAGCTCAACACCATCCAGGACAAAGCAGCCCGCTTGATTGGTACCCCATCCACCACCCTAAACATTCACTCCCTTCACCACCGGCGCACTGTGGCTGCAGTGTGTACCATCCACAGGATGCACTGCAGCAACTCGCCAAGGCTTCTTTGACAGCACCTCCCAAGCCCGCGACCTCTTCCACCTGGAAGGACAAGGGCAGCAGGTACATGGGAACAACACCACCTACATGTTCCCCTCCAAGTCACACACCATCCCGACTTGGAAATATATCGCCGTTCCTTCATCGTCGCTGGGTCAAAATCCTGGAACTCCCTTCCTAACAGCACTGTGGGAGAACCTTCACCACACGAACTGCAGCGGTTCAAGGTGGCGGCTCACCACCACCTTCTCAAGGGCAATTAGGGATGGGCAATAAATGCTGGCTTCGCCAGTGACGCCCACATCCCATGATCGAATAAAAAAAAGAGTCAGCAACAAAAGAGCTGTTAGATTGCATAAAGTTTTGGCATGACTAAATGTGGAACAGGTTGACGGGCAGCACTTTGTGGCATGCACTCTTGGGCCATGTACCTAGTAAATGGTATTACTGATACTGTCACCCTAGTGGCTTGCTTCAGATATGCAACCTGTGGATAGGGAACACAGCCGTGAGCTTGTTTATCACCTTGCCAGACATGGTGCACTTCTGGGAAAGGTGCTTTGTGGTGGCAAACAGGGTACTCTCCTCATACCCACTTGTTGCACCAGCATCTTCACTTCTTTGTTAGCCATAAAGCAGGGTGTTCTTGTGCTACAACACTCCATCATTTATCCACAGATTGCATATTCTGCCTTCGCATTTATTTTGACCACCACTGCTTTTTGATAGCTTTTTCATTTTATTCCATACAGTCATTGTCACAGGATCAAAATACATTTTAATATACTTCGAGCCTTTGTAAAGGTTGACATTTTTTTTACCACTTCAAATGATTGTAATCTTTTAAAATTTTACCAGCAATCTTTTAAGGGCTTTATTTATGAAATGTCCTGCCATCCTTACCTTGAGCAAACTTCCAACTCCAGGCCCAATATAGACCAGGAGCTTGCTATAAGTATTTAAATAGGTTTGATCCTGAAAGATTTGGCAGGGTCAGGCTTCATGGTAGTGAGCACAAATCATTCTGAAAGCTCAAGAGAATTCATCCCAGCTAGAATTAATGTTATATAGATGTTGACCACTTTTTGGGCTTCAGGTACGCTTCATAGTTAAGTGATTTATTAACGCTTTGACTTCTGAACACTTAGTAATTCCTTGATTTCATTATTTTCTTTGTAAATTTGTAATCAGTGCTTTAAGCCTGTTTTGTTTGTTTCCATTCAACTTATTGTATTGCTTTCGGCCAACAAAATTTGCATTGATGCAGATTTAGTTCAGTAAGATACAGGCCTTGCCAACCTATCTATCACAGACACGTCTGTCCACAATAGCATTGGTAAGAGTGGTTACTGCACAGCCTTGCCTTCACAGTGAGGATACTCTGCATCATGTAGTGTGGCTCTACCTCTATATTAAGTGGGATGGACTAAGGACAGATCGAACAGCTTAAAATTGGGCATCCTTGAGGCACAATGGTCATCAGCAGCAGAATTGTATACCACCATAATTTGTAATGTCATGGCCTGGCACATTCCTCACTACTGCATCAAGTCTGGAGATTAATCCTGATTCAATGAGGAGTATAGAGGAGAATGCCAGAAGCAGCAGAAGGCATACTTTAGAAAAAGTACCAACCCAATGAATCTACAACACGGAGCTGTCTGTTGCAGGTTAAAGACAGAATGGTCCTGCAACTAACTGATCAGAACAGAGCTCAGTAGCTCTACCACATCCAGTCACGAATGGTGATGGACAATCATGGAACTAATGGGAACAGAAGACCCCATGACCATTCCCATCCTCAACCATGGTGGCATGCCAAACGTGAATGCAAGAAGTGAACAATCTTACTTGACTTCCTCTTGGATGTCACTGTCCAACCAATTTGGTTCACTCTGCATTGTTGGATAATCCTTATCCTTTTACTTAAATGACAGGCACGTGGACCCAGGAGAGAGTTGTCTGATCAACAGTCTTTATTTATCAAAATGAATATGAAACCCAGCATAAGCAGTACTCATCAGATAGGCACCTTTATACTCATAAGCAACTGATTCATTGGGAATGCATGAACTAAGCGCTCTGACTGCTCACGGTTGGCCTTTCAGCAAGACCACTTAAGAGTCATTCCAGTTTCCCGATGTGCCCTACCTTTATACAATTTGGTATGTAAGGTTAACGCAAGGTTAGTATGCAATTACGCCAGCAGTCACGTCGACAACGTCCCCTTTTTGTGCCTGCGTACCGTGGCTCAAGCTATTTATTCTTTTTCAAACATTTCACATGCTCGAGCAGTTAGGCCGGCCTTGAGGGTCAACACTTTCTTATCTTTCCAGACATTTCACACACTCAAGCATCTGCAGACATGCTGGCACCAAGTTCTTTCTCAACAATTGATGCAACAGCAGTCAAAACTTCTGCTAACCCTATAATCACCAACTATTCCACCTTACTTACGACTCCTAACACTTTTCTTCATTACAACAGTGATTACACTTCAAAAGTACTTAATTGGCTGTAAGCGCTTTGGGACGTCCTGGGATGGTGAAAGGTGCTATATAAGTGCAAGTTCTTCTTCTTTCTAACACACATGACATAAAGTGCTGAATATACTGGACACAACAAAGGCTATGGGCCTGGCCAACAGCCTAGCTATGGTGCTGGCCCCTAGCCAAGCTATTCTAGTGCAGCTATGACACTGGCATCTACTCAATAATGTAGAAAATTGCCCAGGTATGTCCTATCCATAAAAAAACAGAACAAGTCTAATCCAGCAATTACCATCCCTTCAGCTTCCTCCCAATCATCACCAAAGTAATCAATAGTTCCATCAAGTGACACTGACGCTGTGACGTTCAGTTTGAGTTCTGCCAGGACCGCTCTGCTTCTGATCTTGTCACAGCTTTGCATGTAAGAGCTGAATACCACAGAAAAGCTGAGAGTCACTGCCCTCAACATCAAGGCAGCATTCAACCAAGTATGGCACCAAGGAGCCTGAGCAAAACTAAGGTCAGTGTGAATCAGTGGGAAAGCCCTCCAGTGGCTGAAGTCATTAGCCCAGACAGCCGCAGCCACTTTCCTGATGCACAGGAAGATGATTGTGACTGTTTGGGCCAATCATCATAGCCCCAAGATATTGTTGCTGGAGTTCTTCAACAGCTTCATCAGTGATCAGGAGTGGGGATGTTCACTGACTTTCTACAATGTTCAGCTCTATTCAACATCTATAAGGCTCCAGTCAGGAGTGTGATGGAATACTCATCACAGACAGAACTTGTTGAACCATCCAGAGCAAAGCTGGTCACTTGATCGACGCTCCTGCCACTGAACTCAGTAACCACCTCCTCAACCATTGGTATGTTGTGGCTGCAGTATGTACTATCTGAAGGATACACTACAGCAACTTGCAAAGCTTACTTTGACAGCACCTCCCAGCCCCACGATATCCACCATCAAGAAAGACAAGAGCAGTTCAATCATGGGAATACAATCGCCTATGAGTTCCCCTCCAAGTCGTACACTGATTTTGGACATCTATTGCCGTTTCTTCATTGTCGCTGGGTTATAGACCTGGAATTCCCTACCAAACACCATTGCGGGAGCACCATCACCTCAGCAGTTTAAGGAGAAGGCCCACCATCACCTTCTCAGGGCAAATAGGGATAAATGCGTCCTTGCCAGAATCGCTCACATTTTATTTTCCGAATAGATGCATGATTTTGCTCACGTTCACCCTCTCCTACAGACTGTCCTGCATATCTGCCTATTGTATCTAAAGCCTCCACTTCCTGCAGACTTGGGGTTTTCTGTGATGGTGGTCTTCCTCTGGTTGTCCTTCTCTGCCATTGGTTGTGTGCCTTTTTTCCTCTTGTTGGCCTTCTAAAGATGGAGTCTTGTGGTTTTGCACATCAGATAATCAAGCTAACAACAATAATTTAGGTTAATAACTTTATTGAACAGCACTGCGAAATGCCAGAAGAATTAATAGTTACCTCAATTTCCAGGAACCGGAATACAGTGGCTTCAGCATTCTATCTTCTCAAGTGTGTTCTGTTCAAACAGTCAATCGCAATACTACTTACATTTATATCGAACTAGCCTTGCTTTAACCAGAACCACAAAGGCATGTGATTATCACACGGGTACTGTTCCCTATCTGACTCCGCATGAGCTTGAGCACAGTGGTTGATCAAGGCAGAGAATGAACCTTTAACAGAGTGAGGACTTCCATCTGGGAATTTGGTGAGTGTGCGAATTAGACGCGGGGGGAAGGAGGTGCTAAGCGATTTAAACCAAGGGACTATAAACTAATCCATCAAATTTTAAAACTTAAACAAAAAAAATACATAAAATAAAAAGACTAAGTAATTACTAATTAATTCAAAATCAAGCTGAATCCATTTACTAAATATAATCTAGATCTCAAGTCATTCTGTTAGTCCTAGAAATAAACGACTGATTAAATAAATAAAAACTAGAAATGGCAATATAGGCTGTGTGTCGTGACTGTAATATGTGGGAGCCATGATGTGGAGATGCCGGTGATGGACTGGGGTGTACAAATGTAAGGAATCTTACAACACCAGGTTATAGTCCAACAGTTTTATTTGAAAATCACAAGCTTTTGGAGGCTTTCTCCTTCGTGAGGAGGAAGGAGAAAGCCTCCGAAAGCTTGTGATTTTCAAATAAAACTGTTGGACTATAACCTGGTGTTGTAAGATTCCTTACAGTAACATGTGGGAGTTTGCGGACAGTGAGACTGTCTCAGATTGTCACATCTGCAGTAAATGTGTCTGGCTTGAAACACTCCGGCTCAGAGTCTTTCAGCTGGAATGCGAGTTAAACATTAACACATAAGGGAGGGGGAGGTAGAGAAGGAGGTCCCGCAGATACTTGTCCTATTCAACAGGTACAAGGTACTTGATAACTGTGAGGATAAGGATAAAGGCTGCAGGGAGGATGGCCAAAATGCTAACCATGGCACTGTGGAGCAGGAGGCAGCCCAAGAATGGGGAGCAGCAGAAAAGAAAGGTTGTAGTCATAGGAGATTCTATAATCGGGGATAGATAGCATCCTCTGCAATTGCAACTGAGGGTTCAGGAGGATTTGTAACCTACTTGGTGCAAGGGTAAAGAAAACCTTGGAACAACTGGAGAGGAACTTGGAAAGGGAGAGGGAGGATCCAGTTGTCATGGTCCATGTTGGCACCAATGACATAAGGAAGAACAAGGAGGAGGACCTACTAAGGGAATATCAGAAGCTAGGAACTAAATTAAAAAGCAGGACCTCACAGGTGGTAATCTCAGGTTCACTATCCAAGCCAAGTGGTAATTGGCATAGGGATAGGCAGATCAGAAAGGTGAATGCATGGCTGAAAGAGTGGTTTGGGAAAGAGGGGTTCCATTTCCTGGGATACTGGCACCAGTACTAGGTCAAGGAACTGTACGCTGGGACAGGCGCCACCTCCACCTGAACTGGAATGGAACTAGAGTCCTAGCGGAAAGGATAAATAGTGCGGTGCATAAGGCTTTGAACTAGCAAGATGGGAAGAGGAATATGGTAGCAATAACTAACAAAAGCTTAAAGAAAAAAGAAACAGGAGATGAGAGTAAAGGTCAGACCGGGGTAAGGAATAAAGATAACATAAATGGTCAAGGAACAAATACAGTTATAAAACATAAGTACAAAAAGACAGTTAAAAAATAATGTAAAAGGAACAACTATTAAAGATGAATTAAACTGCCTGTACTGTAATAATGGCAGTAGAAAAAAGGGACATAACTAACATTAGGATAGAAATGGAATCCATTTGGATTGAAATAAAAGATAAGGGATCAATCATGCTAATAGGACTATACTACAGACCACCTAATAGTGGAAAGGAGGTGGCGGAAGAAATATGTAAGCAAATATGTGAAATGAGTAAAGGATATGGTTAAAATCTCCCATGATTATTATCCTATCTCCAATTAACTGGCAAGAAAAGGTAGTAAAAGGGGTCCAAGGAATGGAGTTTTTACAATGTGTGCAGAACTCCTTTCTTACCCAGTATGTAAAACGCCCAACAAGAGAGAAAGCACTGCTGGATCTGGTAATGGGAAATGAACCAGAGCAGACAAGAGAAGTAAGCATAGGGGAACATTTAGGCAGTAGTGATCACAACATAATAAGGTTAAGATGAAGATTGAGAAGGACATAAGTAAGACAAAGACGAAAGTAATAAATTGGAAAAACATAGAAATGTAGAAACATAGAAAATAGGAGCAGGAGTAGGCCATTCGGCCCTTCGAGCCTGCTCCGCCATTCAATATGATCATGGCTGATCCTCTATCTTAATACCATATTCCCGCGCTCTCCCCATACTCCTTGATGCCTTTTGTGTCTAGAAATCTATCTAGCTCCTTCTTAAATATATTCAGTGACTTGGCCTCCACAGCCTTCTGTGGTAGAGAATTCCACAGGCTCACCACCCTCTGAGTGAAGAAATTTCTCCTCATCTCAGTCCTAAATGTCCTACCCCATATCCTGAGCCTGTGACCCCTTGTTCTGGTCCCCCCAGCCAGGGGAAAGATCCTCCCTACATCCAGTCTGTCTATCCCTGTCAGAGTTTTATATGTTTCAATGAGATCCCCTCTCATTCTTCTAAAGGCTGAGTTGACCCAATCTCTCCTCATACAACAGTCCTGCCATCCCAGAAATCAGTCTGGTGAACCTTCGCTGCACTCCCTCTATGGCAAGTATAGCCTTTCTTAGGTAAGGAGACCAAAATTGCACACAATACTCCAGGTGTGGTCTCACCAAGGCCCCTTATAACTGCAGTAAGACATCCTTGCTCCTATACTCAAATCCTCTTGCAATGAAGGCCAACATACCATTACCTTCCTAACTCTTGCTGCACCTGCATGTTTGCTTTCAGTGGCTGGTGTACAAGGACACCCAGGTCCCTTTGTACATCAACATTCCTCAATCTATCACCATTTAAATAATACTGTGCCTTTCTGTTTTTCCTCTGAAGTGAATAACTTCACATTTATCCACCCCATACTGCACCTGCCTTGTATTTGCCCACTCACCCAACTTGTCTAAATGGCCTTGAAGCCTCTTTACATCCTCCTCACAATTCACGATCCCACCTAGTTTTGTGTCGTCAGCAAACTTGCAAATATTACATTTGGTTCCCTCATCCAAATCATTGATATATATTGTGAATAGCTGGGGCCCAAGCACTGATCCCTGCAGCACACCACTAGTCACTGCCTGCCACCTCGAAAAAGACCCTTTTATTCCTACTCTCTGTTTCCTGTCTGTTAACCAATTTTCAATCCATGCCAGTATATTACCACCAATCTCATGTGCTTTAACTTTGCACTCTACCCTCTTATGTGCGAATTTATCAAAGGCCTTCTGAAAAAAAATCTGATTTTAAGGGGATGAGAATGGAACTGGGGAAAATAAATTGGAAACATTTACTGATAAACAAAGAAATAGAACAGCCGTGGGAAACATTTAAAATGGTGATCAGTAGAGTCCAGAAGAAATATATCCAACTAAAAAGCAAGAACAAACTACCCAGTAATAATACACCATGGATGAATAGAGAAATAAGGGCAAAATTGAAACTAAAGAAAAAGACATACACTAAGTACATAGGTAACAAAGGAGAAGATGACAAAAGGGAATACGTAAAGGTTAGGAAAGAAGTTTAAAATAAACAATTAGGAAGGCAGAGAGAAACCATGAAATTAAATAATCAAGGAAAAATAATAAAGTATTCTGCAGACACATAAATAACAAAAGAAAAATCAGGATAGGGATAGGGCCAATAAGGGATACACATGATAAACTCACAGGTAATGACACTGAAATGGCAGAAATATTAAATAATTACTTTGCCACAGTACCAGGGAGACGAACATGGTGGACATGGGAAATGAACCAGAACATTAGAAGAAGAGATCTAAAAAGATATAAAGACATTTAAGATAGAAACGGGGGAGATAATTGATAAACTAATCAAATTTAGAGAGGATAAAACCCCTGGTCTGAGTGGATTGCATCCGCACATATTAAGATATCAGGGAACAGATAGCAGAGGCACTATTACAAATATATAAAAATTCAATAGAAAAGGGAATAGTGCCAGAGGACTGCTGGACAGCTAATGATATTCCTATATTTAAAAAGGGAGATAGAACCAGTCCAGCGATCTATAGACCAATTAGCTTAACGTCAGTGGTAGGAAAGATAATGGAATCCTTACTCCATTGTAATAGAAAAATATCTTGGAAACTGAAAATATTACAAAGAATAGTCAGCACGGATTTCAAAAGGGAAAGTCGTGCTTGTCTAACATTATTGAAATCTCTGAGGAAGTAACAGAAAGGTAGACAAGGGTAATGTAGTAGATGTAATATATTTGGATTTCATAAGGCCTTCGATAAGGTACCGCCTAGTAGACTCATCACTAAGGTGAGAGTGTGTGGAGTCAGGGGACAAGTAGCAGAATGGATAGCAAGCTGGCTCCAAAACAGAGAGTAGGGGTTAAAGGTAGTTACTCATACCAACAGATGATGGGACGTGGTGTTCCACAAGGATCCGTGCTGGGACCACTGTTGTTCACCGTTTACATAAACTATTTGGACTCAGGAATCGGAAGTACAATTTCAAAATTTACGGACGACACCAAATTGGGGGATGTAGTTAATACCAAGGAGGACTGTGACAAAATACAGGAAGACATTAATAAACTGGCAGAATGGGAGTGTAATTGGCAAATGAATTTCAATGAGCATGCCAGAAATAATTGTGAATCAAGAGGTGAAAGGGAGGGAGGAACTTACGTATTTGGCAAATAAATTTTAATATAGATAAGTATGAGGTGTTACATTTTGGTAGGAAGAATAAGGGGGCCACAAACTGCTTGGATAATAAGGGGAAAATTGGTTAAGGGTCCGTTCTGGGGATGTTAGCACGATGCGCTAAAACCCCGTGCCCGACGGACCCTGGGCAGTCAAGATGCAAGTTTGGTCCCAAGGGAGCATTTACCTGCAATCGGCGTTCCTTTCCAGGCCTTGTACGTGGAATGAATGCAATTCGCACTTTCCACCACCAGAGGGAGCGTAATCTCTTAAAGGGAGGATGTTTCTTAGAAATCTCTTAAAGGTAGCTTATTTGCTGAAAATAGCAGTCTACTGTCTGCATGGAGTCTGAACAGAGATCAGACATCGCACACGTAAAACACAAATGCAGATCCCATCCCTATGTTTACACACTGATGAGTTATGTTAAAACATTGAATAGAGGTTGCGCATTATTAAATCCCACATCCTCCAATCTGCACACCAGACCTCACCAATCTGCTGACCTGAGTTGGTACCAGGCCTGCGAGAGCGCATGCACCAAGGTTCTCTGCTGATGCACTAGAGAACTTGGGTGCAAGAGGTGGACAGAAGGAGAGACATCCTATATCCGCAGTGGGTGGGGTGGGGGTGGGGGTGGGGGTGGGGGTCAGCAAGAGGCCCTCCAGACATATACTCAAACGACAGTGGGAGGATGAAGTCAATGGCTGGTGCACAGCATCATGAACATGGATGCAGTGCAGGAAGAAGTTCAATGCTTTGACATGAGTGGGCAAGGTGAGTGAGGTCAACAGTCAAGTGACATCTACCAACTGCACCACGCATTACACCCCCCATCTCCCACATACCAATAAACTCTTTCCATCAGATGCTTCCTCCCGCCCTTACACATTACCACTGTTTCAAGCTGCCCACCCACAACTCACAGGCCACACACACTGGCAGCTATTCAAACATGACAGGCTCATCACCCAGGCACATGCCTCGCTTTCTTGCAGGAGAAAGTGGCGCATATCAAGAGGCAGCAAGTGGCAGTGGCATTTAGCCCCTCGAGCCAGTTCTACCATTCAGTGCGATCATGGTGGACCTGTGACCTAATTCCAAATACCCGCCTTAGCCCCATATGCCTTAATACCCTTGGTTCACAGAAATCTATCAATCTCAGATTTAACATTCACAAGTGAGCTAGCATCAACTGCCGTCTGTAGAAGAGCGTTGCAAACGTCTCGCACCGTTTGCGTGTAGAAGCATTTCCTAACTTCACTCCTGCACGTTCTGGCTCTAAATGTTAGGCTATGTCCCCGCGTCCTAGTATTGAAGTCTAGGAGAACTCCAAAAACGGTTACAAATGTCTCTGCACCCAGAGGCAATAATCCAGCCACTAACCTGTAAATCCTGCATGGTCCCTTTAAATAGCGCCGGTGGGGGGTCCTCCAGGCACTCCAAGACACATTCAGATGGTCGGGGTTAAGACTGTACGTTGAGTTGAGTGTTAAGTCCCAAAATGGTGTGTATCACTTTAAATCAGCGTTGCACACTAATTGAAGCCATTTTCTCCCTACTTTAGATGATTCCAGCGTTTCTTATCTGCGCCTGCGTAATCTCCTATACCAAGATGGGGTCTGGCGCACGTCACGCAGGAAACGTGCGTGCGCATCCAAGACGCCATCTTGAATGTCGGAGAGGCCGTGTAGCGCCGAAACAACGGGCGCTACATGGCCCAATTTAGCACCCTAAGAATCTAAATGGGGGTAGAGGCGCAGAAGGATCTGGGGGTATGGATACACAAATCACAGAGTAGCGATGCAGGTTAATAAGGCCATTTTTAAAAAAAAGCAAAGCAAGGACTTGAGTTCATTTCCAGAGGGATAGAATTGAAAAGCAGAGATGTTACGTTAAACTTGTATCGAACTTTGGTTCAACCACTGGTCTAACCAAATCAAATTTTGGTTGGAGTACTGTGAACAGTTCTGGTCTCCATATTATAAAAAGGATATGGAGGCACTGGAGAAGGTGCAAATAAGATTTACTCGGATGATACCAAAACTGAGAGGTTATATGTATCAGGAAAGATTAAACAGGCTTGGGGCTCTTTTCTCTAGAAAAGAGATGACTGAGGGGTGACCTGATAGAGGACTTTAAGATTATGAAAGGGCTTGATAGGGTAGATGTAGAGATGTTTCCACTTGCGGGGGAGGCCAGACTAAGGACCATAAATAGTCACCAATAAATCCAGTAGGGAATTCAGGAGAAACTTCTTTACCCAGAGAATGGTTAGAATGTGGCACTCGCTACCACAAGGCGAAGTTGATGAGACTAGCATTTAAGGGGAAGATAGATGAACACATGAGGGATAAAGGGAGAGAAGGAAATGCTGATAGGGTTAGATGAAGTAGGGAGGGAGGAGGCTCGTGTGGAGCATAAAATTGGTCCTGTTGGGCTGAATGTCCTGTTTCTGTGCTGTACATTCTATGCATAAAAGATTATCTGTTTATACATTCTCTTTATACACAACTGATGCAGAAGTGAGTCAGAACTTTAGGTTACTATCAGATACTTGCATAGACATTGCAGCTTTAACAAAGCAGCGACTTCACCCTGATAACAGTAACTGTTTTACTGGTAAAAATTGTCCAGTATTCTAGGAAAAATGAATAGCACAACAATTGGACTAAAATCCAGAGTCATGAGTTCAAATCCCGCCACGGCAGCTGGCGAATTTAAATTCAATTAATTAATTAAATTCAATTAATTAAATAAAAAAAAAATCTGGAATTAAAATACTAGTATCAGTAATGATGGCCATGAAACTACCGGATTGTCATAAAAACCCATCTGGTTCACTAATGTCCTTTAGGGAAGGAAGCCTGCCGCCCTTACCCGGTCTGGCCTATATGTGACTCCAGACCCACAGCAATTTGGTTGATTCTTAATTGCCCTCTGAAATGGCCTAGCAAGCCACTCAGTTGTAAAATCTCGCTACGAAAAGTCATAATAAGAATAAAACCGGACGGACCACCCGGCATCGGACCACTAGGCACCGGACACGACAACGGCAAAACACCAAGCCCAGTCGACCCTGCAAGGTCCTCCTTACTAACATCTGGGGACTTGTGCCAAAATTGGGAGAGCTGTCCCACAGACGAGTCAAGCAACAGCCTGACATAGCCATACTCACAGAATCATATCTTTCAGCCAACGTGCCAGACTCTTCCATCACCATCCCTGGGTATGTCCTGTCCCACCGGCAGGACAGACCCACCAGAGGTGGCGGTACAGTGATATACAGTCAGGAGGGAGTGGCCCTGGGAGTCCTCAACATTGACTCTGGACCCCATGAAATCTCATGGCATCAGGTCAAACATGGGCAAGGAAACCTCCTGCTGATTACCACCTACCGTCCTCCCTCAGCTGATGAATCAGTCCTCCTCCATGTTGAACACCACTTGGAGGAAGCACTGAGGGTAGCAAGGGCACAAAATGTACTCTGGGTGGGGGACTTCAATGACCATCACCAAGAGTGGCTCGGTAGCACCACTACTGACCGAGCTGGCCGAGTCCTGAAGGACATAGCTGCTAGACTGGGCCTGCGGCAGGTGGTGAGCGAACCAACATGAGGGAAAAACTTACTTGACCTCGTCCTCACCAATCTACCTGTCGCAAATGCATCTGTCCATGACAGTATTGGTAGGAGTGACCACCGCACAGTCCTTGTGGAGATGAAATCCCGTCTTCGCACTGAGGACACCATCCAATGTGTTGTGTGGCACTACCACCGTGCTAAATGGGATAGATTCAGAACAGATCGAGCAGCTCAAAACTGGGCATCCATGAGGCGCTGTGGGCCATCAGCAGCAGCAGAATTGTATTCCAGCACAATCTGTAACCTCATGGCCCGGCATATTCCTCACTCTACCATTACCAACAAGCCAGGGGATCAACCCTGGTTCAATGAGGAGTGTAGAAGAACATGCCAGGAGCAGCACCAGGCGTACCTAAAAATGAGGTGCCAACCTGGTGAAGCTACAACTCAGGACTACATGCATGCTAAACAGCGGAAGCAACATGATATAGACAGAGCTAAGCGATTCCACAACCAACGGATCAGATCAAAGCTCTGCAGTCCTGCCACATCCAGTCGTGAATGGTGGTGGACGATTAAACAACTAACGGGAGGAGGAGGCTCTGCAAACAACCCCATTCTCAATGATGGCGGAGTCCAGCACGTGAGTGCAAAAGACAAGGCTGAAGCGTTTGCAACCATCTTCAGCCAGAAGTGCCGAGTGGATAATCCATCTCAGCCTCCTCCCGATATCCCCACCATCACGGAAGCCAGTCTTCGGCCAATTCGATTCACTCCACGTGATATCAAGAAATGGCTGAGTGCACTGGATACAGCAAAGGCTATGGCCCCCGACAACATCCCAGCTGTAGTGCTGAAGACTTGTGCTCCAGAACTAGCTGCGCCTCTAGCCAAGCTGTTCCAGTACAGCTACAACACTGGCATCCACCCGACAATGTGGAAAATTGCCCAGGTATGTCCTGTCCACAAAAAGCAGGACAAATCCAATCCGGCCAATTACCGCCCCATCAGTCTACTCTCAATCATCAGCAAAGTGATGGAAGGTGTCGTCGACAGTGCTATCAAGCGGCACTTACTCACCAATAACCTGCTCACCGATGCTCAGTTTGGGTTCCGCCAGGACCACTCGGCTCCAGACCTCATTACAGCCTTGGTCCAAACGTGGACAAAAGAGCTGAATTCCAGAGGTGAGGTGAGAGTGACTGCCCTTGACATCAAGGCAGCATTTGACCGAGTGTGGCACCAAGGAGCCCTAGTAAAATTGAAGTCAATGGGAATCAGGGGGAAAACTCTCCAGTGGCTGGAGTCATACCTGGCACAAAGGAAGATGGTAGTGGTTGTTGGAGGCCAGTCATCTCAGCCCCAGGGCATTGCTGCAGGAGTTCCTCAGGGCAGTGTCCTTGGCCCAACCATCTTCAGCTGCTTCATCAATGACCTTCCCTCCATCATAAGGTCAGAGATGGGGATGTTCGCTGATGACTGCACAGTGTTCAGTTCCATTCGCAACCCCTCAGATAATGAAGCAGTCCGAGCCTGCATGCAGCAAGACCTGGACAACATCCAGGCTTGGGCTGATAAGTGGCAAGTAACATTCGCGCCAGATAAGTGCCAGGCAATGACCATCTCCAACAAGAGAGAGTCTAACCACCTCCCCTTGACATTCAACGGCATTACCATCGCCGAATCCCCCACCATCAACATCCTGGGGGTCACCATTGACCAGAAACTTAACTGGACCAGCCATATAAGTACTGTGGCTACGAGAGCAGGTCAGAGGCTGGGTATTCTGCGGCGAGTGACTCACCTCCTGACTCCCCAAAGCCTTTCCACCATCTACAAGGCACAAGTCAGGAGTGTGATGGAATACTCTCCACTTGCCTGGATGAGTGCAGCTCCAACAACAGTCAAGAAGCTCGACACCATCCAAGATAAAGCAGCCCGCTTGATTGGCACCCCATCCACCACCCTAAACATTCACTCCCTTCACCACCGGCGCACTGTGGCTGCAGTGTGTACCATCCACAGGATGCACTGCAGCAACTCGCCAAGGCTTCTTCGACAGCACCTCCCAAACCCGCGACCTCTACCACCTAGAAGGACAATGGCAGCAGGCGCATGGGAACAACACCACCTGCACGTTCCCCTCCAAGTCACACACCATCCCGACTTGGAAATATATCGCCGTTCCTTCATTGTCGCTGGGTCAAAATCCTGGAACTCCCTTCCTAACAGCATTGTGGGAGAACCGTCACCACACGGACTGCAGCGGTTCAAGAAGGCGGCTCACCACCACCTTCTCGAGGGCAATTAGGGATGGGCAATAAATGCCGGCCTTGCCAGCGACGCCCACATCCCGTGGACGAATAAAAAAAAAAAATACTGGTCATCTTAACCGAATCTCACTGGTATAAAGCAAAAATTTTACCATGTCAACACTGGAATAATTTGTAATGTTATAACAAGCAGTACAAGGTTTGTGACATATATATTTATCGATGGTCATATTGTTCAGACTAGCCAAAGGGCCGACACTATGCTTTGGAGGCAGAGAAGATAATCTTGCAGGCATGTGAGTGTCATGGAGACTTGTCCCATATGAAGTCATGCATGCCATGATGATGAGCGATAAAGATGCTTAGTGCCTTTCAAGAAATGCCCTTGAAAACTAGTAGTGGCACACACATATAGAGGGAGCAGAGGGGTGTGTGAGAGGTGAGCGGCCCACACATAGAGGGAGCGGAGAGGGCAGGAGCGGATCTGGGAAATTAAAAAAATGTCAAAAAGTGATGTCACAGGACCAGAGGCGGTGATTGGTTGGTAATACATTTTTTTCCGTTCTCTAAGCTCGGGGAGTAGTTTGAACTAGGAACCTATAAATTGCTAATAGTTTATTAAATTAATAACTTAGATTAGATAAATGAGTTAGTTTAAAAAATAACTAAAAATAAACCAAGTGAATTTATTACATAAAAACTTTAAGTAAATAAATTAAACAAGGTTAGATAGAGATGGCAGTACAGGTGATGTGCCGTAACTGCAGCATGTGGGAGTTTGTGATCCCAGGCAACCACATCTGTAGTAAGTGTCAGTAACTCAAGGAAGTTCGGCTCAGAGTTATTGAGCTGGAGTCCGCAGACATTGCGATGCATCAGGAAGGGGGAGAGTTACCTGGACACTTTGACTCAGGATGCAGTCACATCCTTTAGTGGTTTAGATTTGCTTAGTGGTCAAGGATAGGGGGATGTGACTGCGAGTCAGGTAGGTAAGGGGACCCCAGATACAGTGGTGGAGGAGCCTCAGCCTTTGTCCTTGTCCAACAGTTACAAGTTACTTGTTACCTGTAAAGGATGAGAACAAAGACTGCAGGGAAGATGGGCAAATTGAACATGGCACTGTAGTACAGGAGGCCATTCAAGTGGGGTGACCGAAAAGGAATGTGGTAGTGTTTGGGGATGGTATAGTCAGGGATAGATACCGTTCCCTGCAGCCACGACCGGGAGTCCTGAAGGCTGTGTTGCCTGCCCGGTGCCAGGGTTAAGGACATTTCCTTGTGGCTGGAGAAGGAGGGGGAGGATCCAATTGTCATGGTCCACATAAAAACCAACGAGACCGGTAGAACTAGGAATGAGGTCTGCTGCTGGAGTTTGAGGAGCTAGGGTCAAAATTAAAAAGCAAAACCTCAAAGATAATAATCTCTGGATTACAACCTGAGCCATGGACAAATTGGCATAGGGACCAACAGATTAGATAGTTAAATGCATGGCTGAAAGACTGGTGTGGGAAGCAGGGGTTTCAATTCATGTGGCACTAGCACCAGTACTGGGGAAAGGGGGAGCTGTTCCATTGGTACAGGCTCCACTTAAACCGGGCTGGGACCAGTGTCCTGGTGAATCAAATAACTAGGATGCTAGATAGAGCTTTAAACTAATAAGAAGTGGGGAGAGTTCAGGTAAGGGTAAATTTATAAGTCTAAAGAGAAAGTCAAGGCTGTAGACCAGAGTAACGATTTGGGTAAAAACAAAGAGTGTGTCAGGAAGGGACAGAGAATTTAACAAAGGTAATAGGGCATTAGTGACTAGGTTCACATCGGAAAAATGGTTATAAGTTAAAATTAAAGGCGCTATATCTGAAATTACGAAGCATTCGTAACAAGATAGATGAATTAATGGCACAAATAGAGATAAATGGGTTTGACCTAGTAGCCATCACTGAGATGCGGTGGCAGGGTGACCAGGGTTGGGAACTAAATCTTCCAGTGTACTTGACTTTTAGAAAAGATAGGCAAAATGGAAAAGGAGGTAGTGGGGTGGGGGTGGGGGGTAGTCCTAATAAAAGAGGACGAGATAAAGGCAGTAGTGAGAAAGGATCTTAGCTCAGAAAATCAGAATGTAGAATTAGTATGGGTGGAGATAAGAAATAACAAGGGGCAGAAAGCATTGGTGCGGGTAATTTATAGTCCCCTAACAGCAATTATAGCATTGGACAGAGTGTAAATCAGGAAATTAGAGGAGCATGTAGCAAGGGTAATGCAATAATCGAGGGGGATTTTAATCTTCATATAGACTGGGCAAACCAAATTGGCAAAAGTAGTTTGGAGGACAAGTTCATGGAATGCATTGGAGACAGTTTTCTAGAGCAATATGTCAAAGAACCAACTAGGGAACAGGCTATTTTAGATCTAGTATTGTGTAATGAAACGGGGTTAATTAATAATCTTATAGTTTAATGATCCTCTGGGGCAGAGTGATCATAATATGATAGAATTTCATATTGAGTTTGAGAGTGATGTAGTTAAGCCTGAAACTAGGGTCTTAAATTTAAGCAAAGCCAATGACGTAGGTATGAGGGACGAGATGGCTACCGTAGATTGGGAAATTAGATTAAAAGGTATGACCGTAGATAAGCAACGGTGAACTTTTAAAGAAATATTTCATAATTCTCAACAAATATACATTCTCTTGAGGAATAAAAACTCCACAGGAAAAGTGATCTAACCGTGTTTAACTAGAAAAGTTAAGGATAGTATTAGATTAAAAGAAGAGGCTTATAATGTTGCCAATAACCAGAATAGTAAGCCTGAGGATTGGGAGGGTTTTAGAATTCAGCAAAGGATGACCAAGAAATTGATAGTGAGAAAATTGAATGAGAGTAAACTAGCAAGAAATATAAAAACAGATTTTAAGAGCTTCTACAAGCATATTTAAGGAAGAGATTAGTGAAAGTAAACATAGGTCCCTTAAAGGTATAGACTGGAGAAATGATAATGGGGAATAAGGAAATGGCAGAGATGTTAAATAAATATTTTATATCTGTCTTCACAGTGGAAGACAAAAATAGTGAGAGTGAGGAACTTAAAGTAATTAAGATTAGCAAAGAAAAACTACTAGAGAAATTAATGGGACTAAAAGCTGACAAATGCCCTGGACATGATGGCATGCATCCTAGGGTTTTAAAAGAGGTGGCTGCAGAGATAATGGATGCATTGGTTTTGCTCTTCCAGAATTCCCTAGATTCTAGAATGGTCCCCGTCGATTGGAAGGTAGCAAATGTAACCCTGCTATTCAAGAGAGGATGGAGAGAGAAAACCGGGAATTATAAGCCAGCTGGCTTGACATTAATAGTAGGGAAAATGCTAGAATCTATTATTAGGGATGTAGTAACAGGTCATTTAGAAAATCATAATATGATTAGGCAGAGTCAGCATGGTTTTTTGAAAGGGAAGACGTGTTTGACAAATCTATTAGTTTTTTGACTGTGTCATGAGCAAGATAGATAAGGGGGAACCAGTGCATGTAGTATATTTGGATTTTCAAAAGGCTTTCGATAAGGTGCCACATAAGAGGTTGTTGCACAAGATTAGGTCTCATGGGATTGGGGGTAATATATTAGCATGGATTGAGGATTGGTTAACGGACAGGAAACAGAGTAGGAATAAACGGGTCATTCTTGGGTTGGCAGGTTGTAACTAGTGGGGTGCCGCAAGGATCGGTGCTTGGGCCTCAGCTGATTACAATCTTTATCAACAACTTAGATGAGGGGACCAAGTTATCCAAGTTTGCTGACTATACAAAGGTAGGTGGTAAAGTAAGCTGTGAGGTGGATGCAAAGAGGCTGCAAAGGGATATAGACAGGTTAAGTGAGTGGGCGAGTAGGTGGCAGATGGAGTATAATGTGGGGAAATATGAAATTATCCACTTTGGTTGGTAGATAGATTAGAAAAGCAGAATATTTTTTAGAAGGTGAGAGACTAAATAATGTTGGTAGTCTGAGGGATTTGGATATCTTTTACATGAATCACAAAAAGTTAGCATGCAGCTACACCAAGCAATTAGGAAGGCAAATGGTATGTTCGCCTTAATTGCAAGGGTGTTGGAATTTAAGAGTAAGGAGGTCTTGTTGCAATTATATAGGGCTCTGGTGAGACCACACCTGGAGTACGGTGTACAGTTTTGGTCTCCTTACCCAAGGAAGAATATACTTGCCTTAGAGGCAGTGCCACAGGCTGACAGCTGCAATGGGATGAGAGGGTTGTCTTATGAGGAGCGATTGAGTAGAATGGGCCTATATTCTCTGGAGTTTAGAAGAATGAGAGGTGATCTCATTGAAACATATAAAATTCTTAGAGGGCTTGACAAGGTAGATGCTGAGAGGTGTTTCCCCTGGCTGGAGAGTCTAGAACTAGGAGTCATAGGGCCCGATTTTAGCACCCGCTACCGGGTGCGTTCTCAGTGGGGGGGCCCCCGAAAATCCCGAAATCCAGGTGCGGGACCGGATCGCGCCTCGATCCCGCCCACTTCCGGGTTCCCCGATGACGCGCCGGGGTGCGCGCGCAGCCCCCGCTGGTGGGAATCCCGCAGGCAATTAAAGCCAGCGGGATGCCACTTGAGAGTATTTACTTTGCTTGTTCAGGTCATTAACTGACCTGATTAAGGGACTGTGTGTGATTTTGGATAAACATGGGACTGTTTCACACACTGAGGGAAACACTCCCAGTTGAAATGGACGTGTTGCAGCTGTCAGCCTGTGGCAGCTGCAAAGGTCCATTTGACAGCGGGGGGGGGTGGGGGGGGGAGACCCTCAGCCATTGCAGGAGGCCGCTCTGTCACTTGGGACAAAGTTTGGCCTCCACCACCCTCCTCCTGATGGTCGAAGTCACCAACCTGCACACTTACCCCGGGGTCCGGAGACATGTACCTACCTTGCGGACCCCCTCAGATGTACATCTTGCGGATGGGGGCCGCCGTAGCTGCAGTCATGACCTCCTCGGAGGGCGAGCAGCATCACCAGCCTCACCAGCCTCGCCATCCACCTCTGACACGTGGAGCTCCACAACAGAGTGCTGTGACACATCCACCTGTACAGCAGGAGGGAGGGCTACCGCAGAGAGAGATGCGTCGCAGAGGGCACTACCCTTGCCACAGGTTCCACAGACCGAGGCTCAGCCTCCTGGACCTCTCTGAGCAGCAGTGCACACGGAGGCTCAGAGTCAGTCGACATGTAGCCGTGGACATCTGCAGCCTCTTTCATGCCGAGCTGCTCCTGGCTGGCCCGTGCACCATCTTCCTACCTGTCGCTGTCAAAGTCACCACTGCCCTCCCGAACTTCTGCTCCATTGCCTTCCAGGGTGCAACCGGGGACATCGCCGATGTCTCTCAGTCGTCTGCACAGAAGAGCCCTGCAAATACACCTACACCCACTCTGCAGTGACACACTGGGTGGCATCAGTGGTGGGTCCTCATAGGGGTACCCAGGAGCGGGCATTATTGCACAAACCGGACAGGATTCACGAAGACATGGCAGCAGTGGTGCCAATATAATGTGTGATGTGAGTTTTTCTTTAATTCAATAGAAGTAAGAACCATGACAAACCCTCAAACACCCTTGTGCATCCCCTTCATGCTCATGACACGTTTGCCTTACGCTGCCTACTGCACATATGTGATGCATGCCCTGTGGCTGCAGCACAGGTGGTGGCAGGTTGAGTGAGGCTGGCCGTGAGAGAGATGCACGAGAGGGTGAGTATGGGATAGAGCCATGAGATTGCATGAGGATTGGGTTGCGTGGTAGTGGCGGGGTGAGTACTGGCGAGGTGAGTAGGTGCAGGTAAGATGAGGATGAGATTTGAGTGGGTATGAGGGGTGATGTTACAGAGTAGTGTTGGCAGTGCCGAAGGAGGTGTGGGGTGGGGGCAGTGTTGTGGCAGACGGAGTGTAGGGGAAAGACTACGTGTTCTCACTGTGGCTGACCTACTGAGGTCATTGGAGCGCCTCCTGCACTGTATGCAGGTGGGCGATATGTTGGTGGCGCTGGTGACCTCCTCTGCCACCTCGAGCCAGGCCTTGGTGGCAGAGGCAGACCGCTTCCTCCCGCCCGCCGGGTGGAAGATCTCTGTCCTCCCCCTCCTCCTCACCCCATCTAATGATACCTGGGGTGAGGCATCATTAAACTGGGAGTAGCCTTCCCCCTGGGCTGCTCCATGCTGTAATTTTTGCTGTTTGTGGCAGCATCTGTCAGTGGAGGACTGCCCCTTTAAATAGAGCGCCTCCAGCTGACAGATCTTACTGCGCATGTGCAGCCCGCCCGACGCGCAGATCAGCAGCGGGGAACCCGGAGGAGCAGGTAAGTGAATCCAATTAGTGTGTTGCCTGCTGCAATCGCGCGGGAAACCCACTAATTTCACCGGGTGCGTTTTTAACGCGCCCGCTGGCCCACCCGCCGAAAACCCGCACCCCTGGTAAAATCGGGCCCATAGTCTCAAGATAAGGACCGAGATGAGGAAAGATTTCTTTACTCAGGGTTGTGAATCTTTCGAATTCTCTATCCCACAGGGCTGTGAATGCTCACTCATTGAGTATCTTCAAGTCTGAGATCGATAGATATTTGACACTATAAGGGAATCAAGGGATATGGGGATAGGGTGGGAAAGTGGAGTTGAGGTTGAAGATCAGCCATGATCTTATTGAATGGCGGAGCAGGCTCGAGGGGCCATATGGCCTACTCCTGCTCCTATTTCTTATGTTTTTCTGTTCTTTGCCAAAGTGAGGCCCAGTCACCTCCTTTTGCAGTTGTGGATATGTGGGTACCTGTAAGTGGGCATAGAGCCATTCTTGTGCAACCTGTCTCACCTGCCATCCCTTCACTAGCCGCCCTCTTCCTCCAAACACCTCACAATGGGGAATACTAATTAGAGCACCCACTGAGGGCTGTAGCAGTGTTTTGGAAAAATAAATAATTAAATAAAACAATTAGTATTAAGGCTTCTGAGAACCTACATGCCCAGGAGAAAAAAATTATAAAAGAGCCATAAATGGTCTCAAAACAGCAAAGTAAGTTTTTATTTTGGTCCCTTAAATTTAGCTGTTCAACTCAACTCCTAGCAACTTTGAATACCCAGTTATATTGGGCGCTGTTTTAGGTTACCACAGCAATGCCACTCCTGTGCTATTTAAGCATGCTAATGATACTATCGCCTGTTTCCAATGGGAGATTGCTCTGTCCGCCTCTGCTCTAATGGAAATATACGTCAAACACTTTTCAGGTAGAGATCCTGCATAATACATTTCTGCCCATTTTTCTTTATTGTTATGTCCAGAAGCAGGCACTAATAGGTGTGGTCCGATGAGGAAAATCAGAACCTGTACATCATATTCATTTAAATATATATGCAGTACCACATGTGATGTCATGCAGTTGACATTAGTGTCTTTTAAAATTTATTTTGTGCCCCTACCCCCCAAATTTGCAAAGATGCCAATGACCTTTTTAAAAATAAATGTAGTTCTGGTCATTGTTCATAGGAAGTTTAAGCTGCTAGTAAAATTTAGCACTGATGTAAATTGCTAAACATATTTCTCTGTCCTCACATGGAAATAGTTGATATTAGTTTTTTGTCAGTGGACTGCAATTGGTGGCAAATTGTTTCACCAAATGGAAAAATTGGAGAATGAATTAGCAAATACCACTCCAGTCAGTAATTTCAAGTTTAACATAGATAGGCCTGAAAGGAAATTGTTTGCCCATCCTCTCCGACTGGGAATGCTATGTGTGACGGGAGGTAGGACCTAAAGGAAGGGAAAAATATAATTAAAGGTGTTGGGCTGAATAGCTGTCATGTGAGAAAATAGTTTTTCTTTCATTTTACCTGCCAATCAATTTCCATAGAGAAATGTCTTCAATGAGTGATGTCAGCAGCCTCTGGAACGAAGAACAGTTGGAATGAAATTCAAAATTATTTTAGGCAGGCAAATTTTGAATAATTACCTGGCATCAAAGTCACAAGCCTGGTCATTTTTAAATGGCACTTTGATAACAATTCCCAGCATATTTTGGGGCTTTTAATTCATAGCAACCTAGTTGAAATGTAACTGTGTAGATTTTTAATTGGTGCCCTAACTTTGTGTTTTTAACATATCCTGGGGTGAAAATTGGATAAGGGTCCGTTTTGGGTGATAGTAGTGCTACCACCCCGCGCCCGACGGACCCTACGCAAGCAGCACGTGAACTTTGTGCTGCCTGCTACTTACCATGAAATCTAAGTGCAGCCAGCGCAGCCCTCGCTGCTGAGAGGCTGCATGGAGAATGAGGAAGTTGGAAATGAGGCGTGCACAGCGCACGTCATCAGCAGCCTGCACTACTTAAAGGTGCAGGTACACAGCATACCTGCAGGAGGGAAAATAGCCATGAGAGTAGATGCACCGGCACGAGAGAGGGCTCCACGCTTCTGTGATGATGCTATCGAGGCCTTGGTGGAAGGCGTGGACGAAAGGAGGGCCAGCATGTACCCGCAGGATAGCTGGAGACCCTCCAGACGACAGCTCCGCAGGCTGTGGCGCAGGAAGTGAATGCTAGGAGCAATGCACCACACACGTGGGTGCAGTGCCGGAAGAAGTTCAATGATTTGACACGAGTGGTCAAGGTGAGTGAACACAAGTGTCAAGTGGCACATCCTACCAAATGCACGATTGCTCCACGCACGACACCTCCCGTCACCCACCCACCAACAAACACTGCCCATCCACACGCAATGCTGCACTCGGCAAGCTGCATCTCACCCGCACATAGTACCGCACTTGCAGGCCACACAACCACCACTCACAAGTCACACAAACTGGCAGCTTTTCGACCATGACTGCACATCACCCACACACCTTGCAGGACGTCACTGACACACTGTCCTCTGTCTTGCA
The DNA here is from genome assembly GCF_035084215.1 of Heptranchias perlo. NCBI lineage: Eukaryota > Metazoa > Chordata > Chondrichthyes > Hexanchiformes > Hexanchidae > Heptranchias > Heptranchias perlo. Next base: position 133,716,802 of record NC_090325.1, read on the forward strand.
GGAGAAGGTGGCGCATAACACCCGGCAGCAGGAGGGACCTGAGGCTGGATGGGCACGTTTGCATGTCCTCACCCAACCTAGAGGAGACGGTGCTCCGGATCATTGGGTGGGCCGTTGCTGCAATCGTCACAACGTGCCGTGCTGGAGGTCCCGGTGAAGGGGGTCTCTGCATATCTAATGCTCCTTCTCCCTCCTCCCCATAATCTTTTCTGACTCACGTGCTGCACATGCTGTCAGCACACACCTCTTACTTGCTCCTCTCCCCATTCCACAACTCAGCCTGTTTCCTTTGTCACTGCAGATACCCAAGAACACATGACGGCACCCTCCGAGGAGGAGGAGGACGACGACACTGAAGCCACACCGTCACTCGATCTGACACTTGCTTCCACCAGTTCAGAGACTGAAACTGTGCGTCCTTTAGAGGTTAGGTTAGAGGTGGCATCTGCACGTGGTGAGACACCGAGCACAAGTGCGCAGGAGCCAGGGCTGGGGGGAACGGATACCACAGGTGTCAGCTTGCTGGAGGGCGAGGTTACTCATTAGTTCTGCTGCAGAGGAGTCAGATGAGGACTTTGATGGGCCAGGCTACAGAAGATCGCTGATGGGCGTACACCAACAAATGCTTGGGGCACTGGAAAGCCTGCCAAAAAGCCTGCGCACAATGAGAAGGGGCATGGAGGAGTCCAGCTCCAACTTGGCGCAGAGCTTGGAGCCCATCCTTTCCAACGTGGAATGGGTGGTCATCTCCATCAGCACACCTGTGTAACCCACCATGATGCAGCGTCTTATGACTGATGTCACAGCATCCATTGCAGCACAAACATCTGCCATCCAAGGTCTGACTGCTGCATTTGCACAGTCACAACACTCCAGCAGTCCGTTCTCCAGCTGATCACCAGGATTGCTGAGGCGCCGCCCCAGGAGAGTGGCAGTGGTGCCATGGTAGTCGGACCTGCTGTCCTCTCAGGACAACAGCCTTCCTGCTCCCACCCGTGCCACTCCGCCAGTGCCCCTGTTGTTGCCTCTCGGCTGGCCCATGCTGCAATGGTGCAGTCTGAAGCTGGGCCCTCCAGGCCCAGAGCTGCTCGAGGTTGTCCTCCAAGGCCATCTGTGCGCTTCTCAATTGAAGGCTAGCAGCCTCCCACCACCCATGCTCCAGCCACTGGGGAAGCACCTCGTAGGAGCATTAGGATAGGTAAAGGCACACGAACAACAGGCACTAAGGGAATGCACAAGGGTGAATAGTTCTATTATGTTTGCATAATTTAATTTATTCATCGGTAAATGAGACTTTGATTTTGCATTTGGTGGTGGTTTTTATTTATGCAATGAGCTGAGAGAGACACCAATGTGTAAGCAGATGGAGGGCGATTTGATTGTTTTGTGGGAGGGGAAAGGTGAGGAATCTTGGACTGTTGGTGAGTTGGGGGATATAGTTCAAATTATTGATAGCGGGCACGAATCAGGCGAGCACGCAGGTGTGTGGTTCCTGTTGCACCCTTGCGTCTTCCTCCACTTCCTTTTCCGGCTCCACCCCCTCCTCCTCTTCCTCTTCCTGCTCCTCCTCCTCTTCCTTCTCAGCCTCTTCCTCCCCCTGCTCCTCTGTCTCAGGGTCTTCTGCAATTATTGGTGGCAAAGGCGGGTCCCTCAGTATGGCGAAGTTGTGCAGCATGCAGCATATCACCACAAATCTGCCGATCCGCTCAGGGGAGTACTGCAGGGCTCATCCAGACTGGTCTAGGCAAAGGAAGCGTTGTTTGAGGATGCCTATGGTGTGCTCCACGATGTTGTGTGTGGCAGCATGGCTCTCATTATAGGCCTGCTGTGCATGTGTGCGTGGGTTCCTGACTGGTGTCATGAGCCACACTGTGAGGGGATAGCCCTTGTCGCCTGGTAGCCAGCCTTTGACTTGCCGAGTCGGGTGAAAGATAGCTGGCACGTTGGACTGCCCAGGGTAGCGGGCATCGACTTCCATGATGTGATGTGTGTGGTCAAACACCAGCTGCACGTTCAGGGAGCGGAAGCCCTTTCGGTTGACGAAGACGGCTAAGTTGATGTACAGGGAACGCCGGGCAATGTGTGTGCAGTCAATGGCACCCTGCACCATGGGGAAGCCAGCAATGCGGGCGAACCCCCGTGCTAGGCGACAGCTTCCTTGGTGAACCTCAGGCGTCGGATGCAATCATCCTCGGTCATGTTGAGGTAAGAGAGTTGATACCCTCATTGGGTAGGACGTCCTGCTCAGTGCCATGTGCCTCCTCGTCCTCCATCTCCTCACAGCTTGATCTGCCAAGTGTAGCCTCTCTGCATGCTCCCAGTCATGCTCAATGCCCAGCGGGAGCCCTAGCAGACTGCCCATGGTTGGCAGGAATGTTGTTCAACGAGGGTTGTAACTTTCCGATCTTTAAGGCAGTACCTGCCAAAGCACTCTCAAAAGTAGTGTAGGAACTCTCAATGAGAATAGGGAGCTTCAAAAAATATTTCCCACTTCTCCAGCAGTCAGAAGCAATAATCCAGCAACTAAGCTGCAACACCTGCATGGCCCCTTTAAATAACGCTGGTTGGGGGGGGGGGGTCCTTCAGGCACTGTAAGACATGTTTAGATGGTCGGGGATAAGATTGTGCGTTGAGTTGAGTGTTAAGGTTGAAAATGGTGTGTATCACTTTATATCAGCGTTGCACACTGATTGCATGCATTTTCTCCCTACTTTACATGCTTCCAGCATTCAGTATTTGTGCATGCGCTAACTCCTATACCAAGGTGGCGTCTTGCGCACGTCGCACAGGAAACATGCGTGCGCACCCAAGACGCCATCTTGGATGTTGGAGAGGCCGTGTAGCGCCGAAACAACGGGCGCTACACAGCCCAGTTTAGCGTCCCTTGTGTTTTTTTTATTAATTAGATGTTCTATAGCAGCTTTGAGATATATATTTCAAAATCGACCCCACTCCCTGTCCAACTTTACCAAATATTAACAGGTGATTGTTGCTTTTTCTGCTTCGTAGCATTCCCTAGGGCAGCTGCAGTTTAATTTTATGTGCTTTGAAAATTATTTGCATGTATCCAGGCTTATAAAACATAAGAATTTTGAATCTACACAGTTGTTCACTTTTTTAATGATGATAGAGAAAAAAATCCTCAGGATCTTTCTGTTGACTTCATGCCACAAATTGACAGGGTAAATCCCAATAGAGTATTAGAGATACAAGAACCACTTATATAATGAAATGGGCTGCATAAGTCACTAGTCGTGCAATTTATGCTCTGGTACAATTGGTCTTTTGACTGCCAGCATGGAATTTATGTGTGATTTTACACCAACATCACCAATGATGGTGCTTATGTATTTCTATAGTCTTTATGAAAAATCAGAGAGCAAGTTATTATCTTAATGGCGAGAAACTGGAAAGTACTGCAGTACAAAGGGATCTGGGGGTCCTAGTGCAAGAAAATCAAAAAGTTAGTATGCAGGTGCAGCAGGTGATCAAGAAGGCCAACGGAATGTTGACTTTTATTGCTAGGGGGATAGAATATAAAAACAGGGAGGTATTGCTGCAGTTATATAAGGTATTGGTGAGACCGCACCTGGAATACTGCATACAGTAGTGCCAAAGTGCATAATTGTTGATTTATTTCTATTAGCAGCAATCTACCAAATAAAAATGTACTGTGAAAGATGTCCTCTGTTTGCTATTCGTAGCTAAATTGTAAACACGTTTATAAGGGATGAATTTATTATTTTGCTACAAATAGCTAATAGAAAATCTACCCCTACATTGTTTCTTTGAGATTAATTACAGAGTAGTATTCCCAGGCGACGTATGGCAAATCCACTTTTGTGTTCTGTCAATCAGTTATGAGGTGGAGAAAAATAGGATTGCCTGTGTTTAGGGGAATCAGTTGCATATAATTTAAAAAAAACAGTATTTATAGGAGAAATGAGTATGTTGAATTTTCATGTATTGAGGGAAGATGATCTGGATTTCTTGTATGCTTTTTCAGAATTGGTTCTCCTCGAGTTATTGAAACATAGAAACATAGAAAATAGGAGCAAGAGTATGCCATTCGGCCCTTCGGGCCTGCTCCGCCATTCAAAATAATCACGGCTGATCGTCTAACTCAGTACCCTGTTCCTGCTTTTTCCCCATATCTCTTGATCCCTTTAGCATTAAGAAATATATCTATCTCCTTCAATACGTCTAATGACTTGGCCTCCACTGCCTTCTGTGGTAGAGAATTCCACAGGTTCACCACCCTCTGAGTGAAGCAATTTCTCCTCATCTCGGTTCTAAATGGCATACCCCGTATCCTGAGATTGTGACCCCTGGTTCTGGACTCCCCAGCCATTGGGAATATCCTCCCTGCATCTAGTCTGTTTAGTCCTGTTAGCGCTGTTAGAATTTTATATGTTTCGATGAGAAATAGTTTAATGTTTACCCCATTTATACTTGTAGTTGGAAGTTGTGGAAATCTGAAATTTGCAAAAACTGATTAATTGTTTGGCATTATATATGCAATAAATTCTGTGATCCATATGTTTTCTAATTTCAAAAGACCCATCTCTGAGGTAAGATTCATATTGATACTAATTCAAGGACAGAACAGTCTTGAAGATTGCTGGGTTTGATAAATATGTATTTGCATTTCCCCCTCCACTGCAGTGGTCCCACTGTCATCCAATCTGCTTGCTATATAATACGAAGGAGAAAAATATACATAAATACATACAGGGGTTAAAATTGGTCTTGGGGTGTGGTGCAAATAGGCGATAGTGAATCGGCAGCCTGTTTTACAGACACGTGAATGGAAAAGAAAATTGAGTGGCATATAAAATGGACTGTCGATTCACTATTGCCTATTTTGTGCTACCACCTAAGACCAATTTCACCCCTACACATTCTATTGCACACTTCAGCGTATATTAAAGACTAATTTCACCCCATTCTTGTTGTACACTTCAGCGTGCGTCAGTCCATATATTAAAGACTAATTTCACCCCCACACATTCTGATGCACACTTCAGCGTGTGTCCATCCGTATATTAAATAAATTGAGTGTCACTATGGGTGAACCAGCTGAGATAAACAATAAACAGTCCATGAGTCATAACTGGTTTCACTCATTTTGGGAGAGGCAAGGTTTTCACCAAATGTCAATCTGTAAAGATATGTGTGAAACTAATTAAACCGCAAGAATATCATTACATTTATCAGATTACTCAGCGTACATAAATCCCTGTTTTCAATCAGTTTCTAGAAGTATAAAGTTGTATTTCTAGATACAGTCTTCCAAGAGTTATCACTTCCACTGCCCAATAATGCTGTTCCTTTATGACATCCCAGCAATATGTTACATTAGCTGGCATCTTGCATCTGGAACAAGCTGAGAGAGAATTTGGTGAGAGGAAGAGGTGGTGGGGGAGGGGGTAATTTTCACTAATTGCTTGAGCAGTAAATTGGCAGCGTGGATTCCCCATTGGTTATAAAATTTGTTCGATTTTCATCCCAGATGGCAGTTGAAAATTACTTGCATGGCAATCAAATACTTTCATACAAAATGGCAAATGTAAAGCACAATCAGAAAATACATATACATTGCTGGCCTTTTATAGAATGGGCATTACCCTCATAGGTGACAAGAGCTGGAGAGGTGGCAGTGGTTCAGACAATCTAGCATGAGAAAGAACATACGTTAGCCCATGCTTTGGGGCATTTCATTTACCACAATTCTCCCTCTGGTTCAGTATGTAGTAAACTCCTCAGTGTGACTTGGAGAGAAAATATCCAGTAATGAGATCAGGTAAAGTTTGTGGATATGTGTATATTTTCTGCAAATTCCTTTACAGCAATGCTCAAACTTTTGCCATAGCAACTCTTAACTGGATCACAGCAAGGACATATAGATTGATATAAAGAGACAAAAGAATTAGAAAATGGAGAACAAGTATAAAGACAGCTACAGGAAATGAGAGAAACTTTTGTATATGAGCAATTCTACAGGAGATCAACTAAAGTGTGAAAACATAGTCATGGAACTGCACCTCTGAGAGCCAATAGTTAAACACTGATTGCTTCATTTAATGTGATTGCATGGGTTTACATAATGAATGCAAGTTAAAGCACCAAGGATCAAACTGAACAATACCAAATCAGAATGTCAAAATAATTGGTTTATTGAAGAGTACAATGCCATGAACTAAGAGTCATTCTACTGTTCAGTCTATTTCCCTATTTGTACTTTGACATTCAGCAGTAGAAAAAATTACATAAGGTGGTATTTATGGTTATTATATGGTGGGAAATGTTTGTATTTTAAAAAGGAACATTCTGGACAAGAAGGTAAATCTAATACAGGTCAAATCAAAAGCTTGACTTTTAATGACATTTGTTTTCTTTTATTGCTATTGATGTCTGTTGGGTAATTGTTTGCATTCAATTCTGCTGGATGAACCTAGATGAGGCCCATGTAAACTCCATTCTCCAAGAGCCCTGATAGAAGTCTCTAGTGCAGCACATTTTTGCTGAATGTGCTTCAGGCCATTTCAATGATTCATTAAGCATTTCTACCACTTGCTGTATGGATAAATTTAAAGGTAATAACTGTTAGGGTTTAAAAAGGATTTTTCTATTAAAGTAGATTTTGACCATATGTACCGAACAAAAATAGTAGTTGATGTCTTTGCTTTGGATTAGTTATAGTAATGGAACTATAGGAAACATAAAAAAATGTTTGATTACCATGGTCAGCATCAGTGTTACTTCTGTCTGATAAAGTGCATGCATTGATCAAGGTTGAGTGCACTTTTAACTAAACATCAAGGCTCCTCGCGTCAACCTCATGATCTACTTGACCGGTAAGTGTTTGTACTTAATTAATGTTCAGGTGGAATCTGACCACAGAAACTTTGTTATAGAATGCCACTGCCCATCATTCAGGAAGCAACGTTGATTGCTTTATTATGTGGAAGATCATTGTGCCCCAATTTTTGGAAAGAAAAGAAACACTAGGAGGTCAGATCTGCAGATCTCATTGAGAAACTCCCAAACAGTGTCTTGACTCGATAGCCCACCTATAAAAGGTCCAGGTCCAGGAAGTGTCGTCTTGGGATTTTGGTTGCTAAAGAAAAAATTGCTGAAAAAGGTATTGCAATTAAGTGGTGCGGTTTTTGGAGTTGAAAGAAAAAAATGAAGGAAAGATTGCTGGGAGGGTACGGTTATGCTCAAGACGGACACTCCACACCCATCATTACCCATGGAACCACATTTACAGATCCACATACCTCTGCTTGGGAATATCTGAAGACAACTGTCATCCCAGACTGAGTTTCATTAGGGAGCTAGTGATGGTGTTGCACCATCTGTTGCAATCTGACCTGCAAAAAACCTCCACCATAGTGACAGCACTGCCAGTGGCAATAAAAGTCAGTACTGCTCTGAACTTCGAGGCCTGTGGCTCCTTCAAAACCATCACCGGCATGTCTGCAACACCAGATAGTATTAGGGCTCAGATGCATCAAGCAAATCACTGATAGTTTGTTCATTAGGACAGATGCCTTTAGCACTTTTCGAATGGAAAAACTATAGCAGAATGAGAGGTCACTGCAATTCTTTCATTTAGCAGAGTGACGCACAGTCCGCATGGAACCCATGTATGCTCTGGACACATAGACACAATGCCATGGCATTCGTGAGCCATAAGGGCTTCCATTCCATCAATGTGCAGGTGTTAAGTGAAGAGCACCCTTTTAATATGTCTATGTTCCTGTATTTACCCCAGTGAGCTACTTTCCCCTTTATGCAGCAAAATTTGTCCAGTTTCTTCTTATTTAACTTCTGATTTTTAAAAATTCATATAGGGTTGCACTTATCTAGTCTACACTTGCTGGTTCTAGTTATGTATTCATCCTGCATGTTCAGCAGTATGCCTTTAAAGGTATTTCATGTGTGTTTACTGGAGTGTCATTAAACATTCTCAATTCTCCCCACCTTCCCCCATCAATTTACTTAAGCAGTTCCCTCATTTCTTTGAACTTAGCCCCTTTTAAGTTATCTACCTGGCTCCTGGTCCTTGGTATTTTTGAATCTAACATCATGTTGAATTTGTTCATTCTGTGGTTGTTGAACCCTAAGGGTGCCAGAACGTCCATTTCCTGAATGGTGTCTGGGTCACTTAAAAGTAGTGGCTCTTGATGTGCACAGGTCATGAAGCAGTCACACATTCCATTCACCAAATCAGACTCTGAACCACCTGGGTCTTACTAATTTATACAAAAGCAAAATACTGTGGATGTTGGAAATCTGAATCAAAAACACAAAATGCTGGAAATACTCAGCAGATCAGGCAGCATCTGTGGAGAGAGGAACAGAGTTAGTGTTTCAGGTGGATGACCTTTCATCAGAATTTATATTTGATTGATTGAAGTTGTTCATTAAAATAACTTTCCTGTTCTCACATACCCTTCTTCTGTCTTCATCGAGCAAACTGTTTCTTATGCTGATCAGTGGTCTGTCGTAGAACCCTAATGTTAGCTTTGTGTTTTCACATTAAAGATGTCTAATCAGAATAGCTTACTGTGTAACTTTCTAACTCCCACAGCATTAACTTCATTAATCTGCCTGGTGTCCCTGATATATAGGGCGATACCACCTTTTGTTTGTCTGCTCTCATCTTTTCTGAATAATGTACAACCCTGTATTTTGTAATACTTTTTTTACCATCCTCAGGAGTCAGCCATGTTGTCACATGCTTCATGGTGGACTGCAGTCCTGATAAGCAGATGTGCATGACTAGTGGACTTCGCTAGATATGGCTAGTGGAGTTTGCCACAGTTGCTACCAGACTTTGCAGGGTGCTATGCACATTATCAAATGACTCCAAAAAGCAGTTGTGCTAAAATAGCAATCTTTTGTATGTAGCCCATAATACTCCTCACTCATGCTGTATGATACACTTGGTGCTACTTCCTTGACCTGACAGTTTAAATCTCCCAAAGCTGATGTACCTCTGCTGGTGGAATGCGTGACAGGTGGAATGAGTGACATGGGCTATTGCAAGATGTTAGCTTCTTTAATTTCCCTGGGAGCTTCAGTTCTTTGGGGACACCTATGGAAGCACAAAGGGGACATATGTTACAATGCTGGCTGCAAAATGTCCATTCAAACAGTGCTTACGTGGCAATTTACTATATTTCATGGTGTTGTACTTGACTGTGCGTGAGTGCGTGAGTGATTAATAGGAGAGAAAAAAAAATCAAGAGAAAGGTAGTGCTAGGCCACAGCTTGGGAAGACCTCTTCTGCCATCTTGCACCACTGCCACTCAGCTCTTGGTCATAATAATATCCAGAGTGACATCATCAGATGTTGACATGGGCCGGAAATTTGGAGGCTCGTCTCTTATTTACCTGTTATGAAGCAATTTATCCTTTTAGCAGAAATGTAGGGTTGGATTTTCCTCACTTCGTGCCAGAAGTGGTGGGACTAGTGCTCGCCAGTCTGTCCCTAGCAAATTTCCCAGGATTAGGCAGATTAAAATATTTTATAGTGGGCTCCCTGTGCTAATAGTATTTTTTTTTGGGAACTTGCCTGTGGAGGTGGAGGCAGTAGTGGCTAAGGCCTCTGCCCAAGCTTCGTGTGGCTGCTGGTGCCAATCCTGAAGTGGAATTAGAAATAATTTATTTTAAATCTCCTGCATTGCCCAGTGCAATCAATCAGCCCTTTTTGTCGCAATACCTCAACCTTCTTAGCAAATCTGGGCGTCAGGAATAAAGCAGCATTGGTCAGGAAATAATGATGGTAATTATGTAGAATGACATTTTCCTGTCATTGCCCTATAATTTGCAAATATTGGTGGGTATATTCAACTTTGGTTATCACTTATGGTGGAAAATCTCAGAAGTGGCGGTGGACACTGGGGGCCAACAGATTGTCTCGCAGTCACAATTTCTGCCCTAGTTTGCCCAGAAACTGCCTCAAAAGGGCCAGAAATACAGTGAAAAATCCAGTCTGCAAGTTGAGATACTGGAAGTTTGAAGAGCACATATAGTGACACCCCCATCTTCCATCCAAGTGTGAGTAAGTAAATGAGCATACATCATGCAACTTATTTTGTAGGAAGAATTGTTTCAGGGCCTGTGGGGAGGGTGCCCTGGAATCCCAACCCCTTTTGGCACCCCATGCACTTTTTCCTTGACACAGCTTTGTTTTAAAAGTTGCAGCCCATAATCCCATCGATTGTGCAACAAGTGAACTTATCTTTAATTGCATGGTGCAGCCATTTAGATTAATGTACATGGGCAAGAAATTACTCCCGCTCCACCTGACTGAGCTTTTTGTGCTGGGCTCAAATCGAACTTGGAGTTCACATCTGGATTGATAATGAGCCCCAATGTGCAAGTTGGAACTCAAAGGGGCGTCCTATTTTGGGTAGGGACAAATTATGTAGTGCCTCATATCTGCCACCTCTGATCACTCCATAAATTCCACTCAAACATTTTCATAATTAAGGGTAAGTTTTCAGAGATTCCACTACTGATGTGGAGTCTTGATGGGAACAGGAATTGAAGAACTGGGTACAGTCGATCAAGCTTGATTTACAGTGCTCTCAATTTTCCGATCATTCTGCGTGTGCTCTCATTGAGCAAACTTCCATGCCAGAAGCAGAGTCCCCAAAAATTTGCCTTAGCAGTTCTTAGAAAAATCCCTGACTTAATGCTATTATGACTATTTTGGAATTGCAGAAAATATCAATAGATTTTTAATGTGACATAGATTTAAGGGTGTTCTGTTGCATGTTATTCTATGCACATTTGCTTATTTTGTTTCAATTGCCATAAGGCTAAAATGTACCAGATGCACATTAGAATGAAATAACTAAAAATATTGAATAACCTTTCCATTAACCCAACATTACATTGCAGAAAACTCCAGTGTTTCTGTTTTAGTTCCTTTTTAAACTACAGACTAAACATTGTTTTAAAAAAAGGGGGAAAACATTCCCATTGGTATAACAATGCCACTACAGTTTGTGCCACAGCAGATTTGTTTTCATCCTAAAAACTGGAACCAAAGAGGGGTTTGCTTCATACTTGCAATTACAGTTGTTTCATGTATGCCCAGCGGCAAGGAAATGTAGCACTGTAGCTATGCAGGGTGGGTAGGTCAACCACTTTAGTTTAGCATGACTGCCAGATGTTGAACATGTTGACCCTAAATTTCCGTGGGCCCTGAGGCTCAATGGAGGATAGGGTGGAGGTGGGGGTAGGGGTAAAGTCAGGCACAAGAGGCCTGGCAGGGACTGGAAATTTGGCAGGATCTGGAAATGCTGGGACTCTGCTCAGAAGAGGAAACAGTAAAACTTCCTGTTGGGGCTTGGAGCGGGCAGTACTTCTGTCCCAGACTTAGCCCATTATTTCAGAGGAGGTAAGGCTGGTATGAGGGCTTTCTGATGTTGGAATTCCCGTGGTTCCTGCTTTCTTTCTGTCCAGTAATCTGGATGCTGGAAGCAACCTGTTCAGGTCATTTTAGGGCTTCTTGAGTGCAGAATGTACTGCTGCTTAGGATTGTTGTAGGTGTGTGTTATAAGAAATTTATGTTCACAGATTAACATGATATATCTGGGATTATGTTTCCTGGATGTTATAAAGATGTATTGAATTCCTAAAATTCTTAAAATATCTATAACTCTTGCAGGCAAAGATTATTTTTAGCTTTAAAGGTAATACAGATGGCTCCAAGTCCTGGAAAATGCACCAAATAAAGTATCCAAAGTTAAACTTTCCCCCAAGCAATTAAATCTTGTGCTTTCTGCATTCACTTGTCCCTTTAGTAAGTTCTAAATCTACACCTGCAGCAAATTGCACTTCTGTGTACTTTACGTTTTTTTCCCTGTCATAAATGTGATGAAATTTTGGGTAAAAGTGCAAGTTAAGTTGTGATGAGCCCATGCCACATTGCACTACCTGGCTTACTCTTTATTTTCACAGTTCAGAAGGCTATATTTAGTTTGGCTCAATTGGTAGCACTTTCACCTCTGGGTTATAAGGTTATAGATTAAAGCCATTTAACATTGACATTAGTGCATAATCAAGGCTGACACATCAGTGCAATATTGATGGAGTGTTGCATTATTGAAGATGACATGTTAAAGCAAGTCTGCTAGTTCAGATGGAGGGTTAATCGAAGAAGCATGGAATGAGAAAGGGCCGTTCAGCCCATCATGTCTAATGCACGCAATGGTCATGTGCAATTCACATCATCTTGGATTTAAAAAAAAATCATTCTTGGGATATGGGGGTTGATTACCCATCCCTAGTTGCTCTTGAGAAGGTGGTGCTGGGCCGCCACCTTAAACCACTGCAGTTCATGTGGTGAAAGCACTCCCACAATATTAGGTAGGGAGTTCCAGGATTATGACCCAGTGATGATGAAGATATGGCAATATATGTCCAAGTTGGGATGTTGTGTGACTTGGAAGAGAACTTGGAGATGGTGTTCCCATGCACCTGTTACCTTGAGCTTGTGGGTGGTGGAGGTCGCAGGTTTAGGAAGTTTCGTCAAAGGAGCCTTGGTGACTTGCTGTAGTGCGTCCTGTAGATGGTGATATAGTGTGCACTATGCGCCAGTGGTGAAAGGAGTGGATGTTTAAGCCAGTGGGTGGGATGCCAATCAAGCGGACTGCTTTGTCTTGGATGGTATTGAGCTTCTTGAGCATTGTTACAGCTGCACCCATCCAGACAAGTGGAGAGTATTCCATCACACTCTTAACTTGTGCCTTGAAGGTGGTGGAAAGGTTTTGGGGAGTCAGGAGGTGAGCCACTTGCCACACAATACCCAGCCTCTCACCTGTTCTAGTAGCCAAAGCATTTATGTGGTTGGTCCAGTTGAGTCTCTGGTCAATGGTGACCCCCGGGATGTTGATGGGAGATTCACCAATGGTAATGCCATTAAATGGAGGTGGTTCCACTCTCTCTTGTTGTAAATGGTCATTGCCTGGCATTTGTGCTGTACAAATGTTACTTGTCACTTATCAGTCCACCCCTTGGCATTATCCAGATCTTGCTGCATATGGACGTGGACTGCTTAATTATGAGAATTTGTGAATGGAGCTGAATGCTGTGCAATCAGCAGCGAACAGCCCCATTTTTGACCTTATGGTGGGAAGGACATTGATGAAGCAGCTGAAGATAGTTTGGCCCAGACACTGTCCTGAGGAACTCCTACAGCAATGCCCTGGGGCTGTGATGGTTGGCCTCCAACAACCACAACCATCTTCCTTTATTGCCAGTTATGACTCCAGCCACTGGAGAGTTTGCCCTCTGATCTCCATTGACTTTAGTTTTACTAGAGCTCCAATGCAATTCAAATGCATTAAGAAATAATGGGGTAGATTTTACCCCTGAGTGATTCTCTGTGGCTGGCTGCACAATAGTGCTGGCAGAAGGTTGGGCTCATATTGAGGGCTGGGTATCATGAACAGAGGGCTGTGGCGCAAAATTAGACCGTGAATATTTCTGTGACCAGATGCCACTTGAACATTATTAAGTGCATACCTTTCTTTGCCATAGGGTTGATCAGAGGAATCATGAAACCCTCATGGGTACCATTTGTAGCATCTTGCAGTCAAGGGAACCCTGCTATCTGACAGCTCCGTGACCTGTCCATCAGATGCCTCCTTTCTACAAGGAAAGCAATGAAGTTGTTGCCCCTGAAAACACAGCATTTGTCATTTGCTCAATAAATGCATGCAATGCAAACTGCCTGATGTGGCAGATGACCCCTGTGGTGGCTTGGAAGGACCCGCTAGCGTGAAAGTTTAGTACAGTGATATCCTTCACATCTATAGGAAGAACTGTTCCTGCTCCAGATGTTATATGCAACGGCAAATCTCCTCTGGCATGCATATATGGAGGGCTTTATAAATGCAGGCCCTGGTGTAGTGATGCACCCAGACAGAGCACTTTGGGTGGCATTGGACCTGCATAAATTGGCTCCTCAGGAGCTCTTCCTCATCCGTAGCATCTAGCACGTTCAGATCCCAGCAAATATATTGGGATTTAAATGCTAGCAACAAACAAAGATGCTGAAACAAAGCAAAAAAAATTCCTCAAAATACAAATATGACAGCACTCCCATCAAAATTAACTAACACATGGAGCAGTAAAATTCTCACAGAAATGTGTAAAAATGAAGGCCCTGGAATTCTTTGTGCCCTCTCCACTGCTGAAACTGCAACTGGCCAGGCCTTCCAGCCAGCCTCATTTGACATTGACTCTGTCCCAATTCATAAGAATGGGGCCATTTACATAAAGGGGGCAGGCATTGGCACTATTTATGGATGCTCTATGAGGGGTGGACTGTTGCGACTGAAAATAGATATTTTTTTAAACATCGCCTCCGTTGTATTATTGCAACTTTACGAACAACGATCAATTGCTCTGTTTGCCTAATGGGAATATTTGGCCGTGGGGAGAAAGGGGTAGAGAGCCAATGCAAACTTATCCTGCCCCAAATTCTAACTGGCGACCACTCCAGTACCACCCTCCCAGATTTAGGCCTAACACTTTAACAATCATCCAACAGGACCTTTTAAGAAGTCTGCTTGATCAGGTCCGGTCCAGTTATCTGTGATGTGCTAAATTTAATTGGACAAGCAACACACTTGCTCGCAGTGGAGAATTCCAGTGAGGGATCACATTTAGATGAATATTCAATGGCAATGAGGCCACTGAATAATCATCTAAATGCGGTCCCTTGCTCGAATTCTCCACTGCGAGTAAGGAACTGCTGCAGCGACTTGTTTGCAGAGTTGCATCAAAAAATGCCATTCGAGAGATTGGACGTGCCATGCATCAGACATGTGTGGCTAAATGCTTGATTTCCCGACCCCTGCCTGTTTCTTGTGAGACACCACACCATTGGTGAACCCTCAGAAAATTTATCCTATAAAGTACAATTAGAAAAATGTATAAAGCTATGAAAACACATTTTAACATGTATCTCTTTCTATATAAATGAAAAATTGTGATCATGTTCATTTTCGATATTAATGTATCTAGGATTACTGTGGTTTCATATTCTATTAGTACCGCTGCAGAATCATTTGGTTTTTGTTTCCAGTAGATAGAACCATCTGAATATAGCACAAGTTCCTATGGGATTATTTTATAACAAAAAGTTATAATTTGAAGTAAAATAAATTAATAATGTGATTTTTAAAAAAGATGCTGATTTAATAACTGAGAAATCTTGTTCATGTAACAAGGATTGACATTTTTAAAATAGCCACATAGGATTGTAGCAAGCATGCTATTCACATTTACTATAAAAACAAATTCTCAGAATTCTCATGGCTAAATTGTACAATTTAGGGTAAGGCTTCAATCCCTTTTGAGGTACTGCAATTGAAGCTCACCTATCAACATATTTGATGAGTTTCATTACGTTTTCAGATGGCTACATGTAAGGTGCCTCACCAGAGGAAGAACGGACAATCTCTTATCTTATTGCATGAGGAGTGTGCCTTCTATCAGCAGATACAGGAAACTGTTGAAGATTGCAGTGCATTCTCAGCTTATACACTAGTTGATAATTGGCTCAAACTTTACCTTGCTTGGCTCTCCTGAATATTAAAAAGAGATCGATTTATTTTCTGAGAATTATTTCTTTTCAGATGTTAGTTGTATTTTGAAAGCTGACTTAAGAATTATTATTTGATAAATTTACTAGCTGCACTAACTTCACCATTTTCTAAAACGCATTAAAAGTAATCAGCCAAGCACCTCTAACTACTACTGTATCACATTGTTACAGTAGGTGGAAGGAGTTGTCACTGAGTGTAAAGAAAAGTACAAGTGAGGTGCAAAAAGTCGTCCCTCCATGGGAAGCTTCCAAGGAACTTTCAGATTTGGGGGAGCTAAGGGTATGATTTATGCCCTGTATGGTTGAATCAATAAACAGTTGTGAGTGGGGTTTCCTACCTCAGCATACCTGGTGAGGTATTTGAATTTCTTTTGATACAGCAGTTGGCTAATTTACACTGCTTGTATTTACATGTTGGCGAACTCAAATCTCTTCCTCAACCTACCATGGGACATGGTGCCCATCCACAGGGAACAAACAGGTCATCCCGCCTCTCCTGACCTTGGTCTGTCAAGATGTCCATTCCATCTGAAAACCTGCCACTCCCTTGACTACTAGCTGACATCTTGCCATTTAATCCCCAAATAGTTGTTGCTCCTTTTAGGTCAGAAAAAGTTGGAAGTACCTTTAAGACCTGCCAATATCAGGCATTCCTCGCCTGCAGCTCTCCAAAAATATGCAAATGACGCTGAACAAAGAAACTCAGCTAGTTTCAGTGCTGGAAGACTCGAGCACATGCTGTTCCCACTGCGCCCACCTTCCGCCAGTTCAAATTTGGCAGTCCAAAATCAGCCCAAATATCTTCAAAAGAAAATTGGCAAAAAAAAGGGAAAAAATTCTGGCTTAAAGATGCTTTAGCCTTTTGATAAATTAATTCAAACCACGTTACATTGGGCCACATTTTGCTGCCAAAATAATAGTGAGGCTAATGACACTTGCCGTTATTTTTGTGTAAATGGTACATCAACTTCAGGCGAGAGGCAGAATCAAAAATCCAAAAGTTGCTGTCAAAGTTGCACTGCTTCGTTAGCTTTGCAAAAACGGCAATCCATTGTCTGCCTCACCATTGACGTGCATTGAATGTCGTGAAGTTGCAGTATTTGCATGGTTGATACGAATTAAACCTGCCACAGATATTTAGGGCCAGTAATTTCAAGTAATTTTAACAATGTGATAAGTGTTAATGACTGCCAATCAATTTCCCTGGCACTGAAAATTAACTATTATAAATGTGGAGTCTCTTTCCTTCAGGTTGTGAATTGTTTTAGGAGATTTTAAAAATGTTAAATTTAAAAAAAAAATTTTCTTACTTTTCCTGTCTGTCTCTTTTTTTCTCTCTCTCAATCCAGTCTTCCTTTCCCTCTCTTTATTTCTCTTTCTGTACCTGATTTAACATTGAATTCACTCCCTTTAATTCACCCTCCTTCTCAGTCTTTCTGCTGTTTATTCCCCAATCCTTAAATCTCATTGGTTAAGGGGATACCCTGCTGGTTGTCTTGTTCACTCAGGCCCCAGATGCCCTGTTCCTTTGCTGTACCGTTATCAGCAACTTAGTGGACAAAAGATTTTTAAGCTGAAGAGTGCAGGGGCAAGTCTAATTAATGCCAGACGTTGTTCGATGCCCTGCTACAGCAAAATCTGCCCCATTAATTTAATGGACCAGCATTGTTGATTCTGAAAATATCAAATGTCCTTATGTAATACATTTTACATCATTAGGTACTATGGTATAAGTTATTAGTGTATTAAAATTTCATAGTAAAGTATTAATTGAATGTTTGGCTGTACTCTGTACTTGATTTGTAAAGACTGCTGAGGTATGTCATTGAGAAAATTTATTCTGTCCATATACTTGAGGCTGATAATGTGCTCAGAGCTGCATGAAGTATACAAATGTTTTGGGTGCCAGGCTCCATATTTTCAGGTGCTGAGTGAGGATTGCTCAACATGCATTGAGCACAGCATGGAATTATGTGGCGCCCATCCACTTTCAATGTATTGACCCTCTGCACCCGTTGTGCACAAGGCGTGTTAAGGCTCAAAATTTTATTCAGATTAGATCAAATCCCCATAATATAGCTGGAGCACCTGAAAAGTGCTGCATTTTCTTAGCACTTGTTTCCAACCGGCGCATCAAGAAGTAACAGTATGGAGATTTTACCTTTTCCTTCCAGAAGCCTTCTCCAAATAGGACTACCCATCATTGCTGGACATCCTTTTTCTTAGCCTCCAAAGGAACACCCTGTGTTCTGCCAATAGCAGTGTTCCCCATAAGCCAGCACAGCTTTAAGGGCAGGCTGCCCATAAGTAGCTGCTGGTGCCTGATAATCTGGGCCCCAGTTCTACTTACGCTCCCAGCACTAAGCAATGGGTGACCACAAAAATACTTGAAATTAGCAGATCTTGCATTACTGGGCAAGATCAGCTACTGTTCCCAATGTGTGGACAGCGAATTATGTGAATTAATCCCACCCCATTGTTGGCTTCTCAGATTCTGATTTTGAATTAATTCCATTTTATAGGATGAAAGTCTCCTCTCTCATGCAGTCATAATAATCCAATGTGAAATGAGTTTGTACAGTCTGAAATCAGTTCCTTCTAGCTTCAGGACTATAGCACAAAATATTCCACAATTCATCACAAGTTCTCACTGAATTACCATTCTACTTTAGGGATTGCGGAAACAGTGAATTGGAAAAACTTGCATTGGTGCAATAGCGACTACTGTTGTGAGGTTCATGCTAAAACAGTGCTGGCCAACCGACAGAGAGCTTCGGTCAACATGTGACCCATGCTAAACTTGATCTGGGTGAGCTTCTTGCTGACAATGGCTGCCCACAATGGGAAAGCATTATATTCCCGAACAATCGTATTTCACCCCTCGAGCAGCAAAGAAACCAATGTATTTCTTGAAGTGATATATTAACGTTAATTTCCTTACCATTGCTATTTCCATAGTAATGCAGCATTATTCCTTTTCATGCCTGTTAATTTTTAACCGTGTTATAATGCAGCTTTAGCTACAATCCATTATTGATCAGGGATGAGTTGTGTTTTGTTACGTTGCAAATCTTTTCCTGAAAGTCAGATGGGATTTTCCTGACCCCTCAATTCATACTTAGTGTGGAAAAAAATCATTTCCTATTGACACATTTAATATTAATTGAAGTGGTTTATGCAAGTAAATGAGCTTCATTGCATTAAAGGCACTGGGGCACAAGCTCCTTGTCATGTTACAAACATTACTATATTAAATGGACAACACCAATACAAAACCATCATAAATCACAAAATACCCAATTATGTAACAAAGTATTAAATCTAACGCAGTGGCCATAATAAAGGAAATGTTCTGTTTTTAATGTAGCTACGTGTGAATACCAACAAATGAGTCTGTGACCAGTAATGTGATGTTTGGTGCTCATAGAGCTGCTATGCATTAAGCACTGGAGCTCCGTATTATTGAGTGTTGAGGCCTATACCGCATCCTTTGTCGATTATGCTTTCTAATGCAATTTGGAAGCATCTTTAGTGCTGAGAGCCTGTGCACCTGGTGTACACTAGGCTCATCTGCCAAAAAATACAAATGAGGCCATAGTCTTATAATGCAGTCTGAGTACCAGACCTTAAGAGGCACAGCTGCCATATTGGGTTCTTTACCTTAAAGTCAACTCCTCCTTTTCTGTTACTTATTATGAGTAACTACTCTGTTTCACATGAGTTTATTGCTTTGTTGTGTTTCCAAAATTGACCTTGCTGAAAGCTTTGGAAAGCTGCGCTCCCTCAGCTATTCTGTATCTGCTTTTCTAGGGTGCTAATAGTATGTCTCTCGGCATCTATTTCTACTCACTGATTCTGGAGCAGGAGGATCGGAAAAGGCATGAAAGAGAAGTGTATTTCTACCTTAGGCGATCAAGTATGACCATCTTTATGTGACCAGTTGCATGCAAAGGCAATCGTACCTGAAGATGGCTGAAGAAACATCCATGTGGAGACTAGTAAGGATACTACAATAGAATTTTACAGTATCTGGTAACTAGTCCTAGAAACTCATTTCCAGGGCAGGAAAGGTTTTGTCAGTGACTGCCAAGGTAACTGCTGCTGTAATTTTTTTTATACCACTGCATCCTTCCAAACAATACCAGAAGATATATGACAAACCTCGCAACATACTGTGTACAGTTCCATCGTGCAGGTGATAGGTGTTTTGTTTACCTGCCCCAATGAATCAATCAGCAACACAAAAGAGTCGTGCACTTTTACTGTCTGGCTGATTCTCCAAAGTTCAGGACACTTAATGAACTTGGAGGTTCCACCCCATGAACAGAATCATTCACATTAATGCCCACAACTCCTGCGGTTGCCATGATTCCTTCATCTTGTGCCAATCTATGGTGTCCCCACTATTTCAAAGGCTACATAGACTTGATATTTGGCTGGTGGTGTCCAAGGCTATCTTTTGCAGCAATGGTTCCTTATCCCATTGAGGCACTCAAGGACAAGACTTGAAAAGAGACATAATGAGGTGCACCCAGTTACCAGGATTTTGGTGAAGACCACCAGCATCTTTAAACAAGGGTTCAGATGCCTCGACTGATCAGCCAAGCTATCCGAAATTATTGTTATCTGCTGTGTTTTACACTGCTTCACCCTGCAAAGGGGCCCTGCAATGAAGCAGGAAAATGAAGAAAGGCAGTAACAGCCAAAAATATCCCCAACCAAGATGCAGAAGACAAACCTGCACAACCAACTGGTCACTCGGCAAGAGTTTTAAGGCATGTGGTCATAGACGATACTTTTACTAAAGTGCCCACAGATATTCAGTGTGCTTTACCCAGGTATTTTCCCTTGTGGCAATATATGACACGTGCCTTCTACTTCCTGATCATGTGTTCCTTTTAACTGTTTCCCTAGTGGGAGAAGGATGTGAGATGGATGTCTGCTTCCAGGGACAGAGGTGGTGCAATACCTCCTTGTGTTGGGTTAGTAAATGACCCTGTGACTACAGGCACCATGAAAATTGATGTGCTAGCTGTCTGGGCCTGTGCACTGTCTGACACATTCACGGTTATTTGAGATGGGCAGCAATGGATGAATGTGGCATTGCCCTGAGAGACACCCATGTAATCTATGCCAGCTCCTACTATTCCCTTGCTGCTGGGGACTCCCTCTGCATAGCCAGAGATCAGGTAGCAGAATGTTGGGCATCGATAAGGTTATTGAAGCTTTGCATTGTCATAGAATCATAAAATGATACAGCAAAGAAGGAGGCCATTCGGCCCATTGTGCATGTGCCAGCTCTTTGAAAGAGCTATCAAATTAGACCCTATTCATTTCCCCATAACCCTGCAAATTTTTCCCCTTCCAGTATTTACCCAATTCCCTTTTGAAAGTTATTATTGAATCTGCTTCCACCACCCTTTCAGGCACTGCATTCCAGATTATAACAATTCGCTGCTAATTTTTTTTTCCTTCATGTCGCCTCTGATTCTTTTGCCAATTACCTTAAATCTGTGCCCTCTGGTTACCAACCCCCCTGCCACTGGAAACAGTTTCTCATTTACTCTATTTACTCTTATCAAAGCCCTTCATGATTATGAACGCCTCTATCAAAGCTCCTTAACCTTCTCTGCTCTGAGGAAAACAGTTTCTCTAGTTTCTCCACATAACTGAAGCCTTTCATTCCTGGTACAATTCTAGTAAATCTCCTCTACAACCTTTCCAAGGCCTTGACATCCTTCCTAAAGCGTGGTGCCCATAATTGGGCACACTACTCCAGCTGGGGCCTAACCAGTGTTTTATAAAGGTTTAGCCTAACTTCCTTGTTTTTGTACCCTATGCCTCTACTTACAAAGCCAAGGATCCTATACGCCACTTTAACAGCCTTCTCAGCTTGTCCTGCCACCTTCAAAGACCTGTGTATGTAAACCCCCAGGTCTCTCTGTTCCTGCACCCCTTTTAAAATAGTACCATTTAGTTATTTTGCCTTTCATTCTTCCTACCAAAATAAATCACTTTACATTTCTCTGCTCATTTCACTAGTCTGCGCATGTCCACCTGAAGACTGTTACTATCCTCCTCACTGTTTACTACATTTCCAAGTTTCGTGTCCTCTGCAAAGTTTGAAATTATACGCTGTATACCAAAATCCAGGTCATTAATATATATCAAAAAGAACAGTAGTCCCAATACCAACCCCTGGTGGATACCATTGTAAACTTCCCTCCAGACTGAAACAACCATTCACCCCTACTCTCTGCTTTCTGTCGCTTAGCCAATTTTGTATCCATGCTGCCACTGCCCCTTTAACCCTCTGGGCTTCAGTTTTGCTAACAAGTCTATTCTGCCTTTTGAAAGTCCATATACACAACATTAACCGTACTACCCTCATCAACCCTCACCGTTACTTCATCAAAGAAGTTAGTCAAACACGATTTGCCTTTAACAAATCCGTGCTGGTTTTCATTTATTAACCCATATTTTTCCAAATGCTAATTAATTTTGTCCCTGATTATTGTCTTTCAAAGTTTCCCCACCTGTAGTTGCTGGGATAATCCTTCTCCACTTTTTTTGAATATGGGTCTAACATTTGTTATCATCTAGTCCTCTGGCACCACTCCCATATCTAAGAAGGATCGGAAGATTGTGGCCAGACCCTCTGCCATTTCCACCCTTACTTCCCTCAGCAACCTAGGACACAACTCATCTGGACCAGGTGACATTTCTACTTTGAGTGCTGCCAACCATTTAAGTACTTCTTCTTCTATTTTTATCCTATCTAATTTCTCTACTACCTCCTCCTTTTCTGTGACATTGGCAGCATCCTCCTCTTTAGTGAAGACAGATACCTCAGCCATAAGAAGATATCATTTTTGGTCCCAAATCGGCACGACCCTTCCTTTGACTACCCATTTACTATTTTATAAAAGACTTTTATGTTCCCTTTTATTTTACCCATGAATCTATTCTCCACTTTATTCCTTTTTTAGTGCTCCCCTGTTCCTTTTGTAGTCAGCTTGGTTCTCGACTGAATTATGAACCTGACATTTATCATAAGCCTCCTTTTCTGTTTCATTTTAATTTCTATATCATTAGTCATCCAGGGAGCTCTAGCTTTGGATGCCTTTCCTTTCTCCCCTGTGGGAATGTGTCTAGTCTGTACCCGAGCCATCTTCTCTTTGAAGGCATCCCGTTGCTCATTTATTGTTTTACATGCCAATCTTTGTTTCCAATCCACCTGGGCCAAATCGCGTTTCAACTCACTGGAATTAAACATAGAAACATAGAAAATAGGAGCAGGAGTATGCCATTCGGCCCTTCAAGCCTGTTCCGCCATTCAGTATGATCATGGCTGATCCACTATCTCAATACCATATTCCCGCTCTCTCCCCATACCCCTTGATGCCTTTTGTGTCTAGAAATCTATCTAGCTCCTTCTTAAATATGTTCACTGACTTGGTCTCCACAGCCTTCTGTGGTAGAGGATTCCACAGGTTCACCACCCTCTGAGTGAAGAAATTTCTCCTCATCTCAATCCTAAATGTCATACTCCATATCCTGAGACTGTGACCCCTTGTTCTGGACTCCCGAGCCAAGGGAAACATCCTCCCTACATCCAGTCTGTCTAGCCCTGTCAGAATTTTATATGTTTCAATGAGATCCCCTCTCATTCTTCTAAACTCGAGTGAATACAGGCCGAGTCGACCCAATCTCTCCTCATACGACAGTCCTGCCATCCCAGGAATCAGTCTGGTAAACCTTCACTGCACTCGCTCTATGGCAAATATATCCTTAGGTAAGGAGACCAAAACTGCACACAATGCTCCAGGTGTGGTCTCACCAAGGCCCTGTATAACTCCAGTAAGACACTATTGCCCCTGTACTCAAATCCTCTTGAAGGCCAACGTACCTTGGATATGAATGTAAAAGGTATGATCAGTAAGTTCGCTGATGATACAAAAATTGGTAGGGTGGTAAATAGCAAGGAGGATAGCCTCAGTCTGCAGGACGATATAGATGGGTTGGTCAGATGGGCGGAACAGTGGCAAATGGAATTTAACCCGGAAAAGTGCGAGGTGATGCACTTTGGAGGGACTAACAAGGCAAGGGAATACACAATGAATGGGAGGACCCTAGGCAAGACAGAGGGTCAGAGGGATCTTGGTGTGCAAGTTCACAGATCCCTGAAGGCGGCGGAACAGGTAGATAAGGTGGTAAAGAAGGCATGTGGGATACTTGCCTTTATTAGCCGAGGCATAGAATATAAGAGCAAGGAGGTTATGATGGAGCTGTATAAAACACTGGTTAGGCCACAGCTGGAGTACTGTGTGCAGTTCTGGTCGCCACACTACAAGAAGGATGTGATCGCTTTGGAGAGGGTGCAGAGGAGATTCACCAGGATGTTACCAGGGCTGGAGCGCTTCAGCTATGAAGAGAGACTGGGAAGATTGGGTTTGTTTTCCTTGGAGCAGAGGAGGCTGAGGGGGGACATGATTGAGGTGTACAAAATTATGAGGGGCACAGATAGGATGGATACTAAGGAGCTTTTTCCCTTCGTTGAGGGTTCTATAACAAGGGGACATAGATTCAAGGTAAAAGGCGGGAGGTTTAGAGGGGATTTGAGAAAGAACTTTTTCACCCAGAGGGTGGTTGGAGTCTGGAACTCACTGCCTGAAAGGGTTGTGGAGGCAGGAACCCTCACATCATTCAAGAAGCATTTGGATGAGCACTTGAAATGCCATAGGATACAAGGCTACGGACCAAATGCTGGAATATGGGATTAGAGTAGACAGGGCTTGATGGCCGGCGCGGACACGATGGGCCGAAGGGCCTCTATCCGTGCTGTATGACTCTATGACCATTTGCCTTCCTAACTGCTTGCTGCACCTGCATGTTTGCTTTCAGTGACTGGTGTACAAGGACAACCATATCCCTTTGTACATCAACATTCCCCAATCTTTCACCATTTAAATAATACTCTGCTGTTCTGTTTTTCCTTCCGAAGTGGATAATTTCACATTTATCCACATTATACTGTATCTTCAA
This sequence comes from Heptranchias perlo, assembly GCF_035084215.1. Classification (NCBI taxonomy): domain Eukaryota; kingdom Metazoa; phylum Chordata; class Chondrichthyes; order Hexanchiformes; family Hexanchidae; genus Heptranchias; species Heptranchias perlo. The sequence continues at coordinate 133,741,487 of NC_090325.1, forward strand.
TGTATTTGCCCACTCACTCAACTTGTCTAAATCGCCTTGAAGCGTCTTTGCATCCTGCTTACAATTCATGATCCCGTCTAGTTTTGTGTCGTCAGCAAACTTGGAAATATTACATTTGGTTCCCTCATCCAAATCATTGATATATATTGTGAATAGCTGGGGCCCAAACACTGATCCCTGCGGTACCCCACTAGTCATTGCCTGCCACCCCGACAAAGACCCATTTATTCCTACTCTCTGTATCCTGTCTGTTAACCAATTTTCAATCCATGCCAGTATATTACCACCAAATCCATGTGCTTTAATTTTACATACGAACCTCTTATGTGGGACTTTATCAAAGGCCTTCTGAAAATCCAAATAAACCACATCCACTGGTTCTCCCTTATCTATTCTACCAGTTACATCCACAAAAAATTCTAGTAGGTTTGTCAAACATGATTTCCCTTTTATAAATCCATGTTGGCTTTGTCTAATCCCATTGACATTTTCTAAGTGTCCTGTTATCACATCTTTTATAATAAACTCTGGCAATTTCCCTACTACTGATGTTAGGCTAACCGGTCTGTAGTTCCCTGTTTTCTCTCTCCCTCCTTTTTTTAAACACTGGGGTTACATTTGCCACCCTCCAATCTGCAGGAAATGTTCCATAATCTATAGAATTTTGGATGATGAAAATTAATGCATCCACTATTTCCATGGCTACCTCTTTTAGTACTCTGGGATGCAGATTATCAGGCCTTGGCTTTCAATCCCATTAATTTCTCCAGCACTTTTTTTTACTAATACTAATTTCCTTTAATTCCTCCTTCTCACTAGTCCCTTGGTTCCCTAGCATTTCTGGCAAGTTATTTGTGTCTTCTTCCGTGAAGTCAGAACCAAAGTATTTGTTTAATTGCTCTGCCATTTCCTTGTTCCCCATTATAAATTCTCCCGTTTCTGACTGTAAGGGACCTACATTTGTCTTCACTAATCTTTTTCTTTTTACATACTTTGGAAGCTTTTACAGTCCACTTTTATGTTCCTTGCAAGTTTACTCTCATACTCTATTTTTCATTTTTCCCCTCTTAATCCACCTCTTGGTCCTTTTTTGCTGAATTCTAAACTGCTCCCAAGCCTTAGGCTTGCTACTTTTTCTGGCAACTTTATATGACTCCCCTTTGGATCTAATACTATCCTTAATTTCTTTTGTTAGCCATGGTTGGGCCGCATTTCCTTTTGTGTTTTTGCACCAGAAAGGAATGTATAATTGTTGCAATTCATGCATTTGTTCCTTAAATGTTAGCCATTGCCTGTCCACCATCATGCCTTTTAATGAAGCTTCCCAATCCATCAAAGCCAACTCACTCCTCATACCTTCGATGTTTCCTTTTTAGATTTAGGACCCTAGTTTCGGATTGGACTACTTCACTTTCCATCTTAATGAAGAATTCTATTATGTTATGGTCACTCTTCCCTAAAGGACCCCGCACAACGAGATTATTAATTAACCCCTTCTCATTGCACAATACCCAATCTAGGATAGCCTGTTCCTGGTTGGCTCCTCAACGTACTGGTCTAAAAAACCATCTCGTACACAGTCCAGGAATTCATCCTCCACAGTATTATTTCTAATTTGGTTTGTCCAGTCTATATATAGATTAAAGTCACCCATGGTTTCTGTAGAACCCTTGTTACATGCATCTCTCATTTCCTGTTTGATGCCGTCCCCTACATTACCACTACTGTTTGGAGGCCTATAGACAACTCCCACCAGTGTTTTCCACCCCGGGGGGTGCTTAATTCCACCCAGACTGAATCAACATCTTGATTTTCTGAGCCAATGTCCTTTCTGACTATTGCTCTGATTTCATCCTTTACTAACAACACCACCCCACCTCCTTTTCCTTTTTGCCTGTCCCTCCTAAATATCGAATACCCTTGGATATTCAGCTCCCAGCCTTGGTCACCCTGCAGCCACGTCTCTGTAATTGCAACTATATCATATCTGTTTATATCCATTTGCGCTGTTAATTTGTCTACCTTATTACGAATGCTTCGTGCATTCAGAGACAGTGCCTTTAGATTTATCTTTTTAACATTTTTAGACATCTTAACAATTTTTTGTACTCTGGCCCTATTTGTGTTATTACCATTTTTTCTTACCCGGACCCTATTTGTTAGTGCACTCTTTTGTTTGTACGCTCTGTCCCATCCTGACGCAATCTGGTTATCCTTACCCCAATCACTTTCCTGCACTGCTTCTTTGCCTTTTCTCTTTAGCATTCTAGATTTCTGTCCACCGGGATCCTTCCTCCCCCACCCCATTTTAGTTTAAAGCCCTATCTACCTCCCTAGTTATTCGATTCGCTAGAACTCTGGTCCCAGCATGGTTCAGGTGTAGTCCGTCCCAACGGAACAGCTCTTTCTTTCCACAGTACTGGTGCCATTGCCCCACGTATCAAAACTCACTTCTCCCACACCAATCTTTGAGCCATGCATTGATCTCTCTGATCTTATTTACCCTATGCCAATTTGTTTGTGGCTCAGTTAATAATCCAGAGATTATTACCTTTGTGGTTCTGCTTTTTAATTTAGTCCCTAGCTGCTCAAACTCTCTCAGCAGAACCTTTTTCTTAGTCCTACCTATGTCGTTGGTACCTATGTGTAGCACGATAACTGGATTCTCCCCTTCCCACTTCAAGTTCTTCTCCAGCCCGGAGGAGATGTCCTTAACCCTGGCACCGGATAGGCAACATAGCCTTCGGGACTCATGCTCCTGGCTGCAGAGAACAGTGTCTATCCCCCTAACTATACTGTCGCCTACTATAACCACCTTTCTTTTTACTCCCCCCACTTGAACGGCTTCCTGTACCACGGTGCCATGGTCAGTTTGCTGGTCCTCCCTGCAGTCCCCGTACTTGTCCACAAAGGTTGTCAGAACCTCAAATTTATTGGACAAGTGCAGGGTCTGAGGCTCCTGCAATACTACCTCCTGGATCCACATTCCTGCCTCACTCGCAGTCACACCCTCCTGTCCCTGACCACATGTCAATCCTAAAGTATTTAATCTAAGGAGTGTGGCTGCCTTCTGGAGCAGAAGGTCCAGGTAACTTTCTCCCTCCCTGATGTCTCGCAATGTCCGCAGCTCGGACTCCAGCTCCTGAACTTGGAGCCGAATTTCCTCAAGCTGCAGACACTTACTGCAGATGTAGTTGCCCTGGACAAAAATGTCCAGAAGCTCCCACATGTTGCAGCAGCAACAAATCTCCTGTTCTCCCATTATTTTATTTAATTAATTAATTTAGTGTTAATCAAATTATTTACTCGTATAATTTTTTAGATTAATTAAATTAAGTTTAGTTTTTAAGATGTAGTTTTATGCTATATGTTAACTTTAAAACTTAGCCCACATTCACTATCAATCACTTACCTGTCTCACCTGTGACGTCACACTGCAGTTTTCTCTTGTTGCAGGTCTGCTGCTTTTATCCCCATTCTCGGTTTGCTGGTCCGCCGCCGCTCTGCGGAAAAAGTTAAGAAAAGCAAGGCAAAGCAGCACCTCCTTCCCCCACTTCACCGAACTCCCCACTTACCAAACTCTCAAGTTGCTCACTCTGTGCCCTCTCCCAGTTGAGTATTTTCTCATTCGACCTTTTCCGTAACTACTCTAAACCTAATGATGTGATCACTGTTTCTCAAATGCTCCCCCACTGAAACATGCTCCAATTGCCCCACTTCATTTCCCAGAACTGTTTCCTTCCTCGTTGGGCTGGAAACATACAGATCAAGAAAGTTCTCTTGTACACATTTCAGAAAATCCTCCCCCTCATTGTCCTTTACACTGTTATTATCCCAGTCTATATTGATATATTGAAGTCCCCCATTATCACTACTCTATTGTTCTTGCATCTTTCTGCAATTTGCCTGCACATTTGCTCTTTTATCTTTTTTCCACTATTTAGTGGCCTATAGTTTACACCCAACAGCGTAATAGCTCCTCTTTTAATTCTAACTAAAAAGATTGTCTCTTTGAACCCTCAAGTACATTATCCCTTTCTATTGCTGTAACAGTATATCGATCAATACTACCACTCTTCCTTTATTTCTTTCCCTATCTTTCCTGAATACATTGTCACCAGGAATATTAAGTACCCATTCCTCCCCTTGTTTGAGCCAGGTCTCCATTACTGCCACTATATCATAATCCCATGTGGCTACTTGTGCCTGCAACTCACCAATCTTATTTACCACACTTCATGCACTCCAAACCCATCTTAGTCTGCCTCACATTTCTCCCCAGTCTGATTCCTCCTATTTCCGAACTACTCTTTATTCTAATGCTCTTTGTCTCTCCCAGTCCTCTGTGCATCTTGTACTTCCTCTCTAATGATTCCTCCTGGTGCCCCACCCCTGCCAAATTTGTTTAAATTATGGCTGTTTCAATCTGATTTCCCCAGTGTAGTGAATCCAGACAGGACTATCTGCTGTAGATTGGAGCCCAAGATCTCTAGAGCCCCAGCCAAAGCAGTCATGATGGAAGCTATGCCTGAGCTTTGGACATCAGCAAAGGGAAACCATTGCAGAGGGCCACAAAGTGGCTATGCTCTCCATGGTAGTTTCAGCTTGATTACATGATCATACAGCACTTCACAGATGCAGGTTGAGGACTGCTCCATAAATGGCCCCAAACTGTGCAGGCTACTTGGAATACTCTCAAATGAGTGCAGGAACTGCTGATGCGGAGCTACCAAACTCTGTAGCTACAACCCATGGGGTCTCAGCAGCTGAAGCAGCCCTTGAGCTGGAGCTTCAGCCAGCAGCTTCCTTCAATTCCATCCACACTTGCTCCTTCTCACTAGTGCTGTGTACTCCACCAAGTACTACCTCTGGACCTTACTACCTGCTCCCTTGGAGTAGATATAACCCATCCAGTGAAGCTATATAAGCATATGCAAAGAAGGATGGGAACAGACCATCAATCCCATCCCATCCAGCTATGGTGCAATCAAGTAAACCATTGACCCACTCCCTAACTGGACAATTTCCTGGGACAGGCAAGAAAACAGAAAGATCAACTGCAGCCAATTCATGAAAAATTTTGGGAAATTGCTCTCCGACTCTCTACTGCAATCAAACAAAGCTTCAAGTGGTCGATATTCCTCATAATGCTAGCTAACTGGTAGCTTACCTTCTTTCAGGAACTTATCAAGTTCCCCTTTAATCCAAACTCACCATGTTTCTATGGTCTGTTCCAGAGGGCAATAATTCTGCAAAAAGAACCATTTCTAACTCTTGGCCATTAAATTTGTTCTGCCATCGCTATCCATCTCAAATAACCATCCAACTAGACTGAATCTAATCTGTCAATCATTTATAACCTCAATCATATCCCTCTTTAACCCTGTTTTTCTTTAAAGTAAGTAGTCCTAATTCTTGGTGCGTAAGATCAAATAGCCTAGGTATCATTTTTTTAAAATTCGTTCACGGGATGTGGGCGTCGCTGGCAAGGCCGGCATTTATTGCCCATCCCTAATTGCCCTCGAGAAGGTGGTGGTGAGCCGCCTTCTTGAACCGCTGCAGTCCGTGTGGTGACGGTTCTCCCACAATGCTGTTAGGAAGGGAGTTCCAGGATTTTGACCCAGCGACAATGAAGGAACGGCGATATATTTCCAAGTCGGGATGGTGTGTGACTTGGAGGGGAACGTGCAGGTGGTGTTGTTCCCATGCGCCTGCTGCCCTTGTCCTTCTAGGTGGTAGAGGTCGCGGGTTTGGGAGGTGCTGTCGAAGAAGCCTTGGCGAGTTGCTGCAGTGCATCCTGTGGATGGTGCACACTGCAGCCACAGTGCGCTGGTGGTGAAGGGAGTGAATGTTTAGGGTGGTGGATGGGGTGCCAATCAAGCGGGCTGCTTTATCTTGGATGGTGTCGAGCTTCTTGACTGTTGTTGGAGCTGCACTCATCCAGGCAAGTGGAGAGTATTCCATCACACTCCTGACTTGTGCCTTGTAGATGGTGGAAAGGCTTTGGGGAGTCAGGAGGTGAGTCACTCGCCGCAGAATACCCAGCCTCTGACCTGCTCTCGTAGCCACAGTATTTATATGGCTGGTCCAGTTAAGTTTCTGGTCAATGGTGAGCCCCAGGATGTTGATGGTGGGGGATTCGCCGATGGTAATGCCGTTGAATGTCAAGGGGAGGTGGTTAGACTCTCTCTTGTTGGAGATGGTCATTGCCTGGCACTTATCTGGCGCGAATGTTACTTGCCACTTATCAGCCCAAGCCTGGATGTTGTCCAGGTCTTGCTGCATGCAGGCTCGGACTGCTTCATTATCTGAGGGGTTGCGAATGGAACTGAACACTGTGCAGTCATCAGCGAACATCCCCATCTCTGACCTTATGATGGAGGGAAGGTCATTGATGAAGCAGCTGAAGATGGTTGGGCCAAGGACACTGCCCTGAGGAACTCCTGCAGCAATGCCCTGGGGCTGAGATGACTGGCCTCCAACAACCACTACCATCTTCCTTTGTGCCAGGTATGACTCCAGCCACTGGAGAGTTTTCCCCCTGATTCCCATTGACTTCAATTTTACTAGGGCTCCTTGGTGCCACACTCGGTCAAATGCTGCCTTGATGTCAAGGGCAGTCACTCTCACCTCACCTCTGGAATTCAGCTCTTTTGTCCATGTTTGGACCAAGGCTGTAATGAGGTCTGGAGCCGAGTGGTCCTGGCGGAACCCAAACTGAGCATCGGTGAGCAGGTTATTGGTGAGTAAGTGCCGCTTGATAGCACTGTCGACGACACCTTCCATCACTTTGCTGATGATTGAGAGTAGACTGATGGGGCGGTAATTGGCCGGATTGGATTTGTCCTGCTTTTTGTGGACAGGACATACCTGGGCAATTTTCCACATTGTCGGGTGGATGCCAGTGTTGTAGCTGTACTGGAACAGCTTGGCTAGAGGCGCAGCTAGTTCTGGAGCACAAGTCTTCAGCACTACAGCTGGGATGTTGTCGGGACCCATAGCCTTTGCTGTATCCAGTGCACTCAGCCGTTTCTTGATATCACGTGGAGTGAATCGAATTGGCTGAAGACTGGCTTCCGTGATGGTGGGGATATCGGGATGAGGCTGAGATGGATTATCCACTCGGCACTTCTGGCTGAAGATGGTTGCAAACGCTTCAGCCTTGTCTTTTGCACTCACGTGCTGGACTCCGCCATCATTGAGAATGGGGATGTTTGCAGAGCCTCCTCCCGTTAGTTGTTTAATTGTCCACCACCATTCACGACTGGATGTGGCAGGACTGCAGAGCTTTGATCTGGTCCGTTGGTTGTGGAATCGCTTAGCTCTGTCTATAGCATGTTGCTTCCGCTGTTTAGCATGCATGTAGTCCTGAGTTGTAGCTTCACCAGGTTGGCACCTCATTTTTAGGTACGCCTGGTGCTGCTCCTGGCATGCTCTTCTACACTCCTCATTGAACCAGGGTTGATCCCCTGGCTTGTTGGTAATGGTAGAGTGAGGAATATGCCGGGCCATGAGGTTACAGATTGTGCTGGAATACAATTCTGCTGCTGCTGATGGCCCACAGCGCCTCATGGATGCCCAGTTTTGAGCTGCTAGATCTGTTCTGAATCTATCCCATTTAGCACGGTGGTAGTGCCACACAACACGTTGGATGGTGTCCTCAGTGCCTCTGCACCTTTTCCAGAGCCTCAACATCCAGCAAAACTGGACCCTAAAGTGAAATTTTACAAGATCCCATGCAGGTGGAGGCTTAAAAGGAAATCTGAGAGCGTACTGCCCACTATTCATTGCAACCGTAATTTCCTGATGAGTCTCCCACTGTGTCCGAGGTCCCAACAGTAGCATGATGTCTAGGAAAATTTTGCCCAATACTCCAACTGCAGTGTGTTACACCGTAACTCTGAAGTTTATGCCTATGTGTAAAGGGCCGAGTTAAGAGAAAGAATAAAATGAAATGGATGATACCAGCCATGAATTTGGTGAAGGCCTTCAATCTCCTACTCATTCTTTCCTTCTATTACCGTCCGACCCAGAATCTCTAGGACCTTCTCCTTGTGAGGAGTTGAAAGTCATAGATCAAGTGATTTATCCACCCCCCCCCCCCCACCCCCAACCCCAGTCTGCATGCACTGCTACATGTTAGGTGATTTCCCACAAGCAGATGGAAAAGGGATGTAGGTTGGAAAAAGGAATGAGAGAGAAGATATGTGTCACTGAACTGCCCAGGCTGGCAGTCACCTTCCTTATGTACTTGCAAAATGGAGTTACCCCGTGCTGGCAGCTTGCTTGGTGTTTGTTTCTTGTCACAGGGCAAACACATTGTTATGGTAGCAATGCAGAGTACCCTTATATAACATGACCAATGCCTATGCATTTGGAAAGTACATGGACAGCTGCCACAATGTTGTGCCTTCTCCTTTTATGGTGCTATGCTATTAAAATGCATTGCAAGACAACATTGTAAAATAAAGCAATATCTGATAAATAAATTTCTTCCTCACCTGCTGCCAGGTTTGGTGCACAGGTGAGACGAGAATTCACTCTTTTAGCCAGCTTCATCCAGGGCGCTGTAGTGCTGGCCTTTGTTGGAGGGTAGCCCTGCAGTGCAAAAAGGACCAGACTTATTTATTAATAGTCTAACAACTTTACCACAGGGTAATAGTACACTAATTCTGAAGTATATGTTTACTAAATAACTCTCAAATGATGAAACTGCTAAGGATGTTGCTGCATTAGGATGTGCTTTAGGTAATGCCCATGGAAATGTTCAATTGAACATTTTATCCCTGAAATTCCTGGTGGGTGGCTGTGCTGTCAGAAGTGCGGTGACGCTAGACTTCTGCACATTGATTGGCTCCAACACTGACCTTGCAGCAAATCCTGGAGTCAGTGAATTTAAATATTTTGGCCAGATGTCCATGCCAATTCGGCACAACTGTGTAACCTGCCGCAGCAGGTGGTGTTGGGGAGGTGGGTGGAAGCATTTTGCTGCACTGTCCTAGAACCAGCAAAGCCAGCCGAAGTGATGAGAGAAAGAGCTGAAAGGCCTAGAATTTAAATTTACTGAAGGGAAATCGACTTTTGACGAGCTGCTGTGCCATTTTGGAACAAGCACAGAAAAGGGTTTCACTCTGAATCCCCCCAACCCCCATCCCCTGCTCTAATTACACTGAAAACGTGCTCCTATGCGTGAGGAATTTCAGGACTCTATTCTTTTTGTTGCTGTTCAATTAAATGATAATGAGGGTTCTAGGATCGCCCTGTTTAAAAAGATTGAAAACCTCTATGCAAGAATGTTTTCAGTGTTATCTGAAACAAGATTCCTAACCTATTTTCAATGAATAAGTTAAATTAAAACATTGTCCTTTCATTGACCACTTTTAATTGCCTTATCTGAAAATCTGGCACAAATGCACATGTGTAGGCAAACTCATTTGGCAATTATGCATTAAAACAAAAATAAGAATTTTTCTCTTCTCTGTGAAGTAAAAGATTTTGAATGTTGCAGGGTGCATTAACTTTGTATCAGAGCTAACTACAAATGTGAAGAATGGACAAATGCTTATGCCTAACAGTAAAGGGGTCATTTTTTCACTTTGCACTTAAGCTTATGCCTCCTGTAACCAATATCGTAAATTTGGTTGCACATAGTGTACAATTTTCTGACCACTAATTTAAATGGTTGGTAAATCACGTGCACCTGTGCCCAACTTTCTAATATGCACTGCGGGAGCACAAAGTTAGAAAATTGCCCTTTAAATGTCCGTTTCTCCTGTATTTTAAGTAAGGTTCTCCATTGGCACAGGATTGCACTTCACCCTTTTTGTTATTTTACACAAATCTTCAATAGGTATGCACAGATGAGATAAAATTGACTGCATAATTGTTGTGCCACAGTCAAGGTGAAAACATTATCTAGGGACGTTATCTGCACAATATAATGTCTTTCAGTATTGAAAACCAAGGCTAATGGGATGAAAATCTCTTCTAACTGCTGGCAGTAAAAGTCCTAAGTGAAATGAGGATGAAAATCAAAATACTGCGGATGCTGGAAATCTGAAATAAAAACAAAAAATGCTGGAAATACTCAGCAAGTCAGGCAGCACCTGTGGAGAAAGAAACAGAGTTAACATTTCAGGTCAATGGCCTATCGTCAGAACTGGAAGAATTTGAAGATTAAACTGTTTTTAAGCAAGTACAGAGCCAGGCAAAGGTGGAGAGTAGGGGGAAGGGAGGAAAGAGCAAAAGGGTGATAGGGTGGAGGGCAGGAGTGATTAAATGACAAAAGGGATGATGGTGCAAGGCAAGGAGGGTGGTAATGGGACAAGTAAAGAAACAAAAGATGGGTCTAGAGGAGCTGTAAATGGCAACATCAGAACCATTATTTGCACCTGCTGTCAGAAAAAAAATGAGCAGTGGTTATAATCTGAAGTTATTGAAATCATTGTTGAGTCCGAAAGGTTGCAAAGTGCCTAATTGAAAAATGAGGTGCTGTTCCTTGAGCTTCCGTTGAGCTTCATTGGAACAGTGAAAGAGGCCGAGGTCAGAGTGAGAGTGGGACGGAGAATTAAAACGGCAAGCGACCGGCAGGTCAGGGTCACGCTTGCAGACTGAGCGGATGTGTTTAGTAAAGCGACCACCCAATCTGTGTTTTGTCTCCCCATTATAGAGGAGACAGCATTGTATACTAAATTGAAAGAAGTACAAGTAAATCGCTGTTTCACTGGGAAGGAGTGTTTGGGGCCCTGCACTGTGGGAAGGGAGGAGGTGAAAGGGCAGGTGTTGCATCTCCTGCGCTCACATGGGAAGGTGCCGTGGGAAGGAGAGTGGGTGTTGGGGGTGATGGAAGAGTGGACCAGGGTGTTGTGGAGGGAGCAGTCGCTTCAGAATGCTGGAAGGGGAGGGGAAGATGTGTTTGGTGGCAGCTTTGCGCTGGAGGTGGCGGAAATGGCGGAGGTTGATACATTGAATGTGGAGGCTGTTGTGTGCAAGTTGAGGACAAGGGGGACTCTATCATGGTTCTGGGAGGGAGGGGAAGGGGTGAGGGCAGAATTGCGAGAAATGGGACGGACATGGTCGAGGGCCCTGACTGGAGGGGAATCCTCAGTTGAGGAAAAAGTAAGACATATCGGAAGCACTGGTGTGGAAGGTGACATCATCAGAATAGATGCGATGGAGACTGAGAAACTGGGAGAAGAGAATAGAGTCCTTATGGGAAGCGGGGTGGGAGGAAGTGTAATCAAGGTAGCTGTGGGAGTCAGTGGGCTTATAGTAGATATTGGTTGACAGCCTAGCCCCAGAAATGGAGAAAGAGAAGTCGAGGAAGGGAAGAGTCGGAGATGGACCATGTGAAGGCGAGGGTAGGGTGGAAATTGGAAGCAAAGTTGATGAAATTTTCCAGTTTGGGGCGAGAGCAGGAAACGGCACCAATACAGTCATCAGTGTACCAGAAAAAGGGGTGAAGGAGAGGATCTGAATAGGACTAGAACAAAGAATGTTCCACATATCCCACAAAAAGGCAGGCATAGCTAGGGCCCATAGGTTCCCATAGTGACACCTTTCATTTGGAGGAAGTGAGTGAAGTCAAAAGAGAAGTTGTTCAACATAAGAACAAGTTCAGCCAGGCGGAGGAGGGTGGTGGTGGATGGGGACTGGTTGGGCCTCTGTTCAAGGCAGGCCGTCCTGATGGGGGATGGAGGTGTAGAGGAACTGGGCGTCCATGGTGAAAAGGAGACGGTTACGGCCGGGGAACTGGAAATTGTTAAAGTGGCGGAGGGTGTTGGAAGAGCCGTGGATATAGGTCGGAAGACACTGGACAAGGGGAGAAAAAATAGCGTTGAGATAGGAAGAAATAAACTCTGTGGGGCAAGAACAGGCTGGAACGATGGGTCTACCAGGGCAGTCCTGTTTGTGGATTTTGGGAAGGAGGTAGAAGCGGGCTGTGTGGGGTTGGGGGAACTGTAAGGTTGGAGGCCAAGGGGGCAAGATCTCCAGAGGCGATGAGGTCAGTGACGGTCTGGGAAATTATGGCTTGATGTTTGGCGGTGGGGTCATGGTCCGGGGGAGGGGGGGGTCGGAGGAGGCTGTCAACCAATATCTACAATAAGCCCACCAACTCCCACAGCTGCCTTGGTTACACTTCCTCCCACCTCGCTTCCTGTAAGGACTCTATTCCCATCTCCCAGTTTCTCCGTCTCCGTTGCATCTGTTCTGACGATGCCACCTTCCACACCAGTGCTTTCGATATGTCTTCCTTTTTCCTCAACCGAAGATTCCCCTCCACTGAAGTTGACAGGGCCCTCGACCTTTCCGTCCCATTTCCCGCACTTCTGCCCTCACCCCTTTCCCTCCCTCCCAGAAACGTGATAGGGGCCCCTTGTCCTCACATTCCACCCCGCCAGCCTCCACATTCATTGTATCATGCTGTGCCATTTCCGCCACCTCCAGCGCAATGCAACCACCAAACACATCTTCCCCTCCACTTTCAGCATTCCGAAGGGACCACTCCCTCCGCGACGCCCTGGTCCACTCTTCCATCACCTCCAACACCTGCTCTTCTTCCCACGGCACCTTCCCATGTGAGCGCAGGAGCTGCAACACCTGCCCTTTCACCTCCTCCCTTCCCACCGTCTAGGGCCCCAAACACTCCTTCCAGGTGAAACAGCGATTTACTTTACTTCTTTCAATTTAGTATACTGTATTCGCTGCTCATGATGCAGGCTCCTCTACATTGGGGAGACCAAATGCAGATTGGGTGATCGTTTTGCTTAACACGTCCGCTCAGTCCGCAAGCGTGACCTTGGATCTGATGTTGCCATTTGCAGCTCCTCTAGACCCACCTTTTGTTTCTTTACTTGTCCCATTACCACCCTCCTTGCCTCGCATCGTCATCCCTTTTGTCATTTAATCACTCCTGCCCTCCACCCTATCAGAGACCTTCCCTTTTGTCCTTCCCCCGCCACTTTCCCTGACTCTGTACTTGCGTAAAAACTGTTTAATCTTCAACTTCTTCCAGTTCTGACGAAAGGTCATCGACCTGAAAGGTTAACTCTGTTTCTTTCTCCACAGATGCTGCCCGACTTCCTGAGTATTTCCAGCATTTTCTGAAATGAGGATGAGTTGACCCAACAATCCTACTGGGTGTGGGCTGATAGGATAAAGCTCATTATAATTTAGAATAATTTGGAATTACATTGGCGATGTCATATAGTGAGGGAACAGAAAAAGAATGGCGCCTTTCATGACCTTAGGAGGTCCCAAAGTGCTTTACAGCCAAATAAATACATTTGAAGTGTAGTCGCTGTTGTAATTTGGGGAAATGCGGCAGCCAATTTGTGCACAATAATGTCTTATAAACAGCAATCAGATAATGATCAGATCATTTGTTTTTTTAGTGATGTAGGTTGAGGGATAAATGTTGGTCAGGGCACAGGGAGAACTGACCTGCTCAAGGATGATTTCAAAATTCAAAAACTTGCGTTGGTGCAGAGATGCTTTTGAGATTTATGATTAAGGCATATTATTGGGACATGATAGAGGGGTCTTTACTCTGTACCTGGCCCAAAAGTAGCAAATTCAGTACATTTCTTGGGAATAATGTTCCTCACTATAATTCATCAAAAAAGACTTTACAAACTTATCATTTTAAATATTAAGAAATATTAATTTTAAAAAATCGTATAGATTACTTAAATATTTTCCCAAAGCTATGATTAGGTAAGGATGCATTATTTAAATGATGCTGTTTCATAATTTGTAATTATGTTTTGATTAAAAAATACATCATGTATTTTGCAAATTGCAAGGTACTAATTTACTAATTTGTTAGTAAAGGAGGAAATCAATGCAATAGTGAGGAAGGATATTGGCTCGGGAAATTACGATGTGGAATCTGTATGGGTGGAGCTAAGAAACACCAAGAGGCAGAAAACGTTGGTGGGGGTTGTCCATAGGCCCCCTGGGGAAGGTGGGACCTGTGCAAACGGGACTGGTTACACCCAAGCAGGACCGGGACCGATGTCCTCGCTGGGGTGTTTGCTAGTGCTGATGGGGAAGGTTTAAACTAGAATGGCAGGGGGATGGGAATCTGAGCAGGGAGACAGGTGAGGGACAAACAAGGATAGAAACAAAAGACAAAGGGAAGAAGCAATAGTGGAAGGCAGGGAAAACAAGGGTGAAAAACAAATAGGGCCATAGTGCAAAATAAAACGAAGATGACTAGCAATCTTAAAAAGACAAGTCTAAAAGCATTGTGTCTTAATGCGCGGAGCATTCACAATAAGGTAGATGAATTAACAGCGCAGATAGATATTAACGGTTATGATATAGTTGCGATTATGGAGACATGGCTGCAGGGTGACCAAGGATGGGAACTGAACATCCAGGGGTATTCAATATTTAGGAAGGACAGGCAAAAAAGGAAAGGAGGTGGGGTAGCCATGTTAGTAAAGGAGGAAATCATTGCAATAGTGAGGAAGGATATTGGCTTGGAAAATCACGATGTGGAATCTGTATGGGTGGAGCTAAGAAACACCAAGGGGCAGAAAACGTTGGTGGGGGTTGTCTATAGGCCCCCAAACAGTAGTGGAGATGATGGGGAGGGGATTAAACAGGAAATTAGAAACGTATGCAAGAAGGGTACAACTATAATCATGGGTGACTTTAATCTACATATAGATTGGTCAGACCAAATTCGCAATAATACTGTGGGGGAGGAATTCCTGGAGTGTGTACGTGATGGTTTTCTAGACCAATGCGTTGAGGAACCAACTAGAGAACAGGCGATCCTAGACTGGGTATTGTGCAATGAGAAAGGATTAATTAACAATCTTGTTGTGTGGGGTCCCTTAGGGAAGAGCGACCATAATATGATAGAATTCCTCATTAAGATGGAGAGTGAAGCAGTTGAATCCGAAACTAGGGTCCTGAATCTAAATAAAGGAAATTATGAAAGTATGAGGTGCGAGTTGGCTATGATAGATTGGGGAACTTTACTAAAAGGGATAATGGTGGATTGACAATGGCTAATATTTAAAGAACGTGTGCAGGAATTACAACAATTATCCATTCCTGTCTGGCGCAAAAATAAAACAGGAAAGGTGGCTCAACTGTGGTTTACAAAAGAAATTAGGGATAGTATTAAATCTAAAGAGGAGACATATAAAATTGCCAGAAAAAGCGGCAAGCCTGAGGATTGGGAGCAATTTAGAATTCAGCAAAGGAGGACAAAGAGATTGATTGAGAGGGGGAAAATAGAGTATGAGAGTAAACTAGCAGGGAACATAAAAACTGACTGCAAAAGCTTCTATAAATATATCAAGAGAAAAAGATTAGTGAAGACAAACGTAGGTCCCTTACAGTCAGAAATGGGGGAAATTATAATGGGGAACAGAGAAATGGTAGAACAATTAAACATATACTTTGGTTCTGTCTTCACAAAGGAGGACACAAATAACCTGCCAGAAATGTTAGGGAACCAAGGGTCTAGTGAGATGGAGGAACTGAAGGAAACCAGTATTAGTAAAAAAAAAATAGTGCTAGGGAAATTAATGGGGCTAAAGGCTGACAAATCCCCAGGGCCTGATAATCTACATCCCAGAATACTAAAGGAAGTGGCCCTGGAAATAGTGGATGCATTGGTGATCATCTTCCAAAATTCTATAGATTCTGGAACAGTTCCTACAGATTGGAGGGTGGCAAATGTTGCCCCACTATTTAAAAAAGGAGGGAGAGAAAAAACAGGGAATTAAAGACCAGTTAGCCTAATATCAGTAGTGGGGAAAATGCTAGAGTCTGTTATAAAAGATGTGATAACAGAACACTTGGAAGGCATTAACGGGATTGGACAAAGTCAGCATGGGTTTATGAAAGGAAATCATGCTTAACAAATCTCCTGGAGTTTTTTGAGGATGTAACTGGTAGAATAGATAGGGGAGAACCAGTGGATGTGGTGTATTTGGATTTTCAGAAGGCTTTTGATAAGGTCCCACACAAGAGGTTAGTGTGCAAAATGAAAGCACATGGGATTGGGGGGAATATACTGGCATGGATTGAGAATTGGTTGACAGACAGTAAACAGAGTAGGAATAAACGGGTCTTTTTCCGGGTGGTAGGCAGTGACTAGTGGGGTACCTCAGGGATCGGTGCTTGGGCCCCAGCTATTCACAATATATATCAATGATTTGGATGAGGGAACTAAATGTAACATTTCCAAGTTTGCAGATGACACAAAGCTGGGGTGGAATGTGAGCTGTGAGGAGGATGCAAAGAGGCTCCAATGTGATTTAGACAAGTTGGGTGAGTGGACAAGAATATGGCAGATGCAGTATAACGTGGATAAATGTGAGGTTATCCACTTTGGTTGTAAAAACAGAAAGACAGATTATTATCTGAATGGTGATTGATTGGGAAAAGGAGAGGTGCAACGAGACCTGGGTGTCCTTGTACACCAGTCGCTGAAAGCGAGCATTCAGGTGCATCAAGCAGTTAGGAAGGCGAATGGTATGTTGGCCTTCATTGCAAGAAGATTTGCGTACAGGAGCAGGGATATCTTACTGCAGTTGTACGGGGCCTTGGTGAGACCACATCTGGAGTATTGTGTGCAGTTTCCTCCTTATCTGAGGAAGGATGTCCTTGCCATGGAGGGAGTGCAACGAAGGTTTACCAGACTGATTCCTGGGATGGCAGGACTGATGTTTGAGGAGAGATTGAATCGACTAGGCCTATATTGACTCGAGTTTAGAAGAATGAGAGGTGATCTCATCGAAACATATAAAATTCTAACAGGACTAGATGCAGGGAGGATATTCCCGATGGCTGGGGAGTCCAGAACCAGGGGTCACAGTCTCAGGATACGGGGTATGCCATTTAGAACCGAGATGAGGAGAAATTTCTTTACTCAGAGGGTGGTGAACCTGTGGAATTGTCTACCACAGAAGGCAGTGGAGGCCAAGTCACTAGATGTATTCAAGAAGGAGATAGATATATTTTTTAATGCTAAAGGGATCAAGGGATATGGGGAAAAAGCAGGAACAGGGTACTGAGTTAGACGATCAGCCATGATTATTTTGAATGGCGGAGCAGGCCCAAAGGGCCGAATGGCCTACTCTTGCTCCTATTTTCTATGTTTCTATGTGTGGCCTGTCTGATCTTTATCTGTTCTATAAAGGAGCATGAGATGATGGGTACCTGAAAAAAAATAAATGGAATGCCAAAATAATGCTTTCTGTCATCTTCAAATGAAGATTGAACATTCATACTTTTAAAAATAATAACAAACATTAACTGTTCCCTATTAGCATTCATAATATTTCATATCTGCTTTTACTTCTTTTAGAGTGATAGTTTCATAGCTGTGTCACTAAAGCAGGCTTGTGGTCTTGAAGTATTGTCAAATGTGCTACGTCTTTCTGTTGCGTAATGAAAGATGAGGTAAAATTATTAGAAATGTGCTTTTGTATTTTTACTATATCATTAGTGGATGCTGAACATTTAATACTTTTTAGTTTTGTCAGCCTAAATATTTTTTGTGGGAGGTTGTTATTTATACAAAGCATGAAAATTTATTGTTTGTGTGAGAATTGTGGTTTCAGACTATATGGTAGCTTTGTATATATATATTTTTTAAAGTTTCACAAAATCATACATAAAACTCAGATGAAAACCCTGAATAAGAATTTGGACTCTCCTGCATTGCTGCTGGCAAAACAATGGTGCAGAAATTGCTCGGAGTGGCGAACCCACAGTGCTCCCCTCTCCATAGATTTATACTAACCCACTAACTTTACTGGGTACAATTCCTCAAATAGGAAACGGAGAAGAGCCCAGTATTCAAGCGAAGCTAGGACCCATGGGAGAAGCGAGATGATCGATCTCTCCCCTCGACCAATCAGATTGCAGCATTTTTGACAAGCTGTGAAACTGCAGGCTGCAATGTTCAATCCATGAAGTGAAAGTTACAACATTAAAATCATGGTAAGAACAGGTAAAGATGGCTAAAAAAGAGAGGGTAAGTAATCATCAAATTAAATAAGAGACAGAAGGGAAAAGTTTTAAAAAAAATTAGAATTTTAAATTTTTTTTAAAAAAAATGTTTGAGCAAAAACTATTCAAATAAGGAGTAATGAGACTCCACATTTGTAAAAGTTAATGTTTAGTTCTTTGGCAGTCATTAAGACATATCGAGCTATTAAAACTTAGTTTAGACCTCGTATTTTTAAGTGTACCTGTTTTGTGATGATATTAGTTACTTTCTAGATGGGCAGATGAACAAGTTAGTGCTTTTTCAATAATTTCACTGATTGCAGCTGGCGATATCCCTTCGAAGCAGTCATATCGCTGGTGAACCAGTAGGAGCAAGTTCCGGATTTTTGGGTTTCACTGTGCATGTCCAAACACTGGAACTTCCTCCTCGATTTTGCCACTAAACGGTGAGCGCTATTGAGCTCACCGTTCTTTTTCTAAGCAATTTTTGGGCTAACATTACAGTATTGTGCTAGATTCGCTGAACTTTGATGCATCCAAATATTTATTTTGTTGAAAGGTTCCAACTGTCTCACCACATAAGATAGCTGGAAAAGATAAAACTGTTCATTCCTATTATTTTTAAAATAATGAATTGAGGATGTACACAGATTGAGCACTGTGCTTGTCTCATCTTATAAACTTTTTTCTGATGTATGGAAAATTAAATCAATTACCTGAGATGGATAAATAAAATATACAGTATATGAAACATTTTGGAAACTATGCTGAGATTTGCACGTTTATCTGGATTTCAGATAAATTGCAAATACTGTTAAAGGACCTGTGTTACAGTATATTTTCATAATTTTCTGATGGAATAAGAGTGAAGTATATCGTAGTCGAGCTCAATACTTTCAACTGATCAGTATTTACTTTTGAAAAGATTGACAGTTTCATGTTGTAATTTAGCCTCGGGTTTGTTCGTAAATTGTAATATTTCTGTGAAGGTGGGAGGAAATCGCAAATTGAAAATTTAATAGGAATTGAAAGATGTGTTCGCACTTACAAAAATAGATAGCAATTTCTTCTGCATTTAATTGGCCTAATTAAATTCCTAAATTGGATAGAAATAAATGTACTTATCATTCAAAAAAACTTGTAACAAATTAGTAGCATCCATTTACTGCAAGTTCAGATCCCGCTGCAATACTGCTCATCAGTTTTGGCATGTGATATAACAGCATGGAATTTTGAACAGTTAGCAGACATTGGTAAAAGAACCAGAACAGATAAGAGAAGTAAGCTTTGGGGAACACCTAGGCAATAGCAATCATGAAATAATAAGGTTTAAGATAAAGATTGAGAAGGGAATAAGTAAGACAAAGACCAAAGTAATAAATTGGACAAAAGCTGATTTTCAGATGAGATTGGACCTGGGGAAAATAAACTGGAAAAATTTAGTGATAAACAAAGAAATCGAACAGCAGTGGGAAACATTTAAATGGTGATCAATAGAGTCCAGGAGAAATATATCCCACTAAAAAGCAAGAACAAACTAATCAGTAATGATACATCATGGATGAATAAGGAAATAAGGACAAAATTGAAACTAAAGATAAAGGCATACATTAAGTACATAGACAAGAAAGAGAGGATGACAAAAGGGAACACAAAAAAGTTTGAAAATAAGTTTTTTTTTAAAAAAAAGGAAAACAAAGAGAAACTATGAAATTAAATTATCAAAGAATATAAAAAGAAATAGTAAAGTATTCTAAAGACATAGAAATAACAAAAGAAAAATCAGGATAGGGATAGGGCCACTAAAAGATACATACAATAAACTCACAGGTAATGACACTGAAATAGCAGAAATATTAAATAATTACTTTGCCTCAGTATTTACCAGGGACACTAACATGGTAGGCATGACATTAGAAGATCAAAAAAGATATAAGGACATTTAAGATAGGAAAGAGGGAAATAATTGATAAACTAATCAAACTTAGAGAGGATATAACCCTTGGTCCGGATGGATTGCATCCGTGCATATTAAAAGAAGTTAGGGAAGAGATAGCAGAGGCACAGTTACATATATAAAAATAAATAAAAATTCATTAGAAAAGGGAATAGTGCCAGAGGACAGCTAATGTGATTCCTATATTTAAAAAGGGAGATAGGATAAGTCCAGGGAACTATAGACCAATTAGCTTAATGTCACTGGTAGGAAAGATAATGGAATCCTTACTCAAAGATGTAATAGAAAAACATCTAGAAACTAAAAATATATAAAGAATAGTCAGCGTAGATTTCAAAAGGGAAGGTCATGCTTGATCAACATTATTGAATTCTTTGAAGAAGTAACAGAAAGGGTAGACAAGGGTAATGTAGTAGATGTAATATATTTGGATTTTCAAAAGGACTTGTGATAAAGAACCGCATAGTAGACACATGACTAAGGTCAGAGCATTTGGAGTCGGGACAAGTAGCAGAGTAGTAAGCTGGCTACAAAACAGAGAGTAGGGATTAAAGGTAATTATTCAGACTGGCAAAAGGTGGGAAGCAGTGTTCCACAAGGATCGGAGATGGGACTACTGTTGTTCACCATTTACATAAACAATTTGGTCTCTGGAATCGGAAGTACAATTTCAAAATTTGAGGACGACACCAAATTGGGGGATGTAGTTAATAGCAAGGAGGACTGCGACAAAATACAGGAAGACATTAATAAACTGGCAGAATGGGCGTGTAATTGGCAAATGAATTTTAATGAACATGCCAGAAATAATTGTGAATCAAGAAGTGAAAGGGAGGGAGGAACTTAAAACATTTACAATCACCAGGGAAAGGGTTCTGAAAAAAATATTAGAACTAAAAGCTGACAAGTCCCCCGGTCCTGACTGACTTCATCCTAGGGTCTTAAAAGAAATGGCTGCAGAGATAGTAGATGCATTGGTATTAATTTTCCAAAATTCCCTGGATTCTGGAAGGATCCCATCAGATTGGAAAATAGTGAATGTAACTCCTCTATTCAAGAAAGGAGGGAGACAAAAAGCAGGAAACTACAGGCCAATTAGCTTAACATCTGTCATGGGGAAAATGCTAGAACCTATTATTAAGGAGGTTATAGCAGGGCACTTTGACAATCTCACTGCAATCAGGCAGAGTCAACACGGCTTTGTGAAAGGGAAATAGTGTTTGACAAATTTATTAGCGTTCTTTGAGGAAGTAACAAGCAACGTGGATAAAGGGGATCCTGTGGATGTGGTGTACTTGGATTTTGACAAGGTGCCACATCAAAGGCTACTACACAAAATAAGAGCTCATGGTGTAGGGGTAATATATTAGCATGGATAAAGGATTGGTTAGCTAACAGGAAACAGAAAGTAGGCAAGATGTAACGAGTGGCGTGCCACAGGGATCAGTGCTTGGGCCTCAACTATTTACAATCTATATCAATGACTTGGAAAAGGGACCAAATGTATGGTTGCTAAATTTGCTGATGACACAAAGGTAGGTAGGAAAGTAAGTTTTGAAGAGGACATAAGGAGTCTTCAAAGGGATACAGAAAGGTTAAGTGAGTGGGCAAAAATTTGGCAGATGGAGTATAATGTGGGAAAATGTGAACTTGTCTACTTTGGCAGGAGGAATAGAAAAGCAGTATATTATTTAAATGGAGAAAGATTGCAGAACTCTGAAGTACAGAGGGATCTGGGAGTCCAAGTACATGGATCACAAAAAGTTAGTATGCAGGTACAGCAAGTGATTAGGAAGGCAAATGGAATGTTGTCATTTATTGCATGGGGGATGGACTATAAAAGTAGAGATGTTTTGCTGTAATTGTATAGGGCATTGGTGAGACCGCATCCTTGGATGAGGGGGTTATCTTATGAGGAAAGATTGGACAAGTTGGGCCTGTATACATTGGAGTTTAGAAGAATGAGAGGTAATCTTATTGAAACATAAAAGATCCTGAGGGGACGAGAAGGGGTAGTTGCTGAGGGGATGTTTCCCTTGTGGGAGAGACTAGAACTAGGGGCCACAGTTTAAAAATAAAGGGTCTCCCATTTAAGAAGGAGATGAGGAGAATTTTTTACTCTCGGAGGGTCGTGAGTCTGTGGAACTCCTTTCCCCAGAGAGCGGTGGAGGCAGGTTCATTGAATATTTTTAAGGCTGAGTTAGATAGATTCCTGATTAACAAGGGAGTCAAAGGTTATAGTAGGTAGACGGGAAAGTAGGATTGAGGTCACAATCAGATCCGCCATGATCCTATCAAATGGCAGGGCAGGCTTGAGGGGCCGAATGGCTCACTCCTGCTCTTGATTCATATGTTCGTATGTAATATGGATAAGTGTTACATTTTGGTAGGAAGAATAAGGGGGCCACGTACTGCTTGGATAATAAGAATTTAAATGGGTTAGAGGAGCAGAGGCATCTGGGGGTACAGATACACAAATCACAAAGTAGCGACGCAGGTTAATAAGGCCATAAAAATGCAAACAAAGCACTGGGGTTCATTTCTAGAGGGATAGAATTGAATATAGAGAAGTTATGTTAAACTTGTGCTGAACCTTGGTTAGACGACACTTGGAGTATTGTGAACAGTTCTGGTCTCCATGTTATAAAAAGGATGTAGAGGCACTGGAGAAGGTGTAAAAAAAGATTTACTAGGATGACACCAGAACTGAGAGGCTATATGTATCAGAAAAGATTGAATAGGCTGGTGCTCTTTCCTCTAGAAAAGAGAAGACTGAGGGTTGACATGATAGTGGACTTTAAGATTATGAAAAGATTTGATAGGGTAGACGTGGAGAAGATGTTTCCACTTGTGGGGGAGACCAGAACTCGGGGCCATAAATATAAGATAGTCACTAATAAATCTAATCGGGAATTCAGGAGAAATTTTACCCTGAGAGTGGTTAGAATGTGGAACTCGCTACCACAAGGAGTAGTTGAGGTGACTCGCATAGATGTATTTAAGGGGAAGCGAGATAAACACATGAGGGAGAAAGGAATAGAAGGATATACTGATAGGGTTAGATGAAGTAGGGTGGGAGGAGGCTCATGTGGAGCATAAACACCAGCATGGACCTGTTGGGCCGAATGGCCTGTTTCTTTGTTGTACATTCTACATAATTGGTCTATTAATTGTAAACTTTGTAATTATCTTGTTTCAGGGTTATGAAATTGTTAGAATGTTTGTTGATATGACAATGTGCAAAAAACTTTAAATGAGACATGGCGGAATGCAGTAACCTTACAGATACTGCACAGTGGTATACTTAAATGCACATCGCACTGTTGTGATGTAAATCATGCTATCTGTATTTTGACAGAAACTTTTTATGGTCGTTTATTTCCCCTGAGTTTGGTGAAGGTTGACATATATTGTTACCCCAGTGAAATGTGGATAATGTTTGTTTGCTCTGCAGTTTTAGGAAATAGCCAGCAACATTTTCTTATTGCCACCTAGGAAATTGCTTCATGTAATAGAATTTTCTACTGACACCGTCTTATCTTCTCTTCTATGTTGGTTGAAATAGACCACTATATGTAATTTAATCAATGAAAATTTCTTGCAGAATTTCCCAATTTTAATATCTGAAATGTTAATTCAAAAACAATTAATAAAAGTTACAATTCATTGAAGATTTTATTTGAGCATTTCCTAGGGACATCGGAATGTACAAGATCAGAAGACATGACTGTGATCCATCTGGCTGGTCCCAATGTTCAAAAAATACTAATTGCTCTTCTGTTTCTCATCTTCCATCTTTGCCAAGTATTTATCCAGTTCCCTCTTGAATTTCTTGACGCTATCTATCTGCAAAGCTCCCCCAGGCAGTCCTTTACATGTATTCTCCATTCTCTGTGTACAGCTGTTTAGTCTAACTATTCAGTATTTTTGTGCTGCTCTTATTGATCCATTCTGTTATACTGGACGCACAATCAGACCAAATGAATCTAAAGCAACAAAACTCTCATTCTCTCATTACTTTCTTCATTTTTTTAAACCTTACATTTTAGGTCAACTCTTCTGCTGCCAGTGCTGCTTCAGCTGGCAGGGTGGATAAATCATCATCTCTCTGGGTCACTGACTTTTCCCTGCTCGCGGTCACTTTTGTTCCATAATTAGTTGACAAGAGGTGATACCTTGTGGGTCAACCTTGTCCAGGGAAGGTTGCTGAGTTTAAGTATTTGTTGGGACTAGGATTCAAATTTGATGCATTTAGTTTGAAATTTAATTTTCTACTGTTGGGGATGTTGACAAGTCTTAATGATTGCTTTTTGTTATAATTTCTATAAAAAAAAGTTTTGTGAGATGGTCAAAATAAATGCTCATTTATTACAAGATAAAATTAACAGAGCAGTGTAAGACAGTGGGATTTGGTTGCACTATTCCCTGTTTGGGCAAATTTAGAGTTCTGCAATGCTCAGAGCTCAGTTCATCAACATCTGAATGTTGGGGAAAGTTTTAATATCAGCACAGTGTAGACTGATGTCACCACTTTACTAACATTAAAGGCTTAGGCAAACATTTAGGCAATGAAAATGCCCTTAAAATTTTGTGTGTGTGTATTATATATATATATATATATATATATATATATATACACACACAAGTACATATTCACAGAACATTATTTACAGTCACAATTTTGTTAATCTTGTGGGAGGTGGGGGGAGAGGAAAATTGTCCCTACTGTGTTTTCTCGTGTGAAGCTCATTTGGCTAGAACTTGTGTATGCAGTTTGTATTTATCATAAAATATAAATTCTTGGCTACTTGGCAGACTGTTCGGACTTCCTTTAAATACAGATTTTGTCAGGATCACTCGTGTGCTGACTGAATGCCTAATAGGGTGGTTGGAATGTCAAAATGAAAAATGGCCTTACTACAATTGAAAATAGAAAATATAAACTGATTTCTCTGCAGGTATGAGACACCCTAAATGCTCAATCAATGTATTTTTTGCCAACAGTTAGTAGTTTCTTTCAGGTATGGTGTGATTTGGGTGTTAGTCCTGTTTTTCACCATAGCATTTATAACATTTTGACATACAGTGCATCTGGAGAAGAATTGTCACCGTAGATTCATAGGATCTTACAGCACATTAGGAGGCCATGCAGTCCACTGGCCTGCGCGTGCTCTATTGAAAGAGCTATCCAATTAGTCCCATTCCCCTGTTCTTTCCCCATAGCCCTGCAAGATTTTCCTTTCCAAGTATATATCCAATTCCCTTTTGAAAGTTACTATTGAATCAGCTTCCACCACCCTTTCAGGCAGTGCATTGCAGATCCTAACAATTCGCTATGTAAAAGAATTCTCCTCATCTTCCCTCTGATTTTGCCAATTATCTTAAATCTGTGTCCTTTGGTTACCGACCCACTCGCCAGTGGAAACAGTTTCTCCTTATTTACTCTATCAAAACTCATCATAATTTTGAACATCTCTTTTAAATCTCCCCTTAATCTTCACTGCTCTAAGGACAACAATCGCAGCTTCTCTAGTCTCTCCACATAACTGATGTCCTTCGTCCCTGGTATCATTCTGGTAAATCTCCTTTGCACCCTCTCTAAGGTCTTGACATCTTTCCTATAATGTGGTGCCCAGAATTGGACACAATACTCAAGCTGAGGCCTAACCAGTGATTTATAGAGGTTTAGCATAACTGCCTTACTTTTGTACTCTGTACCTCTATTTATAAAGCCAAAGATAGCATGTACTTATTTAACAGCTTTATCAACTTGTCCTGCCATCTTCAAAAATTTATGTAATTGAACCCCCTGGCCTCTCTGTTCCTGCACCCCCTTTAAAATTGTACCATTTAATTTACATTGCATTTCCTCATTCTTCCTTACGAAACTAATCACCTCAAACTTCTCTGCATTACATTTCATCTGCCATGCGTCTGCCCATTTCACCAGTCAGTCTATGTCCTCCTGAAATCTGTTACCATTCCCCTCACTGTTTACTACATTTCTGAGTTTCATATCATCTGCAAACTTTGAAATTGTGCCCCATACACCCAAGTTCAGATCATTAATATATATCAAAAAGAGCAGTGGTCCTAATACCGACCCCTGTGTAACACCACTGTATACTTCCCTCCAGTCTGAAAAACAACCATTCATCACCAATCTTTGCTTTCTGTCCCTTAGCCAGTTTCATATCCACGCTGCCAATGTGCCTTTAATCCCTTGGTTTCAATTTTGCTAACAAGTCTATCATGTGGCAATTGATCAAATGCACAAACAACATCAACTGCACTACTTTCATCGATACTATTATTTCATTGAAGAACTCAATTAAGTTAGTCAGAAACGACTTATCTTCAACAAATCTGTAATGGTTGTCATTAATTAACCCATATTTTTCCAAGTGAAAATTAATTTTGTCCAGGATTATGGGTCCCGATTTTAGAATGGAGGCGGGATGGCAGCGGGGGAGTGAATGGGCGCATGGGTAACCGGACCAATAAAATATGTCCGTTTCCCACATGATCGCAAGTGAATTGGTGCCACTCAACGTGGCTTCTGGGTTTGCCGTCGAAAAGCTGCGCAGCGGGCAGACTGTGCACCCGCATCACAGGCTGTCAGCTGGAGGAGCTCTATTTAAAGGGCCATTGCCCCAGAGGCTTTTGCTGGGGCAAAGACCCAGAAATCACAATGGAGCAGCACAGGGACAAGGCTGCTCCAAGGTTCAGTGATGTCTCACTGCAAAAGCTACTGGACGGGGTGAGGAGGAGGAGGGAAGTGTTTTACCCCGCGGACGGGAGGAAGTTCCCTGGCTCTGCCACCAAGAAGGCCTTGCTCGAGGTAGCAGACAAGGTCACCAGCAGCAGCAACATCTGCACCTGGATCCGGTGCAGGAAGTGGTTCAATGACCTAAATAGGTCAGCAAAAGTGAGTACACTATTGATTCTCCTGCATTCTGTGTCGCAGATCACCGGTCCCACCCCCAACATCATTGTTGCCAAGACTACTCCATCACGTCACTCCTCACGCCCACTTAAGTCTCATCCTCAACTTACCTGCACTTCTTCACCTCCCAATTTGTGACCCCACCACTACCACTCATCCCAATCCTCATCCAAGGTCTCTGTCTCATACTCACCCTCTGATGCATCTCTTTCATGGTCAGCCTCACCCAAAGCAACGCATTCATCGATTGGCCACTTCACCATCACTCGCTCAAGTCTGTTCTTTCTCCCCTTCTAGGGGAAGAGAGCGCAAAATGCACACAAGAGGGCGAGGACTGGAGTGGGGCCTCAACAAGTAGTGGTCCTCACTGATACGGAGCATGAGGCGCTCAAGATCAGCTGCACCCTCAAGTGCCTGTCTGTTGGACACCCCACAAATGTCTGGTGACACAACTTTAACATTCATCACACACAATATGAATTGATGTTAACAATGCTTGCCATGTTGAACATCTCAGTATGCTCATCGCAACATGATACATCTGTGATGATGCTTAATATTGCCTTCTGATCTCTTACAGGCCCTTCATTTACCACAGTGATGGCAGAAGGCGATTCCTCAGAGGACCTGCCGGCCTCTGAGGGTGCACCGTCACATCTTAGTGAGCCATCCACCACTGCACATACTCACAGCTTGGTTGGTCCTAGTAGTGAGTTAGTTGGGTTGGCACCTGGTGAGTCACTACACACAAGTGAGCACGAGCAGACACTGGTGGCAGGGGCAGCTGTGGAGAGTCTGCGTCGGTGGGTGCACTCCTCTCCGGGCTCTGCTCAGCTGGATGCTGATGCTGAACCCCGGGGGCCATCATTTAACAGGAGAATGATCGAGGGACAGCAGCATATTTGTGAGTTACTGGAACACAATAGCGCAGAGGATGGAGGAATCCAACTCTTACATGAGTGGAATGGTGGCACAGGTACGTGAGGGAAACTCAGATAGTGTTGCAGGGACGTGAGCAACTGTCTGAGATAGCGTTGCATGTAACTGCTGAAATATCTGTGATAGTGTCGCATGTAAGTGTAGGAATGTCTGCGATGGAGTGAAGACTAGCCTCCATTGAGCTTCAAGCATGGCTCACAAATGAGTCCATTCAGGCCCTAATAACAGTCGTTCGGACTTGGTGAACAACATTCTGCCACCTTAAGCAGGCCGACAGATACTTTAGAAGTGGCCTTCCAACGCATCACACGTGTCCACCAACTGTTGTCCAGCAGGGTGGTAGGAGTGATGTGGGCCAGGCCCAGGGGAGGGATGATGGTGAAAGGGGACATGGAAGTAGGGACACCACTCAAAGCGCTCCCACGTTTCAACCAGTACCCGCAATGCTGTCTCCTCTCCAGGGGGCCGAGCCTGCCCCTGCATAGGTGCAGGTGGAGCAGCCTGTGGAGGGGCTCTCACGGGCTCCAAAACCCAGAGGGCGTAGGCCAAAAGCATCTAAGCAGTCAGGGCATGAACATGAGCAACCTGCCACTACCTCTGCTGCAGGAACAGGGGATGCACCCCGTAAAAGTAGTAGGAAGAGAAAGGCTAAGGTTTTGTGAGCACGAAGGGTATGCACAAGGGTTTTTGACTGATGGTCATGTTTTTCATTTATATTTGTTCTTTGTTAAACTCACATTAAATGTTACAATTATCACTACTACTGCCATGTCTTGCCCATTCTTGACTGGCTTTTGTGATAGGGCCCTTTCATGAGGTTCACCATGAACGGCGACACTTGATGCCACCCATTGGGTCACTTTACAGTGGGTGTATGTGTAGTTGCAGGACTGTTTTGTGCGGGGGGGGTGGGGCTGCTGTTGGCCTTGCTCTTTCCAGGTGGTCTGAGGACTGGACATTTCACACTTTCTGACGTTAGGAGAACCGTTCACATTTCAGTGACTCCCTGACCTCACGAGCAGCCAGGTGAGCCGCTGCTCTGCCCATGGGTTGCTCCTCCTCCTCCTCCTCCTCCTCCTCCTCCTGCTCCTTCTCCTCCTCCTCAATGTGGATGGCAGATGTGGATGGGGTCTCCTCAAGCAGCACCCCTCTCTGTTGTGCTATGTTGTGCAGGACACAACACACTACTGTAATGCTCCCATTCTGGCTGGTGTGTATTGAAGTGTTCCCCCAGAATGATAAAGGCACCTAAATCGCATCTTGAGCAGCCCTATAGCATGCTCAATTGTAGACCTGGTTGCGATATGGCTGTCATTATATCGACACTGTTGCTCGGTGATGGGGTTCCTCAAAGCTGTCATGAGCCATGTGTGCAGGGGCTATCCCTTGTCCCCGAGGAGACGGCCCTTAAGGGTGTTCAGTGCGAGGAAGAAGGGCGGGATGTTAGATTCCCTCAAAATGAAGGAGTCGTGGCAGCTGCCAGGGAACCTGGCGCAAACGTGAAGGAATCTTTTGCAGTGGTCACAAACGAGCTGAGGGTTGATGGAGTGATACCCCTTTCTGTTGATGAACAGTCCTGGCTCGCGTGGAGGTGCTCATATTGCTATATGGCCGCAATCGATTGCACCCTGCACCCGTCCATGGGAAGCCAGCCACAGAGTGGAATCCTACTGCCTCTCCGTCTGGCTGAGGTCGTCCATGGGGAAGTTGACATAGTGCGAGGCTCTGCGAAACACTTGTGTGCAGAAGGCTGAGACACCCTGACAATGTCCCTGGTGACACCCTGGAAAGATCCGGAGGGGAAGAATTTGAGGGCAGTGGTGACTTTAACTGCGATGGGTAATGAGATGCCGCTCGGCCCATCTGGGAGCAGCTCGGCATGAAGGAGGCTGCAGGTGTCACCAACCACCTGGCGACTTGCTCTGACCCTCGGAGAGGTCCAGGAAGCTGAGCCTTGGTCTGTAGACCCCGTGGCAAGGGTAGTGCCTCCTGCGACGTTGCTCTCTCTGTTGTTTCCCTCTGTGCTCTTGTGCCGGTGCCTGTGGCGCAACACTATATTGTAGAGTTGCAAATGGCGGAAGTGCATGCCGTGCCTGTCGAGGCTGGTGATGTTGCCTGCCTTCGGATGTCGTGGTGAATGCAGCCATGGCAGCCCCCCATCCTGACAGGACCTACTCCGTTAATGGTAGGGCGTTGGGGAGAGTTATAGAACAAAGAGATCTAGGAGTACAGGTTCATAGCTCCTTGAAAGTGGAGTCACAGGTGGATAGGGTGGTGAAGAAGGCATTCAGTATGCTTGGTTTCATTGGTCAGAACATTGAATGCAGGAGTTGGGATGTCTTGTTGAAGTTGTACAAGACATTAGTAAGGCCACACTTGGAATACTGTGTACAGTTCTGGTCACCCTATTATAGAAAGGATATTATTAAACTAGAAAGAGTGCAGAAAAGATTTACTAGGATGCTACCGGGACTTGATGGTTTGACTTATAGGGAGAGGTTGGATAGACTGAGACTTTTTTCCCTGGAGAGTAGGAGGTTAAGGGGTGATCTTATAGAAGTCTATAAAATAATGAGGGGCATAGATAAGGTAGATAGTCAAAATCTTTTCCCAAAGGTAGGGGAGTCTATAACGAGGGGGCATAGATTTAAGGTGAGAGATACAAAAGGGTCCAGAGGGGCAATTTTTTCACTCAAAGGGTGGTGAGTGTCTGGAACGAGCTGCCAGAGGCAGTAGTAGAGGCGGGTACAATTTTGTCTTTTAAAAAGCATTTGGACAGTTACATGGGTAAGATGGGTATAGAGGGATATGGGCCAAGTGCAGGCAATTGGGACTAGCTTAGTGGTATAAACTGGGCGACATGGACATGTTGGGCCGAAGGGCCTGTTTCCATGTTGTAAACTTCTATGATTCTATGATGGTGTCAGTTTGAGGGAGTCCGAAAAGTTGGTAAATATGTGTGAACAGAAGAATTCTGAGTGGAAAGTAAGAATTTTCAGTGGAAGCACAAAGATCTCCCAGCCAAAAGTTTGTCTGAAAGAACTGAGTGCCCTGCTGCAATAACTCACCTTTTATCCCCATCTGTCAAACAAGCATTTGAATGTCCAACTGGCTGCCGGCTGAAACACGTCTGGTAGAAGATGGAGTATTTCCCACAGCATGGGAAACACGCCGATATGTTTGAAAATCGGACCCCTGCCTCAATATGCACAAAATTAAGTGTTTCAAGTACTTCAACTATCTAAATAACTGTCTTAACTGTCATCCCGCCGGCTTCAATTGCCGGTGGGACTTCTGCATTTGGGAGGCCCGTGCCACCCAGACGCGTCAGTGGGGAAACTGGAAGTTTGCGGGCTGGAGCCGGGTTCCAAACCCGCTCATGATTTCCCTGATTTTCGGGCCCCCCCGGCCCCTAATGCACCCGCACTTTGATTCCAAAATTGAGCCCCATGGTGTCCAGATGTTTCCCCACCACTGACATTGGGCTGACTGGTCTTTAGTTACCGGGTTTGCCCCTTTTTTTGAAGAGGGGTGTAACATTTACAACATTCCAGTCCAAGGAGGATTGAAAGATTGTGGCCAGAGCCTCTATTATTTCCACCCTTACTTCCCTCATCAACCTAGGATGCATCCCATCTGGACTTGGTGACTTTTCTACTTTAGCACTGCCAGCCTTTTAAGTACCTCTTTATCTATTTTTGTCTTATTCAATTTTTGTACCCCCCCTCCCCCTTCACTGTGACATTAGCAGTATCGTTGTCTTTTGTTAAGAGACATGCAAACTATTCATTCAGTACCCAACTATGTCCTCTGCCTGCACAAGATGATTTCTTTTTGGTCCCTACCCTTCTTTTGACTTTCTTTTTACTCTTTTTATGTTTATAAAAGACTTTTGGGTTCCCTTTTATGCAACCTGCTATCTTTCTCATATACTCTCTTTGCCTCTCTCATTTCTTTTTTCAGTTCTCCTCTGCACTTTCTGTATTCTGCTTGATTCTCTACTGTATTATGAGCCTGACATTTGTCATAAGCCTCGTTTTTCTGTTTCATTTTAACCTCTTTCTTTAGTTGTCCAGGGAATGAACCGTGTAGGCTGTTAGCGGACATGTGTAATTTGTCCCTTCCTGTACAAATGTAGGTCATAAATATCATCTATATTCTTTGAATTGCCTTTTATTTTCAAAGTTAATTTGCTGTTTTCTTGCATTATTTTAAACCACAGATTATCACTTTAGCAAAATGAGCTTTGGAAAACAAAATGGATAGTCACCAGTAATCTTCTTCTCTATGAGCCTGCAGCAGATGCAAAAGAATTTAGCCAAAGTAAAAACATTTACTTACTGGGTTAATGCCCAAAAACGTTTAGGTGAGTTGACATAGAAATAGGCATTTGTGTACTTTTGATTTTAATGTTTTAAGGATATGATTGCTGTATGATTAGGTACCAGATATCTGTGAGTGGAATATTTCATGATTGGAATTTTTCATTAATGATAACCTCATACTATATAAAATGACGATGTCACAATTGAATTATGCAAATTATTCACAAATGAAATAATTTTTGCTTCCATTAGTATGATATTCAATTTTATCTGCTTTATAACTACACTAACTACAAAAATCTCTAATGCAGAAAATAGGAACTTAAGTTTCAGAGTAGAAAAATCCCTTTATCATGCTAAATTGTGGGGTCTAGCTTCCAACAGATTGAGAATCAGTATGCCCCTGGCGTTCATATGTGAAAGTTAACCATATAATGGAGAGTTATGTTTGGGAAATTAGAAAACGGAGAGGTCTCGCCAGCATTATTTATCATGTGTATTTTTTAACCAGTGCTTAACTTTTCAGAAAAATATGATGTTGCAGGTATGAAGTAGGAGGGGTTTTTAATTAGGGCATAATGCAGGTCCAAAAGAGGTAGCTGAGTAAAACTTGAGTTACATGTGGGGGAGGATGGTAGTTGTCAGTAAAAATAATGCTGATTCATCATATTATACTGCTTATATTACTCAACTCTGCCTGTAACCATGGACACGGTATAATTTTAGAACATCTAATTTACTAAGAATGCATTCCTTTCTCAGTAGTCATACTCTGTGGCACAGCTATTATTTTGTAGTTCTTCAGTCTTTTGGTTTTGGTAATGGTTCTAAAACACTGCTATTAATAATCTGCAAATGTGAGAAATGTCAAGCCAACACAGGATGTGACAAGATAAAAAATGAATGTAATAATTTTTTGGATCAATTTCATTGCATAATTTATTACACATCCTACTTTACACATTGTAATTACTAGTATCCAATGTGTCTCATTTATTCATTCACTCTCCGCTTCCCAGTCTTGGTGATATAAAAAACATCATGTGACCATTTGTTCAGCGTATGGTGGGAAAATTTCAGGAAAATAACCGCCCACAGAGGCACCTTTGATCAACAGCGGCAAATTATATTTATTGTGGTCGTAAATCACTGAAAATCTATTTGTTGTCTCTAGATAAGGCTTAGTAATGAGATTGTCATGTTCACTTTGTTTCAGGCTACTGTAGACTGAGGGCAAAAGAAATGCAGTCTGTGTTCTTATTTCTACTCTGACATGTTTATTAAACTGATGGTGCCACTTTTTTATGGCTTTCATATATTTCACAGAGAATAATGGATGGTCAAGGATAATTTACAGATGAGTGCCTTGTCCTGAATTAGTTTTGGGCCAGTACGTAAACAAACTGCAGCTCCAAGTGCATGTTTAAGTCCCCATCTGATAAAATACTCACTCATGTCTGTAACTCATTTCTGGCCATTTGCTGCTTTATAAAACATACAGGTTACTGTTTCAGTTCTTCATTATCTTTATTGCTCATTTGAGACTTTTCTTACCATTATATGGATGGAATGCTGAGCGTGGTGCAGATGACAGGATGTAAGTGATTGGGAAAAATAAGATCATGAAAATAGATCTGAAAGCACATCTATATATATATATATATAAAACTGACATTTTCCATTCAAAAATGAAATGATTGTAGGAATGTTTACTTTATAACTATCAAAGCACACAATTTGGTGATTTCTAACGCAATCTCTTATAATATGATATTGACTTCTAAAGATATTCCAAGTACTTTTTGCTGTAGCATTGCTATTGATAAATTCAGTAGATAAATTCAGTTCCATGGTCAGAATGCAGGGGTTTAATTGTACACTGTTGATGAACTTCGTAGAACTTTGATACAAGTCATTGGGATATTTTTCACAGTTTACGAATTATAGATTGTATTAGGCAATCGAAGAGTACATTGCATATTCTTGAATTTGCTATTGTGATGAATTTTCTTCCCATCTATTAAGGAGAAGCAGGTGCACGGACTCAATATTTATATACTCTTGCTGCACTAACAGAAGTCCTCTGACGGCAACAATGTAAATTTGACTGATTTTTATTTTACCTGCTGAATCAAATGAAATATGGATTACCTTTAGAAGATAGTGTTTCATAGATATCCATTTTTTTTATTCGTTCATGGGATGTGGGCGTCGCTGGCAAGGCCAGCATTTATTGCCCATCCGTAATTGCCCTTGAGAAGGTGGTGGTGAGCCGCCTTCTTGAACCACTGCAGTCCGTGTGGTGAAGGTTCTCCCACAGTGCTGTTAGGTAAGGAATTGCAGGATTTTGACCCAGTGACAATGAAGGAATGGCGATATATTTCGAAGTCGGGATGGTGTGTGACTTGGAGGGGAACATGTAGGTGGTGTTGTTCCCATGTGCCTGCTGCCCTTGTTCTTCTAGGTGGTAGAGGTTGCGGGTTTGGGAGGTGCTGTCAAAGAAGCCTTGGCGAGTTGCTGCAGTGCATCCTGTGGATGGTACACACTGTAGCCACGGTGTGCTAGTGATGAAGGGAGTGAATGTTTAGGGTGGTGGATGGGGTGCCAATCAAGCGGGCTGCTTTGTCCTGGATGGTGTTGAACTTCTTGAGTGTTGTTGGAGCTGCACTCACCCAGGCAAGTGGAGAGTATTCCATCACACTCCTGATTTGTGCCGTGTAGATGGTGGAAAGGCTTTGGGGAGTCAGGAGGTGAGTCACTCACCGCAGAATACCCAGCCTCTGACCTGCTCTTGTAGCCACAGTATTTATGTGACTGGTCCAGTTAAGTTTCTGGTCAATGGTGACCCCCAGGATATTGATGGTGGGGGAATCGATGATGGTAATGCCGTTGAATGTCAAGGGGAGGTAGTTAGACTCTCTCTTGTTGGAGATGGTCATTGCCCGGCACTTGTCTGGTGCGAATGTCACTTGCCACTTATCAGCCCAAGCCTGGATGTTGTCCAGGTCTTGCTGCATGCGGACACGGACTGCTTCATTATCAGAGGAGTTGCGAATGGAACTGAACACTGTGCAATCATCAGCGACATCCCCATTTCTGACCTTATGATGGAGGGAAGGTCATTGATGAAGCAGCTGAAGATGGTTGGGCCTCGTCACTGCCCTGAGGAACTCCTGCAGCAATGTCTTGTGTTGAGATGATCGGCCGCCAATAACCACTACCATCTTCCTTTGTGCGAGGTATGACTCCAGCCATTACCTATATAGTTTAATCAACACTTTATTATTTTGAGTATGACAGTTTTAAGATGAGCTTCATAA
The DNA here is from genome assembly GCF_035084215.1 of Heptranchias perlo. Taxonomy (NCBI): domain Eukaryota; kingdom Metazoa; phylum Chordata; class Chondrichthyes; order Hexanchiformes; family Hexanchidae; genus Heptranchias; species Heptranchias perlo. The sequence continues at coordinate 133,776,956 of NC_090325.1, forward strand.
ACACTAATGTTGTGGGAAAAAAAACTGTTCATAACTTTTGCAGGGGCAGCTGTTTTTTCCATTTTCTTGTAAAAAGAAAAGATGACCCAATAGCGAAAACCAGTTAATGTTATTTCTGTAAGATGTGTTCGCAGGTTTGTTCTTGCTGTCTTTCTCACTCTCGTCCTCTCTCGCTCTCCACCACCCCCCCACTTTGTCCTCCCCACTCTCTCTCTCGTGCCTCTCTCTCTTGTGTCTCTCTCTCTTGTGTCTCTCTCTCTCTCGCCCTCCTCTCTCTCTCGCCCTCCTCTCTCTCTCTCGCCCTCCTCTCTCTCTCTCGCCTCTCCTCTCTCTCTCCTCTCTCTCGCCCTCCTCTCTCTCTCTCGCCCTCCTCTCTCTCTCTCTCTCTCGCCCTCCTCTCTCTCTCTCTCGCCCTCCTCTCTCTCTCTCTCTCGCCCTCCTCTCTCTCTCTCTCTCTCTCTCTCTCGCCCTCCTCTCTCACTCTCTCGCCCTCCTCTCTCTCTCTCTCGCCCTCCTCTCTCTCTCTCTCGCCCTCCTCTCTCTCTCTCTCGCCCACCTCTCTCTCTCTCTCGCCCTCCTCTCTCTCTCTCTCGCACTCCTCTCTCTCTCTCTCGCCCTCCTCTCTCTCTCTCTCGCCCTCCTCTCTCTCTCTCTCGCCCTCCTCTCTCTCTCTCTCTCTCGCCTCTCCTCTCTCTCTCTCTCTCTCTCTCTCTCTCTCTCTCTCTCGCTCACTCTCTCTCTCTCTCTCTCTCGCCCTCCTCTCTCTCTCTCTCGCCCTCCTCTCTCTCTCTCTCGCCCTCCTCTCTCTCTCTCTCGCCCTCCTCTCTCTCTCTCTCGCCCTCCTCTCTCTCTCTCTCGCCCTCCTCTCTCTCTCTCTCCCTCTCGCCCTCCTCTCTCTCTCTCTCTCGCCCTCCTCTCTCTCTCTCTCTCTCGCCCTCTCTCTCTTCTCTCTCTCGCCCTCCTCTCTCTCTCTCGCCCTCCTCTCTCTCTCTCGCCCTCCTCTCTCTCTCTCGCCCTCCTCTCTCTCTCTCGCCCTCTCTCTCTCTCTCTCGCCCTCCTCTCTCTCTCTCTCGCCCTCCTCTCTCTCTCTCGCCCTCCTCTCTCTCTCTCGCCCTCCTCTCTCTCTCTCGCCCTCCTCTCTCTCTCGCCCTCCTCTCTCTCTCTCGCCCTCCTCTCTCTCTCTCGCCCTCCTCTCTCTCTCTCGCCCTCCTCTCTCTCTCTCTCTCTCTCTCTCTCCCTCCTCTCACCTCTCTCTCTCTCGCCCTCCTCTCTCTCTCTCTCTCTCTCTCTCTCTCTCTCTCTCTCTCTCTCTCTCGCCCTCCTCTCTCTCTCTCTCTCTCTCTCTCTCTCGCCCTCCTTCCTCTCTCTCTCTCTCTCTCTCTCTCTCTCTCTCTCTCTCTCTCTCGCCCTCCTCTCTCTCTCTCGCCCCTCCTCTCTCTCTCTCTCGA